>NW_025335088.1:2910234-4365352 GCF_018152115.1 Drosophila rhopaloa
AATAACGTCATCAGCGTACATGAGGACACGGGACTAGAGGGAGATTGTTAATAAATAACGTAAAGAGAAGTGGACCAAGGTGGTTCCCTTGTGTTAAATATTGAGCTTTTAAAAAGATCACGTTGAGACCCACGACTAAGATAAGCTAAGATCTATGTTCAAAGATCACATGAGATTCATAATAATTCTAGCTTTGTATACCCTTGCAGAGGGTATTATAATTTCAGTCAAAAGTTTGCAACGCAGTGACGGAGACATTTCCGACCCTATAAAGTATATATATTCTTGATCAGCATCACCAGGAGAGTCGATCTAGCCATGTCCGTCTGTCCGTTTCTACGCAAACTAGTCCCTCAGTTTTAAAGCTATCTGCTTGAAACCTTCCCAAAAGTTGTCTTTCTATTGCAGGTGGTATATAAGTCGGAACGAGCCGGATCGGGCGACTATATCATATAGCTGCCATATAACTGAACGCTCGGAAAAGCCATAACTTTTGTGTTTCCAAAGTTAGGAAGGAATTTTCTATGGGTTTTATTTTTGGCCAATCAATCCGACCTACCGAATTTCATAAGGATCGGATGACTATATCCTATAGCCGCCATATAACTAATTGATCGGAAATGCCATAACTTTGGTGTTTTTAAAGTTAGGAAGTTGTTATTTTCTATGGGTTTTATTTTTGGCCAATCAATCCGACCTACCGAATTTCATAGGGATCGGCCCTACATCTTATAGCTGCCATATAACTGAACGATTGGAAATGTAATAACTTTGGTGTTTTTAAAGTTAGGAAGTTTTTACGAGTCTTAAGAATGCATCATATGAATAATTTTGGGGAATATAATTTACAGAATATTCTGCAAGGGTATATCAACTTCGGCTCCTCCCGAAGTTAGCTTTCCTTTCTTGTTTTACATAAGACGTTATCTCCAAAAGGTTTGTTGTCGTAGACCTTCCCCTATAAATCCATGTTGACTTGGGTTCACCTGGTTCATTAGCGCTAATTTGACCCCATTTAGCCATCAATGCAGTTTTTAAGGACTCCCTGACTCTCACACATGTTCTATGGGATTTAAATCAGGTGACTGGGGAGGTGTTTTGTTATAAAAGCCACTCTTGCACCAAAGACGAAGAATGTTGTCTTGTTGAAACAACAATGTCTTCGGATCTAAACCAAGTTTTATATCACTTGGAATCAAATTTTCGCTTAAAATGTTTTTGTACATATTCTTATTAATTTTGTCGTCAATAAAAAACCATTTGACCGACTTCTCCTACCGACACACACCCCCAAATCATTACATTCCCGCCACCATGCTAAACAGTTGGAATTAAGTTCTTCTCATTCATGGCTTCATTTGGTTTCCTCCACACTTTCAAGGGCCCATAGTGTCCAAATATGTAAAATTTGGATTCATCGCTATAAACTACGTTCTCCCAAAACGAATCCGGGTGGTTATATGCAGTTTTCCAAACTCCAAACGCTTTTTTTTGTTGATGGCAGAAGTTAATTGCTTTCGACGAGCAACTCTGCCATGTAAACCAGCCTTGTACAGGTAGTTTCGGATGGTTTGGGCTCAAACTTTTTTTATTTTCGCTTGATGTACATTCTTTTGAATTGTTGTAGATGTTGTTTTCGGATTTTTCAGGACTGTATACATAAATTTCCGTCCCTCACGTGAATACAGAATCTTAGACCTTCTAGCTTTCTTGTGATTTGAAGCTCATTATTCCGTTTTTAAGTATTTTTGGATTATACTATGTATTGTGAAAGGTGATTTTCCATTAATACGACCGATTTCGCGATAACTACGATTTTCCAAAAATTAATTTAAGATAGATTTTCGAAAATCTAGTGACAAATCTTTAACTCCTTCCATTTTGACCAATCGTATCAAAAAACAAGAAAGGAAAGCTAACTTCGGACGGAGCCGAAGTTGATATACCCTTGCAGAATATTCTGTAAATTATATTCTACAAAATTATTAATTTGATGCATTCTTAATACTCATAAAAAGTCCCAATTTCCTAATTTTAAAAACACCAAAGTTATGGCATTTCCAATCGTTCAGTTATATGGCAGCTATAAGATATAGTCGGCCGATCCTTATGAAATTTGGTATGTCGGATTGATTGGCCAAAAATAAAACCCATAGAAAATCGCAACATCTTAACTTTACAAACACCAAAGTTATGGCACTTCCGATCAATCAGTTATATGGCGGCTATAGGATATAGCCGTCCGATCCCTATGAAATTCGGTAGGTCGGATTAATTGGACAAAAATAAAGCTCATAGAAAATCCCTACTTCCTAATTATAAAAACAGCAAAGTTATGGCTTTTCCGATCGTTCAGTTATATCGCAGCTATAAGATATAGTTGCCCGATCCGACTCGTTCCGACTTATATACTACCTGCAATAGAAAGACAACTTTTGGGAAAGTTTCAAGCAGATAGCTTCAAAACTGAGGGACTAGTTTGCGTAGAAACGGACGGACGGACAGACGGACGGACAAACGGACGGACAGACGGACGGACAGATGGACATGGCTAGATCGACTCTCGTGGTGATGCTGATCAAGAATATATATACTTTATAGGGTCGGAAATGTCTCCTTCACTGCGTTGCAAACTTTTGACTGAAATTATAATACCCTCTGCAAGGGTATAAACACATAAAAACTAACAAAAAACAAAAAAAAGCACGCCGAAAATTACTCCGAAGTAATTTCAAGTAAACTACTTTAAAAAGAATCGCCGATTACCGTTGAGTTTAGAAATAAACACAATAAATGAGAAATGTGCAACATTTTAGCAATTTTTTTGCTTTTCTTTCAATATTTGTAAGGCTAATTTAAAAAATTAAATTTTTGTTTGTGTAATGTCTTCTGAAAATCACTCTTTCTATGATACGTACAAAAAAACCTGCTAAAATTACGAATATTCCGGCAAATAAGCTGTTAAACTTGATAATAGACAGTGTCCGAATAAATTTTGTGCTGACTGTATGTAAGTAACTTTGTTTGCAACAAGAAAGGAAAGCTAACTTCGGACGGAGCCGAAGTTGATATACCCTTGCAGAATATTCTGTAAATTATATTCTTCAAAATTATTCATATGAGGAAGTCCCAACTTCCTAACTTTAAAAACACCAAAGTTATGGCATTTCCAATCGTTCAGTTATATGGCAGCTATAGGATATAGTCGGCCGATCCTTATGAAATTTGGTAGGTTGGATTGATTGGCCAAAAATAAAACCCATAGAAAATCCCAACTTCCTAACTTTACAAACACCAAAGTTATGGCATTTCCGATCAATCAGTTATATCGCGGCTATAGGATATAGTCGTCCGATCCTTATGAAATTCGGTAGGTCGGATTAATTGGCCAAAAATAAAACTCATAGAAAATCCCAACTTCCTAACTTTAAAAACACCAAAGTTATGGCTTTTCCGATCGTTCAGTTATATGGTAGCTATATGATATAGTCGCCCGATCCGGCTCGTTCCGACTTATATACTACCTGCAATAGAAAGACAACTTTTGGGAAAGTTTCAAGCAGATAGCTTTAAAACTGAGGGACTAGTTTGCGTAGAAACGGACGGACGGACAGACGGACAGACGGACGGACAGACGGACAGACGGACATGGCTGGATCGACTCTCCTGGTGATGCTGATCAAGAATATATATACTTTATAGGGTCGGAAATGTCTCCTTCACTGCGTTGCAAACTTTTGACTGAAATTATAATACCCTCTGCAAGGGTATAAAAAAATACGCAAATTAATAGAAAATAAATATAGTCGTTTTATAGAACAATACAGTTGTGTTATATTTGCAAGGGAATACATACATATATAAGCTTTGACTTGGCGAAATTATCTCATTTTCTTTTTCGACTTTAAAGGTGATACTTGATGTTTAACACAAATAAGTGTTGACCAATAGTCGCCTAAAATGTTCTAGCATATTAATATTGTTTCGTAATTCTTATAATTTATTTATAAGACTATTGAAAAGTATTATAAGGTATATTTATTTACCTATTTTACAAAAATTTTCCAAAATCAACAATGTTATATTTGTAAGTATGACCGTATAGCATAATAATACCACAAAATGTAAATGATGACTTGAGCTGGCAAGAGGTTGAAGCTATTCACTTTTGTTTATCCCGACATTTCCTCAAAATATATCGAGCACAACAGATTTACAAAATTATTTATCCCGTAATTCAACCAAAATGGTATTTTACAGAGCATAAGTATGTTTAAGGCCACATTCGATCCTAAAGCCTAGTACTCAGATCAATGATAACTGTACGCCAGTCAAGAGAGAGAGCGAGAGGCAAGCAGCTGACTGAACTTTTGGTGAGCCCTAGCGCAAAGATTACAAAATTTAATGTTTTGGTGTGCGCTTTTCACTGAAAATTTCAATAAATGGAGGGAAAAAATCAAAAAACCCGTCAAAGTCGATTGCAGGAGTTTTCTTGTGAGGGTGGTAACCTTTCGGGGTGCCTCTTGTCGGAGCGAAGTGTTTCTTAAGTCAAAAATGTACGAAAAAACCAATAAAAAACTCGCCTGTTAGAACTAAGTGCAGCTATGAACTTTGAATAAGCAAATAATTATCAGTAAATTAAAAAAAAAAACTGTTATATTTAAAATGTATTGTTTTTTAATTTCTTTGTACAGCGGCAGACCTGCCAACGTAGTTGATAATATCTTTTAAAGGATCTTTCCAGCAAATACGATTTTTGAATTTTAGCTGCTTGTCAACAAATCCAGCTGATTGCCAGTACGACCGTAGCACGCTTCATTATGATGAACTCTCGAAAATGCAGTCACACTGGAAAGATTAAAGTTTTTACGCTAGCGTACTCGTTTTTCGATCTGAGTACTAAGCTTTACCTTCTAAATACACAAATATTGGAGACATTTCGGGAAACAGAATTTTGTATAATTTAATGTTCTATAATTGAAAATTTCATCATTGACGCGACTTTCCAGCCATACACAGGGATTTTTAGTATGCTTTTGTGTTTGTTCAAAACTCAAAATATAGAAGAAAAATGTTAAAGTAGCCCCTTAAGGAGTTTTGCGTGAAGTCGGTGATCGTATTTTCATGTTAGCTAAAAACGAGAACCATTGCGCAGGGATTGGAATGTGGGAATAAAGTATAACGATCCATATTTGCTAGCCACACTTTAGCAGTATAACCATATATTGATGACGATAGTAAAACGTTCAAAATTGCCCATCTCTAATTATAAATTGAGTTGGCAAAACATGTAAACTGCCCACTTAAATCTAATAGGCGGTCATGGCTGAGGAAACTGTTATTCTTATTTTATTAGTTTTGGTTATGCTCATTGGGTCATACTTGGCCGGGAGCATACCGATGTTGATGAAATTAAGTGAGGTTGGTAATTCTCAGGCATTTTAAAAAATAAATTAAATTCTTTAATATACATATATACAGTGGCTTACTTTTTTTCGACCAGCACCCATCCAAAACTTTAAAGCTGAACTAAACAGAACAAGCTGAACAAATTAAGCTAACAGCCCAGTTCAATGTCTTATTAAAGGTTTTAAAAATATTTTTTAATTAATCGAAAAAATATTAAAGATTCGACTTGGGGATCAAGTTCATGGCAGAAATGTCGGTCGATTGTTTTGGAAAAAAATTTTTGAGTCCACGATATATTAGTTAATACATTTGAAGATAATTTAATTAATAATTTAGGACCTTCCAATTATGCTTATTTTAGATTTTATCAAAGCATATACTTGACATAATGTTACCTTAGTTTATAACTTTTCCCATGATTCCGTCTCTGGACGGGCTGGTTGGTTTATGCTGTGAGCCACTGTACGTACTTTGGGATGAGCATTAATATTTTCTACCAAAAAATATCCATTTAAGGAAAAGCTAAAATGTGTCACTGTGCTTGGAGCTGGCTTATTAGTGGGTACTGCATTAGCCGTTATTATACCCGAAGGTATTCGTTCGCTCTATATGAGTAGTGGGCGCGAACAACTGACACCTGGCCCGGAGCTTCAAGATTACTCACAGACTATTGGACTTTCTCTTGTGCTTGGTTTTGTCTTCATGATGTTGGTGGACGTATCGCAACGAAAGAGCAATACTGGAGGTGACAAAAAAAATAGTGCCACACTTACTCTTGGATTGGTGGTTCATGCTGCTGGTAATATAATTTGTGGATTTCCTTTGAAATAGATGATTCTAAATTCTCTGCGCTTTGATTTTTGTTTGCAGCTGACGGAGTAGCTTTGGGAGCAGCAGCCACTACCAGTCATCAGGATGTCGAGATAATTGTATTTTTAGCTATAATGCTTCATAAGGCTCCCGCAGCATTTGGGTTAGTCACTTTCCTATTGCATGAGAAAGTTGACAGGCAGTCAATTCGGCGACATCTAGCCGTGTTTTCCTTATCAGCACCCCTTTTAACTATTCTGACATATTTTGGAATTGGCCAAGAACAAAAGGAAACGTTAAATTCAGTAAATGCCACAGGAATAGCTATGTTGTTTTCAGCCGGAACATTTTTGTACGTTGCCACAGTGCATGTTCTGCCAGAACTCACTCAGGGGGGAATTTCACAGATCGATCAGCATGATTATCGTTTATTAGAGGAATCTCGGGATATTGCTACGAATGACATAATTGCCGGCAACAGTATACAATCGTTAAAATATAGTGAATTGGTAATTATGATTTGTGGGGCGCTGCTGCCACTCATCATAACATTTGGACATAAGCATTAGGATAAGCATACCTACATTCCAGATAAAAAGTGTTAAAGTTAAGGGATAATATGCAATAAATTTTGTGTTTAAGCTGTAAAAAATTAATATAATAAAATAACATTTCATTGATACTTTAAAATGTGACGCGCATCTGCAACACTGTTGCGGACAATGTGTTTACAATTTTAAAATTAAATTGATAAAATTTTGTGTCGACCGATTAACTATGATAAATGTATTCAATTTGTGTACTTGTTATTATATATCAGGTCGTCAAATATCTAACTTCCGGTTTTTCTTTTTTTTGAATTTGGAGGCTTTGTGAAAAGCGCTACATATTTGGTTATTGCTTTGAAAAGTTATGTATGTGTAAACATGGAGTTCGATAACGCCGAAATTCGCGCTGTTTTAAAGTTTTCCTTCGTAAAAGGTAAATCCGCTAGAGAAACATTCCGTGAGATTAATGGTGTTTTAGGGGATGGTACTCTATCACTTCGAACCGCGGAGGAATGGTTTCGACGATTCAGAGCCGGTGAAAAAGCCATCCGGCGGAAGTCCTGTGACTACGAATACTGATCAAATCATGGAAAACATCAAGCTAGATCGGCATGTGACATCCCGTGACATCGCCGAGGAGATAGGAGTTAGTCACTAAACCGTTTTAAACCATCTGCTGAAGGCTGGATACAAAAAAAAAGTTTGATGCTTGGGTGCCGCATGATTTGACGCAAAAAAACCTTTTGGACAGAATCAACGCCTGCGATATGCTTCTGAAACTGAATGAACTCGTCCCATTTTGAAGCGGATGGTGACTGGCGACGAAAAATGGATCACACACGACAATATCAAGCGAAAACGGCCGTGGTTGGTTCCAAAAGGAAAGTTTTGCTCTGTGTTTGGTGGGATTGGAAGGGAATCATACACTATGAGCTGCTCCCATATGGCCAGACGCTTAATTCTACCATCTTCCACATGTTCCTGTCCGTTGCGAATGCCCTTACTGGTGTAAAGTTGGGTTCAAAAGAGAGTTGTGAAAAGTGGCTGTCAAAGTTTTTCGCAAATAAATAAAGAACAAAATCTCGAAATCTGCAAGAGCATTTTAAGTTTTCTGTAGATTGGATTACGCGATTGTTAATCAACAAAAAACTGCCCTCTTTTTAGGTGAAATTTTGACTGTTTTCTTCAAACCTTCGCCAAATTCACAAGAATCAATATTTTTAAAAATCCTTACGTGTTTCTCTAGCTATACTTATGTAGATCAAGAGGATTATTTTTTTTGCAGGTTCAAATTTACAGCACTTTCCACGAAACACGTCTCAGGGCGCCAGCCATATCGCCGCCATTTTGAATTTTTTTTATAAAAAAAATTATTTTGTACTATCATACATGATTAACAACATCCCCAAGTTTCATTCACTTACTCCCCCTCCTTCTGGTCTAAAAAAAATCGCAAACAAACGCTGAAAAAACAAGGGTGACAGTGGTGTAACCCCTTAAGCAGCGCACTTTAAGGACCTTAAGTCGTCCAGTTGTTGGGCGGAATATGTTAAAACCGCACAAAAAAAACTTAATCGTTCGATATCTATAGACACACCAAAAAGTTTCCACAATCACAGTCACCAAGTAATATGCTGCTAACTTTCAAGCACGATGGCGGGGGTGTATCTATAAAAATGGAGTTGGTCCCACGGTATTAATCGATGGAATAATGCAAAAGGAACAATATTTGAGAATTTTATAAGAAAATCTACCAAAGTCTTCTGGAATACGGGTCTTTTTGTTGAAAAAGGCATTTTTCGGCAAGACAATGACCCAAGCATATGTCTCATTTGGTCAAAAATTGGGTTTTAAATAAAAAATTTCAGGCCACGAAGTCACCACAATCTTCGGGTATGAATCCAATTGAAAATTTATGGAGTCGTGTGAAATCGCAATTGGGGAAATATGCAGTTCCTCCATGTGGAATGATGGAGCTGTGGGAGAGGACAAAGGACGTATGATATGCTATTCCCCACGAATTGATGTAACGCTACACCCAAAGTATGCCAAATCGCATAGGAGAACTTTAAAATTTAAAAGGGCTGTGACTTCATTTTTTAAAAATTGTTAATAAAAATATTTGTTTATAATATAACTGCGGTGCAAAAATCTAACATTTGACTATTTTTACAGTTTGCTCTAGCATTTGATACCCTTGCAGAGGGTATTATAATTTTAGACAAAAGTTTGCAACGCAGTGAAGGACACTGTCTTGCGTCATATGGAGTTGCCTTTAACAACTACCCCACACGCGTAGGTCCGAAGAGAGGGTGACTTCAGGGGCGGCGTGCGCCGTGTAGGTTGCGTTTTATTCTGTTAATAATTCAAATCAGACTCATACATTTCAAACTAACTTAAGCTTACCGCAGTGTGCCCTCCTACAATTCACAAGACAATGAGAAGTACAATTTGTGGCGGCATCCATGTTACCGAGATTAGTAAGCCCACATTTCAAGGGCCACAAAATCCATACAAGTTCGGATAAATTAACAAATACTAGATTTCTCTTATAATACTTATTCTACCTATCGATCACAATGTTTGACCGTCGACATCCCCGACCTCGTGAAGAACCGCTTCACTCAAATCCAAAAGCGCGAGCTTTGAGACGGGTCGCAACATTGTCCGAGATAGGCCATTGTCGTTCACGCGCACTGTAGCGCGTCTGACGACTCCATCAGCTCCGCTGTATATCTCCTCCACGATGCCCTTGCGCCACTCTCGTCTGGGCAAGGCAGGATCGCAGACGAAGACCATATCGCCCTGGCGGATGGGCTCCGTTCTCCGGGACCACTTCTCGCGGCGCACAAGCGTAGGAAGGTACTCCAGGACCCACCTCCTCCAGAAACGGTCTCGCAGCATGCGGGCAATCCTCCACTGCTTTCGTGTAGAACCCTCCTTGGGTAGCTCCGCATCCAATCCAGGCGTATTCGGCACATTAGCTGCTCCCTTGAGCAGGTCGTTTGGCGTCAACGGCGCCTCTTGGTCCGCATCCACCGGCAAGTGGGTGAGCGGGCGCGAGTTGACCACATTCTCCTTCTCGATCAGTAAATTTTCCAACACATGATCTCTCGGCGCGACTTCCTTCAGGGTGTGGCGCAGCACTCGCTTGACGCAATGCACCATCCGCTCCCATACTCCGCCCGCAGACGGGTTCGATGGGCAATTGAAAACCCATTCAATGCTTCTGCTGGACAACTCACTCTGTATCCTCTCCGTCTCGAACACGTCTCCAAATCGTCTGGCCTCCCTGTCAGCTCCCACAAAGTTCTTGCCGTTATCACTCCGCAGTCTCTGTACTGGTCCTCTACGGCAGACGAAGTTCCTGATCGCTATTATGCAGGAATCCGTCGACAGGTCATGCGCCAACTCCAGATGAATCGCCCTTGTCGTCAGGCACGTAAACAAGGCGACCCAACGCTTCTCTCTGTGACGAGATACAGTCACCAGCAGTGGTCCAAAGTAGTCCAATCCGGTGTACTTGAATGGCCAACCCCCCGCTTCCAATCGATCCTCTGGAAGGGGTCCCATTATCGGCGGCATCGGCCGCGTTCGCTGCAACTTGCACTCGTTGCACGACGAGATTACTTCCTTCATCACTCGTCTCATCTTTGTTACGCAGAATCTCGTCCGGATCTGAGCAATTGTCGCATCCACATTTTGATGCTTCATCTGGGCGTGAAAATGCCTCACAATCAATTCCGTAAGACTGTGCTTGTGTGACAGTATTACGGGCCTCCTCGCGCTGTACGGCATGCACAGCGCGGCATCAACTCTGCCATAAGTTCGCAGAACTCCGTGTTCATCCACTTAAGGCGCCAGACGTCGAATCTCACTCGAGCTGGCGACGTTCTTTCCGCATTCCGCCGACCTCATCTCGTCGGGGAACGACTCCAATTGGGCCTGTCTGACTAAGGTTCTCCGCGGCCTCACACTCCGTTGCAGTGAGTCCGTACTCCTCGAGCTCGCTTCTCTGTTTGCGGCACCAGCGCGCAAACCTTAAGACCCAGGCTGTGGTCCTCACCAGGCGACTGAAGCTCGAGTATCTCTGAAACGGAATGACAAATTCAATTGACATTTGTGGCCACCAATGCAAACTCACTGGGCATCTCCTCTTCATCAGGCGCATCAGGCGTCGGCCAGCCGCTCTCAGGCTGCCTCAAAAATGCGGGTCCCCTTAGCCACCGTGATTCCGGGCTAAGGTCCGCCTTATTCTGCGACCGCGTCGCATCATCCGCTGCATTGTCAGCTGTAGGTACCCATCGCCACTGGGAAACCTTCGACGACTCCAAAATCTCCGCCACTCGGTTGCCAACAAACTGCTTATACCGGTGGTGGGTGCTGCCGATCCATCTCAGCACCGTTTTTGAGTCCGTCCATAACACCGTCTCGCTGGTGTACACACTGTGCTCCTCCTTGACAGTGTTCATCAGTCTGGTTCCAAGAACCGATGCCTGCAGCTCTAGCCTTGAGATCGACATCGTTCTCATGGGCGCGCACTTCGTCTTTGCGCACACGAAGCTAACCAGCACGTTTTCATCCTCGTACGTGACCCTCCAATAGGCCACCGCCGCGAATGCAGATTGACTTGCATCCACGAACACGTGCAACTCGATGGTCCGAACCGCTCCATGACCAAAATATTGGCGAGGACATCGGAAGTGTCCCACAGGCTCAAATACTCCCTCTTTGTAGGGACTCGATCTCCACTTAGAACGCTACTTGGCACTCGGTGATACTCCACGTTGAACCTGAAGTCGTCCGTGGCTACCTGCCATCGCATTCCAAGGATCTTCTGCTCAGTCTCACCCCATCCGACGCTCTTGACTCGTCCAGGTGGTCCCAACGCCCAATCCAGCCTCCGCATGTATCTCTTTCACTCGGGTAGATACACTGATAGCTTCGCTCTCTGTAGCGAAACTGTCCACATAGTCGTCGACATAGTGGTGGTCGATGATGGCCTTAAATGCCCTCGGGTCTGAATCCCGAAACTTCAGGGCATTCACCGTCTTCACGTAATGCGCAGCGCTCGGCGAGCAGGCTGCTCCATACGTCATTACGTTCATCTCGTACACATCCGGGTCTCGATCGTCATTGCCATCTCTCCAAAGGAATCGTTGGGAACATCGATCCTCGGGTCGGATCAGCACTTGGTGGAACATCTCCTTGATGTCACCGCAGACTCCGACTGCTCCTTCCCTGAAGTGGAAGAGCACGGCTGGCAAGGGCTTGTAACGCTGAGGCCCCTTGTCCAGGGCCGAATTTAGAGAGGTTCCTCCAACCTTGGCTGCAGCATCGCACACAAGCCGGACCTTACCGGGCTTGTTCGGGTTTTCGACACCAAAATGTGGCAAATACCATAGCCGGTCGCTCGTCTCCGCGACCTCATCATGCTGCAGCTTCCTCGCATACGTAATCCTTGATGATCCGATCGTATTCCAGCGCCAACTGCCTGTTGCGCTTCAACTAAGTGGCAATCCTAAATGTCCATTATCCAGTCCGATGAGCAACTTGGGCGCCACATTGGTATAGGGCTTCATCAGCAGCCGCGCATCCTTATGCACGCCTTGGACATCTCGTCGGCCTAACGTCTGCATCGGCAGACTCAGGCTGGAAACGGATTACACGTTCCTCCAAACTCACCACGTTACTGGGCTCTCTTCTGGCCCTTCCTCCGAACCATTGAATGTTTAGCTGTCTACGCTCGCCTCGCACTCCCAGATCCCAGCTCGTCATCGATCATCGTGACGGAGGATCCCTCATCCAAGAGCGCGTATGTGTCCACCTGGCGACCAGCTCCATACAGCGTTACTGGCAGTATACGGAACAGAAGTCGGCCTCCCTCGGCGTCAACGCCTCCGCTGGCTGCGGGGCCCTTCTCTCCAGGCTGTTTCTAGGGACAGCCGACTGCTGGCTCCCTTCGTGGTTCCTGTAACCACCTCGTGGCGAAGATCTGGAAACTGCTGACTGCTGGTTTCCTCCGTTGTGGCGCCTAAAGCCACCTCGCGCCGGCCATCTTCGCTCCTCGTCCGCGCCATGTAGCAGACGGTGATGCAATCTACAACATCCGTTGACCTGGCACTCGCCATATGCATCGCAGGATCTGGTCGTATGTCCACTCCGTAAGCATGTGAAGCAGAGCTGATAACTGCTCACCATGCTTCACCTGTCTGGTGGCGAAGCTCCAATGAACTCCCTGCAGCTCGTCGCACCATGTTGCCCTCCACAAATTGGACAACCTCCATGCCGATCATCCTGTTGATCGCATCCGTTATGGTCGACGCTCGCATGCAGAACTCGACGCCTCGGCTCCTTTCCCTAGACGTCCAAAACCGTACACACGACGTTTGCGTACTCCTGTAGCCAAGCGCTGAAGTGCGCTACAGTGGGAAAGGGCTCGATCGATGCAGCGTGCCTGGCCCAGTCCACTCGCTTGCTCGTAGGAAGCTTTGCCACAAGCTCCTCCATTAGCGTTGGGTTCCACAGGCGCTGCTCCGCCTTCGCTGACTGCAAGAAGGCCGTGAGGTTACTCACTCGGGTTGCGAAGTGAACGATCCTCGCCAGGTGCTGCTCCGAAATCGGCGGCACCTCTCGCACACTGTTCAGCTGGCTGCGTATAAGCTGCTCCGGTCGGCCAAATCTAAAGCGCAGCTGCTCCATCACGGCGCTGACGTTCCCAGGGTGAATCAGCAGCGACTTCACTGTCTCGCGTGCTTCATCCTTCAGCGCCTTCAACAACCTCTGGTTGTTCTCCAAGTCTGTGCAGTTGTATGCTTGGGTCGTCTCCACAAACGCACAATTAAAAATCGGCCACTCCTCGGGCTGCCCTCCAAATACAGGCAGGTCCGGAAGCCTCCTTGGCCCATACGATCCTTGGATTCCATTCGGCGTCCACCGAGGCGTAGGATCCGACAAATGGCGATGCTGTTGCCACGTTGTGGATGCTCCCGCCCGGTGGCACGAATCCATGCGCTGTCTGCGCAACACTTGTAGCACACAGTGGCTTTACATGATGACTGCTAGTCGTTAGCAATGGCGGTCCATTCCAAGATGGCGGCAGCGTGCAGGCCGCACTGCTCGCACCGACACCGCTATGTGGGACCGGCCCGACCCCGTTAGTTCAGGCCTAACCGTTAGATGTGGCTAGTGGCGGCCCGCTCCAAGATGGCGGCCGCCCCGACGCTCCACTGTTGGCGCCGTCTGCGCTTGGGCCAACTGCGATTGGCGCGCAATTGGCGGTGCTCGTACTGCTCAGGGTTCTAACCTGCTTCAGCTCCTCCTCCAACGCTGCGATCCTTTTTAGAAGGTCCGACGTGAGGGCTCATCTCCGCAGCTGTGACAGCAGTGCCTCCGGGTTGGGACGCGACTGTAGTCACCGTAGGGGCTGGGCTCGAAATGGCCGCCGCCGAGGTTATTTTCACTTGCGGCCGGTTTTCTGATCCACTACTCACTGGCTGCTGATCCGCTCGCGCTGCTGTAGGGGTGGCTTCCCCTCCTTTCAGCCGCGTACTCCTCTTGGGGGAATGCTGCATCCCAAAAGGTCCAAAAATGGCGCTGTATCCGCGCTCTCCAAAATGGCGGCACCTATGCCTTCTGGCCGCTGCCTGCGGCCGCCGATGCTTGGCGCTCCTTGCGCCTTCTGACCGCTGCCTGCGGTCTCCTTACTGACGCTGTCTGCGTCTCCTTGTCGCTGTCTGCGACTCCGTCCGTACCCAGTGTTCGGCGCTGTCTGCGCTCCTCTATGTCGCTGTCTGCGACTCCTCTACTGGTACGGGAAATGCTCCTGGCAACTCTCTAGCTGGTCGTCATACCGTCCTCCAGCGGAAGTTGCCCATGCAGTCTCCCTAGGACTGCGAATAAAAGGAGTTGTCTTGCGTCATATGGAGTTGCCTTTACCAACTACCCCACACGCGTAGGTCCGAAGAGAGGGTGACTTCAGGGGCGGCGTGCGCCGTGTAGGTTGCGTTTTATTCTGTTAATAATTCAAATCAGACTCATACATTTCAAACTAACTTAAGCTTACCGCAGTGTGCCCTCCTACAATTCACAAGACAATGAGAAGCACAATTTGTGGCGGCATCCATGATACAATAACATAAGGTAGTCTCGTCGGCTGTCTAAACGTTCGGGTTTTGGTCAGTGCGTGTTCGTCTTTCGAAGGGAAAGGTTGTCTGCGGACGAATTTTTTAGGAAATTAACCCTTGAGCAACATGACATTTTGCAATGTGTGCCGCAAACACGTCGATGGCGTAAAGGCACCGAAATGTTTGGAAAAAAGAGCGCTGTGGGAGGAATCGTTGTGATACTTTTAAAATAACAAAGAATGTAAACGAAACTTTAATAATCGCAGCCGAAAATATTAGTATAAGTTTTTATGTCTAAACTTATACTAACATTTTCGGCTGCGATTATTAAAGGTTCGTTTACATTCTTTGTTATTTTAAGATTAGAATATATTTTAGAATTAAGAATCTTAACAAAAGACTCAGTATTCAGAGACAAAAACAACGCCTAATTTCAAATTCAAAATTATTAAAAATTAAATTATAAAAAAAAATTAAACTCCTTTTATTATGAAAGGCAAAAAAAGCCCCTGAACCATCTAAGGGTTAATCCACACATTCTATTGTCGCTCTGCTCGCACTTACTAAACAGTTCCCATCTCACTCGCACTCATTATACCCGTTACTCGTAGAGTAAAAGGGTATATTGTATTCGTGCAAAAGTATGTAACAGCTAGAAGGAAGCGTTTCCGACCCTATAAAGTATATATATTCTTGATCAGGGTCACTAGCCGAGTCGATATAGCCATGTCCGTCTGTCCGTCTGTCTGTCCGTCTGTCTGTCCGTCTGTCTGTCCGTCTGTCTGTCCGTCTGTCTGTCCGTCCGTATGAACGCTGAGATCTCGGAAACTATAAAAGCTAGAAGATTGGCATTTTGTATGCAGATTCTAGGAGTTCCTACGCAGCGCAAGTTTGTTTCAAAAAGGTGTCACGCCCCCTTAAACGCCCACAATCGCTAATATACGATTTTAAAAATTTAAATATTTCGGAAAAGTAAAAATGCAGTTTTATTGTGTTTATCAATACCTATCGAAATGTAGAAGAAATTTTTCAAATCGGACCATTCGTTAAAAAGTTATGCGTGATCAAAGTTTCTATCTCCATCTCCCTCGCACTCCTTATACCTGAGTAACGGGTATCTGATAGTCGGGGCACCCGACTATATCGTTCTCTCTTGTTTTTATAATAGTAGGGTACCAAAATTTTGCCGACGAGACTACCTTATCTTATTGTATCATGGCGGCATCCATGTTACCGAGATTAGTAAGGCCACATTTCAAGGGCCACGAAATCCATACAAGTTCGGATAAATTAACAAATACTAGATTTCTCTTACAATACTTATTCTACCTATCGATCACAATGTTTGACCGTCGACAATACCAAATCCCAAAGAACAAACAAAAAATTAAAAACAACAATGTTATAATTTTTGAACGGCAGACGGACATGTCTAGATCGATCAAGACTATATACACTATAGGATCGGAAATGTGTCTGTCGACGGTCAAACATTGTGATCGATAGGTAGAATAAGTATTGTAAGAGAAATCTAGTATTTGTTAATTTATCCGAACTTGTATGGATTTCGTGGCCCTTGAAATGTGGGCTTACTAATCTCGGTAACATGGATGCCGCCACAAATTGTGCTTCTCATTGTCTTGTGAATTGTAGGAGGGCACACTGCGGTAAGCTTAAGTTAGTTTGAAATGTATAAGTCTGATTTGAATTGTTAACAGAATAAAACGCGCGCAACCTACACGGCGCAAGCCGCCCCTGAAGTCACCCTCTCTTCGGACCTACGCGTGTGGGGTAGCCGTTAAAAAGGCAACTCCGTATGATGCAAGACAACTCCTTTTATTCGCAGTCCTAGGGAGACTGCAAGTGCAACTTGCGCTGGAGGACGGTATGACGCCCAGCTAGAGAGTTGCCAGGAGCAATACCCGTACCAGTAGAGGAGTCGCAGGCAGCGACATAGAGGAGCGCAGACAGCGCCGAACACTGGTTACGGAGGGACGCAGACAGCGTCAGTTACGGGCAATACCCGTACCAGTACAGGAGTCGCAGGCAGCGACATAGAGCAGCGCAGACAGCGCCGAACACTGGTTACGGAGGGACGCAGACAGCGTCAGTTACGGAGTCGCAGACAGCGACAAGGAGACGCAGACAGCGTCAGTGAAGGAGACCGCAGGCAGCGGTCAGGAGGCGCAAGGAGCGCCAAGCAACGGCAGCCGCAGGCAGCGGCCAGAAGGCATAGGTGCCGCCATTTTGGAGTGCGCCGAGGAGCGCCATATTTGGACCTTGGGATGCAGCATTGCCCCAAGAGGAGTACGCGGCTGAAAGGAGGGGATTCCACCCCTACAGCAACGCGAACGGATCAGCAGCCAGTGAGTAGTGGAGCAGAAAACCGGCCGCGAGTGAAAATAACCTCGTCGGCGGCCATTTCGTGCCCAGCCACTACGGTGACTACAGTCGCGTCCCAACCCGGAGGCACTGCTGCCACAGCTGCGGAGATGAGCCAGTCCCTCACGTCGGACCTTCTGAAAAGGATCGCGGCGTTGGAGGAGGAGCTGAAGCAGGTTAGAACCCTGAGCGGTACGAGCACCGCCAAGTGCGCGCCAATCGCAGTTGACCCAAGCGCAGACGGCGTCGACAGTGGAGCGTCGGGGCGGCCGCCATCTTGAAGCGGGCCGCCATTAGCCACATGTAACGGTGAGGCCTCAACTAACGCGGTCGGGCCGGTCCCACATAGCGGTGTCGGTGCGAGCAGTGCGGCCTGCACGCAGCCGCCATCTTGGAGTGGACCGCCATTGCTAACGACTAGCAGTCATCATGTGGAGCCACTGTGTGCTACAAGTGTTGCGCAGACAGCGCATGGATTTGTGCTACCGGGCGGGAGCATCCACAACGTGGCAACAGCATCGCCAGTTGTCGGATCCTACGCCTCGATGACGCCGAATGGAATCCAAGGATCGTATGGGCCAAGGAGGCTTCCGGACCTGCCTGTATTTGGAGGGCAGCCCGAGGAGTGGCCGATTTTTAATTGTGCGTTTGTGGAGACGACCCAAGCATACAACTGCACAGACTTGGAGAACAACCAGAGGTTGTTGAAGGCGCTGAAGGATGAAGCACGCGAGACAGTGAAGTCGCTGCTGATTCACCCTGGGAACGTCAGCGCCGTGATGGAGCAGCTGCGTTTTAGGTTTGGCCGACCGGAGCAGCTTATACGCAGCCAGCTGAACAGTGTGCGAGAGGTGCCGCCGATTTCGGAGCAGCACCTGGCGAGGATCGTTCCCTTCGCAACCCGAGTGAGTAACCTCACGGCCTTCTTGCAGTCAGCGAAGGCGGAGCAGCGCCTGTGGAACCCAACGCTAATGGAGGAGCTTGTGGCAAAGCTACCTACGAGCAAGCGAGTGGACTGGGCCAGGCACGCTGCATCGATCGAGCCCTTCCCTACTGTAGGGCACTTCAGCGCGTGGCTACAGGAGTACGCAAACGTTGTGTGTACGGTTTTGGACGTCGAGGGAAAGGAGCCGAGGCGTAGAGTTCTGCATGCGAGCGTCGACCAGAACGGATGCGATCAACAGGATGATCGGCATGGAAGTTGTCCAATTTGTGGAGGGCAACACGGTGCGACGAGCTGCAGGGAGTTTATTGGAGCTTCGCCACCAGACAGGTGGAGCATGGTGAGGAGGCATTGGCTCTGCTTCACATGCTTACGAAGTGGACATACGACCAGATCCTGCGATGCATATGGCGAGTGCCAGGTCAACGGATGTCGTAAATTGCATCACCGTCTGCTACATGGCGCGGACGAGGAGCGAAGATGGCCGGCGAGAGGTGGCTTTAGGCGCCACAACGGAGGAAACCAGCAGTCAGCAGTTTCCCGACGCGGCCCGGATATGAGATCTTCGCCACGAGGTGGTTACAGGGACCACGAGGGGAGCCTGCAGTCGGCTGCCCCTAGAAACAGCCTGGAGAGAAGGGCCCCGCAGCCAGCGGAGGTGCCCGTGCAGAGGAATTTAAGCTGCGTTGACGCCGAGGGAGGCCGACTTCTGTTCCGTATACTGCCAGTAACGCTGTACGGAGCTGGTCGCCAGGTGGACACATACGCGCTCTTGGACGAGGGATCCTCCGTCACGATGATCGATGACGAGCTACGGAGGGATCTGGGAGTGCGAGGCGAGCGTCGACAGCTGAACATTCAATGGTTCGGAGGAAGGGCCAGTAGAGAGCCCAGTAACGTGGTGAGTCTGGAGATAAGTGGAGCTGGGAAGCCCACTCGCCACGCTTTGAGGAATGTGTACTCCGTTTCCAGCCTGAGTCTGCCGATGCAGACGTTAGGCCGACGAGATGTCCAAGGCGTGCATAAGGATGCGCGTCTGCCGATGAAGCCCTATACCAATGTGGTGCCCAAGTTGCTCATCGGACTGGATAATGGACATTTAGGATTGCCACTTAGGACGAGGCGGTTTGCCAGAGAGGGACCGTATGCGGCCGCAACCGAGCTTGGATGGGTTGTTTTTGGGCCAGTAAGTGGACAATCGACTACGCCGTCACCGAGGTCCTGCCTACTTGCCGTGTCAATGGACGACACGATGGAACAGATGGTGAAGGACTACTTCGAGATGGAAAGCTTTGGTGTGAAGCTCGCGCAACAGGTCGCAGGCAGCGATGACGCGCGGGCACAAAGGATCCTCGAAGACACCACGGTGAAAGTAGGGCGTCGCTACCAGACGGGATTACTCTGGAAGGACGACTACGCTGTGCTGCCACGGAGCTATGAGATGGCGCACAGACGGCTGATCAACGTAGAGAAGAAGTTGAAGCGCAACAGGCAGTTGGCGATGGAATATGATCGCATCATCAGGGATTACGTAGCCAAAGGATATGCGAGGAAGCTGCAGCATGATGAGGTCGCGGTGACGAGCGACCGGCTATGGTATTTGCCACATTTTGGTGTCGAAAACCCGAACAAGCCCGGTAAGGTCCGGCTTGTGTTCGATGCTGCAGCCAAGGTTGGAGGAACCTCTCTAAATTCGGTGCTGGACAAGGGGCCTCAGCATTACAAGCCCTTGCCAGCCGTGCTCTTCCACTTCAGGGAAGGAGCAGTCGGAGTCTGCGGTGACATCAAGGAGATGTTCCACCAGGTGCTGATCCGACCCGAGGACCGATGTTCCCAACGATTCCTTTGGAGAGATGGTGACGACGATAGAGACCCGGATGTGTACGAGATGAACGTAATGACGTTTGGAGCAGCCTGCTCCCCGAGCGCTGCGCATTACGTGAAGACGGTAAATGCCCTGAAGTTTCGGGATTCAGATCCGAGGGCAGTTAAGGCCATCATCGACCACCATTACGTCGATGACTATGTGGACAGTTTCGCTACAGAGAGCGAAGCTATCAGTGTATCTACCCGAGTGAAAGAGATACATGCGGAGGCTGGATTCGAGTTATGCCAGTTTTCATCCAGCTCACCCATCGTGGAAGCGGCGTTGGGACCACCTGGACGAGTCAAGAACGTCGGATGGGGTGAGGCTGAGCAGAAGATCCTTGGAATGCGATGGCAGGTAGCCACGGATGACTTCAGGTTCAACGTGGAGTATCATCGAGTGCCAAGTAGCGTTCTAAGTGGAGATCGAGTCTCTACAAAGAGGGAGTATTTGAGCCTGCTGATGTCAACGTTCGACCCATTGGGATTCCTGTGCTGCCTGATGATTACAGCGAAGCTGCTGTTGAGAGAGATCTGGAGGCAGAAGATCCAGTGGGACGAACCACTACCAGAGGAGATAGGCAAAGCCTTTGCAGCCTGGCGCAGGGAGATGGACGCCGTGGGACAGTTCCGATGTCCACGCCAATATTTTGGTCATGGAGCGGTTCGGACTATCGAGTTGCACGTGTTCGTGGATGCAAGTCAATCTGCATTCGCGGCGGTGGCCTATTGGAGTGCCACGTACGAGGATGGAAACGTGCTGGTTAGCTTCGTGTGCGCAAAGACGAAGTGCGCACCCATGAGGACAATGTCGATCCCGAGGCTAGAGCTGCAGGCAGCGGTTCTTGGAACCAGACTGATGAACACTGTCAAGGAGGAGCACAGTGTGGACACCAGCGAGACGGTGTTATGGACGGACTCAAAAACGGTGCTGAGATGGATCGGCAGCACCCACCACCGGTATAAGCAGTTTGTTGGCAACCGAGTGGCGGAGATTTTGGAGTCGTCGAAGGTTTCCCAGTGGAGATGGGTACCTACAGCTGACAACGCAGCGGATGATGCGACCCGGTCGCAGAATAAGGCGGACCCGGAATCGCGGTGGCTAAGGGGACCCGCATTTTTGAGGCAGCCTGAGAGCGGCTGGCCGGCGCCTGAGGAAGGAACTAAGCGTGTTCCAGATGCGCCTGATGAAGAGGAGATGCCCAGTGAGTTTGCATTGGTGGCCACAAATGAATTTGTCATTCCGTTTCAGAGATACTCGAGCTTCAGTCGCCTGGTGAGGACCACAGCCTGGGTCTTAAGGTTTGCGCGCTGGTGCCGCAAGCAGAGAAGCGAGCTCGAGGAGTACGGACTCACTGCAAAGGAGTGTGAGAACGCGGAGAACCTGGTAGTCAGACAGGCCCAATTGGAGTCGTTCCCCGACGAGATGAGGTCGGCGGAATGCGGAAAGAACGTCGCCAGCTCGAGTGAGATTCGAGGTCTGGCGCCCTACGTGGATGAACATGGAGTTCTGCGGACTTATGGCAGAGTTGATGCCGCGCTGTGCATGCCGTACAGTGCGAGGAGGCCCATGAAGCATCAAAATGTGGATGCGGCGATTGCTCAGATCTGGAGGAGATTCTGGGTAACGAAGATGAGACGAGTGCTGAAGGAAGTAATCTCGTCGTGCAACGAGTGCAAGTTGCAGCGAACGCGGCCGATGCCGCCGATAATGGGACCCCTTCCAGAGGATCGATTGGAAGCGGGGTTTGGCCATTCAAATACGCCTGGATTGGATGCGGAGCTACCCAAGGAGGGTTCTACACGAAAGCAGTGGAGGATTGCCCGCATGCTGCGAGACCGTTTCTGGAGGAGGTGCTGGAGTACCTGCCTACGCTTGTGCGCCGCGAGAAGTGGTGCCGAAGAACGGAGCCCATCCGCCAGGGCGATATGGTCTTCCTCTGCGATCCAGCCTTGCCCAGACGAGAGTGGCGCAAGGGCATCGTGGAGGAGATATACAGCGGAGCTGATGGAGTCGTCAGACGCGCTACAGTGCGCGTGAACGACAATGGCCTATCTCGGACAATGTTGCGGCCCGTCTCAAAACTTGCGGTTTTGGATTTGAGTGAAGCGGTTCTTCACGGGGTCGGGGATGTCGACGGTCAAACATTGTGATCGATAGGTAGAATAAGTATTGTAAGAGAAATCTAGTATTTGTTTATTTATCCGAACTTGTATGGATTTCGTGGCCCTTGAAATGTGGGCTTACTAATCTCGGTAACATGGATGCCGCCACAAATTGTGCTTCTCATTGTCTTGTGAATTGTAGGAGGGCACACTGCGGTAAGCTTAAGTTAGTTTGAAATGTATAAGTCTGATTTGAATTGTTAACAGAATAAAACGCGCGCAACCTACACGGCGCAAGCCGCCCCTGAAGTCACCCTCTCTTCGGACCTACGCGTGTGGGGTAGCCGTTAAAAAGGCAACTCCGTATGATGCAAGACAGGTATTATTTAAGTTCAACGGAATTAAGAATTAAGATCGTACATCTATATCATATAGCTCCCATATGAAAAAGAAATAAAAAAAATACGATGAAAACAATTTTTTATTTTGCTGTTTTTCTGTGTATCAAAATATTCTTTTGAGATATAGCAATTATTTACTATATTAGTTTTGTCAAAATCGGACAGCAATATCATATAGCTGGCATAGAAACGATATCAGAATTACGCTTTTAGTTTTGTCAAAATCGGACAACAATATCATATAGCTGCCATAGAAACGATGGCAAAATGGCGCGCAAAATCGACATAGATTCTTTGTTTTTAGTAATATAGGCATAGAATTCGAAATGTCGTTTTGTAATAACTGCAAGGGTTTTATATACCGGCTTGGCAAAGTTTGCTTCCTTTCTTATTTACTCCCAATATTAAAATTTTCTAGAAAGGTTGTGTATGAACATACCAACAAAACAAGACTAAGATTTCTAGCGTGCATAAATTAGAACAGAAGATACAGAAGTTACAGTATAGAACTCGTGTTACAGTTTTGCTCGTCAGGCAAGGCAAGGGTAACGATTTTTGGGTCGTTCATGTACTGAGCTGAATTTTAATGCCTGTAACTGACTGACTTTTATCGCTAAACGCGATGAGTAGGCAGTTCGAAATTTTTCTCACATGGGCCCGGGACATGGGAATACATTTGGTATGAACATGGTAGACGAGTTGTCCAAAGAACCTTGGGAGATCCCACACCTTTAAGTGTCTTTAACAACTTTCCGTTCGCTTCGCGAGTGCATCGTGATTAACTTGTGTTTAGAAAATAAAACTTTTAAACATTATTTCAGCGCTGGTTTGTTGTTATTGTTTTTCTCTTGCCTCCCTTTTAAGCATTTCTCCTACCCAACGACGTGTTGTTGGAACGGCACGCACTTTCGTTCTATCTCGTTTCGAGGTGCCCAACATCAAAGTTAATGGGTATTTTGCTCCCGCTCTTTCGCTCTCCTTTCTTTCTTATCAAAAAGTTCTTGAGCGGTTTTGATTTTTGTCCGCTATAGTTGTACTGAGTTATAATGGCTTTCTGCTCATTAAAAAATTGCAAGAAAGTTATCTCGGCTGGACAGCAGAGTATTCCCTGCCATACATGTAATAACATTTATCATGCAAAGTGTCTTGGCTATTCTGGCCTGGTTCGCAATAAGAGGAGTGGCCTACGCTTCTACTGCGATGAGTGCATCGTATATGAGAACCAGGCAATATCTATTAGGCGGCTCACAAAAAGCAGTGTTACGGAATTGCCGTAAAAATATGGACCTGCTTGTGGCGCTTGAATCTCAGCTCACTCGTCGCATGCTAGCTGAGCCCGATTCTGGGCATTCTATGGCAGGTGCCGTGCAAACTGCTGCCCGCGATTCGCTTCTAGCTCAGCTGCCAGTCTTAGGTGCCACTTAAATGGTACTAAGATCGGGGGCAAAATGTGATTCGGTACCCGAAGTTGCTGGTCCCGATGTGGCGCCGCTCTGTCCAATTAAAATAAAGAAGTGGCCCCAACACCTCATGTTGACTTGAGGTCCGATTACCGGCCGATACTGGTAGTGAAGATAGAAATTCTGAATTACCAAAAAGGTAGCATGTGTGGTACCAAAAACGGTAACTTGTGTTATGTATTTGTTTCACGGCTCGCCCCAGACCTCTCATCACTGGATATTACGGCTTATATCCGTAACAAAATAAAAGTTGATGATTTGAAGGTTGAACAATTTAAATTTTCTTATGCTAGGAAAGTATCATCATTTAAGATTGGTATTCCTTGTGCTCATTTTGCATCTGTGTGTTCCGCCAGTTTCTGGTCCGAGGACATATTTGTAAAAGAGTACGAAGCTAAGAGAAAAAGGGGATATGGAAAATACCATTAATGAACCATCACCAGCGCCCTCTGCTTCCTCTTCTGCTCCAAAAAACTAGCCTTCTTCTTTCCTATCAGAATACAAGGGGCTTACTAAGTAAGCTGACTAAATTGCACTCGGATAATTTTTCCTTCCCTTATAATATTATTGTATGTACAGAAACTCCGAAATTTTCCCGGTTAAGTACATAATTTACAAAGGATGGTCGTCAGTCCAGACAGGGAGGTGGAGTCTTGATTGCTGCCGACACAACCCTTTCGTCTGAACTACTAACTTTTGAAGAATTTAATGATATCGAATTCCTAGGTATGAATAATAATAATATAATAATAATAATATAATATTTTATAAATCATTAAACTCCTTCTTTTATCTGTGTGTTCCGTTATACTATCCGTCAATTTCTAATAAACCTCCATAGTTTAATAAGGAGTTGTCGCACCTGAAAACAAGAAAGGAAAGCTAACTGCGGGCAGAGCCGAAGTTGATATACCCTTGCAGAATATTCTGTAAGTTATATTCTCAAAAATTATTCATATGATGCATTCTTAAAACTCATTAACAAATGCCAACTTATGCCCTTTCCGATCGTTAAGTTATATGGCAGCTATAGGATAAAGTCGGCCGATCCGGCTCGTTCCGACTTATATACTACCTGCAATAGGAAGAAAACTTTTAGGAAAGTTTCAAGCAGATAGCTTTAAAACTGATGGACTAGTTTGCGTAGAAATGGACAGACGGACGGACAGACGGACCGACGGGCATGGCTAGATCGACTCTCCTGGTGATGCTGATCAAGAATATATATACTTTATAGGGTCGGAAATGTCTCCTTCACTGCGTTGCAAACTTTTTACTGAAATTATAATACCCTGTGCAAGGGTATAAATATTAAGTCCAGACTTTTCAATAAATTAAAAATGTGCGGATTACAATCTGCCTTCTCTCGATACCTAAGGGCTCGGTCAAATTTTACCGTGCTTAACGCTCGGTGTTATAAAAACTGATTCGTTGTATGGTCCAGTTTTCACAAGATCCAAAACAGTTTTATAATTTTGTTAACACTAAGCGTAAATAAGCCTGTTACCCAGCAATCAGGCAATTACCGATCTATTTGCCCAGTTCTTCCAGACAACATATTCCGTTTCATCCCGTCCAAATCCGTCTTTACATATGCCATATCCAAGTCAAATTTAATTTGTTGTACGAGGTTGAGCGAAAGCTCCCTTCTTTTGGATCTCCATAAAGTTAAACCAGTCTATTCACCGGGTCCTGATGGAGTTCCAGGCTGCGTGCTTAGATACTGTGCTGAAACTCTGTGTAGACCTCTGCACAAATTGTTTACCTTATCTTTATAAACTTCTCACTTCCCCTTTGTTTGGAAGGAGTCAATTGAAGTAGATAGAATACAAGCAATTACCGAGGTATATCCAAATTATCCGCCATCCCAAAGATTTTCGAAAACGTTATTACACACCACTTGCAACATTTTAGATAAATTTTATCTCCATGTCAACATGGATTTATAGGGCGAAGATCTACGAGGACAAACCTTTTGTAATAAATGGCTTCAAAAAAAACATGCAGCCTGACGAGTTTACACTGATGTTAGTTAGCGTTTGATTCAGTAAATCACCCGCTTCTTGTATTTAAGCTAGACTTATTAGGGTTTCCATGCGATTATCTAACTTAAGTTATCTTTGTGGTAGGACTCAACGAATCCTCTTTAAAAGCTCTATCTCTAATTTGATCCGAGTTACTTCAGGCGTCCCATCAGGAAGCCATCTTGGCCCATTTCTATTTCGATTCCTAGGCCTATATTACTAAAAGCAATAAGGCTATGTCGCTTTTGCGCTGCATTTTGCTATCGTTTCTATGGCAGCTATATGATAATGTTCTCCGAATTTAATTTTATTAAAACCGTAATTCCATAATATTTAAATATTACCAACTCCCATAAAAACAACAAAAAAATTAAAAACAACAAAGTTATAATTTTTTTGAACAACTTTTGGGAAAGTTCCAAGCAGATAGCTTTAAAACTGAAGGGCTAGTTTGCGTAGAAACGGACTGACGGACTAGATCGACTCTCCTGGTGATACTGATCAAGAATATATGTATATTTATAAATGTCTCCTTCACTGCTTTTCAATCTTTTGACTGTCACCCTCTGCAAGGGTATACAAATTTAAAACTATATCATAAAGCAGCTATGAACGATTAAAATTTTCAATGTTTTTAGTTGCATCGAAATTAATATAATGTAGTTATAAAGAATATTTAATATTTGATTTCTTTCTTGTTATACCCTTGCAGAGGGTATTATAACGCAGATTGCCCAACAGCAGAGTTCTTTCGTACTGCACCAGAATGTCCTTGATCTCCTTTTTGGATGCCGCATAGACGTATTTCTGGTAGAAGGTAACGACGGCCTTTGGAAGGGCGCACGCCGTAGAATTGTTCCTGTCGAGCAATAGGAGAGGCTTCTGCAGTTTGTATTGCAGGACATTGGGCTCAATCTACTCCAGAGGACGCCCGTTCACCTTCAGGAGGCAGTTGCCACGCTTGCAGTAAGAGTTGGCGGTTTTCCAGCGTCCGAGAATGTCCTTGATCTCATTCTTGAAAGCCGCATCGACGAATTTCAAGTAGAAGGCAACGAAGGCAAGACTCGAAATCAGCGGAGAGCGATGTGATAAACAATATTTTTTGTTCATAAAAATTTGCTGGGAACGATATTAGTCCAGTCGAAACATCAACAGGAATTTCGCCATTGCCAAGCGCCAGCAGTTGACTCGAGAATTCAGCAGCGGAAGGGTCATTCTGCAATGCGACTCTCATATTCGTGAACTTTAACTTCTTAAAATATCGCCACAAAGAGGACGATTTTAGGCATGCATAAACTTCATCGGCAGTCGTAGATTTCGGGATGACGGGAAGCGTTTGACGAAAATCTCCGGACAGCAATATCCAAGCCCCACCAAATAGTTTCGAATCACCTCGTAAATCCTTCATCGTTCGCTCAACTGCCTCCAAAGCTCGTTTAAGCGCCATCGTGCATTCATCCCAAATGTTTATTTTGCATTCTCGCATCAATTTCGCTGTCGCCGAATTCTTGCTCATCGTGCACGTTAGCTGGTCAACCGTCAGAAGATTCATGGGTAGCATCAAAGCGGAATGTGCAGTTCGACCGCCTTCCAACAATGTAGCAGCAATGCCAGATGATGCAACAGCCAACGCAATTTGAGATCTTGACCGAATCGTTGCCAGAATCAACGAAATGACGAATGTCTTGCCTGTCCCACCAGGAGCATCGAGAAAGTATAAGCCTCCCGTTTCATCGTCAACAACCTTCATTATCGAATCGTACACATTCTTCTGTAGGATGTAGGGCATCTAATGTTCACCAAAAGCAAGCGAAGATAGAAGCATTCGTCTTGGCGTGGATGAACTGTGTATATTCGTCCGAGCACATCAGTCGAATAGACACCAGCGAAGCCAGCAACAGCATCACCTTTCTTCCGGCGTTGAAACTTCTTCGATGCAGCGTTCCATGTATAATAGCGTGGCATCTCTGAATAGAGTAAAGTCTTTGCGAACGGATCGCTTTTGCATGTCCACTGATTGTTTCAGCCGTCAACGGACGGGGAAATCGTTTTGTGCAGTTTCCGTTATCCATACATACTGATTCTGGGTTGTGGACTCCGCAAGGGCCATGGATCATGCTCGTTGTCACAATGGAATGCAGCTCGGGTTCAGATTGTTTATCTGGAATTTCGGCTGAAATAATCGAATCAATTTGATCTGGTCGGATCTTGTCGAACATCCAAAGCAGAATGTGCGCATGTGGTAAGCCACGCTTCTGCCACTTAACCGAGTACATCCAACAACGAACTGCGCCAAAAACCTTCTGCGGCAAAAACCTTCTGCTTAACGATGTAATTCATATGTACTGTGATCTTTTGCTTGAATACTCGTGCAGTGATGTTAGGTCGATCGCTAGATGTTTGTCCTGGAAGCAACAGATTCGTAATTTCGGTCCATTTCGGATTGCATGTGAACGTGATGAATAAATCCGGGCGTCGGTAATTACGGACATACGTCGTCGCATCTTGAGCGTACTCATGCATATGGCGCGGACTTCCACCATAAGTAGCTGGAAGAATGGTCAAACAACCGATGTTGGCCGCTTGTCCTTTAGTAGCAATGGCGTCACGCAAGTGGACGCTCGTCTGAGCGCAACTTCGACTGATTGAAACGAATGAAATTGAGACGCTCCGTTTCTACTTTGACGTACATGTCGACACAGTACAGTTCCACAGTTCATCTTCCGAATCACCAATGAAGTAGATCTGAAGGAAGTTATGATCTTTGTTTGGTGGTGGTAACAAAGCCCTTAAATCTGAATGTTGGGATGCAATTTTGAAAAAAATGAGATAATAAAGAGACGCCATTACCTTATAACTCGGATTGTAGCCTGGTTGATGAACAACCTCCGCTCCAAATGACGTCATTTGAAAGCAACCGTTATATTTTTGTGCAAGCTTTAGGAAACTGTTTGATTGGGCTGAATTTCCATATAGTAGCGAATACAATGGCTCTGGTAGATGAGCCAAAACGGGCAATTTAATTTTGCCACCTGCACTGCATAAGCCGGGGGTTTCCTATCGAAACTTCAGTGCATTGCAATGCTGACATACGACAGAACATGTAGGGTGTTTCGGAATTGTATGCGAATGCACCGTGATTCAAGTTTTTATTTGCGGCTGGTCTTCTTCTACTCACGTTTATGTATCGCAGGCATTATTTCCAATTAAAACTTTGGCAACGTTTCGTTAACTCGATTTTTTACAGTTTTATGTACAACAATGAAGGCATTATTTCCAAAGACTGCTGTTTTAACAGTTTTATGTACAACAATGAATACATCTCTTGAGTCGATAGCGACTTTTCCGGCAGGTTTTCCCAAAATGTTCTTATGTATTAATCTTCTTCTGGCAATTACAAACCACTGAAAAAAAATTTGAGCCAAATCGGCCCAGCCGTTCTCTTGTTTTGCGATGGCGTACATTTTTTGCACCATTTTTATATATATAGATAAACAGAAATTACAGCAACATTACAAACATTACGAAATAAGCTTCGACGCATCACTGTCCAGCTTAGACGTTGTATTAAGGGGGTCTTCTAGTCTAGAGGCTCGAATTTCGATCTTTTTTTAACAATTAATAAAAAAAAAATAGATATTTTTACCATCCGTTTTTTTATTATTTGTTTATTAAACTTAATCCTTTAAGTACATAAAGTAAATTTCAAAAAAAAAAATTAGTTTTTATTGAGTTATTCCTTCTTGAAGAAGAGGAAAAAAAAAAGAGGACGTGTCCGCGTCGCCATGATATCTAAGTTAAGTCCTTCCCAAGGACTCCTATCCTTGTGAGGACTGACTTATACCTAGTCATTAGAATAAGGTTCCTTAATTGTCGGTCCCTCCCAAGTATGTGGCCAATTCCCTTCCAGATGAGTGAGAAGTCCAGAGGGTCTTTATATTACGTTATAAAATTTATTTTGTGTATACAATATTTCAATGTGCCAGTTAGCCGGTCCAATTTGTTCTGCCTTCCCAAGCGCTGCTCTATTACCGCCAAGCCTCGGTAAGTGCCCGTCCCACCGTCGACGTCGGCGTCAGCGTCAGCGGCCGGCTGGAGTAAGCGTCAGTGGCCGGCCGAAGTATTGCAGACCTTGCAGTTCTCACCGTGCTCCAATTGCACCGTGAGCGGTCAGCGTTCCCGTGGCCGGCGGATGTCGCCGTGCTGAGTTTGCACGGGGTGCGGAAGGGGAGGGGAACGGTAGGTCGGTGCCCGGTCGGCGGATGTTGCTGTGCTGAGTTGGCACGGGGGTGCGGGGGGAGCGGTGTGTCGGTGCCTGGCCGGCGTATGTCGCAATGCTGAGGTGGCACGGGGTGCGGGGGGCGGTAGAGTCGGGCGGTTAGCCCTATACTGTTAACTCTTCCCCCTTCGAAAATCTGCGTCCCGCAGATCAGCAACTCTTCGCGGGGGCCGCACTGATGGTGTGCGCCTCCAGTTCGACGATGCTTCGATGCGTTGGGATGCCTTTGGTGGAGGTTATTTTTTTCCATACGACGTATAGCAGCAAGGCCACAATGAGGATCACCACTGCTTCTGTTAGGATTGAGAATAGAAAATTGTTAGATATTGTTGACAGCTTCCTTAAGTTCTGCAGGCTAAAATCATGAACATATTTTAGCGAAAGCTGGTATCCAGTGGCGGTTACTTTGCTTAGTACGGCCGGCATGGCCATCACATGCGTTGTCGAGTAGCTGCTGTAAGACATGTTCCCGATGTGGACGGTCTCGTTATCGTACTGGACTATAAACGATCCCAGCAGATGGCGTTTCCCCGAGTTTGTTACGACCGTTCCGTTGAAGTTGGTCAGGAACAAGGTACCGTCGTCGACCAACTCTACAATCTCCTGATCGCTTCTCAGGTGATCGCAGAGAGCGTGTCCTCCTTTTAGGAGCCTGGGAATACAGCTGGCCTCGTCCAGTTTCCTTAAGTTTTTTTCCTGGCACACAGTCGTATTTCCGATGGAGAGACAATTGCCCAATACTGCGTAGGTTTCCTGGGGGTCCATCGCCAGCTTGTTGTATTCCAGCGCCACTTGTTTGCCCTCCATAATCGTGGGGTAAAGAAGCATCAGCTTGTATTTAGTGTCCACGACTTTGGGTAGTGCCAGCACGTATAATAGGCAGGTTCCGTTAGTTAGGATAGATGGTTCCGCGAATTCCACGGCCTCCACCACATTTTGGTATGGTAGGCTGCTAGTTTCTGCCAGAAGGGTTTCCACTTCTTTGTGATCCAAAAGATTTGAGTTTACTACCGATGCCTTCGCCAGCTGACAGGCTCGAGTGATTTCATCGACCTGCTTCAGCAGTATCATTGCCTTCTGCAATAAAATTGTGGCCGAATGGACCTCTCCGTCAATGGAGTTCACTCTTGCCATCATAACGTCAAGCTTCTGCAGTGATTCGTGCGTGGAATCGAACAATCTCGTATTTATTTGTATCTGCTGGTTACTATTTTGCATTACATTGTCCTGAGACTGGAGGATGGTATTCCAGTCCGATGCGTCGGGCGGTCCGGCAACCCATTTCCAGGCTGACCCCAGCCAGTCTATGGACCGAGGTGCTCGGTGTGCCGACGTCATTCTTGTAATGCCATCGGTAGCAGTTTCCAGGTAGTGGCATATCAGCGCTGCAACTCTGGTGTCGGTGACCACTGATGTTTCTTCGGTGGTCTTGTCAATTGTATTTTGTATCCGTTTTAGGTCAATAATATGGGCGAGTTTGAATACTCCATTAACGCGCCATACCACACCCTGCTGAAGTGGGACTACCGGCGTATCATATTTGAAGATGTGAAGAGCAGTTGCGACTTGGATGATCGCCATACTTGGGAGAGAGACGTTACCCAATTTTTTATTTAATATTTAATCTTAGTGTAGTGTTTCGTGTTTCTGTTAATTGTTGTTAATTAATTATATTACTATACTATTTTTATTTATTTAATTTATTTTATTTTTTTTTTTTTTACTTTCTTTATACTCTTTGTATGTAATCTAATCTTTTTTTTTTTTAAATTTGTTGTTTTTATATTTTCTTATAGGAAAAATAGTTGTTTTTTTTGTCTTGTTAATAATTTTTTACTTATTGTTTTTCTTATTTAATACCCTTGGTTGTTATTTTAAAGAGTTCGTGAAACGTTTTCAGCGTAAGTTCTCAACTTTTTATGTGAGACTTATGGAAGATTTTTCCCGATCTAGTTTTGACCGTGACTCTACCATTATCTTCGATCTCCTCTGGTTTGAACCGATGCTTGTCTTTGCTCTTGATTTGTTTGTTAGAAACATAGACAGTATCTCCTTGATTATATTTTAACGGCTTAATTCTGTTTCTATTAAGCCTATCAGTTGACATTTTCTGCTTATGCAGGAGTAACCCTCTTATGTCTTCCTGCGTCTTGGTATTGGTATTGGTTATTATAAGAAGAATGGTTGGATTGGGGCCAAGAGTACTTCTGGCGGTAAGGCTGAGGGGATGAAAACTTACTAGAATAGGTGACATGATTCATTGAGGTAAGATTTTGCAACTCTAAACAGATTGCGTAGGCCTCTGGCAAGTTTTTTGGGCCGCGAATTACCAATAATTTAGAGAGGTCACCACTCAGGCCTCTGATGAAGACATCCAAGGCTCTGTCCCTATAAGTTTCGACCAGCGCACTAAGAATTCCAGGGCTTTGGTTACTGTTTTTAAGGCAACGTATTATCAGGGCAAAATGAGCATTTATTCCCGAGTAAAACGTTTCCACGCTCTTCGCCCCCTGAGTCATTTGACCCATCTGGTACTCTAGAGTGCGCAGGTCTCGCTTATCGGCGTAATGGAGCATTAGGACGCGTTTAATTTCAGGCCAATCGTCTTCTGCCACGTTGTATGACAGAAGGGTTGTCTCCGCGTTACCCCTAATCTTCTGCCTAAGGCTAACGACTATGGAGCGATAGAGAGGTCTTTCCTTGATTATCTCATAGTCTTTTAGAATGGTTTCGGCTCTACCCATCCAAGAGTCGTAGCCACCAGCTTCGCCCTCAAAGACCTGCAGCTCCTTCACACAATCCGGCAGCCTAGCAATTTCTTTTAGTTCGTACTCCGTACGGGCGGGAGTCAAAGGCTTCGGTTGGGGAACAACCTCGTTAACCTTTTCCTGAGCCTCCTCTAGGCTCACTACCTTATCACTAACTTTCTTTACATCGTTTTTAACGTCAGCCATCTGGCCAAGCAACACGGCCAGAGTAGCCTCAAATTTAGTCAAAGCTGCCTTCATTTCCTCCATACTAACGAATCGATTCAAACAAATGGGAGTCTTTTCAAATAGTTTTAAATAATTATGGGTAGAGTGACGGTTAAAAAATTTTTTTTTTAAATTTTTTATTATAAAATTCTATGCTGAGAACGCTTCACTTACCCGTGGTTCGTATTTATTCTTTATTCTTGTTATTGGTGTTATCTTCGTGTGTTCAGGACATGAGTATCAGGTCACTTACAACGTGCAGATTCTAAGGGTAAAAAGAATGACTTTAGTGTGATTCAGATATTTTTATTTTAGGGGACAGGCGGGAATTGAATTTTTACGTGTGTGTGTGTGTTTTTTATTTCTTGTTTCGTGAGATTTTTCCTCCTTATTTTTTTCAATTTTATCATCATATTTTTTCTTTTCAATTTTTTTTTTTCCTCGGTGAGTAGTTGTACATTTTTTTTGTAAATAAAAATTGTCGATTCCTTTTTTTTATCCGGCGCTAGGCGCGGTGGGCCGTATTATTCCGTTTTGGTTTATCACCTACTAAGGTACGGTTGCCACACAATCCACTAGGCAGCCCTTTCTGTGCTGGTAACACTGAGCGTATCTAGTGAATTACCCACACCACTTTACACGTTATATTATTTTTTATTATAAATCGGGCCGCTCGTAAACAAGTTACCGCAGCGGTTATCAAAATTTATATTTCTTTATGTTTGTAACACCTTATAACGCCCGTGAATTAAAACCACCGCGGCGGTTTGGTCACTTCTTTTGTTTCACGATAACCTTTTGCGCTCGTGAATAAGCCGGGAGGTCAGATCACAGCAGCGGGTCGGTCATATTTTTATCATTTTTTTGTTTATTTGGAATCAATTTTTATTATTCTCATTTTCACTTTTTTTTTTTTTTTTTTTATTCCACTTATTAGGAATTAAAATTTTTGTTAATTAATTTTTTTATATTCTTTTTTTTCCTTCACCTTTTTCATTTTATTTATTTTTTAGAAAAAAAAACTTTTTTTTTCACATGTACCTCTCATGGAAGGTTACTCTCACTTTTCTCACACACGCAACACACAATTCACTTCCCGCCTTACCTTGTCCTAGGGATCCTCGTCGCTTAATGGAGAGGTCCCTGCTCGGGCGCCAGTTAAGTCCTTCCCAAGGACTCCTATCCTTGTGAGGACTGACTTATACCTAGTCATTAGAATAAGGTTCCTTAATTGTCGGTCCCTCCCAAGTATGTGGCCAATTCCCTTCCAGATGAGTGAGAAGTCCAGAGGGTCTTTATATTACGTTATAAAATTTATTTTGTGTATACAATATTTCAATGTGCCAGTTAGCCGGTCCAATTTGTTCTGCCTTCCCAAGCGCTGCTCTATTACCGCCAAGCCTCGGTAAGTGCCCGTCCCACCGTCGACGTCGGCGTCAGCGTCAGCGGCCGGCTGGAGTAAGCGTCAGTGGCCGGCCGAAGTATTGCAGACCTTGCAGTTCTCACCGTGCTCCAATTGCACCGTGAGCGGTCAGCGTTCCCGTGGCCGGCGGATGTCGCCGTGCTGAGTTTGCACGGGGTGCGGAAGGGGAGGGGAACGGTAGGTCGGTGCCCGGTCGGCGGATGTTGCTGTGCTGAGTTGGCACGGGGTGCGGGGGGAGCGGTGTGTCGGTGCCTGGCCGGCGTATGTCGCAATGCTGAGGTGGCACGGGGTGCGGGGGGCGGTAGAGTCGGGCGGTTAGCCCTATACTGTTAACTTCTATGCTTGTAGTTATCTGAAAAATAAAACAATGATAGATTCTTAATGAGTACGAATGTCGCTATGGCATGAACCACCAAAAAAGTCGATTTTTTCACTAATTTTTCCACTTTGTCGAATTTTTAAAAATATTATAAATTTAAAATTTGTATTTTTTGTTGGTTCATGCGATAGCGATATATTTAAAGAATATTCATGCCGAATTTCAAGTAAATCGACTGATTAGAACTTGAGTTAGAGTGGCGACCACATCAAAATAAGTAGTTTCGAGAAAAACGCGTTTAAAGTTCCAGTCGTTCCCTCAACCGGTCTAGTTGCCACGTCACTAAAACGGCTATAGCTTTGAAAATAATTTGAGTTTTGAAAAATCCTTTTAGGGAGATATTTGTGAATATAAAAACTATCGAATTAGGAAAAAAAATTTTTTTCGATTTTCTCAAATTTCTAGACTAGAAGACCCCCTTAAGTGATAAAAGACCAATCCATATTTTTGAGCAAGACTTAAGTGAATTGAGACAAGGACAATTGTCAATTATGGAATATTTTAACTTGGTCAATAAAAAATTAACTTTCTTTATAAGCAAAACTAATTACATCTAAAGTAAACATAGCAATAATACACTGAGGGTATTCATATTCGGCCCTAGCAATCAAATTGCTGATATCCTAATTTTAGTGAACCCCCCAGACTTAACAAAGGCAATGGTAACTGCTCAAGAATTAGAATAAAAACATGAGGCAATTAGGCAATAAATATGGAAGCAAACTCCGGCAAGCCGAGGTTTATATACCTTTGCAACGACTACATTTCGATTTCTATGACTATATTACGAAAAGCAATGAAGCTATGTCGATTTTGATAAATAGAAAAACAGCAAAATACATTTTGTTCTCACAGAGTACATCCACCATCCGATAATAGCCTTTTGCATTTAGCACAACATTTAAAATGAGGACAACAGCGCTATAAATGATACTTGGTAACAGACTGCAAGTGACCTACGCGAACAACCAAATCGGACTAATATGTCTGCAGATTTTTGCCAGCCTGCAGAAAAAATAACAACAACTATTGCCCAATATTGTCTAAATGGTAGCAAATCAAGTTTATTAAACATAAATATGTATGTTTGATTTTTGTTTTAATATAATTTCATTTTATTTTTAATGTCAAGGATGGCAGATAGCCAATGTTTAAGCTTTCACTGGCAACTCAGAGTTGCACCGAAATTCTTTGATATAAGCAGTACTTAAAAAGGCGGAGTCGACGGCAGACAAGAGCCAAATGATGAAGATACAGAGGTCTATAACCGCGACAATGCAGTTAGTGGTCCGCAGGATGGCATAAGTCGCAGGATGACATAAGTCCGGATGTCCAGGTCCGGAGGTCCTGAATCCACAAACGAAGAACGAGGAAACAAAGACGCCCTAGAATCCTGCGTACAGGTGAGTCAATAAGGCCACGGAAAGTATACATTGTTCCAACCACCGCAAACCTATTAGACACCAACAATTCGGATCCAAGGACAGTTTCAGAGGCCCTGAAAAATGAATAGTGACATGGTCACTATGTAGGGTTTTTCTTCCTTAAGTTGATGTCAGAATTTACAGTTCAGCGTTGTTATCGATTTTGTTTACAGCTGCACGGAAAGCATCAGAGTTAGTTGTATAATTTCTGTACACACCTAGCCTTGAGGTACGTATGTTGTAGTAAGATGCTCAGATTAGGTGACTGTTCCAAGGAAAGCTTACACTCGATACGCATATGGCCGGAAGCTTGTTTGACTTGGCGGTTTGTCCATCTCCATCGGGCGCAGCAGAGTCAAAAATGTCAGAGTCGGCATGCGATAGGTCTTGCTCCATACTCTCCGCTTTAGCAGCCCAAATCGAAAAGCGATTGTTCCTGAATGTTGCTGAAGTGGATGTAGTGGCTGCCTGGATGTGGCCTGCCGTTTAGTTTTACGGAAAGGAGCTGAGTTACGCCTTTGCGTTTTCTGTTGACATTACGATCGTGTGCTTGAAAGAGGCATTTGGCAATTTGCTGTCAAAGTTGGGTAAATGATAGGCGCCATGATTGCTGTCCTAGTGTATGTAGGAGCACAGACCAAGATTGCTTAGACGTTAGAAATAGTGCCGGTTACACTGGTAGTGGTGTTGCTGCTGATTGTCTACATCACCATAGCATACTTGCGAATAAAGCAGATAATTCTTCAAGGTTGGCGCAGAGCTGGCAGCTCTGCACCAGCTACTTTTCTCATCTCCTCAGACTTATCGCACCCATTAATAGGTCGCGAAAGAGCAGATGATTTCTCCATTATATCAATTGGGTTTATACTTATGTTTAATGCATTTGATTTTCACTTCACATGATAAGAAGTCTATAAGGTAAGTTGGTGACAACTTCTCACTTGCGCACGCGGGCAGGGCGAGGGGCAAAACTCCTGTCAAATTAACTTTTTTTAAGAAGTAAGCAAACGATTTCTTTTTAAATTCTTAAATTTCAGGAGATGGGCAAACATGGGCATCTTTTATTTTTTCGAAAAAACGATTTTTAAGGGGTGCAGGTAAATATGATCAAAACTTAAAAGTCGAATATTTTCAAAAGTATTAATATTTTAAAAATTCTTAAAGATGGGCAAACGATTCTCTTGCGATTAAAAAAATAAATTCGAAAAAGTCAACTCTTATGTTTTTGAAAATGATCAAAAATTTTCGAAGATTCCATATTTTTAAAACTAAAGGTTAGCCAAAAAATTAAAAAGTGGGCAAACATGGGAAAACGTTTAAGGTATCAATTTTCGAAAATTCGATTTTAGTTGACCCAGCTTCTTTGAGCTTCTTTAACACTCCTGGGGCAGCAGCTTGTCGTCCTCATCCTCGACCACCTTCTGCGTCGCTGGAGACATCGGATGGGGTAATGAGCTGGGCTCCGTCGATCAGCTCAATAGAGCGATTCTTCAGGCAGGTGGTACACATGACATCCCTCTAAAAGGTCAGAGAGTCCTGATATTCTCCAGCTCTCGATTATCGGCCTCAGATCTTCTCTGTCTGCCCTCGGTGCTTAACAGGTAGCTTGACGAGAGCTATGATCGGTCAATCCTCTCCACTGATTACTTGTGGACGGGCACAATTAAAGCCTCAAAAGCTCTTTTACTCCTTTGCCAAGTAGACTGATGCTGACACTGGGTTCAACAACCTATCTAGCTGCTTGGTCTGGCTCCGGCGAATAGTCTGGTATTTCGCGTTGAGCCACGGTTTAACGTTTCCGGAAGCGATCTCTGTCCTTATGGACTTTTCGAGACACCACACGCTTCCCTCTTAACGTGTGCTCTGAGAATATCCAATTATATTACAAGTACGGTTGCAGCCATTCTTCATATGGTAAGTAAGAACACGATTGGCTGCTCCAATTAAAATTTTATTTAAGAAAACACTAAAGATTATCCAAAACAGCTTTGGTGGACACTTGGTGAGGGAAAACCGATTTATTCCACTTTATAGAATGTGTAAAATAAATAAAAAAAAATGGTAAGGAAAAACAAATCGTGGTTCAAAATTCGTTAAGACATGATTGATGAATTTTAAAATTATGAAGTGCTTAAACTTTTTTCAGTTCTTAAACCGTTATCTTAATTAAAAATAAGTTGAATTTTTTTAATATTAATATTAATTAATATTGCAATATTGTAATAAGTCTTAAGAACAAGTGCCTTATTTTTGCCACAAAGAACGGTCCATCTGTTTGATTAATAAATGATTTATTTTGTCATTTTGAAATAAATCATAGAACGGGAATTAAATTTTTTGGGAAATAGTCAATAGAACCAAATAAAAACGTTTTGTTTGTATAGGCATTAGAGTATTGAAAAAAAAAAACCGTAAATATTTGTTTGATTAACTAAAAATAAATAAGACCGAGGTCACTCATAACACAAAAACTCAGTATACTATTTCTTTACGTTTGACGACCTTTAACATTTGCTTTTAGAACTTCTAATTTTATTTGTAACGATTTCCGTATATAGTATATGTATAACTTTTTACATTTGGCCAACTTAATCATCAAAGCTAGATGAAAGCAAGAAGTTAGCTGCTAGTTCCTCATCCTTTTCACACGCGAAGTACGCCTGCAGTACAAGTGCCTCTGGGAATCCAAGTGCTTTTAGCTATAGTTAAAATATAATTATAATTTTTTTAACATTCTAATTTCGTTTATAATTACCCGTTCTATTGCATCTTGATCTTGTGGGTTTAGTCGAATGGTTGAGACTCCTGATGTTGTTTCTAAGTTTTCGTTTTCCTCTGCGTTGTCGCCTCTCTGCAACACACTCGTTCCTGCGGTTGATCTTTGTGCAGCGACTGCGCCTTCCAACTCTGACGAAAAGAGGCTTTCAATCTGTGCAGAAGTTGATTGTGTACGAGCAATTGAAGCTTGTGGTACTGTGTCAATGGATTCTGTTTCGTTTTCAATCGGTTGATTTAGCATATTAAGAAACGCATCCTGGTTCTCCGAAATAAGTTGCAAAAGAGCTGGGTTTGTCTGCCCAATCTATTTATGAAAAATAGTTACCTTATTCCTTGTTTTTTATTTATGTACTCACCTGCTGCAAAACTGCATGCAAAAGGTGAGGGTTTTGATATATTAAAGAGCGCATTTGAAGAAACTGTGGCTGACTACGTAAAAACTCAAAGGGATCTGAAACAAACATTAAACAAACAAAAGTTAATTGCTAACTATATTAAAAATCAAATTATATTAATATACCAAGACTAATTCATTTTTAATGATTTAAACAATTTAAAAAAAGTTTTTCTTCAAAAAAATGTAACAAACCCAATAAAAAATCAAGAATATAGGGTCGGAAACGTCTCCTTCACTGCGTTACAAACTTCTGACCAAAATTATTATAACCTCTGCAAGGGTATAATAAGATGTCGCTACCGCTCTTTAAGGTCGAGCTTCAGTCTAACAGCACTTGACAAACCATTTGTAGTTGACGTTGCAGCGTAGGGTCTAATACATAATACTTATGACAGCACCCGACAAACAATCTGTAGTTCCTGTTGCAGCGAAGGGTCTAATTCATAAAACTACAGAGAGGTGCTCAAGAGTCTGATCCGAACAGCGGTCAGATCAATTCATCTAATTAATTATATTTTCAATTAAACAGTGCAGCGAATCTGTAAAATACTTCTTCTTTTTTGTAACTATGGTTAATTTATAATTTGTTTAGAAATATATATAAAAAGATTTTGAGTGGACGGGTTTAACCTGGCACCGCACTGTTCATTTTGTCCGTGTGCTATCGCAGATCCTAAAAGATCGCATAAAATTAATATACTTTTATAATTGACTGCAACTTTCGAAATACATTTATACAATAATAAAGAAGTATTTATGTAACAACAAAAATTACTAAAATTTACTCTTACACTATTAAGCTATTTTGATGCTAGCTGTCAGACACATGTCTGTAACCTTGCCGTTTTTAACTGATTTTGGTTCAACTGATATTGATTTCCTATTCATGTGCTGCATCACTATTATTAACATTATATTTATATTCTGAATCATATCACAACATTAACAAAAAATCTTAGTCAATAAACCGAAAACCAAACAAATGTTATGTTATTTTAATAAATTAGAAAGGGAAAGATGCAAGTGTTTCCGCTAACGAACTAGTTTTATGAAATGAGACTTAACATATTTTGAATATAATACATAACACCTAATTGAACTTTCTCAAATCTGGTCACACTTTGCGCAACTAATTCTAAAGAATTTGAAAGCCTTTTATAAGCGAACCAATTTGGATTCGCAGGTAGCAGTTCGAAAAAGGTTTCTCGCGTTCAAATTAAAGAGCGCGATAAGACTATTCAGTCATTTCAATGCTTTTGATGAATTATTAAGGGATTTTTCAGCTGAAGGTACAAGATTGGAAGAGATGAATAAGTTTCGCATGTGTTGCTGACTTCGCCCACATCCTATGACGGAGTGACTACTGCAATAGCAGTCCTGACTAAAGAAATTTAGCATTTTTAAAAAATAGATTGCTAGACCACAATTAAATATTAATAATGACACTAGTTTAGAGACCTGAAGGTAAATGTTCCGAATAATAACAACCATTTTTAAAATAAATCGAAGAGACACATAAAAAAGAATTTATTATACAAAATTAATAACGAAAACAAGAAAGGAAAGCTAACTTTGGCTCCGCCCGGGCGAAGTTGATATATTCTGTAAATTATATTGGTTGGCCAATACTTTAAAAACGCCAAAGTTATGGCATTTCCGATCGTTCAGTTATATGTCAGCTATATGATATAGTTGCCCGATCCGGCTCGTTCCAACTTATATACTACCTGCAATAGAAAGACTACTCGGAAATGTCTCCTTCACTGCGTTGCAAACTTTTGACTGAAAATATAATACCCTCTGCAAGGGTATAAAAATAAACAACTTTAAATCGCAACGTCACAACACGGTTTTCCATTTATGTTTAAAACAAACAAATCAAAAATTGTGGGTTAATTCTTGACTGATAATCTTATAAACGATGCATCATAGTTTTTGAATAGTGTGGAACTACAGATCGTTATTTTCAAAAAAGGATAATTTAACTATGCTACCAAACGAGGCAATGTGCAGCTTATCAATAGACACGATGCAACACTAAAGGATTTCTTATACTGCTAAGACGGCCGGAAACTTGATCTTGTAAAACGTTTACAAGATGCGGAGTTGTCGATTGAATTAAACAAAATTAACATGTGTTTTTTTCCAAAACCTGAGGTACCTGTTGTACGACAACATAATTATTATAGAATTTCAAGCACATAAAGTAAACGTAAAACATACAAATATTTATCGATTATGGCATGAGAGGTTTGGACATATTTGTAAGGTTACGATAAGTCTTCTTAAGTTCAGAAAGAAATTACTTATCTATTCACAGTGCATTACACAACTCAATCGTTCAATTTTTAATTAGATAAAAGCTTTTAATGTGAAGCTGTGTTAACTTTAAATTATCTAGTTAACAGAATTCCAAGTAGAAAGAGAAACGACACCATACGAAATGTTGCACAATTAAATTTAAAACAAGAGAGAACGCTATAGTCGGGTGCCCCGACTATCAGATATATATAAACACCATAAAACTGCATTTTTACTTTTCCGAAATATTTAAATTTTTAAAATCGTATATAAGCGATTGTGGGCGTTAAAGGGGGCGTGGCACCTTTTTGAAACAAACTTGCGCTGCGTAGGAACTCCTAGAATCTGCATGCAAAATGCCAATCTTCTAGCTTTTATAGTTTCCGAGATCTCAGCGTTCATACGGACAGACAGACGGACATGGCTATATCGACTCGGCTAGTGACCCTGATCAAGAATGTATATACTTTATTGGGTCGGAAACGCTTCCTTCTAGCTGTTACATACTTTTGCACGAATACAATATACCCTTTTACTCTACGAGTAACGGGTATAACAATCAAAAGTATTTGGTTACACTGTATACCTGCACAATACAAATAAAAATTTAATGATAAATCATACAAGAGCCTTTTTTTGAATTATGATTTTAATTCTAGAACTGATAAAAATGATTTTGAAATTGTTTGATCATTGTTACTTTCATTTAGAAACGTTCAGTTAAATTCCTGAACGAAAGAAAAGAAGGGGAGAGTACGGAATGTAGGAAACTTAAATAATTTTGTAAAATTAGATCTTATAAGAATCCAATTATAGCCGATAACATTAAGTGCACGGATGAGGATATCAAAGTTGACCAAAAAAAAAGCGACTGACTATCAAGTAAGCCACATTTATCTTATCATGAGGAACATAAACATAATAATTTTAAGTAAACTGATATTATATGCTGAATCGTTTTGGGAAGATGCTGTAAAAGCCCGTGTTATAAAAACAAAAATGTTTTTGATAAGTAATAAGTTATAAACAAAGCAAGATTGGTTAAGCAAGGAATTATCAGGTCCATTATGATAAAACTTTTGCTCCTGTAGTTCAAATTTCAAGGTTTCGATTCATACTATCATTATCCATTCTATATAATTTACAAATTCATCAAGGTAAAGTTGTGAGAAAGTTTGTAAATTAAATAAAGCAATTTGCGGGCTCCAACATCGGCCGGATCTAATAACTTCAGTAAATATAGTATTTATAATAGCTCTCTGAGTTAAAACAATTTTTAAAGAGGAAACAAAAACATAAAATGAATTTCTAAAAGGAATACCACATATGAAAATATATTAGTTGGCTAGATCCCGATTGGGTGGAAACGCAATTGAAAGAAAAAGTGAAACTGTCTATTTATTTAATGTTTAGTTCTAAGCTACATTAGTCTATTCGAAGCCGCAAGGTGGTTTAAATCCCTGTTCAATAGTGTAAATATCATAAAAGAAATACCTATTAACATAAATGAAAAAAATCAAGACTCTATCAGTATTGTCAATAATCCCTAGTCATAAAAGATCCAAACATATTGATATTGATAGAGTAATGTTATTTGCATTGAGTAATTAACTTCAGATAACCAAATGGCGGTTTGTTGAGTGTATTTGTCAATATTTAAAGACCACATTGTAAAGCCCAAAAAGCACACTAGCCACGTTATTACTAAACAAGAAAGGAGGTAAAGTTTATATACCCTTGCAGTTGTTACAAATCTACCATATTTCGATTTCTACGAAACTTTTGACTGAAATTATAATACCCTCTGGAAGGGTATAAAAAGGATATTTAAGGTTGTTATTTATAATGCAACGCAGTGAAGGAGAAATTTCCGACCCTATAAAGTATATATATTTTTGATCAGGCTATTTTCTTGAAACTATCCCAAAAGTTGTATTTCTATTGCAGGTAGTATATAAGTCGGAACAAGCCGGATCGGACGACTATATCATATAGCTCCCATAGTAAAATCAAAAAATTAAAAAAAAATAAAAATGAAAAAAATTTTATTTTTTTTTATTTATAAATATATTCCTTTCAGATATAGTAAATATTTAAATTTAATTTTTCATTTGTAGTAAAAATTCTTGAACCTGGATACTATTTAACCATGAACTTATCTACATATAAATCTTTGTTCTTATACCCTTGCAGAGGGTATTATAATTTTGGTCAGAAGTTTGTAACGCAGTGAAGGAGACGCTTCCGACCCCATAAAGTATATATATTCTTGATCACGATCAATAGAGGATTCGATATAGCCATGTCCGTCTGTCCGTCTGTTTCAATACCGTTTGCGAGCTCAGTTTAAAAGCTAGCGATCTGAAACTTTCACAGTCGTCCTAAAACATGTGTACGCAGATCAAGTTTGAAAACCGCCCCAATCGGATGTCTATATCCTATAGCTCCCATAGGAACAATCGGATATAACTTGCAAGAATGGAAGATATTTCGCGCAGTGTAAAAGCTATTAACATAAATCTTTCCAAATCTTATATTTTTATGGATACCTTAATCAGGGTAAAAGCGCTTGGCGATCGGACGTCTATATCCTATAGCTCCTATAGGAACAATAGGGTGAAATCGGTTAAAATTTAATGATTTTTAGGATATTTCGCACAGTATATAAGCAATTGACATGAATCTTTCCAAATCGTATTTTTTTATGCATAATTTGATTAGGGTAAAAGCGCGTGACGATCGAACGTCTATATCCTATACAATATACCTTACTCCTTTCGCTACTTTTCCATTTCTAGCAATTTCGGCGAAGTCTGCAAGGGTATTAAAACTTCGGCTTGCCGAAGTTAGCTTCCGTCCTCGTTATTTTTAAAATTGTACCGTTTCTTTCTATGTTTAAATAACTTTACATTTGGATCTACAAATCAAAATGTAAGGGATTGCTGTTTACCATCTGGATGGATCTTAAAATACCTGAAAGACGGGACACAAGAGGGTCTCCCTGAAAATACTTTTTCTAGTCTTCTACGAGTTAGCTCTGGCGTTCCACAAGGGAGACAACCTGGTCTGCTACTTCTTTACTTTATTTATTATTGACTTTCGCGTAATTATAACTCATCATCGTGCACTTTTGTACTGAGATGATGTTACATTGGGAGCTCTTTGGGTAACATTTGAGATGTTTTCTCGTATGTACTGCAAATTACACATTACTGGTTTTTTGTCGAAGTAAAACTAATCAATGGATAAGAAACTTGACCAAGTTTATCTGGATCAGCGAAGGTAAGGGCTTTCTGTTTCCAAATGTCACCAACGGCTACTATATTGACGACGAACAGATATATAGCAAAAACAAGATATTGGTGTATGTATGTATTTAGAAGAGTATGTTTACCTGAACTTAATTCTGCTGGACGATCGGCATGTGGTGCAGAAACATTTTGTGGTCCGGAAGCGATTACACTAGCATTTGATGATTCATCGGCGACATTAAAGATAGTCTCTTCTTCTGCTGGTATGCCATTAATGAGATACTCAACGGCTCTTTCTGGGTTATTATAGCTGGCGGCCATCGCTCGCTCTACCTGTTCCCGTGGGTAACCCATTTCCACCATTGAGAGAACGGTTTGGTTGTATTCGTCACCCATAAGTAAGTTAGATTCAGCGCGCGATTGTAAAGATGCATTCGCTAACTCGCCAATTAAGTCATTACCAGATATATTTATTGAACTTGTCGTTTCACTTGGTACAACTGATGGCAACTCTTCCGTAGTCGTAGTACGAGAAGTGTTAGTAGTGTTGACTTTTTCGGGAGCTAAGGGATCCTTTGAACAGTTGGTGCTTGTCAATTTGTCAGTTTCTTTTGAGCGATTTAAATTGGTCTTTGAACTGGATGAGTCGCGTGTCAACATTACTACTATAAACTTTTTTTCATCAACATTGTATGATCCAACAGTACGGTCGTCCGTTAATATGACGCCAGCATAAATAAGCTTTTGCTTTTCGGCAACATACTCCGCACCGCGCTCGTCGTATATTTTCTTTTTAAGTTCCAAAACCTTTTAAAAATACTCTCTTTCTATTATGCCGTCACAAAAAATTTTTATGCACAAATATGTAATTTTTTACTTATGTATATGTGCATCTATACATATTTTAATAACACGTACCGTTTTTTCCGGTGCAAACTCAATGGTAAAAGTTTGCTGCTGAAGATTTTTTACTGTGATAATCATGGTGTGTTTTAGATTAAAAACAAACTTAATTATATGTTCATATGCATATGTAAACTTTTTAATTGGGTTTTTATTGAGTACGCGCAAAAATGATTTGTCATCAGAGTGACCGCACTTGGACTAACGAAATATACTTAGCCTAAAAATATACTGAAATTCATCTAGTACTTCTAAAAAGCCTTTTTACAGTGCTCCGTGTTTCCTATGAATAACTCTCCACACTACCTTTAGTAGTTTCCTGTGCAGTAAGATCTATACAACCACTAAAGCCTAGTACTAAGATCGACGATAACTGTCCGCCAGTCATGAGAGAAAGCGAGAGGCAAACAGCTGGCGTACACTTTTCGTCAGGCTAGGGTGAACCCTAGCGAAAAGAATACAACATTTAATCTTTTGGCTTGCGCTTCTCACTGAACATTTTGTAAAAATGGAGTGAAAAATCCAAAACACGTAAAATTCGATTGGTGGAGTTTTCTTTTGGGGTGCCTCTTATCAGAGCAAAGTGATTCTTAAAGCCTAGTATCCAGATCGACGAAAACCGTACGCCAGTCATGAGAGAGAGCGAGAGACAAGCAGCTGGCGTTCACTTTTCGTCGGCCCTTTTTTTCACGTCGGTCTCCTGATACCAGAAAATTCCATAGCGTTGCCAGTCTGCGGAAATGAAGTTTGGGTGTACCCTAGCGAAAAGATTAAAAAATTTAATCTTTTGGCGTGCGCTTCTCACTGAACATTATAAGAAATGGAGGGAAAAACTCAAAAAAGTCACAAAAGTCGATTGCAGGTGTTTACAAGTGAGGACAAAATAACATTAATACTATCTGGGGTGCCTCTTGTAAGAGCAAAATGTTTTTTAGGTCCAGAAAGTACGATAAAACACAATAAAAGTGCAGTTATGAACTTTAAATTAGCAAATAATTATCAGTAAATTAAAAAAACAACTGTTAAATTTAAATTTTATTGTTTTTCAATTTCTTTGTACACCGGCAGACTTGTCTTGCCAAGGTATTTGATAATATCTTTTAAAGGCAAATACGATATTTGAATTTTAACTGCTTGTCAACAAACCCAGCTGATTGACAGTACGACCGTTGCACGCTTAAATCTGATGAACTCTCAAACTTTTGGTCACACTGGAAAGATTAAAGTTTTTACGCTAGCGTAATCGTTTGTCGATCTGGATACTAGGCTTTAGCCTTAAAGCCTAGTATCCTGATCGACGAAAACCGTACGCCAGTCATGAGAGAGAGCGAGAGGCAAACAGCTGGCGTTCACTTTTCGTCGGGCCTTTTTTTCACGTCGGTCTCCTGATCGACGAAAAAAATACCAGAAAATTCCATAGCATTGCCAGTCTGCGGAAACGTGAACCCTAGCGAAAAGATTAAAAAATTTAATCTTTTGGCGTGCGCTTCTCACTGAACATTATAAGAAATGGAGGGAAAAACTCAAAAAACTCACAAAAGTCGATTGCAGGTGTTTACATGTGAGGACAAAATAACATTAATACTATCTGGGGTGCCTCTTGTCAGAGCAAAATGTTTTTTAGGTCCAGAATGTACGATAAAACACAATAAAAGTGCAGTTATGAACTTTAAATTAGCAAATAATTATCAGTAAATTAAAAAAAAGAACTGTTAAATTTGTATTGTATTGTTTTTTAAATTCTTTGTACAGCGGCAGACTTGTCTTGCCAAGGTATTTGATAATATCTTTTAAAGGCTCTTTCCCGCAAATACGATATTTGAATTTTAACTGCTTGTCATCAAACCCAGCTGATTGACAGTACGACCGTAGCAGGCTTAAATCTGATGAACTCTCAAACTTTTGGTCACACTGGAAAGATTAAAGTTTTTACGCTAGCGTAATCGTTTGTTGATCTGGATACTAAGCTTAAGTCAAAATTGTACGGCAGACTTTTAATGCCCTCTTCCCACAGAGCCCCATCCACACTCCACCATCCCTTGAACGGATGGTCCATAAGGTTTTGCCGTTCCGAGAATTCCCAGTTAGTTCCCCATCCAAATTTGACGGACTTTTTTATGCGATAGTTAGGCGATGTTTTTTTGGTGCAACTGTGAGTTCTTCTTCTTGACAGTGGAAATTGGAACATTCACTACGAAAATTAAAAAAAAATAATGGCGGGTAACTTTTGAATAGGGAAGGCGCCAATACATGCTTATACATGTAATAATTAATTAATTACTGCTCCATCTGTGTGGCAGCATTAGGTGTTGCTCACTTTCCTAGGCGCATACCGTACTCACTACATGGGGCAGAACATTTAAAATGAAATAAAATATGAAATTATGATAAAACAAAAAACAAACATTTATATATAACGAACTGGATTTGTTACCATTTAGACAATATTGGGCAATAGCTGTTTAAATTTTGTCTGCAGGCTGGAAAAAATCTGCAGACGTATTAGTTCGATTTGGTTGTTCGCGTAGATTACTTGCAGTCTGTTACCAAGTATCATTTATAACGCTGTTGTGCTCATTTTAAATGTTGTTCAAAATGCAACGGGCTAAAATGATGAGCCACAGCTGTTCATATCAGCTGTTATCGGATGGTGGATGTGCTCTGTGGGAATCGGAGTTTCACATTTGTCAAAATTCTCAACCGTTTCAGACGGATGGACTCTATGGGAAGAGGGCATAAAGGCTCTTTCCAGCAAATACGATTTATGAATTTTAACTGCTTGTCAACAAACCCAGCTGATAGACAGTACGACCGTAGCACGCTTAATTCTGATGAACTCTCGAAAATGCAGTCACACTGGAAGGATTAATGTTTTTAAGTATCTCAAGTATCTCAAGGTTTCGATCGAGTGCATGCATAATATCAAAACATACTTGATTCGTATCTCTACAACAGAGTTTTGCCCTTCCGAAAATGTCCCAGTTAGTTCCCCATCCAAATTTGACGGACTCTTATTTCCGATAGTTATGCAATATTTTTTCGGTGCAACTCTGAGTTCTGCTTCTTGATAGTGACAACTAAAACATTCACTACAAAAACGTAAACAATAATGACGGGGGACTTTAGAAAATGGACGGCGATAAATCAATAAATGCTGTTTATACTTGTAATAGTTAATTAATTACTGCTCCATCCGTGTGGCAGCATTCAGAGTTGCTCCTGGAAGGTGCTGGATGGTGGATGTGCTCTGTGGGAATCGGAGTTTCACATTTGTCTTTTGACAAATCAACCAACCGATTCGAACGGGTGGACTCTATAGAAAGGGCGTATTACGCTATAATTGTGTCCACTTATTATTAACTTCATAGCCCGAGTTTTGATTTTTTTTTTTCAGATTAACATACCGAAGTCTTGCCTCCCAGTCTCTTTGATCTCTCCAATCGGAATAAATCAATTCATTTCGATTACAACAAATCTCATTAACATACGTACATCGATAACAATTACTGATACTGATAACAAATAGTGAAATACTAGGCGCTACATTTAAATTACAATAACAATGAGCGTTACTTTAATCCGTTTCACGACATTCCCACACCGGTGAAGCAAGCACCTTCAACACATCCAGAACAGCCATCCAACATCTGGAGATGGGACGCATAATTAACTTCGCTCTATCGTAACTAGTATAGTATAGTATAGTTCTTCCACGACTCCCTTCCCTCATTCCCGACGAGGGATGGCCGGGTCACAGATGTAGACGAGATTCGCTTAGGCTTGAAAAGCTCGCACCACTTCTCTCTGCGCACGAGCGTTGGTATGCACTCGTGTACCCAACGTTTCCAGAACCGAATCTCATCATCGAGCTCATCTTAGTTCTCTCTGGTTTGATGACTTTTTCTAACTTTTTCATCACATTTTTCCAGACGGTATCCACCTCAGTACAATCTAAGATCTCTGCCACTCGGTTTCCAATGAACTGTTTGTACCGCAGTGTACCACCACCGGTGGGTGCTGCTTATCCAGTATAGAACGGTTTTGTCGTTCTTTCGTCTTACGGTGTCCATCAGCTCCGAGTACAGCTGCTTGGAGCCCCACGCGCGGGATCGTCATCGTCTTCATCGGGGCAAATTTCGTCTTGGAACACACGAAATGGGAGCCCACATTGCTACTGATTGGCTCTAGTCCACAAACACACGCAGCTGTAGTTGCCGTACGCGTCCCCTCCCAAAGAAGTAGCGCGGGCACCGGAAATCTCTGATGTAAATTATTTCCAGCCAACACATCTCAAACTTTTTGGCCAACTCATCCCATTGCATTCCTCTCCGACAAATCTCACGCGCAATTATTTGACGTTCACCAGGAAGCAGCTCAATAATCCTATCGGGTGGGTGCTCGTTCCTCAGTCATCACGCTGCCGTACTTATGGTACTTTACGCTGAACTTAAAGTAATACGTCGCTGGCTGCCAGTGCAAGCCTAATATTTTCTAACATTTTTATTGGATACTAGTGGGTTCAAAGCCTTGACCGCACTGGAAGAAAAGCGACACAAATCGAAACCAGCGTGAATTTTTCTTATTCGTGTTGATACAGAAGCTATCTTCTTTTTCCTCTGAGAAATTATCCACGTAGTCGTCCACATAGTGGTAATCATCGATAGCCTGTACCGCGCGAGGATCTGCTTGGGCGTATCTTGAAGCGTTTATGCGCTGAGCACGGCGAACAAGCGCCGAACGTCATCACCATCATCTCGTACAGGAACCTCTGGGCGTATTCTGCGGCTCTATCAGCATCTGATGAAACATCTCCTTAGTATATCTACGCAGACTGCTCCTTCCCGAAAATAGAAGAGACTTGAACTGTTGTGGGCCTTGGCTGCGGCATCGAAGACTAGACGGATATTCCCGTGCTTATTTGGGTTCCCGACCCCGAAGTGAGGCAGGTACCAGATCTTGTCACTGTTAACTGGTGCCACTTCCTGCTGCTCAAGTTGTCATCTGACACTTATTTTTATAGGAATCCAGTTTGGTATCGTTGGCCCACTCGCCTAATCGTCTCGTCGAGGAGAGTATTCCCAGAGCCCGTGCATCGCCACTAGATGCGGCTGGTGGCGGCTTTACTCCGAAATTCTCTATTTCTAAATATTCGCTGACCATATTCTGTGAGACGGCTAGGAGGCACGATCTCTGAATTGGTGAACTTATCTGTCTCTTCACAGGTCCAAAAACCACCCATCCAAGTTTGTGGCGGCTGCGTGAAATGAGGGACATATTTTAGACAAATCATTTTGGTCTGCCCACGTCACTAATCAGGAGGCTGACCATCTTTGCGTACTCTTTTGCTGACACCGAACCACTCGCGCCCTTCAGTTTAAGTCTCGAGTGAGCTCTTCTTCGATCACGGTTACGGAGAAACATTCATCGAACAGCGCGTATTTTCCCCGTACAGAGTCACGGGCAAAATGAGGAATAGTAGGTGTCCTCCATCCGTCTCGACGCAACTTAAGTTGACTTGGCTGGCGTCCTTCATGCTGCTTGCGCCATGCATCCGGCGTCTTTGCCGATGCTACAAGCGGACTTCCTGGGGTCCGATCATCTGACTAAAGTGCGGCTACCTTCCTTCGATCACCGCCTGTATTTATTGTCCGGCCGCCATCGCTCTTCTCATATGTCCATGGTCGGCCGCGGGACTGTGTAGGGTTGTCCACACCATCATGCAGGAGGTAGTCATATGGCACTTCTCGTTTCTTTTGCTGAATCTGGACATGTGTCCGCTCTCCAGGCGCGAGAAACAAATTCGATGCTTTCTTGCAAATTCTTGCAGTCCTTGCTTGTGTGTTGCCCCTCGCATATTGAGAATCTTCTGGACTGATTCTGATCCCTCTGGTTTGTGTTGGCGTGCAAACCCTTTGCTTAGGGTCCCTTTTGTCGCCGCTCGTAATAGTGCACACTAATTTAGCGAACGCGCTTAGTTATTCGCTCAAGTGCCTCATCATTGGGTGGCACCCTATTACAGAGGCGTTGTTGGTCCAACCTTTTGCTCAGGGGTAGCTTGGCGATAAACTCGTCCATTAATGTATGATTTTCTAGGTGCTGCTCCCCGTTCAGTCTGCCCGGCGCCCATCCAATAAACGGGCTCGGCGAAGCTATTCCGTAGAAACCAATCGATTGCAGAGGTAGCATAAGGTTGCGTAGGGGTTCCCGTAGTGCTTGCACGTGATTCAGTGCGGGATGCACTGTAGCCGACACGTAACATGGTGTGGAATAGCTTAGCGTTGTACAGCTCGTGATGAGTGTGACTTGTTCCCAAATTTCCATTCGATTGTGGCGGCGAATTTCCACTCAATAATGCCAGCAATGGTTCATCTAGAGATGGCATGACAGACTCGAACAAATTCGTGGCCATTTTTCCACTCAATAATGGCGGCAGATTTCCACTCAAGTTTTTCACTGGCGTTTCACTCAAATATGGTGCGCATTCGACGCCCCGGTCTCTCCTGTACCACTTGATCCGTTGCTCTTCATCTGACCTAGCATTTTGAAGCTCGATAAAGGAACGATAAAGGTGCGAATAAAAGAAATGACGCCGACCGGGACTCCCTGGGAGCTGCATTGCTGCGTTGGGCTTACAAGGTGTTGAGGTCGATATTCATGTGTGTAATTTAATTAAATTGGAACTTAAAGTGGAACACCAGCTTTAATCATGTATTCGTCCTAGGTTGTTGTTCTGCATCTCACTAAAAATACTCTATTGTAGAGATACGATTTGAGGATCTTGTGAGTGTGTATCAGCAAATGCATTTTGATTTTATGCATGAGACCATGAAGCCAGACACGTTCAAAGGCTTGTGATACATCGAGGAATATAGCGCTACAATGTTCTCGGTGCTTGAAAGCTGAGCGTATTTTTGATGGTATTCTGCTATGGTTTCTTCGGATGCCAAAATGGTGTGCCGGGATGACATTGTGTGGTCTTTTCCGGGTTTCGGTATCATTATGATGATAGATTTTTTCCACTTCTTTGGGAACTAGTCGAGATTAGATTAAGTTAAGAGTTTGGGGTTAGTAAGTCACCACCGGGAACCTTTTTTGGGTTTAGTTTCCGAAGAAGATGTAAAGCAAATGTTTCAGCTCTGTCCCCGTCGCTTCGTGCCCAGCTTCCTGAAGAGTTTCTTATCGGGGTAATTGTTTCGGTCGGAGCACTTAAATTTTGGTGAACTCTCCATAGGATGTTCTTTTTACTAGTTGGCGAGAGTTTTTCGATGTACCTCAGGTGTGCATTTTCTGCCTGTTAATGTGTTGCTTTGAAGATGCCTTTGAAGAAGTGTTATTAGCACAGAAGATTGGTCTGAAGATAGGTCGGAAAGCGTTTTGGTACTTATTCAATTGCGAGACATGTTTTTTGTCATCGCAAAATCAATCTTGGAGCTTTCAAGGGTCTGCTGGCCTGTTACAGGGGCTTCCAGGAGAAACATAGTCCAGTCAGTAGACAGCAGCAATTGAAAGGTTTCCTTTTTTATAGATGGGGGCTGCAAGTAGTTTGTTGCAAACCTTTGGTGAAGGTGGTATTTGATGCGTTCTGATTAAGACTCCGTTTCCGCCGTAGGCTTTTCTATCTAGATGATCTGTGCGGTAAAATGTATAACCTATAATTTGGAAGTTGTAGTTGCTTGTGAGGTGCGTTTCTACCAGCAGCATAACGTCTATAAGATTTTCGTCAAGGAATTGTGTTAGTTTATGCCGTGAGACCCCATTGCCATTCCACATTGATATTTTTACGGGCAACTGTATTACCAAGTTCTGGTTTTGAACAAGTGGTTGCATAGTCGTGTTCATGAATGACATAAGTTCCATCATGCTTTGTTGGAGGGTAAGCATCATAGTTTCCATTTTGTTATTTGGATGTCCTGGGGCCAGCTGAGAGCTTCCTTGGTGAGGCAGCAGTGCTTTTTTCATCCGCAGTTTCCACATTTTTTCATATTTGCGTCTTCTTTGTTGGCAGACCATTGTACAGAATTGTGGCTACTGTGTCCATACTCCTGGCAATTAGTGAATTCCACTGGTCCATTACGTTTATGAGGCTCCTCCACTGTTATTTTACGGTCCAATAGATATTGCAACTTTTATATCGGGTGCACTTCGTTTTTCACCAAGAATTTGCTGTCTGGCTCAAGCTCGACCTTGAAGAGTGGTTACGGCTTTTGGTTTTTCTTGAGAATGTTAATAACATTCTTACCGGTAAAGCCCTTTTCTTTTAGGGCATTTGTTATTTCGGTGCTGGTAACGTCAGGTTCGATTCCTGTTTGTAGTTTTATTTATCTATATATATAAAAATGGTGCAAAAAATTTACGCCATCGCAAAACAAGAGAACGGCTGGGCCGATTTGGCTCAAATTTTTTTTCAGTTGTTTGTAATTGCCAGAAGAAGGTTAATACATAAGAAAATTTTGGGAAAAACTGCCGGAAAAGTCGCTATCGGCTCAAGAGATGTATTCATTGTTGTACATAAAACTGTTAAAACAGCAGTCTTTGGAAATAATGCCTTCATTGTTGTATATAAAACTGTTAAAAACGAGTTAACGAAACTTTGCCAAAGTATTGATTGGAAATAATGCCTCCTTTTAGATCAAGACTTGGACGGCGTTCACGCAATGCGATACATTCTCAGAATGTCCGTAATAACCCCAAGCCCGACAAAATGTGAGTAGAAGAAGACCAGCCGCAAATGAAAACTTGAATCGCATACAATTCCGAAACACCCTTCAAAGATCATAGCTGCGTTGTTATTGGTTCATTGTCTGTCGTATGTCAGCATCGCAATGCACTGAAGTTTCGATTGAAAACCCCCGGCTTATGCTGTGCAGGTGGCAAAATTAAATTGCCCGTTTTGGCTCATCCACCAAAGCCATTGTATTCGCTACTATATGGAAATTCGGCCAAATCAAACCGTTTCCTAAAGCTTGCACAAAAATATAACGGATGCTTTCAAATGACGTCATTTGGACCGACGTTGTTCATCAACCAAGCTACAATCCGAGTTATAAGGTAATAGCGTCTCTTTATTATCGAAATGAACAACTCTCATTTTTTTCAAAATTGCATCCCAACATTCAGATTCAAGGGCAAATTCACCATCGAGCGGGCGCTTTGTTACCACCACCAAACAAAGATCATAAATTCCTTCAGATCTACTTCATTGGTTATTCGGAAGATGAACTAAATCAGCGTTTTGCAATTTTCACTGCAACTAAACGTGAAATTATACAACAATTGCAAAATCTTCTGCATGAGCGTAATGAATTGGTCAGATTGTTCAAAACCGCATTGCATACAATGCATTCTGACGACCACAAAATCATTATCAGCACTGACAAAAGGCCCACTGGAAGCCATGCAAAACAATTTAATGCTCCCACTATTAATGAAGTCGCAGTGGTGATTGTTGGCGAGAATGTGGAATCACGCGATATTGTTCTTAAGTGTCGGGATGATGGCCAATTGCAGCGAGTTTATGAGACTCATCGGTCATATGATGCACTTCAATACCCGTTGATGTTCTGTCGTGGAGAAGATTATTATTATGGGTATCACTTCAACATAATGACGGTCAATCCAACGACAGGTTTGTTTACAAGTCATCACTTCTTTTTGATTCTACAACTAAGTTTGAATTCAAATTTTAGGAGAAGAAACGAATAAGAAGGTCAGGTCTATGAATTTGTATGCGTATCGATAATTAATAATTAATAATAATAATAATAATTTTAATTAATTTTAAAATAAAGGGTATATTTCGACAGCGCGCTGCAGCGAAGAAATGCTTGTGAATACATGTGCACACCTACAGAAGATAAAAAACAAATGGTGAAAAAGAAATGATAAAAAGATACATATGTTCGCAGTCGATTCCAAATGAAGATAGAAAAAATGATTAATAAAAATAGCCTTATAAAATCCAGCTCCCAGCTTATTTACGAGCGCAAAAGGTTATCGTGAAACAAAAGAAGTGACCAAACCGCCGCGGTGGTTTCAATTCACGGGGATTATAAGGTGTTTCAAATATAAAAAAATTTATTTTGATAACCGCTGCGGTAACTTGTTTACGAGCGGCGAATTGCGCTGCATTTTGCAATCGTTTCAATGGCAGTTATATAATATTGTTGTCCGATTTTTATTTAATTAAAACCGTAATTCCATAATATTTAAATATTACCAATTCCCAAAGAACAAAGTTAGAATTTTTTTGAATTTTGTTTTCCGATTGTTCCTATGGGAGCTCGATGATATCCGATCCGGCTCGTAACGACTTATATACTACCTGCAATAGAAAGACACCTTTTGGGAAAGTTTCAAGCAGATAGCTTTAAAACTGAAGGACTAGTTCGCGTAGAAATGGACTCTCCTGGTGATGCTGATCAAGAATATATATACTTTGTAGGGTGTCTAATGTCTCCTTCAATGCGTTGCAAATTTTTGACTGAAATTATAATACCCTCTGCAAGGGTATGAAAATAAACCGTGGAAAGTGGTGTGGGTAATTCACTAGATACGCTCAGTGTTACCAGCACAGAAAGGGCGGCCAAGTTGATTGTGCAACCGTACCTTAGAAGGTGATAAACCAAAACGGGATGATACGGCCCACAGTGCCTAACGCCGGATAAAATAATAGGAATCGAAAGAAATTGCGAAAAAAATTCAAGCATTTGCCAAGGAAAAAAAGAAAACAATGTAATGATAAGTTGCAATAAACCCACAAAACAAAAAATAAAAAAAACACACACACACGCAAAAATTGAATTCCCGGCTGTCCCATTATACCTGCATCACTCTAAAGTCATTTTTTTACCCTTAGAATCTACACGTTGTAAGTCACCCGACACTCACGTTCGCAATACACGAAGATAATACAACGAAAGATAAATAAAGAATTATACGATGCACGGGTAAGAGAGAAATTACCGTAATATTTAAAATTTAACAAAAACTTTGTCGTCACTGTACTTGTTAAAACTCCCATCTGTTTGAATCGATTTGTTAGTATGGACGAAATGAAGGCAGCTCTTATTAAATTTAAGGCTACTCTGGCCTTGTTGCTTGGCCAGATGGCCGATATTAAAGATGATGTGAAAAAGTTAGTGACAAGGTGGTGAGCCTAGAGAAGGCTCAGGAAAAAATGAACGAGGTTGCTCCCCAACCGAAGCCTTTGACTCCCGCCCGCACGGAGTATGAATTAAAAGAGATTGCTAGGTTGCCGGATTGTGTGAAAAAACTGTAGGTCTTTGAGGGCGAAGCTGGTGGCTACCACTCTTGGATGGGAAGGTCGGAAGCCATTCTGAAAGACTACGAGATAATAAAAGAAAGACCTCTCTATCGTTCCATAGTCGTTAGCATTAGGCATAATATTAGGGGTAACGCCAAGACAACGCTTCTGTCATACAACGTGGCAGAAGACGTTTGGCAAGAGAAAAAACGCGTCCTAATGCTTCATTACGCCAATAAGCGAGATCTGCGCACACTAGAATACCAGATGAGTCAAATGACTCAGGGGGCGAAGACCGTGGAAGCCTTTTACTCAGGAATAAATGCCCGGGAATTCTCTAAGCTACTAGTAATTCGCGGCCCAAAAAATTTGCCAGAGGCCTACGCAATCTGTTTAGAGTTGCAGAATCTGGCCTCAATGAATCATGTCACTTACTCTAAAAAGTTTTCATCTTCTCAGCCTTACCGTCAGAAGTACTCTTGGCCCCAATCTAACTACTCATCTTATAATAACAAATACCAGTATCAAGACGCAGGCAGGAAATGGGACTAAGCTACAGTTTCTAATAGACACTGGCGCGAGTAAGAACTTCATTAGCCCCTAGTTAGCCAAGGGATGCAAGCCCTTGTCGAAGCCCTTTCCGGTTCAATCCGCTGGAGGGGAGATAAAAATAACGCATTAACTAACTTTACTCTAACTTAACTTAACTAAATTACTCTCCTGTCACCTTCTGAATGGGAAAGACGGCCCAATCTCCGATATTTCACGGTCTCTAATCAAAACTGAAAACTTCGCAGTAAACGAGAAAGAAATGCTGGCGATAGTATGGGACCTCGATAATTTACGATCCTATCTCTATGGCGCCGCGTCAATTAAAGTTTATACCGATCACCAACCCCCTAACCTTTTCATTATGCAATCGATAAGTTGAAACGCTGAAAAGAGCGCATAGAAGAATAGAACTGCGAGCTTATTTACAAATCCAATGTGGTTGCTGATGCTCTTTCTCGCATCGTGCCGAATGTACACTACCTCAATGCCGACATATCCTCAACGTCAACAACGGACTCCGTTGCTACCGTTCACAGTGGGCTTCATGACGCGTTGGACTTAATTCCTGACGTGGAAGCCCCTATTAACGTGTTTAGGAATCAACTTGTCTTTGACCCAAATAGGCTGGAATACTCTTGCGAAACCCCACACACGGGCTTCTTGCGTCACTTGGTCCCCATTGACTGCACACTAAATTTACCAACCTGTTTGATGAAATACTTGAAGCCATTAATAATTAATGGCAAACAAATTCCTGAAGTCTCTACAAGAGTACTACCGGGAGAACTTCCCGGGGTACAAACTTCGCATTACGCAAAGGTTGGTAACCGATGTAGCGGACGAAGTAGAGACGAGTAGAATAATAAATACGCATTCTAGGGCCCACAGAAATCCAAAAGAGATGAAGTTACAAATCTTGGAAAAATTGTATTTCCCCAGAATGACCAGCCGCATTAGGTCGTTGGTCTCTTCTTGCCGGGCTTGTAAAATGTTCCTGCCAAGCCGGAATTACAACTAACCCCTTTCCCCATCCCTAATTGTGAACTCCTTTTCGATCGATTGTAATTTTTGAGATCGGAAACTGATGTAAACAAATGATGGGGCCAAGACCTTTCAAACGATTTACAGCATTCCCAGATACGATTCCATTTCCATTTGACTTCACAAGCGGATCGCGAAATTTCAATGCAAAAACCGGTGTATCAATACCAAATAATATTTTTAAAGATTACAAAGAAACAATTTAAAATAATTAAGTACACAGGGACTATTTCTTATGGCTGGCATAGGAACGTTCCAAAAATATATTCGCATAAGAATATATTACATTTAAATCGAAACTAAAAAAAAGTCACAACCTTAGTTTCAAAATAAATCAGTTCTGAATAATAAAAACAATAACATTTAAGGAAAAACATTTTTAAATTACACAAAACAATTTTTTATCTGCACAGATGTATTTATTTCTGGAATATGATCAAAAAGAGTGGAGATCTATCAATCCTAAAAACTACGAAATTTAAAAAAATTCACTATTTTTTTCAAGGCTCTGGTGCTTTTTTTCAGCATAGTTACTTATTTCAGCGAAAACGGATTAACATAAAAACCCGAACTTAATAACCGAAATTAAGTTAGAGCAAGAGGAACATTCAAACGCAATCTCCTTTATACACTTGCAGAGGGTAATATAATTTCAGTCGAAAGTTTACAACGCAGTGAAGGAGACATTTCCGACCCTATAATTTTTTTGTTTTGTAGCCAATCAGAAATATATTTTTTTAAGAACTACTACTTTTCATTACAACTTGGCTAGTTTGGTGTTAACGAGCGGCTGCAATGGCAGATGACCATCGCAGGGCGGTACGTTGGAGGCCAGAACGACCCGGTGGAAATCGTAGACAATATATATATTGATTAGCCTTTCCATGAAGTTCGTTCACCGACCCAGGCAAGATGATAGATTGTGTGCAAGTGAGAGGCTCCTTAGGATACAGTTCATCTCCAGGAAGCACTCCAAACATGCGGTCATCGCAGCGATAGTAAACGGGCTGCACCATTGTGCTTCCTCGGCTACTTCTTTGGCGGGAAAACTTAAGAAGCTCCTGCCAGCTATGCAAGTTCGTCAGACGTGCGATGTCATAAACCAACATGAAAGGAAGCCAAATGGTGCCATCCTGGGAGTTTGTCCAGGCCTCCGTCGGACTCATCCAGTGGGCTCAGGCCACTTCGTGAGGTTCCAGTAGAAGACTTACCTCATTGACCTGCTCATCCAGCGTGGTGACATAGTAAACAGTGTCATATTTTCGATTGGCTGTGGCTGCTGTCCTCCAAATGGAGCTCCAGAAACTGTGAGGCATTATTGTGAACTCCATGCTGCCACTCAGAAAGATCGCTAGGCTCTAGGATCAAAGTCCGAGGATGTCTGGATTTGGAATCCGAAATTTTCAAGGTGTCCTGATTTGTGCAGATCAGGATGCCCACCTCCTCGAAGGTTTCCCTAAGCTCAGTCAGCCGCAGTGCGATGTCCCTTGAAAAAAGTTTTCTTCTGGACAGAAATTCAGGCCTGGGATTATCCTGATTGTGTCTGACCTTTCTGAATTGGTCATCGGTCACGCCAACGGATTTGAAATAAGTGATCCATTCCGGAGATTCATCCTCTCTGGGATCAAAAACGACGCCAGGGAAGACGCAGTGATTCAATGCATAAGAAGTAGCCTCAGTTCGTTTGATCAAAAGTAACCTGTAGTCATACTCTTTTAATGTATCATCTTTGGCAGCCAATATTAGGCTAGCCGAAGGTCTGTAAGATCCAGTTTAAGTAGCAGCTGCCATAGTTTAGAGTCCACTGCCATAAAATTTCCTGCTCGACTAACATAAACCTTTGATCTCAATAAGTAAGTTGAGAGAAACGACTATTAGATATCATTGCTAATAGATTTATAAATAATAATCAAGCGATAATATTTAAAGATTAGAAAATATGGAAGCTAAACATTTGTTTTAAACATGTCGGAATTATTTTTTTGTTTTTTAAAATTTTAACCATTTATTCAACAGGTAAAACGTAAACAACAGCTGGTGAGTAATCGATAATTATATATATTTTATATATTTTTGATATATTATATATTTTTGATCAGCGTCACCAGAAGAGTCGATCTAGCCATGTCCGTCTGCCCGTCCGTTTGTTCGTCAGTCCGTCTGTCCGTTTTTACGCAGTCTAGTCCCTTAGTTTTGAAGCAGGTGTACATAAGTCGGAACGAGACGGATCGGCCTACTATATCATATTGCTCCCATGGGAACAAAAATAAAGTCATAACTTCGTTGTTTTTTATAATATCTGAATTTACTCCAAGCTTTTAAATTTTTTTATAAGCTTCAGAAAAACAATCGCGAAAAAGGGAAATAAAAAAAATCTACCCCTATACTCAGAGATATAGTAATTTTTAGCCGTTTCAGAATTAAGGTGTTATAAAAATCAGACGACTATTTCATGAAGATGCTATACGAAAGATCAGAAAAGAATGGGCAAATCAACACAAATTCAGTGTTTTTAAACAAATTCCGAAATTTTTGAGATATAAATATTGTTACAATTGTAAGCAAACGGTTTCCAATTTATAAAGATCCGACGAATATATGATATTGGTCCCATAAATCGGAAAATTGCGATAACTTTGTTATTTTACAACATATTTTTGCATATTTTCGTCACTACATAACTGACAATTTTTCATACGGTTTCAGTTATTGGTCAAAATGGGTCATCTATTTTACATAGCTGCCATAGATACAATTGTTCTATTTATAGGCAGGAGCCAAAGCTTATATACCCTTGCAGTTATAACAAACGACTACATTTCGTTTTCTATTTTACTAAAAACATTGAAGCTATGTCGATTTTGCGCTGCATTTTGCCATCGTTTTTTTGGCAACTACATATATGAAATTGTTTTCCGATTTTGACAAAACTAAGAGCTTAATTCTGATATAGTAAATAATTACTATATCTCAAAGGCATATTTTGATAAATAAAAAACAGCAAAATAAATTTTCTTTTCAATTTTATTTTTTTTAATTTTTTGATTTTCCTATGGGAGCTGTATGATATAATAGATGTCCAATTTTAAAGTCCCAAAGAACAAAAAAAAATTAAAAACTACTTTATAAAAAGGAACACTTTTGGAAAAGTTTTAAGCAGATAGCTTTAAAACTGAGGGACTAGTTTGCGTAAGATCGTTTGACGGACAGAAGGACAAACGGACGGATATGGCTAGATCAACTCTCCTGGTGATCAAGAATATAGGGCCGGAAATGTTTCCTTTACTGCGTTGCAAGCTTTTGACTTAAATTATATTACCCCCTGCATGGGTATACAAAAAGGTTTTTCCTTTTCTATACTGTTGTAGAGGGTATTAAAATTTTAGTCAAATGTCACATTTCTAATCCTTTTCATATATTTTTTCGAGATCAGCCCGGTAATAATAAAAACAAGAGAGAACGCTATAATCGGGTGCCCCGACTATCAGATACCCGTTACTCAGGTAAAGGGAGTGCGAGGGAGATGGAGATAGAAACTTTGATCACGCATAACTTTTTAACGAATGGTCCGATTTGAAAAAATTCTGCTACATTTCGATAGGTATTGATAAACACAATAAAACTGCATTTTTACTTTTCCGAAATATTTAAATTTTTAAAATCGTATATAAGCGATTGTGGGCGTTAAAGGGGGCGTGGCACCATTTTGAAACAAACTTGCGCTGCGTAGGAACTCCTAGAATCTGCATGCAAAATGCCAATCTTCTAGCTTTTATAGTTTCCGAGATCTCAGCGTTCATACGGACAGACAGACGGACAGACAGACGGACAGACGGACAGACGGACAGACAGACGGACAGACGGACATGGCTAGATCGACTCGGCTAGTGATCCTGAACAAGAATATATATACTTTATAGGGTCGGAAACGCTTCCTTCTAGCTGTTACATACTTTTGCACGAATACAATATACCCTTTTACTCTACGAGTAACGGGTATAAAAATGGATAATTGAGCTTAAATTAAGTTCAAAATTTGGCATGGCAGAAAAACTGCCACAATATGTACATATGTATATATATTATTATATATTATATTATTATAAAGGCGAAATGCCTCCATTAAGGCGTGTGTTTTTGTCATTATGAAGGTGATCATTTCATTATTTAAATCTTTTATTTTTGTTTCTGTGTCAAGTAAAAGTTATATTCTTGCATCATCATGTAGTAAAATGAAACGATTCCAAGGCATTCCAAGGCTTTTGGGAGGGTGCTGTTATATTTTGATCAGTTAAGGACACGTATTGCCGCAGAAAAACAAAAATTTCATTGCCTTAAATAAAAATTACTAAGTATATAGAGCCTTTTGTAAGTGTTCTGAATCCAGCGCCGCTTTCGACACGCTCTAGTAAGGGCGACACCTGTATGTAATGTAGCAAACGCATTTCAGAAAGTTAAAGTTTGCAGGCACAAGATAAGACTCTCATCAGGGTTTTGTCAATTGTCATGCGCACGGAGTCGAGCTTTTCATGCCTGACGCAGCTCTTATAAAAAAATGTATTCGATGTGTTTTCATTGGCATAAGTAGCTCGATATTAACTTATACGAACATATTGCTTAAAGAATACATTTGTTTTTAGCTAAAATTTACATAGCTTGTTCGATTTGTACAATTCAAGGGAAAGGCCTAACATTGTTAAACTACAATTTACAACCAATTTTGCAAGACCATTTATAAGCGGAAAATACTTTACTATTATGTGTTAGATATCAGTTTGGTTCACTGCATTACTATTTTGAGGACTCCGGCAGCTACAACCTCAGACGCCTGTATTTTTTAAAATATAAACAAAGAAAAGTGTTTTACAAAAATATGCAGTTATACATTAGTTGAAACGTAAAATATGTGCAGATATAAAAACAATTTATAGGCAATCAAAATTGAACTTTTGAAATAAAAGTATACGGTTATACGTCAAAAAGTTTAATACATTTACCAGTAGAAAAAAATTTTCAAAACTGGTATTAAATATTTATTATTGGAACTGTTCATATAATATTGGTGTTTTATTACAAGTCTACTTATTAATATAAAAACAAGTTGTTATGTGTACATATGTCTTGACTTAATCTTATATAATCATGTTTGAAAGTTAATTTCTTTCGGATTAAGGTGCGAAGTATTATTAAATTTAAAACTGTCTTTTACTAATTCGTCTTTGCAGATATGGCGAGCATAGTACTAATAGCGTGTTTGGCTGTTTTGGGTCTAATTATTGCCATCGCTCTATTTCTGGCTGGCGGATACTTATGGTGGAGACATAAAAGATCCCAATTACAGTTTATTGAGCCAAACGAAGACGAGGAATCCAGTAGTTATAGTCTTAGGTAAGTTTCAATATTAATTTCCTAGATTCCTGCAATGGTAAAAATTCTTTTTATTAGTTCCTCCCTCCTGGTACTCGAAACATCTATCATTGTACATCAAAAACTTTATAAATTTTATAAATGATTAGTGTATCCATTTTTGTTTACAAACTACATACAATTACATGAATACAGAAGATTCCGTGCAGATTTAGACACCCAACTGACCCAACAATTTTAATCTAATCATTTCCATTCCTGATCGTTTTAACCATTTAAAATTTGGCTCGATACTAACCGAATAGAGAGGTCCGAAATATGTGGAAATAAATTGTTCGATACTATCTAATTATTTTTCTGCTTGCACATATTTCGGTAATTACTTTATATACATACCTATGTCTTTCTCTCGTTCGATCATTGACTATTAGATGTTTGGTGAGAGCATTACAAATGGTTTTTTCCCAAAGACATACAAATGTGCGCGAAATTCAGCCAGTAACGTTAAGGTCATAAGCACCCAAGTTCTTGTGCAAGGTCAAAAGTGAACATGGATATATGTACATACATCTACATACAAATTTATGCATTCACTGATCTGCATTGACGAGCAATATCTACAGAGAACAACAAGATGAAGTTGGTGACTGTACCAGAACAAAAACGGAACCGAGTTCGGCAATATGACGGCGTCGTAAAATTTTTCTACCAAGGTGTCAACCACCACGACAAAGGTTCTTCTAGCTGAAGTATAGGATTTTGGTAGAAATTCATCTTTAACAAGAAAATTACTAAAGGCTATGAAGCTATGTCGATTTTGCTGACGGGCAGTCGGACGGGCGGATAGACGGACGGACGGAGAGACGGACATGGCCAGATAGACTCTCCTGGTGATGCTGATCAAGAATACTTGACTGAAATTATAATACCCTTTGCAAGGTTATAAAAATCATGTACATATATGTATGTACATATGTACTTGGAAAACTAGCTAATACCACTGATCCAAGCTTAATTGAGCTGTTTGTCTTTAGAGTAAGCTCTAAGATTTTAAGACAAATAATGTACAAATGAACTTTAACGTAGTCAAAGGGATCGGGATCATATTTAACAAATTAAAAACATTTAAATTAAGAAATAATATTTATGACTTGTACGAATTTTTAACAAACCAGTAAATATAATTTAAAATGACAAATGCAGGAAAATATTTGGTAATAAAGGGACACAAACAGAACAAGAGAGAACGCTATAGTCGAGTGCCTCGACTATTAGATACCCGTTACTCAGCTAAACAACTTTAGTTTTTGCATTAACATAATGTGAATTAGAGTGACCACAGGAACAAAGAACAAGGACAAAAAGTTCAAATTATCAATTTGAATTAGGCGTTCTCTTAGCGCTAGTAGCTTTACAGCACGAGCATCAGCACCAGCGCTGCTTTAGCGCAGGCAGCTTTTGTCCTGCACCAGCATACACACATACGCCATTGTTTGACTCAGACCTCCAATTTGACTAACTTGATTTGATTTGCATAGTTCTTGGGATATAGTTCGGTATTGACAAATGAAAACCATCGCAATTTCCTTTAATAGAAATCCTTATCGAGAATTAATGTTGACTCTGTTGAGCACCTTGGCCAGCTGTTCCAAAGTCATCCGTTAGATGGCGCTATTGTATTGCGCCATCTACCCGGGCCATGAAAGGCGGAAATGTAGGCGCTAGCCAGGCTTAAGCGTTTAATGAGTTTTTGGGCGTTAGAGTGGGCGTGGCAAACTTTTATTAGGCCAATCGATAGGTATTGACGAAACAAATACATATCAATTAAATTTTTCATAATAGCATCAAAACTGTGGCCACAGCTTGTGGCTTGTGAGCGCCAGAGGGGGCGTGGCACCATTTTGAAACAAACTTGCGCTGCGTAGGAACTCCTAAAATCTACATGCAAAATGCCAATCTTCTAGCTTTTATTGTTTCCGAGATTTCAGCGCTCATACAGACGGACAGACAGACGGACAGACGGACATGGCTAGATCGACTCGGCTTGTGATCCTGAACAAGAATATATATACTTTATAGGGTCGGAAACGCTTCCTTCTACCTGTTACATACTTTTGCACGAATACAATATACCCTTTTACTCTACGAGTAACGGGTATAAACATTGAATTACAAAACAAATTCCAAAAAATTACTGTTTAATTTAAAATGGTATTGTTTTTTAATTTCTTTGTACACCGACACTCTTCCCAAGGTACTTGAGAATATCCGCTAAGGGCCATTCCCTGCAAAGGTTTTTGGAATTTTCACTGTTTGTTAACAAACCTAGCTGATTAACAGAAAGCACAATTCTGATAAACTATTTTGTAATGACCGCCCTAAATGAATTTCTGCCGATAAGGGAACCGTTGGATTATTTTTATACCCTTGCAGAGGGTATTATAATTTTTTGTTTTTATACCCTTGCAGAGGGTATTATAATTTTGGTCAAAAGTGTGCAACGCAGTGAAGGAGACATCTCCGACCCTATAAAGTATATATATTTTTGATCAGGATCACCTCCTGAGTTGATATAGCCATGTCCGTCTGTCCGTCTGTCCGTCTGTCCGTCTGTCTGTCCGTCTGTCTGTCCGTCTGTCTGTCCGTCTGTCTGTTTCTACGCGAACTAGTCTCTCAGTTTTAAAGATATCGAATTGAAACTTTGCACACACCCTTCTTTCCTTTGCACGCAGTATATAAGTCGGAACGGCCGGGATCGGCCGACTATATCCTATAGCTGCCATATAACTGAACGATCGGAAATGCCATAACTTTGGTGTTTGTAAAGTTAGGAAGTTGGGATTTTCTATGGGTTTTGTATTTGGCTAATCAATCCGACATGCCGAATTTCATAAGGATCGGCCGACTATATCCTATAGCTTCCATATAACTGATTGATCGGAAATGCCATAACCTTGGTGTTTGTAAAGTTAGAATGTTGGGATTTTCTATGGGTTTTATATTTGGCTAATCAATCCGACATGCCGAATTTCATAAGGATCGGCCGACTATATCCTATAGCTGCCATATAACTGATTGATCGGAAATGCCATAACTTTGGTGTTTGTTAAGTTAGGAAGTAGGGATTTTCTATGTGTTTTATTTTTGGCCAATCAATCCGACCCACTAAACTTCATAAGGATCGGCCGACTATATCCTATAGCTGCCATATAACTGAACGATTGGAAATGCCATAACTTTGGTGTTTTTAAAGTTAGGAAGTTGGGATTTTTTATGAGTATTAAGAATGCATCATATGAATAATTTTGGAGAATATAATTTACAGAGTATTCTGCAAGGGTATATCAACTTCGGCTCCGCCCGAAGTTAGATTTCCTTTCTTGTTTTTTTTTGTTTTTAATTTGGAATTTTTTTTTTTTTAATTTTGGAATTTTCACTGTTTGTTAACAAACCTAGCTGGTTAACAGAAAGCACAATTCTGATAAGCTCTTTTGTAATGACCGCCCTAAATGAATTTCTGCCGATAAGGGAACCGTTGGATTATTTTTATACCCTTGCAAAGGGTATTATAATTTTGGTCAAAAGTGTGCAACGCAGTGAAGGAGACATCTCCGACCATATTCTTGATCAGGATCACCTCCTGAGTTGATATAGCCATGTCCGTCTGTCCGTCTGTCTGCCCGTCTGTCTGTCCGTCTGTCTGTCCGTCTGTCTGTTTCTACGCGAACTAGTCTCTCAGTTTTAAAGATATCGAATTGAAACTTTGCACACACCCTTATTTCCTCTGCACGCAGTATATATGTCGGAACGGCCGGGATCGGCCGACTATATCCTATAGCTGCCATATAACTGATTGATCGGAAATGCCATATCTTTGGTGTTTGTAAAGTTAGGAAGTTGGGATTTTCTATGGTTTTATTTTTGGCCAATCGGACCTACTAAATTTCATAAGGATCGGCCGACTATATCCTATAGCTGCCATATAACTGATTGATCGGAAATGCCATAACTTTGGAGTTTGTAAAGTCAGAAAGTTGAGATTTCCTATGGGTTTTATTTTTGGCCAATTAATCCGACCTACCAAATTTCATATGGATCGGCCAACTATATCCTATAGCTGCCATTCCTTTTTAAAGTTAGGAAATTGGGATTTTTTATGAGTATTAAGAATGCATCATATGAATAATTTTGAAGAATATAATTTACAGAGTATTCTGCAAGGGTATATCAACTTCGGCTCCGCCCGAAGTTAGCTTTCCTTTCTTGTTATACCCTTGCAGAGGGTATTATAATTTTGGTCAAAAGTGTGCAACGCAGTGAAGGAGACATCTCCGACCCTATAAAGTATATATATTCTTGATCAGGATCACCTCCTGAGTTGATATAGCCATGTCCGTCTGTCCGTCTGTCTGTTTCTACGCAAACTAGTCTCTCAGTTTTAAAGCTATCGAACTGAAACTTTGCAGACGCCCTTCTTTCCTTTGCACGCAGTATATAGGTCGGAACGGCCGGGATCGGCCGACTATATCCTATAGCTGCCATATAACTGATTGATCGGAAATGCCATATCTTGTAAAGTTAGGAAGTTGGGATTTTCTATGGGTTTTATATTTGGCATGTCAATCAGACCTACCAAATTTCATAAGGATCGGCCGACTAAATCCTATAGCTGCCATTTAACTGATTGATCGGAAATGCCATAACTTTGGTGTTTGTAAAGTTAGGAAGTTGGGATTTTCTTTGGGTTTTATTTTTGGCCAATCAATCCGACCTACCAAATTTCATAAGGATCGGCCGACTAAATCCTATAGCTAAATTCTAAACTTCGGCTCCGCCCGAAGCTAGCTTTCCTTTCTTGTTTTCTGATGATCCAGTAACAAGTTGTGCTTGTCACCGCAAAACCTTTTATCTTGGAGGCGACTACGAAGCTCTTTTTTTTTATAAAAATTTGTGATAGTTTAAATGTTGTACTTTGATATGCTAATAAAATAATTGATCTGACATTAACCGTATCTTGAGAAAAAATTTGAATGGCCCTATTTAACTAGGATTGGGCGTGTTGTTGTTTATTCAGTGAAAAGTTGTATATAGAAGCAATTTCCAATTCTTCCAATAAAAAGTTATCTTATACAAAAATATATTTAGAATGGCAACAATCGAGTTTTTAAAAATAAAATGTTTTCAGGGCTGCTCAGGACATTGTTGACTCTGGAAATCCACCTACAAAACCTCAAGTGCCGGCAACGCAAGCTATCACAACTCCTCTTCAAAATAACATTAACAGAAAATTAAATGGGTTTTTAAGTCTTAGAACTCCTTTGATTGGGTAGGTATTTTTAATATATATCGTACATATTCATTTATTGCAATATTTTTTAAAGTGGTTCGGGGACTACACAAGCAAAACCACAAAATGCTTCTTCGGTTGGAAACGTTGGAGATGGGACTACTAAGGATTCCGCTGTAAGTAAATGGTACCTAAAGCCATTCTTGAGATATATTTAATAATTGTTGATGTTTGCCCTAATAACATTTAATGATTAAAAGAAAGACATATTCTGTGCGATCTTATACATTTATACTTTTATACGAAAATTATCCATTAATTCAGCCTCATTGAAAAATGGTTTGGCTCCACTGTCAACATACCGTGTGTGGGTGGTTTCGGCGTGACAATTTACCAATTAGTCCTAAATGGTGGTTTATCGCTCCTAACCGATTCTTTGAGTCGATTATTTTTCTGAGCAACCCTTAAATCCTGACACGAAACATTATACGTACATACGTCAAATTGGCAACGGTCGGCTAACGAGTTGAAATTGGAACACGGAGGGGCTTATTTTATTTTAAAATATTTTCGCAGTCTTAAAAGAAATTGAAAAAAAATAAAATGCAAATATGTAAGTAAAAGAATATCGAATCTTTTAAACTAAGATTTTAAAAGAAATCATTCAAAAAATTGCTTTAAAATATATTTGGTAATAAATCGGCAAATACCGTCAAATACCCATAGAGTCCATCAGTTCGAAATGGTTGGAATTTTTGGCAAATGTGAAACTCCGATTCCCACAGAGCACATCCATTATCAAATAACAGCTGATTTGAACAGCTGTGGCTAATAATTCTAGCCTGTTGCATTTTGAACAGCGCTATAAATGATACTTGGTAACAGACTGCAAGAGAACTAAGCGAACAACCACATTTTTGCCAGCCTGCAGGAAAAGTTAAATATTGTCTTAATGGTAACAAATCAAGTTCATTAAATATAAATAGTTTGGTTTTTTGTTTTATTATAATTTCATATATCATTTTATTTTTAATGTCAAGGATGACAGACAGCGAAGCTCAATTCAATGACATGATCTCGGTCTGCGCTCGCTGCTCCTCCAGCCTTTCTCGAGCACTATCTCCACAAGCTCGGCATTGCGGTCACCCTTTGCGTGATTTGCAGGTGGCGCAGAATTGCCTGAATTCCGCTGCAGAGGCTTTCATGTCATCGGGGTCCACATTTAAGACCTTTACAAAGTATTTTCTAATACCTACAAAAAATATATTTTATTAGTTAATTGAAAACCACAAATATAAGTATGGAGACATACTCTCGTTCTCCGAGGTGTTCTGCTCCATGTTGTGACTCTTAATGCTGCCACACGGATGGAGGCCAACGGCTTGGCCCCAATTTTTTCCTGCCTGCAAAGAATAATATCGTTAAATGAGTTGCCAATATATTGTTGCACGCATATACATAAGTTACCTGTACTTACACACACATCACACCCAGCTTCCATTAGGGACTGGGCCAAATTCATGTACTGTATTATCGACTGTAAAACAATGAAATATTATTGATTTGGGTCCTTCCATTTTCAAAAGTTCCCCGTCATCACTGCTTACGTTTTTGTAGTGAATGTTACAGTTTTAACTGTTAAGAAAAACATTCCCTACATATCGCAAAAAAAAATCCGCGTATGAACGGGTTTTATCACAACATATTCGACCATTATTTTAAGAGCCATCACCCACATCTTTTATGTTTTTGAGAAAACTGCTCCACAGTGGCAAACGAACTGATAAATAACAGGTCAGCTCCATGCAAAAAAAGTCAGTAAAACTTGAATTCAATTGCCGTAGCTAATTTTTTGCAGGTATTCTGGGTACACCAGCAGAAAGGGGGAGAATTAAAGAAAATGTTGGCGAACTTTCAAGAAAAACGAGGACGGAAGCTACCTTCGGCAAGCCGAACTTATAAAACCGAGACTTTGCCAAAATTGCTAAAATTGAAAAAGTAGTGAAAATAATAAGGTATACATAAATTAAAGCTTTTATACTGCAAAAATGTCATATAAAAATATAAAAAAACATATTTACGCGGGCTTTAACAATTTTTCCTACGGAAGCTATAAGATATAGACGTCCGATCGACAATCGCTTTTACCCTTAATTTTTAACCGATTTCACCCTATTGTTCCTATGGGAGCTATAGGATATAGACGTCCGATCGGCACGCGCTTTTACTCTGATCAAGGTATGCATAAAAAAAAAGGATTTGGAAAGATGCATGTCAATAGCTATAGACATCCGATCGGGGCGGCTTTCAAACTTGAACTGCGTACACATGTTTTAGGACGACTGTGAAAGTTTCAGATCGCTAATTGAATAAAAAAACAGAAATTATAAAAATGTTTACAAAAATAAAATTTAAAATAAAAATGATTTTTTTTAAAATGCAATTCAGATTGTTTAAAAAGTGGGTTAGTCACAACTTTTAAAGTTTTGTTTAGGTTCATCTAGATGAGAATTCAATCCCGAATCCAATAAATTTTTTACTGGTTTCGATATGATGTTTAATTTTGTCAATATCTTTCCCGAAAGTTAGGAGATCTCGTAAAAATGAAAAACCGAGAAATCGAACATCAAAATTTTCGTATATAAAAATCGTAACGCTTGATCACTATTCTTCCTGTAACTTTAAAAATATTTTGAATTTGCTTCAGAAATTTTAGGGACACATTCTGGGATAGTTTGGGTAGAAAGATTTATGTCAATAGCTTTTACACTGCGCGAAATATCTTCTATTATTGGAAGTTATATCCGATTGTTCCTATGGGAGCTATAGTATATAGACATCCGATCGGGGCGGTTTTCAAACTTGATCTGCGTACACTTGTTTTAGGACGACTGTGAAAGCTTCAGATCGCTAGCTTTTAAATTGAGCTCGCAAACGGTATTAAAACAGACGGACAGACGGACATGGCTATATCGACTCCCCTATTGATCCTGATCAAGAATATATATACTTTATGGGGTCGGAAACGTCTCCTTCACTGCGTTACAAACTTCTGACCAAAATTATAATACCCTCTGCAAGGGTATAAAAATATCGAATTGAAACTTTGCACACAACCTTCGTTCCTTTGCACGCAGTATATAAGTCGGAACGGCCGGGATCGGCCGACTATATCTATAGCTGTCATATAACTGATTGATCGGAAATGCCATAACTTTGGTGTTTGTAAAGTTAGGAAGCTGGGATTTCCTATGGGTTTTATATTTGGCCAATCAATCCGACCTACAAAATTTCATAAGGATCGGCCGACTATATCCTATAGCTGTCATATAACTGAACGATTGGAAATGCCATATCTTTGGGATTTTTTATGATCATCATTTTTTATGCATCATATGAGTAATTTAGGAGAATATAATTTACAGAATAACTGTTTGAGAATATCCTTTAAAGGCTTTTTTCGATCTTAGTATTAGGCTTTAAATAGTTTATTGAGTAAAAAAATAAAAAGCTTCAAAACTAAACCATGTTGAAATTACACTTAATTCCAATTCAATAACATTTGGTCTAGATCTGAATATGTAAAAAATATTTCTGGAAATTATTTAATTTTCATTTTTGATTAAAACAAGAAAGGGATGCCACTTCGACAAGCCTAAGCTTATATATACTTCTAGCTAATAAGAGTAAAGCATAATACTCAGATCGAAAAACGAGTTCGCCAGCAAAAAAAACTTTAATCTTTTCAGTGTAACAGCATTTTTGAGAGTTGATCAGTATTGAGCGTGCTAAGGTCATACTGTCAATCAGCTGGGCTTGTTAACAAGCAGTTAAAGTTTAAAAATCGTATTTGCGCGATATAGCCTTTTAAAGATATTCTCAACTACTTTGGCAACTCATGTCTGCTGCTATACAAAGAAATTATAAAACAATATAATTTAAATTTAATAATTGTTTTTTTTTTAATTACTGATAATTATTTGGTAATTTAAAGATAATAGCTGTTCTTGAATGCGATTTTTCTGTGTTTTTGGTTGGGGTTTTCCATCCATTTTTGATCTTCGAAACACTTTGCTCTGACAACATCCACACAGATCGAAAAACGAGTTCGCCAGCGGAAAAACTTTAATCTTCCAGTGTGACAGCATTTTTGACTGTTCATTAGTATTGAGCGTGCTACGGTCAGCTGGGTTTTTAAACAAGCAGTTAAAATTAAAAAATCTTATTTGCGGGAAATAGCCCTTAGAAGATATTCTCAACTACTTTAGAAAAACAACTACTTTGGCAAGACATGTCTGCCGCTATACAAAAAAATTGGAAAACCGTATAATTTAAATTAAACAAAAAACAAATATATTGTTTTTTTAATTACTAACAAATATTTCAGTACCGGGGTGACAAAAGTGACTGACGAAAAGGGTTTGCCAGCTGTTTGCCTCTCGCTCTTTCTCATAGCTGACGAACAGATTTTCTTGTTCCGACTACTAGGCTTTAAAAGCAATAAAACTATGTCGATTGTTTTATAAATATTTCAATCATTACTATGGCATCTCGTCCGTTTTGAATAAAACTAAAACAGAATTTTTAAAAATGTTAGATCTGACTACATCTCGGAGTGGAAGTAAATTATAAAAATATTATATTTTATTATCAACAATTTTTTCGGCTATATTTATAATTGTGCTGATTTTTATAAAACTAAACAGAATTTCTTAAGATACAATATATATATGTATATCAGTGTGTATCAGTATATGTTTAAAAACAACAATGTTATTTATTTCTTAAAATTATTTTTCCGATGGCAAAGTTTCCAAAAGTTAAATCAGAAAGCTTTAAAACATAATAAGTTTGGGCAGAAAAGTATTTGGACTTAAAGTTATCTTATTTATATATGTGTTAAATTTGTATGTACTACCTAATTATTTTTTTCTTTTCAACTTCGTTTTAGAATAAAAGTATCTCTATGACAGACATGTACCTGGATAGCACAGATTCAAGTGAAAATGTTGGACAGATACATTTCTCTTTGGAATACGATTTTCAAAACACAACATTAATTTTAAAAGTTCTTCAAGGAAAAGAGCTTCCAGCTAAAGATTTAAGTGGTACTTCTGATCCATATGTTCGCGTCACCTTATTACCAGACAAAAAACATAGACTGGAGACCAAAATAAAACGCCGAACTCTAAACCCAAGATGGAATGAAACATTTTACTTTGAGGGATTTCCCATTCAAAAACTTCAATCCCGTGTAAGTATAAAAATTACCAATAAATTATGCCTCAGTGTTGATGGTGTCGGAAGAGGTAATTTTTGTAGGAGCTATTAATTAAGACTTAAATTAGTCTTCTAAACTCTTATTAAAACTATTTAACACTAAAAAAGGCTTTAGGCAGGGTGACACCGTATGACTCACTAAATAAGCTACACCATTATCCAAACGTCAACCAATAGGGCACCGATAATATTCACATACAATTGTTTATACGAGCATTAAGTAAAGCGTTTCAGAGATTTAAAAGCAGTCGAAAATCATGGGGTAAGCTAACAATATAGGATGATGACACAATTAACGTTTTTGACAGAAAAATTCTTTGTCATGGCTTTCAATTGGAAACCAAGGCAAAGCTGAGCTGATAGAACCAAGTGCGGTAAGATATTGCTAAGCTGGGTGTGGCAAACTATCCATTAAAAATTTAAATGTCGCTATAATATCCAAATGGGAGCTTAGATAGATGACAACATTTAGAATTTAAGGTTAATACTGCAGTTACATTTTCGTGTTCTGTTCATTTGCGTCCCTTTTCAATTTCATTAGCTATTTTATTTTGTGTTTGGGCCTTTTAAGCTTTGTTGTTAATGGAGTTTCTCCTTCTATTAGAGTTTGTTTAACTTTTATAAGTACTTATGAGCATGCCTAACGTGCTCTTCTCGGGATACCGGTGGTAGGCCCTTGTCTGTCCAGCTCATCATCTATGCATGTCGCGGTGTTCTGGTTTATCTATTTTTCTTCATACAAGCGTACTGAATTACTTAAACAAGGCGTGGTTTCTTTTTAAGAAAACTAAATCAATAGCTAATTGAGGGTCTACAAAAGAATCTGAATCTCTTTGACTATCAGATACCCGTTAAGCCTAGTATCCAGATCGACAAACGATTACGCTATCGTAAAAACTTTAATCTTTCCAGTGTGACCAAAAGTTTGAGAGTTCATCAGATTTAAGCGTGCTACGGTCGTACTGTCAATCAGCTGGGTTTGTTGACAAGCAGTTAAAATTCAAATATCGTATTTGCGGGAAAGAGCCTTTAAAAGATATTATCAAATACCTTGGCAAGGCAAGTCTGCCGCTGTACAAAGAAATAAAAAAAACAATACAATTTAAATTTAACAGTTGTTTTTTTTAATTTACTGATAATTATTTTCTAATTTAAAGTTCAAAGCTGAAGAGCTAAAAGTATTGTGTTTTTTCGTACATTCTGGACCTAAAAAACATTTTGCTCTGACAAGAGGCACCTCAGATAGTATTAATGTTATTTTGTCCTCACATGTAAACACCTGCAATCGACTTTTGTGAGTTTTTTGAGTTTTTCCCTCCATTTCTTATAATGTTCAGTGAGAAGCGCACGCCAAAAGATTAAATTTTTTTAGTCTTTTCGCTAGGGCTCACACAAAGTTCATTTCCGCAGACTGGCAACGCTATGGAATTTTCTGGTATTTTTTTCGTCGATCAGGGGACCGACGTGAAAAAAAGGCCCGATGAAAAGTGAACGCCAGCTGTTTGCCTCTCGCTCTCTCTCATGACTGGCGCTCGGTTTTCGTCGATCTGGATACTAGGCTTTACTCAGCAAACCAATTTTAGAATAAATATGCCCCACTGATGGCGCACCTGGACTATTTTTGGGTGGTGTCATCAGCCGAACTATCAACGAGCAATTTTCTCACTTCCTTCAATTCTCTTGAACTCCGTTTTACAAATATGCTAGGACGTCATTATTAACACGGTTTTGACATACATATACCCTATCAAGGTCTGTAAAGTGTTTGGATTTGTGAACAATAGGGCGGGCGTGTCAACATTTTGAAATAAACTAGAAACTTATTTTGATGTCGTGACGCTACAATTATATTTTTAATTTAATGCGCCAGTCACAAAAGATTCACAATTATTTAATTTAAAAAAAACATAACTTAATATTACCCATTATAATGATTAGAAAGTGCTTGTTTATTTATTTAGGTGCTTTTATATTAGTATGTTTTCGAATTGTAATGTGGATCTTATTAAATAGCTAATATTGTTAGTTCATTGAGAGGAAGAAAATTTGATAACCTATGTAAGTTATAAAAATTTTATGATCGAATACTAAGATTCCTAAGTTACCAACGATGTTATTCGCGCTTTCTGAAAATTTAAGCAGTATGGTGCAAAAATGTTGAAAGTTACTTTATCTTTTGCTGGCCTATTGTGTAATAGTTTCCAAATATTTCTAGTATTTCTTAGAAAAAAGACTGTGTTATGTATAATTTTTGTAACATTCCATATTTTCCCCCTGTAATTACTTACTTACTAACTATCACTATTACAGACATTTATACATTTATTGACTTAACTTAAAGGCGACTAATATACATCTGAACAATCAGAAAGCTGAAACCTTACTTGGAGGGCTACCATTTTAAAGTGGTTACATACCACATGACTTTAAAGTGGTTAAACAGCATAGAAAGCCCTTCTGGAAGGATAGCAAGATGGGCCCTGGAGTTACAGCAATACGACTTCGAGATAGCTTACACGAAAGGACAGCTGAATGAGGTGGCAGACGACCTGTCTCGACAACCATTGCCGGAGACTCTTAGGGGCATGAAAGACACATCGGCAAAACCGACCAATAGATGCAGCTGAATCAGGAGTATGTGCGAGAAATTAAAAGCCCAACCACAAAAATATACAGATTACGTAATGGAAGGCGAGTCACTTTATAGGCACATTCCTCACAGAGCGGGCAACGAAGATGCCGTGGCTTGGAAACTGTGCGTTCCGCAAGGTCTAAGACAAGCCGTACTAAAAGAAAACTATGACTCCCCATCCGCTGGTCATGTTGCGAGTAGAAGAACAATAGCACGCCTGGCAGCCCGGTACTACTGGCCAGGAATGCAAAGAGACGCCAGGACCCATGTACGCAAGTGTGAAGTGTGCCTGAAATACAAGCCCAATCAGCTACACCCTGCAGGGAAAATGCTCACTCAGGTACCAGAGGAACCATGGGCAAAAGTATGTGCGGATTTCGTCGGGCCATTGCCGAGATCGAAGCACGGAAATCAGATGATACTTGTGTTAATCGATCGGTTTTCCAAATGGACGGAAATTGTGCCGCTCCGAACCGCAACAGCGGAGACCCTACAGAAGGCGTTCAGAGAACGCATAATATCAAGGTACGGTGCTCCGAAGATAGCGATAATAGATTTCTGAGCGAAATGGGAATAAAGCAGCAATTCACGGGGCCCTACACACCACAGGAAAACTCAACAGAACGGGCTAACCGTACGGTAAAGACGATGCTCAATTCGCAGGAAAGGACCAGATAACTTGGGACGAGAACTGGCCACAGATTATGCTAGCAGTGAACTAAGCATATCTGAGTCAACTGGGTACTCCCCAGCGTTTCTCACACAAAGCCAAAAACCCCGTTTGCCAAACGCATTATACGACAGGGAAACGTTAGGCTCGGGGAGAATTACAGAGAAACCGGAAGAAAACGCCAACAAGTTGAAAGAGAAAAGGCATCCCAGGACCAAGCCAGACACCACAATCTGAGGAGGAGGCAGTGGACACCAGCGGTGGGCGGCATAGTGTGGGCCAAAGAACACCACCGGAGGCATTCGCTGCGAAACTAGCCCCGAGGTATGATGGTCCTTACCAGGTTATGGATTTCGTCTCTCCAGTGATCTGCAAAATACGACACAAACATTCAAAGAAAGAGCGGACGGTTCACGTTGGCGAGCTTAAGCAGCAACAAACAGAAACGGCAAACGAGCAGACTGAGGACGCATCGACACACATTACCCACAAGGACATGAGGGGAAATGGATGCTAGGGACCCTACTACGAGGCAGACGGATTCGGCGTCGCGTATAAGTCCTAGTCATCCATCGATACACCGCGTAGATAAGGTGTAACAAAAAAAAAGGGGACCAATACAACGAGGCAGTCGGATTCAGCGTCGAGCATACGCCCGAGTCATCCGCCTATACGCCGCGTGTTATAGGTTTATACAACACGAGCAGCAACACCAAACCAGTAGCGTTGGTAGACTCCATATAAAAACAAGAAAGGAAAGCTAACTTCGGGCGGAGCCGAAGTTGAAATACCCTTGCAGAATATTCTGCAAATTATATTCTCCAAAATTATTAATATGATGCATTCTTAATACTCATAAAATCCCACCTTCCTTACTTTAAAAACACCAAAAATATGGCATTTCCAATCGTTCAGTTTTATGGCAGCTACAGGATATAGTCGGCCGATCCATATGAAATTTGATATGTCGGATTGATTGGGCAAAAATAAAATCCCAACTTTCTAACTTAACAAACACCAAAGTTATGGCATTTCCGATCAATCAGTTATATGGCAGCTATAAGATATAGTCGGCCGATCCTTATGAAATTTGGTAGGTCGGATTAATTGGCCAAATTTAAGACCCATAGAAAATTCCAACTTCCTAACTTTACAAACACCAAAGTTATGGCATTTCCGATCAATCAGTTATATAGCAGCTATAGGATATAGTCGGCCGATCCTTATGAAATTTGGTACGTCGGATTGATTGGCCAAATATAAAACCCATAGAAAGTCCCAACTTCCTAACTTAACAAACACCAAAGATATGGCATTTCCGATCAATCAGTTATATGGCAGCTATAGGATATAGTCGGCCGATCCCGGCCGTTCCGACATATATACTGCGTGCAAAGAAAAGAAGGGTGTGTGCAAAGTTTGAATTCGATATCTTTAAAACTGAGAGACTAGTTCGCGTAGAAACAGACAGACGGATAGACAGACGGACAGACAGACGGACAGACAGACGGACAGACGGACATGGCTATATCAACTCAGGAGGTGATCCTCATTTACGAGCTGTGAGCGTCGAGGGAAACATTCGGAGGAGCAGGAGGACTCGAAGGCTACAAGGATTTACAAGGAAGACAAGAAAATCAAGTCTATGGGGGAAACATCTTGGGGCGCGAACTGCATAGAACGAGAAGGAGCGACGTCGAGGGAAGGAGGACCAACATCAGCGATCCGGCACAGCGGATCCAGAGAGAACTCCAAAATAAAAGCCGGAGAAGAGGTGCAAGTCTCATTTCGATCCCAAAGAAAGGGGAGAATGTGAGGAGTTAAATAACTCCTCACAAATAATAGAGTTTGGAGAATACAGCTGGAGAGAGTTTGGAGAATACTGCTGGAGAGAGTTTGGAGAGAACGCGAAGAGAGTTTGGAGAATAAAACTGGAGAGAGTTTGGAGAGAACGAGGAGAGAGAGAGTTTGGAGAGAAGGAATAACGGTAGAGGGCGGCGGACTTTGGACCCTAGTATAGTGCCGTGCGCAAAGACGAAAAAGGAGAAGCCGAGAATTAGCGGGATACGCCGGCCTATATAAGCAGGCCGAGCGCAGGAAGCGGGATCAGTCGATCACAAGGAGTCAATCCATCGAGATCAGTAGACAAGCAGCAAATCAGTGAACAACTCAAGTCAAGTTAACATCGGGAGGAAGCAGAGCCGCGCCGAGTCAACAAGGAGCAAGATCGCTACATCAAGACGTTCGGGACTTAGAGTTGAAGTCTCCGAGCTGAGAAACAGGTAGCTGGATCCTTAAGGCGTCCAGGCGTTTTGTTCTAATTCTTGTCGCGATTTGAGCTTGGCGTGTTGCTCGGCGAGTCCGACAGAATTGAATATAAGGAGTCCTTCGACAGAGAACCGTGGGATCGGAAGGGAAGTTGTCTAGAACCAGCTGCCGTGCGAAAACAATTGCCTTGTCGAATTCCGGCGTACGCCTGAACCGTCAGGCGAAAATTGTGCAGGCACTGGTGCGACTAGCCCAGAAGGACGCGCGTTCGAACCACGGGTGTCTCGAGAGGCATATGCGTCGAGAGCACAGTAGTTCACGGCCAGAGTCCTAGAAAGGCACCTACTCTCACAAGAGCACGCGGACAACAGAGCCAGAATTCGCGCTGTGAGTAGATCAAGGACATCGAGGACACAAGAAACGACGATCAGTCATCGCAGGCCCTGCGGCAATCCAGTCTACGGCTAAGAGACGAGGGCGGAAGCGTTCGTCTTGAACCTAGCGTCCTGCCACAGGGACTGCATTGGTGGCCTTCCGGCGTATGTCTAAACCGTCAGGTAGAAACTGTGTAGGCGTCTGGTGTGACCGGCCGGGACAGATCCAGGGACAGGAGGCTGTGGCTGCGAAAGGCGTACGCTTTGAGAACCCAGTGCCTGTTCACCCTAGTCTGGGAACGGTGACGCATCCCTAGACCCTCATAGCCCCGAGGCCAAAGACAACGAAGGCGTTTCGGACCAACAAGAAGCAAGGCAGCGGAGAGCGACGGTGTAGCAACCACAACTCATCGGAGAAGGCGTAGAGATACCAGCTTGTCACCATTAGTCCCGGGCCTAGGGCCAAGTCGGCAAATTAAGATAGTAAATACATTCTGTGCGTTTTCTTCAGACAATCGGGCGGTCACGTTTATATAAATTTGGTGGGACGAACAACACACATCTTCTGAGCTAGCCGCACGATACTCGTAGACCAGACCATAAAAATCAGTTCGTTACAATCTTTATACATACATACGAACATTGAACATAAACAAATCGTTTGCAAGATCAAACAAACATACATATATAGTAAGCAATAACGGCCCTAATACAGATTCCTGTTGTACACCACGGAAGCGATTGGTAGCTCTGACACATTTTCCACCACAACAACAGTTTGCTTCTGTTAAAAATATTTGATCCCATAATCTAAATAGCTCTCTGAAAAAATTATAAATATTGTGTAGTTTGGTTAAAAAAATTGCATGATTAACAGTGACAAATGCCTTGATAAAGTCCGATAAGGTTAGTAATGTAACGCTACTGTTATCCATTTTGGATTGATCGTCAAAGTGGCTCGAACGCAGATGTAATTTTTCTACAAAAAATAAATCTTACTCAAAAATTTTTAAACAATAAAACTCTAAAACAATATGTTTGGCTTTTTTATGGCAGCGACCATATTCATATATATAAAGATATTGCAGTAAAGAAAGCAGTTATAATCTTCGGCTGGAGTTTTCAAAAAATATTTACTAATGCGTCGCCTTTTTCACAGCTATTCGTTGATGGGTAAACACTTACCCAACATCTCCAACCAAATGTATCCTTGCCAGCAAGAGATTGATCGGATCACGATGGAGCTGTGTTTCGACTTATTTTCTTCCCTTCACACATGTCGTGTTCCGTTGGGTCGTACCGAGCCGCGCAATCCGATCTCCAGTTGTTAATGTCGTTAGTCGATCGATGGTTACGTCATTGCTTTTAGCCTTTGTTTTCCATATGCGCCATCCAAGGATGTGTATGTTATTTTACAAACAAGATTACGTAAATAAATGTGTGTATGTATTCAAATGTATCGCGACAGCTTCGGTGCTCTTACTTAATGGCAGTGTATCTTTTTGTTAATTGTTTCATTGATATTTAATTTATAATTTTATGTGGATTGTTTATTATTGACGTGTTTATTTAAGCCAATCGTTCAGGGGAGTTAAATGCCGCTTCAAACAGTTGTAGTTTATGTATTTGATATTTTTAGGGTCGGAATCAATGGTTTGTATTTTAACAAACACGTCGCGTTCATGCAAACCGATTCACCACCGATCTATCACTCGAATTTTATGCAGACTGCCCAACATACAATAGCATCAGAGTCCGAATATTCAATATGGCACCAACCACACCAACGCTTACTGGCATTACTACAGAAAACATAATCGAAATTGTAAAACTAATTAGCATATCACATATGTAATATCTCCCGCATTATTATGACAACTACAACTTTATAAATAATATGCTTATAACAACAACGAACAACACAATGACATTAAACATAGCAACAACCAAATTAAGTGCAGTTATTCAGTGCCCGGTATGGTCAGTTCTTTCTGACAAGCCCCCCTCCCAAGCAAAACAAAGCGTTATTACAAACTGGAATCGATCGCTACGTGCAAAACATAAAATTAATCCCACAATGCACTTAGAAAACTAAAGCTTTAAAGTAGCCAAAAACACTTAGATCACTGTGACAAATAATACTATGACAAAAAAATTTCCTATTCTTTGTGTCCTAAACACTACTTTCCCAAATGTTGTCTTCCTATTGCAGGTAGTATATAAGTCGGAACGTGCCGGATCGGTCGACTATATTATATAGCTCCCATAGGCACAATCGGAAAAAAAAAATGTTAAAAGTATAACTTTGTTGTTTTTAATTGTTGTTTTTTGTTCTTTGGGATTTGTTTATATTTGAATACTATGGAATTACGGTTGTAATTCAATTAAAATCTGACATCTATATCATACATGTAGCTCCCATAGAAAAATCAAAATATTAAAAAAAATTTATTTTGCTGTTTTTCTATTTATTAAAATATTTTAAAAAAATGTATTTTGCTGTTTTTCTATTTATTAAAATATTCCTTTGAGATATACTTTTAGTATTGTCAAAATCGCGCAACAAAATCATATAGCTATCCTAGAAACGATGGCAAAAAGCTAGCTTCATTGTGGTCAAAAGTCTGCAACCCAGTGAAGGAGACCCTATAAGCATGTCCGCCTGTCTGTCTGTCCGTCTTTCTGTTTCTACGCGAACTAGTCTCTCAGTTTTAAAGATATCGAATTGAAACTTTGCACACACCCTTCGTTTCCTTGCACCACTAACCATACAACATATAGACTGGTCATTTCATAAAACGAATTTGGTCACAAAATTTTTCCCTCGGGGGGCCCCAGTGCTGGAATCGGCAGGCCCCGACACTTCGTGTGCCTTCGGTTTTTTTCGCTCTCGTTCTAATTCTTATTTTGACGCTCGCGCTCGAGTTCGGTCGTTCAGTCGCATAGACCATGATACAATAACATAAGGTAGTCTCGTCGGCAAATTTTGGAACCCTACTATTAAAACAATGAGTGCGAGTGAAATGGCAACTGTTTAGTAAGTGCGAGCAGAGCGACAATAGAATGTGTGGATTAACCCTTAGATGGTTCAGGGGGTTTTTTTTTGCCTTTCATAATAAAAGGAGTTTAATTTTTTTTTATAATTTAATTTTTAATAATTATACCCGTTACTCGTAGAGTAAAAGGGTATATTGTATTCGTGCAAAAGTATGTAACAGCTAGAAGGAAGCGTTTCCGACCCTATAAAGTATATATATTCTTGATCAGGGTCACTAGCCGAGTCGATATAGCCATGTCCGTCTGTCCGTCTGTCCGTCTGTCCGTCTGTCCGTCTGTCTGTCCGTCTGTCTGTCTGTCCGTATGAACGCTGAGATCTCGGAAACTATAAAAGCTAGAAGATTGGCATTTTGCATTCAGATTCTAGGAGTTCCTACGCAGCGCAAGTTTGTTTCAAAAAGGTGCCACGCCCCCTTAAACGCCCACAATCGCTTATATACGATTTAAAAAATTTAAATATTTCGGAAAAGTAAAAATGCAGTTTTATTGTGTTTATCAATACCTATCGAAATGTAGAAGAAATTTTTCAAATCGGACCATTCGTTAAAAAGTTATGCGTGATCAAAGTTTCTATCTCCATCTCCCTCGCACTCCCTTTACCTGAGTAACGGGTATCTGATAGTCGGAGCACCCGACTATAGCGTTCTCTCTTGTTTTGAATTTGAAATTAGGCGTTGTTTTTGCCTCTGAATACTGAGTCTTTTGTTGAGATTCTTAATTTTAAAATATATTCTAATCTTAAAATAGCAAAGAATGTAAACGAACCTTTAATAATCGCAGCCGAAAATGTTAGTATAAGTTTAGACATAAAAACTTATACTAATATTTTCGGTTGCGATTATTAAAGTTTCTTTTACATTCTTTGTTATTTTAAAAGTATCACAGCGATTCCTCCCACAGCGCTCTTTTTTCCAAACATTTCGGTGCCTTTACGCCATCGACGTGTTTGCGGCACACATTGCAAAATGTCATGTTGCTCAAGGGTTAATTTCCTAAAAAATTCGTCCGCAGACAACCTTTCCCTTCGAAAGACGAACACGCACTGACCAAAACCCGAACGTTTAGACAGCCGACGAGACTACCTTATGTTATTGTATCATGGCATAGACGCGCATTTTGAAGAAGGTTGGCCTGCGGTTGAATTGGGCTTTGTATGTATGCGTGTTCATGCATTCTCATACAGGGGTGCATGTGTGCGATCATTTAATTTTGATGCAGCAAGAATATTTTGTCTTTTGCTACTTTTCTGACTTGGTACCCTAACAATATGGGCGTATTCACTATTGGGTTAATGATAAAAATAAGAATATTATATGTTATAGTATATTTTTAATATTTCAGCATATATTTCATCTTGGTTTACAAATTCAAATCAGTGGTAGCAAAAAAATATTTTGCATATATGTATGTATTCCAATTAATAGAAATCAATCTACTGAGATAGGAGCAGGGCTCATCGCAGTCGGTGTCTGCGCTTAGTGGTTCAGAAAACTTCAAACCAAATCAGCTTTGGTTGTTGTTCTGCGAGCGTATGGTGCCTGCATAGCCTACCGACGATTGAATTTTAGGGGTGGGTACAGAAACAAGAACGGCTGTTTGGCTTTTGTTTTGTTTACATTTTTTAGGACACTTGTTTTGAATGATATGTTTAATGAGTTTTGGTTGATTTTTTTTTGATTCGCAGTGTAATTTTGTTTAATGTTGTTATTTAATGATCTAGTTATATATATTTTTATGTTTGCTTATTCTTGAAAGTCGCCGCTTGAATTAGTTACCGATAAATATACATATGTACATATAATAATTTTATAGTTTTAATCTTGGAAAATAACAAATTGTTTATCCACTAAAAAGTACAGACAAAAAAATTTGAAGTGATTTTCTTAAATTTATATTACTATTTTAAATCAAGAAGTAAACTTTTAATGATTTTTAATATAAAAAAAATTATAAAATTAATTATCATTAAACATAACATTCAAAACAAGTGTCCTAAAAAACGTTCTTGTTTCTGTACCCACCCCTAAAATTCAATCGTCGGTAGGCTATGCAGGCACCATACGCTCGCAGAACAACAACCAAAGCTGATTTGGTTTGAAGTTTTCTGAACCACTAAGCGCAGACACCGACTGCGATGTGCCCTGTTCCTATATCAGTAGATTGATTTCTATTAATTGGAATACATACATATATGCAAAATATTTTTTTGCTACCACTGATTTGAATTTGTAAACCAAGATGAAATATATGCTGAAATATTTAAAATATATTATAACATATAATATTCTTATTTTTATCATTAACCCAATAGTGAATACGCCCATATTGTTAGGGTACCAAGTCTGAAAAGTAGCAAAAGACAAAATATTCTTGCTGCATCGAAATGAAATGATCGCACACATGCACCCCTGTATGAGAATGCATGAACACGCATACATACAAAGCCCAATTCAAGCGCAGGCCAACCTTCTTCAAAATGCGCGTCTCTGCGACTGAACGACCGAACTCGAGCGCGAGCGTCAAAATAAGAATTAGAACGAGAGCGAAAAAACCCGAAGGCACACGAAGTGTCGGGGCCTGCCGATTCCAGCACTGGGGCCCCCCGAGTGAAAAATTTTGTGACCAAATTCGTTGTATGAAATGACCAGTCTATATGTTGTATGGTTAGTGCTTGCACGCAGTACATAAGTCGGAACGACCGGGATCGGCCCACTATATCCTATAGCTGTCATATAACTGAACGATCGGAAATGAACGATTGGAAATGACCTACCAAATTTCATAAGGATCTACCGACTACATCCAGTAGCTGCCATATAACTGAACGATTGGAAAAGCCATAAGTTTTGTATTTTTAAAGTTAGGAAGTTGGGATTTTCTATGAGTATTAAGAATGCATCATATGAATAATTTTGGAGAATATAATTTACAGAATATTCTGCAAGGGTATATCAACTTCTGCTCCGCCTGAAGTTAGCTTTCCTTTCTTGTTTTACTTAATGTTTAAAATATTGTTTTACATTTTTGGAAGCATTTACGACAGTCCTCCATCTAAGCGAAACTACTAATCAACTGCCGCGCATGGCAAAGAAGTATTAAAAGCTGCTTTGGGATCTTGGTACATACAGAATTTAAATAGTCATATAGATTTAAGACGAAATCGACAAGGTGAAAGCAAAACTTTCCCAACCAGGAACAATAGTTAGAACAGTTTCCTAAATAATTGTAATTTATTTAAAAATTGTATTATAACTATAATTATTATATTAGGCTTTTCGGTAGAAGAAAAAGCTGGATAAAGTTCAAAATATAATTTGAAAATCTGAATAAATTACTACATTTAAAATTCTAAATAAGCTTCAAACCGAAAAGAATGACCTCTGACTCAACCAGTAAAAACTTTATGTCCTTGGAATTGACCGATTCTCTTGGTTAAGTAACAACAAACAAAAACTTAATTTTTTTAACGCCTTATTTTAATAACATTTATTTAACACATTAAATATATTGTTTTTCTAGACTTAGGTATTCTTTCCTAAAGGTGTCAACAGTTTGCATTATGCATTAAAATATTTATTTTACACGAATGATCCATTATTTTTGTCAAATTCCAATAAGCCTCAGTGGCTTAATTAAGAGTTCTCACGCCTAAAAATTTTCTGACAATAAATTTAGTTTGAATAATTAATTTAAGCATTCTTTATTAAACCTATTTTAAATTTCTCAAATTGCCGTTTCCACGCATAAAAATGCTCATTCTTATTAAAAAATGTCAGATCTTTTTGGGCAGGTTTTCAAACCACGCATCCATGTATGCTTGCCCACTGTGCGTAAGCGATACTTGTTCCCCACTTTTATTCATTAAGCTACTTTGACGGTATGTTCCTATATTGTCCTTGTTATACATGTGGTACGCCAAACGATATAGGGTGCCCAACGTAACAAGCACTGCTTGGTTTTGTAAATGCCAATATTCTATAGTAATCACAGTGCATCAACGTCCAAATAATAAAATATATTGAATTAAAAATATAACCATTAAACGTTAACGGGTGGGTACTCGAATTTTACCAATACTCTCACAGATTACAACAGATAAGGTGCCTTCCGAGTATTAATTCTTATTCCTCTATAAATATAAAATTAAAAAAAAAAATTATTTATAAAAAATAACTGTAGATATATCAAATTTTGTAGGTTTTACACCTACATGTATTTGATTACGACCGATTCTCAAGAGATGACTCCATAGGAGAAGTATTTCTTCCCCTATGTCAGGTAACAACTTATTAAAAAAATTATTTCAATATATATAGTAAAAATGCTTGCATTTGTTTATTAAATAAGGTTGATTTTGCTGGAAAGCAGTCCTTTTGGAAGGCATTAAAGCCCCCTGCCAAGGACAAATGCGGAGAACTTCTTTCCTCACTTTGCTATCACCCGTCGAACTCAATTTTAACTTTAACATTGATTAAAGCGAGAAATTTAAAAGCTAAGGATATCAACGGAAAATCTGGTAAGCTGAAATTCTAGTTTTAATACAAACCTATATCTTATGCTTGTAAAATTGGTAAACATTATCATTATATTTTTTTTTTTTTTTTTTGTAAATATATGCTTTATTTATTGAATCTTCTCTATATGAGACTAACAATAAGTATATCAAATCTTAAGAATATAACTTAACTTACAGTCATGTAGACTGAATTTAGACTAACGGGCCCTAATATTTATTGCTGGGCTGGTAGATCGTTACGATGCAGACGAGTTCTGTTCGAAACCCGTCTTAGGTTCCTTGCGAGATTATTTGGGTGCAGTGTAAGCTTGTTATGGTAGGCCGCTTTCTGCTTTGCTATTTCATCTTTGACCGGTGGTATGCCCAGATCCCTGTGGATGTTTTCGTTCCGAACATACCATTGTGCCCCAGTGATTGTTCGCAGGATTTTTGATTGTGAGCGCTGTATGATGTCAACGTTGCTGTTGCTCGCGTTCCCCCAGAGCTGAGAGCCGTAGGTCCAAATGGGCTTGAGGGTGGAGTTGTAGAGAAGAACTTTAAAGTCCAGACACAGGGGTGATCGAGAATTTATAATCCAGTGTAGGCTGCTAGCTTTAAGTCTGAGATGTACTTTCTTGCATTCAATGTGCCTTCGCCAGGTTAGGCGTCTGTCGAGGTGGACGCCGAGATATGTTACATCGCTAGCTTGGGGAATCTGCGTACCATTCAAAGTTAGCGGCGGGCACGATTGTCTGTTAAGGGTAAACGTTATATGTTTACACTTTTGTTCATTAATTTTGATTCGCCAGTCTGATAGCCACTTTTCAACTACCTCCAAATGATCAGCCAGTTGAGCTGTTGCTCTAGTTGGGCATCTCGAGCGGCTCAGGATTGCGGTGTCGTCAGCAAATGTGGACGTAGTCAGCCTCTCGTTCGTAGGGATGTCTGCTGTGTATAGGATAAACAGGGTAGGGCCCAGGGCGCTACCTTGTGGGACTCCGGCTTCAATGTTATACTCGTTGGATGTCGTTGTATTGCATCTAACCTCAAAGACTCTGTGGTAGAGGTACGACTTAAGTAACTTATGAGTGTTTTCTGGCAGTAATGTTATGATTTTATGCATAAGGCCTTTAAGCCACACTCGGTCGAATGCCTGAGAGACGTCGAGGAATATCGCACTACAATATTCCCGATGTTCGAAGGCTGTACGAATTTCTGAAGTTATCCGGTTGACTTGCTCGATGGTTCCGTGGCTTTCACGAAACCCGAATTGATGTGCCGGGATTAAGTTTTGTTCTCCTAAATATGGTGTAATGCGCGTGAGCAGGCATTTTTCCAGTAATTTGGACAGGCACGATAGTAAGCTTATTGGCCTGTACGATGAGGGAATTGTGTGGTCTTTGCCAGGCTTCGGTATCATTATAACCACGGACTTTTTCCATTTTTTGGGGTAGTAGCCAAGTTTTGCGATCCCGTTAAATAGCTTGCATATAACATCCACTGCGCAGTTTGGAAGTTCAATTATCATTTTTGGGGTTATTAGGTCGGCCCCTGGAGTCTTTTTCGGTTTTATTTGCTTCCTAATGACGTTAGCAATTTCAGGTGTTTGAAACAAAATCGGGTTAATTGCAATTTCAGAGCTAAACGGCGGTAGTTGAAGAGAGTTTGTGGCGGCGTTCGGCTGAAATACATTTCGTAGGTGTAAAGCAAATGTTTCGGCTCTGTCTTCGTCACTGCGGGCCCAAGTACCCGAGGAGTTTCTAATCGGAGTGACTGATTCTATCGGAGAGCTTAAATTTGGGTGAGCTCTCCACAAAGGATGCTTTGTACTGGTCGGCGACAGTTTCTCGATGTACCGGCGCTGCTCAAGCACCTCTTCTTGCTTGAGGGTTTTGGTGAGTCTGCGGGTGGCATCATTATAGAGTTGCTTCGAATGGGGCGATCTGCAGGATTGCCTAACGCGTCGTAGACGTCGTTTTTCCCGAACCAGTTGTTCGATTTGCAGATTAGTTTTGTATTGGTTGCTACGCACGATTGTCTCTTCTGGTGTTGAGATTTTGGCTGCTGCCACGAGTACTGACTCCAGGGCATCAGCACAGAAGTCGATGTCGTTCTCTATGTTTAACTGTGGTGTTAGTTCAATGTGGGAACTTACGTACTTTTTGTACTTTAGCCAGTTAGTTCTAGTCGAGGTCAGCCTGAAGGGGTGCTCGATTACTTTCGGGCTTTGAAGGAGAGTTATTAAAACAGGCGAGTGGTCCGATGATAAGTCCGATAGCGATTTGGCGCTGACTAAATTTCTTGGGATGTTCTTGGTCACAGCGAAGTCAATTAAGTCTGGGAGTTTTCTGGGGTCAGCTGGCCAATATGTGGGGCTGCCAGGGGAGACATAGTCGAGTTTGTTGCTCAAATTTATGATTGCTTTATACCTTAAAAATAATATGTTATTAGTGTTTGTTAACAATAAATGGTAATGCTTATTGACTGGCCCCATATATTTAATTCTTTATAAGTATTCCTAATTTCACATTAAATTACCGACAAAAACAACGGAATGTCGTTAACCGCACCCGATAAATTACGTTTTTTTTCCCCGACTTTTATGCACAGTCATGGAGCTTGCAATGCCAATGTGTCCTCTCACCAATCGATTCACTTACTACATCAGCCTATGGGGGCTCTGCTTTTTCATAACGAATATTAAACAAGATAATGCGAGACCAAGCCGCAGGTGATTAGTGAAGTAAGCTGCCGATCTGTCACGAATTTTCTGGATACACATTCTAGCTTAAAAGAAGGAATCTATTCTACCTGTGCTTACAAACATTATGCTGTGGATTCAAAGCACACTTCAAGAAATGACACAAAACCAAAACCTTCTTTAAAAAAAAGTCAATATAAATGACTCTGCAAAAGACAAGTCCATTATAATATCAGATACGTTTGCTACTAACTACCTACAGGCCACTTCTAAACGTACTTTACTCACTCATAATATCCGCTACCCTTCAATCAGCAGGTGACTAAAATGCAAAACTTCAATGCTGGGGCTCTTGTTTGCTTGTTTAACAAGATGAGCCGCATATTCTCAGACCCTGGCCATGACATCTAGCCTAAAATGATAAAGGAGTTACCTAAGTATGCAGTTATATAAATCACCACTATAATCAATTCAATACTAAAACAAGAGAGAACGCTATAGTCGAGTGCCTCGACTATTAGATACCCGTTACTCAGCTAAACAACTTTAGATTTTGCATTAACATAATGTGAATTAGAGTGAACACAGGAAAAAAGGGACAAAAAGTTAAAATTATCAATTTGAATTAGGCGTTCTCTAAGCGCTGGCAGCTTTACAGCACGAGCATCAGCACCAGCTCTGCTTTAGCGCAGGCAGCTTTTGTCCTGCACCAGCATACACACATACGCCATTGTTTGACTCAGACCTCCAATTTGGCTAACTTGATTTGATTTGCATAGTTCTTGGGATATAGTTCGGTATTCACAAATGAAAACTATCGCAATTTCCTTTAATAGAAATCCTTATCGAGAATTAACGTTGACTCTGTTGAGCACCTTGGCCAGCTGTTCCAAAGTCATCCGTTAGATGGCGCATTGTATTGCGCCATCTACCCGCGCCATGAAAGGCGGAAATGTAGGCGCTAGCCAGGCTTAAGCGTGGGCGTGGCAATCTTTTATTAGGCGATTGGCCTAGATAGATTGGCCTGGATAGGTATTGACGAAACAAATACATATCAATTAAAATTTTCATAATAGCATCAAAACTGTGGCCACAGCTTGTGGCTTGTGGGCGTCAGAGGAGGCGTGGCACCATTTTGAAACAAACTTGCGCTGCGTAGGAACTCCTAAAATCTACATGCAAAATGCCAATCTTCTAGCTTTTATAGTTTCCGAGATCTCAGCGTTCATACGGACAGACACTTTTACACTCAACCGAGACCATTGTCCATAGCTAGCCCCAATCAATTCACCAATTCCACAAGTGGACGACGTAACCCTTTCTTGGTACCTACTTAGATAGGCGACATACCTGGAGAAAACAAATAGAAGCAAAGAAGACCAACCCGAGGCTGAAGGACAGCCCATGGAACTTACGGCCATGAACTTCAGCCGGTTCAAGCCACGGCTTCTGTGTAGCGAGCACAATATAAAAGCTTGGGAACAGTAGAAATCAAGCGCCATCTAAAATTCTGAAAACAGCAACAGGGGCTCCCTCATATATCCGCAACGGCAACATCCATTGAGACCTGGATAGTAAAGCCGTTAAAAAAACTTGATAGAAGATTAGTAGATTGATTATAAAGCCATTGAAGCAAAACGACCTTTCACCCTGCCCAACCTAGGGTCATCAAATTAAATTAAATAACCTGACTCCCAGCCGTTAAATTATACCGGTCATATTGAAGCGTCTATGCTGTTTTTTCCATTTAAATCAATTGACCTCTTTAGTCCATGGCTAATAATTGCGTCCATAATACTCCTCCCTTACTTGGTAAGCTCCTCAGAGCGGTGTCTTCTTCCGGAAACTATGAGGATCAATGGTCATCAAATTTCAACTAAAAACTAGACAGCCTTCTTCTTTATCAAAATGTCGGCGGCCTCGTCAACTGTTTAGAATGCATGCAGGCGGCACTGCACCAAACACTATAAGAAGTTTGTAAAAACAGGACTCCAATCTGATATTTTTCAAATATCAAATATAAATCCAATTATTTCAAATCCAATCCAGTCGATTCTTCTTTGTGTTGCTGTCCGTAACGGATAAGAGCGAGCCAAGCCAACAAAAATGCCCTTCAACTGGAAATGGAGCGGATGCGAGTGGTTACGCGTTGCATATTCTGGAATCGTTGAGGTGCCTTCTCATGTGTCAAATCCGTCGTTGGGTTGACACAAGTATTCGCTGATTCGGTATTACTGAAGCAATGGTCGGTGTGTAATTAGCAAGTGCAGGGATAGATGGTGTGAAGGTAGTAGGTGGAGTGGTCGGTGTGTAATTAGTTGTTTTCTTTGAAAACCAAGTGACTGCTATCACCACTACCAACAACACGGTGAACATTGTATAGGTTGTTGTTGTGTGTCTCCTATTTTTATTTTATTGAACTCCAGTCTCGTTTCTACATCTTCCATTCTTAATTCATGTATTATCCTTATCTTTTATAGTTCAGTTCTTTTTTATCGTTTCGATTTGGGGTATTTCGAGTTTCAGTTTTCCTGTCCCCAGTCTTTCCACTGCCTCTTATTGACCGTTATTAACCATAGCTCTACATTCATTAATTAATGCCGATCCATTCAGTATCCTCTCCGATCCACAATCTGTTAGTAGTTTCACGTTTTCTCCGTTGAAGATTGCGATGTATCCAACTGCTGGCTTAAATATTTTGGTGCTCAACCCCGAATCTCTCGATTCGCATTCCGCCTCCTCTCCGTCCATCAGCCTTCTTAAACAACTTTCATTAACCTGAACAAACAAATGTAAAATTCTTACATATGTTCTTTAGGTTTCTTATTTTCTGACATTTACTTTTATAGTAAATTTCCTTGTTATTAACTGCAACATAGTAGAGTGTAATAATAATAAATTCTGTTTTAATCATGGGGAGTGGAACTACTCTGTGTAACGAATATATTTCCTCTTTGAAAATAGGTAATCTTTCTGAAAATTTATGTCTGTCTAATTAATAATCGCTCTTCGTACATGTGTTCTTCAGATACAACCAGAATCTTTTGTTCTTCCTTCTTTTCGAAAATATATTTTGTAAAATTTCCTGTTATCGATTTGATGACTGATCCTAACCCATTGATCAATTTCTTCTGTAATGCGCTAACTAAATCCTTTGTTATGCTTTTAAGTGTCTGTTCCACCTGTTCTATGGCTTCTTGATATTCCTGTAGACTTACTATGTATATAAATGTTTTGTGTGTTTGTATTATTCTCGTTGTACCCAATTCAATTAGTGCTAGAAGTCCCTCCATCACCCCGATTTTGAATTTCTTCTCCGCCGCCATGATCGTCGCCAATCTGCAATTATTTTATACTATGTTTGTTCAATCTTCTAAATTTTTCTTTTTGGACTTTTTTAGGTTTAATTATTATTACTATTAGGTCTTTATCCTCCACCACCTTGTGGTTAGAGAACCTCGGAGTAAGCTTGTCCCTCCTATTTTCATTCCTGTATATCGTGTCTTCTAGTTCTATTTGCTTGGGATCTTGTCTGTCTGAATTGGCTGCTTCTATTCTCTTCATTTTTTGCTGTTCTCTCTCTCATTTACTTTTGGATATATTTCGGCTTGAAGCGCATTAATTTGCTGTAAATAATAGTATTTATCACTAAATGAGTTCTGCCGGTAAAGAGTTCTTGGTGAGTGAGCTTCGTTGCCGATTGAATCATATAAGTCTATATGCATTATTGCCACAGGTCTATCTGGTGACTCTGGCACGCTCTATTTCATTTTCTGTGGCTTCATGTTGTTCTATGGGAGGATAATACACCCTTCTAACGTTTGTGCTAACGTTTCTTCTATTCCCCTGTGCTTATTTTTCTGGTGGTAATCCTCAATAGCCTCTTCTTGTTGATCTTTCTCTATTATATCTGGCAGTAAGATTGTACATCTTTCTGCCCTGTATAACTTGGTGTAAGCGAAATATTTGCAGTTAGGTCTTGTGTGGTTTTTACGTGGTTTTTAAGTCCTCCGGTATAAATAATAATATCGTTTGGATTGGCTTCTTTAACTCTTCGACAAACTGCTTCCTCATTGAAGTTGTCTTCCGTCCAAGTTATTCTTATTTTATTTCTAAATGGAATTTGCATAACTAACCTTGCTGTTTCCCCTTTCTCTAATTGTAAGATTGGGTCGTTGCATAACAATGTTTTGCGTACCTCAAACGCTTCTGTTAAATCTGATTCTACTGTACCGTCTTTTCGTGTTTTAAGTGTCTTGTCAACAGCTTTGTTATCGCCGCGATTTTTTTAAAATAATTTTTCTACCCTAATAGACCTTAGAAGGATTTTATCTGTTTCCAAGTCTTTGGTAAAGGGAATTTCTTTGGCTTAATTCCCTGTGTGGTTACTACGTGCCGTAAACACTACACCTCCGTTCTTAAAAATTCTCTTTTGTTCAATTGCAATTTTAAATTTGCTTCTGTAAGCTTCTTGAAAACTTTCTCCAGGTCTGTGATATGTTCCTGTAATGACGTTGAAAACCCCATTATATCGTCCATATATATGAGGCAACATAAGCGTTGTTCAGGCCCAGGCATTCGAGCATACACAAAGTGTCCGCCTTCTGCTGAGAAACCTTTTTGGGAATGTCTTCTTCTTTCACTTCGATTTGATAATATCCGCTTGCCAAATCTAACGTCGAGAAATCCTTTGCCCTTCCTAACCATCTAATAAAAGACAAGTTGTCTCCTTCTTTGTGAAATACCCTTGGCCATAAAGGTGGCTCTGCGATAAGGGAGAGCCTTCCCGATCTCAGACACCAATAAGCACCAAAAGCGACGACGCAGAGGACTGAGACAAGGAGCAGCAGAAGAAGTGGCAATAAGGCTGTAGTAAAAGAGACAATAAACCAGTAAAATCCCAATTATTTCTTGCGTTATCCCTCACGAACGAACTCACAAGCGAGAAATAAAAGAATCAGGTCTTTGCATATGGTTTTAAAATAGTTTTAAAGAACATCTAAAAGGAATTACTGAAAAATATTTGTAAAATGAATTGGGAAATTTAAATTAATCAGATATATTTAAAATCAAGATATAATGAAAAATATTAATTTTATAATTTATAAATATAAAATATAATATAAATAGAACTTGTTTTCTGCTTCTCGAGCAGTCGATGCCCAACCTAGGGTCATCAAATTAAATTAAATAACCTGACTCCCAGCCGTTAAATTATACCGGTCATATTCAAGCGTCTATGCTGTTTTTTCCATTTAAATCAATTGACCTCTTTAGTCCATGGCTAATAATTGCGTCCATAATACTCCTCCCTTACTTGGTAAGCTCCTCAGAGCGGTGTCTTCTTCCGGAAACTATGAGGATCAATGGTCATCAATATGTCGAGCTCGAGGGCTCTCCCGACAAATTTCAACTAAAAACTAGACAGCCTTCTTCTTTATCAAAATGTCGGCGGCCTCGTCAACTGTTTAGAATGCATGCAGGCGGCACTGCACCAAACACTATAAGAAGTTTGTAAAAACAGGACTCCAATCTGATATTTTTCAAATATCAAATATAAATCCAATTATTTCAAATCCAATCCAGTCGATTCTTCTTTGTGTTGCTGTCCGTAACGGATAAGAGCGAGCCAAGCCAACAAAAATGCCCTTCAACTGGAAATGGAGCGGATGCGAGTGGTTACGCGTTGCATATTCTGGAATCGTTGAGGTGCCTTCTCATGTGTCAAATCCGTCGTTGGGTTGACACAAGTATTCGCTGATTCGGTATTACTGAAGCAATGGTCGGTGTGTAATTAGCAAGTGCAGGGATAGATGGTGTGAAGGTAGTAGGTGGAGTGGTCGGTGTGTAATTAGTTGTTTTCTTTGAAAACCAAGTGACTGCTATCACCACTACCAACAACACGGTGAACATTGTATAGGTTGTTGTTGTGTGTCTCCTATTTTTATTTTATTGAACTCCAGTCTCGTTTCTACATCTTCCATTCTTAATTCATGTATTATCCTTATCTTTTATAGTTCAGTTCTTTTTTATCGTTTCGATTTGGGGTATTTCGAGTTTCAGTTTTCCTGTCCCCAGTCTTTCCACTGCCTCTTATTGACCGTTATTAACCATAGCTCTACATTCATTAATTAATGCCGATCCATTCAGTATCCTCTCCGATCCACAATCTGTTAGTAGTTTCACGTTTTCTCCGTTGAAGATTGCGATGTATCCAACTGCTGGCTTAAATATTTTGGTGCTCAACCCCGAATCTCTCGATTCGCATTCCGCCTCCTCTCCGTCCATCAGCCTTCTTAAACAACTTTCATTCTTACATATGTTATTTAGGTTTCTTATTTTCTGACATTTACTTTTATAGTAAATTTCCTTGTTATTAACTGCAACATAGTAGAGTGTAATAATAATAAATTCTGTTTTAATCATGGGGAGTGGAACTACTCTGTGTAACGAATATATTTCCTCTTTGAAAATAGGTAATCTTTCTGAAAATTTATGTCTGTCTAATTAATAATCGCTCTTCGTACATGTGTTCTTCAGATACAACCAGAATCTTTTGTTCTTCCTTCTTTTCGAAAATATATTTTGTAAAATTTCCTGTTATCGATTTGATGACTGATCCTAACCCATTGATCAATTTCTTCTGTAATGCGCTAACTAAATCCTTTGTTATGCTTTTAAGTGTCTGTTCCACCTGTTCTATGGCTTCTTGATATTCCTGTAGACTTACTATGTATATAAATGTTTTGTGTGTTGGTATTATTCTCGTTGTACCCAATTCAATTAGTGCTAGAAGTCCCTCCATCACCCCGATTTTGAATTTCTTCTCCGCCGCCATGATCGTCGCCAATCTGCAATTATTTTATACTATGTTTGTTCAATCTTCTAAATTTTTCTTTTTGGACTTTTTTAGGTTTAATTATTATTACTATTAGGTCTTTATCCTCCACCACCTTGTGGTTAGAGAACCTCGGAGTAAGCTTGTCCCTCCTATTTTCATTCCTGTATATCGTGTCTTCTAGTTCTATTTGCTTGGGATCTTGTCTGTCTGAATTGGCTGCTTCTATTCTCTTCATTTTTTGCTGTTCTCTCTCTCATTTACTTTTGGATATATTTCGGCTTGAAGCGCATTAATTTGCTGTAAATAATAGTATTTATCACTAAATGAGTTCTGCCGGTAAAGAGTTCTTGGTGAGTGAGCTTCGTTGCCGATTGAATCATATAAGTCTATATGCATTATTGCCACAGGTCTATCTGGTGACTCTGGCACGCTCTATTTCATTTTCTGTGGCTTCATGTTGTTCTATGGGAGGATAATACACCCTTCTAACGTTTGTGCTAACGTTTCTTCTATTCCCCTGTGGTTATTTTTCTGGTGGTAATCCTCAATAGCCTCTTCTTGTTGATCTTTCTCTATTATATCTGGCAGTAAGATTGTACATCTTTCTGCCCTGTATAACTTGGTGTAAGCGAAATATTTGCAGTTAGGTCTTGTGTGGTTTTTACTAAGTCCTCCGGTATAAATAATAATATCGTTTGGATTGGCTTCTTTAACTCTTCGACAAACTGCTTCCTCATTGAAGTTGTCTTCCGTCCAAGTTATTCTTATTTTATTTCTAAATGGAATTTGCATAACTAACCTTGCTGTTTCCCCTTTCTCTAATTGTAAGATTGTGTCGTTGCATAACAATGTTTTGCGTACCTCAAACGCTTCTGTTAAATCTGATTCTACCTGTACCGTCTTTTCGTGTTTTAAGTGTCTTGTCAACAGCTTTGTTATCGCCGCGATTTTTATACCCTTGCAGAGGGTATTATAATTTCAGTCAAAAGTTTGCAACGCAGTGAAGGAGACATTTGCGACCCTATAAAGTATATATATTCTTGATCAGCATCACCAGGAGAGTCGATCTAGCCATGTCCGTCTGTCCGTCTGTCCGTCTGTCCGTCCGTCTGTCCGTCCGTCTGTCCGTCTGTCCGTCCGTTTCTACGCAAACTAGTCCCTCAGTTTTAAAGCTATCTGCTTGAAACTTTCCCAAAAGTTGTCTTTCTATTGCAGGTAGTATATAAGTCGGAACGAGCCGGATCGGGCCACTATATCATATAGCTGCCATATAACTGAACGATCGGAAATGCCATAACTTTGGTGTTTTTAAAGTTAGGAAGTTGGGATTTGCTATGGGTTTTATTTTTGGATAATCAATCCGACCTGCCAAATTTCATAAGGATCGGACGACTATATCCTATAGCCGCCATATAACTGATTGATCGGAAATGCCATAGCTTTGGTGTTTGTAAAGTTAGGAAGTTGGGATTTTCTATGGGTTTTATTTTTGGCCAATCAATCCGACCTACCAAATTTTATAAGGATCGGCCGACTATATCTTATATCTGCCATATAACTGAACGATTGGAAATGACATAACTTTGGTGTTTTTAAAGTTAGGAAGTTGGGACTTCTTATGAGTATTAAGAATGCATCATATGAATAATTTTGGAGAATATAATTTATAGAATATTCTGCAAGGGTATATCAACTTCGGCTCCGCCCGAAGTTAGCTTTCCTTTCTTGTTTTAAAATAATTTTTCTACCCTAATAGACCTTAGAAGGATTTTATCTGTTTCCAAGTCTTTGGTAAAGGGAATTTCTTTGGCTTAATTCCCTGTGTGGTTACTACGTGCCGTAAACACTACACCTCCGTTCTTAAAAATTCTCTTTTGTTCAATTGCAATTTTAAATTTGCTTCTGCAAGCTTCTTGAAAACTTTCTCCAGGTCTGTGATATGTTCCTGTAATGACGTTGAAAACCCCATTATATCGTCCATATATATGAGGCAACATAAGCGTTGTTCAGGCCCAGGCATTCGAGCATACACAAAGTGTCCGCCTTCTGCTGAGAAACCTTTTTGGGAATGTCTTCTTCTTTCACTTCGATTTGATAATATCCGCTTGCCAAATCTAACGTCGAGAAATCCTTTGCCCTTCCTAACCATCTAATAAATCATTAATTGTTGGCAGGGGTTATCTGTCTTTTCTTACTTTATCATTCAACTTCTTGTAGTCAACTACCATCCTCCATTTCCTTTCACCCGAGGCATCCTTTTTTTAGGCACCAAACACACCGTAGCATGCTAATAATGGACCTGATAATCTTCTGGTCCATTAGTTTTTCTTGTTGTTTATACCTGTACGCTCTGGCATATACCGGAAGGTCATCTTTCGTTCTTATTTGGTGTTTTACAGCGTTTGTAAAAGACAAGTTGTCTCCTTCTTTGTGAAATACCCTTGGCCATAAAGGTGGCTAGGCGATAAGGGAGAGCCTTCCCGATCTCAGACACCAATAAGCACCAAAAGCGACGACGCAGAGGACTGAGACAAGGAGCAGCAGAAGAAGTGGCAATAAGGCTGTAGTAAAAGAGACAATAAACCAGTAAAATCCCAATTATTTCTTGCGTTATCCCTCACGAACGAACTCACAAGCGAGAAATAAAAGAATCAGGTCTTTGCATATGGTTTTAAAATAGTTTTAAAGAAGATCTAAAAGGAATTACTGAAAAATATTTGTAAAATGAATTGGGAAATTTAAATTAATCAGATATATTTAAAATCAAGATATAATGAAAAATATTAATTTTATAATTTATAAATATAAAATATAATATAAATAGAACTTGTTTTCTGCTTCTCAAGCAGTCGATGAAATGAATAAAAGAAAACCAATTGGATAATAAAATTGTTTTTACACAGTAAAACTATTCATCATCAAGTCGATTTATAGAATATTCCTTTTTGGTGAAGCTGCAAGGGTATACAAACTTAGGCCTTTATTTACATTATATTTATATCCAAAACAAATTTGTTCGATCTAAAACATCACAATCTGGTTCCTCAGCTGAGTAACTTAAAAGATGCAAGAAAAACAAGAAATAGTAGTGGACGACAACTTGGAACCTTTGCACTGTTAACAGAGTCATAAGCAATCTTAGGTTTATTAACATTGTGGTAACAATTTGATGATCCGTACTCTACTGAATTGTTATTTACTTCCTTTATTTACTCCTTTTTGGACTCTCCAATATCATGACCGGTACTAAAAAATGTCTTCTCTTCGCCCTAAGTGGTTGCAACTGGGATCAAAAGGCTATGTTGCCTTCTTACGCTAGAAGATTACTATTTCTCAATTTGTCTTCACTGGGTACTCATATAACTATGCTTGGTACCATCTTTATGCACAATTTGATCAGAGGTGATAATGATTCCATAGAATTGGTAAGCCGCTTAACATTTAATGTGGCCTGCAATTTGGAAACGTGAACCTATAACACTTTTCGTGTTCTTTGTAATAATTATAATAATCTAGATCATAACATTTGTACTTCAACCTTTCTTTAGTTATTGGTATTTTCCTTGCAAACACTTTTTTTTCGCCCAAAATGCTTGAAGGTCCCATGCGTAACAAGCTCGTGCTTGGTTTCATTGGGCCACTTATCTGTACTGCTTATAGTGCATCAACATTCAACAAAAAATATATATCTGATACTTATTTAGAATTATTGTTAAGTTATTGAATTATATTATGTATACAAGATATTCGAATTTAATATTTTTCTCTTTTAAAATATTTCTAGATCCTTATGTAAAAGTTTGGCTTCAGTTTGGAGATAAAAGAGTAGAAAAAAGAAAAACGCCTATATTTACATGTACATTAAATCCAGTATTTAATGAATCATTTAGTTTTAACGTTCCATGGGAAAAAATAAGAGAATGTTCCTTGGATGTTATGGTAATGGATTTTGATAACATTGGAAGGAACGAGTTGATAGGACGAATATTATTAGCTGGTAAGAATTTAAATTACATCCCTATTGAGGAATTCCAATTAAATAATATTTTAAATCTTTTTGAAATGCAATTGAAACAGGTAAAAATGGTTCTGGAGCATCAGAAACTAAACATTGGCAGGACATGATCTCAAAGCCCAGGCAAACTGTAGTACAATGGCATCGCTTAAAACCTGAGTAATTGTAATATTAACACCAAGATAAACACCAGTGGGTATATCGCAGAAAAAAGTACATGTACATTATGTACATAAGTTGATTTATACTTGCATACATAGCAATATCATACCAAATGGAAAATCTGCACAAAGCTAATGTTATTATGTTTGAAAAATTAAAAAAATAGCCATCAAATTCAAATAAAGTAATTGTTCTGATAAGAACAATAGTTTTATACATGCTTATATGTAGACAAATGTTTTGTAAGGACGAAATACGAGTTATAAAATATAATAACAATTGTTCATAAAATTCTTTAAAACAAAATAAAACTTGTTTTGGTTGATTTTTATTGCTATAAAAAACAAAATAGATCACTAAAACATTTTATATATAAGGCAGTTAATAAATTAAAATTTAATTATTTTTTGAAAATTAATGTTTATTAAATCCGAGTTCACTATTTTAAAAAGAAATCGGTAAGGGCAAATGGGTAAACTATTAATTTTATCAGATAATACGTGGCATATGTCAATCGATATATAATTTCGAGGTAGACATCTGATAAATTCAATAACAGAAACCAAGAACCTAATAAAAATGTAAATAATACGATTGAATTATTAAATTATAACATAAAAATAGTCTAAAAATCAAGAAAAGACATTGTTACATGGTTTTAAATAAAATAAAATGGAGAACAAATTTATAAAATTCTTATATATTCTTTAATCGCATAATATATCGTATTATAGAAATGTAGGTAATTTGAATAGAAAAAGATTGCAGTAGCACAATAAACAAGAAAATAAATAATTTTAAAAGTAACTATGAGAAATTAGCCAACCATTGCCGGAAAAAGCGTCAACAGAGAGAAAAAATAATTAAATAAATGAAATAAAGAGAGAGAAGAAAGAATTAAAAACAAATATAATTATAATTGATAATTGAAACTGAGTTTAAAAAACGAAAAATCGAAAATACAACCCACCTTGAAATTACATATTTGTTATATACCTGTTAAAATATTATTAAACTAATTTATTCATAGCAGCAAATAAAGCATTCAGTAAGAGTCATAACACTGCGTATTATTTTATTTGCAGACTTATGTGTATAGTTCTATGTATAGTAAAGCTGTTTATTTATATCTAAAAATAATTTATTAATTTTATGTTCATTTATACTTTGTAATACCATGGAAGCCAATATTACCGTATTCAATTTTATTTATTTTTTTTTGTTTATTGGTGGATCTTGTATCTTTTCTCGTAACGACTGGAAGAATATAGAAAAGCAATTAATAAACAAAGGAGCAACAGCTGGAAGCCATTAACTGGAGATAGGTAGGCGAACAAACTTTTAGATATATCGCTTCTGACTGCTCGATTTTGTTATACCCTTGCAGATGGTATTATAATTTTGGTCAAAATATTATAATTTTGGTGGAGATGTCTCCCTCCGACCCTATAGTATATATATTCTTCATCGGGATCGCGTTCTGAGTTGATATAAGCATGTCCGTCTGTCTGCCCGTCTATCAGTCCGTCTGTATTTTTCTACGCGAACTAGTCTCTCAGTTTTAAAGATATTGAATTGAAACTTTGCATCATATGATTAATTTTGGAGAATATAATTTACAGAATATTCTGCAAGGGTATATTAAACTTCGGTACAGCCCGAAGTTAGCTTTCGCCTCTTGTTTTTAAATATGTCGGGTCTAACGAGTGAAGCCCCTCCACGATGTAGGCTTGTAATTTTACGAAGTGTCTATTGCGTTGATCGTCTTTGATGATCACCAAGCCGTTGGTTCGAAAGTTGTCATTTTTTTAAGACAATGGGCAGGTGCGAGCAGAGTTTTGCCAAAAGGATAATGTACCGGCATGAGTACATCCAAGTTGTCTGCATCTGCTTTTAGTGGATGAAGTGTACGCGAGCTTAAGCAATTTTTGGTTCTGATGAGCACCGCGGTGAGTTCCTCATAGATTCTCTTTAAGTGATGCTTGAAAGGCTTAAAGGCTTCCGAAATTGGCAAAGAACGGCAAAATAAAATGCTATGTCGTGGATTTTCCCGTTGTCGTCATACAAAGTTGTTATCCATAAATGGGAGCGATGCCTAAGGATGCCCTTAGTGAGCAGAAATTGCGTTAGTCTAACTAAAAGGTTTCTGCTTGAGCTACTGCGCTTCTCCAGGTGGTCGATGTAGATCATACTTTGTGAATCCCAAAAATCGGTGGCCATCACCTTTCCGGCCGATGGGACAGTCTTCGCCTTCTTCGGAGCAGGTTCGCCGGGTGAAGTCCACTGTTTCGACTGTTCCTTGGTCTCTGGTGTGTACCAGTGGATCCATGTTTCGTCGACGGTCACAAAGCGAGGCAAAAACTCCTTTCTATTGCGAAAAAAAAAATTTTTTTTTAATAAATAATTGTTAGATGATAACCACCATCCAAGAATTTGACATAGACATTGGTCATTGAACTGAAACACAGAAGAACAGACAGATTGAAACAGCATGCCATGGATGAAGCTGATTGGTTATTTGCAAAACAGTTGCAATATGAAAAAATTGTCACTGATTTAAAATTACAGTGCGAGCAAGTAAGATGGTGACATCAGGAGAAACACCACTCACATTTCCTCTTAAAATGAACCGCCTACTTGATAAATGGCCTTTATTATACCCGTTACTCGTAGAGTAAAAGGGTATATTGTATTCGTGCAAAAGTATGTAACAGCTAGAAGGAAGCGTTTCCGACCCTATAAAGTATATATATTCTTGATCAGGGTCACTAGCCGAGTCGATATAGCCATGTCCGTCTGTCCGTCTGTCTGTCCGTCCGTATGAACGCTGAGATCTCGGAAACTATAAAAGCTAGAAGATTGGCATTTTGCATGCAGATTCTATGAGCTCCTACGCAGCGCAAGTTTGTTTCAAACTGGTGCCACGCCCCCTTTAACGCCCACAATCGCTTATATACGATTTTAAAAATTTAAATATTTCGGAAAAGTAAAAATGCATTTTTATTGTGTTTATCAATACCTATCGAAATGTAGAAGAAATTTTTCAAATCGGACCATTCATTAAAAAGTTATGCGTGATCAAAGTTTCTATCTCCATCTCCCTCGCACTCCCTTTACCTGAGTAACGGGTATCTGTTAGTCGGGGCACCCGACTATAGCGTTCTCTCTTGTTTATTAGTTAGTACTGTCCGAAGCCGTTTCTAGAACACACATCGCAGTTGTTTGGTATCGGAACTACTGAAATTGAGATGACCGTTGGAAAGCGTAACTTCGGTCTGAAACCAATTTCAATTTTAAGTTCAGATGTCAGAGTGGGCTCCAGAAGCAATGCGAGAAGCATATTTATTTAACTCTATTATCGAGTTAGGTGGATAGGTAGGTTGAACTATTCAATTACTATTTTTAGATATAAAGATCCGAATCTCCAATATTTGCAAAACTTTAGCTTTCAATTTTTTAGGACCAGTCCAAAGTCTACAAATATTATCCACCAATCAGAAATAGGCGTTCGAATATTACGGCAGTAACCGGATCGGTTATCTCTCCAGCCTGTGCTCTCAATTTAACTGAGCATACCAGCATACCATATCCTGAGTTTATAGTTCGTGATAAAATCCATTCTGCTGAGAATGAATTAGTCGTCAACTAAAACCATGATGGGACTCCAGACTTAAATATCTTCTGGTTGAGATTGGTGCTGGTAATCCAATCGATTTTCAAGGTCTTCTTGCAGCTCTGATCGAAGAAGTGGTTCGATCCCTTTAAGTTGAAGGTTAGCACTTACAGTGTTTTATCCATTATCGCATACCATTTGTCTTCATTTGGCGAGACGGGAATTTAAAGCGCTAAGTGCTTTCAAAAAGGCAATCGTACTAAGGTGAGTGCTGAGCTTGCCCTTCAAATGAAAAGGCAATTGTTTTAGACTTTCTACTGATCATAGGTCATGCAAATTGTTTTGAAATTATATTTAAAATATCCCTTTAATTATTCTGCGACAGTTCCGATTATCAAATTAGAGAAGGTTTCAGCTCAGGATAGACGCGAGATTTGAAAATAGAGGTCAAAGTCCGCCAAAAAAAGTTAGATCTGATCGCTTTAAGAGCGGTAGAGAGTCAATATTTGAGATTATAGGAAATTAGTGTCATAACACAATACTCTGAAAGGCTCATGCAAGTCATAGTAAGATTTACAATCATTTAATATCAGTGTAAAATGATTTCTAGTGAATATACTTGGCACCCTATTCGTGGTGAGATTGATAGCCCCTTCTTTTGAGGTCACCAAGAATAAGGTTATAAATGAAGACAGTACCCAGCATCATTCTACGGTTAGGTAGGGAGGTTAAATTAATTAACAATGATCTAATAGAATGAGTAGGTAAAACAAGGTTTCCATCCTTGTTTAATCGCCGTAAAGTAAAAAGTATAAAGTTTTCTTTGCACCGATTCAATGCAGTTAATATGTATTCCGTCTTGTGGACTCCAGAAGGGAGACCCAGAATCGGACGGACTATAGAAATAAATAAAGTCCTAGTGACATAAGGATTATCAAATTCGATAAAAAATCATTAGCTTACACTTAGAGACGTTAAAATGTAGTAAATTATCTCGGAACCAGTTTTGAAAGGTACATCATTACGCGATAATGCCTTATAACTGAGAGATGGCTATTAATAAATAATGTAAAAAGAAGCGGACCAAGGTGGCTTTCTTGTGGGATGCCTGAAGTAACATGGATCAAATTAGAAATAGAGCTTTTAAAGAGGACTCGTTGAGTCCTACCACTTAGATAACTTAAGATCCATGTTAGAAGATCACATGGAAAACATTGCTCGTACCTATTTTTGGTATTTCATTTTATTTTAGTTCCCCGTCATCACGAGTTAATGGGTCGCCTAAACTTCTCTGTGCCTAATAATAACCATGTACTTTATTCCTTTTATCTTAAGTAATTGTAAATCTAACTATGATATGCCTGAACCTTTTAGAGTACTGTGTAGTGACTAGAATAGACTATACCACACTATTTCTACTACCGATTCTTTGCCAATCTTGAAAGCATTAATTTTATCTTATTTAGCACAAAATTAGTATTAGTATTGTGTTTCGTATGCATTCTAATTTAGCCTGTCCGTTTTCTGTTTCACTTCTCGCGATCTTGTTCTTTTACGCCCATTGAGGTATAGTTAATTCTGTGCAAAATATGATAGTCTCAGCTCAATTTTGGTTTTTGTCTGTGATAGGGCAACATTTAAACAAAATGTGGAAATTTTTCATCCAAAAATATTAAAAATTGAGTGAGATACAGGCAATCTCAGGCGGCGCCTCAAAGAAAACACGTTTTGCGGTGTTCACGATTACTGGTCACAGAATTATCTGAATTGACAAAATCAATTGCATTAGTTAAAGGCAAGATTCCTCAGGTAACGCTGTCGAGTTTTTATTATTTTATTTTTTTTTTCGATCGTCGTGTTGCTCTAAAAATAATAAATTTAAAAAAAAAAAATCTCGACACCGTTACCAGAGGAATTTAGTGGAGAAATACTGTACAAAATCTCAAAACGATCCGTCCGATAGATTTTGCAGGATCGTGTACACCGACGTTGAAATGGCAACTTTTCAGGAGAGGTCGTTTAAAATATCTTCCCGATGGCTTCGAAGAGACTCAACATTATGGTAATACAGGGAGATGTCGTCGTTTCTGTTAACCACAAACTCATAATGTGTAGTCAAAAACTTTTCCTCTCTTAACTTTTGAAGTTCATCTTGGACATTTGGAGCTCCAAATCTTGTTGGAGGAAAGTCGCCAAGAACGAAAAGTCCTGATGCGCTAGTGGCTCTGCTGCATCCAACATATGATATAACGAAGCTCGCTTGATGCCTCTTTTAAAATGCACGGCGACTCTGCTATATGTTGCTCCTTGGCTTTTGTGGATGGTAATAGCTTCAGCAGGAACAATTGGAAATTGTATTCGGTCAACAGAAGCATGCTCCGATCTTCCACATTGAAAAACTCGAGAGGCTTTTACTATTGGAGTCCATTCCGGATAGGTACTGTGCCCAACTTTTGATCTGGCGATAGCGCCAAAAAATGGGTTCAAAAAATTTAATCCAAAGTCGTTTTACTAAATTTGAGCCATTCACTAAGCAATGGTCAATTAGCATCAGCTGACCAGTTGCTCCATTTACAAGTCCGTCACTTGTGTCTATGTTGACGGTTAATATATATTTAGCAGTTGTTTTGAGATGAGGAACATATGGCAAACCCTGTGTTTCAGATGTTTTTATATTTTGAGCATATCTTAACGTGTTTTCTCTGTTTCGTGTAGATATGTTCGCAATTTTCACTATATCAACAGCAGTGGAAACCAACTCTTCCGTCCCAATTTGAGCTAGTTTTGGGGAATTGTAATTGTTAATTTCTTTGTTAGAAGAAAATAAATGAATGGCATCATCAGGAACTTCCCTGGGTGAAACAGCTCTTTGTTTAAGGAGCTCTATATCTGCAATTGTAATGCAAGCCTCAGATAAATGATTAAGGTCTTGATCAAAAGCATAGTCTCCTCTTTGACGCATTATTTCTGTGAGCTCAAAATACTTAAAGTTGCTCCATAAGCTATTTCCTGCTAAAACGCTATAAGGATTAATTGTCCTCTCCGAAAATATCCAACTGTCTCCAACTGGGGAAAGCTGCTTTAGATCTCCAAAAACTATAATTGATTTTCCACCAAAACTTAAGTCAGGGCTTCGGAAAATTTGACGATGCCGTTGATCCAAAAATGAAAGCATTTTATAATCAACCATAGAAATTTCATCAATTATAATCATTTGGAGATCAATCAATTTGCAATGAATTGTATTTAAACTATCATTGCCTAAAGGTCTTAAGGGACCTGAAGCCTGATTAATTTGAAGAGAAAACACTGAATGTAGAGTCAGTTCTCCAATTCCAAAAGCAGCTTTTCCAGTCGGAGCACATAATAAACTCTAAACTCATCGTCTAAAAATTGGGAGGCATGTTCTTCCGCATCAGGAGCATTATTTTCCCTATCCTCTTGCAAATCTTCCAGAACTCTTTCTAACTCCATATCATCAAACACATCATAGTTCCTTTTCATTGTCTTAATGGCTTCATGGTTCACTCGGAATGTGTTTTCAATCTGTACCAAGCTGCGAAATCTGCTACAAATTCCTTCCAACTGCTCATGCCTTTGCACATATTGGTCAAGAATATTACTCTCGAAAATATCCACCGAGTTGTTTGGAAGTCGCTCTAATTCTTCATTTGAGCGAGCCAATCCAACTCGTTTGTCTGGATGGCAAGTGTTTAAGAAAATAGTACCATCACTCGCCTCCGACATATGCAGACCCAAAATATTCCAAGCTGCTTCTTGGGCCGATATTTCTGTAGCGTTAATAAACTTATTCCTTAGGTGCTGTAATTTCTTTTTAATAGAAATATTCCCATGGCTTATTTCTGTCATGGCTTCACGGAGCAACTGCGATACGCCTTTGTTTGATTTGTTTATGTAGTTAATGATATAACTAAATTGAATATCCATATTAGCTCTGTGCAAGCCTAAAATATCTCTATTATAAGCATTGAGCAGTCGGTCGGAGAATTGTCTGCGAAGAAAAATTTGTGGCTTTTTTAAGCTGGAAAGTAGTTTCAAGGTGGAACAGAAAATGATCAAAATGGTTAAATAAAGCTACGACTTCATTTGAAATAGTCCTTAAAGCTTCCTTAATTTTTTTAAACAACGTTTTATGATTGTGAGGACGCTTAAAGGCGCCTCTCAAATCTTAACTTATCTCAGCCATTGGAGGCCAAAACCCTAGTCTCAGCCATTGGAGGCCATATATTAGTTATTAGTTATTAAGTTTCTAAAATATATATATTAAAGTCTAAAACCTAAGTAATCCTAGTTTCAAATAGGCGCGCGCGAGGTCACCAGTATTGATCAGCAAGATCAGTCCGCTGGCTAGTCGGGGCGAATGGCCAACAGTATCGATAAGTTATCGCAAATCACCCGTGAATAAGCGCGCGGGCTGTTAAGCGCAAAGCGTGTGACTAAGGACAAGCTTCGTGCTGTTAATAATAAAACGCGTGCTGTAAAGGGAAAAAGCGTGTCGACGTGGAACCGCGATCGACGGAGATCGTGCTCATTCTTTTCCGGCAGCCAAGCAGCGCAGACCACAAGGACCACACCAGCAGCAGAGACTCCCGCGGACGGCAACGCCATATCAGAGGCATAGAGTAAGACAAAAGGCAGAGGTTAGAAACCCAGATACTGAGTGCGAAGGTTAGGGAGAAAGACCAAGACCGAGGTACTTTTCTCTACGCAACACGGACGACGAGGCTGTACGCGTGCTCCTTCGCGTCGGACAAGTCCCCGTATTGCGCTTCCGAGGTTTTCTCTGTGCAATACGGACGCTTGCCGGACCGGAAAAGCTAACCCCGGGTGCTAATTGGTGTCGGCCAGTTGACATTACGCCTCCGAGCGATCTACGCTGCGTAGAGGTGCAGACCCCGACCCGTAAACAAAATCCCGGCGGCAACTCCCAGTCCCGTTTCGTCTCCTGTGTTTCTACAAATTTAACTGTAGAGGACTCTGGCCGGACTGAAGTCTATCCCAGCCTAAGAAAAGTCCTTACAGTTTGGCGCCCGAACAGGGACGACTCAGGGACCACCTAGGTATCCTGTAGGAGTTGGGTTTTCAGTATCAACCGCATGGCCTAAAGACCCATGCCCAGCCGTGGGAAATTTTTTCGATTAGGAACACCCACGTTTTAAAAAAAAAAGCCTAGTTAGAGAGCAAATAGGGGAATCTGTACTGCCACTTATGACAACGCCGATCTACTCCGCAACTGCGCCGCTTACTATGTGCAGCCGTCGCCTGAGCGCCGCCTGCTGAGGGCCCTCCAGCATCCCAGTGGGCCACCCGCGCCGCTTACCGAGAGCACTCCCAGAGGCCGCTCACATCAGGAACGAGTCTAAAGCTCAGCAGAGCCACACCACGAGCAGCCCAGCGATCAGCCACGCTCGCCTTCGGGAACGACCCTAGAGACCCAGCCACTCCCACATCAGCATCCGCGTGACGCCCACTCAGAGGCCCAACAGCAGCGGGCACCCAGCCACACCGTTCACCGGGTCGACCGATGAAAACGAACCGGGAACAGAAAGCGTCGGAGGACGCCGAACAAAAACCCGCTACATCAGCCGTCAGACAGATCGAGGAGGGGAGCTTCTCCGAATCCGACGACGCATCCACGACCCGAACCATGGGGGTCAGGTGGATTTCCTACCGGCGAACTTCAAGCTATCCTCAAGGAGTTCGGTTTGAACACCCAGGGCCAGGTGGACGAACTGCGACCCAGGCTTGCATCGTTCATAGGAGGGTCCAACCACAGTCCGGGAACGCTTTGCCGCATTGGAGGCCATCTACCCAGAGGCTCCCACATCAAAGGTAGTGACCAACCGGTCCACCTCACCGATGCCCGGCGCAGGGGACACCCTTCTCTCCGTGCCACCCCCAGAACACCGTCACACGAGCCCAGGACGTGGAGTCCAAGGCTCCCACCCCGCTGCCCAATCGCCATCCCAGCACATGTCCGCAGCCGCATTCGCCGAGAAGCTTCGGGGATGGGGCGTCCATTTCGATGGACAAGCCAACCCCCTGCACTTCATGGAACGATTCGAGGAAGGCGCTACGTCATACAGCGTTCGGAACAGCGACATCCCACGAGCCATCGCCGGATTACTGTCGGGCCGCGCCGAAGGCTGGTACCGAGCCTACCAGATGCACGCCGTGCCCTGGGAAACTTTCAAGCGGGAGTTTTTGGAATTTTTTCTACCTCCACGGTACTACCAGCGCCTGGAGGATGCGATCAGGACCCGACACCAACAAGGCGGCGAGCCTTTCAAGTTCTATGTGGTAGAATTACGCCTGATGATGCAGCGGGCAAATTACTCGTTCGAACAGGAGCTCGAAAGGATTTACGAGAATCTGCTACCGGAGTATCACCTCTTCATAAGGCGTCCGAATTCTCCTCGCTGGAAGGGTTGACACAACTAGCCACCGCTTTCGAAATTGCTCGGGACCGAGACCCAGTCCGACAAGCAGCACTAGTTCCACCCGCCAGTGGAAACTACACTACGAGGAGCAGCCCTCCGCCCGGCCCTCGCCGACGAGAGCCCATACGACCAGCGGCGACGCCTTTCGGCACATCGAATCCAGCGATTACAAACCGGATGATTTCCCAGGAGGCCGAGGCACCTGTCGACGTGACCCGAGCCTGTAGTAGCTGCGCTGAGGTGGGACACTTCGTTCGGGAATGCAAGAATCCGCCAGTCCTATACTGCTGGGACTGCGGGAAACGTGGTACTCGCACCATTGACTGCTGCCGGCAGTCGGGAAACAACCGGGGTCCTCGCACACACAGGGAGCAGGCGGCGACCCACTCAGCGCTCCCCCATCATTAAATCCACCGCTCCGCTTGACGGTAGGCCGGATCGTCGCCACGGTTACCATCGAGGGGCAACTCTTCGCGGCAACCATCGACACGGGGGCCTCCAGAAGCTTTGTCAGCGAAGCGCTGGCCAACCGGCTCGATTCGGGTCGAAACATCAAAGAGGCTCGCACCCAAATATCCCTGGCGGACGGATCCCCGAAGGAAGTCACCAAGGCCCTGCACGCACAAGTGCGCCTGGACCAACAACATGTCCGCATGACCCTCCTGGTCCTGCCAACGATCTTGGACGTGGTGATTCTCGGGATCGACTTTCTCTGTGGCATCCGGGCAACCCTAATCTGCGGCCAGGTGTGCCTCCAACTAGCTCCGCCCACCACACGAAGAGCCGAACCAGGCCCAGCCACCCGAGCGGCGCCAACAGCGGCGGTCGCCCACCTTTCGGACCCACCGACTCCTACCCGGCGGACAACAAGGACCAACAAGGAGGCCACAACGGGTCCCATACCCGCCCCAAGGCAGCGCATCACCGCGGGACGGAACCCAGCTCCAGTTCCATCGGAACGCTCGCCACCACCGGTTCCTCCCGCCCCTACCACGGGAATCACGAAGGCCGATGTCACCGTCAAGGAAGGCAGGTACAGCCTCCAGCCACTACCGGATGCCGCCGTGGCCAAGAAAAGGAGCCCTTTTCGGAGGTATCTCGCGGGTCAGGACCGGTTAGCCAATACAACAACAGGAACGTCCCACGACGACCCGGATACGCCACGTTCTTCCCCGGGAAGCCCGATAAGAATCGGGAAGTACCAACTACTCGCCCAGCCGGATACAAAGGACGCTCAGAGGCGCAATCCATTCCGGAGGCATTGCCCTCACGGACACCTGGCCACAGTCGCGGAATCCCCGCCGGGATCGCTAGTGTCTGAGGAACCTCTCGACGCAGTAACCCTCCGGTTCCTTCAAGAGGAGCTTAGGTATTTCGACCAGCTGCAAGGAACGACGGATATAGCCGAGCACACCATCACCCTTCGGGGAGATAAACCGCTGAAACAGCGGTATTATCCCAAGAACCCGGCCATGCAGCGTATCATCAACGAGCAGGTGGACGAACTGCTGCAGGATGGACGAATCGAACCCTCTCGAAGTCCGCACAGCGCACCGCTGGTGCTAGTCCGAAAGAAGACGGGGGACATGCGGATGTGCGTTCACTATCGTCAACTCAACGCACACTCCATACCCGACGCGTACCCGCTTCCACGCATCAACCATATCCTGGAACGCCTACGGAATGCCCGGTTCATCTCCACGTTGGACCTTAAAAACGGGTATTGGCAGATTCCAATGGCAGAAGGCAGTCGAGAATGCACCGCATTCACTGTCCCCGGACGTGGACTCTTCCACTGGAAGGTCATGCCGTTTGGGCTCCACTCCGCCCCAGCGACTTTCCAACGAGCTCTGGACAGCGTCATCGGCCCCGATATGGAACCCCACGCCTTCGCCTATTTAGACGACATCATCGTCATCGGGGCAACGTGGGAGGACCATGCGCGCAATCTGAGGGAAGTCTTCCGGCGCCTTCGAGAAGCGAATCTACGCTTAAATCGGGGTAAGTGCAAGTTCTTCCAAAGAAAACTAGTGTATTTGGGTCACCTGATCAGCGGGGAAGGCATCAGAACAGACCCCGACAAAATAGCGGCCATCCAGGGGCTACATCCCCCGACTAATGTCAAGGAACTTCGCCGCCAACTCGGAATCGCATCCTGGTACAGACGTTTTGTCCCAGACTTTGCCTCACTCGTACAACCAATGTCACGACTCCTGAGGAAGGGAGTAAAATGGACCTGGGAAGAACCCCAACAGCAGGCGTTTGATTCGCTTAAGGCTCGACTGACGTCCGCTCCTGTATTGGCCTGCCCAAACTTCGAGTATAAGTTCCAACTTCAGACGGACGCCAGCGACAAAGGACTCGGCGCGGTCCTCACCCAGAATATTGAGGGCGACGAACGGGTAATCGCCTACGTGAGCCGTCGACTCGAGCGGGCGGAGGAAAATTACTCGGCCACTGAAAAGGAGTGCCTCGCCATTGTGTGGGCCAACCGAAAGCTACGTTGCTACCTGGAGGGTTACAAGTTCGACGTTATCACGGATCACCTGGCCCTTAAATGGTTGAACTCCATTAACAACCCCACGGGACGTATAGCACGGTGGGCACTGGAGCTCCAGCAGTACCAGTTCGACGTACTCTACCGGAAGGGCAAATACATCGTGATCGCCGACGCCCTCTCCCGGCAACCACTTGGAAGACTCCAGTTACTCGCAGAACTTAAGTGCCACTGCAAATGGGTACGAAAGATGCAGGAGCAGGTCCAAAGACACCCCGAGAAGTTTCCGGATTACTCCCTGGATAATGGACAGCTCTATAAACGCATAGGGCATCCCGCAGGCATCAGAGTAGGCAACCCCTGGAAGCTGTGCGTGCCGCGAGAACAGCGTCAACGTGTGCTGGGAGAATGCCACGACCACCCCGCCGCCGGACACCTAGGCATCCGGAAGACGCTCAGGAGGATCGCCCAGCGTTACTTCTGGCCTGGACTCCATCGGGACGTGGTACGCTACGTTACTAGCTGTCTGACCTGCCAACAGTACAAGGTTAGTCAGTATAAACCAGCCGGCAAGATGCTCACTCGCCAACCTACAGAGCCGTTCGCGCTCGTCGGAGCCGACTTCGTTGGACCCCTTCCCCGGACCCGGCGAGGAAACACCATGCTCTTGGTTTTCATAGATGTATTCTCCAAGTGGGTAGAGCTCATCCCATTGAGGAAAGCCACCTCCGCCCAACTGGAGTTCGGATTCCGAGAAAGGATCCTCTCTCGCTTTGGAGCCCCCAGAAGGTTGATTTGCGACAATGGCACGCAGTTCACCAGCCGAAGCTTCCGGGTGTTCTGCAGGAACAACGGCATTCAACTGGAATACACCGCGCCGTACTCTCCCCAGCAAAATCCGACGGAACGCGCCAACCGCACTATCAAGACCATGATAGCACAATATGTGAACCAGGATCACCGGTCGTGGGACCAGCTACTGCCCGAGATCTCCCTCGCCATCAACACTAGCATCTCAGATAGCACGGGGTTTAGTCCGGCTTACCTAGTACAGAGTCGGGAGCCTAGGTTGCCAGGTGCCCTCTTCGATGCGGTCGCACCCGACCTACAGGCCTCGCCATTGGATCCAACGGAACGAGCCAGAAGGCTTCAAGAAGCGTTCCGCACCGCCCTAGAAACCAACCAGATAGCTTCTCAGGAACAAAGTCGACACTACAACCTGAGGCGACGTGAGTGGCGACCCCAACTAGGCTCACAGGTGCTAGTCCGCCTTCACCATCTGTCCAAAGCCAGCGAGGGCTTTAACGCAAAACTTGCGCCAAAGTACGCGGGCCCGTTTAAGGTGGTGAAATTTCTATCATCAAACGTCGTGCGGCTACAACAGATAGACGGCCGGAAAAAGCGTACAGCTGGCATAGGCGATCTAAAAGAGTATCATCAGCGAGAAGAACAACTAGACGACTCTTCAGAAAGCCCCAGAAGGAGCGATTCGCACCACGCACCTGATGACGTGCTCGTCACACCACTGCAAGGGTAAACATAAGTGGCGTACTCGCCAACAAGTTATTTTAAGCGGAAAAATTGTATCGAATAGGCTAATTAAAGATAGTTGATCTTCGCACTCAGGTTAGGCAAGTTAGGAAAACGTAGTACTAGACTAACTATTTGGACACCTTTCAGAAAAAAAAAGACAACAGCGTGCAACAAATGGATCCCTATCAGGTGGAGGGAGAGTACAGACCCGTCGACCACCGAGGAGGCTCTACGGCCAGCAATAGCGGAGAGTCCCAAGGCGGCGACTCGGTGTTATCCACCCACAGCCCGACTCCACCCCCGTTCAGCCCATGGCAGGGCATGAGATCGCCCGAAGGACCCGCGAGTCTTAATCCACCGGGCAACGCCGACTCCGTGTCGACCGAGGTTCGGTCTCCAGACGTCAGCATGGTCATCAGCGGAGACGTGCCGGAAGTGTTTGAGCCCCTACCCGGAGACGACGAGGAGGAGAAGCCAACCACCCCCACGATTGCACGCCTGGCCCGGCTACAGGTGGACGACGAGGACGAGCCCGGGGCATCGACCACCCACATCCTGGTAGGCGCATGGCTGCAAGGTCAGGACCATCACGCCTTCGCTCCTGGACACCTGCAACGATGCCTCTGGGAGGCCCACCGGAGTTCCCCAGCGAGCCCAACGTCCACCGACGACTCGGACGTCGGAGTCGACGGGCGATTTTGGAGGGACCGCCCGCAAGCCCAGGTCGAGCGCGCCATAGCCGAGGCGAACCGGGCCTGGGACGGCTACGCTGGCGACGTCGCACCAGCTCCGGAGGGATCCGAGCCTGAGAGTGGCCTCTGCTCCAGCCAGGGGGACAGCGACGACGAGGGAGAGGATGTGCTGGACATCCACGCAAGGGAGGTCGGCCCCGACTTGGCCGTACCCGAGGAGCACGTTCCCGCTATAGCCGAGAACCCGCAGGACCAAACTCCACCCGGAACTCCAGCACACTCCCAACCCCCCGTCCACACCGAGACGCTGCCAAACGGAGTCCCCGCGGACCCCCACCAACGCGGTACGTCCGCGCCTGGAGCTGATGTCGCCCGCGCTGTCACCTGGCCTCGGACCCTCTCAGCGGGAAGCACCACCCACACCCGGCCGATCCATCCCCCATGCGGTCATGGACCTGTTCCTAAGACCCTCGACGCAGGCGCCGTCCCAAAGCGGAGACGAGGAGCTGGACCTGCAGCTGTTCCTCACCGGCGGAGAGCAACATGAGGTGCTTCAGGCCCTCCAGGAGGACCCAGCAGAGGACCCAGTCAGGGGTGACGCCCACTGGATCGAGGCCCCAGCGGACTGGAGGGTAGACACTCCGGATCGCCGTCTGCCCCCCATCCTCGTCGCGTCCATTCAGGCCCAGGATCGCCGACGCGTTCGCTATCTACGCCACTTCGACGGGGCCAAATTCCGGGTCAGCGTGACCGCACGAGGCGAAGTCTCCGTGACCCTCCGCCCGTCTCAATAACCACCCCGAAGTAAAGGGGGGTGTGAGGACGCTTAAAGGCGCCTCTCAAATCTTAACTTATCTCAGCCATTGGAGGCCAAAACCCTAATCTCAGCCATTGGAGGCCATATATTAGTTATTAGTTATTAAGTTTCTAAAATATATATATTTAAGTCTAAAACCTAAGTAATCCTAGTTTCAAATAGGCGCGCGCGAGGTCACCAGTATTGATCAGCAAGATCAGTCCGCTGGCTAGTCGGGGCGAATGGCCAACAGTATCGATAAGTTATCGCAAATCACCCGTGAATAAGCGCGCGGGCTGTTAAGCGCAAAGCGTGTGACTAAGGACAAGCTTCGTGCTGTTAATAATAAAACGCGTGCTGTAAAGGGAAAAAGCGTGTCGACGTGGAACCGCGATCGACGGAGATCGTGCTCATTCTTTTCCGGCAGCCAAGCAGCGCAGACCACAAGGACCACACCAGCAGCAGAGACTCCCGCGGACGGCAACGCCATATCAGAGGCATAGAGTAAGACAAAAGGCAGAGGTTAGAAACCCAGATACTGAGTGCGAAGGTTAGGGAGAAAGACCAAGTGAATAAAATACACATAAAGTTGTGAAACTCAAACCCCAAGCCTGGCTACTAAAATTTAGTGAACTTCGCTGAGTGTTTTTCCGGGTCGGCTAGGTTACCGTATTGCGTTTCCGAGGTTTATTATCTCTTCGCAACGCGGATACCAAAGCTACCCACGTGCTACTCCAGGTCGGGCAAGTTCTCGTATTGCGTTTCAGAGGTTTATTTTCTCTGCGCAATACGAACGTTTACCAGACTAGAGAAAAGCGCGGGAAACTATCGCCGGCCTTTTCTGCACCCGTTCAGGTTAGGGAGAGGCTAATAAGATTTAGTGCATTTCGCGGAGGGGCTTTCGGGTCAGTGAGGCTTCTGAGTTGCGTTTTCCGAGGTTTATTTTCTCTGCGCAACGCGGACGCCAAAGCTGCCCGCGTGCCAATTTACGCCGGACAAGTTGCCGTATTGCGCTTCCGAGGCTTTCTCTGCGCAACACGGACACTTGCCGGATCGGAAAAGCTATCGCCGATCGCCCACGCTCAGGCCCAGTCAAAATCCCTCTCGAGTTGATTAGTGGCGGCCCCGTTTTCGTGTGGCGTTTATGAGGTTTGTTTTCTCCCTTCGCAACACGGACGACGAAGCTGTCCGCTTGCTCTTTCGTGTCGGACCAGTTCCCGTATTGCACTTCCGAGGTTTTCTCTGTGCAACACGGACACTTGCCGGATCGAAAAAGCTATCGCCGATCGCCCACGCTCAGGCCCAGTCAAAATCCCTCTCGAGTTAATTAGTGGCGGCCCCGTTTTCATGTTGCGTTTACGAGGTTTGTTTTTCTCGCTTCGCAACACGGACGCCGAAGCTGTCCGCTTGCTCTTTCGTGTCGGACAAGTTCCCGTATTGCACTTCCGAGGTTTTCTCTGTGCAACACGGACGCTTGCCGGACTGGAAAAGCTATCGCCGATCGCCCACACTCAGGCCCAGTCAAAATCCCTCTCGAGTTAATTTGAGGCGGCCCTGTATTTCGTGTTGCGTTTCCGAGGTACTTTTCTCTACGCAACACGGACGACGAGGCTGTACGCGTGCTCCTTCGCGTCGGACAAGTCCCCGTATTGCGCTTCCGAGGTTTTCTCTGTGCAATACGGACGCTTGCCGGACCGGAAAAGCTAACCCCGGGTGCTAATTGGTGTCGGCCAGTTGACATTACGCCTCCGAGCGATCTACGCTGCGTAGAGGTGCAGACCCCGACCCGTAAACAAAATCCCGGCGGCACCCCAGTCCCCGTTTCGTCTCCTGTGTTTCTACAAATTTAACTGTAAGAGGACTCTGGCCGGACGGCAAGTCTATCCCAAGTCCTCGTCTTACATAATCTTCAATATTGACTTCTTTTTTTTTTATTGGATAAAAAAAAAAAACGTTTCGGGCATAGGAGGATGAAGCACTATACTTGTGGCGTTAATACTAAATTACTTTTTTTAATTAAAATGAAGCACTCCATTGTAGGTTTAATAAATCTAGTATCAATATAAGTTTAATACTTGCTCGAAGTTTATTACTTGGCGTCTTCAAGCTAAGGAGCACCAGCAAGCCAGTACATGCCATGAGAATGCGGAGATCCTCTGTGCTGGAATTCGATTCTCCAATAAAAATGAAAAGGATTGAATTCCCCAAAAATATTGGTTTTGAACAATTTCATTAATTGTCGCAACCTGTAATCGAAGTATCGAGAGCACGTCACTGGATCGGATCGGATCGGATTAACCGAGCCTTTTCGGAGCTGGAAAGAGCTGCCGCTTCTTTGTGACTTGTATAAGTCATTCTCGCGTTCTTATGTACGCAGATGATGTTAAGTTATGCCTGCAGATAAGGATATTTCCTGCCATTTAGACTTACAATCCGATCTGGATAATTTTCAAAACTGGTGCCGAGATAATTTACTAAATTCCAAGTGCAAGCTGATGACTTTTTGTCGGGCCAATCCGATATACGCGACTTACACGTGAAGTGGCAGCTCTTTGGATAGAATAACTCTTGTAAACGATCTTGGCGTTCTCTTGGACCCTAAACTAAAATTTTCAAACCACAGAAAAACAAAATTTAATTAAATAATGTAAATATTTTGAATGGACATGCGTTTATATACACCGCTTTGACGCAAACCAAAACATCTAAAGACAAATTAATCAAAAGAAAGAACAATAAGATTAATGGAGCCCTTGCTCTTGTTCGAAGTTGTTTTTGTTTTTTGTAATTGTTTGGCATGTGACAAACATTAATAGGCTTAAAGAATTTTAACAGTTAATATATTAATATTAATATTACAATTATTTATAAATCTTAAATATTAAAAATATTTTATCCCAGAAAAAATAAACTACAAAGAAATAATAAGACAAGGTTTTAATAGTGACATAATGTGATGTGGTTGAAGAATTGCAAGTTTATCCGTTTAATATAAATACAACATCACCTATAACAAAAAGGCGATAAAATGATACTAAATATATCAGGTGCCTCGACTTTTTGCTTTTGGGGCACTCTTAAGCACTCTCAAATATGTACATATATATAGTTAAATGTGTTTTTTTTGTTTTGCGCGGGGTCTTTATTTCTAGATAATCTACTTAACACAGAAAAGTTTAGCCGACTTACCAAGTCGGGGCTGTCAATCTCACCATGAATAAGGCTATAAATGATACTGTCTTTATCACCAAGCATCATTCTACGGTCGGTTTTGAAAAAATTGGGCAAATAAATCGGATATTGCCTGATCTGTGGTTGCCGTCATGTTTTCGAACGACAGCGAGGAAGGATATGATTAGATTTGCGCTTGGTGTTAACGAAGTTTTAAAACGGTTTCGGCTTGTGAGAGAACTGGACCTTACAACGGTTTAAGTAGCTTTTATAACACTAAGCATTAAACACGGTAAATCTTGACCGAGCACTGAAATATCTAGTAAAAACAGATTGAGATCCGGTATTTTTATATTTCCTAAAAAGTCTGGACTTTACATTTCTTAAGTGTGTCAACTCTTTGCTAAACCAAGGTGATTTATTGGAAGCTGACGGATAGTACCACGGAACACAGGAATTAAAAAACGAGTTTATTGCTGTGTTAAAAACATTAACTGCATCGGATATATTAATGCATAAGTAAAGATCAGACCAATTAAAGCCAGAAATAAAATGATATAGCCACAGAAAGTCTGCCTTGCGAAAACAATGTATTCGTTTGGATGACTTTTCTGATTTTTCTTCTATAACTCTACCCGTGTCAAATGTAAGTTCAATTGTAGGGTGTTATGGATCTTCCGGTTGCGTGAGTAGTGCTACTCTGGACAGAATCAGGCGACCTAGTAAATTTCGAACATAGTTTACTTGAGATAAGGATATGTCAAACAGGCCGTCAATAAAATCATGCTGGACCAGATAACTCCAGGTATATTAAAATCACCTAGAACCACCAACTGATCCGGAAAGGTGAAAATGGTGAAATGAAAAAGAAGTGGAGGCTATGTGTTGATTTTAGACAAATAAAAGATTCCTACCCGATGCCGCGGATCAATTATATCCTGGACCAACTCAGAAGTGATAGGCACAGATCCCGAGTAAGTAGCGACCATAGCCGTATTACAGCCACCGCCAACGGTACGCGAACTACGGCAATACCTAGGATTTGTGCTAGGTTTTGGGCTTATATTAAAACCACTTAATGCTCTACTACGCAAAGGCACAAAGTGCATATGGGCGCCGGAACACCAGCAGGCTTTCGAAGAAGTAAAGGCACGATTAGTGGCCGATCCGGTGCTGGCATGCCCTGATTTCGAGACAAGATTTGTCTTGCAGACGGATGCCAGTTCTTATGGCTTAGGTGCGATCCTGACACAAGAAACAGAGGACGGTGAAAAAGTAATATCATACTCGAGCCGGACCCTACTGGGACAAGAACAAGATAATAGGATAATAGATAGTGTTAAGGGAACACGGTGTGCTTATCACAGCAGTGGTAGGAATTGGGGGGCGATGGGTAGATGCCACCGTAGACACGGGGCCTCGATAAGTTTCGCTAGTGAAAGTTTGGATGTGACTAAGATCTGGCGGCACTATGGTTCTCCTACCCATGTTGGTGATGCCCACCATGTTTGATCGGATGATACTGGGTATGGAGTTTCTTAAAGCAGCGAGGCCGCAGGTGCGGTGTGGTCGATCTTTTGGGATGAGACCTTATGATTGTGATGGAGTTGATAAATTACTCCGAGTTTTTTTTTTTTTTTTTTATTCGCGCGGAGTCCTACGGCTCACTTACCCGCCCAACCGACCGCGGGGCGCAGCCGTGTATCGTACGGCACGATTCGTGAGAAGATAGACGCGAGATAAGGAAATATAGGTAAAAGTCCGGGGAAAAAAGTAATAGTAAGATCAATTTTTTGTCAATGAAGCTAGTATTAATCGTGTTAAGAGCGGCAGAGAGTCAAGATTTGAGATTACAGGAAAAAATCTATTATTAAAATCAATACTCTGAAAGGCTCATGCAAGGCATAGTTAGATCTACAATGATTTAATATTGGGGGAATATAATTTCTAGTAAATCTACTTGGCACAGAAAAGTTTAGCAGACTTAACAAGTCGGGGCAGTCAATATCACCATGTATAAGGTTATAAATAAAGATAGTACCAAGCATCGTTCTACGGTTGGCTAGGGATGGTAAATTAATTAAAAGAAGTCTACTAGAATAAGAAGGTAAGATAAGATTTGCATCCCAGTTTAGGCGCCGTAAAGCAAAAAGAAGGAAGTTTTTTTGTACAGATTCAATACGACCAATATGTATTCCGTATTTTGAACTCCAGACGGGAGACCCATACTCCAGAATCGGACGGACTAGCGAAATAAATAAAGTTTTAGTCAAATAAGGATCATCGAATTCTTTTGACCACCTTTTAATAAATCCAAGCACTCCTCTGGCTTTATTAACCATGGACGAAATGTGATTGGAAAATTTTAGTTTAGGGTCCAAGAGAACGCCAAGATCGTTTACAAGAGTTATTCTATCCAAAGAGCCGCCACTTAACGTGTAAGTCGCGTATATCGGATTGACCCGATAAAAAGTCATTAGCTTGCACTTGGAACCGTTTAAATTTAGTAAATTATCTCGGCACCAGTTTTGAAAATTATCTAGATCGGATTGTAAGTCTAAATGGCATGAAATGTCTTTATACTGCAGGCATAACTTAACATCATCTGCGTACATAAGTACGCGAGATTGACTTATAATTGAAGCAAGATCGTTAATAAATAACGTAAAAAGTAACGGACACAGATGGCTCCCTAGTGGGACACTGGAGGTTACACGGAGAATTTTAGAAATTAACTTTCTAAAAGGACCCTTTGTGACCTGCCATTAAGATAACATGAGATCCATCTAAGAAGATCACCTGGAGAACCTAACAGGTCAATTTTATGAACAAGAAGTAAGTGTTTTACAGAGTCAAATGCTTTACTAAAGTCAGTGTAAATGACGTCTGTTTGAAAACTACTATTGAAGCCTTTTATCACAAATGTAGTGAGCTCTAGAAGATTGGTGATTGTGGATCTACGTTTAATAAATCCGTGTTGACACGGAGAAATAATTAATCTGCAAAGATGCTGCAAATGAGAAGTAATGATTTTTTCAAAAAGCTTAGGAATAGCTGACAACTTAGAAATACCTCTGTAGTTACTGGCTTCTAACTGGTTACCTTTTTTGAAAAGAGGAATAACAAATGATTCCTTCCAAATATTCGGGAATTGGGAGGTTTCTAGAGATAAGGTAAACAACTTGTGAAGAGGTTTGCACATGGCCTTGGCGCAATACCTAAGCACGCACCCAGGAATACCATCGGACCCTGGCGAATAAACAGGCTTAATACGAAGAAGATCCAAAAGAAGAGAGCTTTCTGTTAAAGTGGGACAGAACATGAGGTTTGACTTGGATTTGGTGTAAGAATAAGGCTGTGATAAATGATCTAAAGTAGAGTAAGTCGTTTGAAAAAATTGGGCAAATAAATCGGATGTTGCCTGATCTGTGGTTGCCGTCATGTTTTCGAACGACAGCGAAGAAGGAAAAGAATTAGATTTACGCTTGGTGTTAACGAAGTTATAAAACTGTTTCGGGCTATGAGAGAACTGGACCTTACAACGGTTTAAGTAGCTTTTATAACACTAAGCATTAAGCACGGTAAATCTTGACCGAGCACTTAAATATCTAGTAAAAACAGATTGAGAACCGGTATTGTTATATTTCCTAAAAAGTCTGGACCTTACATTTCTAAAGCGTGTCAACTCTTTGCTAAACCAAGGTGATTTATTATTATGGCAACAAGCCTGGTCGAAATCCCTGTGTAGCTCCTGATTATACCCGTTACTCGTAGAGTAAAAGGGTATATTGTATTCGTGCAAAAGTATGTAACAGGTAGAAGGAAGCGTTTCCGACCCTATAAAGTATATATATTCTTGATCAGGGTCACTAGCCGAGTCGATCTAGCCATGTCCGTCTGTCCGTCTGTCCGTCTGTCTGTCCGTCTGTCTGTCTGTCCGTATGAACGCTGAGATCTCGGAAACTATAAAAGCTAGAAGATTGGCATTTTGCATGTAGATTTTAGGAGTTCCTACGCAGCGCAAGTTTGTTTCAAAAAGGTGCCACGCCCCCTTTAACGCCCACAATCGCTAATATACGATTTTAAAAATTTAAATATTTCGGAAAAGTAAAAATGCAGTTTTATTGTGTTTATCAATACCTATCGAAATGTAGAAGAAATTTTTCAAATCGGACCATTCGTTAAAAAGTTATGCGTGATCAAAGTTTCTATCTCCATCTCCCTCGCACTCCCTTTACCTGAGTAACGGGTATCTGATAGTCGGGGCACCCGACTATAGCGTTCTCTCTTGTTTTATTTTGAGTTTATGCAATTGTTTCGGACGTTCGTGTTTATCAGCAACCAGAGAGTGATCTCTTATCTGCGCACAATCTAATTTTAGACACCGCCCTCCGGTGTCTCTATTATTTTCGCTGAATTCTACCAACTTTCTGTTGTTACTGTGAACGAGCCTATTCGGCTGGGTCTTGCCTCTCGCTTGCTCGCACTGCCCGGCGTGAGACAGCAAGTTAAGACTTTAAAGACTATGTTTTTGATTTCTATTCTTTTCCTAATCGGAAATGGATAGCAGCACACCTTCTTATCCTTCTGCGAGAGAGCTGGTCAAAGCCCAGCGGAACTACGAGCCAAAGTTGCAAGCGATTTGGCCCTTCAACTAAAAACAGCAGATGCAGTTATAACTAGCTCTTCCACACCCGTAACTAACACAGTTACAGCTATACATGATTGTTGTGCAACCACTTACACGTTGCAGTTTCTACAAGTAACACACCTGTTACCTCTGCAGAAATTTCCACCTATCCAGGAACTGACAATATTCCAGAAGCACCTGTTTTGGGGTGCTCCTTTCAATCACCTAGTACTTCTCGTCGCAGGAAACGGACCCCTTCCGATCTGAGTAAAGAGGCAGCAAAAGTAAAGAAAAGTAAAGGAAATATTATCAACGCAACAAATGGTAGTAAATCAAAATGGATGTAAACGAGAAGACATTTGAGCCCAATGAACACAGCTCCGGAATTAATGCTCATCAAGGACAAAGTTCTAACCATTCTAAATCGACCAATACGAAACCTCCACCAATATGTGTACCTAAGGTAAATAATATTCTCACTCTTGAAAGAACACTTTTTGAAATCATATTTGCTTATAGTTGTGACATACGTACGTCTAAATTCGGAATTTTTGACATTGCTGAGGCATTCCGGAAGGTGGTTCGTAGCTTAACTGCCTTAAATAGCGAGTTCTGGCATCATCAGCTCGGTGAGGACAAACCAATCAAGCTGGTACTAAGGAATATACACTCAACACTCCCTAAAGAGGAAATAGAGCGTTGTTTTACGGACAAGGGCTTTGTCGTATCGAATATTTACTGCCCAAGGATGCATGGATGGCGCGGTAACTCAGCTGTCGCTAATGATGACGAAGAAGCTACTAACGATACTGCTAGGAAAAATCTTTTCTATGTCAATCTCAAAATGACTGCGAATGTCGCCGAGTCGCTAAAAATTAAACAAATTGGAAGGCACAGGGTCATAGTGGAGAAGGCTACCCGTAATCAGGATCTTGTACAATGCTTTAAATGCCAAAATTTTGGTCACACTCAAAATTGTTGCTTTGTGTGCAGGAGACCATCGTACTAACTCCAAATTTTGTGAGTCGCAGCTCAGCAAACAATTTATGTGTGCAAACTGTGGAGAAAATCACCCTGCCAGTGTTAAAGGATGCAAAGTCAGAATGAAAATAAGTAAAAAAAAAATAAAACCAGGAGAAAAACTAGGCAACACAAGCTACAGTAGATCAAATGAAAGCCAGCACGGACAGCTAACTTCCATGTCAGCCATGTCTCTATGCAGATATGGCAAGAAAGAACTCTCAGAGCAGCACCAGCGCTACAGCTGGGCAGATCTTCTCACATATACCCGGGGAAAACTACAATCCCAACAGAAATCTGTCCTCTATAGAGAAGGCAATCTTTGATATCAATGCATGATTAGATCAACTTTACAAACTAATCATGTAACGATGCTCATTACAGATACCCATATGGTTATGACCAATACTATGCAAATCACCCTAGTAACACCGCTAAAGGTGTTTTTTGTTATCCTCATCAAGGCCATCATTCTCCATACTCAAAATGAGCCTACAACACGAACTGATTTACTGCTTGCTAGCCTTGATGTTACAACAAATGGCGGTTTCCTTAAAATAGCTTCAATATATCTTCCTCCCAGCGAGCCCTGGACAAAATATGACATCAACCAGTTATGGGCCTCTCTTGGGCCCGAACATCAATGGAGGGACAATTTAAGGTCATACTGCCGAGGAAAGCGTCTCCAAATTCTAGCTACTGGCGAGTCTACCTTTTTTGCTTCTAACATCAGACTAACGCCAACAGCTCTGGACTTTCTTGTCGTAAATGGAATTCCTCTGAATAAACTTTCCACAGAAATAAAATACGAGCTGTCCTCGGATCATTTGCCGGTTGTTGCCACACTGAGTGACATACCGCAGTACAAGACCAGAAGAAAATTTATTAAATGTGCCTTGAAAGACGTTTTCAAATGGCTCTTCCCACAAGCCCTGTAACCCTGAAGCTCAAGGCAAGGACCTTCTAGATAACAAGACCCTCAAAATTCTTCCCAAAAAAGCTCTTCTGTTCATAGTCTTGCTGTTTAACAGCGTTTTAAGGGTGAGCAACTACCCAAGTGCATGCAAATCTGACGTCATAACGATGATTCCCAAACCTGGAAAGCCGCCCACCGAAGTAGATGCTTACAGGCCAATCAGTCTTCTCCCAGCGCTGGGAAAAATGATAGAAAGAGTTGCTGGATCGTATCCTTAAACTAGAAAGCGTGAGTAGAGCTATTCCAAAATGGCAGTTTGGTTTTCGTAAAAGTCAAGGCACACCTGAACAGCTGAATCGCGTGGTCAACTTCTCTCTGGAGGCTATGGAGAATAAAATGTACACAGTTGCTGTGTTAATGGACATCCAACAAGCCTTCGACAGGTTATGGTACGACGATCGCCTCAGCAAGCTAAAGATCCTTCTTACACCACAGCTATTTCTCCTCTTTCAAAGCTTCCTATCGAATAGGAAATTTAGTGTAGTTGTCGATGGTGAAAAGTCGTCAAAACGTCTTATTGCAGCTGGTGGACCTCAAGGCAATGTCCTAGGCTCGACATTGTACTCACTGTATACCTCAGATATGCCACATTCCTGGGGCTGTACGGAAGTTGACGACAATAACATGCTGATCGCAGAATTTTGGTCAGGAGTGCAAGCATGGATATTGCAATCTTGGGTCTACAGGAGTACGTGACACGATTTGAAAAGAGGACTTCCGAATAGAATAAAGGCGTAAACTGCAGCAAATGTGCTTGTGTTACATTCACAAAAAGACCACTGAATTGCTCAGGAATTTCTATGCTCGTCTATGTACTTCGACATGAGACCCACTATAAGTACCTTGGGGTGATCTTGGATAGAGGACTCACTTTTCAAAAGCACACAACGATGATCAAGCACACTGTACTTTCGAAGGCTGCACGCATGTCCTGGCGAATTTAAATAAACTCTCCTTGTCTAATAAAGTCCGCATATATAAAACCATTCTGAGTTTTTACTCCAACGGGACCTTCTACTTTATCTCAGCTTCCAACTCTTTTACAACCATATTATCCAGCCAAAAGTCGCCAGAGCATATGGCTTCAAAAAGCTCGCCTGAGACAGTTATCTTGAAAGATGAAATGTCTCTAGCATACGTTTTATCTTGTATATAAGACAATACATCATTTATTAATTGAGTCGAACTAATGCCCCATCAATTGACTAAGGACAACGCTAAGGTGAACAAAAAAGCGAAGACTAAACTCTTGTGACAAAAATCTTACTTGTGCTCCCTTTGCTTACATAAGTTTTGGAGCGAGATCGCCTTCTTGGTATATTGATAGTATAAAATAATTTGAGAGTAAGAGTGCTCTTAGTGATTGCAAGAATGGTTTATGTTATTGAAGAGCGGCATCAACTACTGATGTTGATTGTTTACATTGGTTAAGCGTAAACTGCATACTCTTATTTCTTGGTACATAACTGAATTTGTGAATATGTCACTTTCCTCTCTTAAAAACAGTTGCATTTGCTTAGCCTGGCATTTCAGAGTACAATGCAGGCATCTGGTTTTTTGCTGGTTCTATTTCTTTTTGTGATTCTGCATTATTTATTGCTTGTTTTCTAAATTTTGTATATACAAGAAAGGAAGCAAACTTTGTTTATGCGCGTAGATCACTTGAAGTCTGTTACGAAGTATAATTTATAGTGCTGTTGTGTTCATTTTAAATGTTGTGCTGTTCAGATCAGCTGTTATTGGATAGTGGATGTGCTCTGTGGGAATCGGAGTTTCACATTTGTCAAAAATCCCAACCGTTTCGAACGGACTATATGGGAAGAGGGCGTGAGAGATTGATATTCACTAGCAAAATGTTGTCCTAGCAAATAATATCGAAAAGTTTTAGTGGCCCAAGCTATGGCGAGTAATTCCTTTCCGATAGCACTGTAATTTATTTCGTGTTCAATTAATTAAGTGTTTTGCTAAATATAGGATAACAATTTTGAGAAAGCATGCCCTATATTACTGGCCTCTGTGGTTAAAGTGCATTTCTTTTAAATCGGGAAAGTGAAAAATTGGTTCTCTGATTACTAAAGCTTTAAGTTTTTTGAATGCTTCTATGTAGTCGAGTTTTACTTGTGTTGGAATTGGATATGAAACTATGGCTTTAATTTAAAATTGACTTCTGCAAGTTTGGAAAAAACTAATTGTAATGAATTTAAACCAACATCTAAATATAAAATACATAAACATAGGGGTTACGATGTGACCAAGAAAGCTAGCTTCTTTTTTTAAAAATTCACATTTGTCTAACTGCAATTTTAAATTGGCTTCTGCAAGTTTGGAAAAAAAATAGTTGTAATGAATTTAAATGTTCGAAAGGGATGTGGATAAAATTATAATATCATCTAAATAAACTAAACAGTGTTTGTTAAGCACCGCTACTTTTCAACGGTGCATGAGATTTCCGGTCACTGGAACGTCTGAAACCAAAAATTCTAACGGGATAAGGAAGAGTACATATTTGGCATGAACTAGGATTATTAATTGCAAATATCGGCGACGCAAAAGCGCTATATTTTCAAGCAACTTTATTATCCACTGACTAATAGTCATAATAATATTAATATTTTAAATTGTTTCGCGCCAAGATTTTAGGGTCGCGCGAAAAAAGTTCCGATAAGTATCGCTTAGAAACGTACCGTTATACGGTATTCACACAACCGCTTAAAAGAATGACCAACCAGTGTGACCAACATTTCGAGAGTTCATCATATTTAAGCGTGCTACGGTCGTACTGTCAATCAGCTGGATTTGTTGACAAGCAGTTAAAATTCAAATATCATATTTGCAGGAAAGAGCCTTTAAAAGATATTATCAAATACCTTGGCAAGACAAGTCTGCCGATGTACAAAGAAATTAAAAAACAATACAATTTAAATTTAACAGTTGTTTTTTTTTAATTTTATGATAATTATTTGCTAATTTACACTTCATAGCTGGACTTTTATTGTGTTTTTTCGTACATTCTGGACCTAAAAAACATTTTGCTCTGACAAGAGGCACCTCAGGTAGTATTAATGTTATTTTGTCCTCACATGTAAACACCTGCAATCGACTTTTGTGAGTTTTTTGACTTTTTCCTTCCATTTCTTATAATGTTCAGTGAGAAGCGCACGCCAAAAGATTAAATTTTTTAATCTTTTCCGATAGGGTTCACCCAAAGTTAATTTCCGCAGACTGGCAACGCTATGGAATTTTCTGGTATTTTTTTCGTCGATCAGGGGACCGACGTGAAAAAAAGGCCCGACGAAAAGTGAACGCCAGCTGTTTGCCTCTCGCTCTCTCTCATGACTGGCGTTCGGTTTTCGTCGATCTGGATACTAGGCTTGAACAAAAAGTTGACGCAAAGTGAACGCCAGCTGTTGCCTCTCGCTCTCTCTCATGACTGGCGGACAGTTTTTGTCGATCTGAGTACTAGGCTTATGTAACCTTACTTTATTGTGCAAAAATGTTTGAATTGCTGTATATTTTTAAGCACGATGAAACATTCCATTTGTTTTATAGTTAAGAAATTTCTTCATAAAATGTACTCAGGTGTTTAAAAATCTGATAAAAAAGGTAAAATAATTGTAATCTATCAGATTTAAAACCGTAAAATCATATTATCTTAGTTCATTTACAACTCACGCTAATATTGTTTTATTTCCAAACAAAAATAATTTTTAATTAAAAATGTAAAATATATAAAATTTATTAACACATTCAATCAAAAATCTTTTAAGATTTAATTTATCGTAAAGCCTAGTACTCAGATCGACGAAAACTGTTCGACAGTCATGAGAGAGAGCGAGAGGCAAAAAGCTGGCGTTCACTTTTCGTCAGGTTTTTTCACCTCGGTACTCACATTGACGAAAAAAAATACCAGAAAATCACTTCGCTTGCCAACCACCTGAAATGAACTTTTAGTGAACCCTAGCGAAAACATTAAAAAATTTAATCTTTTGGCGTATGCTTCTCACTGAACATTTTAAAAAATAAAGAGAAAAAATAAAAAAAACACCGCAAAAGTCGACTGTAGGAGTTGACATGTGAGGACAAAGTAAGATTAATACTATCTGGGGTGCCTATTGTCAGAGCAAATATTTCATAGGTCAAATATTTACGAAAAAACACAATAAAAGTGGAGCTATGAACTTTAAATTAGCAAATAATTATCAGTAAATTAAAGAAAACAACTGTTAAATTTAAATTGTATTGTTTTTTCTTTGTTCAGCGGCAGACTTGTCTTGCCATGTAGTTAATATCGTTTATAGGCTATTTCCCGCAAATACGATATTTAAATTTTACCTGCTGTCAACAAACCCAGCTGATTGACAGTAAGACCGTAGTACGCTCAGTTCGGATGAACTCTCGAAATTTTGGTCATACTGGAAAGATTAAAGTTTTAGTGGACTTGTTTGTCGATCTGAGTACGAGTCGTTTAGGTGTCGTAACGGTATCAAAATTGGAACCGAAATGGTGTTCTAATTTATTTTCGTATTGAAACTGTCAAAAAATATTAAAATTAAAAGTCCTTCTCTTTTAAATAACAGCTAATTGCTATGCGTCAATATCGTACAGTGTTTGATAGATGGTACTTGCACGTGAACCTATACTGTACTTTCTTGTCACATGCGCACTAGGAATATCAATGAGCTCTTTCATTGAGTTGCAGTTTGCTAAGAGCAGGAGAATCCATTTTTAGAACGGTTACTCGTTCGGGCCCTTTGGCTTGCTTATGTATTTGTTGATTAATTTGGGTTCATGTACATACATAAGACTCTCAAAGAGACTAACAGTTGATGAGAACACAAATCCACGGAGTCATCTGCGATTTGCCAATTTTAAATTTAGTCTATAGGTACTCGTTTTGCATAACGCAGCTACTCTTCAATGTGTTACGAATTTTCTTGATATGTGTACATGAATGTATTACAAATATAAAATTGGATTTTTGACATAATCTAAAACCGCCATCTCGTTGCATACGGGAATGAAATATATTAAATACTAAGTTTGAAAGTTCAAAAGAAAGAGAATATCCAAAAATATGCATAAATATATGTTCGCGCATGTATAAGTTTTGATTGTGTAATTTTATGCGGGTGAAATTGCTTATATATTTGGTAATACAAGATTTAAATCTTTTGTTAACCATTTATCTTTTGAAAACAAATTTGATCGCTTCTAAAAATTCTATATAGTGCTCCTGTGTATGTATTAAAGTTAACAGATTTCTGTTGATGTATAAGTTGTTTCAATTATAAACAATTGTACATCTATTTGTAAGACAAAAATATGTTAATCTACAATTCAAAAATAAGTTTAATTTACATATAAAATGTATTAGTAAATTTGGACCGATCGTTCCTAAAAAATAGACTGTTATACTGAGCATAGGTCTCAGGATAGGCACTCGATACTGATAAACATCAAGGAACCAGCTTAAAATAAATTAAAAGGGAAACAAACGAGACATACGTAAGTATCATTTATAGCAATGCAACGAGGATAAATAAAAATAATAACCTTTGTGTCAGCCAAATTTAATTATCTTAAATATTTTCTAATAATTATTAGTTTCCCTCTTACCAATAATTGAGAATAAGAAAATGTTAGGTATTTATAGCCCTATTGTGTGAACAACTTAATCAGAGTGTAACAGTAATTTGACTTATGGGGACATTTGTTTTCAAATCGAAAATAAAATCAAATATTATTTTTACTAAAAAAACACCATCCATAAAAGTGCATTCTAGTTTTATTGGTCATTTTGTCAAAAAATTCCCGTTAAATCTTTTATCCCAAAATTCAAATGTAATGATTTATTATATTATATTAATTAATATTAAAGAAAAAAGAAGAAAGAAAGCCAACGTTGCCCTTATTATATACCCTTGCAGCTGTTAAAAAAATAAATATTTTATATGTCAATTTATATGCGTTTATGCTTAAATGTCGACTTTCAGAAGATTTTTTCGATCGTTCCTATGGAAGCTTTATAAGATACTCACAGGGTGCCTACAACTAGGCTTGTATTCCAAAGCTGTCATAGGACCTTGGCAATTTTATTTATTTGGTTTTTGACTGTATTTAAGTTTTTATGTAATGGCTAGATTGACTTTCCTATTCTTATCAATATACTTTATTGGGCGTACAAGAGCCTTATCACCGAAAAACGCCTTCCCTGTCCTATGTCCAACAAATTAGATACGTTTAATTCAAATAGTTTAATAGTTTAATTTCAGTCAAAAGTTCGCAACGCAGTGAAGGAGACATTTCCGACCCTATAAAGTATATATATTCTTGATCAGCATCACCAGGAGAGTCGATCTAGCCATGTCCGTCTGTCCGTATGTCCGTCCGTCTGTCCGTTCCTACGCAAACTAGTCCCTCAGTTTTAAAGATATCTGCTTGAAACTTTCCCAAAAACTGTCTTTATAAGTCGGAACGAGCTGGATCGGCCGACTATATCCTATAGCTGCCATATAACTGAACGATCGGAAAGGCCATAACTTTGGTATGTTTAAAGTTAGGAAGTTGGGATTTTTTATGGGTTTTATATTTTGCCAATCAATCCGACCTACCAAATTTCATAGGGATCTGTCGACTATATCCTATAGCTGCCATATAACTGATTGATCGGAAATGCCATAACTTTGGTGTTTGTAAAGTTAGGAAGTTGGGATTTTCTATGGATTTTATTTTTGGCCAATCTATCCGACCTTCCAAGTTTCATAAGGATCGGCCGACTATATCCTATAGCTGCCATATAACTGAACGATTGGAAATGCCATTACTTTGGTGTTTTTAACGTTAGGAAGTTGGGATTTTTTATGAGTATTAAGAATGCATCATATGAATAATTTTGGAGAATATAATTTACAGAATATTCTGCAAGGGTATATCAACTTCGGCTCCGCCCGAAGTTAGCTTTCCGTTCTTGTTTTACATCTCCGATATCTTGCCATTTTGGGCCATCCTCTTCTGATGGGCTCTCGCTTTTTTACACTTGTGGTAGGCAATAGAAAATTATAGCATATTAGCGGCAAGAAAAATTTATATTCTTTTTGTCATTAAAAAGTCCTACTACTCGGAGAAGTAGTAGTTTTGCGATATATAGCTAAAATATGTGTATTATTAAAGCTGCAAAGCAAAAGTCACCTAAGGACTCTATTAAATTATTATGACTCTGAGTAATTTGTATACCCCTGTAATAAGGAATACATTTCCGACCCAATAACGAATATATACTCTTGACAAGCTAGACTATAGCTACATATGTCCGTGTAGCCGTCCTTTTCTCTTAGTCTCTTAGTTTTAAACCTTTTGGAATGAAACTTTTCAAAAGGGTTCTAGTACTAAAGTAGTATAGTAGAATATAAATCGGAAAGGATTACATCTTGTCTGCGTTCGCGAGAACAAACTCGACAGCGGATGGCAATGCTCCCACAAGCTTAATTTATGAATAACTTTCGTATAGATAAATAAGCCATAATATCAGAAGAATTTTTAATTGAGTTCAAAAATTGTGTTTAGAATGAACCAGCAATGTAACAGGCAAAATGTGGGGGTATGGAAACAGAAATATCAAATAGCCATCGTTAAAATCCGTTGACATGATCCTTCTGTTAATTTTCTATTCACAATTTGTCAAACAAATTCGCCAGTGTATGTCTGCGTTATTTGCCTTTACAACTTTACTACCTTTAACAAAACTACTAACCATTTCATGGGTATGGAGGCGCCACTGCACAATTTCGAGACTACGCCGATATATTGCAACGAATGGCCGGGTGGACTCCCTGGGCGTGTGGCTAAGTCTTGTGCGAATTCTTAAGCTTTTTATTTTGTCTACAGTCTGTTAAGAGTTTTTATTCCAGTCCATAAAAAGTGTAGGAAGTCTGATATCTAAAATTATAAAGGTATTTCTAAATAGTCTGCAATTTTTAAACCAATGAAGCGCATTATTACGTTTCATTTGCAAGACTTTTTGTTGATATTATCTTCTCAACATGTAAGGAAAGAAATTTTTAGTATTAATAATATTATATTATACTTACCATATATACAAGGTGCGATCCAAAGTAAACATGTCTTTTTGAATATAGCGCCATCTATATGTCGACTGGTGCGTTATCTTTATCGATTATCCAGTGAGAATTTCATGACATTTCAAAGCTAAATAGTTCACGTTGTAGAGCTTTTCGTCCTTTTTCTTTGAATCAAAGTATTGCCTTCTGTAAGGCTTCAATATTTTCCCTGGCCTTATTGCGTAAAGTTTCACGCTCTTAGGCTAACTCTTTTATCAAAGACTGTGCCACAGTGCTATCAGCACACCCATATCAACACATGTTAACAGCTTAAACGGATTTACTTTTGTGCTCCTGGGCTCGATATTGTTGATCAATTGCTATACTTTACCCACAGTTTGTACAAATTTCCTGGATTTACTAGGCTCATCTTTGATAACATTGGCCCCACGATTTAATGCATTCTTTGGACTTGCCCATTACTACGAGGTAATCCTATAGAGATTAACAAATGCTGAATTTTTGGTTTGTTGCAGTATTTCTTAAATAATGGCGAGGCTAACGCAATATCCCGATCCGATACTATCATGAACGGATTACTAAAAGTTACTGCAAGCTATTAAGCACATCTTCGAGTTCTGTAGTGTGGGTCGAATACAATCAGATGCATTTGGAAAATGCATCTACGACAACTAAGATGTGATTAAACCATTTTTTAGCGATCTCCCTCGGTCCCACGTGATCTATGTAATATGTGACTAAGGGCTTATTGCCCTTATCGATAGGATTTAAATAATCTTCTTGTTTTTACATTGTTGCGTTAATACACTCCACACAACTGCCTACTACTCTGGATACTTTATCCCTCAGCTTTTGAATGGAATAGGATTTATGCATTTCTCACGTTTTCTTAGCCGAAAAATGGCCTTATGAGCAATTTTTTCGGGACTACTATTAACTCTCGGTCAGGGTTTTTAAACAATAAAATTTTAACTTTTCTGGACCACTCAACTGCCATCTAGGCTTCATTTAACTTGTGAATCACACTCTCTGCCAATAGGAAACATCTTTGTTCCTGATCTGATTTCTATCTCGTAGTTGACTGTCTTCTTCCAAACCCTATCTTAGAGGCATCCGTGAGTATTTCCGTAGTTAATTTGGATTATACAGTTTTTAAACTGAATTTCTAATCAACCATGCCTTGATACCTTGCAACTTGGTGAAACTCTTTAAACACAAACATCTTTCCTCAGCAAATCTGAAAACGGCTTCGTTATAACCGCATATCCATTCACGAGCTTGCTAAAATACCGTTAATTAAAGAAATCTTTAACTTTAACTTCAATCCCGACAACATAAAAGTGCTTGTCGTGTTCGCCCGCTTTCCATCTGTACTAAGTTTGTTGTTTCTTCCTGTTTAGCTATCATCTCGACCTTGCACTGAGTTGCACTGTGTCCTGACTGGTCGTATCTAAAGCACTTGGTGTCGAATTGAGACTCGTCCCCATAGCAAAAGCATTTCCTTACTTACTCCACTGATTTTACTGATACTCGCATCTTCTGACTCCATTCCGCAGTCACTCAATCCACTGACTAATGCCCTGTTAATTATTTCAAAAAAACTGTGACACACTCCCATTTACATCTTTCAATGTAAACTATGACCTACCCGAATTATAACATTTATTGGATTGCTATTGGATCCATCCTATTATGTAATCATGTTATCTATTTCTCGTTATACCCAACGTATTATAGCCATTATGTTGGTTGATCGACGTTTTAATAAATTTATATGTTATACTTGTAGTGTTATTGAATTACTCGAGGTCATTACGTTGGTTAGATTTTAATTTCTTCTATAACACAACGATTTATTCCACTTAACTTTCATCACACTTACACTCCCTGGGGCTAGTTTCGTCTGTACGTCACCTCAGACTCATCAGCTATCTACGGGGATGGAAGCAAAGCATCAGAAACACCCCAATGTTACGATCAGATAAGCTTTTTTGGCAATTGTGAGTTGCCAAAGTTCATTGGTTTTAACGTAGGTGGAGTTCTGTCGTTATACTACTAATGTATCCTGACTTAATAAAGCTGGAATAGTCCCTGAAGGGTTCACCAATCGACATGGCATCGACTACAATAAAACATTTTTCCTGAATGCGCACAAAACACGTGTTAATAGTTTTACCGTGAAACTCGGGCTCATAAATTTGACTTTAACAGCGTTTACCAAAATCTCTTACCCTAATATCTCCGATATTAATGAAGATCTTTACCAAAATGTTTCACGTGATTCCAATCAATACACACTTCGAAGGAGAAGCAGCAGTATCGTCCTAAGAAGCTATGCGAATTAAGAAAGACTACATACGGCACAAGAAGCTCGACAGCTTAGCAGAAAGACTTAGGAAAATTGACGTTCTGCTTTGGTATTGACCTTCAATAAAGCAAAGGATAATATAACTTTTTAATAGGTCAATTCAATATGTAGAACTGCAAGCCTGTAAATATGACTTAAAACCCTACACTGAAAATTCGAAGACGGAAGAAAAAAGATTTTTGATACCATACAACCAAAACAACTATAACTAGCAGCTCATCAAACATGCAATTGGTTGATAAGGGTGACTTAGTCACAGCGAATTCACAAACGGTATCTGCTATTTCTACACAGAGCGAAATCAAATCATGCGGTTCTTTGGAAGCTACACAGAGTGGCCAGCCTTTCAAGACAATTATAAGAGCTCATTTCATAAAAATCAGCATTTTTCAAATATACAGAAATTTCTTCACTTGAAACAATCACAATCGATGGTTAAGGTTAAGGACAGTAGCAAAAGCAATACGCAAAAACCAATGGTTTGTGAAACTCAACACCAAATAAACTTTTACAGCTCACTTTTGAATTGCTGCCAGCAGTTTTTAAATATATCTGGCTTACAAAGGCAATTTCTTGTGAATGGGAAACCTGGTCATGGGGTCAGCAGGTTTAAGTCCAAATTATTATGTAAGCAATGCAAGGGACCTCACAACTACCAACTCCATACACTTGGGACTCTCGCCCAAATAGAAGAGGACGAGCGAAACACAAACGTGCATCGGGACACTCCGGTTACAACAAGCCATTTGGCCCAAGAAGCGTTAAGTTAAGAGCGTTATGTTAAAAACGCTAAGGGAGGCAACGTCGCATCCTTACTCTCATTGGACACGGACGTCGAATTCTCGACTGTATCCGAACGTCGCATCTCGCATCTTGTCATAGTGAAACTTCCATTCAAAAGTTCAAATCCTGAATTTGAAGTCACGCGACGTTCACGCAAAACGAGCAACTGCGCAGGCAGGACATATTTATTATGCGGCAATACATTAACCTCAGACACATGAAAGAAGTAACGCGAGACGAAAATAGTACAGTCAACTGGCAGTAATTTTTGACAGATTATTCCGCGTCTCCAAAACAGCACCTAGTATAGTGTGCAATATATTTGCTGTGTGCCTTCGCTTTAGCGTGTAAAAATACGGATTCTCGGCAGGCATTGTAAACGGCAAATACAGGTCATTAAAGAAAATTGAAACTTTCAAAAAATCGTCTGGAGAGAGGATGCTAAAATACAATACAATACAATACATTACAATTGCAGTTCACGCCTTTGAACAACTGGTTGTTGATCACCAAGAAGAATACCCAAATGCTGCTAAAATACAAAAAAAAAAAAAAAAGATTTTTGTGTGGATAAAGTTTTTACTGGGCCAGATAAGCTACTACAGAACAGGAACGAGTTAAGCTCGGTAAGTGCTTATCCAATACCCCATGCATACATATGAACGACATCGACGTCTCTGCAAAATCAACTCATACGTCGCCGGTTAAGGTTCTTGGGGTTCACTGGCTTCCTGGAAAGGACACATTAACTTACAATGTGGTTCTAGCTGCAAACCCCGATTGCACAAAAAGACAAGTCGTGTCAGACGTGTCAAGTATATTTGATCCTTTAACACTTTTGGACTCATTGTTATCTTATTCAAAATACTATTTTAAAGGCTGTGGCTTTTTAATCTGTATTGTGATGATCAAATTCCGAGCAAACTGGTAAATATTGGCTAAAATGGCGATCCGATTTAGATAATCTTCAACAAATTCAATTACCTCGCTCTGTTGCTAACGAAGCGAACAACATTTAACTTCACATTTTTAAGCACATCAACCAAGGTTTACTCTAATGCGGTATACAACTACTCAAATAAGGATGGCTCCATTTCAGTATATTTAGTGGCAGTGGCGCCTGGAACTTTGCGACTCATCAAAAGTTTTCCCCTGGTTATCATATGCAACTACTCAATTAAAAAGATTTGTTGGAAACAGAACTTTTGAAATCTCGATACCATACTCCAAGTCAAATCCAGCTAACTATGCGTCGAGGGGTCTGATGGCTGCCGATCCTATTGATCTTGATTGTAACCCAAGGATTCACATTTGTTAGCACTGGTTACGATTATGCAGGACCAATTCTTTTTAAGGACGCCAAAGTACGCGAGCCGTGCATAAGCCACTTTGTTTACTTGGTCACATCGGCCATACAACACCTGCAACCCGGTGGTCTTGCTTCTAGGTTATCCTATTTTTTTTGCCAAACATCCCATGTGGTTTCATATGTGTGCTTGAAAATTGCCTATTGAACTATTGCCAGGGTGTTTCGCAACCAGTGACCCCTACCTAGAAAGTTTTTACATCATTTTTGTTGTTTGGGTCAGCATAAAAATGTTTGTAATACTATACTGTAACTGTTTTTTGTATTTAAGAAATTAAAAAATCGTGATTTAAAAAAAAATATTTTAAAAATGGGATATTACAAAATATGAATTCATAAGAAAATAAGCCAATCGGATTAATACAAACGGAGATGTACAGTTTTACTTATGTTTTTGGCACCTATTTTTCAAAAACTTTAAAAAGTCTAGATTCTATACTTTTTTTTGGGAATATGACGATACTTATTTACTTATCAAAGTTCTGATCGGACGATTTAATTATACAACTGTATACTATAATACAACTATAATACTCGAAAAATAATAAAATTAAGTTTGTCGCTAACACTAAAGATTTTTAAAGTGCGATTTTAATTTATAAAAATTTGAGGAATTTATAATGTAACTGCTTTAAATTACCCTATTCTCCTGAATTGAATCTAGATTAATTTATAATCATAAAGTTATACGGTTCTTTAGAGTATTATACAATTTTAAATAAATTTGAAATACGTTTGTGACTTATCAAAGTTATAATGTTTGTTTTCAACACGCTGTTTTTATTTTTCAAGTTCTGTTTTAGATCTTTTTCGATGGATTCAAAGCTATAATAACAAATTCAATGAGCAAACCAATACCTAAGGTATGTTTATACCAGATACTTTAAGAGGCTGTATGATCGAGACGGACGTTTCTTCTTATTTGCAAACTTCATCGTCGGGACAGGTAAAGCATCGTAACTTTTCAAATGTTTACGTATTTATGTCATTGATATTGTTGTTTAAAACAATACTCGGGAAATTAATAATTTTGTAGAACAGATAAGTTTTAAATGATGATAATTCTGCTTACATATATGTATATTACCCATTTTCCTTTTAATGTATTACTAGAGTAAACTAATCGGAATATACTAATTTTATCCTCAGGTACAAAAATAAGTCTGGATGATGAAGAAAGAAATGAGCATATAATTTTCTCATAAAAAATTAAAAACGAAATATAAATGTAATTAAAATACAATGCTTTTTAATTAAGCTTAATCATTTATTTCCTTGTGCAAAAAATATTTTAATGTATGTGATTATCAAAATTGCTCAATTTTTGTCTATAAGTTGCATCTTGTCAATGTTATACTCATATTTCCTTCAATATATATATATTAAATTAGTGCTATTAAAGACAGGAAACATTTTAGGATCCAACTATTTTATATGTTTGACTTATGAATTTTTATACCCTTGCAGAGGGTATTATAATTTCAGTCAAAAGTTTGCAACGCAGTGAAGGAGACATTTCCGACCCTATAAAGTATATATATTCTTGATCAGCATCACCAGGAGAGTCGATCTAGCCATGTCCGTCTGTCCGTCCGTCTGTCCGTCCGTTTCTACGCAAACTAGTCCCTCAGTTTTACAGCTATCTGCTTGAAACTTTCCCAAAAGTTGTCTTTCTATTGCAGGTAGTATATAAGTCGGAACGAGCTGGATCGGGCCACTATATCATATAGCTGCCATATAACTGAACGATCGGAAAAGCCATAACTTTAGTGTTTTTTTATACCCGTTACTCGTAGAGTAAAAGGGTATATTGTATTCGTGCAAAAGTATGTAACAGCTAGAAGGAAGCGTTTCCGACCCTATAAAGTATATATATTCTTGTTCAGGATCACTAGCCGAGTCGATCTAGCCATGTCCGTCTGTCTGTCTCTCCGTCTGTCCGTCTGTCTGTCCGTCTGTTTGTCTGTCTGTCCGTATGAACGCGGAGATCTCGGAAACTATAAAAGCTAGAAGATTGGCATTTTGCATGTAGATTTTAGGAGTTCCTACGCAGCGCAAGTTTGTTTCAAAAAGGTGCCACGCCCCCTTTAACGCCCACAATCGCTTAAATACGATTTTAAAAATTTAAATATTTCGGAAAAGTAAAAATGCAGTTTTATTGTGTTTATCAATACCTATCGAAATGTAGAAGAAATTTTTCAAATCGGACCATTCGTTAAAAAGTTATGCGTGATTAAAGTTTCTATCTCCATCTCCCTCGCACTCCCTTTACCTGAGTAACGGGTATCTGATAGTCGGGGCACCCGACTATAGCGTTCTCTCTTGTTTTAAAGTTAGGAAGTTGGGATTTGCTATGGGTTTTATTTTTGGCTATGACGACTATATCCTATAGCCGCCATATAACTGATTGATCGGAAATGCCATAGCTTTGGTGTTTGTAAAGTTGGGAAGTTGGGATTTTCTATGGGTTTTATTTTTGGCCAATCAATCCGACCTACAAAATTTCATATTAGGATTGGATAGACTATTTTTATAAGTATTAAGAATGCATCATATGAATAATTTTGGAGAATATAATTTATAGAATATTCTGCAAGGGTATATCAACTTCGGCTCCACCCGAAGTTAGCTTTCCTTTCTTGTTATTATATTATTCTTGTTTTTCTACATGTATGTTAGATGTTAAAAAATTTTTAAGTTGCACTTCTTGTAAGGATGTTTTCCCAGCCAGGATATGCTCAGGGGTTGGCTAGGGCCTCCACAAACTATTTATAAATTTACAGTGGACGATGTGGGTTAATCGGGTGAGTTTTTAGGCGTGGTCCTTATAATTAGGAGAAGAAACCGCGACAAAAGGTACGTGGCTGTACCTAAGACTGGTTACTTAGCCCGGGCAGACCCAGGACTTAGTAAATAGTTATCGTAGGAACCTATGTCAGTGATATGCTTTATCGGTGGCTACCATAAATTTGGTCGAGGCAGGGTTTGGTTAGAGTAAAACTTGGGTAGCCCCCTTGGATTTTTAATAATTACTACGATGTAATTCGGGCGGACTCAGGTTTTTAATAAGTACTACGATAAAACTCGGGCGGACCCAGGGCTTTAATAACAACTACGGTAAAACTCGGGCGGACCCAGGGCTTTAGTAATAACTACAGTAAAACTCGGGCGGACCCAGGGCTTTAATAATAACTACGGTAAAACTCGGGCAGACCCAGGGCTTTAATAATAACTACGGTAAAACTCGGGCGAACCCAGGGCTTTAATAATAACTACGGCAAAACTCGGGCAGACCCAGGGTTTTATTACTAAGTACGGTAAAACTCGGGCGGACCCAGGGCTTTAATAATAACTAAGATAAAACTCGGGCGGACCCAGGGCTTTAATAATAACTACGATACTACCCTATTAACGGCCGATATGTTAGTTAATTACGCGTCGGGGTTACGGTTCCGTTACGTTTGATCGATTCTCAGGTTAGGGTTATTATCACTTGTTATAATTAAATTATTTATTCAACGGGCTTAATTGAAGCGGGTCGAAGGTCAGGAAAAAGAATATACACACGTTGTCGAAATTATAATTTATTAATTTAGTCTTTATTCACTGTTGGCTTCTTTCGCCTATTCGTCTTGTTCACATGAGTTCACCAATCTTCGTTCTACAATTTTACGATCTAATCGCGTTTCTCGCTGCACCAGTAAAATTCTGCACGACTGTACCGTTTTGCTTACCGACTAAAACCACGTGGTCTGCCTAATTGCGACTTATCTCGTTTTCTCCAAGTACGACTATCCGGCTTCGATGTTCGCGTGTCAGTCCCTTGCGTTCTTTTTAATTTTGTTCTCGTGCCCTTGGCCTCTCCGATCTCACCATCTTCTTACCACGCAGTCGCAGTGGTGAAGTTCAATTTCGCGACTCCCTTTCTCCTTTTGGCAACAGCAACTACTCTACTCTGCCCAGCTCGCTTTTCGATATTCCTTCTCGCTCTCCGTTGTCGTCGACCGCGCAGTCGCTGAGGTGGGCTTTGCACTCCGTTCAGGTCGTTCAATTTACTCCTCTCTCATGCTCTTTTTGGGGTGAATTCCTTAGGCAACTGCGTAGGAGTTGTTCCCGGTTTCGCCTCTCTTCCCCGCTCTCCTCTCTTCCCCGCTCTCCCCTCTCTTTTCCACTTATTAAATAATGTACTTATGTTTGTTTTTGCCTAGGCTTATTATGCTAATTATTAATTCATTGTTTTTCTCTTAAAGCTAAAAAATCAAAGGAATAACAATAATATTAATAATAAAAATACGCATATTTCCTCCTCCCCTCCGTGGGGATCGGGAATAATTGTGGCGGCATCGGAATCGCCGTCACACCCCCCCCCTTACTTGGGAGGACGAAGGACTACGGTCAGAGCCGTTTTCCCTTCAGCATCGACATTCCGTGTCACTCGATACACGCCTCCGTCGATTTCTCGGGTGAAGCGATCCCTCTTTGGTCCTTGTGGCACGAATCTGGTCAATTCGTTCACTAGCTCCTCCGGGAGCATACGGCCGGGCGTGTAGACCCTCCAGGTCTCTGGTGCTTCCAACAGCGTCTGTCGAGAGGTCTCGGTTGCGGCTCGCTCTAGCGCCTCGATGTCCTGCAGCAACTCCTCTACCCCATAACCCTCTTCGTCGCCTTCTAGTCCCAGGCCGAAATCGATCACGTCTAGGTCCTCTACTCCGGCCCCTGTTCCGGGTTCTGCCTCCGGTATAGCTTGGGGTTCTTCGGGCTCAATCGTCGTGGCCCTAGAGTTGCGTCGCCGGAGACTCAGAGTCGGGAAGCTGGTATCTTGGGAAACTTCCCACTCGTCCCCGGACGACTCAGCGTATCTACGCCGTAGGAGCGGTTGATCATCCTCTTGTTCTTCCTCGGACGGGATGGAGTCCCAGGTGCAGTACTTCCGCGGGCGTATCCGGCGGCGTCGTGCGGTTCCAGTTCCCTCAGCGACATCTTGCCCATCATTTATCGACTGTCCTGTGCTTCGCCTGTCTTCGCGACTCTGCCTGGTATCGTCGTCTACCTCCTGGGGTGGGGGCGTGGGCTCCCGGGCCACCTGGGTGTTCTCATTGCGGCATCCTTCGCTCCATGCCGCTCGTGCGGCCAGTGGGGGTGCACGAGTTCTGCCGCAGTTTGCTTCAAACCGGAACGCGGGGCCTTGTCCTAGAGGTGGAATTATGTCCATCGTCACCTGCCGGACTTGGGTGACCCGATATCCCCCAGGGATTGTCGCCCAGTGGTAATCCTCCCGTTCCCTAATGAAGCTGGCAGTCCACTCGCTGTCTTCATCCTCCTCCTCTTCGGACTCTTGAACTTCGCTATATCGGTCCACAGTTGCCTCGGTTGTCCGCTGGTATACACCTTGCCCTCGTCTTGGGTCACGTGAGCGACCTCTGGTAGGCGAATAGTGGTCGTGTCGGGGCTCATACATATGCCCCCCCAGGTTGGCAAAGGATGCTGGATGAGGGGACTGACACCGTCCGCGAGGGAAAGGCCTGTACGTCGAGGGAGGTGGTTCTTCCGTTGCCCAGTGTGGGTTATATTCGTACCCGGGCACGTAGTGGGGCGACGCATGCTGGGAAGACGCGTAGCGTGGGGACGCATACCGGGGAGATGCGTACCGTGGAGACGCGTACCCGGAGATGTGCCGTGGAGAGCGTACCGTGGGGACGTGCCCCGGGGGATGTACTACCAATGGAGGTGCCCCGGGTTGACTCGTCTGGTAGCTCGCTCGAGTACGATAGGTTGTCCCTTTCTGCTCCCGTCACCGCCTCCTCGTCGCTATCTTCCGTGTCCGCCAGGGTGAGGTCGACAGGAACTTCTTCAGGTTCGAAACCACCGTCGTCCATCTCGCCATCTTCGCCGGTCCACTCTTGAGTGGAGTCTGACTCTCCTTCTTCCATAGTATCTGTAGTGGGTAGATAACTTACTTTATATAACTGACCCTAAGATTTCCCTGCCTACTGGTGCAGCTTACAATAAACGCCTTATATCTAATTACAATCTTAAGATACTTGATGTTAGTTAATGATACCTTACGTTACTTCTTCGCCCTCCCCTGTCTCATCGTCCCGGAATTCTCTCAGCTCTGCAATGTTGGCCACTTTCCTTTTACGTTCCCCGGGCCTCTGGATCCGTACGATGTTCGGCGATATAAACTTAAGTACCCGGAATGGGCCGTCATATTTCGGCGCCAATTTCGCCGCGAAGCCGTCGACTCCTCTGGACAGTTGGTGCTGTTTTACTAACACGAGCGAGCCCAAGGCGGGGCGCCATTCACGTCTTCTCAGGTTATAGTGGCGCATCTGGTCGGCACTCGCCCGCTCCGCATTAATTTTTACAACCTCGAATATTTCCTTCATCTTGGCCGCTTTGATCGTGAAATCTTCTGGGGTGTTCCCGTTCCCTCGTGTCTTCTCCTCGTATAGCGCCTTGGGCATCCTTGGTTCTCGACCTTGCATCAGGAAAATGGGGCTGAAGTTTGTAGTATCGGAGATACTAGAGTTGACTGCCAGTGTCATCTCCGGCAGAAGGTTGTCCCAGCTTGATTGTTCACCTTCGATGAATTGCGCGATCATGGTTTTGACAGTGCGGTTTGCACGCTCCGTAGGATTCTCGTGTGGCGAGTAGGGCGCCGTATATTGTAACTCACATCCTAGTTCCCGCATATATTCTTTGAAGGCGCGGCTTGTAAACTGCGTGCCGTTGTCACACACGAACGTGCGTGGGACCCCGAAGTGTCCAAGAATACGTTCGCGGAATGCTTTGATTAGGGTCGCGGTGGTGGCCCTCTTGAGTGGGATGAGCTCAACCCATTTGGCAAACGCATCGAAAAAAACCAACAACATTGTGTTTCCTGACTTCGATTTCGGCAAAGGTCCCACAAAGTCGGCACACCATGTCGAACAGGGTTCCTCTATTCTACGAGACAGCATCCGTCCCGCCGGCTTCTGTTGGTCAGACTTGAACCTTTGACAGGTTTGACAGTTTTGCACATACCTTTTCACATCTCGATACATCCCTGGCCAGTAGTACTTCGAAGCGACTCGTAGGATCGTCTTCCGTATGCCAAGGTGTCCTGCCGTTGGTGCATCGTGACACTCTGCCAGTACTCGTCTCCGGTGGTGTTGAGGTACGCACAGCTTCCATGGCACGAAATCGGCGTCGTCTGGTCGGGTCCCTAGACGACGATATAGTTCTCCGTTCTCATAGGTAAAGTCAGGGAAATTCTCCGGGCTTCCCAAGATCTGCTCCCTTTTCCGTGTCCACCATTCACATTCTTCCTTGTCTGTTTCTGTACACTGTAATACCGCTAGGGGTTGGCGGGACAGGGCGTCCGCCACGACGTTTTGACAGCCCCTCCGGTACTTGACCGAGTATCGAAACTGTTGTAATTCAAGGGCCCATCGGGCTACCCGTCCGGATGGACTTTCAATTGAATTCAGCCATTTTAATGCTAGATGATCCGTGATGATGGTGAACTCGTATCCTTCGAGATAGCAGCGCCACTTCCGGATGGCCCATACGATCGCCAAACACTCCTTTTCGGTCGTGGTATAATTTTCCTCAGCTTTCTCTAGCCGACGGCTTATGTAGGCGATTACCCTTTCCGTTCCATCCATCTCCTGAGTCAATATTGCTCCCAATCCGACGTCACTCGCATCTGTCTGGACCGTGAATCGTTGGTCAAAGTTTGGGCAGGCCAGGGTGGGGGCACTCGTGAGACGTCCTTTAAGTGTGTCGAAGGCAGCCTGTTCTTCAGTATCCCAGCGCCACTTAACGCTCTTCCTTAGGAGCTTGGTCATCGGCTGAACGATCGTCGCAAAGTTCGGTACGAATCTACGGTACCACGATGCCATGCCTAGGCATCTTCTCAGTTCCTTCAGAGAGGTAGGTGGTCGTAACTCCCTGACTGCTGCTACTTTATCGGGGTCCGTATGAATACCATCTTCGCTTACCATGTGGCCCAGGTACTTGAGCTTTCTTTTAAAAAATGAGCATTTCTCCCTGTTAATGCGTAGATTAGCAGCCCTGAGTCTCCGAAATACCTCTCGTAGGTTTCGTGTATGTTCTGCTAAGTCTCTCCCAATTACAACGATGTCATCCAAATACGCAAACGCGAACGGATCTAGTTCGGGCCCGATGACACTATCTAGGGCGCGTTGGAAAGTGGCAGCTGCGGAGTGTAACCCGAACGGCATGACACGCCACTGGAAGAGACCCCGACCCGGGACTGTGAATGCAGTGTACTGTTTACTGTCTGATGCCATAGGTATTTGCCAGTAGCCGCTTTTCAGATCTAATGTCGACAAGACTCGGGCCTGGCTTAGTCTCTCTAGGATATAGTTAATACGAGGTGTCGGATACGCGTCTGGTATTGACCTCGCGTTTAATTGTCGAAAGTCGACACACATCCGCCACTCGTCGTTCTTTTTACGCACTAAGACGATGGGTGCACTATATGGGCTTTTGGACGGTTCTATCTGTCCTGCGGTTAACAATTCGTTCACCTGATCGTCGATAATTCGTTGCATCGCAGGATTCTTGGGGTAGTATCGTTGTTTCACCGGTCGATCGTCTCGCATTGTGATCGTATGTTGTGCGATGTGTGATACCCCCGACATCCCTTCGAATTCTCTCAGCTCTCGTTGGAGGAATCGATCTATATGTTCTTGGTCCTCTACTGACCATTCCCCTTCTCGCCGAGGGGGCGTGACTTCTTCTTCCGGGTTTTCCTGTGTTCCCTGGTTTTCCTGTGTTCCCTGGTTTTCCTGTGTTCCCTGGTTTTCCTGTACTCCTTGGTTCTCCTGTGTCCCCTGGTTCTCCTGTATTTTCTCTCCTTTCTCCAGTTCATTTCCAGTGGGTTTCTTGGTCCTCTTTCCGATTTCCGTTATCTCCCAGTTCGCCTTGCGCACGTCTTCCATGTCGACGGTAGATCCCTCTCGGGTCACTTCTGTCCCGAGCCCCTGCAAATTAGCCATGACCGGCCGGTTCCCTGCGTGGTGGTCCTCGTTGGTGCAGGTGGTTCTCGGTCCCGCCTCACGAAGATGTAGTCGAGCCCGTCCACATCGTATTGTAGTGCCGATTGCGCAGAGAAAGTCAAGTCCTAATATTACTTTATCTAGCATAGAGTCCATTACCAGTAGCGCTAATTCTACTACTTGTCCTCCGAGGTCGATGTTGGTGACTACCATTCCTGTGATACTGACGCTGGTCCCGTCTGCCAAGCGTATGCCGGTGCACACCTCTCTCACTGTCACTGATGCCTTCAGCTGTCTGAGGAGTGTTTCGTTGATGAAACTCCTCGTGGCCCCGCTATCGACAGTGGCTAACACAGAGATGTCAGCGACTAATACTTGCGCTACGATCTTTCCGTCTTCTACGCGCAGGGGTGCGCCTATTCCCGGTTCTCGGGTACTCTCGTCCCCAACTGCTCCCGGGTTGGTCGAGGACGCTGGTCGTTTCCCGACTCGGGACGCCTACAACAATCAATAGTCCTGATCCCTTCCCTTCTACAATCCCAACACACTAACCGTCGGGGGTTCCGGCACTCCCTCGCAAAGTGGCCCTCTGCCCCACAGTTGAAACAACCCCGACTTTCGGGAGGTGTTTGTAGCGACTCCTGGTTCATCATCCTATTCGAGATTTCTTCCCGTGGCATGGGATTGGGACCAAGTTGTAAGGGGGTTTGCGGGTTTCCTCGGAAAGGGTTGCGAACCTGGATGGGGTTCGCCGGCACCTGTGACTTCGGAGACTCTCGGGCGTTCCCGTGAGTTTGGCCGAGACTCCTGTACGAGCGATCTTGGGACTGTAATCGCATACGGTCGCGATGTTGTATACTCTCGAACTCGACTGCGAACTGTAAAAGCTGGCCTAAGGTCTCAAAGTCGCCACGTTTTACGTACATCTGGTATGTGGGGAGGCAGTTCTCGTAAATCCTATCTAACTCCTTCGTCTGATCGTACCCTGCGTGTCGCATCAGCGTTCGGATCTCGATTACATAATCCTTGAAGCCCTCTCCCTCACGTTGGTAACGAGCTCTGATGTCGTCTTCTAATCGTCGAAAATAATGTGGTGGTAAGAAAAAGTCCAAGAACTCCCGCCGGAATACCGGCCAAGTGGCTCCCTGCAGTTGGCTGGTTCTAAACCACCGAGAGGCTCTGTCTGAGGGAGTTTCTGTCATAACTCTTGGCAGTTGGGCTAAGGGAAGGGCGTACGATGTAGCCCTCTCCTCCAGCTCCTCTAGGAACCCCAACGGATCGGTATGGCCATTGAATTTGAGTCCCCATTTTCGGACTTGCTCTGCTATGACACCGTGTGCTGTGGCCCGGCCAAAATTTCCACCCCAAGCCATTTCGTTCTCCCGTGTAACATTACATTTGGTATTATTACGGCCGGTGGTTCCCTCCGTAGAAATTGCTCGTTCGTGGTCGACAGGGCTCCCACCTCTAGGGGTGAAAAATCCTGGCACCTGTAATTGGATTGACCTGGGGTCTAGGTCGACTTCTTCTACCCTTTTCACGTCGTCGTTCACTCCCCCGTTCGCGAATTCGGCTTCTAATCGGACCAATCGGGCCCTTTGGGATGGAGAGAGCTCACCTGCTTTGACGATTTCTGCGAAACGCCTTCTCATCTCGTCCACCTTGCCTGTGTCGTCGAATCCGAATTCCTGTGCGAAGCTGAGTAATTCGTCCTTTCTTAGCGTATAGATCCAACGAGTCCCTATACGACTGCCTGGCGAACCCATATTAGTTTTCTTTCCTTGTTCGTTTTCTGCCATTGTATTATATCTGGTTTGCTCCCTTTACGCTTCTTGTCAGCAATCCGATCCTGATCGACGTTCTTACTCCTTAACTATTTTAGCCAGCCTCACACTGTACGGGTCTTTAATCCGCTTGGTGTTTTTGTTGCTGATCGATCGTGATCAGCCCCACATTTGTCCCTGTTTGGGCGCCATTTGTAAGGATGTTTTCCCAGCCAGGATATGCTCAGGGGTTGGCTAGGGCCTCCACAAACTATTTATAAATTTACAGTGGACGATGTGGGTTAATCGGGTGAGTTTTTAGGCGTGGTCCTTATAATTAGGAGAAGAAACCGCGACAAAAGGTACGTGGCTGTACCTAAGACTGGTCACTGAGGCCGGGCAGACCCTGGACTTAGTAAATAGTTATCGTAGGAACCTATGTCAGTGATAGGCTTTATCGGTGGCTACCATAAATTTGGTCGAGGCAGGGTTTGGTTACAGTAAAACTTGGGTAGCCCCCTTGGATTTTTAATAATTACTACGATGTAATTCGGGCGGACTCAGGTTTTTAATAAGTACTACGATAAAACTCGGGCAGACCCAGGGCTTTAATAACAACTACGGTAAAACTCGGGCGGACCCAGGGCTTTAGTAATAACTACAGTAAAACTCGGGCGGACCCAGGGCTTTAGTAATAACTACAGTAAAACTCGGGCGGACCCAGGGCTTTAATAATAACTACGGTAAAACTCGGGCAGACCCAGGGCTTTAATAATAACTACGGTAAAACTCGGGCGGACCCAGGGCTTTAATAATAACTACGGTAAAACTCGGGCAGACCCAGGGTTTTATTACTAATTACGGTAAAACTCGGGCGGACCCAGGGCTTTAATAATAACTACGATAAAACTCGGGCGGGCCCAGGGTTTTATTACTAATTACGGTAAAACTCGGGCGGACCCAGGGCTTTAATAATAACTACGATAAAACTCGGGCGGGCCCAGGGTTTTATTACTAATTACGGTAAAACTCGGGCGGACCCAGGGCTTTAATAATAACTAAGATAAAACTCGGGCGGACCCAGGGTTTTAATAATAACTACGATACTACCCTATTAACTGCCGATATGTTAGTTAATTACGCGTCGGGGTTACGGTTCCGTTACGTTTGATCGATTCTCAGGTTCGGGTTATTATCACTTGTTATAATTAAATTATTTATTCAACGGGCTTAATTGAAGCGGGTCGAAGGTCAGGAAAAAAGAATATACACACGTTGTCGAAATTATAATTTATTAATTTAGTCTTTATTCACTGTTGGCTTCTCTCGCCTATTCGTCTTGTTCACATGAGTTCACCAATCTTCGTTCTACAATTTTACGATCTAATCGCGTTTCTCGCTGCACCAGTAAAATTCTGCACGACTGTACCGTTTTGCTTACCGACTAAAACCACGTGGTCTGCCTAATTGCGACTTATCTCGTTTTTCTCCAAGTACGACTATCCGGCTTCGATGTTCGCGTGTCAGTCCCTTGCGTTCTTTCCAATTTTGTTCTCGTGCCCTTGGCCTCTCCGATCTCACCATCTTCTTACCACGCAGTCGCAGTGGTGAAGTTCGATTTCGCGACTCCCTTTCTCCTTTTGGCAACAGCAACTACTCTGCTCTGCCCAGCTCGCTTTTCGATATTCCCTCTCGCTCTCCGTTGTCGTCGACCGCGCAGTCGCTGAGGTGGGCTTTGCACTCCGTTCAGGTCGTTCAATTTACTCCTCTCTCATGCTCTTTTTGGGGTGAATTCCTTAGGCAACTGCGTAGGAGTTGTTCCCGGTTTCGCCTCTCTTCCCCGCTCTCCTCTCTTCCCCGCTCTCCCCTCTCTTTTCCACTTATTAAATAATGTACTTATGTTTGTTTTTGCCTAGGCTTATTATGCTAATTATTAATTCATTGTTTTTCTCTTAAAGCTAAAAAATCAAAGGAATAACAATAATATTAATAATAAAAAATACGTATATTTCCTCCTCCCCTCCGTGGGGATCGGGAATAATTGTGGCGGCATCGGAATCGCCGTCACATTCTTAAACATATATCCTCTTCTTATTATACTCATATGTATGGTTTTTTATGTAAGGTTTACAAGATAAGGAAACAGCTCGAGGTGTTAGTACGTTAAATTTACTCATTGAATATAATCTAATTACAACTAGAAAATGGTACTTATTTGGATGGCCCCGACTAAAAGTCCCATATAAAAACATCACCCAAAAAGTATAAAAATTGCACAACATTTTTTTCTTTTTATGCTATAATAATCCAATTAAATATTTTTTTGAATATTCACTGTAGATTCCAACGAAATTTAAAATGGTTTTGATTGAAGACATATTTTTAGTGGCCTAGAAATTGTATAAAATCAGAGCTCTCACCATTGAAGGCAATTTTAAAAGAGGTAATGGTTCAATCCGTAAACTTTTTCTTAGGCAGTGGTGTATTGAAAGTGTGTTTCAGTAGTTCCATAATAAAAAATGCCACAAGACATCGGATTTCTCTACTGCATCTAGATGCACTGAAGCTTGTTGTGGGCATTTAGATCGGCTGAGGATCGCGGTGTCGTCGGCAAACGTAGACATTGTCAGTTGTCTTCTCGAAGGGATATCAGAAGTGTAGAGTAGGTAGAAAGTTGGCCCCAGAACGCTTCCTTGGGGAACTCGAGCTTTGATGTTATGTTCAACAGCGCATAGTGGGAGTTCAATAAGCATTTTTGAAGTTATTAGATTGCAGTCTGGAGATTTTCTCGGTTGTAGCTGCTCTTCTATAACTTGTATAACTTCACATGGTCGAAATACAAGTGGTTCGGCAATAGGAAAGTCGTCTTCGGTTTGCGATCTTATATTACTCACGTTTGTTGCTTTATTTGGCTGGAACACATTTTGAAGGTGGACAGCGAATGTTTCGGTTCTGTCTTTGTCGCTTCAAGCTCAGCAACTTGCAGAGGTCCTTATTGGCGTAACCGTTACTGTTGGAGGGCTCAGTTTTGAGTGGGCTTTCTATAGTGGGAATTTCGAGCTGGATGGAGATAGTTGCTCTATAAAGCGCTGGGATCTGTCTTCTTCTTGTCGTAGTGCCATTCTCGCCGGGAACTACGCTTTGCCAGAACTAGCTGCTCTATTTCTGCATTCGTGTGCTTGGTGTTATGTGTTATATTTTGCCTTCGAGGTGCGGCGATTCGAGACGCTAAAGCCAAAACTGATTCTAGCATGCTCACGGTTCTGTTAATGTCATCTTCGCGGTTAGCTGTGGTGCAAGTTCAATGTGCGAACTTACGTATTATTTGAATTTGAGCCAGTTTGTGCTGTTAGAAGTTAACATGACGGGGTTGTCATTACTAACTGGCTGTTGGTTTAGGCTAACGAGTACAGGCGAGTAGTCTGATGATTGATCCGAAAGACAACTGGCGCTAATCAGATTTCGTGGGATGTTTTTTGTAACTGCGAAGTCAATCAAGTCTGGCAGTTTTCTGGGGTCACTAGGCCAGTGTGTAGGTGAAACAGGGGAAACGAAGTCAAGTTTATTGCTAGGTTTTATAATTGCGTAATACAGTTGTCTACCTTTCGGCTTCACGAGGCGAGATCCTCGGTGCGTATGCTTGGCGTTATAGTATCCTGCTGCTATAAAACATTTGCCTAGTGAGTTAAAGTAGTCGATAAATTGGGCTTCTGATATCGTGAATCGAGGAGGACAGTATACCGCTACTAGAGCTAGATTGTGACAACCCAACTAAATATTGATATTTGTGGCTTGCGGGTAGTTAGTAGCAAACGTGTTGTGGAAGTGTTGATACGGTTTTTAATCAGGATTCCAGTGCCTCCATGGGTTTCTACAAGTAACATTACGTCGATTTCATTATCATTCATATTGGCATTCCACAGTTGGCATTCCACAGTTCAATGCGCAGGGGAGCCATTGATTATTTTTATAAGGTTTTTGGAGCATCTGAATCAAAATATTTTGATGTGTTTTTACGTTAAAACCTTTATCTTTTAGTGCCTGTTCGACTTCAGCAGTACTTACGTCTCGTTTGATTCCTTTTATGACAAAGGTCAACACCTTTACTAGTTTTTAGCAGGTAGCTATAGTAGTTCTTTTTCTTGGCGTCTAGGAGCTCCATCAATTTTCTAAAGCTTTCTTCACTTTTGACTTGAACCTTTTTTATGTATGTCTCCTTTAGTCAAGGGGATAATGTGGAAGCTATCTTACCAATCAGATCGATTATTATATTAACAAGGTTGTTGGAGTTTTTCTCTCGAATATAAAGCGGACGCTGCTTCGCTTTCTTTTTGTCTCCATGACTGTAGAAGGAATTTGGTCGGACGTGTCAGCTAAAATTTCAAATCTATTTGCTGTATTAGAGTTTTGCACAGTTCCTTGGCTTGAGGAAGTCCGATTGATTTTTGCGACGTTACCCATTTTCGTGTCCTGTGCACTTAGTTATACCCGTTACTCGTAGAGTAAAAGGGTATATTGTATTCGTGCAAAAGTATGTAACAGGTAGAAGGAAGCGTTTCCGACCCTATAAAGTATATATATTCTTGTTCAGGATCACTAGCCGAGTCGATCTAGCCATGTCCGTCTCTCCGTCTGTCCGTCTGCCGTCTGTCTGTCCGTCTGTCTGTCCGTCTGTCTGTCCGTATGAACGCTGAGATCTCGGAAACTATAAAAGCTAGAAGATTGGCATTTTGCATGTAGATTTTAGGAGTTCCTACGCAGCGCAAGTTTGTTTCAAACTGGTGCCACGCCCCCTCTGACGCCCACAAGCCACAAGCTGTGGCCACAGTTTTAATTGATATGTATTTGTTTCGTCAATACCTATCGATTTGCCAAATAAAAGTTTGCCACGCCCACTCTAACGCCCAAAAACCTATTAAACGCTTAGCCTGGCTAGCGCCTACATTTTCGCCTTTCATGACCCGTGGTAGCGCCATCTAACGGATGACTTTGGAACAGCTGGCCAAGGTGATCAACAGAGTCAACGTTAATTCTCGATAAGGATTTCTATTAAAGGAAATTGCGATGGTTTTCATTTGTCAATACCGAACTATATCCCTAGAACTATGCAAATCAAATCAAGTTAGCCAAATTGGAGGTCTGAGTCAAACAATGGCGTATGTGTGTATGTATGTAAGCATATACATATGTATGTATTTACATTGTACACAGTTGCAATTGCCCGGCAAAGATAACTCCTTTCAAAGAAAGCTATTCGCTATACCCGTTACTCGTGTTGTGCAAACATTTAGACTTTAATATACATAATACTATTTAAGAATGTATGTGTTTAATGTATGTTTAATATTTCTAGTCAATTTATTGCACTCAAAAACATAAACATAAACACAGCTGCTGGTGCAGGACAAAAGCTGCCTGCGCTAAAGCAGCGCTGGTGCTGATGCTCGTGCTGTAAAGCTGCCAGCTCTAAGAGATCGCCAAATTCAAATTGATAATTTGAACTTTTTTAGCTGAGTAACGGGTATCTAATAGTCGAGGCACTCGACTATAGCGTTCCCTCTTGTTTTTTCTTAATGTTTATGTAGCGATCCATACCAGTCTGTATGGTCGAACCCTGCTTTTTTATTGGAGGGTTGGTCGGTGCTGCGCTAGCTGCAGTTGGTAAATACGCTGGCACAGCAGGTAGAACGATCGACTGTATCGGGCATACAGACGAAACTGATGTTGTTGTTGTTGTCATTGCATTTACAGTTGCTTATGTCGTCACTCTGCTGGTAACCGTGGCCAGGCATGTGGGCAGTTGGGGCAAAGATAGGCAAGGAAGATGGGAAACGCATTTATAGCTTACCCCGCTTTGCACCGTCGCTGACATAGACGGAGAGAGAGAACGCGCTTGCGACTTTTCATCACACTAAGCGTCTTTTCGCCGTTTATTTTTATTTTATATCGTGTTTTTTTTTCAACGATTGTCTTTTGGAGCACAAGAGATATAAATACACGTCTGCACTTGCCGACGTTCACAAAACGTATATTTCCCTTGAATGTGTTTATAGTTACGTCAGAAATCACCTTGCGGTTGAAGAAAGCCCAGCAAGCAGACGAACAGATTAAAGCAATTATAAAAATTCTTGAAAACTACAAGGGCAAAGGTGGTATTGTAAGACTATGCATAACATCCAGCAACAGTTTACATTCCACACCTTGAAGAAAAAATATTTAGGGTAATTTCCAACTGTGTCAGCTTTAGTATCCATAACAAAAAGTTGGGTAAGCAGGAAGGCTTCCTGCATTGCATCGACAAGGGAGACGTTCCTCAGCACACGTTGCACATCAATCAACTCGGACCGATGCAGGCCTCAGCAAAGCAGTATAAATTCAATCCAGCTGCTATAAATGCATTCTCAAAGTTCGTCAGGCTGTCCACAATGCCGACAACGGGACACGAAAAGGTAATCAGGAAGCTTGTTGAATGGGTAAACATATTCGGTTATCCAAAGCAAATCATCTGCGTTCACTTCCAATGCTTTCGCAGACTTTGTGAACACAAATATGATCGAGCACTTATGGGTCAGGACAAGTGTTGCAAGAGGAATGGGCCAGTCGAGAGACAGAAAGCTCAGATGACCTATAAACGAAACCACGACAAGAAGCTCAATTTAGTACAAAATAAGAGATCTTGTTGCTATCAAAAGAACACACTTTGTTTCAAGGGGAAAACTTGCAACCTCTTACTTGGGTCCTTACGAGATTATGAAAGCGGAGAGAAACAGCCGCTACGATGTACGCAAAGCTGCACACACCGAAGGTCCTGATAAGACATGTACCAGTTCAGACAATATGAAGCTGTGGAGGTATGTTGCCTAGAACGACGAGCTATTATCATCTGGGTCAGATGATGAAGATCAGGAGGGCAAATGTAAAGACGGGTTACTCTGGGCATCAACGGGTACACACTTGCGTATAACCAGATTTCACTGAGTCATAAAACGGCACAGAAAGCAGAGAGAGAGAGAGCGTGAAAAGAATGCGATCACACTAAGTTGTCGAGAGAGAGAAGTTCCAGAAGAAAGTCGTGAAATATCAATCATTGTTAAATACACCACTCAACTTATCCTTACTAACAAATACTCTACATATATATATTTATTTTCTGAGCTTTGCTTAAAATGACTCGTCATAGTTATGACTTAAATTACGTACGTTAACATACTTTCGTTTTCAATTTGCGGTAAAATATAATTTTTATAACTTTTGCAATGCACAATGGAGACTTTTTCGACAGTAAACTTTACCTGGCGAATCTAACTAACCATGACCGTCTGTCGTTTATACGAAACCTGACTCTCAGTTTTGATGCTATCAACCTATTTAAGCTTATAAGCCTATTCAGTTTTAGTTTGATAAAAATCGATCGACTTTTTATATAGCTATCCAGGAAAAATCGTAGATCTTTAGCTCTTAGCATTACAGGCCAATATGCCTATTTTCATCTAGACTCTTTCCTTTTTATACCCTTGCAGAGGGTATTATAATTTTGGTCAAAAGTGTGCAACGCAGTGAAGGAGACATCTCCGACCCTATAAAGTATATATATTCTTGATCAGGATCACCTCCTGAGTTGATATAGCCATGTCCGTCTGTCCGTCTGTCCGTCTGACCGTCTGTCTGTCCGTCTGTCCGTCTGTCTGTTTCTACGCAAACTAGTCTCTCAGTTTTAAAGCTATCGAATTGAAACTTTGCACACACCCTTCTTTCCTTTGCACGCAGTATATAAGTCGGAACGGCCAACTATATCCTATAGCTGCCATATAACTGATTGATCGGAAATGAAATAACTTTGGTGTTTGTAAAGTTAGGAAGCTGGGATTTTCTATGTGTTTTATATTTGGCTAATCAATCCGACCTACCAAATTTCATAAGGATCGGACGACTATATCCTATAGCTGCCATATAACTGATTGATCGGAAATGCAATAACTTTGGTGTTTGTAAAGTTAGGAAGTTGGGATTTTCTTTGGGTTTTATATTTGGCTAATCAATCCGACCTACCAAATTTCATAAGGATCGGCCGACTATATCCTATAGCTGCCATATAACTGATTGATCGGTAATGTCATAACTTTGGTGTTTGTAAAGTTAGGAAGTTGGGATTTTCTATGGGTTTTATATTTGGCTAATCAATCCGACCTACCAAATTTCATATGGAACGGCCGACTATATCCTATAGCTGCCATATAACTGAACAATTGGAAATGCCATAACTTTGGTGTTTTTAAAGTTAGGAAGTTGGGATTTTTTATGAGTATTAAGAATGCATCATATGAATAATTTTGGAGAATATAATTTACAGAGTATTCTGCAAGGGTATATCAACTTCGGCTCCGCCCGAAGTTAGCTTTCCTTTCTTGTTTTTTGATAAAATACAATTGACATTTGTTAATATATTTTCATTTCATGTCTATATGTTTCCCACAAAAAATTATAATAGAGCAAAAAAAATTATATAAATACTTTTTAAATAATTTTAGAATTTCAGAGCATTTCTATGCACATAAATTTATTCGCTGATCCAGAAATACCGCCTGTGTGACTAGGCTTTTAGTCCGCAAAAACACATTTACGGATGTCTCCTGTGAATCCATGAAAACTGCTGCAATGCTAATTGTAATACGAAAATAAAGAAGAATAAAACCCAGACATGGAATTTGAACTTGCGATGCTCAGATTTTTGTCTAAGCTAAAGATTCAACAAAATTCAGATATTGCAAGAACTGAAGGGATTCTAAAAAAAAATTTTTAGAGAAGTAATTAAACTTGAAGATAAATCGTCCTCGTGAAATTTGATCCCATTTGAGTCGCATTAGGCAACACTTATTTTTAAAATCGTTTTGAAACTAAAGACCAACGAAAACAAAACAAGAAGAATCGATATAGTCTAGTGCCCCGCCAATTTCATAATAAATATGTCCCCAGGTGAACCCCCATTTCGATCATTTTAGGAGGCGCAATATGCCGAACTGTACCACAAGCTGAGAGCGAGGAGCATCCCCGACCCCCGCTAACCGTTTTCTCGATGTCTTAGGTTCTCTCAAATATATGAAGTCCTTTTTCAAATTTCCAGTGACGTTATACCTAACACCTATCTGGTATTTGGCCGCCTACTTGGCGGCTGCCAAGTATATAAGTCGGAACGGCCGGGATCGGCAGACTATATCCAGCCATATAACTGATTGATCGGAAATGCCATAACTGTGGTGTTTGTAAAGTTAGGAAGTTTATACTTTCTATGGGTTTTATTTTTGGCCAATTATTTCGACCTACCAAATTTCATATGGATTTAAAGTTAGGAAGTTGGGTTGTTTTTTCATGATCTTCATAACTTCGGTTCCGTTTTGTGGTTTTAACTCTTGGTGAATTGTGTTTTCGTCGACGCACTTCAAGACTTTGCAGTATATCACTCCCTTACAAAAGTTTAATGTTTTGTGTTTAGTTACTGCTACTTCCATTTCTACAATTTTCTGTTAGTTCTAGGAGTTTCTTGTTTTTATTAGTAGGTTGCCGTCTTTTTACTTTTTGCATGTCTCAGCTTCCCCTATATTTTATATAAATGTCTCGTGGTTCGGTCATGATCGCTGGTAAAGGGCTTGATCCCGGGTTAGGTGTTATTAGTGTGTTTTTTTGTTGTTGTGTTTTTATTTATATCTATTTTGATATTGTATTTTTTGTGCCACATTTTGCTGATAAGGTTTTTGGGCTTGCGCAAAGCGAGGCTTTACAACAGTATATCACGAGTTACCTTTTCGGAGGTTGAAGTGGTACTGCAAACAAATCATTCATAGTGACCATTTAGTATCTTGTTTTACATATGAACATGTTAGCGTATTGTAATTAAAATAAATCTTTTGTAATGGCGATTTTATGTACACGAAGGTCAAGTCCTAAAGTCTTACTGGTCGAACAAACCTATTCGTAATGTAAAGTAATGTAAATTCTCGTCACAGTTGAAAATGTTCTTGAACTAGCATCAGGGACATATGTACATATCCGTTGGCTATTACAATCAAAATATACGTTTTTTTTTGTATTTGGATAATTTTGTTCCTTAGACTATTAAGCCTGACTTGTGTTTTTAAGATTTCGAAATACATTTTTATATTAAAAAATTGTGTTATTTAACGTAATATCGCCGCATTGAGAAAGTATGACCAAACTTGTAATACAATACCCATATGTACATACATAGGTATAATAAAAAAAAAAAAATCTGTTTCAGAAAAATTGAAAATTAGTTTATTGCACTACTGTAACAAAATATTAATGTTATTTTGGAATAGTAAAATAACTACATAGTTTATATTATCTGTACCTTTATGTATGTATAATACTCCACTTAAATTTATGTTCTTTTTCCCGTTACTCGTAGAGTAATGTATTGTATTCGTTGAAAAGTAGAAGAAAGCGTTTCCGGCACTATACAGTATATAAATTAATTATTTCCTTATTCAGGTTTTTACTTAAGACGCGCGGTACTGCGCGAATGAGAAGACTTAGGTTTCGGGAGGTGATGACCGTCACGATTTATTTCCAAAATTCAACTAAATACTAAGTACATAAATTCTTATAATGAAAGCTAGCCCTATGCCCTGAAAGTGCTGACCCGGCGCCCCGTGTGTGGTGTTGGGTAGCCGTCGGTTGCGTCGCAGTGCATTGCCCGCTGATAGCGCTGACCGAAGCTTGGGCTTCTGCTACCGTCGTTGTGCAATATCCGCAGGTGTCGCTGGCTTTGCATTATTCTCATGCCGGCTACGCGTGATCAGTTTGGCAACTTCTCTGTTGCCGGGTGACCGTGTTAACTTATATATTCAAGATTAGGATCCATATCTATCCATAATCAATCCCTATTTAAGATACTTAAGAGATCGAGAAAACTGCTAGCGGAGGCTTTTAGCTTATGGTGTTGGCACAGTTTGGCCACCAAAATTTACAGGTTTATCCCTAAAGATTATAAAATGAAATACCGATTTTTAAGGGGATACGGCCACAGCCCAAACCTTAAGAGCAAGAGCAGCCAAATTTTTTCACAGTATTCCATTGGGGGCGTGGGCGCCCACTTAGATCCTATATGTCCCCCCAGTGGCCCCAAACAGCTCCAACATCCATTATTCTGAGCAAAAAAAAGTTTATGTATTTAAGCTTAACTTCTAAAGTGGTTGGAATTTCGATATTTGGTTTTTTCCAAATTTTAGGTTTTGAAAAGGCCTAATTAGAAATCTAAAAGAAATTTCGATATCCCCCATAATTTGGGGGCTACATTTAAAATTAATTTTTCGATTTAAAAAATCCGATCAAGATGATTTTTCGCCCAATAGTTATTCTATGGCCCAAATGCTTAAGTTTAATTTTTCAAGTTTTTAACATTTTTTTAAGTATTTTTAACGAATTTATTTAGATTTTCTAAGTTATTGCGTTGCATTTTGCGTGAGCCTGTCGAGAGAGCGAAACCCAGAGAGCGGATGCCAAGAGAGCGACGGTCGAGAGAGCAACAGCCAAGAAAACTGATGATGGGGAGGGGAAGGGGAGGGGAAAGAGGCAATTTAAGTTAAATTTGTTTAGGATTTTAAAAACTTAAACTGCTGCTCCGATCAATATGATTTTCGATCAATAGTCAGTCCTGTGGATCAAATGCTTAGGTTTTATTTTTTCATTTTTTAGCAGAAGTAAGAGCCTTATTTAATTTCCACCATGGAAGAAAATAGAAAATTACTACAAATTCTGTAAGCAAAGCCAAAATGTTTCCAAGTTAAATATTAATCTTAAGATTCGAACTTTTGACCAAATACGTATATACATATGTATATTTGGATATGTTTTGATTTGCTTATATGTACAATACATGTACATACACACAATGTGTGTGTATGTTTCTATTCGAAAGTAGATAATGTGCTTAAATACAAATAAAATGATTTATTATACCCGTTTATCGATCAAATGTGGAATCTGAAAATAATACGTTACTTTGCTGTTTTTGTATTGGGTGCCAATCTTTTACTGTGTGTACAAAGGTTTTCGTTTCATTCAAAACAAGAAATTTGAAAACAACAAATTCCAATTTACAAACAAGTATACATATTTGTGCGCAAATAAAAATTGCATTGATAACATTGTAACTGATAAAAAGTATACTAGCTCACGACTTTTACTTGGATCACTTTCATTTATTATATAGCTCTGCCAGTATCCTTCTGATTCTCTCTCTTGAAGGATCTTCTACAAAGGTTGTTTTCACAAAGGTTTTCAAAAAACGCCCAAATAAGAAATAAGAAAGTCCTGACAACCCAATTTCCTAACTCTAAACTAATATTAAGCGAACGAGCAAAAAGTCGTATACAATACAATTTTACAAAGCGTTGGGGCTGAGATGGGTGAAATATTTTTTTTGGATGCACCTGTAGGGACAGGTAAAACCTTCTTGACAAACTTATTGTTGGCAAAAGTTCGAAGTTCAAAAAAAATGGCCCTAGCTGTAGCATCTTCCGGTATAGCTGCTACCCTGCTCAATGGAGGTCGAACTGCTCATTCTACATTTAAACTTCCTTTGGATTTAGTTAATTTAAAAACACCTCATTGCTCTATTTCAAAGCAAAGTAATATGGCTGCGGTGTTTAAAGATTGTTAGTTAATTGTTTGGGATGAGTGCACAATGTCACATAAAGGTGGGCTTGAAGCCATAAATAGAACCCTGCAAGATATTAATGAGAATACTATGTTGATGGGTGGTATTACAGTCCTGCTAGCTGGAGACTATCGCCAAACCCTTCCTGTTGTGCCAAGAGGTACAAGAGCTGACGAAATAAAGGCCTGTTTAAAATCTTCATTTTTATGGCCACAGATAAAAAAACTAGCGGTCACGTAAAATATGCGAGTGCACTTAAATGGAGACAGTTCTGCAGGAATTTTTGCCGAAACTCTTTTAAAAATTGGGAATGGCGTCCATCCAACCGTTGATGGAAAAATAGTTATAACATCACGCTTAGGAAATGTAGTCAAAAACGTTCAAGACCTTACATCCAAAATATTTCCTGACATTTCCAACATATCATGTAAAAGCTTAGATTGGCTATCTGAGCGAGCCATTTTGACAACGAAAAATGAAAGAGCAACCACTATTAATAATTTATTGCTAAACTCATTTGATGGTTTAGAAGTCTCCTATAAATCGGTCGACTCTGTTCCTGATGCTGATAATGCTGTTCATTACCCTGTTGAATTTTTAAATTCCTTGAATCCAGGAATTCCTCAGCATAATCTGTCTCTTAGGATTGGAGCACCCGTAATGTTATTGCGAAATTTAAGTCCCCCAAAGTTATGCAATGGGACACGATTGCAGATAAAAGGTCTTCATAAGAATGTAATCGAAGCAACAGTATTTACGGGGTGCACGAAGGGGGAAACAGTGTTTATACCCAGGATCCCATTAATACCATCCAGTCTGCCGTTTCAGTTTAAAAGGCTACAATTCCCTCTAAAAGTTTGCTTTGCAATAACTATAAATAAATCGCAGGGGCAGAGTTTGAAGCTGGCTGGACTAGATCTTAGAGAAGATTGCTTCTCTCACGGACAATTTTATGTCGCATGCTCTAGAGTTAGCTCTGCCAGTAGCCTTATTATTCTCGCTCCTGAAGGATCTTCTAAAAATTTTGTTTACACAGAGGTTTTAAAGTAATCATATTAATTAACATTATTAAACCTAGAAAGTTTCAGTGGAATAGATCTAATTGGAGATACCACATTAAAAAAAACGAGCCAATTTCTCTACCTCAGGGGTGGTGTGGAATTGGGAAAGTCTTGACAACCGTACTCAAAACTAATTTTAAGCGAACGAAGTCGCGCCGGGTACAGCTAGTTGTACATATGTATGTACATATACGAATTTAGTTAAGTGATGCAAAATTTTCGTCAAATTAGTTGAATTTGGTTCTCCACTTTTATTACCATAATAAAACCAAAGTGATTTTATAAGTAAGACAAATAAAGCTTATGAATTTATAATACAAATGTAACACGGGCCTTCGGGTTTTTAAGTCTCTAAGTGTATGTTTGTTAAAGCCTTGTATGGATTATTTTTAAAAACACAATTTAATTAGTAATTTAGTTTTATGCACAGTACACACCAATTTACATTTAGAACAGTCACTAATTTAATGTTTTTTTTACATATAGGATGAATTTCACCCTTTTATTGAGGCACTCTTACCGTACGTCAAATCATTTTCCTACTCTTGGTTTAATTTGCAAGCCGCCAAACGAAAATATTATAAGAAACATGAAAAACGAATGTCATTGGAGGAGGAAAGACATTGTAAAGATGAACTGCAGGTATAAATTTAAACCAATTTTATAAACATTCACATTTATAACATTTTTCTTATAGAATGAAAAAACAGAGGTGAAGCAAAAGTGGGCCTCTCGTCTTCTTGGGAAACTCAGAAAAGATATTACACAAGAAAGTCGAGAGGATTTTGTGCAATCCATAATAGGAAAGCGAAAAACCATTTGTGTTCTTTCAAACCCCGATCAAAAAGGAAAAATGCGACGCATAGACTGCTTACGGCAAGCAGACAAAGTGTGGCGACTTGACTTGGTCATGGTCATACTCTTCAAAGCGATACCTTTAGAAAGCACTGATGGTGAGCGGCTAGAAAAAAATCCAGAATGCCTGCATCCTGGATTGTGTGTAAATCCGTACCATATAAATGTTTCTGTTCGAGAATTGGACTTATACTTGGCCAACTTTATAAATACTCATAATTCAGCTACCAATACGAATCCGACATTTTCAACACCTCCAGGTGTGAATTCAAGATCACCACACTTGAGCTTATATACTAGAAATACTGATCTATCAGACAGAAAAGATGAGGTCGTTGACATGAAAAATGAGGGTGTTAGACAAAATCCATATAATGGTGTAGTTTGTAATGATATTATTTTAGCAACCGGAGTATTTTCATCACAAGAACTGTGGACATTATCCAAAGGTACAGTTAGTTTTTGCATGCAATTTTTCCAATAGACTATGTAAATACTCATATACTTTTAGTTGACAATAAAAAACATAAAATTAATCAAGCACCTATATTGCGATTATAATACATGGATTTGTATTAGAAACGTATTATGTACTGAGTTCCAATACCCAAATAGATAGTCTAGGTATTTGTAACACAGTGAAGACAAAGAAGATGATCTCGGCTTTTCAGTCTTTCTTATATTTCAATACTTTATAAAATTGTTTTTAAAAAAACAGGAAAAAACAAAAATTGTTGCTTTGTCGTGTTTTTATACCCTTGCAGAAGGTATTATTATTTCAGTAAATAGTTTGCATCGCAGTGAAGGAGACATTTCCGACCCTATAAAGTATATATATTCTTGATCAGCATCACCAGGAGAGTCGATCTAGCCATGTCCGTCTGTCCGCCAGTCTGTCTGTCCGTCCGTATGTCCGTCCGTCTGTCCGTTTCTACGCAAACTAGTCCCTCAGTTTTAAAGCTATCTGCTTTCTATTGCAGGTAGTACATATATAAGTCGGAACAAGCCAGATCGGGCGACTATATTATATAGCTCAAATAGAAACAACCGGAAATAAAAACTCAAAAAAATTAGAACTCTGTTGTTTTTAATTGGTTTTTTTTTGTTCTTTGGAATTTGGTAATATTCAAATAATATGGAATTACGGTTTTAATTAGAAACGTTGGCAAAGTGCAGCGTAAAGTTGACACTTCTTCATTGTTCTTAGTAATATAGGCATAGAAATCGAAACGTAGTCGACTTGTAATAACTGCAAGAGTATATAAACTTCGGGTAGCCGAAGTTTGCTTCCTTTCTTGTTTTTTTTTACAAAGTTTTACTTCCTCCCATCAAAAGTTTTTTTAACTTGAGCACAAACTAGAAAATGATCTGATTTCCTTAAACTTTAAATATCTAGTTAAACATTTTGAGTAAGTCCTTTTTTTTTTACTAAATATTTGTTCTTGTTTGGATAAAGTGTCCTGGAGATTTTCCAATGGGTATGTTTCCCTATGCGACCACTAACTGAGCGGCTTACTATCAAAGGAACTCCAATTCTTGAAGTTTTTAAAATTGTTTTGGCCGCCCCTTTGCTTAGATTGCTTAATTTAGCTAATACTTAAATATTTTCTTATATTTTCGGTTTTTCAAAACCAAATTTCGATCAGCTACAGGAATTCGAGGAGCCATTTTCGCGGTTAAGGCATTGATTAAATACAATAAAAACAAGAGAGAACGCTATAGTCGGGTGCCCCTACTATCAGATACCCGTTACTCAGGTAAAGGGAGTGCGAGGGAGATGGAGATAGAAACTTTGATCACGCATAACTTTTTAACGAATGGTCCGATTTGAAAAATTTCTTCTACATTTCGATAGGTATTGATAAACACAGTAAAACTGCATTTTTACTTTTCCGAAATATTTAAATTTTTAAAATCGTATATAAGCGATTGTGGGCGTTAAAGGGGGCGTGGCACCTTTACAAACTTGCGCTGCGTAGGAACTCCTAGAATCTGCATGCAAAATGCCAATCTTCTAGCTTTTATAGTTTCCGAGATCTCAGCGTTCATACGGACGGACAGACAGACGGACAGACGGACATGGCTATATCGACTCGGCTAGTGACCTTGATCAAGAATATATATATTTTATAGGGTCGGAAACGCTTCCTTCTAGCTGTTACATGCACGAATACAATATACCCTTTTACTCTACGAGTAACGGGTATAACAATGCCAGAACCAGGTCTTAGGTGAAATAATACAAAAAACAACAACCAACGAAATGCATACTCTTTTGTGTCAGTGTCTATTTGGAGTTTTTGTTGAGATTTAATTATGATAAAAAATACATTTTTTGTGCTTAATACTTCAATTTAAAGCAAGCATCATTACTTTTTTCTATACGCTTGGACTGGTTAAAATTTCAAAAATAGGGGTCGTATGTAGACTTTAGTCCGCCGCTGTATATACTTTACTTCGAATAATTGCTAATTATACCCTTGCAGAGGGTATTATAATTTTGGTCAAAAGTGTGCAACGCAGTGAAGGAGACATCTCCGACCCTATAAAGTATATATATTCTTGATCAGGATCACCTCCTGAGTTGATATAGCCATGTCCGTCTGTCCGTCTGTCCGTCTGTCTGTTTCTACGCAAACTAGTCTCTCAGTTTTAAAGCTATCGGATTGAAACTTTGCACACACCCTTCTTTCCTTTGCACGCAGTATATAAGTCGGAACGGCCGGGATCGGCCGACTATATCCTATAGCTGCCATATAACTGATTGATCGGAAATGCCATAACTTTGGTGTTTGTAAAGTTAGAAAGTTGGGATTTTCTATGGGTTTTATATTTGGCCAATCAATCCGACCTACCAAATTTCATAAGGATCGGCCGACTATATCCTATAGCTGCCATATAACTGATTGATCGGAAATGCCATAACTTTGGTGTTTGTAAAGTTAGGAAGTTGGGATTTTCTATGGGTTTTATTTTGGCCCAATCAATTCGACATATTAAATTTCATAAGGATCGGCCGACTATATCCTATAGCTGCCATATAACTGATTGATCGGAAATGAAATAACTTTGGTGTTTTTAAAGTTAGGAAGGTGGGATTTTTTATGAGTATTAAAAATGCATCATATGAATAATTTTGGAGAATATAATTTGCAGAATATTCTGCAAGGGTATTTCAACTTCGGCTCCGCCCGAAGTTAGCTTTCCTTTCTTGTTTTTGACTGGAATTACTATCCTCTGTAAGGGTATAAAAATAAGTTTTGTAAAAAATATTTTATTTGCTTTGCTTTGCTGCAAAAATTCGGCTTCTGCTTTAGCTTCAATTTTTGAATTCATTGTTACACTAACAGCATATTAAATTCGCAAAATCAATGCAAATCATTGGTGTGGAGTTGGTGTCAGCAATTTAAAAGAAAAGTGTACATTCATAAAGAAGGTTTGATCGTGGCAACTACTGTACTGCCGAAAAGCGAGATTCGATTAAAAAATTATTTCTGCTGGATAGACTTATGTCGAAGTGGAAATTCTTATTGGCTGCTCTTCTACAATGGTTAGAAATGCTATTAAATAGGAGCCAGCAAATGAAACGCGTAGTCGACCCAAGTTATTGGACAAAAGGTCAGTGGATCGCTTAACCTTTCGCGTCTGCTGCATCCCTAAAAAAAACTTATAACTTAAATGCAAGTTTGGAAACAATAAGAGGATGACTCTGAGATAATAACCTCATTTCAAGAAGTTCACAAACGTTTAAAGTTAGCAAGACATCACTTGAATTGGTCAATGTATATGGGATCAAAACCAGCATGGTCGATATTTTATCTATACGTCAATATTTTTATTGATTATTTTCCATATGCCGCCGAGGAAAAGCCACTTGTTTGGACGTTCCAACAGGACAATGAAACTAGCCCAAGAGTGGTTCTCGGCCAATCAAGTTAATGTCAAGAAGTGGCCTGCACAGTCACCCGATCTTAATCCAATTAAGATATTACCAAGCAATAAGATTCAACTTTAAGAAGCTGTAAGGGTCTTGGGTCTCAATTCCTGTGATGAGATGCCAAAATTTAGTTGATTCTACGCATAAGCGCTGTGCATCCGTTATTGGAAACAAGGGATATGCAACTAAATACTAAAATAATCTATTATATACATTTAATTATTCAATCCTTCAACTTTTTTTTGCCTGTGATGAATTTTTCAAAAGATTCACTACTATTATTTTGCGCGAACAAATTTTTGTAATATTCCTCATTATACCCTTGCAGAGGGTATTATAATTTTGGTCAAAAGTGTGCAACGCAGTGAAGGAGACATCTCCGACCCTCCGTCTGTCTGTCCGTCTGTCTGTCCGTCTGTCTGTTTCTACGCGAACTAGTCTCTCAGTTTTAAAGATATCGAATTGAAACTTTGCACACACCCTTCTTTCCTTTGCACGCAGTATATAAGTCGGAACGGCCGGGATCGGCCGACTATATCCTATAGCTGCCATATAACTGATTGATCGGAAATGCCATAACTTTGTTGTTTGTAAAGTTAGAAAGTTGGGATTTTCTATGAGTTTTATATTTGGCCAATCAATAAGACCTACCAAATTTCATAAGGATCGGCCGACTATATTCTATAGCTGCCATATAACTGAACGATTGGAAATGCCATAACTTTGGTGTTTTTAAAGTTAGGAAGTTGGGATTTTTATGAGTGTTAAGAATGCATCATATAAATAATTTTGGAGAATATAATTTACAGAATATTCTGCAAGGGTATTTCAACTTCGGCTCCGCCCGAAGTTAGCTTTCCTTTCTTGTTTTTATTTTTATCTTAAGTTACAATAAAATAAACGTTTCAAAAGTTTTTTTTGTGCGGTTTCTAGAACACCCCTGCGGGCAATACTATTAACTTTACTTTTAGACTCCGTTTACACTAGGATTGAGTTTTGAGCTTATCGAGTTTCAGGCAAACACGCATATTTTTACCCTTTTAGAGGGTATTCTAATTTATTTAAAAGTTTGCAACACAGTGAAAGAGGCGTCTCCAACCCTATAAATATTTATATTCTTGATCAGCATTAATAGAATAGTTGGCCATCTCACCCGTGTGTCCGTTTCTACACAAAATAGTCTTTTAGTTTCAAAGCTATTTGGATTAAACTTTGCAAAAAGTCCTTTTTCTATTGCAGGAAGTACAATATAAACGTATATAAAATTTTCGACTTGCCTAAGTTTGCTTAATTTCTTGCTTTGCGTAGGTTTAGCACAGGCCGCCATAGATGGGAGGAGAGATAGTGTTTATTTGGTTTCTATCAATTTATTTGAGTTTTGCCTCAACTACAAGTAATAACAAACTGGAAAGAGAATACGAAAGCGAATGGATTTAAATTAATAATTATCTATAAATGAGATTATAACCACCTGAAAATGTACAAGCTCTTTCTGTCAGGCTCTGTAAGCACAAATGGTGTTTATCAAGCGTACGAAATAATATAATTATTCATTGTCGCATGTCCTCCTGCCTTTAATATCAATTTATTTCATGTTGAAACAATGAAATTTGTATACCCTTACAGGCTTATGGCCAGCGGAAGCCCCTCCTATCCCAATTAAGCACTCGAAACACCGCTGATAACTAACCCGTCCAGTCCTTGTACCAGAAAAGGATCTGCATTCGCTTACGGTTTTTAAATAATCATATATATTTGTAGTAACTATTAGAACTGATCCAGCCAAATGGCATTGAGCCCCTGCCCTGGAAATGCAGAAATCAAAACGCAATCCAACTGCGTCAGCTTCGACTTGCTTTGTTTGTAAACAAATAAGGCAAAGGAAAATCCACACTTCACTTCATTTTGCTTATTAAATGGTGTCAGTTTTATAATACCATCAGCCAATTCGCATTCCCCCACCTTTCTTTAATGCTGTATATCTGTGTATATCATTTTTTCCGCGGTTTAATGGAATGTTTCAGACTTTGAGTCAGGAATGAGTCTCCCAATAGCGGGCCGCACAACAAACTAATTGACAGATGGGTGTAACCTTTTTAGTCTTTTTCTGTTCTGGATAGTATTATATCAGGGTAAGCATGTTTTTATGTGAGAGAAGTCTAACTCTTAGTGATATATTTGCAGGTAGAATTAATTTTGAAATCTCGATTAGCGAAGGCCGTTTATCATATGTCTTAAAATGTTGGCTTGACATGACTTAATTAGTTTTATGTCCTAAATGCCCCAAAAGTGGAAAGGGTAGGCGTCAAGTTAGCATTAAGAAGCCTCGATTTCGCCGTGAGCGATAGTCTACTGCCCGGACGAAGAATCCATCTCATTTTCCGAGCTTTTTGCCGAGTGGAAACACAGGCAGCCCCAATATGTATATATGTGGCAGAGTGCTTGATGGGAACCCCGACCAGTGTAAGGCGATATGAGTTCAGCCTGTTCAGCGAAAAGTTGGCATGCAGAGACTTCGCAGGATTAACAGCACTTCGCAGTGCACTCGTCGCCAGAAACGAATACGTCTCTGTTAAAGTATTTCTGCTTCTGGGCGAAGGAAGGTCTGACTTATATATCGTGTAAAGAACAGGGCCCAGCACCGTTCGTTGAGAGACTACAGCAAGTATTGGTCGCGTTGTAGACTTTGAGCCACGAACGGTCCGGAATTGCATCCTGTAGTAGATCAATACTCAAAAGCCGTTTCAGAATAAATCGCTTAAAAATCTTAGACAAGGTCGGCAATAGACTTATCGGTCGGAAAAAGTCAGTACAGCGGATAAAATAATAGAGCTATCATGGCATTGAAGATGCTTGTTAAGAACGATATTGCTACCACTTTCCCATCCACACTGTCATGCCCATAGGCATTGTTGGGCTTTAGCCTCTTCATTTGATCTCTAATTTCTTCAGAATCTATGGCTAGAATTTCAGCAGCAGGACCAGGCGAAATGTCATGAATAATGACTCTGTTGCTGATTTTTCATCTTCTGTGACTAAGTCGAAAGGCTTGAACGTTCTTGCAATGAGTCAGCAAATCATCCTTATTCGCCCCAGTACGATCTGATCTGATTAAAGCAGGGGAAGCTTCTAAAATGGCTGCCGATCAGCATCAGGATCTATGGCACTAAGTTTACGGAGGAAAAAGTCTGACCTAGCATCGGAAAGCTCTTTTCTCAATAGCCCTTTAAAAACTGCTAAATCTTGGGAATGACGTGTACGCATCCGTCGTCGTAGTGCGGAGTCCCATTTTTTTTTTTTCAGGATTTATAAGGGTGTAAATTAGCTGAGGAACAATAGCAGAACATGCAGCAGTGGCGGTCTGAATTTTGAGGGTAAAATCATTTACGGTATCATCAATTCCCAGTGAACAACTCAGATATGTAGATTCATCGTATGGTGATTCTTAAAACGTTCAATATAAGCCCGGCGGGAGAGCAGCCTTGATTTTGCCAGTTGTGTGGAGGCAGCAGCACACAAAAGTAAATGTGATCAGAGCTAAATTTGTTTGATTCATGAACCATCAGAAAGTCGAAATTCCCTTGTATATATCAAAAATAAAAGTTTATGAAGTGCAATGTCTCACTCTGGTCAAAGATATATTTGGACGCTATACATCAGTTTTACGAAAATACTAAAGATTTTATAAGGCCACGGAATAGCGAAGATGTGTACACATTTTAATGTTGCCGCTACATTGCCAGCTAAGTTCAGAAGTCATTACTATGTATTTAAAGCCTAGCACACAGAGCGAAAAACGAGTTAACCAGTAATCACTAGCGATGTAACCAAGAAAATAAATCAGAAACTTAAAGATAAATTCTCATTATCCCCTTCATTTGGACATACGGCTCCCTGCTTTGGGGGAACTCGAGCAACAGCAACGTTTTCTTTAAACAGCGCTCACAATCACAAATCTTTCGAACAATCACTGGAACAACATGGTATGTTCAGAACGAAAACATCCACAGGGATCTTCGCATACCGCCGGTTATAGATGAAATATAAATACAACAAACTTACACTGCACCCAAATAATCTCGCACGGAACCTAATTTGGGTTTCGAACAGAACTAGCCTACATCGAAATGATCTGCCAGCCCAGCAATAATTATTTGGGCCCTTTAGTTTAATGTCAGTCCTCATGTCTGTTAGTTAAGTTTTATTTTTTAGGATTTGATCTACTTATTGTTAGTCTTATCAAAGAGAAGATCCAATAAGTAAAACATATATGTACGCAAAACAAAAATGAAAATTGTAATTTACCCATATTTTTAAATAAAATTTTTTCCGGACAATTACCAAAAATGTTATGGTTAAATTCCAATAATCATTTTTTTTGTGTACATATACATACATTTTGCTTTATTTATTGGATTATTATATTACTATTATATTTATTGTAATTTTTTTTTAAATATTGGAATTTCTTTATGGACACATTTCATAATTATTATTCGGCTTCTCCGTATGAATTGCAGTCGACACAGACAGGTGCTCACACCCTTAGAATACCCAAAAAAATGTTTTCTGAGAGAAAAATATAATTTATGGACTTAAAGACCAAATTAAAAAATATATATTCTGCAAAAGCGTATTACTATCTGTGGGTCGTGAGTGCAAGTCCTCTGCAGTATCTTAAAATATTATTCTACTATTCCGAAAGGGGCTATCAGAACAAAAAAAAACATAAAAATAAGAAAACAAGAAAGGAATCAAACTTCGGCAAGCCGAAGTTTATATACCCTTGCAGCTATTACAAAACTACTACATTTCGATTTCTACAAAACAATGAAGCTATGTCGATGTTGCGCTGCTTTTTGCCATCGATTCTATAGTTTATGATATTGCTGACCGAATTCGACAAAAGTAAAAGGGTAATTCTGATATAGTAAATAATTACTATTTCACAAATAAATAGAAAAACTGGCTGTTTAAATTTTTTTTTTTTTATCTTTTTTAATTTTTTTATGGGAGCTATATGATATAAATGTCCGAATTTAATTTAATCAAAACCGTAATTCCATAAAAATTAAAACTAACAAAGTTATACTTCTTTAGATTTATTTTTTTATTTACTGAAATTATAATACCCCTCTGCAAGGGTATAAAAAACTTCGCAAGCCAAAGTTTATATACCCTTGCATCTGTCATAGTGTCCAAAATGTTGCCCCTTACTGAGTTACAATCTTTTGACTTAAATTTTAATTTTTTTAACTATTTTCAGAACATGAAATCTGTGCAAAAAAATAATGTACCAATTTTTCTATGTCGTTTTCACATAGGTTTTATTTATGTTTGTGGGATTTGATGAAATTAGTGTATTGCCTAATACATTTTTCATCGAGTTCGCTTCCTTTTTGATAGGGTTATTACGTAGTATAGCTGTCCAAGATGTTTTATAAATACATTTGGACAATAAGCTAGTTTTACAGAGGTCAGGACCGAAAGTGGTAATTGCGGACTCTAATACAAAATTATTTTGTTTGGTACTTAACTAAAAGTATTTGAAATACTTTTTTTACATAGTCTCTGCAATCACATTTAAGGTATAAATAAATTGAAAACCTTTTTTATTAGATCTAATTTTAGATGAAGCAAACGATAATAATCTGAACTCTAATCTTATTAAGAGGGAGAATGTTGGAGCTGCCTATGAGTGCAATACATATCAAATGAACTCTGAATCTTCAATGTCTGCCGCCCAGAGTTTGGTTCAATCTGGAGCAATTGTGGCCAATCCGATTCCCCTTGGTTATAGTAGTACGTATGCATATATGCATAATATAATTAAAAGACTAACGAACTCTTCATTTAGTTGACTTCATAGATCAAAGGAGTATGCATTTATCACAAAGCCCGTTGCTGCGTACAGAAGGCACAAATGGTGATGCCCATGATGTCAATAAGATCGATCAAAACAGCTCTCCGCCAATCACAAGTACTTCATCAGACAATGGAACTAGTAGTTTTTCTTTAATCGTAAGAGCAACGGATAGCTCTAGCGGAGATACAAAAACTCCCACAGATTCAACCATTTCTCTGCACCGATATACGTCTCTTAATAATAGGCCACTACCCCAAGGTATAGTCAAGGCATGAACACGTTGATCAAATCCAATTTTAAAAGTTACTTCATTTCAGCTATTTCACAACATAATTGTTCTTCATTACATACAACTTCGACCAGTCCGATTAGTACCTTGTATTACCCTCAGCATAATAATCCGCGAACATCTCAGTCAACTTCGGTTGAAGAGCCAAACCGGGTTGCTTCCGATAAATATTTAACGGAGCCTCAAGATATCTCGGATTTCGTCACATATGTTTGTCAAGATTCTAGCCACACGACAACAATAACTGGACCAGTGGATAACCATCCATTTCAACACTCTCATACACTCCCACATTCTCACGTCTCACAAGGTCATTCGCCACATTTTCAAATCCATCAACAACTGCGAACTGCAAAATTAACGACTTCGCCGTCAACTCATTATCATAGTACAATGCTTCCGCCAATGCTGCCTCCAATGGCTCGACCTGTAGCTATAATTCGCAGTAGCAGTGATTTAACACTAGTCCAATCACCACCTCCTTCTTTGACGTTGACAAACCAATCTCCAAACTTGAACAGCAACAACTGTATTTCCAAAAATAGCTTGGAAACCGATAATATTAGACTTACAAATACCCTAGTCAATAGCCATAGTCCCGATAATACAGAAATTGTTACACAACACGAAATAACGGGAACTGCATCGCCTCAACCGCAACCTCACACGCCGGCATCAACAAGTCCCCAATCTTATCTTGATCCTGGTCGTTGTAAACTTTTATCAGCTGGATCGAACATAAGCAGAATTACTACGCAAATATATCCCCCATCAAATAACAGAGAATATTTTAATCACTTTCATTCGCAACCTTCCTCGGTAAGTATGATAAATTATTATTATTTAACTTAATAACTGTACTTGCAAAAAATGCTGATTAAGAATATATATATTGATAGAATCGGAATTGTCTCCTTTACTACGTTGCAAACTTTTAACTGAAATTATAATACCATCTGCAAGGATATAACTATTTTTACTTGGTTGGCATTTTTGAATATTTTTTAATGCAAAAACGAATAGTGTTATTAATACTGTGCTTTGTCAAACTCAATTTACGCTTTTCAGTGCTCACAGGTAATTTACAAGAAAAAGGCCAATAACAATATTGGGCAGTGTTTCAGACTATGAGTCAGGAATGAGTCTCCCAAAGGGGGCGAACAAATATGCAATTGTCAGATGGGTGTAACCATCTTCTTCTGTTCTGGATAGTATCTGGATAGTGACAGGGGAACCCTGTTTGTATGTGTTCTTGTTCTGTATTAGTGATAAATATACAGGCAGAATTAATTTTGAAATCTCGAAATATAGTGAAGTTTCGTGTGATGTCTTAAAAAATTTTGGCTTGGCATGACCATAGTTTTTTGGAGGTGTTACAGGCAGTGCCGCAAAAGTGGATTCCCAAGAAAGGGTAGGCGTCGAAATAGCCTTAAGAAGCACTGATTTCGCCGTGAGCGATAGTCCACTTACCTGAAGAAGGACAAGGTACCTAACCGTGGCAGAGTGCTTGATGGCGATATGAGTTCTGCCTGTTCAGGGAAAATCTGGCATGCTGAGACTTCTCAGGACTAACAGCACTATGCAGTACAGTCGTCGCCAGAAATTCTGGGCGAAGGAAGGTCCGACGTGTATAAAGAACAGGGCCCAGCACACTTCTTTTAGGGGCTCCAGCAAGTATTGGTCGCGTTGTAGACGTTAAGCCACGAACATCCACTGGAAAGGTACTACAAACAAGAAATGAACGAAGGAAATTAAAGTATAGACTTCATCTTTTAAAGGGCCAGATTTGATCAAAGGCTTGTTTCACATCCAAGAATATTCCTTAACAATATTTTTTCGTCTCAAAGGCTTTAAGAATATGATTGACCACACGATGCATTTATTCAGCAGGACTATGCAGACTCCTTAAACTAAACTGGTGGTCCGGAACTACTTCCTGGAGTAGATCAATACTCAAAAGCCGTTTCAGAATAATTCTCTCGAAAATCTTGGAAAATGTCGGCAATAGTCATGTGTGTCGGGAAGAGTCAGCACAGCGGGTTGAGACGCCTTCTTTGGGTGATAATTTGATTATGCGCGTTAAGAACGATATTGCTGCCATTTGTATACCCTTGCTGAGGGTATTATAATTTCAGTCAAAAATTTGCAACGCAGTGAAGGAGACACTTCCGACCTTATAAAGCTTTAAAGCTATCTGCTTGAATCTTGTCTTTCTATTGCAGGTAGTATATAAGTCGGAACGAGCCGAATTTGACATCTATATCATATAGCTCCCATAGAAAAATCAAAAAATCAAAATGAAAATTTTTTTTACTATGCTCTTTTCCTATTAAAAATATTTCTTTGAGATATTGTAATTATTTACTATATCAAAATTACGCTTTTAGTTTTGTCAAAATCAGACAACAATATCATATAGCTGCCATTGTCTGCTATTCTAATTATTACAGGCATAGAAATCGACTTATGCATACTAAATTAAAAATTTATGATTAATTCTAAAGAGCCTTATACTCTTTTTCTTTCCAAAAGCCTATCTTGTATTTTGGTTGGATTAGCTTTAAGATGTTAGCATTTATTCTTAATACTTAACCAAATAACTTAATCCTGATCATTTCCATTATGGTCAATTTAGTGGACACCTTATGAATTTTATTCCACTTGTTTTGTCGTGGTTGAATATCCGTTTTGTACTCCAATTAAGGAAAAAATATTTGTAATAGGTCATCTAATTGATGGTCTTTACTACTCTAACGCTTTTGTGAACATCCACTATTCTTGCAATTGGCCATCTGAAGGGGTAATATTTTTCATCGTATTTTCTATGTTTAAAATTCCTTTTTCCATTTTTATCTTTTCCGGAGGATGTATACATAGTCGTCTTTCCATTTCACTCCAAAGGATCTTATTCTTTTTCGATTTAGTTTCCTTGTTAGGTGATTAAATAATTTTTGTATTTTTTATTTTTGAAACAAACCTACTAATATATGATATGACTTTACCGCACTCCAACTTTTGAAAGCACCTTCAAAATAAGTACCATTGTAGAGATAGCCTATCGACGCCCTTCGATAGTTTCTCTTGTGGAGGTCGAGAAATAATTATAGTATTTTTGGTTTTGACCAGCAGGCCAAAGACATTTCATCTTTCAAGATAACTGTCCCAAACGAGCTTTTTGAAGTCATATGCGGGCAACTTTTGGCTGGATAATATGGTTGTAAAAGAGTTCGAAGCTAAAATAACTTGCCCGTGGGAGTAAAACTTCCTAGTCGAGGCCAAACCAATGTACCAACTTCGAAAAACTAACTTCTAACCTCCTTCTTTCCTATCAGAATGCAATAGCCTTTCCTTTGCATTTCATATTAATGTGTTTACAGAAACCTGGCTAAAACTGGAGATCTTTACCTCCGAAGTTTTTCCAGGTAAGTACACAATATAAAGGTATGACCGTCCCTCTAGACGGGGAGGTTGAGTCTTAAGGCAGGCTTGCACCTTGTGAGGTCAAAAAAATCAATTTTTTTTTTTGCAGTTTTGGATACATACATGTTTCAATTTTACTCTTCTAAAATTTCAAGTCGAAATCTTTTTAATTACGAAAGTTATCGGCCGTTTGGTGGACCGGTGTCAAGCGCGTTGCCATTATAGTGCAAATTTTCAAACGAGTTTTTCTCGAAACCATGTTTTCCGAGTTGGCGGAAGTCGTACAAGCCGCAAAAATTTAGCCATCGTCATGAAATTTTTTATACATGTTCCTCAGAAGTATGTGCATGGCATAGACTAGGATCTTTTGAAAATATAAAAAATTGTTTATTTAAAAAAATAATGAGTAACGAAAAAATGAGGAAAAAAACGATTTTTTTTTCAAAAGCTCATAATTTTGCATTTTTTATGTTTTTTCAATTATCCTAGTTCAAGCCATGCGAGCAAGTGTACAGATTAAGAATATATTCGTTTTTTGCGTTTCAGATTATTTCTTAAAATTCCAAAAAATCCGCCATGAGGACGAGTTTTTCGCGGACATGCCGGCATTGTTGGGTACTCCCCCTCCCCCCTTCGCTTGGATCGCACTCAAAAAAATTGTGTAGCTTCAATAAACTGTACCCTACAACTGGCTTAAATTTTATTCCCACACCTTCCATACTTTCCAAGAAATAAATTTTAGAAAAAAATCAGGTTTTGGGCGCCAACAAGGTGCAAGCCTGCCTTAATTGGAGTTGATTCAAACCTCCTCTCAGAGAAGTTATTTTTTGAGGAATTCAATACCATTGAATTTATTTGTGTAAAGTTATCGCTTCCTGGTAGCTCTATATACATAACTTGCTCATATATTCCGCCGTTGTCTGAACTTCCTGATTATTTAAATCTCCTTTCCGTTATTAAGTCTGTTGCAATTAAGCTTTCCGATAGGGATCAGTTGGTAGTTCTAAGTGATTTTAATATACCTGGAGTTACCTGGTCTACTGAGGATGAATCGAATGTCTTACTACCTATAGAACAACATAATTTTATTGACGGCCTGCTTAACATATCCTTATCTCAAGTAAACCATGTTCGAAATTCACTAGGTCGCCTACTTGATTTGAGTTTTGTATCAAATTTTGAAGGTGTGTTTTTGTTCAGAGTAGTAACCTGAAGATCCATATCACCCTACAATCGAACTAACAATTGACACGGATACAGAAAAAATTAGAAGAAAAATTAGAAAAATCAACCAAACGAATACATTGTTTTCGCAAGCAGACTATCCGTCAATCTCCAATAAATCACCTTGGTTTAGCAAAGACACACACTTAATAAATGTAAAGTCCAGACTTTTTAGGAAATATAAAAATACCTGTTCTCAATCTGTTTTTAATAAATATGTAAGTGCTCGGTCAAGATTTAATGTTCAGTGTTATAATAGTTACTTAAACCGTTGTAGTTACCTAAACCGCCTAAATCTAATTCTTATCCTTCCTCGCTGTCGTTCGAAAGCATGACGCAACCACAGATCAGGCAATATCCGATCTATATGCCCAATTTTTCAAACGACTTACTTTACTTTAGATCAATTGTCACAGCCTTGTTCTTACACCATGTCCAAATCAGACCTCATATTCTGTCCCACTTTAACAGAAAGCTCTTTTCATTTGGATCTTCTTCGTATTAAGCTTGTGTATTCGCCAGGGCCTGATGGTATTCCTGGGTGCGTGCTTAGGTATTGCGCTAAGGCCCTGTGCAAAGCTCTTCACAAGTTGTTTACCTTATCTCTAGAAACTTCCCAATTTCAAAAAATCGTTACTCCTCCTCCTTTATAGTACAATCGTTTCTCCTTGTTAACACGGATTTATTAAACGTAGATCCACTAACCTTCTAGAGCTTACTACATTTGTGATAAAGGGCTTCAATAGTAGTTTTCAAACAGACGTCATTAACAGTAACTTTAGTAAAGAATTTGACTCTGTACATCATTTACTTCTTGTTCAAAAACTTCACCTGTTATTTTCTCCAGTTGATCTCCTTATATGGATCTCAAGTTACCTGAATCTTTAGTAACCTCTGTCATATCCTCTACCTCCTCTTTGTTTTTCCATTTGTGCCGTCGTCTGTTCCAGTTTATTCAGTGGCCGTTGTTTCCTTGTCTTCTTTATGTTGCAGAACGATCTATTTGCCACGGTCGCCATGAAGAAATAGCCTATCGACGCAATTCGATAGTTTCTCCAGTGGAGGTCCAGAAATAATTAAAGTATTTTGTCTTTAGTCTTTGAAATTATAATTGAGAGCTCATAGCTGGCAACAGCGAGAGCGCGAGAGAAGTTGTGCATGCATATATCGGATGTTTCAGCAGTCAGCCTATAGAAATATGCTACCTTGCACTTTTCATATGTCATTTCGGTGATCGTATTTCTGTCGGCCGCTTGGGTTTAACGGCCGACACTTTTTGTTTACGTAAGTTGACTGTAACACAATGTTGGAATTGGTACAGTGCATACTCGCTACAAGGATATATGCATACTACACCATTATATGAATATATATTGAAACTTTTCCTTTTCAATAGCCACAATGCTGCTAAAAATGCAGAGGAAAATAGGTTAATACCAGCTTCTAATTGAATGTCATTACACACAAATACAAAAAGTATATATTCTATTTTTAGATTTTAATGCTTAAAAACAATGAAGTTAATGAATTTTCTAATTAATTTTTTGATCGTTTCTATGGCAGCTTTATGATACAGTCGTTCGATTTTTGTAATACTAAAACCGTATTTCTAAAATTGCTTAAAAATTTTATAGGTCGAAGAATATGAATATATGTTAAGAAACAACGAAGTAATAGGTCGTTCCAATAATACATAAGTTTGAATTAATTTTAAATGGAGTCCAAAAGAAAATATAAAAGGCTTGGCACTTTATTACTTTAACATATTGTAAAAATGAATTTGGGAATAAAAATTAATTTTATCTTCTTAATATCAAGATATTAGATCACTAATTCACATTTACATATAATCAAAAAACCTTTTAAAACTAGCTACATATTTATAAATTTAAATAGTTATGTAGCTTTGTTTTATGCACTTGAGGTTCGAAGTGGTGGCGATGCAAATTTGCTTCTCAAACCACTTTGTTCACTGCACTCCGTGTTTTAATGTTATTATGTTTATTTATGTGCATTTAAAAGTGGTTTGTTCATAACTATTATCATTAGGATGAATAAGGTACATATAAGGTTACATAAAGGTTCTATTGCATCCACAGACATTTTTGTGGCGACATGAAACTCGGGTCTGGGCAGTATGAAAATTGGTAACTTGTCAAGAGAAGTTGTTCTCCGTTTCGCTCCCTTTTTCGTACTGAATTATTGGCAGCTTCAGCTAAGACAAATTCATTGAGTTAACATATTAGATAACAGAGTGCACAGACTCTGGAATCCACACAAATGAAAATATATAGCAACTCGAACCAGCCCATCCTTGCCCGCTACCACGGCGTCGATGTGGCCGAATGTCCAATGTTGTGGAGGGCGATTGTCATCATGTATGATGACCAAAGATCCAACGTTTATGTTTGTCGTAGAGTGAGACCAGTTCTACGTTAATGTATTGTATTAATAATCTTGTTTGAATGCCGTCACGACATCAAAACGCTGAAGATTGGTCAAGTTTATAGTGTTGAATTGGCGCTCTGGTAAAGCACGCAGAGATTTTCCAATCAAGAGGTGACCCGGAGTAATTGCTCCATAATCACTCGTATCAATTGCCAATTTACCCCGAGCGTGAATTAAGAATGGCCTCAACTTCAGCCGCCACTGTGGTGAGGTCTTCGAGTGTCAGCCGTGTATTTCTGAGTGTTCTGTTCGGCAATCCCTTCGCGATTTTCACCGCCGCTTCCCAAAGCCCGCCGAAATGTGGTGCCCTAGGAGGTATAAAATGAAAGTTAATAATGTCAGAGGAACAAAATGCATTAATGGCATCTTGCGTGGTTCGGTCGAACATAAATTTCTTCAGTTCGTGGAGATTATTAGTTGGTAGCATTGTCACAATAAATGTCTGATGGCAATGCGCTTCGAGCTATCATTCGCTTGAGAGCAACGAGAAATGCTTTAGTCGATAGTTCTGACACGACTTCTATATGTACGGCCTTTTATGCCATGCAGACGAAGATTGACAGGTAAGACTTTACAGGACCCCTTCCACGAATGCGAATATAAGTGTTGATTGGACCGCAAAAGTCTATGCCACACTTGGAAAAGGGTTGTTGCGGCAAACGAACGCTCAGCAGGTAGTAATCCCAGTAATTGTCGGACGACGCGCCGTGCTAAGTCTCTGACGTTGACGATCCAAAATTCCAAGCGAGTGAGCGCCACCAATGGTTTGCTCCAGCGTGAAAGTTGCGAAGATGAAGATGTTGATACTGATACTCGATTGCCCACGAACGTCGATAGTGTAAGCCATTGAGTGCCATTTAGTATGCGGAAACTGATCGCATTCTAGTATTTTGGTGACTTGATCCTTTACGACTCGCAAAGTCGGTAATTCATCTGCTCCGGTTAGTAAATCGTCGACGTGAAATGAAGTCATTATAGCCGCAGCACCAATGGGATATTCGGGGCGATGAAGATCTGCTAAATGATGTAGGCTTCGTACAGCGAGATTTGGTGCGGAAGCCGTTCCGTATGTAACCGTGTTGAGCTGATATGTACTTAGTTGTTCACCTGGAAATGTACTGAAATTTGCGGTGGTTTATGTCTACATTTACTTGCCTGTACATTTTCGCCATGTCGGCGGTTAGGACATATCGTATTAGTCGAAAACGCAGCAGAAGCTTGTAAGATATCATTCAAGGAGACTTGATTCGACGTCTTGCATGACGCATCGAAGACCACTCAAAGTTTTGTGGACTCACTCGCTGGCTTCATCACACAATGATGAGGGATGTACTAGTGCGGGACCGATAAGTTAAAGTTTGTCACGAGCGCCATGTGGCCCATTTGTTCGTATTCGTTCATGAACATCCTATATTGGGTGTAGGTTTCCGGTGAACGGACAAGTCGCCGTTCGTCGCTGGGGAACCTTCGACGAGCAATATCAAAAGTGCTACCGAGCTGATCGGGAGTGTACTTAAATGGCAACTTCACGACGATTCTTCCATTTTCCTCTAAACGCTTAAAGTGCTCCTCACACAATTTGTGTTTGGGCTTGAGTCGCTTAGCCGATGTAGCAATTGTTTCCACCTCCCACAGACGCATTAAAGTTGTATCGATGGCGGATTGGCTTTAAGCCAGATACGCATAAGATTCCCTTGATTGATTTGAACGATGGCTTCCCGCGACTACCCATTCGAATAGCGTTTTTTGAAGAGTCGGCAAATGGGATCCGAGTTTGACTTGGCCCACAGCGAGGATATCGAAGAATTCCTCTGCGCCTAACAGCATATCAACGCTCCTGGAAAGATGAAATTGATCATCCGCTAACGGCATAATGGGCGGAAGATTCCAGGTCGGGTATCCGGAAGATATGCGATGGTAGGCGTTATGCAGAGATCGAGAGATAATTCAAAGGGCGAAAGTCGAGACTTTATTGTCGTTGATGTGCGATGCTTTATGTATATATGCGAGTCAAGCACGAGTCAAGGAGTGCTCTCCCGAATCGGTATGAACCCAGTGAGTCCTAAACTATCACCAATTGCTGTGGCTAAAATCACAAGTTACTCTAGCCACAGCAATAGATGATAGTTCGTCCTTTGCATCAGATTGCGCGTGAGCATGGGTTGCAGCTCCAACAGGATATGCCTGCGAACTAGCATGAGTTGGTGCTCCGCTGAATTGTGGTTGAGAATAGGCAATTGTTCCACCAGGCTGTGGTTGCGAATGAGCATACGTAGTTGCGATCGGTTGCTGTGAATCCAAATTCCGAAACTGGTCGCATGCCAGGAGTCTGTGCCCACTGCTGGAGCACAAAATACACATGGCCTTGGTGAGCGCAAATGAAGAGTAGTGAGCGTTATTAGATGCAGACCAATTTGGTTTCGAATGGAAAGCCCTCCGAGTTTGATTCGAGGAGGTTCTGCTGGACACTAAGTTCTGACAGTGGCTTCAAGTACATTGACGCACTGATTCCAGGATGGCAACGACGAGAAGTCTAGCGATTCGTTTTATTTGTTTCGAGTTTGCTGATCGCACTTGTCCATGATCAAGGAAATTAGCATTGATTGCGAATTTTTTCAATCCGAGCCAAGCGACGACAGAGAGCTGAACAAAGCGGATGAATTATCGATGAGTCTGCGTAATTGATGTGAGATTGTAAGTTATTGCGTCCATAAATTTTAGGACCTTTAGAAAGTTCTCACTGGTGACTGGGAACGCCTATACTGCTTCCAGTGGTGGGCCCTTCAGACAGTTGTGAAGATCGTTGAATTTTTCGATGGATGACAAATTATCGCGAGCAGTGAGCTGCGTAAAAGACTTTATGAAGTTTTTGTACTCCAGTACCATTGAACGTGGGCAGCTGCTGTGGTACTGGACTCCATCATGCTGCTTAGATCTTCGCCGAGGAGTTGTTAGATAGCCAATTTGGTTCTCGATGTCAACCCGCCCGTTGTCGGTTGAATGCAACGTTTCAATTTTTGGATTGAATGGTTAGTGCCTTCCTAAAGTAGGACTCCAAAATTGTGTGCAGACGGCGCGATCGACAAAGGCAAGGTTTTTTGCACGTTTAAATAAGTAATTATTATTGTATTTAAAAATTTAACTAACACACGTGCCCCACATTGGGCGCCAAAATGGTGCATCCACAAAATGTTCTCCGTTTCGCTCTGTCTCAACATAATTAAGTTAACATATTAGATAACAGAGTGCACAGACTCTGAATTTAATACAAATGAAAATATACACAGGGAAAAACGTAGTTTGAACGAACAGGTTCATTAGGATGGATAAGGTAAGATGACTTTCACACTTTTTGGTTCATTCTGTGGATATATATCCAGGAGCATTTTTCATTGAATGAAAATTGTGTTTTTAGTCGTATTTAATTAATTTCACTTCAATTTCGCGCTTGCCCGACCGAGTTGTCCCTTTTCGAGTGTCCTCTTTTGTCCGCTATCCTGATTCACTTGAAAGTTGTTTTGGGCTCAGGTCGTGTTGTGTAGAAAGTCCCACCAGATAAAGCGTGGTTCGTCTGCCCCTTTTGGCCTTTCTGCCCCTCTTCTGGCTTCCTCGTTCTGGATTGACAGGAATGGTATAAGGTGAATTTCACCACTTTTATTCGAACTTATTCACGGGGATGTGGAGAGTCCCGAGTTACTATTACTATTCTAACTACGATATTTACGAACTTTTTAGAGTAATGTGACTATAATAGACTATACCATATTATTTTTAATACCGTTGTATTTTATCCTAGTTTGTCTGTTTCTATATTTTCCTTTTTCTCTTCACGCGATCTAGTTTTTTACACCCCTTGAGGAATAGGGCCCCTTGTTTGTACCGTCCTATCTTCAGACCTTGTATGATTTCGTCAATAAGTCAGTTTTTAATACAAGAGTAGCAAGAGTTCTTATAGAATCACTCTAAGCTAAACTTTCTGTAATGTTCGTTCTGTGCATTAACTTATTTAAAAACAAGAGAGAACGCTATAGTCGGGTGCCCCGACTATCAGATACCCGTTACTCAGGTAAAGGGAGTGCGAGGGAGATGGAGATAGAAACTTTGATCACGCATAACTTTTTAACGAATGGTCCGATTTGAAAAATTTCTTCTACATTTCGATAGGTATTGATAAACACAATAAAACTGAATTTTTACTTTTCCGAAATATTTAAATTTTTAAAATCGTATCTAAGCGATTGTGGGCGTTAAAGGGGGCGTGGCACCTTTTTGAAACAAACTTGCGCTGCGTAGGAACTCCTAAAATCTGCATGCAAAATGCCAATCTTCTAGCTTTTATAGTTTCCGAGATCTCAGCGTTCATACGGACGGACAGACAGACGGACAGACAGACGGACAGACAGACGGACAGACGGACATGGCTATATCGACTCGGCTAGTGACCCTGATCAAGAATATATATACTTTATAGGGTCGGAAACGCTTCCTTCTAGCTGTTACATACTTTTGCACGAATACAATAAACCCTTTTACTCTACGAGTAACGGGTATAAATAGGCACAAAGTCCAATTTTATGTATCGTCTTTCTATTTTCTTTGGGTTTACTTTACTTTTGCTCGCTTTTGGTAAATTCATTTGTATTATATTCATCTTGGAATACTAATGTCTTTCAAGGTTTTTCTTCGTACAACCTCTTTTAAATCAAACAGCTAGTTAGTAACTTATTATTTATTTGCCGGTAGATTTTGATATTTAAGCCATTTTCAAATATAAAATAATATATTTTTTGAACTCGAGTTCCAATCCAATTCGACGGGGTCATTTCAACCGGATCATCCGTGTAAATTCTGTCTACAAATAAATGAGACAATTCACCTAATGCCTTCCACCCATAGAGTTCACCCGTTCGAAACGGTTAGGATTTTTGGCAAATGTGAAAATCCGATTCCCACAGAGCACATCCACCATCCACCATCCGAAAACAGCTGATTTGAACAGCTGTGGCTAATAATTCTAGCCTGTTGCATTTTGCACAACACTTAAAGTGAGCACAACAGCGCTATAAATGATGCTTGTTAACAGACTGCAAGAGAACTATGCGAACAACCAAATCGGACTAATATGTCTGCAGATTATTCCCAGCCTGCAGAAAAAGTTAAATATTGTCTAAATGGTAACAAATCAAGTTCATTAAATATAAATAGGTTGGTTTTTTGTTTTATTATATTATCATATTTCATTATATTTTTAATGTCAAGGATGGCAGACAGCCAAGCTCAATTCAATGACATTAAGCTCCAGCCTTTCTCGAGCATTATCTCATCTCCACAAGCTCGGCATTGTGGTCAACCTTTTCGCGCTTTGCGGGGTCCGCAGAGCTGCCTGAGCGTTGACTTCCGCTTTCATGTCATCGGGGTCCACATCTAAGACCTTCACAAAGTATTCCCTAGTACCTGCAATAAATATATTTTATTAGTTAATTGTAAACCACAAATATAAGTCTAGGGACATACCCTCGTTCTCCGCGCCTATGAAAGAGTGGAGTAACTCTTAGTGCTGCCGCACGAAGCCCCACCGCTTGGCCCCCTTTTTTTCTTGCCTGAAAATATTACCCATTTATTGTTGCACGCATATAAGTTACCTGTACTTATTAGGGACTGAAAACAATAAATTATTACAAATATAAACAGGCACTCTCTCACTGACTCGATTTTCCTATAAAGGTAACTTTCTTTTTTACATTGGGCTACCTTTATAACTCGAGTTACGAACAGTTTTTTGGTTTGGATTTTGTTGTGGTAGGTAAGGAATTTTTTTTTGTATATAATATATAATATGCCCACTATTTGAATCTTCGCTAAAAAAATGTTGTGATGGTGGTGCTAGTATCAAAATGTTGGCTGTCTTTCCTTTAAGTTACTTAATTTGACAATATAATTTTAAAAAATGTGCGTGGTACGACCAGTTTTAAATTTGGGAGGACCATAGCGTAACACAAACATACCGAACAAAACTCAGCATAAAGAAGAATCGAGTCTGGATTCAAAAAAAATAGATGGCAATATAAAAAAAATTGGTATTTCGGAGGTTTTGGCCAACGAGTCACTTACCCAAAAAATTTCCTTATGTCCAACAGGAAAAGCGGAATTTATAAGAACATACAACAAAAGAAAAGGATTTTTGTTAAATTGCAAACAAGAAAATTCCGGAATAATGAATTTTCTTGTTTGCAATTTGACAAAATCCGTGCGCACAACCAGACCAGAACTTCACCAACATAACTTTCTAAAATTTTTTTTTTGGATAAAATTTTTAGTCTTGCATTTTCTCAGGCTTCTATCGCGACACCCATCACTTGCCGTTGTTCTCTAACATAACAAAAAGTGCACTAAGCTTAACTTGCATTTAAGATTTTTTTTCACTACTTCTTGCTCTGATTTTGTATATGATTGTGCCGTTTTGAGGCGACAGGGCAAAAGCAACGACATAATTTCGGACCTTAAACAGCTGCGAGATAGAATTTGATTCGCCGCTAATTTTTTTATTTTGCTTTTATTTATGCGTTAATTACGTTAGGGGCTTGGCTGGTTTGTGGTAGCAAACTAAAACTAGTGCCTTGGCTGGTAACCCTGACTGATCCTCTGCCGTCAGCAGTAACCTATAGTTTCCGGGATGTAATTAACCTTCTAAATCAACCGTGCGATGACAAATTTTTACGAACCCTAATTACAATAGAAACACTCTCTATATAATTGCTGACTAACCTTCATTTTTTCAATGTGTCTCTGAGATCAGTAGAATGTTGCGTTCCTGGAGGAGGTGTTTAATCTCAAGAGATTTTCCAACTAAGTTGTTGGCGTTCCAAATTTTTTTTAGTTTTTGCATTTGATAGGGCAACATTTAAGCAACATGTGTGAATTTTTTTATCCAAAGATATAAAAAATTGAGTGAGATATAGGCAATCTCCGGCGGCGCCTCGAAGAAAACACGTTTTACGGTGTACACGATAACTGGTCACATAATTATCTGATTTAAAATAAGAAAGGAAAGCTAACTTCGGGCGGAGCCGAAGTTGATATACCCTTGCAGAATATTCTTTAAATTATATTCTCCAAAATTATTCATATGATGAAGTCTTAATAATCATAAAAAGTCCCAACTTCCTAACTTTAAAAACACCAAAGTTATGGCATTTCCAATCGTTCAGTTAGGATATAGTCGGCCGATCCTTATGAAATTTGTTAGGTCGGATTGATTGGCCAAATATAAAACCCATATAAAATCCCAAAATCCTAACTTAACAAACACCAAAGTTATGGCATTTCCGATTAATCAGTTATATGGCGGCTATAGGATATAGTCGGCTGATCCTTATGAAATTAGATAGGTCGGATTGATTGGCCAAATATAACACCCATAGAAAATCCCAACTTCCTAACTTTACAAACACCAAAGTTATGGCATTTCCGATCAATCAGTTATATGACAGCTATAGGATATAGTCGGCCGATCCTTATGAAATTTGGTAGGTCGGATTTATTAGCCAAATATAAAACACATAGAAAATCCCAACTTTCTAACTGCCCATAAGTTCGGAAGTTTTACTCGGATCGATCTAAAATTTTAACACAATAGTCTCGAGATGTTGTGCATTTAGAAAAAAAATGCAAACAATATTTGAATACTATACCCCGCCCTTAATCCATTAATAAATTCCAGAAGCCTTTCCTGTTGTTCCTCTTTCATGGCGAAGCACTTCTCCTTGTCCTTTGTCTCATGGTCACCAATACATCAGACACACTATGGCAAGAGTAAGCAAACATTTTTAGGATGTCCAAATTCTTGACTGAAACAGCGGATTCAGGGTTCCGAGGGTTGTGTCCCAAAGCCTTAAGTGTCGCAGTCATTTCTGTTATTTCAGTGGGTGCATTAAGTCCCTTGACGATGACCCGAACGGCTTGAAATGTCCTGACAGGGCTTCCATTATCTTTGAAAAGCTTCTAGACCTCACGGTACACACTGCCGTCATCCAAAGTAACCCCAAAGAAAGATTAAAATCAGTAATTAAGTGATTTGGTTTGAGAAGAGGCATTGCGTGGGGACACTGGATGAAACACTGGATCAGACAAACTACGGCCAACCTCAGGCGTGATGATTGATTATTAATAGCAGTGGAAGTAATTATATCATTATCATCGTTATCAGAAAAATAGCAAAGCTTTTGTTCCCCTATTTGGGTAGAGTCTCCTCCATTTAAAGGTGGTGATTGTATGATCATACCAGAGGCTGCAGCTTAAGGACATTTATGATCGCCAACGGGGCTTAGCAGCGATGATTTATTGGTACCACCAGGTACTTCAAGATTTTTTTTCTGAGGTTATTTACCTGAGTACTCCGTTCTTAATTGGAACAAGGGAGCAGGTGTCTGCTGCTCGTCGTTAACTTCTGCGGCGTCTCTCGAAATTGGCTTTTGCGGCTGAACAAGGACTTCAGATGTTATGCGAACCTTTCTAGCGGGGCCGTGTATCGCGATTGAACTGAGAGGTCGCGGTTATCGCCCAGCAAATATTAAACAGGTTTGTTTTTTCTAATTTTCAACTTCCGAAGCAACCTGGAATTTCTTCTTCGACACTTATCTATGGCATATTCAAAAACAAACTGCTGTCCTGATTGGGAGTCCCCCTTAAGCCTAAGCGGCCTTTACTGAGTGAGGAAGGAAAGACGAAAGCTTACTCAACGCAGTGAAGGAGACATTGCCGACCCTATAAAGAATATATATATTCTTGATCAGTATCACCAGGAGGTTCGATCTAGCCATGTCTGTCTGTCCATCTGTCCGTCCGGCCGTCCGTTGCTACGGAAACTAGTCTCTTAGTTTTAAAGCTATCTTCTTGAAATTTTCCCAAACATTTTTCTTTTTATTGCAGGCAGTGTATAAGTCGGAACGATCTGACTCGGGCGACTATATCATATAGCTCCAATTGAAAAAACCCAAAAATTAAAAAAAAAATAAAAATTGTATTTTGCTGGTTTTCTATTTATCAAAGTATTCCTTTGAGATATGAAACAACTTAGTAAATTATATAAGTAGTCTTAACATAATATTATCTTAACATCGCTTTTTAATTTTTTTATTGGTTTCTTCAGATTGATGTGCATATTAGTTTTGTATTGGTTGGTTGCTGCTGGTTGATAAGTCCGACAGCGATTTGACGCTTACTAAATTTCTTGGGATGTTTTTTGTTACTTTGTTAATAAAGTTTGCGGTTGAATGGTGTAGAAGATATTGGAGGTTAAGCCTTTTAACATCTATTTTTGACGATGTGGCTTATTTGTATGAATCCGATCGTCCTGAAAGTAATTATGTTTATTTCCTACGATTGGTTGTATATTTGTCACTTGCCCTGGCTTGATTCTCCCACATAATTCTTGTTTTTGTGTTGTGTTACCTATTGTGCTGTGATTTTTTACAAAGGTGCTTTTGAGTGTATAACTTACTTACTTTGGCCATTGTTTTGCATACATGTTGCATGTTGCGGGTCTGTAGCCCTCTGTATATATAAGATTATACATTATCACTGGGATGATATTTATAGCTGTAGCATTAAAATGATTAATAGTCCGACAAAACGAGTGATTCACACATCGGAAGGTTTCTTTAAGAGGTGGGTATACAAACCCTTAAGAAAAAGCAATAATTTCAAGCAAGAGTGCGAAAATACAATTTTTTGATAATAAGCTATTGGGGCCTTTGGGGATAAATGTAATTTAAGCCCTTTTGGATTTTTACACCTCACCCTACACAATATAACACAATACTTCTTTCAGAAGTTATTAAAAACAAGAGAGAACGCTATAGTCGGGTGCCCCGACTATCAGATACCCGTTACTCAGGTAAAGGGAGTGCGAGGGAGATGGAGATAGAAACTTTGATCACGCATAACTTTTTAACGAATGGTCCGATTTGAAAAATTTCTTCTACATTTCGATAGGTATTAATAAACACAATAAAACTGCATTTTTACTTTTCCGAAATATTTAAATTTTTAAAATCGTATCTAAGCGATTGTGGGCGTTAAAGGGGGCGTGGCACCTTTTTGAAACAAACTTGCGCTGCGTAGGAACTCCTAGAATCTGCATGCAAAATGCCAATCTTCTAGCTTTTATAGTTTCCGAGATCTCAGCGTTCATACGGACAGACAGACAGACAGACGGACAGACGGACAGACGGACATGGCTATATCGACTCGGCTAGTGATCCTGAACAAGAATATATATACTTTATAGGGTCGGAAACGCTTCCTTCTACCTGTTACATACTTTTGCACGAATACAATATACCCTTTTACTCTACGAGTAACGGGTATAAAAACAGATTTCGAGTTTATATGGAATCATTTAATTGCTAGCTTGGCGGGGAATGTAACGTCCATAGGTTTGTGTGTCGTTAAAAGGGTATTTTAGAATGGTATCCTTCTACCAAATCATAATTTGTGTTTAAAAAATATTTACAAAATATTGAAGGGTAAATACAATGTATGCAAGAAACTTGAATACTTTATTAAAGAAGGACGAGAGAGCACCTTTTTTCATATGTTGTCAAAAAACTTGATTATGTTTTATTCGATGACTTAGATTTATTGGAGCCCATGTCTGGTTGTTAAAGACTATCCTAGGGACATGCGAATGCTAAGGATGCGGTCGAATTCGAGACGACTGTCCAGAGAAGCGGTTCTGCTCCTGCGTGTAGCATGACCTTCAGCGATTGGCCAATGAATCCATTACCTGTGGGGAACAATCGGTGAATGAACTTGGCGTATCTATTGAGATAGGATTTCCAACACATTGGCAGTGTCCTCGAAATGTGTTTGATTTGTTTTTCTGGCCCATTTTTATTGTTGTTTGGCGAACTAACTAGAACTTACTGTAGTTCAAGTTATTTTCCATGGCAAAACATTTAATTTGGAAATTCGATTCAAAGGGAACCATGCCTATTCGCTGAGTTTGTTCTAAATGAATATATTTCTAAACAAGATGGTGGACTATTCGGCTGGAAAATTATCAATCTAAAAATGGATTGTTGCTTATCAGTGATTGATATTCGACGAAGTTTGGAAGAGATATTGGAGCGTATTTATATTAATGGACTATTTTGTTTTCAATTTTTAGCTTTTGGGATATGCCGGCTCCATTTCCACAATGTCTGGTGTTATAAGTCCAACAGATTTGAGTCTTTATTCAGCTCCAATGGCTGTATCACGTTCAAGTGGCAGGACTAGATGGAACGAAGGGGAGCATAATATAATTCCACATTCTGTATCTAGTACAAACATAGAAAACACCCAAGTAATTTTAATGGATGATTGTAAGTTTTTAATTATGTTTGGCGTGACTAATTTTTAATTTAATTTAGAACTCATTTCAGCGTCTGGACGTTATATAGATGACTACTCCAACCGTGACTATGTATCATGATCTAAGATCAATGATATAAAAGTGATTAAACTCTTCGGCTTGGGCATGCCAAAACAATAATAAAATAGGAGTACCTTAAATACATAGAATAAAACCAAAAGCAATTTAATTTAACTGAAACAATCGATAATAACACTACGCTTTATATTTAAATATAGTAAGGCGGAATTGAAATAAGGTAATTGGTCATACGTCTATATAATTACACCGGTATAACAATAATGCCTGTAAGCCAGGAGAAAGAAATTATTAAAGAAAAACTGCAATCGGGGTAGTTGCTTTAAAAAGCTCAATAAACGTACCGGATCTCATTTCGTTTTCTTCTTTTAAAAACATGAAAACATTAATAATAGAAGTATAGACCTGCACGAGTACACTCAAAGTGTGTTTTAAATCACTTTAAAAAAAGGTTGACAACTCAAAAAAAAATTGATAGCTCGTCTTCTTAATTTTTTTATACAAAATTGATTGAATCATCGGAACTGTGAATACCAAGATAATTTGATAACGCGGCCCAAATTTGACTTCAGAGAAAGTACTTATTGAAACTAGCTACAACCCATTGGCTATTGCGTAAGCCATTTTAAAATTAGTTTTAAGGCCTTCGGCATTATTAAATAATATGTAGCTCTCAACAAATCCGACAAAACAGTATTCTGCCTGCACCACACTAGGTAATCTTTTTCAAAATTAAGCCAGTTCTTACTGTAGTTTTCTAATTGCTATAAAAGACTTAGCTAGTTTTGATGAATACTTTTGAAATTCCAATTTAAAATTTATTTTCTTGTTGGGCAGTGGAATTAAAAAATTAGTTTCCGTTAGATTGGAGGTCAACATCATAGTTATTTTTGTTCACATTATACAAATCTTCTGCAGAGTATCAGAAAGAATGTCTAAAAAAGATTGTGGATTTTTTTGTTTTTGACTTAGAATCATAGTGTTATTTAAGTTTTGCAGAACTCTAGTAACCAGTATAGCGTCTTCTGGGCAATTTACAATTTCGATGCTAGCCATACTGAACAATAACTAAATATTACTTAATATACATATGATAATTTAAATACATTTATAAGAGCCTTACAAAAAATAGTTCTGTCATGATATTAAAAAGAGTTTATTAAAGCTTTTAATTTTAAAAATTATAAAGTAAATTCTTATGCGAAAAATAATTGTATCTTTAGAATTTATTTTGATGGTGAATTTAAATTCAAATGTCAAAAATAAGGAATATAATGAATAAAATGTTATGACAATAGTAGCAGTACTAACGAAAGTATCGCCACAATAAAGTGTATATATGACTTATAGAGGAAAATTCTAAAATAGATTATGTCCTATATGCTCAAAGATTATAATCATTGCTTTTTTAAAATGTTGAGTGAACTTTAAAAGGAGTTCCAATATAATACGCTCAATATTTATATTTTTTTAAGAGCTTTAATATTGTAAATTAAAGACTCTTTCTGTTTTTATTTATTTAAGTGTAAGAAAAAAATTATAATAAGTGCCTGAAATAATGTCTATCATATTGTCAAAGTTAGTTTGATTTTAATATTTTGTAGTCGTAAGTTCTGACGTGAATAATATTAAAATAACACTTGTAGTTAAAATTAATGTTTTTCGAAAAAATAATTTTTCTAAGTTACTTATGATGTCGTGGGCTCACATAGTGATATAATAGGAATTCACTCAACTTGGTCACATTGAGTGGGAATCTATTTTCACAGGTCTCCGACCTAAGAGTTTCTTTTCAGTTTAAATTTAGTTTTAACGTTTGTTAATTTTGAAATTTATAAAATGTTAGTACAATAACAAACAGAAGTTGATGGCAAAGGGCATGTGAAAAACCAAACAATATTCAAACTAATTATAGGAATTGGCTGTGAATATAATCTTACGCTAACGCTGTTTGTAATTTATATTTAAATGAAAGTGCTTATTATGAAACAAATTATATTGTATTGCAATTTTTATATATACATATAAAAAGTATAGACTGCAACAGAAAGGAGACTTGGTAATAATTTAAGAAAATATTTTATTAAAGAAGACAATTAAATATTAGAATATTACATTCGGAAAAATGATCTGCCTGCCTACGCTTTAACGGAGTTTTACTCAAGAAAAAATGGAATTGCATATGGGATGGGAGTACATTTAAATGGCACAAGGTATAGTAGAATTTTAAAGATCCTTGCATGAAGTCAGGCAAATCTTGAATCTGCTGAGCGATACACCTTGCCGAGAAGTTCCAGCCTTTATTTATTGGGATTTACGCGGGATGCAACCTGAATATCACTGTCTTATATTCTTTCTTCTAATTTACGCGAAAAGAAAGGAAAGTCATTTGTGTTGGGTATAAAGCCTAGTATTCAGATCGACGAAAACCGTACGCCAGTCATGAGAGAGAGCGAGAGGCAAACAGCTGGCGTTCACTTTTCGTCGGGCCTTTTTTTCACGTCGGTACTCAGCTCGACGAAAAAAATACCAGAATATTTCATAGCGTTGCCAGTCTGCTGAAATGAACTTTGGGTGAACCCTAGCGAAAAGATTAAAAAATTTAATCTTTTGGCGTGCGCTTCTCACTGAACATTATAAGAAATGGAGGGAAAAACTCAAAAAACTCGCAAAAGTCGATTGCAGGAGTTTACATGTGAGGACATGTGCCTCTTGTCAGACCAAAATGTTTTTTAGATCAAGAATGTACGAAAAAACACAATAAAAGTGCAGCTATGAACTTTAAATTAGCAAATAATTATCAGTAAATTAAAAAAAACACATGTTAAATTTAAATTGTATTGTTTTTTCTTTGTTCAGCGGCAGACTTTTCTTGCCATGTAGTTAATAATATCGTTTATAGGCTCTTTCCCGATACGATATTTGAATTTTAACTGCTTGTCAACAAGCCCAGCTGATTGACAGTACGACCGTAGCACGCTTAAATCTGATGAACTCTCGAAATTTTGGTCACACTGGAAATATTGAAGTTTTTACGTTAGCATACTCGTTTGTCGATCTGGATACTAGGCTTTAACAAGAAGTTCCTTGCACGAAATAAGCTGTGACATAACTTTGGTGTTTGTAAAGTTAGGAAGCTGGAATTTCCTATGGGTTTTATATTTGGCCAATCAATCCGACCTACCAAATTTCATAAGGATCGGCCGACTATATCCTATAGCTGCCATATAACTGAACGATCGGAAAGGCCATAACTTTGGTATGTTTAAAGTTAGGAAGTTGGGATTTCTTATGGGTTTTATATTTGGCCAATCAATTCGACCTACCAAATTTCATAAGGATCGGCCGAGCATATCCTATATCTGCCATATAACTGATTGATCGGAAATGCCATAACTTTGGTGTTTGTTAAGTTAGGAAGTTGGGTTTTTCTATGGGTTTTATTTTTGGACAATCAATCCGACCTATCAAATTTCATAAGGATCGGCAAACTATATCCTATAGCTGCCATATAACTGAACGATTGGAAATGCCATAACTTTGGTGTTTTTAAAGTTAGGAAGTTGGAATTTTTTTTGAGTATTAAGAATGCATCATATGAATAATTTTGGAGAATATAATGTATGTTCGGCTCCGCCCGAAGTTAGCTTTCCTTTCTTGTTATACCCTTGCAGAGGGTATTATAATTTTGGTCAAAAGTGTGCAACGCAGTGAAGGACACATCTCCGACCCTATAAAGTATATATATTCTTGATCAGGATCACCTCCTGAGTTGATATAGCCATGTCCGTCTGTCTGTCCGTCTGTCTGATTCTACGCAAACTAGTCTCTCAGTTTTAAAGATATCGAATTGAAACTTTGCACACACCCTTCTTTCCTTTGCACGCAGTATGTCGGAACGGCCGGGATTGGCCGACTATATCCTTTAGCTGCCATATAACTGATTGATCGGAAATGCCATAACTTTGGTGTTTGTAAAGTTAGGAAGCTGGGATTTCCTATGGGTTTTATGTTTGGCCAATCAATTCGACCTACCAAATTTCATAAGGATCGGCCGACTATATCCTGTAGCTGCCATATAACTGATTGATCGGAAATGCCATAACTTTGGTGTTTGTTAAGTTAGGAAGTTGGGATTTTCTATGGGTTTATTTTTGGCCAATCAATCTGACCTATCAAGTTTCAAAAAAATCGGCCGACTATATCCTATAGCTACCATATAGCTGAACGATCGGAAATGCCATAACTTTGGTTTTTTTACAGTTAGGAAGTTGGGATTTTTTATGAGTATTAAGAATGCATCATATGAATAATTTTTGAGAATATAATGTACATAATATTCTGCAAGGGTATATCAACTTCGGCTCCGCCCGAAGTTAGCTTTCCTTTCTTGTTATACCCTTGCAGAGGGTATTATAATTTTGGTCAAAAGTGTGCAACGCAGTGAAGGAGACATCTCCGACCCTATAAAGTATATATATTCTTGATCAGGATCACCTCCTGAGTTGATATAGCCATGTCCGTCTGTCCCTCTGTCTGTCCGTCTGTCTGATTCTACGCAAACTAGTCTCTCAGTTTTAAAGATATCGAATTGAAACTTTGCCCACACCCTTCTTTCCTTTGCACGCAGTATATATGTCGGAACGGCCGGGATTGGCCGACTATATCCTGTAGCTGCCATATAACTGATTGATCGGAAATGCCATAACTTTCTTGTTTGTTAAGTTAGGAAGTTGGGATTTTCTATGGGTTTATTTTTGGCCAATCAATCTGGCCTATCAAATTTAAAAAAAAATCGGCCGACTATATCCTATAGCTACCATATAGCTGAACGATCGGAAATGCCATAACTTTGGTTTTTTTACAGTAAGGAAGTTGGGATTTTTTATGAGTATTAAGAATGCATCATATGAATAATTTTGGAGAATATAATTTACAGAGTATTATGCAAGGGTACTTCAACTTCGGATCCGCCCGAAGTTAGCTTTCCTTTCTTGTTGTATTTAATTTTGTACTATTTTGTAGTTTTGACAATAGAAGACAACCAGGTCTTGTGTTGCTGTTATTCTTTTCAAGCGTTTTACCAGAATGTTGTCCTATATGAATCTTGCCTTCTTCTTGGCTTCGAAAGATTTTTTTCTTGTGTGATTTGCTATTTATTTATTAAATCTTCTCCGTTCGGATACTAACAATAGGTGTATCTTATCTTATAGTAATCTAACTAACAGTCATATGATTAGTACTGAGTTATGGGTCCCTGAACTCGCCTTGTAGGGGGGTTCTGCTGAAAACTCCAGTCAAGCCTCTTGCGAGATGATTTGGGTGCACGGAGAGTTTTTTGAAGGTCCTCTTTTGTTTGCCTATTTCATCTTTTACTGCAAGAATTCCGAGGTCTCTGTGGATCTTTTGGCTGCGAATATACCACGGTGCCCAAGTGATAGTCCTCAGGATTTTCGATTGTGCGCGCAGTATGATGTCAATGTTGCTGCTGCTCGCCTTCCCCCTTAGCTGGGAGCCATATGTCCAGATAGGCTTGAAAGTAAGTTGTAGAACAGAACCTTGTAGTTCAAACGCAAGGGCGATCGAATGTTTAATATCCAGTGGAAGCTGCTGGTTTTTAGTTTTAGATGTAGTTTCTTGCATTCGATGTGCCTTCTCCAGGTTAGTCGTCTGTCGAGGTGGACGCCGAGATACGTTACTTCGTTGACTTGGGGAATCGGAGTACTATTCAATGATAGTGGAGGGCATGTTTGCCTGTTGAGAGTAAGCGTTATGTGTTTACATTTTTGTTCATTTATTTTAATACGCCAATCAGATAGCCACCTCTCAAATACGATGAGGTTATTGGCTAGTTGTGTTGTTGCTCGGCTTGGGCACCTCGAGCGACTGAGGATTGCAGTGTCGTCAGCAAACGTAGATGTTTTAAGCTGCTCGTTCGAAGGAATATTCGCTGTACCCTTGCGGGACTCCAGCTTCGATAATGTAGTCGTCAGATGTTGTTGTGTTGCACTTAATGCGAAGACTTTGTGGTAAAGATACGACTCAAATAGTTTATGAGTGTATGTAGGCAAGTGTGTTTTAATCTTATGCATGAGGCCATCCAGCCAGACTCGATCGAAGGCTTGAGATACATCGAGGAATATTGAGCTGTAGGATGTCGGAATTGTGTGGTCTTTTACGGGCTTCGGTATCATTATGATAGTAGATTTTTTCTATTTGCTCGGATAGTAGCCGTATGATCTTATTGAAGAGTTTACAAATAGCCTCAATAGCAGAGTTATTAGGTCACAGCCCGGAGCCTTTTTCAGTTTCAGATCCCCGATTACTTTCGCTATTTTTTTTTGGCTGAAGCAATGTTGGTAAGGATACAGTTTCAGATTCGTTTTGTGGTAGGAGAAATGGACCAGTGGCTGAAAACGCTTCGGAGATGTTAAGCAAAAGTTTCGGCTCTGTCTAGATTCTTATCGGGGTGATTATTTCGATTGAAGAGCTCAGATTTGGGAGAGCCCTTTACATAGGATGTTTTATACAGGTTGGCGAAAGTTTTCCGATGTGCCGCAGTTGTGAAATTTCCGCGTTTTTCTTCAGGGCTCGATTTAATGTGCGAGTTGCTTCCTTAATACGTTGTTTTGAAGATGGCGATCTGTTGGTTTGCCAAGCACGTCGCAGACCATTCTTTCCCAGTACAAGCTGTTCCAATTGCAGATTAGTTTTTAAATGGTTGGTTTGCACGTCCTTCAATTGTGGTGTTGAAATAGAGGCTGCTGCCACGAGTACATTTTCAAGATCATCGGTGGAGCAGTCGATGTCCGCTTTGATGTTAAGCTGAGGGGTTAGTTCGATGTGGGAACTTACATACTTTTTATATTTTAACCAGTTTGTTCTGTGCGATATCAGTCTCTGTGGGTGATCTGTAGTTTGTGGGCTTTGAAGAAGAGTTATTAGCACTGGCGAGTGGTCAGATGAAAAGTCCGAAAGCGCATTTGCGTGGAATGTTTTTTGTCACCGCAAAATCTATTAAATCTGGGACTTTTCTGAAGTCTGATGGCCAGTATGTGGGGCTACCTGGGGAAACATAGTTCAATTTGTTGCTCAGTTTTACAATTGCATTAAATAATTGCCTTCCTTTGGGAGTCAGGAGTCGTGATTACCAATGCGTATGTTTGGCATTATAGTCTCCTGCTGCTATAAGCCGAGCTCCAAGTCCTTTAGAAATTGTAAAGCGAGGCGGGCAGTACACAGCTGCTATGGAAAGGTGACCGTTAGCTGACTGGACTTTCATAGACGTGGCCTGCAAGTAATTAGTTGCAAACCTTTAATGAAAATGGTGTTTGGTGCGTTCTCTGTTTGGGATGCCGGTTCCGCCTTGTGCTTTACCGTCTGGATGATCTGTGCTGTAGAAGGTGTAGCCTCTTATTTGGAAGTTGTATTTGTCTGTAAGGTCCGTCTCTATCAGTAGCAAATTGTCGATATGATTTTTATCCGAAAGATAACTTACGTTATTGTGTTAATCTTTATACTAGGTGGGTATATACATATATATATCCTAATCAAGTGAACATTGATCGGTTAATTGTGATATTATTGAGATAATGTGTTAATTTATCGTTAAGGTTATAAACAGGCTTCGCATTTTGTTACACACAACTAACACAATAAATAAAGGTACAAATGAAAGAAAATAAAGGATACAATATAAATATAGTAAATAAACATTTAGCAAGTTATGGTTGGAAGATATATATATTTGATTCTTCTCTAAATTTGTTAACATATGGAATAAGCTCAATATAAATTTTAAAACATCAGTAATTATATTACTTAGCTTGTCGTACTAATCTAAAAAACAATGTTCATAATTCAAGTATAAGCATGTTTGTATGTACATGTTTGGTGTCAGCAACCAACCCTGCAGTTCCGAAATTCATCACTACAAAAATTCATCGCCCTTTCATCAGGAGCGTATTGCGACGCCGGCAGAGCCAAAGGCAAAGTCATGATACAATAACATAAGGTAGTCTCGTCGGCAAAATTTTGGTACCTCTCTATTATAACAATGAGTGCGAGTGAGATGGGAACTGTTTAGTAAGTGCGTGCAGAGCGACAATAGAATGTGTGGATTAACCCTTAGATGGTTCAGGGGGGTTTTTTTTTGCCTTTCATAATAAAAGGAGTTTAATTTTTTTTTATAATTTAATTTTTAATAATTTAGAATTAGAAATTAGGTGTTGTTTTTGTCTCTGAATACTGAGTCTTTTGTTAAGATTCTTAATTCTAAAATATATTCTAATTTTAAAATAAAACTTTTTTATGTCTTAACTTATTCTAAAATTTTCAGCAGCGATTATTAAAGTTTCTTTTACATTTTTAGTTATTTTAAAAGTATCCCAGCGATTCCTCCCACAGCGCTCTTTTTTCCAAACATTTCGGTGCCTTTATAAATTTGACGCCATCAACGTGTTTGCGGCACACATTGCAAAATGTCATGTTGCTCAAGGGTTAATTTCCTAAAAAATTCGTCCGCAGACAACCTTTCCCTTCGAAAGACGAACACGCACTGACCAAAACCCGAACGTTTAGACAGCCGACGAGACTACCTTATGTTATTGTATCATGGGCAAAGTCGGCATAGCCGAATGCGACGCAGGCAGAGCCGAAACTCTCAGTCGCCGATCGTAGGAAACGCAGAAAACTTTCCATCTCCCTCTCTTACTCTGTCCATGATACAATAACATATGTTATTAGATGAGCTGCGTGGTGGGGGACAACCTATAAAAATCACAACGCCTGTTGCACACCCTTGAAATTAAAATAACATAATTTTTATTTTTGTAATAAATATTTAAGTCGATACTTATTAATTATATTATTTTATGGATTTACGTTTTAAAATAACATACGCTATGATCGTATTGAAAGAAATGGATTCATTTATTAGGTAAATTTAAATAATGTAATTATTTTGAATAGTCGGACATGCTTTTATATACCCTATATACTCAAAAGTTTGAGAGGTTATCAGATTTAAGCGTGCTACGGTCGTACTGTCAATCAGCTGGATTTGTTGACAAGCAGTTAAAATTCAAATATCGTATTTGCGGGAAAGAGCCTTTAAAAGATATTATCAACTACCTTGGCAAAACAAGTCTGCCGCTGTACAAAGAAATTAAAAAACAATACAATTTAAATTTAACAGTTGTTTTTTTTAATTTACCGATAATTATTTGCTAATTTAAAGTTCATAGCTGCACTTTTATTGTGTTTTTTCGTACATTCTGGACCTAAAAAACATTTTGCTCTGACAAGAGGCACCCCAGATAGTATTAATGTTATTTTGTCCTCACATGTAAACACCTGCAATCGACTTTTGTGAGTTTTTTGAGTTTTTCCCTCCATTTCTTATAATGTTCAGTGAGAAGCGCACGCCAAAAGATTAAATTTTTTAATCTTTTCGCTAGGGTTCACGTTTCCGCAGACTGGCAATGCTATGGAATTTTCTGGTATTTTTTTCGTCGATCAGGAGACCGACGTGAAAAAAAGGCCCGACGAAAAGTGAACGCCAGCTGTTTGCCTCTCGCTCTCTCTCATGACTGGCGTACGGTTTTCGTCGATCAGGATACTAGGCTTTAAGGCTAAAGCCTAGTATCCAGATCGACAAACGATTACGCTAGCGTAAAAACTTTAATCTTTCCAGTGTGACCAAAAGTTTGAGAGTTCATCAGATTTAAGCCTGCTACGGTCGTACTGTCAATCAGCTGGGTTTGATGACAAGCAGTTAAAATTCAAATATCGTATTTGCGGGAAAGAGCCTTTAAAAGATATTATCAAATACCTTGGCAAGACAAGTCTGCCGCTGTACAAAGAATTTAAAAAACAATACAATACAAATTTAACAGTTCTTTTTTTAATTTACTGATAATTATTTGCTAATTTAAAGTTCATAACTGCACTTTTATTGTGTTTTTTCGTACATTCTGGACCTAAAAAACATTTTGCTCTGACAAGAGGCACCCCAGAAAGTATTAATGTTATTTTGTCCTCTCATGTAAACACCTGCAATCGACTTTTGTGAGTTTTTTGAGTTTTTCCTTCCATTTCTTATAATGTTCAGTGAGAAGCCCACGCCAAAAGATTAAATTTTTTAATCTTTTCGCTAGGGTTCACCCAAAGTTTATTTCCGCAGACGTGGCAACGCTATGGAATTTTCTGGTATTTTTTTCGTCGATCAGGAGACCGACGTGAAAAAAAGGCCCGACGAAAAGTGAACGCCAGCTGTTTGCCTCTCGCTCTCTCTCATGACTGGCGTTCGGTTTACGTCGAAGTGGATACTAGGCTTAAGCTTATAATAAAACTGTTGGGCCAGCATAACCTAAGCTGGAGTTGGCCGGCGGCAAAACAAGAAACGCAGTAAGTTTCTATATATTTTATAATAATTTTTCTATTTTAGATATACTTGGACAGGAAGAGCCAGTACATAAAGCACGAAGTCAAAAAAAGAGCACTAAAACCGAAACATCCTCAACACCTCGGACAACTGAAAACGTACATATGTATGTAGATTGAATTAAGTTAAATTAATTAGTTATATCTAATGAAATAATGTAATAAAATAAAATGAAATTTATATGAAAATTTACTGAATAAATTTTACTGATGAAAAAAAAGACATTAAAAAGCGATGAAAATGCGATGAAAAAACGATGAAAATGCGATGAAAATACGATGTATGAAATCACTAATTCGTATGAAAATTAGTTAGGATTTTATTTTTAACTTGATAGGTTTTTTTGCTTAATATCAGGAGTATTTGTTTGAGCATGAATCATTTATTGGTATTAAGCTCAAAAAATGTTACTACTAATACAATTTAAAACAGAATATTTTTGTTGATTTCCAAATAAAACGGTTGTATTTATTGGTACAAGCAAAAATTAATTTACTTGATTACTGGAGCAATAAGCCAAAACATACTGTAACGATTCAGAGTTTAATAACAGAGAAGAATATTTGTTTTCAAGAAATTGTCTTTCTATTTCTCTTAATGAATTCGACGAATTTGATTTTAATGTAAAGTTATTCTATAAAGTATTCCGTTGTAACACACATTATTATACCCGTAATTCGTAGAATAAAAGAGTATATTGTATTCGTTGGAAGGTATGTAACAGGTAGAAGGAAGCGTTTGCAGCTCTATAAAGTATATTTATATTTTTGATTAGAATGAATAGCCGAGCCCATTAAGCCATGACTGTCCGTCCGTCCGTATGAACGTCGAGATCTCGGAAACTATAAAAGACGAAGATTTGAACCTTAGCATAAAGATTAGTGAGACAGACGAACGGGACAAGATCATCGCAGATTATAATACTATATTATTGAAGAGGATAGAAGCTTACCAACAACGAACACATACGCCAAAAAGGTTAATTCAATTGGACTGAAGCAGTAATAAATAAACTATTTCAGGATGGTTAAAAGCTGACCAGAGAAGAGCCTCTAGAAAAAGATGATGTAGAATCCGTGTTTTCTATATTTTTTTGATTCGGTTTGTCGAGGTTAATAGAGGCGGAAGATTGGTAGAGGCTGTTGATTGGTTCATTTAAAAATCGTTGCATTATTAGGCGTTGGTAGTTTACAAACACGAAATTTTTTCAGATTAAGTTTCAATTAAGTTGACATCTAATTGTCCATAGCTGGTATTCTTAATGTGACTCTGATAAACGAAAATACTTAAACTCGATAGTCAAGTTCTTAAAAAATAACAGAAGGTCGGATTATTATTATTTATATTTTTTGGCGATTCTGGTTTAGTTAACACTTTTATAAAATATATAAAAATGATTATTTATGGTCCTTGGTTTATTCGTCTTGAGCTAGATATTAAGTGCTGCCGTTTGTAAGTTTTTTTCCGAATTCCTGCTTGGTTGTTGTCATTTAGATAGTTCGATGTAGGTGCTATAGGTTTTTTTCCAAGTTCAACCACGTTTCTATCTAGTGTAGCAACCTCAGCGGTGGCTGGTAGCATGGGTCCAGAAAGTTTTTGACACGTCGTTTTATTTTCTATTTTTTATAAATAAATAATATTGAAATATTACATTTAATATTAGTGATAAATTTATATATTTTTACCTATATTTTCTAAAGATTCTTTATGAGTTTTTTCGGGCACAGAAATTTTAAAACTGGCTGTTAAAACATCCATGTTTTTTTTTTGGCTTCTTTTGGTAGTGTAGGTATTAATTTGAGAGCATTTGTTGGGACCTTTAGTCTCTTCTTGCCGTTTTTCCAAGTCAATGTTATTCAAATTATCGATGTGGTCACACCTAAAATTATAGTAAGTTACTAATAATTTCAAAAATGTCGACAAAAATAATTTTTAAATAACCCATATCGTTTTTATGTATTTTAGGAACTTAAGTTTAAATAGAGGTCCACTTAAGGTGTCAAAACATTTGCGCCACGTTAACTGATTCACGTTTTCTCCATCTAAACTTCTTTCAAAGTTTCATAGTACACTGTAAATAAATTTTTTTCAAAATTATGGAAGCCTGAAAATGAATTTGTATACCCCTTTATACAATTTTGGTCTGACGTTTCAAACGCATTAAAGAAGAAAGACAATGTGAACATTATTCCTTATATAGTTATGACCGTCAGTTAAACAGCTATCGATTTCAAATTTGTTGTGTATTGTTTTTATTCTTTCCTAATATATATACTGACAGTGGATGCTGATCAATAACAACATTTTTCTCCTATATATATATAAACATTATTTTCAATTTGACTGCAAGGGAAGCTTAATTACCGGCGCCCAGATGTACTGGGCATAAACGCAAAAGTGGTGGTTCTCATCTGTATGTCGACTACTAGAGTGTAGAGCCGTAGGCTGGTTTATTTCCAACAGGTTTGCTAGCAAAAGTACCCTTCAGGTGCCGGAATCATCCTTCTACTAAATTGGGCAACAAAGCAACTACTTTAATTTATAAAGGGTATGGGTGCCAGGAAGTGGCGTACGTGGATGATGTTGCCACAAGCCTTGACCGGGTTATAGACTCACATGGCGCGGCATCGTAGACTTGGCAAAAGCCTGCAGAAGAAAACTCAAACGTTGCGTTGTATGCATTGATGGCATGGCTTGTAAGTACCCTTTTTTTTTACATTACCTGTGAAAACTTCAAAGTGAAAAGGTGAATTGACACTTTAATTAAACCCTTGGAATCATCAAAAAAAGGAGTATGAGGCAGTGCAATGTAAAAATTGATCCATGTCTGAGGATGCGAAAAAGTGTAGAAAAAGTGAAGAAAAATTAAACTGGGAGACGGGTCTCATATCAAAAGAGATGGTCCAAAGAAGGATGGTAGGGACAAATGAAAGGAAACCATTTTGCAACAATTGATGGGACAAAGTCGAAATCGAAAAAGAAGGTATGGACATACCGAAAAACGGATTTCCGAAGTTCTTTGAGGATTGGAAGAAACGCTGACGTAGGTGCTTTATATCTACCTTAAAGGGGACAAAATAAATCAATATATAAATACTTTCCCTAAAAAACCAAAATTCGCAATTTTTTGCTTAACCCTTTAACGCTTGCAGAGAGTATAATTTTGGTTAGAAGATTGTAACGCATTGGTGAATACATTTTAATACCCTTGCAGCCAAACCGAAAATTAATGTTTTTGTTTTTATCCACACTTTTGTGACCTCCCAACTTTAAAAGAACTTAAATAGGAGAAATTAAGTAAGTAAGAAGACGATAATGAAATCCACAACATTTCTTAATTTTTCTAGGACACTTTTTAAAAAAATTTAGTAACGGGTATTATTTTGTTGTTGAGAGACAGTTTTTTCGATTGATTAGGCGAAATCAGTTAACGGGAAAGTTAAACTTTTCCGATTTTTAGTCTTTGCGAGCGCAGGCGTGCAAGCGACTCAGCTTTTTGACTCCTAAGTTTTGAGGTCAATTTTAAACACATATCTAAAGAACGTGCACATAAAATAAATCAAAAAAGATAGATTATTTAAAAATGGAAAAATATTATTGAGTTGTGTTAACCACTGTTTGGATAAATCTTATCTTATTATACCAACCAATTGCCTTGTATCACATTTTCGAGGACGATATCGGATGAACTGCTGGATTGGCTTGGTTGTGGTTCTTCTATTTGATGAAGATTCCTTGTAAAAATTGAATAAATTATAAATCTTGTATAAGAAATCAAAAATTGTATCTTCAGAAATCGGTTTTGCAAAGTGTATGGTTCTCAAACCATTTTCCATAGATTTGTTGAGTTTTAAAGTATATTAAAATGTTTAAATTCTTAATTATAATCAATAGCCGAGTCCATTTAACATTAAACTTAAGTGAACATTTGTGAGACGCCTGTTTGTTTTCAAACTATCAGAATTAGAAGTATCCAAATAAAAACAACAAAATAAAAATTTACAAGACAATTCGTTTTAAAAGATGATATAAATACTGTAACGAACTGATTTTTGATCTGCTCGCTACGAGTATCGTGCGGCTAGCTCAGAAGATGTGTGTTGTTCGTCCCACCAAATTTATTTAAACGTGACTGCCCGATTGTCTAGTGAGAACGCACAGGATGTTAGGATATTTGCACAAGGATCTTTATTCGCCGACTTGCCCCTCGGCCTGGGACTAATGGTTCTCTCAACGCCTTCCCTGAAGAATTGTGGCTGCTCCACCGTCGCTCTCCGCTGCCTCGCTGCTCGCTGCTCCGGAACGCCTCCGTTGTCTTTGGCCTCGGGGCTTTGAGGGTCTAGGGATGCGTTACCGTTCCCAGACTAGGGTGAACAGGCACTGGGCTCTCAAAGCATACGCCTTTCGTAGCCTTAGCCTCCTGTCCCTGGATCTGTCCTGGCCGGTCACACCGGACGCCTACACAGTTTCTACCTGACGGTTCAAGCATACGCCGGAAGGCGTACGCTTCCGCCCTCGCCTCTTAGCCGTGGATTGGATACGTCGGAGTATGGCTTGGTTACTGCTGGGCCTGCGATGACTGCTCGTCGTTTCTCGTGTCCTCGATGTTCTTGCTCTGCTCACGGCGCGAATCCTGGCGCCGTTGTCTGCGTGCTCTTGTGAGAGTAGGTGCAGCGGGTCGGCTCTCGGGATTTGGTCAGCTGCCTTTCTAGGACTCTGGCGGTGAACTACTGTGCTCTCGACGCATATGCCTCTCAAGACAGAGAGTCGCACCAGGGCCTGCACAATTCTCCCCTGCCGGTTCAGGCGTACGGAATTAGACAAGGCTATTGTTTTCGCACGGCAGCTGGTTCTGGACAACTTCTCTCCGAACCCACGGTTCTTTGTCAAAGGACTCTTTTTTTATTCAATTCTGTCGGACTCGCGACAAGAATTAGAACAAAGCGCCTGGACTTAGCCGCGTGATGCCTTAAGGACCTCAGCTACCTGTTTCTCAGCTCGGAGACTTCAACTCTAAGTCCCGAACGTCTTGACGTAGCGATCTTGCTCCTTGTTGACTCGGCGAGGCTCTGCTTCCTCCTGATGTTAACTTGACTTGTGTTGTTCACTGATTTGCTGCTTGTCTACTGATCTTGCTGGATTGACTCCTTGTGATCAACTGATCCCGCTTCCTGCGCTCGGCCTGCTTATATAGGCCGGCGTATGCCGTTTATTCTCGACTTCTCCTTTTTGTCTTTACGCACGGCACTATTCTAGGGTACAAAGTCCGCCGCCTTCTACCGTTACTCCTTCTCTCCCAACTCTCTCTCTCTCCTCGTTCTCACCAAACTCTCTGCAGCCGTATTCTCCAAACTCTCTTTTTTTTTTTAAATAAATGCATACACTCCGAGATGTGGTCATTTCTTATGTTTCCATATATACGATATTAATTCTATAACAAGAACAAGAATAACAATGGTAAGAAAATGTTTAATTTTTGTTACAATTAAACATTTTCTTACCATTTCTGAATCTATTTATTACAAATAACGTTAACTCCAAGAGGTTGTAGATCTTCGCCTTATAAGTCCATGTTGATATGGAGATTGATCTACAAAGATGTTTCCAGTGGGGTTTAGTAAGTAACCACCGGGAGCCTTTTTTGGTCTTAGTTCCCTAAAGACTTTTATGATTTGGTTCCGTCATAGCGAGGTTGGGAATAAATCCGATTTCCTGATTGGATTTATGGTATTGTACTGGTTTGCGAGAATTTTACTTTCTGCCTGTTTCTGAAGAGCAAGGTCGAGAAGGCGGGTGTATTTCTTAAGGCGTTGCATTGAAGATGGCGATCTGCTGGTCTGACAAGCACGAGTACGTCTTCTAGGGCTTCATTAATGCGTCCGATATCCGATTCCATATAAAGTTAAGGGGTGAGTTCTATAAAACAAATCACATACTTTTTGTATTTAAGCCAGTTCGATTATTTTATGGCTTTGAATAAGTGTTCTTAGCACAGGAAAGTGGTCTGAAGATAGGTCATAAAGCGCTTTGGCAGTTATTAGATTGCGTGATATGTTTTTTGTCACCGCAAAATCAATTAGATTTAGGAGCTTTCGGGTGCCTGCTGGCCAGTATTTCCAGGACTTCCAGGGGAAACAAACTCCAATTTGTTTCTTAAATTTATAATTGCAATGTACAATTGCCTTCCTTGGGGTGTCACAAGACGTAATCCCCAGCGCTTATGTTTGGCATTGTAGTCTCCTGCGGCTATGAAACGATCCCCAAGTGAGCTGTAGAAATCCATGGATCGTCCTTCCGAAATTGTTTTGCGAGTCGGGCAGTAAACGGCAGAAATTGAAAGGTTTCCGTTTCTTGATTGCATTTTTATAGATGTGGCCTGCAAGTAATTTGTTGCAAACCTTTGGTGAAAGTGGTGTTTGCTGCGTTCTCTGATTAAGACTTCGGTTCCGGCGTGGGCTTAAGGAATTGTGTTAATTCAAGCTTATGCGCCGTGAGACACCATTGCAAAGGCATTCCATATTGATATTTGAGACTATGCATCGTACTGGTTTTTAAACAAGTGTTTTCATAGTCGTTTTCATGAATGACAATAGTTCCACCATGCTTTGTTGCAGGGTAAACATCGTAGTTTCCATTTTGTTATTTGGCTGTCCTGTGGCGTGGTGAGAGCTTCCTTGGTTAGAGGATTTTCCATCCCAGATCGTAGAGCATCAGCATAGGAGATGCCGTTGGAGGTATTCGGTGCTGATAACGTCAGGTTCGATTCTCTTTATTACTACTTGCAGGCCCTTCTGCTTTTCAGTTGTAAGGTGTAATAATTTTTCTTTGCCTCGTCCAGGTATTTGCACACGGCTCGGGAGTGTACTTTTTATTTTGCTTGCACCTTTGTTTCATGAATATTAAAAAAAAGTGGGAAGTGAGTAGTTCTCTTAGAAAAGGAAAGGACGGCAAAACACAGGGTTTTAGCGCAGTATCTTGGAACTCCTTCGGGACCGGTGAACAGACTAGCTTAACTTTTTGGAGATCCAACAGATGGGAGCTTTCGGATAAAAATTAAGTTTAACTTGGACATGACATATGAAAAAGACTGATTTGGCCGGGAGCAAATCCATTTTTTTAAACACTTTATTTGTATTTATTTGTCATTCTAGGCTGGCTTAAGAGACTAACAATAAGTATTGAATTCTTAACTTTAATTCAATGGACCAAGGTTGGGCAGGAAGGACGGTGGATTCCCTGCAATCGGGAATGGCTGCCGAGCCGATTGAGCTGTCTGGCTAGTTTGTTTGGATATTGCCAGTCTGGCTTCATATTTAACTTTTCTGCTATAAAATTGTTTTTCACGGTTCTTATATTCTGGTCTCTAAGGATGTTGGCATTGCGTACAGGCACCCCCTATTACTGTTCCCAGGATCCAGAATGTCTTTAAACAGGTAACACCAAGTTATACTTTTTATTCAAGTCCAAGGGGTGAGCGGGAGTTGCTAAGCCGGTTTAAAAGGATACCAATATAGGTGACTTGTGGAATTGGTGTATTGTAAAGGGTCTAAAGGCGGACAAGAATCTTGGCTAAGTGTAAACGTGATATGCTAACATATTTTCATTGCTCGTTGACTTGTGTGCGAAAGTCAGCTATATATTTTTCCTATATGTGCTTTTTCTGTGATTAGAGATTTTGAGCAGCAGACAAGTGCAGAAGATTTTTAAATTGTGCATGCTTGAAGAATATTTGGAGAGAAGGATCTTCGCTACATGGCGTTCGGGACTGTGAATCGGTTCGTTGGCGTAAGTGGTTTGAAGACATTTTCTTCGTCGCTGTGCGCCATGTTTTATATGTTTTGTTTTTGTCCGGTCAATGATTTCGCAATTGGACACAGACGAATTTAAACCAGTTTCTGTAAAACCCAGTCACTTGTATCAAACCAAATTTGGTATTTGATATTTATTTAACGTGTTGAGCTTACCTAATAAGAAGCAAATATTTTGGTGGTGTTAAACAAAGGCCGGAGCAAGTTTATTGAGTGTGTGGGGGCGACATTTTCAACTACTTGATCTCGATTTCAATAAACCAATTAGCCGCTATATGGTTGGGCCAAATGGATGGATCAATGGCTCTATCGAAAAAATTAATCAGAGTAGCCGCCGCAGTCAAGCGTAAGATAAATGTGATACATTAGGCTTTCGAGATGCAATGGCCGAAATGGCCCTATTATAAACCTCGCCAATTATAAACCTATCATAATCACCAAGAATCTATTGGAGACCACAAGAGTCATCACTAAACAAGCAAAACGCATAACAAGCAAAGGCGACATGGGGTATACAAAGGACACAGCTCGGAGATGCCACAAATCGCCAAGACTATTTTGCTAGGTATGCGGACAGGATAAAATACGCACGACTCACTGGTGTCACCAATTCAATTTTTTTTTATTTTTATTGTTGAACACGCCACACAAGGATGGACCTTGTTTTTGTGTATTGTCAAATTATTTCTAAATATCCCAAAAGAAGCGGGTAAGGGGTGCTCCATTCTTGGGCAAATCAGGTGTGGTCATAGAAGGTCATAAGTTAATCAAGATATGTGGTTATAGAAGACGACCGTGTTTGTGTGAGCACACGTTCCCGGTATCGACTTGAGGATTTACAAATCGTCTCCGTTACTGTCGGCACTTCCGTGTCCTGGAACATAACTCGGTTTTCTACATAATGGTGCCACTTCACCCCCAATACTGCGGGAAACTATAGCGGCCAATGGGAGCAATGCGCGAACTCAGGGGACAGAGCAATAAAGTTCATTAGTCAACGTGTTCTTTCACAACACAGCAGTGCCCGACGGTATAAACACCGGATCCAGGAGGAGTTTTATATGCAGGGCACTAGCTAACAGAATACCCAGACACGGAGAAGTACCACCCACGAAATCCCGATGTAATCCATAAGAAATGGTGAACGAACAAAAGAAAAAACTGTGTATAGACTATAGGCAGCTAAATTAGCACTCAGAACGAGATCATACTCACAATCTACTAAGGGAAGAAACACACTAGATCACAAAAGTGGCTATTGGCAGATACCAATGGAAGAAAGCAGTAAGCAGTACACAGCATTCTCGATCCCGTGCCGCGGACTGTTTCAGTAAAATGTAATGCCATTCGGCCTACACTTAGCACCAGCTACCTTTATAAGAGCTTTGAACTCGGTAATTGGTCCGCAGATGGAACCATTCACTTGCATACCTGGACGACTTAGTTGTCATCGGAAGAACCAAACATAAGCACCTGGAGAAAATAAAAAAGTGATGCAGAGGCATCGCAAGAAAAATCTCCGAATCAACACTGAAGAATGCCACATCTTTAAGAAGGAGCTAAATTATCTAGGTATACACACAGAACCGGAGAAAGTAACCGCGATCCAAGCTCACAAACAACAAATATATACGCTTCGTCCCAGGCTTTACGGAACTAGCAAATCCGCTTTACCACTTGATCAAAAAGCGACGAAGAACGAGAAAAGGCGACTCAAGCCTTGGAGCTTGCGCTAACAGAGCGGTACTGACATAAAAAGACGAGGACGGCGAACACGTGATCGTATTACTACTCCACTGGGGTATACAAAATATGAGGATGTTCTTGGAAGGATACCACTGTGTGGTTATAACCGACCACCAGCTAGTAAGGCGGCTTGACTCAATAGAGAGCCCATTAGGACGCATTGCCAGATGGGCATTGGCAATGCAGCCATACTCGTTCGGGGTCCGCTACCGCAAGGGGAAGCTAAATGTCGTGACAGATGCGTTATCCAGAATGATCGAAACGACTGGATAAAGCAAAAACTTTTATCGATAGAGAAGGACCTGAAACGTAGCCAGACTACTTGCATATGATAAGATTACATCTTTTGTCACAGAGTTTCCTGAATTTATGGGCCAAAATTTGTAGTAAGTGAGGAAAAATATTTAGATGACAGTACTCATTTTTAGGCAAACTCAACTTAAACGCACCTGATTTCCATTTCTGGCCTTCCATGTTAAACCTATGTAACAATTGTATCTAGTATCTAGAGATAAACAATTTAAATCCAGTAATAAACAGTCCTAACCCGAAGAAGATACAAAAGAATTTTCATATTTCGACTTGGATATGATTATAGAATAAGGCTGTGTTGAATAATTAAAATAATAAGTAGTTTGAAAAAATTTGGCAATTAAATAGACGATTGCCTTATCTGTGGTTTCCGTCATGTGTTCAAACCACAGCGAGGAAGGATAAAAATCAGATTTACGCTTGGTGCTTGACCGAGTACTTAAATATATATAAAAAAATATTAAAAACCGTATCTTTATAATTCTTATAAGACATGACCTTTACATTTCTTATTTTATTTACATTTTGAAGGGTTGCAAAAATGCAAATAAGAAAAATATTTTTTTTAATTATCCCTATACTGTCTTACGCGCGCTAGTCGATCCAGGTTCAGAGGGCACGCTTATAACCGAACACATAGTACAAGCGCTTAATCTCAAACGCCACTCAATCACCGCCGAAATATCTGGAGTCGGAGAATCTTCCACTAACCAATGCAGATACACCACTCATCTTTCATTAAGCGCGTGTAACAATTCGACGTTTAACACAGAAATAAACCCAATATGTGTTGAACTCATTAACTACCCATTTGGAAAAGCAATCCGAAAGTCTACATAATTGCAGGCACCTTGAAGGGCTGTATTTCGCATATCCAACGTTCTTCGAATCAAATTAGATTATGCTGCCGGAACTGCGCAAAGGTAACGAGGACCAACCGATTGCGCAGCGAACAAAGCTTGGCTGGATTGTTTTCGGTCAAGTTAACTCAGCTACCACACATTTAACTACCATCAGGTGTCATTACACAAACTTGGAAAGGCTGGTACAAAAATTCTTCGACATCAATGAACTTAATTCTACGCGATCCCTAACACCAGAAGAAGAATGGTGCGAAAACCACTTCCAAAAAACGCACATACGACAGGAAAATGGCAAGTACATGGTGCGTTTACCATTTAAACGTTTGTTTGACCCCTCACAGGTTCTAGGTAGGTCACGACATTGCATTAAACCGATTCCAAAAGCTTGAAAGAAAGTTCCAAAGACAACCAGATCTTTATCACCGTTATGCCAAGGTCATTAATGAATATTTTGATTTAGGTCAAGCCAGAAAAACTACAACGACAGAGGAGCAACAGACATCCAGCAGCAAAACCTATGGAACCATCTGCTCGTCCTGTACCCTCCCACACCACGCAGTGATAAAGGAAGAAAGCATCACAACAAAGCTGAGGATAGTATATGACGCATCGTGCAAAACCTGCAATGGAAGGTCCTTAAATGATTTCTTATGTACCGGACCTGCCCTTCAGAATGATCTGGCAGGAGTTCTTATCAACTGGCGTCTTCACAGATTCGTATTTGCAGCAGACATTCAAAGGATGTACAGATGTAATGACATGCATCAAGAAGATGCCCAATTTCAACGAATTTTCTGGCGAGATGAACATGACCAACTGGATGAATATTTCTTAAACACAGTCACATTTGGAACTGCGTCAGCTCCTTATACGGCAATACGCGTTATTTTGCAGTTAGCTCAAGATGACAGTAGAACGTATCCTCTTCGAAATGAGATTTATGTAGACGATGTGCAAAGAGGGCATTCCACGACAGTCGGGGCTCGAGACATTCGAGGCCAATTAATTGCGTGTCTGCTTTCAGCCGGAATGGAATTCAGAAAAAACTCATTCTCCTTTAGAATGGGATGAACCGCTATCATATCCGCTTCGGGATCATTGGCATGAGTTCGTTACTAACTTACCACACATCGAGCACATCAAAGTACAGCGATGGTTCGGATTCGATCTCATCGATAGTTTGAACTTACAGCTGCACGTATTTTGCAATGGATCCTCAATGGCACACGCAACGTCTGCCTATCTGAGGACTGAAGATCCAAGTGGTACAGTCCGCACCCAGCTGGTTGCTGCGCGCAGCAGAGTCACACCCACCAAGCCAATCACGATCCCTCGTCACACTTGCGAAATGGAAACATAAATTAGCTGTCAGACGCCTCTATCGTCCTATATTGGATAAACGGAGGCACAGCCCAGAGCACCTGCACAGTGGCGACATGTTCCTACAAGCGACAACCCAGCTGACTGCGCAACGCGTGGTCTCACACCGCAAAAGATAGCAATTCATCCGTTATGGTGGACAGGACCTGCATGGCTTCAAAAGGCGGAACTACATTGTCCAACCGGTACCATGGCAATCTAAAGGGTCGATTATCTAGTTGCGAATAAAAAACCTCTACTATCGTATTGCATTGTCAGCAGGAGCCTGAAGGTCAACAGCCATTTTTAAGCCATACTCATCATACAACAAATCGTTATCAGTAATAGCATATGCGTTACGATTTATTACCAATATGCGAAAGCGAAGAAGCGATCGACAAACTGTTCCACTCACGGTAGCAGAATTACAAGCAGCCTTAGGACATATAATACGAATAATCCAATTGGAAAAATACACATCCGAAATAAACGTGCTGAAAAACCAGAAATCACTACCGACCGCTAGCAAGCTAAGCCAAATATCCCCTTTTTTGGATGAAAACCAGATACTACGCGTTCGGGGTCGTCTGCGAAACGCATGGCATCTTGCAATGGAGCAAAGAAACCCCATGATAGTGCCCCAAAACCATCCGTTCACGGAATCTCTTGTGCAAAATGCTCATCGGATCGCTTTACATGGTGGCACCGAGCTCACCCTGGCTACGATCAGACATCAATTTTGGATTGTGAACGGAAAATAATTTGTCAAACGTATTCTTCGCAAATGCATAATCTGCTTTAGACCTCGCCAAAGCCATGATCACAAATGATTGCAGACGTCGGGGATACTACCAGCACATGTATAGCGATTTTCTACAAGAACTTTCTAAAGAAGTAGTCCCCTTGCTAGCGCTTCGTCAGATTCAGTGGCATTTCAACCCACCACATAGCCCAAACTTTGGAGGCTTATGGGAAGCCAATGTGAAAGCAGTAAAAACTCATTTATATAGAGCCTTCTCAGGACAGAACATGACCTACGAGCAACTCGCAACTGTTTTAACACAGATAGAAGCCTGCCTAAATTCTCGACCGCTTTGTCCACTGAACCAGATGATGCGCCGCTTACTATACACTTCCTCCAAGGACAATTTTGGATGCGTTGGAGTAATGATTGGCTGTCGCACCTACAAGATCGTCCCAAATGGAAAAAGAAGCAGGACAATTTACAAGTAAACGACATTGTAATTGTAAAAGATGATCGATTACCACCCAGCGAATGAAGACTTTATTTAATTATTGAACTTAGTTATTGTTCATACTTAATTAGAGCAGACAACTTAGTAAGAGTCGCAACCATCAAGACAGCATCCGGCGTTTACAAGCGTTCAGTGTCTAAAATATGTCCTCTCCCATTACCTAGATGCGAACAGGCTGCATTATAAGAACTAGATAGCACGTTTGGTCGCACGCATTTGTCACATAATAAACACTTAGTTTTTCACAGATTACCCTACTAGCATGTCCTTTGATTATAGTACTGGTCCCAGCAGATCAGCTGTGCACGACGAATTTAAAAGCTACACCAAAACCGCTTTTCCATATACACACTTGGCTGTCACCGAAGAAAAAAAAGTCATAATCTGGAGAGGAAGAAGGAAAGTCGTGGGCTGGTCGCGAATATATATACGTTTTGAAACATTTTTACTATTACTAATTAAAATACAGAATAATATTGAAGTCCACTGAACTAACCCCGTCTAATAATTGAACTAAAGTCCCCAGAGCACTATTTGCTCCTCTATGAAACCTTAAGTTTAACAACAGAACACTTTATTGAATCTAAAGAACAGTAATGATACTCTGGTAATATTTTTTATACCCGTTACTCGTAGAGTAAAAGGTTATATTGTATTCGTGCAAAAGTATGTAACAGGTAGAAGGAAGCGATTCCGACCCTATAAAGTATATATATTCTTGTTCAGGATCACTAGCCGAGTCGATCTAGCCATGTCCGTCTGTCCGTCTGTCTGTCTATCCGTATGAACGCTGAGATCTCGGAAACTATAAAAGCTAGAAGATTGGCATTTTGCATGTAGATTTTAGGAGTTCTTACGCAGCGCAAGTTTGTTTCAAAATGGTGCCACGCCCCCTCTGACGCCCACAAGCCACAAGCTGTGGCCACAGTTTTGATGCTATTATGAAAATTTTAATTGATATGTATTTTTTCGTCAATACCTATCGTTTGGCCTAATAAAAGTTTGCCACGCCCACTCTAACGCCCAAAAACCAATGTCTTGGGGTAGATGGCGCAATACAATAGCGCCATCTAACGGATGACTTTGGAACAGCTGGCCAAGGTGCTCAACAGAGTCAACGTTAATTCTCGATAAGGATTTCTATTTAAGGAAATTTCGCTTTTAAGATGACTGTGAATAATAAGAGACATTCGATTATGAGAATTTTAAGTAGTATATGAGTGTAATAATACATTGTGGCTTGTGGGCGTCAGAGGGGGCGTGGCACCATTTTCAAACAAACTTGCGCTGCGTAAGAACTCCTAAAATCTACATGCAAAATGCCAATCTTCTAGCTTTTATAGTTTCCGAGATTTCAGCGTTCATACGGACAGACAGACAAACGGACAGACAGACGGACAGAAAGACGGACAGACAGACGGACAGACAGACGGACAGACAGACGGACAGACAGACGGACAGACAGACGGACAGACAGACGGACAGACAGACGGACATGGCTAGATCGACTCGGCTAGTGATCCTGAAAAGAATATATATACTTTATAGGGTCGGAAACGCTTCCTTCTAGCTGTTACATACTTTTGCACGAATACAATATACCCTTTTACTCTACGAGTAACGGGCCTTAACATTCCTATAATCGATAATGATGATTCTAACTAAGGACTTGCCAGATAAATATTTATGTAAAAAAGAAAAAAATACGAAATGCCTTACCATTCAGATCCATTTATTTTTGATGTAATTATCTCGTATAACTTTTCGGGACATGATTCCAGCACTTGTGTATAAATAATGTTAAGCAATTCTGCTGAGATCTTAAAAATTTCTTCATAATGATCGATCATAGTCCTATAAAAAATAAAGAAATGTAAACAAGATTTACGAATATATAATTACATATAAAACAATAAAATCGAATTTTTTTTAATTTTTACTTACATTAATAGTAAATAAAAAGTATAAAATATTGATCACAATCCTGTATATACCCTCGAGAAGCAATGCTTATAGTGTTTTTTTTGCTTTTGCACCATATTTAGCAAAAGTTAACAACTTTCCTCGCTTTAAAAAATTCCTTTTTATTTTTATTTAGTTTTGAGCTTTGCAAGGAATTAGCAGAACATGTTATAATTTTTGTCAGAACCTTGTAAGCCAGTGAGATAGACATTTTGGACTCTATAAATTATATATCTTCTTGATCAGCATCACAAGGCGAGGCGGTATAGCCATGTCATTTCTAATATCTTCTGCAATAATGATGATATTTTTGTACGGATAATTTTTTTTGGTATAGATTCTAACGACAAATCAAAATTAATATACAAACAATTTTTGCTAAAATTTTTTTTTATTTATTTTTTTTTGTTTTTAATATTTAACTGCTCTAATCGGTATCTGATGAGGAATCTTTAGATAAGTGTTCCTCTACATCTTTATTTAAAATAAGACTGATAACACATTGTCTACTATTTCATTGCCTTTGGAAGGGGAAACTGAGCATATTGATAGCATGGTAATAAATGGATCCGATAAAATAAAAAGTGTATTGGCCATGTCTTCCATTGTGTTTTTTCGCAAATTTTTTCGAGTTTGATGTAAACGATATTTTCGCAAATCTTTATTTCTGGCCTCGAGAGCCTTTTCTGACATTATTATTTCTGCACCATGCATTAAAATTTTATGGACAGATGTAGGCATGTAAAACCAAGTCCACATTTACTATTATTGTGGTTTGCAATGCATAATGTTGAAAGGCTTCTCTATCAATTTCATATCCACGTGCTAAGGTGGGTAAGATTACGCTGAATCCATAAATTAATACAGAGCTTACTCCGGTAATTTTGGCAGCCTTTTTTGGTTCTTGGAAAAATCTTCTGGCTTTGTTGCCGTTATTAGTATTACCAGAACCTGGCTTGGGAACATCAACCAATATGCCATTTCCTTTCCCAAATTATCTTGTATTTCCTTTTTTCTAACAGCTGCTTTTTCGCACTGCGAATTTGCCATTTTTTAAGAATAATTCTATAGCTAATATGTAGAATGCAATGAAGGAAACGAATCCAGGCTTGATATGCCATACTCATCAATAACGTGTGGATGAAGGTTTTATATTTTTCCAGAGTATTGTTGATCCAAGAACTATTTGTAGTGGTACCAAGCACACCGAAAACATATGTTGATCGATCATACAAGCATTTGTGTCGTTAAAGTTTTGACGATATGTTGCATGGCCACTACTCCCACAACAGCCCCATTTGTATATTGCAGTTATCGTAGGAATATTGCTATTCTCTGCAGCTGGAAAATCTTTGGAATGTCCGGTATATAATCTGGCAACTGTGTGATCAATCAAGCTTTGTAAGGGTACTTAGAATGAATGATCAATGACGTTGAGACCACTAGGATGGCACTTTTTTTCCAGACAGTAGAACATCGTACATCGGAAATATATTTGCATTCCGCTTTTTGGTACCACTCTGCAGGTCTATATATGCCTTCTTTGTGTAACTACCATCAATATATAAAGCTAAGGCTTCCTCTGCTGTGTACTTAATCGGTTGGTTATCAGCTGATTGAGTAGCTAATATCATTTTTTTGGGCAAACTTTCATCAGAGTTTAATAACGTAATCATCTTAGCTGCACTTCGCTTGCCAGAATTATACAAACTAGTATTAGCCGCAGATACGAGCTCTTCACACGAAATTGCTTTAACGATGTCCGAAACTTTATTTTTTTTTGTTTTCTCCTGGCTGTCTCCTGGCTTGCCATTTGGATGCCACTTTTTTTGGTAACATTTTTTATTTTCTCAATTATTTTCGCGCAGTCACTATCATTATATATATTTCTGTCTTTAATATTGTTGTAGACGTACAGACGCACAGCAAAAAATTTGTTGAAAGCATCATTTTCCATGAGCCATACTGAAAATAGCACGCGTTCGGACACTGACAATGAGGCTAAACGAATATATTTAAAGGTAATATGCGGAAATATGCGGCTCATGTTGAACATTTTCACAGTGCAAAACATTGACTAATTTTTATAAAAAAATTGATATCGAACCCAGTTGAACCTCAAGTTCTGATCTACGTAGGTTTAGTTTGTTAGTAAACATTATATCTCTTACGTGCACTACACCTCATACAATTTTGGGACGTACACAATCACAGGTCACAAACACTTATTTTGTAGTTAATTACATACCTTTTTCCATATTTAATAGCAAAAAGATGAATTGCAATGAATAAAATCAAATTATTTGCAAATTTTAGCAAGTGGTTAAAATTGGCGGGAGAGAGGTAGGCGTCAGCTGATGAAACACATATGTTGTGTTTGAAGCTTTACAGCTGTGCGAATATTGAGCGGAAAGCGAAATAATAGGTTTTTTTTTGCCTATTGCTAAATGAGTCGGCTTGCCGACTTTATCTTCCATACTCGTTTTAATTTATTGTTAACATAGAAATGGCCATTCGAAAATTATATACAAGATTTGGTAAAACAAGAAAGGAAGCAAACTTCGGTAAGTCGAAGTTTATATACCCTTGCAGTTATTACAAAAGGACTACATTTCGATTTATATGCCTCTATTACTAAAAACAATGAAGCTATTCGATTTTTCGCGGCATTTGGCCATCGTTTCTATAGCAGCTATATCCATAATATTTAAATACTACCAAATCCCAAAGAACAAAAAAAAAATTAATACAAAGTTATAATTTTTAAATTTTTTTTTCCGATTGTTCCTATGGGAGTTATATAATATAGTCGCTCGATCGTTCCGACTTATATACTACCGGCAATAGAAAAACAACTTTCGGGAAAGTTTCAATCAGATAGCTTTAAAACTACTAGTTTGCGTAGAAACGGACGGACGGACAGACGAACGGACGGACATAACATATAGTTAAAATATATAATTGTTTTTTTTTATTTTAATTTTTGACATTGTAACTGTTTTTATTCCTTTCCAGAGGGTCGTATAATTTTAGACAAAAGTTTTCAACGTACTAAATGATACATTTTCATTGATCAAGATCACCAGGAGAGTTGATCTAGCCATATTCGTCTGTTCGTTTCTACGCAAACTAGTATCTAAGTTTTATGGCCCTCATCTAGAGAAACTTTTCCAAAAGTCTTATATTTCTTGCTGGTAATATATAAGTCGGAACGGGCCGAATCGTACGACTATATCATATAGCTCCCATAAGATCAATTCATTGTTTTCAAGGAAATTAAAATGGAATTAAAGTAAACGCATACAATTACTGGCAAATATTTTTTAAAACATCCCACAAAGAACGGAAATACTATTCAAAACAAGAAAGGAAAGCTAACTTCGGGCGTAGCCGAAGTTGAAATACCCTTGCAGAATATTCTGCAAATTATATTCTCCAAAATTATTCATATGATGCATTCTTAATACTCATAAAAAATCCCACCTTCCTAACTTTAAAAACACCAAAGTTATGGCATTTCCAATCGTTCAGTTATATGGCAGTTACAGGATATAGTCGGCCGATCCATATGAAATTTGGTAGGTCGGATTAATTGGCCAAAAATAAAATCCATAGGAAATCCCAACTTTCTAACTTTACAAAAAAAGTTATTTCATTTCCGATCAATCAGTTATATGACAGATATAGGATATAGTCGGCCGATCCTTATGAAATTTGATATGTCGGATTGATTGGGCAAAAATAAAACCCATAGAAAATCCCAACTTTCTAACTTTACAAACACCAAAGTTATTTCATTTCCGATCAATCAGTTATATGGCAGCTATAGGATATAGTCGGCCGATCCTTATGAAATTTGATATGTCGGATTGATTGGGCAAAAATAAAACCCATAGAAAATCCCAACTTTCTAACTTTACAAACACCAAAGTTATGGCATTTCCGATCAATCAGTTATATGGCAGCTATAGGATATAGTCGGCCGATCCCGGCCGTTCCGACTTATATACTGCGTGCAAAGGAAAGAAGGGTGTGTGCAAAGTTTGAATTCGATATCTTTAAAACTGAGACTAGTTCGCGTAGAATCAGACAGACGGACAGACGGACATGGCTATATCAACTCAGGAGGTGATCCTGATCAAGAATATATATACTTTATAGGGTCGGAGATGTCTCCTTCACTGCGTTGCACACTTTTGACCAAAATTATAATACCCTCTGCAAGGGTATAAAAATAGTTTTATATTTCGAGTGGTCTTTTGAGAAATTCTGACTTAGCTGCAAAAAGAACTGCATCTAACGTAACTAAGTCCAATTAGAGGTATAAAAGCACTGTTAAATAATGATATAAGTGTGACCAACCTTACGACATTAATTGCATCACTCATATATTCCTGTTCTTTATTCCTTGGAAATGTTAAAAGTGTGCTTCGCAAAATATTTGGAGCAAAAACTGTTGCTAGGTTATTGCTATCCATTTTATTTCCAATCATAAGACAATTCCCGTCAGTATTGCATAAATCATCGCTATGGGCTGCTACTTTTGTCAAAAATATTAGAAGAGCATACAAGGTGTCTCTGTGTGGTATGGGAAGTAGTCTTATCAAATGTGATATAGCCTCAAGTTGCAAGCGTCGATTTCTTATACCTGAAAAAAGTCTGTTCACTATTAAATATACATGTAATCGAAAATAAATACGTTGTGTTTTTAAAAAGGTTAAGTAGAGTCTGTCGCAAAGCAGTGGTTCTGGAAGGTCCCGTAAATATTCTTTAAGCAGGGTGGCAACATCATGCGGGCATGTATCAACAGAAATCTTCATATGACAGTCCTTATCGAATTCATCACGCAACTAGTAATCGTGATATAAATTGAGAAATAAAATAAAAATTTTTAGTGGTTCTTGACAACTTACTTGCTTGACTCGTTTTTTGGATGTACTCACTCGAAAGAGACCAACCTTTTGTAAGCCATTCTCTTCCAAATATTCGATACAGTTCTTTACGAACATTGGTACCATTAGTTGTGATTTATCTTGATAAGTCTTATCAAACCTTAGCTCAGAGTTTGTGAAAGACTCGCCAAAACATTCAGTCGTGTCCATGCACTTAGATGGTAAACTTTCGCATGACCTCACCTAAAATCAGAAAGTTTCAAAAATTATTATTTAATATATAATTAGCAAATAGACTATCACTAGTTTTAAATCTATTCCGAACTATATACTAAACGACTTGTGTATTTAACATATTGATGCTTGAAGTGTGGTTTGTGTATAACAGACATTAATAGTAACATTAAGCGCATTAAAAAAATGTTCGATTCTCCGATTCTTTTTTATGCTGATATATATCATATACTCGTATATTCAAGATTAAATTACAATCTTAATGTCATCGTTTCCCTATGATTACATTTATCGTTTTCCGGTAGTTTTATATCAAATTCTTGTTCACATATTGCGTCATCATATATGCAACTCATCTTTCCATTATCCAGTCTATTTCAAGTAAACTATCAGATAGAAATAATCTAGAATTAGGTGACTTTAGTTTACTTAGTGAGACTTGGTTTTCTGAAAAAAAAAATCGATACACCTTACGTGTGTCAAAAATAACCTTCAAACAGATATAGTTGCGTTGATTTTAGTAGTTTACTACTTTTCGCTTTTAAGTTATCTAAGTAATAGGACATAACGAATCCTCCTTAGAAATTCTGTCCAAAGCCTGAGCCGGTTTACTTCAGGCGTCCCATAAGGGACTCACACTTGTTGTTGTGAATGCACAGTAATGCCACTTTTCATTTTTTTGTGCCTTGACTTAATCATGTATGTTGGTGACCCTGGCGTCTTTTTACACGCAAAAGTTAATTTATCTGGTCATATTTTTCGTGAATAGTATAAAGCCAGGAGAGTGCTTTGATATATTAAAAGGTGGTCAAAAAAATTCGATGAAAAGCTGTACTGCAAGATCTGGTACGGGGTTTTTCTAGTCGAACCGAATGAGCTTCTGGAGAAGGTCGACGACACCAATAAGCAGTTGGCCTTCAAGGAAAAAAAATGGTCGCAACCCCCACCATATCGATGCTGAGAGAAAGATATCGAAATCTGCTTAATACAATAACCATGGACGAGAGGTGGTTAAGTCAATGTTTTTGAACCTCAAGGATTTACACTATTAGATTCAAAGTCGTCAGTAGGGGAAGGGTGAAGATAATTAAAAATTTAACTTTAATACTGTGGGAGACTACCTTACGAGTTCCAACCACATGTCAGCGTCTCTCGGTGAATACCAAAACAGCTGATCTGCGCAGGCTTCACCGGGAATGGCACTTATCGATAGATAAAGCTTTATCCTAAGATCTCATCCCGAGTCCCCTCTCTTCTGAACAAGCCTCGACGAGTAACGCAACTTGCTAATATTACTACTTATTATAATCAAGTACCATCAGTGAATAAAAGATTACTGTGATACCGAACTCCCACAATACAATAAATGCATAGCTTCTGATGGATCAGAGCTACATGCAAGTCGCACGACATGATTCGCAAAAGCCAGTCATCAGGATGATGCAGTGGGCAGTTATCTTTTTGATAACATGAAATGTCAAACGGTTTTTTTCCTATTACTGACGATTTTCACGGGTGACAGTCCTCCTCATAGCACCACCGGGCCTTACACTACAATTATAATTCAACAAACATAGTTTTTAAAACTAGAAAGAGTCAAAATAAAATTTTTTTTCAGACTATAGATATATAATATTTTCTTCTAGATGAAAAACGCGCCCAAAACCAATTTAAACAAGTTCTATAAAATTGTCAAATATAAAGTTAAAAACTGAAGAGGGTAAGTAAAATCATCAGCAAACGCACTCGACTACGAATGACAGGACCAGTCCATAATTTTAAAAAACTATTTTAAGGAAACATGCACCTGTACAGCAAAGGAAATCATATCCAGCATAATGGAATAAGGAACCAGCGGCCTAAAACAATGGTCACTACAAAAATAGATCAAAAAGTAAATTATATTCTCCAAAATATTCATATTATGCATTCTTAACACTCATAAAAAATCCCTGCCTAACTTTAAAAACACCAAAGTTATGGCATTTCCAATCGTCCAGTTACATGGCAGCTATAGGATATAAAACCCATAGAAAATCCCAACTTCCTAACTTTACAAACACCAAAGTTATGGCATTTGCGATCAATCAGTTGTATGACAGCTATAGGATATAGTAAGGCGATCCCGGCCGTTCCGACTTATATACTGCGTGCAAAGAAAAGAAGGGTGTGTGCAAAGTTTCAATTCGATATCTTTAAATCTGAGAGACTAGTTCGCGTAGAAACAGACGGACGGACATACGGACAGACAGACGGACAGACGACATGCTTATATCAACTCAGGAGGCGATCCTGATCAAGAATATATATACTTTATAGGGTCGGAGATGTCTCCTTCACTGCGTTGCACACTTTTGGCCAAAATTAAAATCCCCTTTGCAAGGGTATAAAAATGTGTTAGAAGGCGATATACGATGCCAAAAAGGAACCTAAAGCCACTACTCAGAATCACTAGAAAAAATGAATGTCATGCTCAGCGACTTTGACAAAATCCTTACCCGAACTGTTGGGCTAAAGTCACAGGCACAGATATCATTGGCATGGAAAGAATAATATGGGCGATAGACTTATTGGACAGGTACAAAAAAAATCTTAGGATATAACTCAAGGCTGGGTTTTGTCGTCACTACTCTTACTTAATCATGAAAGAGATATTGAATGAAATCCAAAGACGAGTAAAAGAGGCAGCTTACGCAGAATACGTAGTTCAACTAGTACGGGTCACAAAAGTTATCGGCATAGATAAGCTTAACAAATGGGCTAACACGTGCGAATTAGATACAAAATTATAAAAAGAAAACAATCTGGAGTTTCAGAGATAGAAAAGGATGGACTTAGAAGGAAACTACGGTCTATACGACAACGGAACTGAGATTCGGGAATAAATACTCGACCACCTACTTAACTAAATAAGACTGGATAAGAGGTCAAATAACCAAACCAGTTGAATTATCACTCTAAACTGACGACTCGAAAATAAGCTGAGGTGTAAATCATTGGCAGCTGGGGATTAGGTCGTCGTCTTCCGGAGCCAGGGACTTACAGCCTGAGCTAATCACAGGTACCAGAAATAAGGAGGGGGGGTACAAAAAACTTTTTTACCTACCTACCATTACTAACATTTATAATCTCGACTTAGTAAATTATTGTTATTGTTTGTGTTACGTCAAATATATTATTATTTAAATGAACAAAATATACTTACATGGTCATTTAGCTTCATAACACTTCCTGGGTTACTATCACTCCCCCGAAATACTGACATTAGTGAATATTTTGATCGGTTCTCTATATCATTGTTTTGGTTTCTGCCTCTCGCTAAGCAACTTTCCAGCGAAGTTCCAAACAATACTATGCGACCATCTTGATATATAAAAAGGTTTGGATTATGTTTCAAGAATTTTGGAAGTTTACATTTTATTGTATAAACTTGAACGCCTGATTAACTTAAACTTACTCTGAGCATCTTTCCTTCCAATATCAAAAAAGCTCGTGGTCAACGATTTTTTTTTAGGGACGATTTGTCGTTTGTGTGAAGTAATCTTTAAATCTAAAATTTTAATAAATAAAAAAGAATTGTATAGCTTAGACCGTATGAATTATAATCAATTAATTAAAAATCAAAAAAAATTTATTTTTTTTTTCTGTTGAACACGCCACACTTGGAAAAAGCGGTAGTGGGTTCTCCATTCTTAAGCAAATAAAGTGTTTTGTTAATTTTTATGATTTGAATATGTTTAATTCCCTTCTTTCATTTGTGTTGTGAATAAAGAAGAGTCAGCTATGCCCGGCCACAAGAAAGATTCCAGCACCCCAAATATAGAAAAATTTCTAAACGCAACTGCATGCGTAGTTATCGATCTCTTTGTATGATATTCTGACATCACACTTTGAAAAATTATAAGAGATTTAATCTTTTTAACGGGTATTTCTAAGGAATAGCCCAATTTTTTTAAAGTTCCATGGGGCGTATATTAAAAAAAAAAACCATTAAAAAAGTGTGACCAAATTCTGTGCTATTTAGTAAGAGTATAGTATTCTAAAAAGCTTATGCAAGTCATAGTTAGGTCTACAAGGATTTAATATATAAAAAAACAGAAAAGCTAAGCTGATAATAAGTGTAAATGCATATGTTTGAAAATTAGTTTTAAACGTTTTGATCACAAATGAAAAGAAAGAGAATGACTCTTTCCAAATATGAGGAAATTGTGTTCGCTTAAATTGGACTCGAATAAGGGCATCGACGTAGACGTCCGATCTCCGCCGTTTTCAAAATCGATCTGCGGTCACATAAAAAAATATGATATCGAAAGATTTAAATCTCAAATGTCAATGTCAAATGTCTCTTTTACTGCGTTAATAACTTCTGACCAATTTTATATCTTCATCAAAGCTTATTTGTGAAGCAGGAGCTAGTTGCATTTGGACATAAAAAGTTTATTCACCAGTGGTCGAACTCTGTGGCCTACAATAAATGGAACCTTAATATCATCTTAAAATTCACCGAGCCAGTCTTGGGAAATAACTTTATACAGCTTTGGGTAAAATTCTGGCCTATTACCGCATCGCTTCTATAACTTTTGCTGACCGTTGAGTCTCAAATTTGCTAAACGCTTTAATCTGTAAGGGAAACCATGTTAATCCACAACTTATACAGGTTTCAATAGGATCTTTCTTTATATTATTCAAATAGACATTACGTCCACCGTCTTATTTTTCCTTGTGGCATTTTTTGTTCCATATTCCCATCTGGTGACACTCAAAGCATCCCCAACACTTTGTAACATAATTTGTGTTTGTTGTCGGGTCATTCTTCTTTGTGTTGAATTTCAAATTTGCTCGTGTCTTCTCCTGCTGTGATCACTCATTGTACTTCAGTAGAATGGTCTGTATCGCGTTCACATTCGTTGCTAATACAATCGAGACAGTCCTTAGTTTACTGAGTTTCCAATTTTCTAAGGTTAATCCTACATCAAAACTAACAAAAGTGAGGCTTGCTTTAGAGGAATACGAATTTACAGTAGAGTATCTTAAGGGTAAAGACCAATATGTTATGCGTTATTATGAATAACCAACGATCAATTAAAGGACTATACATTAAATATTTTAAAAGTCCCCACAAGATATAAAAGAAGATACAAATCCTGCGCAGGAAATGGAAAAAAGGATTACGTCAACAATCCCTTAAAACAGCTATAAAACCAAACGTATTCAAAGTTAAAAAAACGACGAAATACAAAAAGAAGTTACCTTTGAACATCGAAAGAAAATTATTGCAAGATATAACGCTAGCGATTTGTATACTGATGGTCCTTAGACTTAGGTACATACATCAAGAGTACTGCTACTCACCCTGGTCCCCTCAATTAAGAAAAGAGGAAAAGTAAGCAATTTAAAAAACCATGACCAAGGTAAAAAATTATTTACAATAGAAAGAAGTCACAGAACCTTTAACAAACTTATGTACATATAAATGTATATCGTATATGTAAGTTAAGTCCTTCCGTCATCACCAGGACAACGGAAGACTAATTTCGCCACCAGAAGGTAGCGCAATCCTCTTTACCTAAACATTGTAGGTATACGTAATCCGAAAGTGTTCCTGTCCTCCAGACAGACCCGCTTTAGAAAGTAAATATTATACATATGTATATAGTAGCATATCTACCTCTACATATCTACCACATAAGCACATTCACACTACGCACTTGTCAACGTAAGCAAAGAACCCTAAATTAACGGCTCCCACAAGTCGCCAATTAATATAAACATCCTTCTCATACTGATTGCTCTCATTTTGGACACTCTCAATTTATCAATTGCGTTCTTTCTGCCAATCGAAGGTTTTCTAAACGTCAGCGTAGTTTATAAGTCTGAGTTGTAAGTTGAATCTTGTAAGGAGCAATGATACTAGATAGACTTCTGCATGAATGCATCCAAAACGACAAATAAATCACTTAGTCTAGAAGTGGGCACACTTTTTTTTCTGCACAGTATATTTGGGTGTGAGTGAGTAGGGTAGTATAGTCTGTTTTGATTGACAGTGCTCTCACTTATTCCATAGTTGTACAGCTGTTGATGAGTACAGCAAAATTGATGTGCAGTAGTCAGCGCACTGTACAGTGTGTTGGTGTGCAGTATACTTACTGTACAGTGAATGAAATTTCATGACTGGTACATACACACATATATATATACCGGGTGTATGTATGTCATAGAAAGAATACGATTAAAAAATTGATTTGTATTTTAGTTTCAAATGTATTTATTATACAATAAAGAATTTAGAAATTATTAATATTTTAATTAAAACTAATTATAACAATTATTTTATGTTATTAAAGAATCTATATTTAAGTTATTATTATTGGAATGAAGGAACATTATTTTATTTACCATGTCTTCAGTGGTGGCAATTTTTGACTGCACTCATCTGCACAGTTGTACACAGTCAACACACAAGCTGTACAGCGTGTTTAAAAATGGACAAATGTTGTACTCACTCCCGAAGACTACAACCATATACTGTACTCACTCGAAGTGAGTACACTGAAAATGTTGTGCTATATTCTTCTGGCCTATAGTGTTCACTGTACAGTAAAGAATGAGTGCAGTATTTTTTTAAGAACACTATACTACTGTACAGATCTGTTATGCTACAAATGAGTACATTCATGCAGAAGTCTAATACTAGACCTATGTCTCCCAGTTCGCGCTTCACACTATAAAGAAATTTATATATTTTTTAAAAGTGTTAATTCAGAATTTGTTATTGGCTCAGCCGGTAGGATATAACTATTTTTACGGTTATATTATCCTTAAAGAACCCAAATATCGTTCGTCACAGTGCAATTTAAAACCAGCTATCGCAGTGTCGGTTTGTGTCGCTATTATACGAACGGAAACCCCAATTTTTTCAACACGCTATCGAAGCTCAGGCTGCGAGGTTTTTAACCCGTGTGACCGTCAAGTATCTAAAAATTTAAATTTGCAAAAACCCGTTTAATACAGGTTATTGTAAAAGTTCGTGCTTTTGTTCGTAACACAAGGGTTGCTAAAAAATAAAAACCTTAGTTACCAGTGGTAAGAGACGAGGTATAAGTTTACAATATTAAATCAAATTCAAAATACCAAAAACTTTTAAATTTGAGAAAAATGTATCAAAACTAAACAAAACAAGAGTCGAGTGCCTCGACTATTAGATACCCGTTACTCAGCTGAACAACTTAATATTATAATTGCCGGGCAATCGCAAATGTGTACAATGTAAATACATACATATACACATACGCCATTGTTTGACTCAGACCTCCAATTTGGCTAACTTGATTTGATTTGCATATTTCTTGGGATATAGTTCGGTATTGACAAATGAAAACCATCGCAATTTGCTTTAATATAAATCCTTATCGAGAATTAACGTTGACTCTGTTGAGCACCTTGGCCAGCTGTTCCAAAGTCATCCGTTAGATGGCGCTATTATATTGCGCCAACTACCCCATGTAGAAATGTAGGCGCTAGCCAGGCTTAAGCGTTTAATGAGTTTTTGGGCGTTAGAGTGGGCGTGGCAAACTTTTATTAGGCCAATCGATATTTATTGACGAAACAAATACATATCAATTAAAATTTTCCTAATATCATCAAAATTGTGGCCACAGCTTGTGGCTTGTGGGCGTCAGAGGGGGCGTGGCACCATTTTGAAACAAAATTTGCGCTGCGTAGGAACTCCTAAAATCTACATGCAAAATGCCAATCTTCTAGCTTTTATAGTTTCCGAGATCTCAGCGTTCATACGGACGGACAGACAGACGGACAGACGGACATGGCTAGATCGACTCGGCTAGTGATCCTGAACAAGAATATATATACTTTATAGGGTCGGAAACGCTTCCTTCTATATGTTACATACTTTTGCACGAATACAATATACCCTTTTACTCTACGAGTAACGGGTATAACTAAAATGGCAGAACCAGTGAAACTATTGTCAGAAAACCATCTTAATCAAGCGCTGAGCCAGATCAGGGCCTTGAGCCAGTACCGCAATTTGGAGGCAACACATTTGAACTCAGCCCGTTCATCAGGAGGATAGATTTCATTCTGTAGCTACTTTACAACATGTATACGCCAGGCGAGCATATTCTTCAGTGCGATCGAAATGCAGCTTCACGGATATGCCCAGAGGATATCTCAACTATCAACAGCCAGGTGCTGGATGGATTTAACGAACTCTCTCATCAATGAGTACAAAACCCAGACGTCCTGCAAAGAACTACTAACACCCCCTTTCCCGGGTGTATACGTAAGTTCGTTGAGGACATTGAGTCCAAATATTTTATAATATTAAATGGGGCTAGTGCGCCCCTTCGAACAATAAAAAGAAATAGCGAAAGTACAAGTGGCCATATGAAAATGGATACAGAACATATCAACAAGCCCAGGTCAAAGAACAGGAAATAGAAACCCCTACATACGAATCACCATGAATGATCAAGAGTTCCGATGTGTTGTAGAAACAGGCTCTTCTATTAATTTAATTAATAAAATTACTTTCATTTTCTGACCAAAAATACACAAAGTCCGACCAAACAAACATTTTGGGTCCATAATTTTTCCGATAGATATGATATGCTCATGGGAAGAGAATATCTCGAAGCATGTAATGCATCAATTCGGAATGAGATATAATTATAATGATTTCGATTATAAACGAAGATAAGCTGAAATTGTTTCTTGCGATCCCCCATTTACAACAGATACACCATCTAATTTTGCAATAAATAATGACTTGAAAGAAACCAATAAGTTTAGATTAAAACACTTTAATGACGAGGAAACAGATAATCTAAAGCGAATTTTATATGAATTTAGCGACATACTAAGAAAATGACAATTTGACTTTACTATCAAGTAAGCAGTTAACAAAAACCATTCAAATATCCTTTACGACCAAGAAGTCGATTTGCAAATGAAGGATATGATATAACAGAGTATAATTCGAAAGTCGAATTCCCCCATAGTTCACCTATTTGGATAGTACCCAAGAAAGGGGTTGCATGAGGAACAACAAAGTTCCGAATCGTTATTGACTATCATAATTTGAATGATATTACGGAAGATGACAAATACTGGAGAAACTTGGTAGATGTCAATATTTTACCACTATGGACCTCTTAAAAGGTTTTCACCAAATACAAATGGATGATAATTCTATTAAAAAGACAAAAATGGACATTACAAATATACTCGAATGCCTTTTGGATTAAAAAATGCTCCTGCTACCTTTCAAAGGTGCATGAACAATCTCTTAAAAGATTTGAACTACAAGGATTGTTTGGTCTACTTGGAGGATATTATCGTGTACTCCACTTCATTGGATGAACATGTATTATCTTTGCAAAAGGTTTTTAAAAAAATACGAGAAACTAATCTCAAGCTTTAACTCTACAAATACGAGCTTATGAATAATTATTATATCAACAACCGGTATAAAACCAAATCCTCCTAAGATAGAGGCAATACAAATTTTCCCTATACCCAAATCCGCAAAAGAAATCCTTTTTAGGTCGGTGTGGATTCTATAGGAAATTAAAAAAATAGAAATACCATTGACAGCAAAGCTTTAAAATGGCGTAACATTAAATATAAAAGATAATAATAATGTCCGATCCATTTTCATTAACAACAGATGCAAGTAATATTGCTATAGGAGCAGTATTATCACAAAATCATAAACCAATCTGCTATGCCAGTAGAACTCTTAATCAACATTTTAGCTGGGCCACCAAATATTTCAGGTCCTATCTTTTTGGCAGAAAATTTCTGATCCTTAGTGATCACAGGCCTCTGGTATTGCTTAATAATATCAAAGAACCTAATATGAAATTACAGCGGTGGAAAATAAAACTAAATGAGTTTGCTTATGAAATAAAATATTTGCAGAGGAAGAATAGAGGAAGCTTATTTAGGAGAGACTTCCAGTAATTCAAATACAATAACAACAGTAGCTACAGTGCATAGTGCACCAGAAGATAACCAAAACCACATTTCACTAACGAAAAGACCACTTAATTATTATAACAGACAATTCGAATTTATAAGAGGAGACTCAAGTGAAATGTCGAAATAATAAATTACTTTCATAAAACAAAAATCATAATAACGTATAAAGAAATGATAATCGAGTACGCAAAACAATTAATAATCGAATACTTCTCTGCTAAGAAAAGCGTAATATATTTTCCATTTGAAACAGAATTTTTAATCTATCAAAAAGCATACATTGCAATTATCTCTCCAAATAACTTAACTAAAATAATGAAAACTAATGATAAATTAATAGATAGTAACACTTACGTAGAATTCAAAGAAATTGTTATTAAAACACACAGAGAACTATTACATCCAGGAATAGAAAAACAAACATCACTTTTTAATTCAAAGTTTTATTAATGAATGCAAAGTGTGCAACCTCGCAAAAACAGAACACAGAAATACTAAATTAGAATTCAAAATAACCCCAGAAATTTTTAATCCAAGAGAAAAATATGTCATCGATTTCTATATGATAGATAATAAACAATTTTTATCTTGTATTGACATTTATCAAAATTTGCCAATTTAATAAAAGTCGACAGTCGAGATTGATTAGAAGCAAAAAGAGCATTAACCAAGTTTTCAATGAAATGGGTAAACCAAATCAAATTAAAGCAGACAAAGATTCAGCTTTCACGTGTACAGCATTGCAACTTTGGTTAAAATCTGAAAATGTTGTTATTTATATAACAACAAGCTAAAATTGAATTTCTGATATTGGGAGATTTCATAAAACAGTAAATGAAAAATTAAGAATTATAAACTGTGAAACAGACATAGAAAGTAAGCTAACATAATTTGAAACTATTCTTTATGTTCATAATCATAAAACAAAACATAATACCACAGGTAGAACCAGTACAGATATTTTCATTTTCGCTGGAACTCCAAAAACTGTGTATTAGTAAAATAAAATCAATTAATGAATCATAAAATAAATTTGAAATTGATACTAGATCTAAAACACTAACAACAACAATCAAAACAAGAGAGAACGCTATAGTCGGGTGCCCCGACTATCAGATACCCGTTACTCAGGTAAAGGGAGTGCGAGGGAGATGGAGATAGAAACTTTGATCACGCATAACTTTTTAACGAATGGTCCGATTTGAAAAATTTCTTCTACATTTCGATAGGTATTGATAAACACAATAAAACTGCATTTTTACTTTTCCGAAATATTTAAATTTTTAAAATCGTATATTAGCGATTGTGGGCGTTAAAGGGGGCGTGGCACCTTTTTGAAACAAACTTGCGCTGCGTAGGAACTCCTAGAATCTGCATGCAAAATGCCAATCTTCTAGCTTTTATAGTTTCCGAGATCTCAGCGTTCATACGGACGGACAGACGGACAGACGGACATGGCTATATCGACTCGGCTAGTGACCCTGATCAAGAATATATATACTTTATAGGGTCGGAAACGCTTCCTTCTAGCTGTTACATACTTTTGCACGAATACAATATACCCTTTTACTCTACGAGTAACGGGTATAAACACTAATCCGTTCAAAAAGACAGGAAAAATCACAAAATTAGATGATAATCATTACGAAGAAGTTAACAGAGGAAGAATAAAAATACATTAAAATTCTAAATATAAGAAAACAAAGAAAATTAACGAAAATAATTACGATAATTCCAGATGCACGCCAAATGAAAATCAAACCTAACTTGTTGATCAACACTATCAACATAAAAGCAAACATAAAAGGAAAGTTAACTTCGGGCGGAGCCGAAGTTAATAACTCTTGCAGATTAATCTGTATATGATGCATTCTTAATAGTCATAAAAAATCCCAACTTCCTAACTTTAAAAACACCAATAACATATTCCAATCGTTCAGTTATATGGCAGCTGTAGGATATAGTCGGCCGATCCTTATGAAATTTAGTATGTCGGATTGATTGGCCAAAAATAAAACCCATAGAAAATCCTAACTTTACAAACACCAGAGTTATGGCATTTCCGATCAATCAGTTGTATGGCAGCTATAGGATATAGTCGATATCTTTAAAGTTTCAATTCGATATCTTTAAAACTGAGAGACTAGTTTGCGTAGAAACAGACAGACGGACAGACGGACATGCATATATCAACTCAGGACGCGATCCTGATCATGAATATATATACTTTATAGGGTCGGAGATGTCTCCTTCACTGCGTTGCACACTTTTGACCAAAATTATAATACCCTCTGCAAGGGTATAAAAACAGTTATTTAATGTTCAAAATAGGAACCTTGGACTTACAAAATAATTACATCATAATATCATTGTTTAACCGTCAACTTAACAAAAACTGAAATAACTTATACTAATTTAATCGAACAATCAGAAGAATTTTCAGGTTTAAAAACAAATTTTATACTTAACAGAAAAATTGAACTGAGAAATGAATGGAATTAGAATTGCAAAACGTAGCAAAAGAGGTCTTATAAATTTTATAGGCACAACATACAAATATCTATTTGGAACATTAGATGAACCAGATTGGTCAGATATAAGAACAAGTTGAGTATGTGTGGGCTGTATTAATTTTATTCTTGCCAGTTGCGAAGCCTATTTGACACTGAATTGAATTTCGCAATACGACGCTTTCTTAGCAGCGTTGCCAGAACATAGATTAAATATATACAGAATGGAATAGAGATGGCATTATGGGCCTTTATATTAGAGATGATTAAAGCTAACATCCCGGCCCGCCCTGAAACACAGTTTCTGAATGGGGCAATACAGCAACTTTCGTGATGGGTCTGATCATCTCTCCTGTCAGGGTCTTTAATTTGACTGCTCGAACGAGGTTGTCCTTCCCTGGATAGGTTTCCATAACCCAAGCGATGTGCCAAGATGCCTGTGGTGAATTGGACTCCCTTACGAGCACAACATCACCGGTCGAGATGTTGGGTGTTGAAGTAGTCCATTTTGGACGTTGCTGCAGAGTAGTCAAATACTCCTGATGCCATTTTCTCCACAATCCTTAAAGCATAGACTGGATGCTTTACCAATATCCTAATCGGCCCACTGGGATGTGACTCAAATCGGGATCAAGCACTGTTGTTAATGCTCGCCCAATTAAGAAGTGAGCGGGTAATAGGTAGTTGGTTTCCGTATCCGGTGTGTTGCACAAGGGGCGTGAATGTATCACTGCGCTTATTTGAGCAAGAAGTGTGCGCATCTGTTCAAAGGTGAGCGTTGAGTTTCCGGTAATTCTGCGAAGATGCAGAGGTGCTCTCGGGGGAATAAGTACCCATTGGATACCATCATCCGCTGGTGTGCTAGACACGGTGTCCTTGTGTGTCTGTGAAGAAAGCAATTCTTGCATCTCGTCGAGGGATCGCTTAGCTCCAATAAAGTTTGTGCCATTGTCACTGTATATCTTACTGCACTTGCCACGTAAGGATATGAAGCGCCGCAAGGCAGCCAAGAAGGTTTCTGTCGTCAAATCTGTGGCAAGTTCCAGGTGGATGGCCGAGGTGACCATGCAAACAAATAGGCATATGTAGCCCTTGCTGATACGTCGCTTCCGAACCATTGCATCCTTCAGAAGTATTGAACCTGCGAAGTCGCAACCAGTATATATAAATGGAAGCGCTTGTGTAATGCGTACGCTGGATAAATCAGCCATTTGTTGCTGGGATGTGTAGTAGCGTTGACGAAAGCAAGCTAAACATTCGTGTGTTATTTTGCGAATTAGATTACGTGCTCCAAATATCCAGAATTTTTGCCAAACAATAACAAAAAGTGAGGAAACGCCAGGGGGCTCGTGTTCCAGTATCTGCTTTGAGATGCGGTGTGTTTTTGGTAGCAATACTGCGAGTGGTGCAGTCGTCCGCCTACCCTCTGCAAATCGATTTCGTCGATTATGGGTGCCAGTTTGATCAGCTGTGATCGGTTCCTTAAGGGTTTTTTACCGAGGAGCAATTGGTAATCGTCTTTGAAACAACCTTGTGCTTGTTTTATGCACAGAATCCTTGCCTCATTAATTTTATCAAATGTAAGAGCGCTAGATACCCTTTTGCGAGACAGGTTTCGTGTACGTTGAATGAATCGCTTCACGTAGCCGACAATATGGACGAGCTTGATCCAAGAAGACATTCGCTCGGTTAGTTCATCAAGTGGATGAACCGGACTTGCTTCAGCCAGTGCAGCCAAACAGTTGGATTTGACTTCTCCTTGAATGCGTTTGTCTGTAACAGATAAACCGAAACGTAAGTCGTTTAACTTTACCAGATACTGCACCTTGTCTCGTAGCCATAAAGGCCCATTCCACCACAAATGGAAGTCGATGAGATCAGCAGCCATCAAGACGCACAGTCAACTGGGTTTGTTTTGGAATCTACATAACGCCAAGCACTCCTTGGAATAGTGTCAAGGATTTCCGAGGTTCTGTTTCTAACAAATGTCTTGAGTTGGGCTGGCGTATACGATAACCAGGTGAGCACTATTGATGAGTCCAGATGTGATGGAGCGAATCAGTTGGCAGAGGAGAAGTGCTGCGCATAGTTCCAGACGTGGCAAGGATTGTTGCTTCAGTGGAGCCACCCTTGTTTTCGCAGCCACAATGGATACCGAGATAGAGCCATCGTCATTTGTGACTCTGCTGTACACCACCGAAAATCCGTGAAGTTCGATGTTGTCCGGGTCGTTGGCGACAAATCGTGGTAGTTGGAATGTTTAAAGGTTTTCCAGATCTGCTCTCCACTTTAGCCAGTTGTCCGCCAGTTTAGTTGGGAGTGGGCCATACCAATCCAAATTCAAGAGCCATAGGTTTTGGAAAAGGATTTTGATTTGAATTACAATGGGTGCCAAGAGTCCGAGACGATCAAATATCCTCGAGACGTCGGACAAGACTTGGCTAGACCGACATTGTACGACAGAATGCCTTTTCCAGGATGCCAATACAGTCCGAGAACATTTACTGTTGACGTTTGAGCAGATTGTGTGTCGCTGTCATCCGTTTGTATACATGGAGTATTGGATACCCATTTCCCGAGTTCAAGATTTGCACGAGACATCAGCTGAATCAGCTCGATTCGGTTCCGAAGTAGCTCATCCTCACTGTTTGACCCAGTAGGAACGTCATCTACATAGAAATCCTCCAGCAGGATTTTCGACGCATTTGGGTATTCCTCTTAATGATCTACAGCAAGTTGTTCCGTATGTTACAGTGCACAATTGGAAGTGCTTTATGGGATCGGATGGATCTTTTCTTCAAACGATTTTCTGGAAGTTTCTGTGCTTTTCGTTGACCCATATCTGGCGGAACATTTTTACGATATCCGCTGAGAATGCACATTTTTACATTACACAGCGAATAGATCGCGCTGGATACTAGGACCTGTAAACATTGTGCCATTAAAAGCCTTTCTATTGGCATCGTGAAATGATCCATCGAAAACTACTCGTAGCTTCCGACCCAGCATTGGGTGGTGTGTAGATAAAACTGATTTCCAGTAGCGTTTTCCTCAGGTGGCACCTCAGAATTGTGTTTTCTGCATAAAGTATACGTACTGTGTACGCCATTGGTCTTTCTGTTGCAGCCGCAGCTCAACCGATTTAAAGATCCCGTTTTCATAGCGACTGTGAGTGGCGAGAAAGTGCTTCTCGGCTTCTTGATCATCCTCCGGTTCCAGTTTTTCGCTGCTTTGAACGTTTTCCAATTCCGAAAACTTCTGAAGATGTCCACTGTTGTAGTTAGTGCAATAGGGTTGCTTGGATTCGATGTGATGAGTGAGGTTATTACCCATCCGAACACCGAAGAAATGGCGATAAGATTACCCTTGTTGACATACATCTTTCGTCCTGTAAGCACTGCCCATACATGTTCGCTTCCCAATAGAATTTCAACAGGTGAGTTTGTGTTGAATTCAGTATCCGCCAACTGCAGATCCTTGAATACCTCGAAGGCCGATGCATCGATGTTTTGGCGTTCCAGCGAAGAATTAATTTCGCTTAGCACGTGGGAGTAGACAACCAAATGATCCTCGGATATACGAGACTTGATATGCAAGGTGCTGCATCCCCTTGTCGTGTCTGCTTTCACCGAAGAGATTCCCGTAACCAAGATGCCTGATGCCGAACGTGTCAATCCGAGAGCTTGAATGCAACGCTCGGATGCGTAGGAAAGCTCTGAGCCTGTGTCCAATAAGAGACGGCATGTTACGTTGTCACCTTTTGCGTTTTTAACATAAACCATGGAGGAGTCTGTATCCATGCTGCGCTCAATACACCTGCGCCGCGTGTCGGCGTCAAGTTTCTCCAGGCCCAGATAGATGATCCAGCAATCGCGTCTCATCTGGTTGACTGCATCCAATCCGCGAATAATTTCGTTTGCTCCGTCTGACACCTTCCCTAGAATTGATGTATCAACCTTTGTAGTTGTTGGTAGGCTCATAAGCTGCTCCAAAAATGAGTTTACAATGTGCCGTGGACGATTGTATCTTTCTTTTAGACGTTTCCAAGCGGTGTTGTAAGCTGTATCCGTAATGGCCAAGTGCCGTATCAAGTTGGCAGCTTCATCAACAAGAAGTGTTTTCATGTGATGGAACTTCTGGATGTTGGACAAATGTTGCTTGTTATGAATTGTGCTTTCATAAGTGTCTTGATGATTGATAACTGTCAATGACAACAGTCTTGTTTTTATATCGCTCCGCCGCGAAACTAAAAATACACCACAATTAGCCGAATTCTATTTCGCGAAAAGACGCTCAGAATGTACGCATGGGTACCTGTGCTCATGTGCTTTGGAAATGATCAATTACTAAGTGTTCTAATTACTAAGCTATGTGATAATACAGTTTGTTACAAATAAAGGCAACGGGTAAGAGCGTAAGCTCTGTAACGAAAAGCCATAATGAGCAAGAATCGGCAGCAACAACAAGACGAACGTCGGCTCTCGTCAATCAGAAATAACGCTTACTTCTCCATAAGAGCGGAAGAGTTAACAGAACCGGCAACAACTGCAACACTGCAAGCGATTACGGAGAGAGCACGCTCGCTCTCTCCCGGCTCCAAGCGGCACATCACAAAAACAGCCGTGGAAGCGTAGGATCACCGTTGAGGAACCCCATAAGCGGAATTGGCCTATGCAATGCATGAATTGTCAGGAATACGGCCACACGAAAAGTTACTGCAGGGATGCACATTCAACTGAGGCCTGCCCTATAAACAAGGAGAACCACTCTGCCAAAAAATGTAGTAATAGTGCGGGAAACCACACTGCAAATTACAGAGTCTGTCCTATCTATAAAGAGTTGAAAAGTTGACTAGGCACTGTGAGTTGCCATTATTTGCAACAGCCTGTCATCAATACACATCGATACCAGAAGCGGTTTCTTAAACTTATCCGCTTAATACTGCCCTCCACGCTTTTCCATTTCCAAAGATACATTTGTACAGTTCTTTGACCTATTAGGTGACCATTTTTAAGCGGCTGGTAATTACAATGCAAAACACAACCACTAGGGCTCTCGACTCACCAACCCCAAAGGAAGACAGCTGTACAACGCTATAATAACAACAAGAAACAAGCTTGGTCTTTTCTCTCCTGGTAAGCCTACATATTGGCCAACAGATCCTAATAAGAAGCCTGACTTGCTTGAATTTGCCGTCTCAAGAAGACTAGCTAGAGATCATGTCCACGTGGAACACGTAACTCGTCACTTTTACTCCATCTATACGATCATCTACAGCTTTCAGAACGCATATATGTTCTAATCTCCCATAAAACAGATTGGCTTAAATTCAGAAAGTACGTAAGCACCCATATTAATGGCTTCCCAAACATGCACCAAAAAGAAGAGATTGACAGCTCAGTTGAAGAACTAATGTCTGTAATTTCAATAGCTGCACAACACTCTACCCCTATCATACCGGCTTGTAAGCCTGATAACAACTGTCGGGCTTCTGGGCATATTAACGAACTGCTACGCATAAGGCGAAGGCTTCGGAGGGAGTGGCAAGCCCATAGATCGCCAGCCTCGAAGGAGCGGCTTAAAACAGCAAACCATCTTCTACGCACAGCCTTAGAGGATGAATTTAATCGATCTCAACTATCCTATTTGCAGCATCTCTTTCCAAACAGCAAACGATATCCAATGTGGAAAGCTAAATCAGGTATATGTACACCAATAGAAAGTGAGTCGCCATATTATTCACACAAGCAGGAGAATGGAGTTCGAGACCCATCCACCATACGTTGAACGGATGGTCCATAAGGTTTTGCCGTTCCGAAAATTTCCCATTACGTTCCCCATCCAAATTGGACGGATGCGATAGTTAGGCTATATGTTTTCGGTGCAACTCTGAGTTTTTCTTCTTGACCTACACAGATGTCCGAACAAAAATGGAAAACATGGCCAAGAAGTTCAGCTAACTTTGATGCGACAAAAATTAAAAAGGGGCCACGCGGTGGAGCTCCATCCGTGTGCCATAATTTCGAATTGCTCCACTCTTTCATATGTGGAAACCGCATCCACAACATGTAGCAGAACACCTTGGAGAACGAGAGTTTGTCCCAGACTTATATTATGCATAACTAATAAAATGTATATATTGCACGTACTAGGGAATACTTTGTGGAGGTCTTAGATGTGAACCCCGATGACGTCGCATAACGGAGTTCAAGAAGAATTAAATATTATTTTCGTAACACTAATTGTGTATTTTCTTAAAACTAAAAATAAGAAAAGGTAAAAAATAATAGTTAGTAAAGGCTAACTCCACATCGAAAAAAAATGTTAACATTTATTAAATAAGTATTGGTTTTTTTTGTTGGTCTCATTTTGTTGGACTCTTCTATTGCAAATTATAGGGTTGCAAAAAGTAAGCACATTCGAAGATCATTAAAATAAAGTTCGACAGTAATTTTAAAATAGTTCCAGGTGTGGAAAAAAACTAACCTTCAATATTTCCAAAATTAAATTCCTTTATTTTTTCCAGGGCAAACTCTTGCACTAAGTCTGATTCTGTTTTAGACAAATTTATCAGTAAAGTTTCCGAAATTTTAAATCTCTCGCCAGACTCTGAAATCCATACAAAATGTTCCTGAAAATGTTTTAATAGCTTTGGCTTTATTATTACATGACAATTTAATTTTCTCACCGATGGATACCATTTTAGAGCAGGTAAAGGTGTAGTATCATTAGATATATTTTGCCTATTTTGGCTTTTGGAACGACCTCGCCATATTTTTTTAGTAACAAATTGTCCCACGTTAGATAATGATTTTGACTTTTGCATATTTGCAGTTACATTTTTTTGACCTGAAATGGGATTAGAGAAAACAAGTATATAAGAAATAAAATTAACATTATATTTTTAATTTGAGATAAGTGAGGGTCTCGGTTATAACTAAAATTGATAGGTGAACAATTCATACATAAATGGTTGTGCGTGCCAACACCAAATAGGCATTTAAATTCTTAAGATTCCTTTAGATGTCAACATCTCGTTCGCACTGCTGGGAGCATCCTTACTCTCTTTGATCTTCACCAACTCTGTGCTCCGCCAGCTTAAGATGATCCTACCCTGCAGTCGCCGAAAATGTATTATTGCCCGTGATTCATCGATGAATTTCCATACAAAATAGTGATGAACTTAATATTCATGTCATAGATTTGAAATTGATCACCATTTTAATTCGCATTTAAATCATCACAAATTTTCTTAAGAAATCCTTGCTCACACCGATTATTTTGTTTTAAAAAACGGAGTGCAAAATAAATACAGAATTTACATCAGACTGATAAACGATTTATTAATTTGAACAGTAATAATTTTTGAACCTCGGTGGGAATTTCTTGGACCACTGCAACTAATATTCTTTTAACTGGTGAATCTTGAATTTGACTTACTAAATTCTTCGTTTTCTTTAGCAGCTAAAGATAAGTTCCACATATAATAATACTCCAGATTACAAAATGAAATCCATCATTTACTTCAGAAAAGTTTCTTTTACACATAAAACCAAAGTTGTTTTTATTTCTTCGACTGGAATACCTTTAAGAAAGTTAAAAAGATCTGCAGATTTTAATGTTTTCCGTATTTTTAATGTACGTTGTCTACGTTAACAGCTGCAAAAGGCACTCATCATACGCTTTCTAAAAGCTAAAGAGTCATCGTTTTCCCAACTGCAAACATTTTTATCAAATGAATTTAATGGAGGATTAAAGATTTTTTTTAGCTCCTTTTTTGAGTAAAACAACATCAATTTTGGTTTGTTTTGGTTGTACCGACATTTTATAGTATTTTATAGTAATTATAGTATAAAACGACTATATAACGATTTTTTGTATAGCCTCGTGTCAGATCGGCGAAACTGTTCGTCAAACAGCTGGCGGGCACTTTTCGTCAGTCTTTTTTTTCACCTCACTTTTGGCGTGCGCTTCTCAGGGAACATTTTAAAAAATGGATAGAAAAAATAAAAAAACCCGCAAAAGTCAATTGCAGGAAAAAACAACATTAATACGATCAGTGGAGTTCTGCCCAGAATTTTTTTTTTCGCGTGGAGTCCCACTTACCCACTCAACCGACCGAGGAACGCAGTCGTGTATCGCAGCAAAATTCTCGAGAAGATAGACGCGAGATAAGAAAATATAGGTAAAAGTCCGGGGAAAAAAGTAATATTAAGATAAATTGTGTGCCATTGAAGTTAGTATTAATCGTTTTAGGAGCGGCAGAGAATCAAGATTTGAGATTATAAAAAAAAGTATATTATACTCAGAACATAATACTCTGCTCATGCAAAGCATAGTTAGATCTATAATGATTTAATATTAGGGGAATATTATTTCTAGTTAATTTACTTGGCACAAAAGTTTATCCGACTGTCAATCTCACCATATATAAATAAAGGCAGTAGCATCGTTCTACGGTTGGCTAGGGAGGGTAAATTAATCAACAGAAGTCTACTAGAATAAGAAGGTAAGTTAAGATTTGCATCCCAGTTTAGGCGCCAAGATCGTTTACAAGAGTTATTCTATCCAAAGAGCTGCTACTTAACGTGTATGTCGCGTATATCGGATTGACCCGATAAAGAGTCATTAGCACCTAAATCTTGACCGAGCACCTAAATATCTAGTAAAAACAGATTGAGAACCGGTATTTGTATATTTCCTAAAAAGTCTGGACTTTGCATTTCAGGTTGCGTGAGTGGTGCTACTCTGGACAGAAACACAGGATTTGATACAAAACACAAATTAAGTAGGCGACCTAGTGAATTTTGAACATGGTTTACTTGAGATAAAGATATGTCAAGCAGAATGGGACTTGGTATTTGTAAAATAAAAAACATGCTAGCTTTATAAAAATAACGTATGAGGAAATAGCCTGTGAAATGGATAAAGATAGTAAGTCATAATTGTACATTATTATTTGTTAACGTGGACATATACAATATTTATGTTTAGATAATTGTTGCCTCTATTGCCACAATGCATGCCGACAACCAATTTTACGCTTGTAAATTTGTTTAGTTTTAACAAATCAGCAGATTGACAGTTAGGCCGTAGTACGCTCAGTTCGGATGAACTCTCGAAATTTTGGTCACACTGGAGAGATTAAAGTTTTTCCGCTAGCGAACACGTTTGTCGATCTGAGTACTAGGCTAATATTTTTTGTATGCACTATGATCAGCGCAAACCTATTCCCAAAAGGGCGTAAAAAAACGAGATCGCGCGAAGTGAAAAAGGAAACGGACAGACTAAATTAGAATGCATACGAAACAAAATACTAATACTAATTTTGTGCTAAATAAGATAAAGTTAATGCTTTTAAGATTTTAAGAATCGGTAGTAGAAATAGTCTGATATAGTCTATTATAGTCACTACACAGTACTCTAAAAGGTTCACGCATATCATAGTAAGAAGAATAAAGTTCCTGGTAATTCTATTAGGCACAGAGAAGTTTAGGCGACCCAGTAACTCGGGACTCTCCGCACCCCCGTTAATAAGTTTATGAATAAAAGTAGTGCCAAGCATCGTTCTACGGTTTAATAAAGATGGTAGATTAATTAAGAGAAGTCTACTAGAGTAGGATGGTAAAATAATAAAATATTAAAATTCGCGGGCTTAATATGGCGGACTAGTTCTTTTTTTCTTGAGTTGGCAGGACTGTTGATGACATCTGGCGGTAATTTCATGTCAATGTCAGTATCAGTACTATATTTACGCTTGTGTTTACCAAACGATCAAGAGTGCATTTGTCGATTTTTACAATGTCTGATTTAATTGAGCGGGGAATGCCGTCAAATTTTTTCTGCGGAATGAAATTTCGGCTGCGGAAACGTTGAGGATGTTGCGGAAGGCCTTTGGTGATTCTACCATGTCCAGAAATATGTTTATAAGTGGTACAAAGACTTTAAAGAGGGTCGGGAACGTGTTGATGACTCGGAGCGCTCCGGACGACCATCGACGTCAACAGATGACCAACACGTCAATGAAGTGAAGGAATTAGTGCTCAAAAATCGTCGGTTGACTGTTAGAGACCTTACTGATATGATCGGAATATCATAAGGATATGTGAAAACCATTTTGAAAGACCATTTGGGCCTACGAAAAGTCAAATCTCGTTTGGTACCGAAAACGCTCAATTTCTGCACACAAATCGCCAAGAATTCGACGCATATCGATCCGCAACTACCGTATTCTCCTGATTTGGCTCCGTGTGTCTTCTGGCTATTCCCAAAACTCAAGAGACCACTCCGGGGAACGCGTTTCGAGTCGATTGAAGAGATAAAAGCGGAATCGACGAGGGCGCTTATGGCTATACCGGAAAGGGACTATTTGGCCTGTTTCGAGGTTTTAAAAAAACGTTGGCATAATTTTTTTTTTATCGGAAGGGGATTACTATGAAGGGGATGAAATTGATTCAGAAGAATAAATAAAGAATTTTCACTTTACAAACAAAGTCACCTTACTTTTTGCCCACATTAGTACACCATACTGAGGAATCCAAATTGGTGAACGGTACTCCTGGATTGGACGGACTAGTGAAATGAAAAAAGTCTCGTAACATAGGGATCATCGAATTCCTTTGACCACTGTCGCGGAACGGATTAACCCAATTATCGATTGTCGGGCAATTCAAATGTAGCGCCACAAATTAGAGATTATATTTAGTTCAATGTAACCGGTTGAGGATTCTCGCTGTTTAGTGAATGCGGTCACACAGCTGGAAGTTAGGAAAAGCCAAGCTTCCCGCTTCCAAGTTATTCCAATCAACGAGGTCAGAGAAGCTGGGAGGCGAGACTGCGGTAATGTTAACTTATATATGTAGGGATAAATCATAAACTTGTAATATTCCTACAGAATAAAATCCGTCTGTTCAATACCATTTTACGCTACAAGATCTGGCTATTTCTTGTTTCGGTGCGGTATATCGGGTTAAAGGCAACTCCCAGTGACCGTCGTTTGAGCGGCGTCAACCACCTTTTATTAAATACAAGTACTCCCCTGGCTTTATTCACCATGGATGTAATATGGTCACAAAACTTATGTTTTGGATCAAGAAGGACGCCAAGATCATGTTAATGCGAGATTCTAGACAACGCATCACCACCCAGCATATACGTGGCATATGTGCTTTCACCCTAAAAAATGTCATTACATTCACTTAGCGCTATTTAAAACCAAGAGATTTTCTCAACACCATGTTTGAAAAGAATTTAGGTCCGATTGTAAGTCAGAACTGCTGGCAATTATATTGCAGACATAACTTAACGTCATCTGCGTACATGAGGACACGCGACTTTGGGAGACTAGAGGGAGATCGTTAATAAATAAAGTAAAAAGAAGTGGGCCAAGGTGGCTTCCTTGTGGGAAGCCTGAATTAACTAGGATCAAATTATAGATAGAGCTTTTAAAGAGGATTCGTTGAGTCCTACCTCAAAGATAACTTAAGATCCATGTTAGATAATCGCATGGAAACCCTAATAAGTCTAGCTTAAATACAAGAAGCGAGTGATTTACTGAATGAAACGCTTTACTAAAATCAGTGTAAACTACGTCAGTCTGCATGTTCTTTTTGAAGCCATTTATTACCAAAGACGTTACTCCAAAAAGTTTGTCGTCGTAGATCTTCGCCTTATAAATCCATGTTGACATGGAGGTATAATTGATCTACAAAGATGTTTAAAACGATTTGTTTAAAAATGTTAATATTTTGACATTTATGCAAATATGTTCGAAATCGACTGCTCCACTGAAGCTCTTAAAGATGTACTCGTCGCAGCAGCCACCATTTCAACACCACAATCGATGGACGTGCAAATAAACCATCTCAAAAATAATCTACAATTGGAACAGCTTGTACTGGAAAAGAGGCGTCTGCGACTTGCTTGGCAAACCAACAAATCGCCATCTTTAAAACAATTATCTTATCCAATCTGAAACTATATCTTAACCAACATTGTTTCAGCCAAAAGAGATCACGACAGTCATCGGGGATCTGAAACCGAAAAAGGCTCTGGGCGGTGACCTAATAACACCAAAAATAATAAATAAACTTCCAATCTCTGATATTTTTTTTTTTTTTTGCGCGTGGAGTCTTACGGCCCACTTACCCGCCCAACCGACCGAGGGGCGCAGCCGTGTATCGTACGGCACGATTCGCGATAAGATAGACGCGAGATAGGAAAATAAAGGTAAAGGTCCGGGAAGAAAAGCGAGATAGGAAAATAAAGGTAAAGGTCCGGGAAAAAAAAGTAATAGTTAGATCAATCTTGTGCCAATGAAGCAAGTATTAATCGTTTTAGGAGCGGCAGAGAGTCAAGATTTGATATTACAGGAAAAAGTCTATTATAGTCAGAACATAATACTCTGAAAGGCTCATGCAAGGCATAGTTTGATCTACAATGATTTAAAATAGGTGAATATAATTTCTTGTTAATCTACTTGGCACAGAAAAGTTTAGCCGACTTAACAAATCGGGGCAGTCAATATCACCATGTATACCACCAGGTTATAAATAAAGAAAGTACCAATCATCGTTCTACGGTTGGCTAGGGATGGTAAATTAATCAAAAGAAGTCTACTAGAATAAGAAGGTAAGATAAGATTTGCATCCCAGTTTAGGCACCGTAAAGCAAAAAGAAGGAAGTTTTTTTGTACAGATTCAATACGACCAATATGTATTCCGTATTGTGGACTCCAGACGGGAGACCCATACTCCAGAATCGGACGGACTAGCGAAATAAATAAAGTTTTAGTCAAATTAGGATCATCGAATTCTTTTGACCATCTTTTGATAAAACCAAGCACTCCTCTGGCTTTATTAACCATGGACGAAATGTGATTAGAAAATTTTAGTTTAGGGTCCAAGAGAACGCCAAGATCGTTTACAAGAGTTATTCTATCCAAAGAGCTGCTACTTAACCTGTAAGTCGCGTATATCGGATTGGCCCGATAAAAAGTCATCAGCTTGCACTTGGAACCGTTTAAATTTAGTAAATTATCTCGGCACCAGTGTTGAAAATTATCTAGACCGGATTGCAAGTCAGGAAATGTCCTTATACTGCAGGCACAACTTAACATCATCTGCGTACATAAGTACGCGAGAATGACTTATAATTGATGGAAGATCGTTAATAAATAATGTAAAAAGTAACGGAACCAGATCCTAGAAAACTACCTGATTTAATTGATTTTGCTGTGACAAAAAACATCTCTCGCAATCTAATATCTGCAAAATCGCTTTTGGATCTATCATCGGACCACTCACCAGTGCTAATAACTCTTCTTCAAAGCCCGGAATTAATCGAGCACCCTCGCAGGCTGACGTCGCATCGAACCAACTGGCTGAAGTTCAAAAAGTACGTAAGTTCCCACATTGAACTAACTCCACAGCTCAACATCAAAGAGGACATCGACTGCTACGCCGATGCCCTGGAGTCTGTACTCGTCGCAGCAGCCAAAGTCTCAACACCGCAAGGGAGGGATGGGCACACACACCAACACAAAACTAACCATGAAATCGAACAGCTTGTTCTGGAGAAAAGACGTTTGAGACGTACTTGGCGGCAAACCAGCAGATCGCCATCCTCAAAACAAAGTCTTAAAGAAGCTGGTCGCAGACTTACCAGGGCTCTAAGGCAAGAAGAAGAAAAAGCACAACGCCAGTACATTGAGAAACTTTCACCCACCAGCACTAAGCATCCCTTGTGGAGGGCCCACCCAAAACTAAGTGCGCCGGCCGAAACAGTAATCCCCATAAGAGACTCTTCAGGCAGCTGGGCCAGAAGCGACAAAGACAGAGCTTGTACATTTGCTTTACACCTTCGAAATGTTTTTCAGCCAAACCCTGCAACTAATTCATTCGCACTACCGTCGCCGTCAATTCGAATTGAATCTGAGACGGAGCCAATTCTGTTTCAACCAAATGAAATTGCAAAAGTAATCAGCGAGCAATTGAAACCAAACAAGAGAGAACGCTATAGTCGGGTGCCCTGACTATCAGATACCCGTTACTCAGGTAAAGGGAGTGCGAGGGAGATGGAGATAGAAACTTTGATCACGCATAACTTTTTAACGAATGGTCCGATTTGACATTTCGATAGGTATTGATAAACACAATAAAACTGCATTTTTACTTTTCCGAAATATTTAAATTTTTTAAATCGTATATAAGCGATTGTGGGCGTTAAAGGGGGCGTGGCACCTTTTTGAAACAAACTTGCGCTGCGTAGGAACTCCTAGAATCTGCACGCAAACTGCCAATCTTCTAGCTTTTATATTTTCCGAGATCTCAGCGTTCATACGGACGGACAGACAGACGGACAGACAGACGGACATGGCTATATCGACTCGGCTAGTGACCCTGATCAAGAATATATATACTTTATAGGGTCGGAAACGCTTCCTTCTAGCTGTTACATACTTTTGCACGAATACAATATACCCTTTTACTCTACGAGTAACGGGTATAAAAAGGCCCCAGGCGGTGATCAAATAACTCCCAAAATGTTAATCGAACTTCCAAACTGTGCAGTTGAGGTTATTTGTAAACTCTTCAACGGGATTACACGACTTGGCTATTTCCCAAAAAAATGGAAAAAATCGGTAATCATAATGATCCCAAAGCCAGGGAAAGATCACACAATACCAGCTTCGTATAGACCGATAAGTTTACTCTCGTGTCTGTCAAAACTGCTCGAAAAATGCCTTCTGACGCGCATCATTCCATATCTGAAAGAGCACAACGTTATTCCAGCACATCAATTTGGCTTTCGAGAAAGCCATGGAACAATAGAGCAAGTCAACAGATTAACAACAGAAATAAGGACTGCATTCGAGCTTCGGGAATACTGCAGTGCGGTATTCCTTGACGTTGCACAGGCTTTCGACCGAGTCTGGCTTGATGGCCTTATCCATAAAATCAGAACGATCCTGCCAGGAAACACTCACAGGATACTGGAATCGTACCTTTACAACAGAGCCTTCGCCGTGAGATGCAACACCACAACATCCGATGACTACGCTATAGAGGCTGGAGTTCCCCAAGGTAGCGCCCTTGGCCCAACTCTATTTCTCCTCTACACCGCAGATATTCCCACGAACGAGCGGCTAACTACTTCTACATTCGCAGACGATACCGCGATCATAAGTCGGTCCAAATGCCCAACTCAGGCAACAGCACTACTAGCTGATCATCTCGTTGTAGTGGAGAGGTGGTTATCAGACTGGCGTATAAAAATAAATGCGCAAAAGTGTAAACACATAACGTTCACTCTTAACAGACAAACGTGTCCCCCGCTAACCCTGAATAACACGCCACTTCCACAAGCTGACGATGTAACGTACCTTGGCATCCACCTAGACAGGAGACTTACATGGCGGAGACATATCGAAGCTAAGAAAATTCACCTAAAACTAAAATCAAACAGTCTCCATTGGCTTTTAAACGCGCGCCCCCCTCTGCCTGGACTTCAAGGTCCTGCTCTACAATTCAACGCTTAAGCCAGTCTGGACCTACGGCTCCCAATTGTGGGGAAACGCGAGCAGCAGCAACATCGACATTATTCAGCGAGCACAATCAAAAAGCCTGAGAACTATCACTGGGGCACCTTGGTATGTTCGGAACGACAACATCCACAGAGATCTTGGCATTCTACCCGTAAAAGATGAAATATCAAAACAAAAAGCGTCCTACCACACCAAGCTAACTTCTCATCCAAACCAGCTCGCCAGGGGCCTAGCCAGGGCTTCCATCCGGACCCGATTGCAACGCAATGACCTTCCAGCTCAGCAATAGTTATTAGAGCCCCTAAATTTTCGCGCCAGTCACCTTGACTGTCAGATAGCTTTTTAATTTAAGATTCTATATACTTATTGTTAGTCTCAATTCAGAGAAGATCCAACAAATAAAATGCAAATGTTAAAAAAAAAAAAAAACAAATGTAGTGAAGGTAGAAGGTTTGTGATTGTGGATCTACGTTTAATAAATCAGTGTTGACACGGAGAAATGATTGATCTGCAAAGGTGCTGCAAATGAGGAGTAATCATTTTTTCAAAAAGCTTAGGAATAGCTGACAACTTAGAAATACCTCTGTAGTTACTGGCTTCTAACTTGTTACCTTTTTTGAAAAGAGGAATAACAAATGATTCCTTCCAAATATTTGGGAATTGGGAGGTTTCTAGAGATAAGGTAAACAACTTGTGAAGAGGTTTGCACAGGGCCTTAGCGCAATACCTAAGCACGCACCCAGGAATACCATTGGGCCCTGGCGAATAAACAGGCTTAATACGAAGAAGATCCAAAAGAAGAGAGCTTTCTGTTAAAGTGGGACAGAATATGAGGTTTGACTTGGACATGGTGAAAGAATAAGGCTGTGATAAATATTCTAAAGTAGAGTAAGTCGTTTGAAAAAATTGGGCAAATAAATCGGCTATTGCCTGATCTGTGGTTGCCGTCATGTTTTCGAACGACAACGAGGAAGGAAAAGAATTAGATTTACGCTTGGTGTTAACAAAATTATAAAACTGTTTCGGGTCCTGAGAGAACTGGACCTTACAACGGTTTAAGTAACTATTATAACACTGAGCATTAAGCACGGTAAAACTTGACCGAGCACTTAAATATCTAGTAAAAACAGATTGAGAACCGGTATTATTATATTTACATTTCTTAAGTGTGTCAACTCTTTGCTAAACCAAGGTGATTTATTGGAAGTTGACGGATAGTACCACGGAACACAGGAATTAAAAAATGAGTTTATTGCAGTGTAAAAAACATTAACGGCTCAGATGTATTATTGCATAAGTAAAGATCAGACCAATTAAAGCCAGAAATAAAATTATTTAGCCTCAGAAAGTCTGCCTTGCAAAAACAATGTATTCGTTTGGATTTTTCTGATTTTTCTTCTATAACTCTACCCGTATCAAATGAAAGTTCGATTGTTGGGTGATTTGGATCTTCAGGTTGCGTGAGTGGTGCTACTCTGGACAGAAACACACCTTCAGGATTTGATACAAAACACAAATCAAGTAGGCGACCTAATGAATTTCGAACATGGTTTACTTGAAATAGAGATATGTCAAGCAGGCCGTCAATAAAATCATGCTGTGCTATAGGTAGTAATACATTCGATCCATCCTCAGTGGACCAAGTAACTCCAGGTATATTAAAATCACCCAGAACTACCAACTGATCCCTATCGGAAAGCTCTTTTGCAACGGACTTAATAACTGATCAGGAAGTTCAGACAACGGCGGAATATATGAGCAAGTTATGTATATAAAGTTACCAGAAAGCGACAACTTTACACAAATAAATTCAATGGTATTGAATTCGTCAAAAAATAACTCCTCAGACGGGAGGTTTGAATCAACTCCAATTAAGACACCACCAACCCGTCTAGAGGGACGGTCATACCTATATATTGTGTACTTACCTGGAAAAACTTCGGAGCTAAAGACCTCCGGCTTTATGGTTAACCTGGTGTTTCTGTGAACACAATAATATGAGATGCAAAGGAAAGGCTATCGGAATACAATTTAGTAAGCTTGCTACTCAAGTCTCTTGCATTCTGATAGGAAAGAATGAGGTTAGAAGTTAGTTTTTTGAAATTGGTACACTGGTTTGGCCTCGACTAGGAAGTTTTACTCCCACGGGCCCCTTCTTCTTTATCTTAGCCTCGAACTCTTTTACAACCATATTATCCGGCCAAAAGTCGCCAGAGCATATGGCTTCAAAAAGCTCGTTAGGGACAGTTATCTTGAAAAATGAAATGTCTCTAGCATAAGAAAACTTAAACTTTTCCACCTTTACACTATTACAATCGGCTTTAGTTTTGTCTTGTATATATGTAAGACAATACATCAGAAGATGTTTGATCAGGAAACGAAAACTTGTTTCTTTAGTGGAACCACTGAAAGGGATTTTGGTGGAGCAGACATTGTTTCTGCAAAACCAACTTGAGCTGGCTGTCCGGACTCAGTAGTCCCTTGTGGTGGTGAAGCTACATTCTGAGAGGTAGGTGGATCCACTAATTGAGAAACCACTACGGACAAATCGGAATTCTTAGAAGTCCCTGGTTGCATGCATTCTGTTACGGATTGTTCGGATACCGAATCTTTTTTAGCTGCCGATCTAAGAAACATTTGAGGGTTTGCTGCAGTCAGATGCTAATCCGCCGGAATGCTCTGTTGTTCTTTTGATTTCGTTTGCGGGGTGTTCCCCTTTTGCTGCTTACCATCAGCGGCCTTTTTGCGCTTAGGGGACTCTTCTAATAGCTTACGACTATTAAACTGCGAGTCCAGCGCAGAGAGGAGATCATCAGCTCGGCGAAAACTCAGTCATTAGATTGGGCCCCATTGAAAGGTCATTACTTGTCCGGCCAGTGAAACCGGCGCACTTGGTGTGCACCATGTTTTCACACAGCCAGCAAGTCATATTAGATTACGAGGTTGCATTTTTTGCAGAATCAGACTAAATTATTGCTACTCATTTTACCTATTGACACCACTGTACCAATAAAACGAATTGAAATTTATAAGCGAGCAGTTATAAGTACTGCAAGAGCGCAGAAACTGCACGATTAGAACTTTCAAAACAAAGAGAGCGAGAGAGCGGGAGCTTAATTTAGTTCAAGTGCATGCAAAAACAACACTAAAAACAGCACTACGACTTACGACGAACAACGCACAAAAGAGAAACGACGGGGTTACAAGAAAAGAAAACACAGAACAGAATTACGATGTAAAACAAATTTTGATTATAATATGATTACTAATTAAATGTAAATTTAAAGATCTGAATGAAAGTGACCAGATTTTGTCTATATATAATATAAACAATCTGAGTATCACTCCTGTAGAAAAGCTGTTCCATTTTTATCCACGATTCTTGGGGCACCATTTAATTCAATGGCCGGATCCAGTTAGTCTAGTCTAGTTAGTCTAGTCTCCCCAATGGTAAGTCCCTTAAGTAATCATTATTCTTATCACATTATTTACATTAATTAAAGATAAGAATATATATTAAAAAACATTTTTAAACATTATCACCTTAGAGGAAGATTTTTTTCCAGCAGGGCTCACAGGACACCGACTCTTTCTCCTAAGTTCCTTACTGGAGCTCCAAGAAGTTAGGAACGGGTAAGTTCAAATTAATGACGTTTTTCAATTCTGCTAAGTGAAATTTTTAATTTCTTCTCACGGAATCACCAAGACATACAATAGGGACAATAGGTATGTTACAAACAAGTTACTTATTATCCAATTTAGGTACTAAATGCGGTGAAGAAGATGCAGCAATAGCCAGTAAGCCACGCAATGCTTAAAGCAATGTAAAGTAATGGCTGCTGGTCTAACTATATAATGTATTTGCTGATTAGCTTCGTTGCATTGAGACGTCTTTTCTTTTGCTATGCTGATGTCACATTAGCAGCTTTCGCGGTGTTGGACGGTCCGATGTGCATCGCTTTGTCGCCGCAATTTTCACATATTATGAGTTTATTTTGCCAATAAATAATTATCAATATGCCGAATATACTTTGCCGGTGTGAGAACTTTTCCTGCCTTCTGCTATCACAATAAAATTCATAGGGACAAAAGGTGTATATTAAAAAAGATTCGGATAATTTGCATTCAAATTCATCAAATTTTATGCTGGGAAGCAGTCAAACTCAGCCAATTTATTCTCAAGAATAGACCAATTTTTGGAGAAACAATTCGAATGTACATATTGTACTCACCTGATTTATTTAGTATGGGCTTAATGCAGTTCAACAATATATTAGATGATTTGCATAAACTGTTTGTTTGTTATTATTTGTTAGCTCTCTTTAGCAAGATTAGTCATTAGATTGGCAAGTTCTTTAAAGGTATTGTTGCCCATTAATTTTCTTATCTTCAATAAAGATACTTGAACAATTGTCACCATGCTCTTGGGTCAGTTCGTTGTGCCAAAGCTTTTCATAAAGTTCGCTCGCTTAGCAAAAATGTCAGTGTTCACTCGGCAATGTTCAACTGGTTAATCATTAATTTAGATCATCGGGAGTTACGAAAGACAAATTACTCCCAAAGCAAGCCCACTTCCAACAAGATTCAGAAGACCATTATTTAAGTAAATCTGAGTAAAGGATGATATCATGTTTGTGGAGCGGACCTTTAAATCGACATTCATTCGCAATGATCAACAGCAGAATTGTCGTTTGTAAAGCGGTATTGTTTTTATATATATATGTCGCAGTTCTCATAACTGTTTGATTTCTGAAAACTTATTTGGCGGCTATCAAAGCTGGTGCATTAGTGCCTAGAAGGCAACCAATACTTAGAAGGCAACGAATCCTAAGTCTTAGATCTCTCTTTAGCAAGACGGTTCTGCCAGCACTTTTGAAAAACAGCAAAACCGTAGAGTTGCGGCCCGGTTGCCCTAGAGCGAGTCATGAGTTGAAGGAACGGTCAGGCACTTTGATTTGAAATCCTGCCGTGATCGAGACTCGCTTCGCTATTTAAAATGTAAATATTATAATTAAAATAATATAGCTCCGTCATATAAGTTAAAACCGGAGCACTGACCGCCCGCCGGCTGTCTAAACATTCGGGTTTTGGTCAGTGCGTGTTCGTTTTTTGAAGGGAAAGGTTGTGTGCGGACGAATTTTTTACAGAATTAACCCTTGAGCAACATGACTTTTTGCAATGTGTGCCGCAAACACGTCGATGGCAATTTCTTAATAGACATACAGGAGGAAGCGGTCTTGAAAGAAGAGAGCTTGGACGAGTTAACAGAGGATGCGGTGGAGCACTTATCGGGCTAAATAATAACAAAAATTGAACCTTTTAAATGATTCGGCTTACAATGGAACATTTACTTATGTAGATGAAGTGCCTCACGGGGGACTCATGTAACCGTCTGCCCAGTTCGTTGAAAAAATAAAACAATTAGAACTTATATTTGTACACTACATTGACGATACTTTTAAAATAACAAAGAATGTAAAAGAAACTTTAATAATCGCAGCCGAAAATGTTAGTATAAGTTTGGACATAAAAAAGTTTTATTTTCAGATTAGAATATATTTTAGAATTAAGAATCTTAACAAACGACTTAGCATTCAAAGACAAAAACAACGCCTAATTTCAAATTCCAAATTATTAAAAATTAAATTATAAAAAAAATTAAACTCCTTTTATTATGAAAGGCAAAAAAAAACCGTCTGAACCATCTAAGGGTTAATCCACACATTCTATTGTCGCTCTGCTCGCACTTAGTAAACAGTTCCCATTTCACTCGCACTCATTGTTATAATAGTAGAGGTACCAGATTTTGCCGACGAGACTACCTTATGTTATTGTATCATGGTCCTACCTTCGCAACACATTGGGCAAAATACCCAAAAGCGCTGCTGACGGCTTTGGTATTTCCGCAGCCACTCTGCCAGCAATATGCTGACGTCGCTGTTCTGTTTAAGCCAACTTGCCACTCGCAGAACGAATTTACTTTTACTTCAATTTGTACCCCCTTCTTGAGCAGACACTTATTTTATTTAATAAATAAAACCATTGTAACGACTAAGAACGATACTGTTTTATTTTAACGTAAACTCGTAAATATAAAAGTCTAAATCAAAAAAAGGACAGGACGACTAATCCTAAGACGAAGGAACAACGATGCAGCTAACTCTAATTAGGTAATTTCTGGGAGAATACTCCCCACTCTGGCCATGTCTGGCCATAACTTATATATATTCAAGTAACATATATATATATTCGGTGTATTTGGTATATGCAAACAGTATTTAGTCACATTCATTTTTGACATACATTATCATTATAAAATACAAAATGTAGGACTTAGAATACAACTTTGGAAACAAAATAAAATGTTAAATACATTTTTTTCAGTAATACGATAAAAACAAGAATAACATTTTAATTTAAAAAGAATTACATAGTGCTTAATTTTTCTTTAGATGTCAAGCAATATTAAATATATAATTCTGTCTTTGGAAAGTAAAATATTATGTTCACCTGTACTTTGAAAAATGACATGCTCCAAAATCGCTCCGTATCCTCTTTTTATTGTCCGTTCTTTTAGTCAATGTTGTGTTGTTTGCGCTGTATTGCATAAAGTCAGTTGATTATGTATGTGAACAGTGTGCGGTTGGCTAAAAACTAGATTTGGAGATATTTAAAGAATTTTAAAAATCAGGTAAGGAAGATTAAAGATTTTAGTCTTGCTTTGTGATGAACAATTATTCGAGAAAAACAAAATATTAAAGCTGAGATACATACTGCAAAGCAATACTTTATTTAAATTCAAATAAAACTTTGCACGTGTTATTAATAGTATGGTACATAATCAACCGCCCTTGACAAATTGAAATTTATTTATTATTTAATGCATTAATTAATTGAAGTGAAAAGAAAATAAAGGTGAGCTAAAACACTGTCAAACGAAATGCCAAAGTTTTCAGCAAGTTGCAGATTATACTCGCAGCTTTTACAAATATTTAATTTTCCGTTATCACTTCTGATAGAACAAATGATTTTTCTTTGAAATTAAATTTAGGAGAATGTGTAGCATTCTTATTCCCATAAGAATGAGCGTAAGGATCATGAGATCAGGCGGGTGTGGAAAGGTAAAAGTCTCCAAAAACGCAAGGACGTTGATGGTCGTGCAGATTGTGGAGACCACATTCTTTGGGTCTGATGACACCGCAACTCCAAAAGGCCAGACAAAGCTGTATTTGTTGCATGATGAGTAGAAAAGTGTGCCTTGAGGAACAGAACAGGTGTTCGGCTAATTGTTGAATGTTGATGCACTCCAAACAGTTAAGGCGAACATCAATTAAACCAAGAACGAGCTTGTAAAGCGGAAAACAACAAAGCTAAGAACGGCTTAAAAACGTTCAAATTGTAGTTTTTATTACAGGGATAAAGTACATATATTATAGTACAGACTATTAAATTTATTGCAAAGAACACGAAACGGTTCATTGAGGCCCTAATTATCCACATCTTGACAACTTAAGAGGATGAAAATTGCGAGCTGTCCTTAAAGGCACATTAAATGTTAATCGACCTCTGAATCCTGTCTTGTTCTACGATTATCTAGATAATGCAAATTGTAATATACCAGGGTAAGAAGGCAACCAGCATTAAACAGGAGCGCAATATTCTAAATTAAAACAGAGAAGGGAAGTAAATAATTTTTAGTAGCGTATAAATTTCTTTCGAACATCCACTTTACAAAACCATGTTGACTATCGAGGAACACAAATGTTGAAAATGCGAAGTAAAAATAAAGATTACAGACAATTTAGAAATATCTCTACAATTTTGAACATCGGACTTGCATTAATTTTTATTTAGTGAAACAATTAAAAATATTTTCCATTTAGACGGCAAACAAATGTTGGTACACAAATGAAACACTTTATGTCGCCTAAGGTTTTACAAATTTTTTACGTTGACTGGCATTATCACTGATAATAGCAGGAACGGAAAAAACATTCAGAAACTTCGAATTTAAATCCATGTAAAAAACTCTTCAGATCCCCAAGTTCTTTTTTTTTTACCAATATTAGAGTGAGAATCATTACCTACAACACACACTGCCAAAGAAGATTCAACAATTTAATACCATTTCATACTATGAAGAAACACGTCTGAATTTTGCGATCAGCAGCTACGATTTACTGGCATGTTTTTCACCGCATTTAATATTTAAATTAGGCAGTAAGTGTAAGTAACTTGTTTGTAACATACCTCTTGTTTTTTTGCATGTCTTCGGGATTCCGTGATTTAATTAATGTAAATACTTTGATGAGAATATGACTTACCTTTTGGGTGGGATGAACCGGTCGTAGACCAGCCTGGCAGCTCCGGCTACTAACGATGGGTGGTTCCCCCAAGAATCCACTGATACACCACAGGATGGGTTGGTTTGCGGTGACAAGTCCATATATAAGCCACTTTGTTACCATTTTAATTTTGCTTTTAAGCTTTATGTTGTTTGTTTCTATTGGCTTTTGATAGAGATTGGGAATGTTATACCTAGTATTTGAGACTTGTATTCCTATAGACTCCGCCCTGAACTTCTAAGCTAGGCGGTGTTGTCCCCGAGAAAAATTTATGCATTTCTATAACAAAACAGGGATAAGAATTTTGAACAGTTTGAATAGTGATTCGTGTGATTTAAAGTTTCACATCTATCAAAAATCCCAACGAATGCGCTGGAATGTGTTCTATTGGATTTTCGTATTATTTGGTATTATTGGCAAAATAAAATATAATTAGCTTGTCCAGATCCTCTGCCCAACATTAGCTAAGTGGAATATTCGATACTAAATTCAAAACAGCAACTGTGCGAGTTTTCGAACTATGATCATGTTCATAAGCTAAGTGGCATGTTTGATACTAAATTCGATTCAACAACTGTGAGAGTTTTCGAACTATGAACTATGAACTATTGAACATGATAATCTTCCCGATCGGGAATGATATAGCCAAACTTACTTCTCAACATAAAGATCGGCTTCCCTAAATAAGCTTCCGTAACTGAACTTTTTCATTTGTTTCCAGGTCTATTTTATTTTTTATCTCGAGTTTTGGTTATTAAGGTCTTTCTATACTATTTGTAGGAGTTGTATTAGCCACTAGCCCAACAAGGAATGGGTTGTTATTAAAAACAAAATATAAGGTAACCATTGCACCTGATACATAAAATAATATTTAAACATGACTATATTTCTATTTATATGCGTATATGCTAACAAAAATGAAGCTTTGTCGATTTTCCGATTAAAAAAATATTTAAAACTGTAATTCTGAAATTCCTATATATAGGAATATATTTGTATTTTTTTAAAAACAACGATTTTATTTTGTATTTTTAGATATTTTCCGGTTGTTCCCAAGGCAGCTACATGATATAGACGTCCAATCCGGTCCGTTTTGATTTATACTGCCTGCGATTGAACGAAGATGTTTAGAAACGTGGTGTGTAAATATCTTAAAAACTGGAAGACCGAAATGCGTCGCCAGGTGTTGGCGATCAAGAACAGAAATACAAATATGCCGAAAAGCAATATGTAGAAGGTATATGTAGAAGGTATGCATTATATTGTCGGAAATGTCTCCTTCACTGCGTTGTAAACTGAAATTATAGTACCCTCTGCAAGAATATACAAATTGCATTTGATTTATTGGGTACCTGCAGGCAAAGAGACCCGAATGGGTCTCAAGTTGAAAATAACGAACCCCTGTACAACATGGTAGCTGTGAAAAGGTGTTTTAATCTGTAGAAATTGACATCATCTAAGACTAAAAGACCATACTAAGCAGCCCCGGATAGTCAGCGGGTCTGCAAGCTCACACTCTTTTCCCCTCTACACACCTTACCTATATTACCAAAAGCAAGGGCACCGCACTAATACTTCAAAATCAACCAAGACCAGCTTACCACGTAGCTTACCTTTTTGTGAACACCGAATGAAAGGCTTCTAAAACTATACTTGAGAACCATGCTGACACCACATACCTTTCGCGAATCACAGCCTATTTAAGGAGACTGCACTATATGAGGTAGTCAGCAAAATCGAAAAGTCTCTGCAAGGAAGCTCGATTTCGATTAAATATACTATAGACTCTACACAATTTTTTGTAAAGAAAAATGTGACACCAGCCATCATTCAAGGGGGAACCTACTGGGGAATTAGACTTATTGAAATACATCGACAGCAAGGCTTAATTTAAATCTCTGTTTACAAACATTACCAAGAGTCGGCTTATCTACAACACAGAAGTAGGGCTAAATCAGTAACACAAGCATTTCATTGAGCTCATCTGGGTTTCGCGACTGCCGAGCGGTATAAATAACATAAGTCAACCGACACTAAACTCGTTTAGTCCCTAAGAGCCTTCACACCCAGGCTGTCAGCCATAAGCAACAGATCATCGACAAGGAGACCAAGGACAACCGGCCGAGCAAAGAGGTTCCAAAAAGATGGATCTTAGTTAACAAAATCAGTGTTCTAAAAACTCAATATATATACGTTTAAAGAGCAGTGGTAATGAGGTCATTTTTACTTGTAATAGAAGAGAAGATTTAGATATCATCCTAGTCTCAGAGTAATTTTAAACGATTTTAAAAGTACGGTTTTACTTTTATTAAAATTTGACGACTGCCATAGGAACAATCGGGAAAAAAGGAAATAAAATCGATAACTTTAACGCATAGAAATCGAAATAAAGAATATGTCGGGGATCGATATCATCATTTTGAATTTAACTGAAATTATTTTTAATTGCACAAAGAAGAAGATTTGAATTTGAAATCATGTCAATATTCCGTTGCATCAAAAAAAAGAGAGATAATTTGTTATACAAGGAGAGCATCATTTGAACTAGGTTCAGATGTGGATGGCGCCTGTAGTTGATCTACTCTTAGTACAGTTGCAGCAAAGAATAGGACGAGAGAGGAGAAGGAGAATGAGAGCGCGGAAGGTCTTGCGAATCAGTCAGTTCGAGCATAGAGTAAGAAACTATATAGAGGTTTCATTTGCTCTGCCCGGGCCTCTGCCAAAGCTCTGTTGAGAGCCATGTTCGAAGCAAACTTCTTCTAACTTCGGTTTCTCACCACTTCTAACATGTGCGAAGCACAAGCAATAGTATGGGGAATTCTCGCACCAATCCTTTGGAATAAGAGCGACCAGTGCAGCTGCAGAAACTCACCGCGGGACTCGATTCCAGTTCGATCGAACAAATGAAAAACTCTCTTTTTTTCCGTTTTCCCCTACGTGGCATCACTGGCAAAGTCACTCGAGAGCGCGGGCAATGAATGAAACCTCTATATAGTTTCATACTATATGGTTCGAGAAGGCGAAGAGCAGAACAACGCAGGCGACTTGCAGTGCTACTCCAAACTTGAGATGGCAGAAAAGGATGAGACACCCCCATTCCCGGCGCAAGCTCGGTCATCTCCGACAAATATTTAATTTTTGTAACAGGTGCAAGGGTATATCAGCTATATCCGCATGTCGAAGTTTTGCTTCCATTCTTTTTTGATTTTTATACCCTTGCATATGGTATTATAATTTCAGTCAAAAATATGCAACGCAGTGAAGGAGAAGTATATATTATATATTCTTGATCAGCAGAGTCGATCTAGCCATGTCCGTCCGTCCGTCTGTTTGTCCATTGTTTGGATTACAATGCTGCTGCCAAATTTCTCAAATGTTATTAAGGGAGGGAGGGTACAGAACGGGGGGGGAGTGAATAACACCTAGCTACCCCGAATTCTTAATGTATCTTCAGAGTCCGTCCGCTTATTAAAATGTCTGTTCACATCCTTATTTGTTTGAAAACTGTTAGAGTTTAGTGCACTTAAAACTTATTACTTACTTATTGCACTTATTGTTCGTAGGACAGTGTAAGTCATGTAGAGGACGAGGAAAGAACCACTCCCCATCCGACGAGTTTAGTTCCGAGCAATACTAGAAGTGCACGTCTCCGAATTTTCTATACACTAGATGGATTTTTTTCAGTATATCTGGTGCTGTCTAATAAAAGGTGTTTGAGCGCACAGAGCTCTAATAAATTTACCACGAGACTCTTTGAATAAGAGAATAGCTCCATTAATTGCTTTATTTTCTGCAGTAAAATTTATATAAGTTTTTTTTGTAATTCGTCGGTAAAAATGAAGGATGCGTCTTTATTTGTTGAATTTTGACGATTTGAGTTTTTGTTTAAATTTTCAGGTTTTTTTCAGCTCAGATGGGCACTTTTTAATATCTATTAAAATCAAAACGACTTTTGAAATCGACCTTGAAATAAGTATAAATTATATTAGTTTATGGGTATACTTTTTAAAAATATAATGCATTATGATATTTCTGATAAAATTTGATGCATATATCAAGTAAATTCAAACAAACTAATTGATGTGCATAGTCGGATAGGCATTTTTATATCCTACGTTGACAATAAGCGAAATATGTAATGAAAAATTAGACAAACGTGCCAAAGATAAGAAAAATAAGAGAATAGAATAAACGGACCCTTGTTTTCGTTCCATATTGTTTTTGTTTTTTGAGAAAGTAGGCGGGGTTTTCGCTATTTTCACTTGCATTTTGCATTTGAGTAACAAAGAGGTTACTTTAGCGTCTGAGATTTATTTGTAAAAAATTAAAAAAAAAACATTTAAAAAGTTTTTAAAAATTCAGGATAGTGTTTTTTACTTATTTCTTCTAAAGTGCTAAGCATGTGTCAAACACAAAACGATTGAAGTATTTAAGCAGTCGTTTTTAATAGCGGAATCAATATTAAAACCCACATCTCGAAGTGTTAATAGCACACCTTTTTAATACTGGCAGAATGTTATGAAAAACCTTATGCAAAATCAAAACATTTTAATAAATTTGCTCCAAATAATCAATTTGTTGCCTTCGAAACTTGAAATAACTCAATTCCTCACTGAAAATCACATAGACGTAATGCAGCTGGCAGAAACGGTAAATACAACTTCCAAATAAGAGGTTACACTTCGTATTTCACAGATCATCCGGATGGTAAGGCCCATGGCGGAACCGGAATCTTAATCAGGGTACGCATTAAACACCATTTTCAGATTTGGCAGATTTGGAACAATTATTTGCAAGGTACATCCATCAAATTATAATCAGGCGACGGCAGTATTACTATGGCCGTTGTCTACTGCCCACCGTGTCTTACAATAACTGAAGAGCAGTTCGCGGACTTCCACAATTAACTTGGAGATCGCTTAATAGACACTTCAACGCCAAGCACACGCACTGGGGATTACGACTTGTGACCCCCACAGAAAGGCAACTGTATAAAGCAATTATAAATTTGAGCAACAAGCTCGACTATACTGAGCAGCTGACCCCAGAAAACTCCCGGACTTCCATTAAATTTAATAAGCGCCAAATCGCTATCGGACTTATTATCGAACCACTCCCCCGAAGTAATCAAGCACCTCTACAGTCTGACGTCTCATAGAACTAGATGGCTAAAGTACAAAAAGTACCTAAGTACCTAACTCAACATTGATAATGACATCGACTGCTTTTCTGATGCCCTGGAATCCGTACTCGTGGCAGCAACCAAAATCTCAACACCGAATGAGACAATCGTGCGTACCACCTAATACAAAACCAATCTGCAAATCGAAATACTTGTTCGGCAAAAACGACGCTTCGCCGCACTCGAAGCAACTTTCAAACGAATCCACTCGCAGACTCACCGAAACCCTAAACCATGAAGAAGAGCTTGCACAGCGACGGTAGTACAAAGCCTCCTTTGTGGAGAGATCATCCAAATTTAAGCTCTCCGGTAGAATCAGTCACCACGATTAGAGACTCCTCGGGTACTTGGGCCCGCAGCGACAAAGACAAAGCCGAATCGTATAAACCTACGAAATGTATTTCAGCCAAACGCCACCACAAACTCCGTCGCTTCGCACTGAATTTGCAAGTGAACCGATTGTGTTTCGAGCACTTAAAACTGTTTACTATATGCCATTAGAAAGCAATTGAAACCAACAAGGCTCCAGGATTTGACTTATTAACCTCCAAAATGAAAAGTGAACTTCCAAACTGTGCAGTAGATGTTATATGCATCTAATTAACGGGATCACAAAACTTACTACCCCAAAAAAGTGTAAAAAGTCAGCTGGAAAGACCACACAATTCACCAATAAGTTTATAATCGTGCCTCACCAAAATTTTGAGAGCTCATCAGATTTAAGCGTGCTACGGTCGTACTGTCAATCAGCTGGGTTTGTTGACAAGCAGTTATAATTCAAATATCGTATTTGCGGGAAAAAGGCTTTAAAAGATATTATTAAATACCTTTGCAAGACAAGTCTGCCGCTGTACAAAGAAATTAAAAAACAATACAATTTAAATTAAACAGTTGTTTTTTTAATTTACTGATAATTATTTGCTAATTTAAAGTTCATAGTTGCACTTTTATTGTGTTTTTCGTACATTCTTGACCTAAAAAACATTTTGCTCTGACAAGAGGCACCCGAGATAGTATTAATGTTATTTTGTCCTCACATGTATTCTCCTGCAATCGAATTTTGTGAGTTTTTTGAGTTTTTCCCTCCATTTCTTATAATGTTCAGTGAGAAGCGCACGCCAAAAGATTAAATTTTTTAATCTTTTCGCTAGGGTTCACCCAAAGTTCATTTCCGCAGACTGGCAACGCTATGGAATTTTCTGGTATTTTTTCGTCGATCTGTGGACCGACGTGAAAAAAAGGCCCGACGAAAAGTGAACGTCAGCTGTTTGCCTCTCGCTCTCTCTCATGACTGGCGTACGGTTTTCGTCGATCTGGATACTAGGCTAAAGGACATAAATTCCATCATACTTTGTTGCATAGTAACCATCGTAAGTTCCAGTGTGCTTTGTGACTGTCCTGGGACTTGCTGAACGTTTCCTAGATTAGACTGGAGTGGGTTTTCCGTTCCTGTTCGAAGGGCATCGGCGTATGAGAATCTCTTCTGGGTATTTAGCTGACCAAATGAGGATCTTAAAGCCGTTCCAAAAAATACTTCCAGCGTCGTTTTTGAGTAAGTGTACATGTTTTGAGTGTTTTGATGGCGCATTGTTGTTCAACTCCTTGTAGACCACACTGCCCCTGTAGTTTGCCGTGTAATTTCCTCCGCAATTTTCACATTTCTTCTTTTGGGGGTCTTCCTTATTGGCAGGGCAGCTAGCGAAAGTCTCCACAAACTTCACAGACTGATCGAAGTGTGCAGTACGTCCTGGTGTGTTCATACTCCTGAAGGTTTGTACATGGCACTGTGCCGTTCCTTTTATGTGATTCTTCCACCTTAATTCTTCGGTGCACTAGGTATTCCAGGCTATAAATGGGGTGCACTTCATTTTTCTTCAAGAGTCCAGCTCTACCTTGAAGAGTGATTGCGGCTTTTTGTTCTGTTAATGATGTTACTAACGTTCTTTGCAGAAAAAACTTTTTTTTTGAGGGCATCGATAACTTCATTGGGGGTTATGTCGGGCTTGATCCCTTTTAGTACATCTTGCAAGCCCTTGCTGCTTTTAGTTGGTATTTAGACACAGCTCGGAAATGTTCTTCGACTTTGGTCTAAAGTTTGGTTTCTTGCATATTCCCTTTAGTGATCGGACAACATTAAAATTTCCGTCCCCGACCAGCGCAACAATTTTGTTGACCAGGGCGTTCGAGCTTTTCTCCCTAATGTAATTTGGTAAGGGCTTTGGTTTCGGTTGGGTCTCTTTTCCCAGTCCTGGTTGAGTTTCAGCTAGGAGGGCAAATCTGTTGTTATTGGATCTCCCGGGTAATTCGTTGTCTCTTTGGACACAGTTTATTTTTGGCTTATTATTATTATTGTTCTGCGGGCTAAGCTTACGTTTAATTTGGATGTCTGTATGGCCGGGGCCGCTTGTTGAATATTTTCTTGAGTTTGTTTTGTCATAATTTTAGTAGACGTTATTTGGCGCTGCAGTCGACGACATCGCATTGATTCCGTGGTAAGAGCCGTTGCTGTAGAAGTTGTTGGTTTTGCTGCCGTTGCTGTATTTGTTCCTGTTACTTTTGGTGCGTTTTGCTGAAGTTATACCGCTGCATGTTTCTGATGTGCCAAGGGTCGATTCTGATGGTGGGGGGTTTAACATTGAGAACTCCACGCCGTTGGAGTGGGAGTAACAGCAAGTAGAGAGGGTGGAAGCGATCGTGCTTTTTGGGTATCAACTGACAGTAGAGCCGGGTGGGTCTTTGTAGACGTCTTAAGCACTTCGCTATCGCGCTTATAGATATACGAGAAGTACCCGCCTCTTCGGCTCACGGAGCTCTTTAATTGATTCGGCGGTCACTTTTAGCCTGGGACTATTATAAAATAATTTAGGCGTATTTTCGCCTATTTTGTAATACACCAAATTAGTTTTTAAAATTTAATTTGTCTTTAATACATCCACTTTCTTCAACTTTTCAAGGAGCTCGCGCGAAACAAGTCCGCTCCCTTCACCTGCACAATTAATTGTTTTATAACTAATGAATTCGTTTTATACCCTTGCAGAGGGTATTATAATTTCAGTCAAAAGCTTTCAACGCAGTGAAGGACATTTTCGTCCCTATAAAGTATATATATTCTTGATCAGCATCACCAGGAGAGTCGATCTAGCCATGTCCGTCTGTCCATCCGTCCGTCCGCCCGTCTGAAATTGTAATACCCGCGGCAGGGGTGCAGAGTATAACTTTGTTGTTTTTAACTTCTTTTTTGTTCTTTGGGATTACGTAAAATTTAAGTACTATGGAATTACGGTTTTAATTAAATTAAAATCGGACATATATATCATACATCTCTCACAGAAAAATCGAAAAATTAATTTTGCTGTTTTTCTACTTATCAAAATATTCCTTTGAGATATAGTAATTATTTACTACATCCGAATTACGCTTTTAGTTTGTCAACATCGGAAAACAATACATATAGCTGTCATAGAAACGATGACAAAATGCACCGCAAAATCGTTATAGTTGCATTTAATAACAAGAAAGCAAAGCTGACTTCGGGCGGAGCCGAAGTTGATATACCCTTGCAGAATACTCTGTAAATTATATTCTCAAAAATTATTCATATGATGCATTCTTAATATTCATAAAAAATCCAAATTTCCTAACTTTAAAAATACCAACGTTTTGGCATTTCCGAACAGTTATCATGTTATATGGCGGCTATAGGATATACCCGGCCGATCCCGGCAGTTCCGACTTATATACTGCGTGCAAAGGAACGAAGGAATATTCCATTGAAACGAAACTTTCAGGTTTCATTGTTATGTATTTCAACAATTTTCTCAACATTTTTCATTAAAATATATGTCATATTATGCCTACAAGCATTTCGCCGAGGCGCCTCTTGTGTGCATGTTCGCAAATTAAAAATAAAATCATTTTTGTTTTTGAACTTTTTTAAGGTTTTTTAGGTTCAACTAGAAGAGAATTAAATCCCGAATCCAATAAATTTTGTCTCGTTTCGATAGGACAAGAGAAATAGTAAAAATAAAAAACCGAGAAATCGCACGTCAAAGTTTCCGCCCGCTCGTATACTTGCCCGCCGCTTGGTCACTATTTCTTCTTTAACTTAAAAAATATTTTGATTTTGCTTTTGAAATTTTAGGGACACATTCTTGGATAGTTTGGGTAGACATTAATGCAAAAATAAAATTCGATTTTTTAAGCCTCTAAAGCAGGCTCCCTCCTTAATGGTATAATAATACATTTTAAATGGTTTTAGGTCCTTAAATTAAAGTTTATGTTTTTTGACTTTACAAGGTAAAAATAAATTCAACAGCATGTGTTCAAAAATTAAAATTTAATAAGCAGGACCAAGGATCTTACTACCTCTAGCACAGCATGATTTTATTGACGGCAAGTAAACCATGTTCGAAATTCACTTGACTTCTGTTTTGTATCAAATCCTGAAGGTGTGTTTCTGTCCAGAGTAGCACCACTCTCGCAACCAGGAGATCCATATCACCCTACAATTGAACTTACAATTGACACGGGTAGAGTTATAGAAGAAAAATCACAAAAAATCATCCAAACGAATACATTGTTTTCGCAAGGAAGACTTTCTAAGGCTAAATAATTTTATTTCAGGCTTTAATTGGTCTGATCTTTACTTATGCAATAATATGTTTTTTATTGTTATTGTAAAGTCCAGACTTTTTAGGAAATATAAAAATACCGGTTCTCAATCTGTTTTTGCTAGATATTTAAGTGCTCGGTCAAGATTTACCGTGCTTAATGCTCAGTGTTATAATAGTCACTTAAACCGTTGTAAGGTCCAGTTCCAAGCGTAAATCTAATTTTCATACTTCCTCGCTGTCGTTCGAAAACATGACGGCAACCACAGATCAGGCAATAGCCGTTTTATTAGCCCAATTTTTTCAAACTACATACTCTACTTTAGATTATTCATAACAGCCTTATTATGATTAAGGGCTTCAATAGTAGTTTTCAAACAGACGTCATTTACACTGACTTTAGTAAAGCATTTGACTCTGTAAATCACTTACTTCTAGTTCAAAAACTTGACCTGATAGGTTTTCCAGTTGATCTGCTTAAATGGATTCCAAGTTACCTGAATGGCAGGTCACAAAGAGTCCTTCTTAAAAATGCAATTTGTAAAATTCTCCGTGTTACCTCCGGTGTCCCACAAGGGAGCCTTCTGGGTCCGCTACTTTTTACATTATCTTTCCTCAATTATAACTCAATCTGGCGTACTTTTGTACGCAGATGATGTTAAATTATACTTGCAGTATAAACCCATTTCGATGATCCTTATGTAACTAAAACTGGGATGCAAATCTTAACTTACCTTCCTATTCTAGTAGACTTCTTTTGATAAACTTACCATCCCTAGCCAACCGTAGAACGATGCTTGGTACTATCTTTATTTATAACCTTATACATGGTGATATTGACTGCCCCGACTTAGAAAGTCGGCAAAACTTTTCTGTGCCAAGTAGATTAACTAGAAATTATATTCCCCTAATTTTAAATCATTGTAGATCTAATTATGTCTTGCATGAGCCTTTCAGAGTATTATGTTCAGACTATAATAGACTTTTTCCTATAATCTCAAATCTTGACTCTCTGCCGCTCCTAACTTCATTGCCACAAAATTGATCCTACTATTACTTTTTTCCCCGGCCATTTACCTATATTTTCTTATCTCGCGTCTATCTTCTCGCGAATTGTGCCGTATGATACACGGCTGCACCCCTCGTTCCGTTGGGCGGGTAAGTGGGCCGTGGGACTCCGCGCAAAAGAAAAATAATAAAAATAGGTCAACTCGAATGTTAAAGTTGAGGCAAGGATGCCCAGAAGCCGTTTTTACCATTCGGAGCCCTTTACGGCATTTAAAAGGACCCACGCCCTTGCAAAATACAAGGCACACTTGCCAATCCATGCCTTTGAGTGGCCAGGAAAGAGTAAAGATTGTATGATAATGGGATAATGTCAACCCCCAGATCTTCTCAACATAGATCAAAGTTAAGGATAAAAAGGACATTGGTAAGGATATTCACCCAACAGTATTTTGTAGGCCCTGCATGATGGTTTCTACAAATGACTTGCTTCTAGAAGCCTTGATCCTGAATATTAAATTTTAATTTTTTAACACATGCTGTTGATTTTCTTTTTACCTTGTAAACTCAAAAAACTTTAACTTATATTTATAATTAAAGTGTAACAACAAATAAATTATATGAAGTAAATAGAAGCCAATTTGGATGACCAAAGCTCGAGATAAAAGAAAGAAAGACAAGCCAATAATTTTTAAGATAGGCCCTTGTGACATTCTTTATTCTTTTTCAACACTTTTTGTATTATTTACTAAGCTAGTGTAATTAATTGGATTTATAGTTGAATGATTTCGATTTTATGAAACGTTGCTACTGTTTGACGTGCTAAAAATATATTCGTGCAAACCAAACTGGATGGAAAAACAAGGCAAAATCAAAAACAACTGACGAATCAACAAATTTCTTAAAATTAATCATTTAAAGCTAAAATCATATCACGTTTTTTTTCAAACAACAATTTAATTAAGTGTTGAAACCATTTCCTCTCTGCCTTTAAAGGTCATTTAAAAATCGGAGAATATTTTATATAAATTGTGAGTCTGATTGCAATAGTTTTATTTAGATGTATACTTACTTATATCCGGACATTTTTCTATTAATGTGTTAATATGGAATCCTGCATTGTTATGCCCGTGCAAAATGTTCGATATAAATTGAGAGCTTGATGAGAGCAATCCGCTTGAAGTTCTTATAGCTTTTCCCAACTTTGAATGACTGGTTGGTGACGTAGGTGCAGATGTGCACGTTAAATAAGGTGAGTTGTTTTCACGACTGATGATTTGTGAAGAGTGCAGTTCATCATTAAATGTTGACCGACTTTTTTCCCACTCTAACTTTTTCTGGACTCGCAGATCCTCAGACATCGTCCATTCTAAATGAGCGTTTTGCAGATTACTGGAACATTCGTTTCCCTTAATAAAATCCAAAGCTATAAGGGCCCAAGCATTTAACGTTTGTACAGCTTTATTTAATCCTTCATTCATTCCAGGTGGATTTATTTCGCCCTTTGCCTTTATATTTCTAAGATTTTTATCATAGTTAATTGACTTAAATCGATTTGATTCAGAATCTTGTACACTCTTCTTTCTCGCCATTTTCAAATAACGTTTGATTGTATCGCTTACTGACTGTGAAATATCTTCATCAATCGAACTTTTCCTACAACTTAAGCTCGATGCGTCGTATCCATCCTGCTTGTCTAATTCTTCTAAATGTTGTAAATTATTATCGCAACTTCCAATCATTAACTTGTACTGTGCCGCCAAACTTTTTAGTTCGCTAAGCTGAATAAAACTAGTTTGAGTTCCACATGTTTTTAAGCTTTTTTCAATTTTTGTTCCTTTTAGAAGGTTTTGCTTTGGAAACTCGGAGCTCTGCTGAATTTTGTGAAGATCTAAGTAAAGTGAATTTTTCGTGCTTCCCAAAATTTTACTGGATTCACTTTGTTTAAGACATTGTTTGCTATTACGGTTATCAAATTGATTGCTAGTTATACTATCATAGTTACCAATTTTTGACAAGTTAGACAGTGAAGTCGACCGATTAGCATTGTTTTTTGATGGTTCCTTGGAATGTAGGATCCGATGAAGCTGTTGTTTCTTAAGTGTACTGTAGATTTTTTTTAAAAGTACTTTGTCATCAAGAATGATTTCGGATACATCACTAAATTCCAAATGAATTCCCTCTTGTCCAAACATAAAAGATTTAGATAAAAGTTTTAGACGGGAAACGAGCTCTGCTTTAAGAGTTACGTTTAAGGATATTATAGTCTCTTTGTCATTCTTGTTTTTAAAAGTTGGTCTTTGGGCACTGGGTGAAGATGTTTGGTCAGGTCGAACCGTTTTAGTGCCAAGTAGAGTTGTTGTTTTGTATACATCGCGAAGCTCAAGATATGTCTGCAATAATTCAAGGGTTCTAACTTCATTGTAATAACTATTGGTTGACTCAACTTTATTTTCAGTGCGTCTAGCACTTGTGTGCCTCGACAGCAGTTTCAATCTCCGCTTAGAACTGCTAATTGCTCCTGGGTATGAGGTTCGTCGACTCCATAAAATAAAACTTGGTTCAGATAAGCAGACACGTTGAAATTGCTCTTCTATGAAGTCAATATTATCTGACCCTGGCTGAGATCCGTCGGTAACAAGCTTACGGCCTGCATCTTTCATATATCTCCAGGTTTTTCGAGTTAAAAGCCAGCGCTCTCGTTTTCTTTCCTTGTCTTTTGTGCTACAGCGACGTAGTCTACTACCAAAAGAAACTCCTCCAGATTGGTTATTCACAAAATTAGTTGGCTTGCGAGTATTAACATCATCTGAAGAGTGTGGCTCCAATGACGATATTTGTGATACAGGGAGACAATTGTTCAGCTTGTCAAGAGCGTCATCCAAAGGTCCTGACCTTTTTTTTATGGCAGACACAGGGCTTCTTAAGGTTGTTAGGTACTTCGTTGGATCCTCAGATTTTCCTTGCAATTCCATGTTATGTTGACACAATAAGTTTGGAAATAGCCGTAAGTTAGTATAGACTTTTCTATATTATTAGAGTGTGAATTTTAACGTATTTATTGTTTTTTAACACGCCAAACCACAACAAACAAATTTCAGTTGAAGTTACTTGAAGCACATCACATATTTTCACATTGCTTATTTTCATATGTGAGTACAGATTTAATTATTATATTTTGACACTAGTAAGGGTGCAAGTAAGCACATCTGTTTATTTATAAATATTCTTTTTTTTGAGAGGCGTTTGCGTACGTATACAAAAAATTGGTATTTTTATAGATACATTTATATTTAAATGCACACGATTATTTTAAAAGAAATAAAGACTCTTATTAAACGTTCATCAAATTGTATTAAAACAATTTTAAAAAAATTAAAAAACCTTTTATATTATTAATAAAAACTTTACTACATATTTAGACACTGTTAAAGAAATGAATAGAGCACGCAAAATACCGCCGAATGCTTGGCAAGAAAGCATGTATGTATATACATATTTAAAAAAGAAAATTTATTGTCTGAAAAATACATGAATGTTTCCGAAGTTCTCAAGACATTATTTTTGAACGTATTTATGGTACACACGCAAACTGCTTATGTATGTATATGTTCATATAAAAAGTCTCTTTTATAAACAGCTCACACACAAGATTTCTGTCTAACAAATGGTTTTACTATAAGATTTACTTTATATTTCTTTATTAAGATGCTTATACCTGACATTCCTCTAGGTAAGGTTTTATCTTCGTATGTGCAACAATCCGTTGACAGTGATTTTATAATTGAAAAGGAAATCTGAACATACCACAACTACTATGAAAAAGTTCATATACTAATATCAACAATTCTGAATAAGCACTTTGATGTCATGTCAATACCTGGAACTAAAGCGGTTACATATTTTATTAGGTATAAACATATATTTTAAATCATTAAATGCGTACATTTTTAAAGCTTATCTAAATGTTAGTGAGAAATTTAAAATTATTTGAAACATTTTCGAGCCAAATCTATCGCAAACTAGTCTCTTAATTTCAAAACTATTATAATACGATTTTCGGCCATCTGTGGAACAAAAAATTGTTTTGAGAGAGAAGCAAAGTACAACAATATAATAAGAGTTTTTATACCCTTGCAGATGGTATTATAATTTTGGTCAGAAGTTTGTAACGCAGTGACGGAGACGCATCCGACCCCAGAAAGTATATGTATATATTCTTGATCAGGATCAATAGGGGAGTCGATATAGCCATTTCCGTCTGTCTGTTTCAATATCGTTTGTGAGCTCAGTTTACAAGCTAGCGATCTGAAACTGTCACAGTCGTCCTAAAACATGTGTGTACAGATCAAGTTTGAAAAGCGCTCCGATCGGACGTCTATATCCTATAGCTCCCATAGGAACGATCGGATATACCTTGCAAGAATTGAATATATTTCACGCTGTGTAAAAGCTATTAACATGCATCTTTCCAAATCTTATTTTTGTATGCATACCTTGATCAGGGTAAAAGCGAGTGCTGACCGGACGTCTATATCCTATAGCTCCCTTAGGAACAGTAGGGTAAAATCGGTTAAAATTTGATGGCCTTCCTTTCTCAACTGCTAGTGTTGTACCATATTATTAAATTCTTTAAGTTGAAAATTTTATAAAATTGTAAATACCAATTAAACGGTATCCAGTAATTTTGTAATCCGATACTAACACACATACTTAATTAATAATTTGTATATAAAAATCTCCATTTAAGAGTTATTTTTTATTTTTATTGAGATTTTATTTATAAGAGTTCGATTTTTCTTTCAAAATTAAAAAAAAAAATATTCAGATTTGTCTGAAATAGGAGTTATTAAAATGTGTAATAAAAAATGATTCGAAACTTTTATTTATAAAAATCAATATAAAAGTCTTTTCGTTGCATTTAAACTGAAGTTTTTTCTCCACCACCCTATGGCACAAATACAAATTAAATTTTTCTTTAAGCCTAGTACTCAGATCGACGAAAACTGTCCGCCAGTCATGAGAGAGAGCGAGAGGCAGCAGACTGATTTTGCCAAGGTAGTTGATAATATCTTTTAAATGTTCTTTGATGAACTTTCGAAATTTTGGTCACACTGGAAAGATTAAAGTTTTTACCCTTTCGAACTCGTTTGTCGATCTGAGTACTAGGCATTAACAAAAAATTAATCGGAATTGAAGCAGTTCAATCAAGTATTCAAGGGGAATTAGTTTACTATTTTAAGGTACATAAATCCTAAGCAATTATAAAAGCCTAGTACTCAGAAAAAACAATCTAGCTAAGCCTTTCATGAGCCTTTCAGAGTATTATGTTCTGACTATAATAGACACTTTCCTATAATCTCAAATCTTGACTCTCTGCCGCTCCTAAAACGATTAATACTAACTTTATTGCCAAAAAATTGATCTTACTATTACTTTTTTCCCCGGATTTTTATACCCTTGCAGAGGGTATTATAATTTTGGTCAAAAGTGTGCAACGCAGTGAAGGAGACATCTCCGACCCTATAAAGTATATATATTCTTGATCAGGATCACCTCCTGAGTTGATATAGCCATGTCCGTCTGTCCGTCTGTCCGTCTGTCCGTCTGTCCGTCTGTCCGTCTGTCCGTCTGTCCGTCTGTCTGTCCGTCTGTCTGTTTCTACGCGAACTAGTCTCTCAGTTTTAAAGATATCGAATTCAAACTTTGCACACACCCTTCTTTCCTTTGCACGCAGTATATAAGTCGGAACGGCCGGGATCGGCCGGCTATATCCTATAGCTGCCATATAACTGATTGATCGGAAATGCCATAACTTTGGTGTTTGTCAAGTTAGGAAGTTGGGATTTTCTATGGGTTTTATATATGGCCAATCAATCCGACATACCAAATTTCATAAGGATCGGCCGACTATATCCTATAGCTGCCATATAACTGATTGATCGGAAATGCCATAACTTTGGTGTTTGTAAAGTTAGGAAGTTGGGATTTTCTATGGGTGTTATATTTGGCCAGCCAATCCGACCTACCAAATTTCATAAGGATCGGCCGACTATATCCTATAGCTGCCATATAACTGAACGATTGGAAATGCCATAACTTTGGTGTTTTTAAAGTTAGGAAGTTGGGATTTTTTATGAGTATTATGAATGCATCATATGAATAATTTTGGAGAATATAATTTACAGAGTATTCTGCAAGGGTATATCAACTTCGGCTCCGCCCGAAGTTAGCTTTCCTTTCTTGTTATCTATATTTTCTTATCTCGCGTCTATCTTCTCGCGAATCTTGCCGTACGATACACGGCTGCGCCCTTCGGTCGGTTGGGTGGGTAAGTGGGCCGTGGGACTCCGCGCTTAAAAAGAAAAAAAAATCATGCTTTTCGCTCGCGAGTGAACTACTATATTAACTTCGTTCATAAACTTAAAAACTATTTTAACTGTTTTATTATACCCGTTACTCGTAGAGTAAAAGGGTATATTGTATTCGCGCAAAAGTATGTAACAGGTAGAAGGTAGCGTTTCCGACCCCATAAAGTATATATATTCTTGTTCAGGATCACTAGCCGATCTAGCCATGTCCGTCTGTCTGCAGTTCCTACGCAGCGCAAGTTTGTTTCAAAATGGTGACACGCCCTTTCTGACGCCCACAAGCCACAAGCTGTCGCCACAGTTTTGATGGTATTATGAAAATTTTAATTGATATGTATTTGTTTCGTCAATACCTATCGATTGGCCTAATAAAAGTCTGCCACGCCCACTCTAACGCCCAAAAACCCATTAAACGCTTAAGCATGGCTAGCGCCTACATTTCTACATGGGGTAGATGGCGCAATACAATAGCGCTATCTAACGGATGACTTTGGAACAGCTGGCCAAGGTGCTCACCAGAGTCAACGTTAATTCTCGATAAGGATTTCTATTAAAGGAAATTGCGATGGCTTTCATTTGTCAATACCGAACTATATCCCAAGAACTATGCAAATCAAATCAAGTTAGCCAAATTGGAGGTCTGAGTCAAACAATGGCGTATGTGTGTATGTATGTAAGCATATACATATGCATGTATTTACATTGTACACAGTTGCAATTGCCCGGCAATTATAATATTAAGTTGTTTAGCTGAGTAACGGGTATATAATAGTCGAGGCACTCGACTATAGCGTTCTCTCTTGTTTTGTATTTCTGTTTTGCCTTTTCGGTTCTTCTAACTCCGCCGTTTTTCTTTTGTTCGTTATCCGTCTATATTAGCTGTTACGGCGTTGCTAGAAATAGTTTTCGACGAGCTGATGGTCTCCTCTCTGCGCTGAATTCGCACTTTAATAGCCGTAAGCTATTAGAAGAGACCCCTAATCGGAAAAAAGCCGCTGGTGGTAAGCATCAAAATGGCTTCTCCGCAACCGCGATCAAAAGAACAACGGACTATTCCGGCGTATCATCAGCTGAATGCAGCTAACCCTCAAATGTTCATAAGATCAGAAGCTAAAAAAGATTCGGTATCCGAACAATCCTTAACAGAATGCATGCGACCAGGGACTTCTAAGAATAAAATTTTCGTTTCTCGGCTTTTCCCTGATCAAACATCTTCGGATGTATTGTCTGATATACAGGACAAAACTAAAGTCGTTTATAAATAAAGTAAATAGAAGTGGGCCAAGGTGGCTTCCTTGTGGGACGCCTGAAGTAACTGGGATCAAATTAGAGAAAGAGCTTTTAAAGAGGACTCGTTAAGTCCTACCACTTAGATAACTTAAGATCCATGTTAGAAGATCACATGGAAACCCTAATAAGTCTAGCTTTAATACAACAAGCGAGTGATTTACTAAATCAAACGCTTTACTAAAATCAGTGTAAACTACGTCAGTCTGCATGAAGCCATTTATTACAAAAGATGTCAGCTCCAAGAGGTTTGTCGTCGTAGATCTTCGCCTTATAAATCCATGTTGACATGGAGATATAATCGATCTACAAAGATGTTGCAAATGGGGTATAATAGTGTTTTCGAAAAGCTTTGGGATGGCGGATAATTTGGATATGCCTCTGTAATTACTTGTATTGCATTTATTTCCTTTCTTATAAAGGGGAATGACAAATGACTCCTTCCAAATAAGTGGGAAATGAGATGTTTTTAAAGACAAGGTAACCAATTTGTACAGAGGTCTACACAGAGTTTCAGCACAGTATTTAAGCACGCAGCCTGGAACTCCGTCCGGACCCGGTGAATAGACTGGCTTAACTTTATGGAGATCCAAAAGAAGGGAGCTTTCGCCCAGCCTCGGACAAAAAATCAAGTTTGACTTAAATATGGCATTTAAATAACACGGCTTTAGACGGGATGAAACAGAATATGTTGTTTGGAAGAACTAGAATAGATCGGCAATTGCCTGATCAGAATTTGCCGTAGAGTTTTCGAATGATAGCGATGCAGGGTAGCAGGCTGATTTACGCTTAGTGTTAACAAAATTATAAAACTGTTTTGGATCTTTTGAAAATTGGACCCTACAACGAGTCAGATATCTTTTATAACACCGGGCGTTAAGCACGGTAAAATTTGACCGAGCCCTTAAGTATCGAGAGAAGGCAGATTGTGAACCGCACATTTTAAATTTATTGAAAAGTCTGGACTTAATATTTTTTAGGTGTGACAACTCCTTATTAAACCATGGAGGTTTAATTGAATTTGACGGATAGTATAACGGAACACACAGATAAACGAAGGAATTTAATGCATTATAAAAGATATTAACGACCTCAGCCACGTTAGTGCATGAATAAAATTTGGACCAGTCATACCCGGATATAAAAGTATTTAAAAGATAAAAGTTTTCCCTACGAAAGCAGCGCATTCGCTTAACCGACTTTTCGGATTTTTTATTCAGCTCTGTTCTTGCGTCTACAGTCAGCTCTAGAGTTCGATGATAAGATCTTCCGGTTGTGTAAGTGGTGATGTTCTTAATAGAGAAACGCCTTCTGAATTTGAAACCAAACACAATCCCAGTAAACGTCCTAAGGAGTTTTTAACATTGTTCACTTGGGATAGCGCAATGTCAAGCAAGTCGTCAATAAAGTCATGAGAGAGGACTCCTTGAGTCCTACCACTTTTTTTTTAGATAACTTAAGTGCAATTTTAAAAGATTACATGGATACCCTAATAAGTCTAACTTTAATATTTACAAGAAGCGAGTGTAAACTACGTCAGTCTGAATGTTCTTTCTAAAGCCATTTATTACAAAAGACGTTAGCTCCCTGAAGTTTGTCGTGCAGAGGTCTACACAGTATCAAGCACGCAGTCTGGAATTCCGTCGGTACCCTGTGAGTAGATTGGTTTAATTTTATGGAGATCTAAGAGAACGGAGCTTTCGCTTAAGCTCGGTCAACTGTGAAGCCAGCCGAGGCAGCCATATGAACGAGATGGTGTTTTATACATAAACCGCAATGTTGAGGCTATCCAATAAAAAAAAAATTTTGAAAAATATATACTCGTTGTTTTTTTACAGCGATTTTTAAACGCAAATCTTTCGTGGGCCACCCTGTATTATATGAAAAGTAAAATATTATCCGAGTACAAATAGTTAGCTTACTAAGTAAGCCTCTTGTATTCTGATAGGAAAGAAGAAAGAAGGAGGCTAGTTTTTTGGGGCACAAGAGGATATGGAGGGCGCTGGGGATGGTTCTTGAATGGTATTTTCCATTTTTCCTGAACTATTCTTTTTTTCTCTTTACTTCGTATTTTTTTACAAATATGCCCCGGGGCCAGAAAGAGCACAAGGAATACCAATCATAAATGAATTTAAATTGTTTATCCTTCAAATCATCAACTTGGATTTTGTTACGGATATAAGCCGTAATATCCATTGATGAGAGGTCTGGGGTGAACCGTGAAACAAATACTGGTATTAGCTGGGGCACGGATACATATAATATGTTACCGTTTTAAGTATCACACATGCGATCCTTTTTGTTACTCCAGAATTTGTATCTGCACCACCAGTATTGGCCGGTAATCCGGACTGTAAATCATCATGACGTGTTCTGTATCAGTGGATGTACTAGTAGGACTTTGCCTTGTGGTGTAGATCAACCAGCAAAATGATGTTACGCTGTTCCTCTTGCCTCCTCTTTCGGCTCTGAATTGGCAGCCCTTTATATACGGGGTATTTTTTTAAGTCCCACGGCCCACTTACCCGCCCAACCGACCGAGGGGCGCAGCCGTGTATTGTGCGGCACGATTCGCGAGAAGATAGACGCGAGATAGGAAAATATAGGTAAAAATCCGGGGAAAAAAAGTAATAGAAAGATTAATTTCGTGCCAATGAAGCTAGTATTACTCGTATTAGGAGCGGCAGAGAGGGACACCGGAGGTAACACGGAGAATTTTAGAAATTTAATTTTTAAAAAGGACCCTTTGTGACCTGCCATTCAGATAACTTGAGATCATAGAACAGAACGGAATAGAACAGAAAAAAACGGTTTCGCTCTGAGCGCGAGCGAGCTCATTCAAGAACCTATAAATCGGTTGCTCTCTGAGTCTGTTCGTAGAGTCTGGAAAAGACACTTATTTGCACACCACCAAGAAACGGTCGACAGTTATTTGCGAGCTCTGCTTGAGATCCATCTAAGAAGATCAACTGGAAAACCTAACAGGTCAAGTTTTTGAACTAGAAGTAAGTGATTTACAGAGTCAACTGCTTTACTAAAGTGTAAATGACGTCTGTTTGAAAACTACTATTGAAACCCTTTATAACAAATGTAGTAAGCTTAGAAGGTTTGTGATTGTGGATCTACGTTTAATAAATCCGTGTTGACACGGAGAAATGATTGATCTACAAAGGTGCTGCAAATGAGTAGTAATTTTTTCAAAAAGCTTAGGAATAGCTGAGAACATAGAAATACCTCTGTAGTTACTGGCTTCCAACTTGTTAAAAACTCCTCACAAATCCCGATGCAGAAGAGCGGCTTGGCAACAGCGAAGGAGGCGAGAATGCCGGAGGAGTGAATTGCCGGAGTAGACCCTCACACGCGCACGGTGAATTGACGGTACAGCAGTGGACCTTGGACCGGAGGAGGGAAATAACGTGACTTCCAGCACCTACAAAAGGACGGCGCAAGCTCAGCTCAGGGACGGTACGAGTGGGAGAATCGGAGCGATTGCGTGAACGCGGAAGAAGTAAAGTCAAACGACAAGTCTACAAGGCTGTGGCTACAACGCTGAGATCCAACGGTGTAAGGTCGTGGTCAAACCGAACTTAAAGAGTCCTTGCGTGGTGTCAGGCGATGAAGGCAACTAGACGATAAGGGAGAACCCAGTTCCACCTGTTAGACGATACACGTTGCCGACAAAGTCCATATTGAACTCCCGAAGCCTGCGATAAAGGTGACTAGGCGATAAGCTGAAACATTGTTTCACCTGCTAGGCCATACATCTTGCCGGCCCCGGTATCCGTCCCGATCTCAGACATCTGGAGCAGCAAACCAGAAGCGACGCAGAAGCAGCAGAAGCAATAAGGCTATAATAAGAGAAATAATAAGCCAGCACAATTCCAATCCTTGGGCACGTTATCTTGCGTTATCCTTTGGGCACGGGCAATCACACATTATAAATTCGGTGGGACGAACTCACAACCTCTCTGAAAACTAAAGAATCAGGTCGTTACATCACATTGTAATTCAAATAAAGATGTTGCTTAATATTTAACGTACTTGCCTTGCTTGCTAAGCTTAATTATTATACCCTTGCAGAGGGTTTTATAATTTTGGTCAAAAGTGTGCAACGCAGTGAAGGAGTCATCTCCGACCCTATAAAGTATATATATTCTTGATCAGGATCACCTCCTGAGTTGATATAGCCATGTCCGTCTGTCCGTCTGTCTGTCCGTCTGTCTGTCCGCCTGTCTGTCCGTCTGTCTGTCCGTCTGTCTGTTTCTACGCGAACTAGTCTCTCAGTTTTGAAGATATCGAATTGAAACTTTGCACACACCCTTCTTTCCTTTGCACGCAGTATATAAGTCGGAACGGCCGGGATCGGCCGACTATATCCTATAGCTGCCATATAACTGATTGATCGGAAATGCCATAACTTTGTTGTTTGTAAAGTTAGAAAGTTGGGATTTTCTATGAGTTTTATATTTGGCCAATCAATCCGACCTACCAAATTTCATAAGGATCGGCCGACTATATCCTATAGCTGCCATATAACTGATTGATCGGAAATGCCATAACTTTGGTGTTTGTAAAGATAGAAAGTTGGGATTTTCTATGGCTTTTATATTTGGCCACTTAATCCGGCCTACCAAATTTCATAAGGATCGGCCGGCTATATCCTATAGCCGCCATATAACTGATTGATCGGAAATCCCATAACCTTGGTGTTTGTAAAGTTAGGAAGTTGGAATTTTCTATGGGTTTTATTTTTGGCCAATCAATCCGACATACCAAATTTCATAAGGATCGGCCGACTATATTCTATAGCTGTCATATAACTGAACGATTGGTGTTTTTAAAGTTAGGAAGTTGGGATTTTTATGAGTGTTAACAATGCATCATATAAATAATTTTGGAGAATATAATTTACAGAATATTCTGCAAGGGTATTTCAACTTCGGCTCCGCCCGAAGTTAGCTTTCCTTTCTTGTTATTTTTTCACAAAATTCATCGATATTTAATTTGATCAATTTCATCACACTCGCAAACATCCTAATTTGATCGAAAAGAGCATTAGTTCCAAGAAAATTATTGGCACTCATTTAACTTTTAAATTGTAGCCACACTCTGATTTTTGTATACCCTTTCAGATATTATTATAATTTCAGTCAAAAGGAGACCTTTTCCACCCTGTAAAGTATATACCCTTGGCCCTCACTTAACACGGGGGTTACGTTCCTAGAAATCCTCGTGTTAAATGAAATCGTGCTAAGCGAAACATGGATTCAGTACAAAATATGTTCTCAAAATTCAAAATTGGCAGCCAAAAAACATTTTTTATTGTTCAAATTTGGTGTTTTCATTAAAGTTTCATACATTTGATCAAAATTAACCAAATGTTATTAGGTATATGCCTTTGCATTGCATTCATATTTTCAAAATTAAAAGTTTGTATTAAATTAAAAAAGTTGCTTCATTTAATTAATTAACAGGTTAATCTTTATAGAAACTTAAAAATGTTGAAAAGTAAATATTAAATAAAAAAAGTTGCTTCATATAATTAACAGGTTTAACTTTCTAACAAAATGTTAAAAAGTAAAGAGATCATATATTTCTATTCACATCAAATTTGAAATGCATTTGGTGGCATTTATAGTTTAAGCCAGTTTATTTCAACATGTTCTCTTTTTTGGTGGCTTCTTATCAAAAAAATCAGTCATTTTCGATTGTTTGGTAGCTTTAGAGCAAAAAAAATATATACGATATTTTGCAATCGTGTAAGAACGAGGTTTTTCGCGTGTTAAAATTGGGGATTGGAGGAAATTGGTAACCGTGCAAGACCGAGTTCGTGCTAAAATAGTCCGTGTTAGGCGAGGGCCAAGTGTATATTATTATTTCGTCTGTCCGTCCATCTGTTCGTTTCAACTCAACTATATGAAACAACTTCTTCGATCACAGCTGCAAAACGGTACCATCGTTTTCTGCGACAAAAGGCACCAAATGGATATGCATACCCAGGCTTCGAATGATTGGTAATCTCTCGCTCTTCTTGAAGCGCCCAAAATGGACGAACATTTTCCGAATGGTATTTTGCGACTTGATAAAGATAATAATAAAGAAATCAAACATGCCACCGGCATCACGAAATATAGACATATCCTGGATCTTACGGAAAGGTGCACCCATTTAAATTATAAACCTTAATAGGAAAGGTCTTTCCTTTTACTATGTCAAAAAAATACAAATAAATATAAAGATCAAAACCTTTAAGTACACTCTTAAAATTAATTTATAAATAATTAAAAAAGGCATTTTTTCAATTCAATTCAATTTAACCCTCGAAATACAACTTTGTTGTGTTCGATGTTTTTACAACTCTAAATTTTAAAGCACAGCAGTTTCGACAAAATATCAGTTCAGACGTCAAAAAAGGGAAGTACTGGCGACTGTCAATAAAATAATAAAGCTTTTAAACAAAACGGACTTGTTTCTAATTACAAATTCAAAAAAGGGTAAGCCATTACCATATGCTAAAAATCCCAGCTGTAACTAATCAATTATAAAAAAAGGTAATGTAAATTCTGTATTTTATATTTATTTTTGCCTGGCTAGCTTATTAAAGATAATTACATTGAAGAATACGCATACATGTTTGTTTGTCTATGTGTACAAAGTAAAGGATAATTATTATTCGGAAATATTGTTTGTCATTTTATTATTATAGGAATTTATTATTCCTTATAGATATAAAAATATATATACAGGTTATCTATGATAATAGTAATTCATTTATGGCTTCCTAACATGTCATTATGATTTGACGGTGCTGCATAAAAAGATTAAAACTATAACCTTATAAATTGTATCCTTAATATAGAAGTATTTTACGAATACATTTATTTTTGATCAATTTAACAATAGAAAATGAAAAATCCTTAACTAATCAGTACTATGCAATTAACTTTTATTTTAACAGGTTGTTTTTTGTTTATATAAAAAGCATTTTTCTGTGTCTACCCCTAAGAAAATATTTAGTATTAAGATATATCATTTAATTTAAAAAATTTACTTTTGTCCTGGCCTATTTAAAATCAGGTAAAAATAATATAATAATAATTTGTCGGCCTTTTTATAGAACTATAGTTTTATTTATATAAAAACTAGACTTATTAAACAGTGTTGTGTATTTAAGTTTCAGTGTTTGTTTGAATTTAAAATGTTTTTCAATGTCTACACGTTTATGCAGTTTTAGCATTTTTGTGTCAAATAGACGTTTGAAATGAAATTAATACACAACACAGTGTACCAAGCTCATAAATTACTTTTCTGAATCATTTCACATTAATTTATTTTCTTTAATTATTCGTGATTGTGACAAATGTTGTTTGTTAAAAAGCTAAAATTTACTAACTTATAGATCATATAAAAAAACGAATACTTTTTTTAAAACTTAAATGAGTATATATACTAAGAAAAATTTATTGATGTATAACACATTTTGCAAATTAAAAGTTTGTACATCAACCAAATTCAAATTTGAGCGCACATTCTTTACTTGTCGCCGTGCACATGAAAGTTATGATGTCCTAGATTGACTGGGTAGCAAAAAAATCACAAGAAATGATTTTGTAAAGTGAAAAAGAATAAACATTATAATTTATAAATAAGTTTTCCGATATATGTATGTATATACATATTTACTACGTAAATAATGGAAATATAAATGTTTAAATTGATCTATGAGTTATATAAGACATATGGATTTTTGAATAAGGATACAAGTTTGTAATGTGAAAGCATAAAATCTAAACTTTTTAAATAAGCATTTTAATCTTGGTTTTAAAAATAAATTTTTAATTTAGTTTTTATTAATGTGAGCATAAGATAAATATTTACCGAATGATAAATTTTTATACTGAAAATTCGTATATTTAATATATAGCTTTTCGCTAGTTTTTTGTTTTATATATGTATATCACAAGTTTGAAGATAGTAGAAAGAGGTGATTTAACTACATTTATTGGCATAAACGAACAATCAAAACATCGTTTGATTGAGAGTAAATTATTGAAACAAGATGGTTATCGTTAAGACATGCAAAGCTAAGTATCCAGGACCTACAAAAATCCTAGCAATCGATGCCGTTTACAGTCGCACTGCAACTTTTAAGACGATGGGAAGATACAACTTCTCGTTCAGCATTGGATCCACTTTGTGAACTGTTTTGATCCTCTATGGACCGAAATCGTAGAAAGCCTTGGTCTGTTACTAACATACTATCAGAAGCACTTGACGTTGTGTATGAGTTTGAAGATGCAGACGCCACCGAAGCTGATGAAGCAGTACACAACTCGGAACGAAGCTTTCCATTATTTTGATTATGCATTTGTGTGTGTACACCTAAATGTAAAAGCGGGTCATTCAATAAATTTTTAGTTGCTACTGCGTCGACAAGTACTGATGACGATATTCCATTTATGGAAATAGAATTTGGAGAGCTGTCCTTGGCAATAATGGCAGAACCATCATCGTTGTTTATCAAGTTTGTACACTCTACATTATTTCCTGATATTATTTCGTCTTCCTCCTCTTCTTCTTCTTCTTCGGAATTAGGATCATAAGGTAGCTGTTGTAGTTGATGCTGTCTAGTGGGTATACTCTTAAACAGATCAGTCCCACCCTGCAATGATCTTAAATTTGAGGGACGACCACTTGATCTCTGGTAATAGTGGGCTTTGTCTCTATCCGATATTCCTAACGTCTGCGCTCCATTGGCGGTTATTCGTTGAGTCCCAGCAGAAGCAATTGGTGTATCAACAGTACGACCTGAAGCAGTTCCTACCAATGTTACTCCACCACTAGGAATACTGCTCAAAGTACCACTCTTGCGAACGCCGTTGAAAAATCCACATTCATATGAGTTATAACTTCCATATCGCCCTCCACCAGCATTTGATGACGAGCAGGAATTGGTTGAGTTTGAACTGCGGCGCTCCGGATTCTTATTTTCGAAGAAATTTTGTTCAAGTGTACCATTACCAAACTTTCTTTCGCGCCCATTTGTTATTTTTTGGCGATCATGGAAACACTCACTTTTTGACTGAGCATTGTGAACTGATTTATCCTTAAACACAGGTCGCTCAAATATATTAAATTCATATCGTTTGTTTTCCTGCTCAAGTGGCTCAGAATAACAACTGTCGTTTTGCAACAGTACTACTTGCTGCTGAGAAGATCCAGAACCTGAAGTAGAGCCAACCTCATTTTTGTCGTAAATTTCTTTTTGCACTTTTCCAGAAGTACCACTGCCGGTGGTGTGTAAATGGAAATTTGGATTTTCATAGTGATCTGGAGGTGTATCAGTCATATAGTCCGCGCTCGTATAGGTGGGCTGCTCGTGAAACCGCATTTGATGGGATTGGTGATTTTGCTTGTAGTTTTGTGTAGCTTGGGATCCATAATCTGCCACATTTTGACCATTAGGAGCACTTCCAACCGAACCCGTATCATAAGGCCTCTGGTACATAGGCTCCTGCAGTTGATATTCACAGGGCCGGCTGTTTGAATTTGGTGCAACGGTCGGCCCTATAGAGTTCAGAGCATAGCTGTCATCGTATATAAGTTTTCCGGTCCGCATAGTGTACGTGTGAAGATTGGGATTTGCGTTGCAAATAGCTGGGAAGTCGGTTTCGAACTGCTCTTGACTAGAGCTCGATGTGCATGGCAGAAAGAAATTGGTTACATTTGAGTTGTGGCTGCCATTCCCGACATGTTTCTCTCTAATGGCATTAATCGTTGAACCACCATTTTGGCCGTACACACCCATGGCTCCCACACCAACACCGGCCATCCGAACGTCCCCATTAGCAGCATTTAAAGAATCGTGCCCAACACTGGTCTTAAGCCCTGTTACCCAGGATATTAAAGTTATTATGGCTATCTCTATGAGCCGCAAAGAAAACTGATATCCCCATTGTAGCCAGTCGACATCGACAATATTAGTTGGACGAGATGACGAAATACATATGGCACCAAATATCTGTAGGGCAGCCAATAGAACAAACAGAAGAGCTGTGGCAATCGTAATATGTATGGCGTAGGACAAGTTCTGATAGCCATGAATATAGTTTTGAGATTTGCTGCGAAGAATGCGTTTTAAAATGCGATACAAGTAGAGATAAAGGAGTCCCAAGCTGAGACATATAAAAATATAAATTATTTGACAGATAAGATTCAAGACTCGCGGAGGCGGTGGCAAAATAGTCGATGGAGACATTGTAGCAGTAACTTGACCTTGTTGATTATGAAGTTGCTGCCGACGAAAATACTGCTGTTGCTGCTGTTGTTGAAAATACAAATGGTGGTTTTTGAGCGTATACGATTCAACATAATGTAGTGTAATGCAAAGCACAACGTGTACTCCGCAGCCTACAACCACGGTCAGCGGTCTTATCAGAGCCGAGTACCTATTGTTCTTGTGGTTCAAAGACTTAAGAAAAAGGAACAACATAAGCACCGAAAAAGCAACTGTTAAGAATGTTGAGGGTAAATTCAGCAAGAGTTCTGAAGTGAATATATTAAAGGTGCCATGAACATTGTATGCGTCGAAGCAAAGGAAAAATATTCTCAATATACAGATCACAATCAGTATGAGATAAATGCACACAAAGTACGACTGCGCAAACAAATGTGTAAGCTTGTTATAGGTAAGCAGTTTGTAAAGGGAATATACCGATAAAATAGTAAAGAGTACAACTGATAAATAGATGTGAATATTCCAGGCCCAGGTCCACGTAGTGTTTGCCGATGCAGCTGCTGCTGAGGCGGCAATCGCATCACGATCGCCCATGCTCGGATCCAACCCTTTAATAGTGTCAGAAGACTTTCCGTCATGTCTGGATTGGCCCGCGTTAGTGGTGGCATATGAAAATGAGGTGGCTGAGACGTCGCCAATGGCAGCAGCTGCTGATGGCGTTGTTCCTCCTGTAGTCTGATTAGCATTATCATAGTAATCCAACATACCTAACTGGTATTTGCTCTGATTAATATTAGGACTAGCCACAGAGGATCCATCAACATCAGTTTTCTCCTCATTTGTTAAAGTTTTTTCGATCAGTACAATTGGTGAAGAGGGCGGATGTCGCACGCTAATTATGGGTCGCTGAGTTACCTGCTTTAACAACACAGCAGGTATGTCCCCGTTCTTTCCATTCGATCCCAGAATACGTCTTATATTTGGTAAAACTTCCTGTCTTTTAATGGGATCAGTGACATCCGGTTCATGGGGCCCCTTTGCGATTGCTGTCTTTTCATTTAAAAAGTTGTCACTGGTGGTACGTGCCGGTGTATTGAGAGCTTTTTTACGATCCGTGGCGGACACATTAGACACCGTTCCATGAGAGCCAGTTGAATCAAGAGGGTGCTTTGCATCTACACCAGTATTAGCGTAACTTAAGTCCGCTAACGGATTTACAATGGCATCGTTACTATTGCCTCCCAGATCTGGTGGTCGAATAGGGATCCGGTCCTGACTGGGCATTAAACTTGGCGGTGGGATGGGTCGCCTATTAATACCAACTAGACCCTCATTATTGGTACCACGCAATGTGGGCTTATCTGCAAATGGATTTTGATACTCCGGTGGCAGTGGCGGTGTGAAGAAGGCTCTCGAAGGTGGTGAATATGATGGAATGTCGCCAGGATACATTGGTATTGTTGGTGGTTGCCCTCCGTTCGATTTTTTTAAAAGGTTGGGAACTGCGAATGGGGTTGGTTAAAAAATTAATTATGAAAATTATCACATGTCAACTTACTTGATGATGACGGAGTCGAATTAGACTGAACGGTGTTCCTGTGACGATCTCTGTCATGTGGGTGGTGACGATTTGGATTTGGGTAAGTCGGGTTATTATTACTTTTTAGTATGTCAGCATTGGGCGCCGAAGTTGGCAATGCATGGTCTCTCTCTAAGTCAAGTTCATAATTTTTCTGGCGACCATTGACACTTTGTTGTTGATGTACGGAGAAATACCTGAGAATACAAAAATGTATATATTAATTACCAATTATAAAAACCTGGCTTATTCTAAGATAAAATGTTATTGATTGACCAGTTTTTCTTTTTCCTAATTGAAAAATAAAGTTAAGTAAGTACGGTTGTAAATAAATATACAGTAAGTTGGGTCGGAATTACAAAATTTTATAGTCCGGGATTAATTTTGTTGTATTAAGGTTGAAACACAGTATTAATTTTTTTTTCTGGTTTTTTTTCTGAAAGCACAATCTTTTAATAATATTGTGTTAAAATTTTTTATTGATCCGAGTAAAACTTCCGAAGTTTGGGCAGTTTATTTTTCTGTGTTAAAAACTTTAAAACACTATCCTAAAAAGTTGCAAAGTCGGTGTACACGATCCCGACCAATCGTTTTGAAATTTTGCACAGTTCTTCTTTACTGAATTTTTAAGGTAACGCTGGTACTTGGATTTTTGGGATAACGTCGAGATTTTTATACCCGTTACTCGTAGAGTAAAAGGGTATATTGTATTCGTGCAAAAGTATGTAACAGGTAGAAGGAAGCGTTTCCGACCCTATAAAGTATATATATTCTTGTTCAGGATCACTAGCCGAGTCGATCTAGCAATGTCCGTCTGTCTGTCTGTCCGTCTGTCTGTCCGTCTGTCTGTCTGTCCGTATGAACGCTGAGATCTCGGAAACTATAAAAGCTAGAAGATTGGCATTTTGCATGTAGATTTTAGGAGTTCCTACGCAGCGCAAGTTTGTTTCAAAATGGTGACACGCCCTTTCTGACGCCCACAAGCCACAAGCTGTCGCCACAGTTTTGATGGTATTATGAAAATTTTAATTGATATGTATTTGTTTCGTCAATACCTATCGATTGGCCTAATAAAAGTCTGCCACGCCCACTCTAACGCCCAAAAACCCATTAAACGCTTAAGCATGGCTAGCGCCTACATTTCTACATGGGGTAGATGGCGCAATACAATAGCGCTATCTAACGGATGACTTTGGAACAGCTGGTCAAGGTGCTCACCAGAGACAACGTTAATTCTCGATAAGGATTTCTATTAAAGGAAATTGCGATGGCTTTCATTTGTCAATACCGAACTATATCCCAAGAACTATGCAAATCAAATCAAGTTAGCCAAATTGGAGGTCTGAGTCAAACAATGGCGTATGTGTGTATGTATGTAAGCATATACATATGTATGTATTTACATTGTACACAGTTGCAATTGCCCGGCAATTATAATATTAAGTTGTTTAGCTGAGTAACGGGTATCTAATAGTCGAGTCACTCGACTATAGCGTTCTCTCTTGTTGACATTGAAGTGCCTTTCAAAATCGGAAAAACATTTTTTTTCAATCTCGAAACATGGAAAAATTTGTCCTGCAAATAATGCAATTTGATTTTTTCAATTCAGATAATTCTGAGATTAGTTACTAAGTATACCGCAAGCCACATATTTTTCGAGGTGCCGCCGTAGACTGCCTATATCTCACTCAGTTGTCAATATTTTTGGATGCAAATTTTCACACATATTGTTTAAATTTTGTACTATCGCATGGAAAAACAAAAATTTTTACTGAGACTAGTCGTACGCCAATAAAAATTCGTAAAAAAGTACCTATTTTTCTAGCGAATTAACCATACACCCTTAAACACGCTCTCTTTTACCGTGAAATCAGCAAAAAAAAAACCGTAGTTTTCTACGACATTTTACCACCTTATCTTTATACAATATTACTTTACAGAAGTAGTCAGTTCATCTCAACTCTGGTCAGCAGGGCAATTATTAATTCCTTTTTTAAGAAAACTCCAAACCGGCAATTTTCGAACGGAAACCGGGTAAGTTCCCTAACGGGACAACGGGAATGCTCCCTTACGGGGTAAATATTTCAATTATTGTAAAACGACTTTCCCTAAAGGTAATTTTTATAATATCATAACGAATTAATAAAATAATCAAAAATGCCAAAACCAATAATATTTAAAATACATTCGCCACTAGCACAAATAACTTTAATAGGATATAGTCGTCCTTTTTTAAATCTTTAAAAATTTAAAAAGAACAAGAAAGGAAAGCTAACTTCGGGCGGAGCCGATGTTGATATACCCTTGCAGAATACTCTGTAAATTATATTCTCCAAAATTATTCATATGATGCATTCTGAATACTCAATCGTTCAGTTATATGGCAGCTATAGGATATAGTCGGCCGATCCTCATGAAGTTTGGTAGGTTGGATTGATTGGCCAAAAAAAAAACCCATAGAAAATCCCAACTTCCTAACTTAACAAACACCAAAGTTATGGCATTTCCGATCAATCAGTTATATGGCGGCTATAGGATATAGTCGGCCGATCCTTATGAAATTTGGTCGGTCAGATTGATTGACCAAATATAAAACCCATAGAAAATCCCAACTTCCTAACTTTACAAACACCAAAATTATGACATTTCCGATCAATCAGTTATATGGCGGCTATAGGATATAGTCGGCCGATCCTTATGAAGTTTGGTAGGTTGGATTGATTGGCCAAAAATAAAACCCATAGAAAATACCAACTTCCTAACTTAACAAACACCAAAGTTATGGCATTTCCGATCAATCAGTTATATGGCGGCTATAGGATATAGTCGGCCGATCCTTATGAATTTTGGTCGGTCAGATTGATTGGCCAAATATAAAACCCATAGAAAATCCCAACTACCTAACTTTACAAACACCAAAGTTATGGCATTTCCGATCAATCAGTTATGGCAGCTATAGGATATAGTCGGCCGATCCCGTCCGTTCCGACATATATATTGCGTGCAAAGGAAAGAAGGGTGTGTGCAAAGTTTCAATTCGATAGCTTTAAAACTGAGAGACTAGTTTGCGTAGAAACAGACAGACGGACAGACAGACGGACAGACGGACATGGCTATATCAACTCAGGAGGTGATCCTGATCAAGAATATATATACGTTATAGGGTCGGAGATGTCTCCTTCACTGCGCTGCACACTTTTGACCAAAATTATAATACCCTCTGCAAGGGTATAAAAAAGGAACATTTTGCCAAATTTACTAAATTTTCACATTCAACGCCCTTTCTCCTTTTTAAAATCTTGGTTTACACACAATGTATTGTTCGTTACGATAACATCCCTGACTTATTACATCAGACATGTACTGCAGTCCATAGTGACATGGTAATATCGTCAGATTTTTTAAAAACGTGTTACTTAGTCTTAAAATAAAACTTTGAGATTACAGATAATGATAATATTGTAAATTTGATCGGATGTTTAACACGCCACCATGTTAAGTATTCTTGATCATTATTAATTCTTAAGCATTACCTCCCGAGTCAATAAAGAATTGATCGGACCATAATCTGCATTAAATAACTTAGTTTATGAAAATTTGTTTGAATGTGTCATTAACATGTTCTTCCATTATCTATATTTTTGAGCACATCTCTTTCGCTATACCAAAATTTGATTATATGCCTTAAAACTTAATTATTTATTTATAATTTATTTTATGTGTTAAATTTGAAAATCACCCAGATTGGACGATTCTGCTGCCATAAAATTTGGAACATTCGTAAAATGATAATTTTTAATTGTAGCGAGTGTTTCAAAAATCGGTAAGATTTCGGTATGTATAAAGGGTGCACTAAAAAAGTGAATATATATTTTAATCGAAATCGTTTCCAAAAGCTCGGCTATAATTGTTAAGGCTCTAATAACTCTCTATGGGACAACGCATCAATTATAGAACAAATAACTTTAAGATATTAACTAAATTTGTGGAAGCCGAATTCTTATGTTTATGATTATTTATGTTCGACACAACATATAAATATTTCAGATTTAATTTAAATGTTTGACACACGATTAATTTTATTCAAGTAAGCCATATTTCTTAAAAATATATATTATAAAAAAATAGTTTTCTAATAATTGTTGTGTTTTTTTCTTACCTCTGCGTTGTTAGAAATGGTGTGGCAACAGTAGTTAGACCTAAGGAATAACTAGTATCTGGTATACTTCGCTTGGTTGTAGAGGTTGTTCCATATGCTACTTTTATTAAAACAGCTGCAACACTACGCTCAAAGTTATTTAACTTTTCCAAATAATCCTTTTGGACTATAGGGGAGGTACCAGCAATCATGTTATTTCCAGTGCTATTGCTCAAGTTACCGTATTCATTAGACTTTTCCTGCGAAATGGTTCTGTTGTTCCTCGAACTTAATTCTTCTAATAATATAGACTGGGTCAAACAAATTTGGTGAACAGCAATCAAAAGCAGAAATAAAATGAGGGCATGATGGCGTCGAGGTAAAAGCATTTTTCGAGACAAGAGAGCGATTAAATCGTGTTTTAATACTGATGAAGGGTTTGTTGTGGCGCTTGTGGGTTGAGTCCAATCTCTCCTTACTTTTTTTTCAATTTTATTTTTATGTTCATGGTGGTTTCCTAAATTAAAAAAAAGTCTGTAAAAATTCGAACATTATTAATAACACTTACCTATTCCCGAAAAATCACGCTTCTTAACCTTAATTCGAAAGCTATGGTCCGTTTTAAGCATGATATTGTACTTTTGAATGTGACTCCGACCTTATATTAGTGGTTATTTACGGAGGGCATTGTTTTAACATGGCATTTGCTCAATACGGATGGCTGATGTTACATGCAATAAAAACATTGTAGTTGTGGGAACCTAAAAAAAAATATATTATATTAAATATATTATTATATATGTACATATATATATTTATAGTTAAATATATATTTATTTACATAAAGCTAGCTTAAGGTTTAAAACTAAAAACTAAAGTCATTATCAAGGATGGTCATACCTCTTGTATAAGATATCAGTATACGTTTTTTAAGAAACTGAGAAGAATTATAATGATTTTAGCTTTGTTCTCTTTGGAAGGGTATGCTAGGATAATGTCTGGCCTGTCGGAAAGGAAGCTGTAGCTCTATGTTTGGAGAGGGAAGGGCAGGAGATTTAGATCGAGGTCGTGATTTATTGTGGGCTGGTGGAAAATTACCATATATATGGGAAAATTTCATTCCATGTTAAAATTCATTTCAATAATTCTGCAGTTTGCAACGTTAAAGGGTATTTTTACTTAATACTTCTTGGATTATTTGGGATTCTTTTTTTGTGGGATTGGATAAGGCTTGGTTGGATTTGGTTTATGTTGTGTGTCTGCAGTCGCTTAGCCGATATGTGGCTAGGTACCCAGATTATAAAGGTTTTTGGGAAGCGATTTAAAAATAGATTTCGGATATATAGTTGGAGTTTTTGTTAGAATTGGTGACGGAGGTGATGGAGGAAAGCGAGTCAGACTCGATCGAAAGCTTGAGATACATCGAGATATATTGCGCTGCATTATTCCCGACGCTCGAAGGCTGTGGTTTTGATGTTGTTCTTTTATCTAGTTCGGTTGGTCAATGGCTTTGACGGAAGCCAAATTTATGTCCCGGGATATCATTGTGTGCTTCCAGATATGTTATTATGCGTGCTAGAAGGCATTTTTCGGTTTCAGAAACCCGTCAGTGTGTGTAAGTGTTCATGTTTTTAATAATTTAAAGGCGCATTGTTATTACTCGTCGCATGCGGTTTTTCTACTCCTTGTAGACCACACAGCACCAATAGTTTGCCGTGTGATTTCCTCCGCAGTTTTCACATTTCTTCTTTTGGGGGTCATCCGTGTTGGCAGGGCAGTTAGCGGAATTGTGAAAGACTCCACAAACTACACAGACTAATCCAAGTGTCCAGTATGTCCTGGTTTGGCCATACTACTGACAGTTTGTGCATTTCCCTGGGCATTTACAATTGGCAATCCTTGCTGCTTTTCAGTTGGTACGTGTAATAGTTTTTCGTAGCTTCCTCCAAATCTTCAGATTTGGTTTAAAGTTTGGTTTCGTGAATATTCTCTTTAGTGATCGGAACAAAACTTTCACTTTTTTTGTAATACACCAGTTTAGTTTTTATATTTTAATACATCCATTTTCTTCAACTTTTCCCGTAGCGTGCACGAAACAATTTCCCTCTTTTCGGCTTTTAGTGCAGCCGAATTGAACTTGAGGGATGTGAGAGTTCAGAATATTATTGAGTTGTAGAATTTTGACTTTTGGTTTTTACCATACAGTAGGAGATTCTAACCATTCCTCGGTGGCACCTTTGGGAGAGTCGAGTGCAAACAGTAGTTCTATTAGGCCTATGTGTTTTTCTATTTCTAGAGCTGAGTGGCATGGAAGTAAGTTTGTAGTGAAGTTGATAAGGCTCTTATTTTATCTGAATGTAGAAGAGAAATTTAACTTCTCAACTTCTTCACCGAAAGTGTTTGCTATTTATGATGGATTAAGGTTAAGAAGTCCCCATTTTTATACCCTTGCAGAGGGTATTATAATTCTGGTCAAAAGTGTGCAACGCAGTGAAGGAGACATCTCCGACTATATAAAGTATATATATTCTTGATCAGGATCACTTTCTGAGTTGATATAAGCATGTCCGTCTGTCTGTTTCTACGCGAACTAGTCTCTCAGTTTTAAAGATATCGAACTGAAACTTTGCACACACCCTTCTTTCCTTTGCACGCAGTGTATAAGTCGGAACGGCCGGGATCGGCCGACTATATCCTATAGCTGCCATATAACTGATTGATCGGAAATGCCATAACTTTGGTGTTTTTTAAGTTAGGAAGTTGATATTTTTTTTTTATATTTGGCCAATTAATCCGACCTACCAAATTTCATAGGGATCGGCCGACTATATCCTATAGCTCCCATATAACTGAACGATTGGAAATTCCATAGCTTTGGTGTTTGTTAAGTTAGAAAGTTAGGATTTTTTATGACTATTAAGAATGCATCATATGAATAATTTTGGAGAATATAATTTACAAAATATTCTGCAAGGGTATATCAACTTCGGCTCCGCCCGAAGTTAGCTTTCTTTTCTTGTATTAACTTGAAATATCAATTTTTGAGTTTTTCCGGCTCGAGGTCAACAATTGTAAAATTTTAAATAAAAGTTTTTAAATTTTATTTTTTATTTTTTCCGATATATTTCGGTTGCACTTCGGCAACCGTCTTCAGGGCAACTATAATCAACATAAAAACACATAAAATAACATAAATTTAGACAATAAAAAAACAAAGCTTTAAAAATTATTACACCTACATAATTTTACACGTCTGCACCGTCGGACGTGGAGATTAATACTAGTTGTCATTAAGTAAGTGTCTGTAGATGTGAGCGCAATTTTCAACGTCTGTTTTGTAGTTCAGTCTTATGTTTGTGGGTGTGTTTGTTATATGTAACATTTCTATGGTGAAGCGTTTTTTGAAATGTTGTTCTTGTTCCAAAATAGTCGTTGCTTCAAAATTTGGTGAGTGACCGCTGGTTTTACAGTGGGCCATAAGTGCTGTTTATTGTATATTAGCTTGGTGTCTTAATTTGAAGTCTGATCTGTGTTGTGATATTCGAGTTTTTAGTTTGGATTTAGTTGTTCCTACATATATACTGTCACATTTTTCATTTATATCTCCATTGCATGGTATTTTATATACAACATTGTTTTTGTCAAACATTTGTATTTTGGACTTGGTCTTGTTGAATATTGGTCGTAGGGTATTGTTGGGCTTGTGTGCTATTTTTTATTTTTTGTTTATTGTAAAATTCTGACTTTTTAGGGCGTTCTGATAGTCTTGGTATATATGTTACGGACATGTATTGTGTAGGTTCTCTACATTTTGTTTTTTGTTCCATGTTTTGGTTACTTTTAATTAATGTTCTAATTAGATGGTTAGGGAAGTCGTTGTCCTTTAAAATTTATCTTATTTCATTTTTGGTTTCTTCATGAAAAATTTTGTCCGAAATGGCTGGCATCCGTTGTATACAACCTACTGCTGTACTGATAATCATTGTTTTAGGGTGTTTTGAGTTAAAGTTGATGATTCGTCCTGATGCTGTTAGTTTTTTATACCACTTTAGTTTTAGAATGTTCCCCTGTCAATGAACCATTGAGTCCAAATATACTAGTCCTCCTTCTTCTTCCTGTTCCAGTGCGAATTTTATATTTTTATTGAAAGAGTTTAAAGCGTCAAGTGTGTTTTGTATTTCGTCTTATTTTACTATTGCGAATAAATCATCCACATACTTCGTCAAAAGTCTTGGTTTGTGTCCTAGTTTTTTCAAAGTGTTGTCTAATAGCTCTTCCATTACTATGTCCGCAATTATTGGTGAAGCAGGGGATCCTATCGGCATTCCTTTTAGTTGTGTATATATCGTCATTAAATTTAAAATATCTCTTGTCTTGTATGCAAAATTGTACTATGTCCATAAACATTTTTTTCGGCATATTTGTATGTTCTTTTATTTTTGTCCATTTTTCTCTAATTGTGTCTAGTGGAAGGTCTATAGGTATGCTGGGAAATAGTGAGACTACATCAAATGATATTAATTATACCCGTTACTCGTAGAGTAAAAGGGTATATTGTATTCGTGCAAAAGTATGTAACAGGTAGAAGGAAGCGTTTCCGACCCTGTAAAGTATATATATTCTTGATCAGGATCACTAGCCGAGTCGATATAGCCATGTCCGTCTGTCTGTCCGTCTGTCCGTCTGTCTGTCCGTCTGTCTGTCCGTATGAACGCTGAGATCTCGGAAACTATAAAAGCTAGAAGATTGGCATTTTGCATGTAGATTTAGTTCCTACGCAGCGCAAGTTTGTTTCAAAATGGTGCCACGCCCCCTTTAACGCCCACAATCGCTTATATACGATTTTAAAAATTTAAATATTTCGGAAAAGTAAAAATGCAGTTTTATTGTGTTTATCAATACCTAACGAAATGTAGAAGAAATTTTTAAAATCGGACCATTCGTTAAAAAGTTATGCGTGATCAAAGTTTCTATCTCCATCTCCCTCGCACTCCCTTTACCTGAGTAACGGGTATCTGATAGTCGGGGCACCCGACTATAGCGTTCTCTCTTGTTTTGTCTTGTAGTTGTGCTGTTCATTTTGTTTATTTATATGGCTGCGTGTTGTTTTTATTGGATTTTGGTCTTTTACTTGTTTTTCATTTAAATTCTACTGAGTTTTTGATGTTGTAGTTAGAGTCTATGGTGATGTTCTTTATATGTTTGAAATATATTTACAAAGTCCGTGTGATGGTGATCCAATAGATGAGCATATGGGTCTTAATGGAGTCCCTTCCTTGTGGATTTTTGGTAGTCCGTATATGCGTGGTGGTAATGCCGTTGTCGTGACTAACTTATTCCTTTCGCTCCGTGAAATAAGTCCTTTTGTGCATAGATTTTCCGCTAATTCATTGTTTTTTGTTTGAAGTTTCGATGTTATATCCTTTCGTAAAATCCGATATGTGTTCCTGTCCTCCAAAATGTTATTCATTTTTTGATTGTAAGTATCTTTGTCCATAGCAACTGTCTTGTTTCCTTTGTCAGAAGTTAAAATTAGTATTTCATTTTCCTTTAAAAATTTTCGTGTCTGCCCCACTGTGTCTAGTACTGCGCGATCTATTGCACTTTCCCGAACCGACGTCATATAATCTTTAATAAGTAAAGAGAATTTAGTGCGTGACTCTTCTTGTTGCTCTTTACCTGTAAGAGTTTGCACCAATTCCTCTCCGTCCGCTATATACTTAAAGAGAGGGAAATTCTTCTTCTCTATTGGTATCGCGAACTTTGGACCCTTTGCAAGAAGTGCTTTCACGTGGCGGGAACTCCACATTCGTTTTTTTTGACAAACCAATCGTTCGATTCGTTGTTGTTCGTGAATATATTATTCCGTTCCTTTTGTAGTTTTCTATACTTCCTCTCATGTCTCTCTTTTAATGTTGTTGTTAGTTTATTCGCGACATTTCTCTCGCTCTTTATAAACGTTTGTTAGTCAGCTGAGTTTAACTGCCTCTCCAGAATTTCTTTGGTGTCCTTTACCTTTTTGCTTAGTTCCTTCATTAAGTCATGTTTGTGTTTTATTATAATGTTTAGTACTTTTTTGTGGAATATATGTGAATGTCTAGCTAAAGCTCTTATAATGTCTGGATGTGTTACATTTAGTTGTATTCTTTAAAAAATTTGGAATTAACTGGGACTTTCTGCATTTTTCCAAAAAGATAATACCAGCTTTTAATTTCACTTGTTTTTTATGTTGTCTGGAATTTGCTTATTATGTCCTTGTAGTTGTTATAGTGGTTTTTAATATGCGTATATCCCATATCCCATATCAAAATCTTGTTTTTTGAATAAATTTTGAACGGATCATTTTAAGTGGGATGTCACTCGACGCGTATTTTTGACAAGAACACGACTAGCTCAAATTGTCGCTTTTACCACTGTTTATCCAATTCATCGCCAATTAATTTTCTTAAAGCTTTGGTATGCACACAATTTTTTTTTGCGATACTTTTCTATTGCTAGTTTTGATTGAACCATGTCAACTAATTTTCGATTTTCTTGTAATGTATCTCTCGATTAGCGGATTAAATATTTTACTTTTTAAAAATTATTGCCTACTCCCATTGCGCAAAGGCTTACACTTTGCTGTCAAAAAAAGCGTTCCAATTTTAGGATTTAGTTAAAAATACATAATCCAATGGTGTTTACCATTACTAATGCATAAACAAACTAAAAACCATAATACTACCATCCTAAAAATTACACATGTCAATTTTGAATTTTGGCTCAAATAAGCTGTAATGTTGAGTCTTGATGGGTTTTATAATTCTTCATATATTTTAAAGATAGTTTTTTTAAGAAAAAAAACAACCCCATATTTAAGTTACATTTACCCCTGCAGAGGGTGTTATTGTTTTAGTCAAAAGTTTGCAACGCAGTGAAGAAGACATTTCCGATCTTGTTGTTTCTAGCTCTGTATTAGGGACAAGGGAGCATATTCTTCTTCCGATTTCGTTTTGGGATCACGTGTTATTAGCAGACGAGTCAAAATGTAACCATTTTGGTTCAATATGTTTGGCGGCGACACAATTCAGAGCTCGAAAACAAACTCCTGAAAGCTACAGTCAAGCATGGCTGGGGTCATGTTATGGTTTGGGCCTGTATGGTAAGTTCTGGCGGGGCACCCTCGTTTTTATTGACGGGATCATGGATTTTAAAGGAAAACGTGCTGCAAACTGGTGAAAAACTGGGCATACGCGATCGATTTCGGTATTACCAAGATAACGACACTAAGAACTACGCTGGAATTGTCAAGACTTGGCGAATATGAAACTGCCCCTACGTAATCAGTACGCCAGCACAATCACCGGATCTTAATCTTATCGAAAATCTGTGGGAAATTTCGGACCAGTCTATTCGGAAGAGAAAGATTTCCAATAAAAATTACTAAAAAGTGTCTTAACGGGGAATAGAACCAAATTACCGAACCAGATTAAAAGCCATCAGTAAGCAGAAAAAGGGGGCGCAACAAAAAATTAAATTTAAGAAATTAAATTGTTATTACATTTTTAGCCCCTTCTCCGAAATAAGCTTTGAAAAATAGCCCATTTTTGGTTTTATTGGAATTATTGGTTTCCTTTAATATTTAAGAGTATGGTTTTTCGTTCCTTTAATATATTAAGTGTTTCTCTAAAATAGTGCATTTAAATTTTTGGAATATCCTTGCTGGTTAAGGTCGATTTGAAATTTCAGTTTAGTATTGTACGAAATAAGCTTTGAGCGACTGTATATATTAAAGTTTAAGGTTTTTATATATGGTGTAAATACTTATATAAAACTAAATGTCTACATTGCTTACAAACGAACAAACGGATTACAGCGTTGCGTACTTATTAAAAATACATGCACAATACATCTTTTATATTACTGAATTTCAAACTTCTTATTTTTTGGTAGTGTACAAATATACAACCAGATATCTACTTAAACATTGGAGTGGATATTATAACAATGTTTCAGAAAAGTGGTTAACATTAAAGATTGAATTCTACTCAAATAAGCAACTTGATTTTAAAAGCAATGTGGATAAAAATGCCCAAATCTTTTTTAGTTGCTTATGTGTGTACATACATACATATGCATAGTCCCAAATATGAAAACACAAGATAAGTTGTTAATTGTTTATATAGTCAATATTTGGTATCAGCAAAAAAGCATATTATTTAGCAATTAACGATATATTTCTTTATTTCCGTATTTGAAAACGCCTACAAACGAAATGCACAGTTTTTACATGTAGAAATTGAACATTTTTTTTTTGCAGCACTTTGTTTATATTCAAAGATAATTAAATTAAGATGTATATACAAGAAATTACCTATTAACCTCCATGTCTTGCAAATATATCGGTTTTTAAGATGTTTTATATATGTATATCCATAATGCACAAAAAAATATGCATGCACACATGCACAAAACTAGTTATTGGCTTTTTCACTTCAGATTGAACAGAATATATATGTATACATTCAGATGTGTACACATAAGCAACAAAGTTATGTATACCTGGGGTACACGACTGGAATCAAAAGCAGTTTGAATAACCAATGAATGTTATTATATTTCATAATATTCCATTTTCGCTTTTAACACAATATTTAATATCAATCACAAAAACAATTTAGTTTATTATGACGTCTCGACTTTTCACTATATGCAACACATCTACAAAATGGCGGATATAAAATCGATCAATAATCGGTAACACCGATATATACATTTCTTCATGCTCTGAAAACGTTCTTAATACTTATAATTCACAGAGCACATCTAGTTGCATGCATTTGGACAGATGTAAAACTTAAAATCCCACTGAGCACCTTTGAACAGAGCAGCGAGCAGATTTTTAAATTTTAAACATATCAAACTTCTTTCAGCATACCGTTTTTAGTTATTAGTTAAACGCCATGTAATAAACAACGCTTTACTAAGTTTAAATAATGGTTTAAAATGGTTTTCTTTTACAAGTTAGGGATTGCATGGTAAATGGTCTGTGATCTGTGAATTTGAATATAACGTGAGATTAATTTTTATCACGCAAAATACCCGTTTACCTATAAAAACTCTAATAATTGCGTTTGGATGAAGTAAAACAGCTGCTTATTATTTTGATTTTTAAATGACCTAGCAACATAAGGGAAAACTGGGGTAGAGCTCGCTTGAATAAAATACAATAACAAAACATTTACCGTGGTGGAGGGATATTCCGAATATTAAATGTTCATCGAAAGAACTCAAATTTGGTCATATTGACACAAAAAGCGTTTATTAGGAAACACTTTATTAGGGTGTGGTAAATCCAAATATTTGACATTCTCTAGCGGAAAAATTTTAATCTTTCCAGTGTGACTGCATTTTTGAGAGTTCATCAATATTAGGCGTGCTACGGTCAATCAGCTGGGTTGACAAGCAGTTAATATTCAAAAATCTTATTTGCGGTAAAGAGTCTTTAAATGATATTCTCACTACCTTGGACTACCCAAGACAAGTCTGCCGCTGTACAAAGAAATTAAAAAACAATACAATTTCAATTTAACAGTTGTTTTATTTTTAATTACTGATAATTATTTGGTAATTTAGGGATCATAGCTGCCATTAGTTCTTGGAGGCGATTTTTCTGGGTTTTCTTTTGTGTTTTGTGCAAAGGTGGACCACAAGTTCAAACTTGTGGAGATAGCGCTTGAGAAAGGCTGGATAAGCAGCGAGATCATGTCATTGAATTGAGCTTGGCTGTCTGCCATCCTTAACATTTAAAATAAAATGAAATATGAAATTATAATAAAAAAATTATAATAAAATGGATTTGTTACCATTAAGACAATATTGGGCAATTGCTACTCATATTTTTTCTGCAGGCTGGCAAACAATTCAGTCCGATATGTATCAGTTATAGCGCTGTTGTGCTCATATTAAATGTTGTGCAAAATGCAACAGACTAAAATGATTAGACACAGTTGTTCAGATCAGCTGTTGTCGGATGGTGGATGTGCTCTGTGGGAATCGGAGTTTCACATTTGTCAAGAATCCCAACCGTTTCAGACAGATGGACTCTATGGGAAGAGGGCTTTAGGTTCAGGCCACCCAATGTTCATTTCAGCAGACTGGCAACGCTATGCAATTTTCTGTTATTCTGAGTACCGGGTTGAAAAAGAGCCTGACGAAAAGTGTTCGCCAGCTGTTTGCCTCTCGCTCTCTCTCAAAGCTGTCGAACAGACTCGTCGATCTGAGTCCATGGTTTATATATATAACACATGGATCAATAAGTCCCGAGACTAACCCAGAGATTTCGCTCGTAGTAAACCAGAAACCAGGTTTTTCTTTACTTAAAGCGTGTTAATTTTAAGTCGATCGGACCAGAAACAGCTGAGTTATCGAGGTTGGATTAAAGACGTTTTGTAGTTTGTTAAAAAAATGGAAAAAAACCGAATTTCGTGTTTTGATAAACATTGTTTTTTAAAGGGCAAAAACACCGTGCAAGCGAAACAATTGAAAAATGTTACCCGGACTCTTGTCCATCAAAAGTAACGATTTGTCGGTGGTTTGCCGAGTTTAAACGTGGTCGTACCGTTACAAACGACCCCGAACGCTCGGGTAGACCTGTGAAAGAAAAAAATTATAATGAAAGATCGTAAAGTAAAGCTCCGTGAGATTGCTGAGATGACACAGGTATCATTTGGAAGTGTATTCCAAGTGGGTGCCGCGATAGCTTTTTCAGCAAAACAATGCACCCTGCCACAAGTCGATGAAAACAATGGCAAAATTTAACGAATTGTGCTTTCATCTGCTTCTCCACCCTCTCTCTCCTCTCACCCTAAAAGGTGATTATGTTGATGAATAAAAACAAATTTTGCAAAAAAATGCAGGCACCATCCGCTCGCAGAACAACAACCAAAGCTGATTTGGATTGAAGGTTTCTCAACCACTAAGCGCAGACACCGACTGCGATGTGCCCTTTTCCTATCTCATTAGATTGATTTATGCTAAACATTTTTCTGCTACCACTGATTTGAATTTGTAAACCAAAATGAAATATATGCGGAATTATTAAAAAATATACTATAACATATAATATCCCTATTTTTATCATTAACCCAATAATAAATACGCCCGTATTGTTAGGGTATCAAGTCTGAAAAGTACCAAAAGACTAAATGTTCTTGTCGCATCGAATTGAAATAAACGCACACAAGCACCCCCGTATGAGAATGCATAAACACGCATACATATAAGGACCAATTCAAGAGCAGGCGCAACCTTCTTCAAAATGCGCGTCTCTGCGACTGAACGACCGAACTCGTGCAATGAGTGCGCGAGCATCAAAATGAGAATAAGAATGAGAGCGCAAAAAACCCGAAGGCATACGAAGTGTCCGGGCCCTGCCGCTACCAGCTGTGGGGCCTCCCGCTTTGAAACTTTTGTGACCATTTTCGTTGTATGAAATGACCAGTCTATATGTTGTATGGTTAGTGCTTAAGCCTAGTATCCACTTCGACGTAAACCGTACGCCAGTCATGAGAGAGAGCGAGAGGCAAACAGCTGGCGTTCAGTTTTCGTCGGGCCTTTTTTTCACGTCGGTCTCCTGATCGACGAAAAAAATACCAGAAAATTCCATAGCGTTGCCAGTCTGAGGAAACGTGAACCCTAGCGAAAAGATTAAAAAATTTAATCTTTTGGCGTGCGCTTCTCACTGAACATTATAAGAAATGGAGGGAAAAACTCAAAAAACTCGCAAAAGTCGATTGCAGGTGTTTATATGTGAGGAGAAAATAACATTAATACTATCTGGGGTGCCTCTTGTCAGAGCTAAATGTTTTTTAGGTCCAGAATGTACGAAAAAACACAATAAAAGTGCACCTATGAACTTTAAATTAGCAAATAATTATCAGTACATTAAAAAAAACAACTGTTAAATTTAAATTGTATTGTTTTTTAATTTCTTTGTACAGCGGCAGACTTTATATCTTTTAAAGGCTTTTTCCCGCAAATACGATGTTTGAATTTTAACTGCTTGTCACCAAACCCAGCTGATTGACAGTACGACCATAGCACTCTTAAATCTGATGAACTCTCAAACTTTTGGTCACACTGGAAAGATTAAAGTTTTTACGCTAGCGTAATCGTTTGTCGATCTGGATACTAGGCTTTACAGTCAGATATTGATTGTTTTCATGGATGGTGTGAGTACAACCTTTTAATTTTGAACTATCTTAAATGCAACGTTAAGACCTTTTATAGGGATACTCCTACGTTTATCATCGTCCCCACTCGACCGTATATACTCAGTTAACGATTTAGGTGTTCTTCTGGACCCTAAACTTAAATTTGACTGCCACATAATATCCACTGTTAACAAAGCCTTGAGCGTTCTTGGGTTTAAAAAACGTTGGTCAAATGAATTTGATGACCCTTATACGGCCAAATTATTATTTACCTCCCTTATCCGTCCTATTTTGGAATATTGTTCGTCGGTTTGGAGTCCACAATATCAAGTGCACATTGACCGTATTGAGTCGGTACAAAAAAATTTCTTCTATTTGCCCTTTGTAGTTTGAACTCGGATCAAAACGTAAGGCTATCTTCCTACCAGAGTAGATTACTGTTGCTTAATTTACCTACACTTGTAAATCGTAGAACAATGCTTTAGCAAAATCTTATAAGAGGTGATACTTTCAATTTTCCTGTTAGACTAACACGAAATTATTATCCTCTAAATTTGCCACGATGTACATCAAATTTTTGTCTGCACGAGCCCTTTCGCGTTCTATGTAATAACTATAACAACCTTTATCATTTAATTTGCATTTTAACTTCTATCCCGGTGTCTTGTCTCTATTTATTTTATGGATTTTCCTCGCGAACTCGCATTTTTTGCCCAAATTGAAAATAGGACCCGCGCGTAACAAGCACGTGCTTGGTGTCGTTGGGCCACTTGTTTGTACTGCTCGAAGTGCATCAACGTCCATCATATATTTAATGTGGAAGTCCTTTTTCATGTAGTAAATGACAATTACCTTAAGTACGATATTATAATTGGTCGAGAAGTATTGCAGCTAGGTTTTGGTGTAATGATTGATGCTAACAAATTCACAATGATAATGATAAGTTAATATTAAGAACTATTTTAAATAAATTATCAGATCGATTTATAACTGGCATGCCACACAGTCGTATAACTACAGGAGAATTAGAAATTCGTCTAATTGATGAACATAAGACAAATACGTCCGTATAGATTAAGTGTAGAAGAAAAACTAATAGTTAGGGACAAAATTCAACAAATGATTGAAAGCAATGTCATCCGACCAAGTAGCTCTCCATTCGCTAGTCCTATTCTTTTAGTTAAAAAGAAATATGGCAGTGATAGACTATGCATTGATTTTCGCGAGTTAATTTCGAATACGGTGTCTGATAAGTATCCATTGCCATTATCATCAGATAGATAAATTACGTGGTAGTAAATACTTTAGCAGTTTAGACATGGCCTGAGGATTTTATCAGATACCTATTCACACTGATTCCATCGAGAAAATAGCTTTCGGGCAGGCCAATACAAATTCCTTGCTATGCCATTCGGTTCGAAGAACGCTTCGTCAGTATTTCAAAGAGCGATAGTACGAGCCTTAGATGATGGCATACTCGTATGCAATTGTTTATATTGATGATGTGTTAATAGTCGCAAACTCCAAAGAATAAGCTTTTACAAGATTGAAAGATGTGCTTAAAGACTTGTCAGGTGCCGGATTTTCATTTAATATAAAGAAGTGCACACACTTCAAGACAGGAATATAGTATCTCGGGTTTTATATTAAAAATGGCGAAATCAAGCCCAATCCTAGAAAAATAGAAGCTCTATCCGCATTAAGACAACCAACTACTGCCACGCAGTTAAGACAATTTATAGGTTTGGCTTCATATTTCAGACAGTTTGTTCCGCGATTTTCTGAACAGATGACACCATTGTATCAGCTAACTTCTAAGGTAAATGGATTTGTTTGGAAGGATAATCACGAACAAATATGTAACAGGATTATTGATGTGTTGATAAGTGACCCGGTGCTGACCATATTCAACCCTGACCTTCCGGTCGAATTGCATACAGACGCCAGCGCAGATGGCTACGGTGCAATGCTCCTTCACAGGATTGAAGGCAAATGTAGGGTGATCGAATGTTTCAGCAAGTGTACATCGGCTTCAAAATCAAAATATCAGTCATATGAGCTAGAGAGTCCTATTACGACATCCAATTCCAGAAACCTTGAAAACGTAAACAAAGTAGTTGAGGTTCGCGTTGACTTGGCAGTGATAACGGATAATTGGCTAATCGCTGAACAACAGAGGGACTTAGGTATAGTTGATATCATAACACAATTAAATGGAAATGAGATGCAAGTTGACAGAGCAAAAAAATAAGAGCCGGATTGTTGTATCGCAAAATTCAAAGAAGTGGTAAGACTCGTTGCTTACCAGTGATTCCGAAAGCCTGTAGGTGGTCGGTCATTAATCATGTGCACGAGGCTATAATGCATCTTGGATGGCAGAAGACTCTTAACAAAGTCTATGAACAATACAACCTGTAAGCTCTCAAAACCCTCAACAGGCAAGGTACAAACGGAACTGCAACCCATTCCTAAGGCAGAAATTCCCTGGCATACCGTACATATTGATATTAGTGGGAAGCTGAGCGACAAAAATGACTTAAATGACTTAGTACAAATAGACGCATTTACCAAGTATATTTTTCTCTATCACACCCTGAACTTGGATTCTGAAAATTGTATCAACGCAGTAAAGACAGGTATATCACTTTTTGGAGTTCCTAGCCGTATCATTGCAGATCAAGTTATGAGCATTGCTAGTGGTCGATTCCGTGACTTCTGTTCATCAAATAAAACTCAGTTACATATAATTGCAACAGGGGCAAGCTGGGCAAGCGACAAGTGGAGCGCGTGATGAGCACGTTGAAAGGAATGTTGACAGCAGTTGAGTCAAGCGAACGCTCTTGGTGGGATGCATTAATGGACGTCCAATTAGCTATGAACTGTACTATTAATAGGGTGACTAAGTTCAGCCCCTTAGAATTACTAATAGGAAAGCAGGTAAGACCTTGGTCATGTTACCTATAATAGGTGAATCTAAGATAGATTGTAAGGAAGATAGATTGTTTGTTGTAATAAAACTGCTTGAAGGTGATCGTTACCTATTGAAATCATTGACTAGTAAAAGAACATACATAGTATCCGCATGAGAGCTTGCGAAAATTACCAGATAAAGGAGTTGCATCTAAGTTGGTCGAAGAGAGTGATGGCGTTGAAATAGACGCAGAAGATGAGTTGAGATCTGTCACCTAAGAAGGGTGCACAGGACTTTACACACATAGGCTATGTTTGATCTAAAGAGAGATTTTGGCACTAAAGGTGCATATCGTCGCAAGTGGCGGCAAGATCCTGTACTGTGTGGTGATAAATTGTAAGCCAAATGGCTTGCGCAGAAAAGTGCAAGCTACTAATGAAAAAGATATATCCTGCCAAACTGTCATTGGAAGACACAAGAAGTGTATTGAGGGTTACAAAAAAAAGTCATGATTTCGGTTAATGAGTAACTTCGAATTTGTTTCAGATTAGCAAAATGTGATGCCAATCCAATGTTATGCCATGCACACGAGGACTCGTGATAGTCAGGATAGCCGTGTCGAGAGAATTAATAATAATAATAATTAATCTATCATTAAGCCTAGTACTCAGATCGACAAACGAGTAAGCTAGCGTAAAAACTTTATTCTTTCCAGTGTGACCAAAATTTCGAGAGTTCATCAGAATTAAGCGTGCGTATTTGCGGGAAAGAGCATTTTAAAGATATCATCAACCTCCTTGGCAAGACAAAACTGCCGCTGTACAAAGAAATTAAAAAACAAAACAATTTAAATTTCACAGTTGTTTTTTTAATTTACTGATCATTAATTGCTAATTTTAAGTTCATAGCTGTACTTTTATTGTGTTTTTTCGTACATTTTTGATCTAAGAAACATTTTGCTCTGACAAGAGGCACCCCAGATGGTATTAATGTTATTTTGTCATCACATGTAAACACCTGCAATCGACTTTTGCTGGTTTTTTTATTTTTTCCCTCCATTTTTAAAAATGTTCAGTGAGAAGCGCACGCCAAAAGATTAAATTTTGTATTCTTTCCGCTAACGTTCACCCAAAGTTCATTTCAGCAGACTGACAACGCTATGCAATTTTCTGGTATTTTTCGTCGATCTGAGTACTGAGGTGAAAAAAAGCCCGACGAAAAGTGAACGCCAGCTGTTTGCCTCTCACTCTCTCTCTCATGACTTTAGAAATAAAGAGTTGAGAGAAAGAAGTGTGACCTTCTGAGATGGTTTAAAGGTTTCAAGACCGTGGATAGGTGTGAACTCACCCTAGCCGAGTGTGGCGCAATTGTTGTTGCAATAAATTAAAATGACAAGTGACACAGAATGACAAGAACACGATAGAGTTGTGCAGAGTAGTGGAGTGTTCAGGACTCATTCTTTCGGGAACCTTCGAACGGGAAACACAAGCAATTGCCACCCGCTGCGCATCTGAAGCCTAGTACTCAGATCGAAAATTGTCCTCCAGTCATGAGAGAGAGCGAGAGGCAAACACCTGGCGTTCACATTTTGTCAACGTTTTTTTTCCCCTCGGTCCTCAGATCGAGGAAAAAATACCAGAAAATTGCATAGCGTTACCAGTCTGCGGAAATTAACTTTGTGTGAGCCCTCTCACTGAACATTATAAGAAATGGAGGGAAAAACTCAAAAAACTCGCAGAAGTCAATTGCAGGAGTTTACATATGAGGACAAATTAATATTAATACTATCTGGGGTGCCTCTGGTCAGAGCAAAATGTTTTTTAGGTCAAGAATGTTCGAAAAAACACAATAAAAGTGCAGCTATTAACTTGAAATTAGCAAATAATTATCAGTAAATTAAAAAAACAACTGTTAAATTTAAATTGTATTGTTTTTTAATTTTTTTGTACAGCGGCAGACTTGTCTTGCCAAGGTAGTTGATAATATATTTTATAGGCTCTTTCCCGCAAATACGAAATTTGAATTTTAACTGCTTGTCCACAAACCCAGCTGATTGACAGTACGACGGTAGCACGCTTAAATTTGATGAACTCTCGAAATTTTAGTCACACTGGAAAGATTAAAGTTTTTACGCTAGCATACTCGTTTGTCGATCTGAGTACTAGGCTTTAGTAAGAGAAGACAAGTTATAATAAAATCATGACGGACAAAATAACTTGCGAAGCGGCTAAGAGACCCCTATCTCCGACATATATATATATATATATATATATATTAATCAGCCTGCTAATCTCAAATCGGAAAGTCAGACAATTTCGATTTTCTGAGTCTAATCCTAAAAAAAAGTTGGTCAGAACAGAAAAAACAGCTATCTAGTCAATAAAATTTATGTGGAAATATAGTATAATCGCTATGAATCGATACATCGGGGATCATATAATGTTGTTGACATCCCTAGTGAAGTAGACGTATATACACTTTTTGTATATTGGGCAATTTAAATTTACGAAATAATGAAATTATTTTGAAAAAAACATCCGATTATGCACTTTATAAAGACTACTGAAAAATAACCGGTTACATACAATATTTAAAATTGCATTCTTTATGGTTCTGAGTTCTGTACGTAATTTGTTATAAGCCTGAGCCGTATTAGAGATAAAAATGGAAGGATTTGATGTGTCAGATAAAAGCAGGTAACGTAAATAACTACAAAATAACTACATTCATTGAATAAATTTTAATTACAAATATGTGCTCTTAATAGATGGTACTTTGGTCCCATGTCCCGACAAGATGCTACAGAAGTCTTGATGAACGAGCGTGAAAGAGGGGTATTTTTAGTTCGCGACAGTAACTCGATAGCAGGGGATTATGTACTTTGTGTACGGTAAGTGAACTATCTAATTATGTCTGCACATTAGGGAGGCAAACAAAAAATTGATATCGTTTAAATTAGAGCAACGAATCAAGACATGGAGAGCCAGAAAAATATGTTAGGGTTAAATGTAAAACTTAGTCGACTGCACCTGGATGAAAATAATTAAATTTAAATTTTAAAGTATAAGCTGGAATTTTATAAGTAGGAATTTTCACACAAATTTGGACCGAACTAATGTACATGTACACTTGTCACAATGTCTCTTTGTTCAGTTAAAAAAATATAAACCGCCCTTAACGATAACGATAAGTTAAAAATTGTTTTAGTTTTTCATATTTGTCTCCTTATTACTTAAACCTTTTAACAAACGTATTTTCTTAAAAATATTTACCAGTCCAAAAATTGTTTTTATATTGGTTTATTTTGTTTTTTCATTGGCCACTACAATATTTTAATTTTTCCTATTTAAAACCATTCAAAATATATTAAAAAGACAATTACCGATTTTTTATTGTGACTAAAGCCTAGTATCCACTTCGACGTAAACCGTACGCCAGTCATGAGAGAGAGCGAGAGGCAAATAGCTGGCGTTCACTTTTCGTCGGGCCTTTTTTTCACGTCGGTCTCCTGATCGACGAAAAAAATACCAGAAAATTCCATAGCGTTGCCAGTCTGCGGAAAATAACTTTGGGTGAACCCTAGCGGAAAAGATTAAAAAATTTAATCTTTTGGCGTGCGCTTCTCACTGAACATTATAAGAAATGGAGGGAAAAACTCAAAAAACTCACAAAAGTCGATTGCAGGTGTTTACATGTGAGGACAAAATAACATTAATACTATCTGGGGTGCCTCTTGTCAGAGCTAAATGTTTTTTAGGTCCAGAATGTACACTTAACACAACAAAAGTGCAGCTATGAACTTTTAATTAGCAAATAATTATCAGTAAATTAAAAAAAACAACTGTTAAGTTTAAATTGTATTGTTTTTTAATTTCTTTGTACACCGGCAGACTTGTCTTGCCAAGGTATTTGATAATATCTTTTAAAGGCTCTTTCCCGCAAATGCGATATTTTAATTTTAACTGCTTGTCAACAAACCCAGCTGATTGACAGTACGACCGTAGCACGCTTAAATCCGATGAACTCTTGAAATTTTGGTCACACTGGAAAGATTAAAGTTTTTACGCTAGCATACTCGTTTGTCGATCTGGATACTAGGCTTAAAGTTAAATCACACGATAGAAGTCATATCCTTGTATCCTTGGATAACTAATAAATAATGTTCATGGGCGTAAAAGTCCTGAAATAAAAAATAAGTAAGTAATCGTTTTATTCCTTTAGCTATTTCAGGCTATACTATGATTCTTATTTGATTCTTATTTTTATGTATGTCTAAAAACAAGGAAGTTATAAAATCTTTTATTTATTCGATCATTTCTATTTATTATATAGCTGAAACATCCGCGCGTTCCGCTTTAGAAATATGACTTGCGCAAAATATTTTGCATTGCCAATATCTTAAGAATATATTTTAACCGACAATTTAAATCACATCCGAAAGAATATTTTGCTGAGCAAGCAACTCTTTTTAAGAACAGATGGGCGTCTCTTATAAAAGTTAGCCCAAATATTGTGTTGTTCTTTATCTCAAAAATATTAAAGCTACAAAACACAAATGCATAATTTTAATTTATTTAAACCAATTTTAGATTTAATTTAAATAAATTGATCACCGATTTATTTAAACCTTTACTTCATTATTGAAAATGTGTCCTTCTTGGCGTTACAAACTTGTATTTGATTTTAAAATACCTTCTGAAAGTGAATAAACAGACAAATTTTTGAGTAATAAAATTGACCAATTTTTAACTCCCTAAAGAAGAAGTTTACTGGCAAGTGTACAACATAAAAAATATTTACACATAAATCCTATTTCATTTTTATTCAGAGAAGATACAAAAGTTAGCAACTACATCATTAACAAAGTTCAACAACAGGATCACATCGTTTACCGCATTGGGGATCAATCGTTCGATAATCTACCGAAACTATTGACTTTTTATACACTTCATTACTTGGATACAACGCCTCTAAGACGACCGGCCCTTAAAAAGATGGAAAAAGTAATAGGAAAATTCGATTTTGTTGGCAGCGTGAGCATACATTTACAATAATATTTTGTAATTGATGTTAATTTATTTAACTTTTTTAAAGGACCAAGATGACTTGCCATTTCAAAAAGGTGAAGTTCTCACAGTAGTTCGAAAAGACGAAGATCAGTGGTGGACTGCTCGTAATTCATCGGGAAAAATTGGGCAAATACCAGTTCCTTATATTACGGTGCGTAGAAGAATATTTCAACATCCCCGCTTACCACCGTCTTACCATTTTCAACATTATTAAGGCGCAGTATTAGCAAAAAAGAAAATCTGATTCGCACGATGTATCAGGAATACAGAAATATTTTTCTAACAGTTCCTTGAAAGGCTTCATATTTTCTGATCGCGTTGTACTTGTTTTTGCCTTTAACTTTTATTCCAGAATTTCAAAATAGGTTGCAATTGCATGCTCGGTAATCGCAAACAAATAATTAAACATTATAATTAACATTATAGGGAAAATGTAACAAATTACAAGCGTGTTTTTTTCTGCTTCTTATTTGAACCCCAGAAACATCAATAGTCAAAATTTACCATCGATGTTTTGGAAAATTGAATGTTGCTGCGCCTCTACTGCTTAAAGGGAATTTAAAAAATGTGACTGATTTTAAATAACTCCTAGGCATTAGGTAGTTTTTTTGTAAAAGACAGTGGCGTCGCACCCGCAAGCACAAAAATGTTATGCTTACTAGTGCCCGGTGGAACATCAAAACAACTTCTTAATACTGCATCTCGTAGCTTTATAAGTCTACTTGACATGAAACTTATAATCCAATCTATGAATACTTTGGGAATTAGGAATTCACTTAAAAAAATGTAAATTCACAAAGCTGTAAGCAGCTGGAAGATAAGCCAACAGAAGCTAATACAGCAGATTTCCTCCCTTTCCTTTCAAACTTTTATCACATCTTTAAACCTGTAATGCATAATTTATCATCATTTATTATCAAGTGCTAATCGAGTCTATTCTAGACCATGATTTTTAATATTTTTGCTAGCTCAGAAATATTTGTCGAAAATTTGCAATATCTGTTAAATCTTTTTTTGAGAATAGGCGTAATCTTAGTTGAACTCCATTCCACATTGCAAAAGGTGATTTCAAATCATTATACCCTTGCAGAGGGTATTATAATTTTGGTCAAAAGTGTGCAACGCAGTGAAGGAGACATCTCCGACCATATAAAGTATATATATTCTTGATCAGGATCACCTCCTGAGTTGATATAGCCATGTCCGTCTGTCCGTCTGTCTGTTTCTACGCAAACTAGTCTCTCAGTTTTAAAGCTATCGAATTGAAACTTTGCACACACCCTTCTTTCCTTTGCACGCAGTATATAAGTCGGAACGGCTGCCATATAACTGATTGATCGGAAATGCCATAACCTTGGTGTTTGTAAAGTTAGGAAGCTGGGATTTCCTATGGGTTTTATATTTGGCCAATCAATCCGACCTACCAAATTTCATAAGGATCGGCCGACTATATTCTATAGCTGCCATATAACTGATTGATCGGAAATGCCATAACTTTTGTGTTTTTAAAGTAAGAAAGTTGGGATTTTTTATGAGTATTAAGAATGCATCATATGAATAATTTTGGAGAATATAATTTACAGAGTATTCTGCAAGGGTATATCAACTTCGGCTCCGCCCGAAGTTAGCTTTCCTTTCTTGTTTTTAGATTAATTTGGGTATGGGTATGCAGAGGGTATAATAATTTCCTTCTTGATCTGTCCGTCTGTCTGTCTGTCCGTCTGTCCGTATGAACGCTGAGATCTCGGAAACTATAAAAGCTAGAGGATTGGCATTTTGCATGTAGATTCTAGGAGTTCCTACGCAGCGCAAGTTTGTTCCAAAATGGTGCCACGCCATATACATATGTATGTATTTACGTTGGATACAGTTTCAATTGCCCGCCAAAGATAACTCCTTTCAAAGAAAGCTATTCGCTATTACCGTTACTCGTGTTGTGGAAACATTTAGACTTTAATATTCATAATACTATTTAATACTTAATCTTATATTAAGTTGTTTAGCTGAGTAACGGGTATCTAATAGTCGAGGCACTCGACTATAGCGTTCTCTCTTGTTTTATTCTGATATTTGTGCGATGACGAGTGTCACACATCTTCGATCATTTTTGATCAAGCCATGCCCGTCCGTCCTTCAGTCCGTTTCTACGCAAACTAATACCTCAGTTTTAAAATTATTTGAATACAACTTATCGAGAAGTCTTATTTATGTTGCAAGTAGTTTATACAGTGGCACACAGTTTATTTCGTGCAGACGTAAACTTGAAATTTAAAACCATATAGCTAGCAAATTATACGGAATATGATAATGATTTAAATGCAGCTATGTTTGGTAGTATTTTGGCATTTATTAAGGCACTTCATTATTTTTAAACTACATTAACGCTTAAAAGTAAGAAAAACTAAAAATACCGAGTTTTTTTATGTCACAGCTTATTTTGTGCAAGGAACTTCATGTTAAATATATTGACTATTAAATAACTTAATACTTTGTGTGACCTCCCTTCTGTTTATTGACATCCTTTAATCGGGTTTGCATCGAACAAACCACCTTTTTTTTTGGTCTGCTTTGTAATCTTGGCCCATTCTTCCTCGCTTTTACCCTGATCAAGATATACAATGCGCCAAATATTCTGAAAAACATCAAATTTGGACCGATTTCACCCTATTATTCCTATAGGAGCTATAGAAAATATATGTCTGATCGGCACGCCCTTTTACCCTGATCAAGGTATGCATAAAAAAACAAGAGAGAACGCTATAGTCGGGTGCCCCGACTATCAGATACTTGTTACTCAGGTAAAGGGAGTGCGAGGGAGATGGAGATATAAACTTTGATCACGCATAACTTTTTAACGAATGGTCCGATTTGAAAAATTTCTTCTACATTTCGATAGGTATTGATAAACACAATAAAACTGCATTTTTACTTTTCCGAAATATTTAAATTTATAAAATCGTATATAAGCGATTGTGGGCGTTAAAGGGGGCGTGGCACCTTTTTGAAACAAACTTGCGCTGCGTAGGAACTCCTAGAATCTGCATGCAAAATGCCAATCTTCTAGCTTTTATAGTTTCCGAGATCTCAGCGTTCATACGGACAGACGGACATGGCTATATCGACTCGGCTAGTGACCCTGATCAAGAATATATATACTTTATAGGGTCGGAAACGCTTCCTTCTAGCTGTTACATACTTTTGCACGAATACAATATTCCCTTTTACTCTACGAGTAACGGGTATAATAAGATTTGGAAAGATGCAAACTTGATCTGCGTACACTTGTTTTACGACGACTGTGCAAGTTTCAGATCGCTAGCTTTTAAACTAAACTCGCAAACGGTATTGAAACAGACGAACAGACATTCATGGCTATATCGACTCCCCTATTGATCTGATCAAGAATATATGTCGGAAATGGGGGTCGGAATATGGGGTCAGAAACGTCTACTTCACTGCGTTACACATTTCTGACCAAAATTATAATACCCTTTGCAAGGGTATAAAAACTTAATTTAGGCTTTATAGATTTGTATATTTCTCAATAATTATTTTGCTGTAATACCCACTTCATCGTATAAGGCAACGTTATGCAACTTAATTAGTCTTTCGCTATCTCTATATTGTCCTTTCTTTTCAAGAGTCATTCAAAATTAGTATATTCAAGCTGCTTTTGATTTCCATTTTAGTTTTGGGTTTTAAAAACATAATCAAATCAAAAAAAAATTTGTTTTTTGATTACTTCCGAATGGCTAATCATTTTTATGACTTATGCACTTATAGTCCAAGTATATTTCAAGCAGCTCAACAATACCTTTTGATTTCTAAAACGAAAGATATGTATATATGTTGTTTTTTTTGCAACGGGGAAAAAATAAACAGACTTTTTTGGACACATCAATAAAAAGAATAAAATAAAAGAATAGAATAAAATTTAGAAAATTGTACTGTTTTTACTGTATTTCATAACTAAAAATTTACAATATTTAACCATTTCATAATTTAAATTTGTAGCCTGGTTCGGATTGCGATTCTTCGAACTTTAAAGGCGATGAGTCTGGGACCACACTAAAAAGGACAGATTTAAATGTAAGTGCTAAAAAAAACATGGCAATATAAATAATGACTTTCTGTAAAATATATTATTAGCGCAAACTTCCTGCATATGCCCGAGTAAAACAGTCTAGGGTTCCCAACGCCTATGATAAGACTGCATTGAAATTGGAAATCGGTGATATTATTAAAGTCACGAAAACTAATATTAATGGACAATGGGAGGGGGAACTAAATGGGAGAAATGGTCACTTTCCATTCACGCACGTTGAATTTGTCGATGATTGTGATTAATGAATCTTATTCTCTATAATTTTAATTTGTAAGTTAAATGTATTAAACCTAAGTTGTGCAAACCAATTGTTATCATAATCAAAAAATTAAATAAACATTAAATGAGTTTAGAAAATACACGCGAATGAAGGGGGAATGGTATTGTATTGTGTTATGCTATATTACAAATTTTGTATATCTGCCAATTTCAATAATTTAGAATTTGTTTTTTCTAAAAGTGGAAGTGTATGTTACGTATGAAATATTAGGGCCACATACACTTAACACTTTTCTGTATGCCAAATGGATTGTCGCGGGCCGCGCAATACGATCCCCTACTGTCAAGCTTTTCTGTCAAAAGTTGTTATATTATGTTATTTTTACGTTATAATTATTTGAATGAATATATATATGTATACTTGGGTACATACATCGATTAATGTGTAATAGTGATACTTGAAGTTTAATAAAAACAAGAGAGAACGCTATAGTCGAGTGCCTCGACTATTAGATACCCGTTACTCAGCTAAACAACTTTAGATGAAAACTATCCCAATTTCCTTTAATAGAAATCCTTATCGAGAATTAACGTTGACTCTGTTGAGCACCTTGGCCAGTTGTTCCAAAGTCATCCGTTAGATGGCGCCATGAAAGGCGGAAATGTAGGCGCTAGCCAGGCTTAAGCGTTTAATGGGTTTTTGGGCGTAAGAGTGGGCGTGGCAAACTTTTATTAGGCCAATCGATATTTATTGACGAAACAAATACATTTCAATTAAAATTTTCATAATATCATCAAAACTTTGGCCACAAAGCTGTGGCTTGTGGGCGTCAGAGGGGGCGTGGCACCATTTTGAAACAAACTTGCGCTGCGTAGGAACTTCTAAAATCTACATGCAAAATGCCAATCTTCTAGCTTTTATAGTTTCCGAGATCTCAGCGTTCATACGGACAGACAGACAGACGGACAGACAGACGGACAGACGGACATGGCTATATCGACTCGGCTAGTGATCCTGATCAAGAATATATATACTTTATAGGGTCGGAAACGCTTCCTTCTACCTGTTACATACTTTTGCACGAATACAATATACCCTTTTACTCTACGAGTAACGGGTATAAAAAGAGCACAATAAGTTAACTAACTAAAGAGGTGAATTAAAAAATATCTATTAAGATATGTTATTAGTGTATGTTAAAGGTTATGGTGATGATAACATAATTAAAGCTGATATTCTAAAACGCATTGATCTAAAAAGAAAAGGTATATTCATAATAATTTCTATATAAGTGTTATATAGAAACCAGGAACATTTTTTTATTAAATATTGAATATTAAAACACATGTTTTATGAAAAATACAGCGAATTAAAAACAGAATAAAAACGAGACTCGGAGCATAATCAATTGCCCCAAGGATGACGGAAAGTAGCAAGTCAGCTGCTACATTAATGGCGACCGTGACCGTGACAATTTCGTCATTCGAGCGTCATTTGTTTGCATGAGGATCTGATAACTATTCACGTGCAGGTTGTGGAGGCTGTTGTATGCGTATAAGCTGAACAGGCTTTCAGCTCAAGTCGAGTAATCGCACCAAAACGAATGTGGTACGGCCATCGAAAGCAACACGGACACATACACTGGGCTCATCCTAACCGGAAACGCAATGTGGAAACTTTGTTCAAAAACATTTGGCCACAAGTGGAAAAGCTAAACAGCCTTCTAGCTCAACGGTGGTACAATCATCGAAATCATCACGGACTCTCACGGACTCCTAAGCTCAAATGCAACGTGGCCGATAACATTCCTCACAAATAAAGGAGAGTTTGGAGGAATACAGCTGGTGAGAGTTTGGAGAATACAGCTGGCGAGAGTTTGGAGAGAAACAAGAAGAGAGTTTGGAGAATACGGCTGGAGAGAGTTTGGAGAATACAGCTGGCGAGAGTTTGGAGAGAAACAAGAAGAGAGTTTGGAGAATACGGCTGGAGAGAGTTTGGAGAGAACGTGTAACGGTAGAAGGCGGCGGACTTTGAACCGAGTATGGTGCCGTGCGCAAAACCAAAAAGGAGAAGCCGAGAATTAACGGGATACGCCGGCCTATATAAGCGGGCCGAGCGCAGGAAGCGGGATCAGTCGATCACAAGGAGTCAATCCAGCAAGATCAGTAGACAAGCAGAAAACCAGTGAATAAAGCAAGTCAAGTCAACATCAGGAGGAAGCAGAGCCGCGCCGAGTCAACAGGAGCAAGATCGCTACATCAAGACGTTCGGGACTTAGAGTTGAAGTCTCCGAGCTGAGAAACAGGTAGCTGAGGTCCTTAAGGCATCATGCGGCTAAGTCTAGGCGCTTTATTCGAATTATTGTCGCGATTTGAGCTTGGCGTATTGCTCGGCGAATCCGACAGAAGTGAATAAAAAGAGTCCTTCGACAAAGAACCGGGGGCTCGGAAGGGAAGTTGTCCAGAACCAGCTGCCGTGCGAAAACAATTGCCTTGTCGAATTCCGGCGTACGCCTGAACCGGCAGGCGAGAATTGTGCAGGCCCTGGTGCGACTAGCCAAGAAGGACGCGCGTCCGAACCACGGGTGTCTCGAGAGGCGTATGCGTCGAGAGCACAGTAGTTCACCGCCAGAGTCCTAGACAGGCAGCTGACCGAATCCCGAGAGCCAAAGACCCGCTGCACCTAGTCTCACAAGAGCACGCGGACAACGGAGCCAGGATTCGCGCCGTGAGCAGAGCGAGGACATCGAGAACACGAGAAACGACGAGCAGTCATCGCGACGAGCAGTCATCGTAGGCCCAGCAACAACCAAGCTACACTCCGACGTATCCAGTCCACGGCTAAGAAGCGAGGGCGGAAGCGTTCGTCTTGAACCTTGCGTCCTGCCACAGGGACTGCATTGACTGACTGCCGTCAGGTAAAAACTGTGTAGGCGTCTGGTGTGACCGGCCGGGACAGATCCAGGGACAGGAGGCTGTGGCTGCGAAAGGCGTACGCTTTGAGAGCCTAGTGCCTGTTCACCCTAGTCTGGGAACGGTGACGCATCCCTAGACCCTCAAAAACCCCGAGGCCAAAGACAGCGGAGGCGTTACGGAGCAGCGAGCAGCGAACAGCGAGACAGCGGAGAGCGACGGTGGAGCGACCACAATTCTTCAAGGAAGGCGTTGAGATACCCATCTGTCATCATTAGTCCCAGGCCGAGGGACAAGTCGGCGAATAAAGATCCTAATACAAATATCCTAACATTCTGTGCGTTCTCACTAGACAATCGGGCGGTCACGTTTATATAAATTTGGTGGGACGAACAACACACATCTTCTGAGCTAGCCGCACGATACTCGTAGAGAGCAGACATACAAAATCAGTTCGTTACAACATTCAACGGCAGCGTCCGCGGAGGAAGGCAGCCATCGCAACCCATCTCTTAACTCGGCGTTGCCCACTTTATCGTAATATATCACATATTCTTCATCGGCAATGGGAATATTGCGCATGGAAAAAGTCGAAGATGGGAAAGGCAAAACTAACACATCCTAGATCACAGAGAAGCACCATCGAACGCCATATAGAAAACATATATAGCAAGGTAAACGATGAAAGAACCGGTGAAGAAATGAATGTAGGCAGCAAATTCTAGAATCGCATTATCGTCAGTTGTGTCAGATTCAAACTCAAATTTAATCTAAGGTCTACTAATAACAATCGGGCAGAAATAGATGAAAGTTGTATGTCACTAATTTAGTCAAATCAACGTCAAGTCACTGCAGATCTGCTGGATCTTTCATTCTCTCTTGCGAATTTGCCCCGTCGCTCGCCCCTTAGCTAAGCATAGGTCTAAGAGATGTAAAATGAAATTAAAAAGCCAGTGTTCAATCGAATCTGATCTTCACCTCACTCCCTTTCGCTAAATAAAGTCGTCGCTCTTTTCCAATCAAAGTTCGCGTTTTCCTTTTTTTAATACAAAACAGTATTAATTTTATATGGTGACCCCGACGTGATCGATTGGAATAGCGTTCGCGATTGTGCCCCATTTTTTTTTGGTATAAACAACTTCTCGCGTCGGTACGGCAAACAATTTTTTTTGGAAACTGTCTGCGTTGGAAGTGTCTGCCGATCTCTTTCTTGCTGCTGCTGCTTGGAGATGGACCCAAAGGAAGTTTCAAACCCGAATTGGCCAACCATGTAAATATAGAGTGCTCAAAGTTGAAAGTTAATCTGTGGCGTTTGTTAATTGTGTTTGGCCCATCTTTCAAATTTTTGCATTCGTGTAAAAATAGTCATAAATAAAATATTGCATGTACTAACAATTATAATTCACACAAATATTTCGAATTATACATAAGTAAATACAGGGTGGCCCATATAGCGTTTGCATTTTGAACTATCGATAATTTTGACTTTGACATTTCGAATGTCATTGTCAGTGTGTTAGATATTTTGTAGAAGGAAAATTGGGAAAATCTTCAACCGAAACTGCAAGAAAATTGCGGTCAAAATTCGGAAAAAAATAAAGCGCCTTCCAGGCAGTTTGTGGATAGTTTTGGGAAGCGGTTGTGTGGGACTAGATCGTTGATGGATAAAACAACACGTTTACGTGCTCGTCCAGTTCGGTCGGTCGAAAATATCGCTGCGGTGGCCGAAAGTGTCAATGGAAATCCGAAGACGTCAACTCGGCACCGTGCTCAAGAGTTGGACATTTCGCGCACTTCCCTGAACGGATTTTAACCAAATTCAGTTGGTTCAGCAGCTTTAGCCGCATGACCATCCAATGCGTTTTCGGTTCGCGGAATGGGCTCAGGAGCGCTTGTTCGAAGTTGACAATTTTTACCGAAAAACCGTGTTTTCTGATGAGGCCCATTTCCACCTCGGTGGTTATGTTAATAAGCAAAACTGTCGTATTTGGGGTTAAGACGTCGTCTTGGAGAAGCCAATGCATCCACAACGAGTGGCTCTTTGGTGCGGTATGTGGTCGGGTGGCATCATTGGGCCGTTTTTCTTTGAGTATTAGAGTATTACTAAAATTGTCAATCCGAGAAAATCGCGGCAAAAAACCTGTGTAGCAGAATTTTCCCGCGCTTTTCATAATTTTTCTTACGCTTTTCTTTATTTTCCCGCGCCTTTCAGCATCACGCTTATCATTCTCCGTTTGCATTTGCATTTGCCTAGGAGTTGAGCCGCTAGCCGCGTTCATATACACTTGCACACCGACACCACTGCCACTATTTCGAGTTATCTTTGTAGTTTTCGTTCTCGATCTCGGCAGCAGTGCAATTCTTGGTTTGCTTTAACTGTTGTATTTTACTCGTTAGTCGTTCTATATATTATTAAAAAAAATACATAGTATTACTAAAAAATATATATATATATACCTCTTCGATTCCAAAAATAAATATGTAAAAAAAAAAGGCAATGGCAACCAAGGATCGAAGGGCATGAAATGTATAAGCCGAACGTATCGCAACTTTAATGACGGTAAATTTTCTGTTAATCCGGTTGAGCTAGAGTGTCGTTTAGAAATCCTAAAAACGAACATTGTAAATGTTTTACTTCTTCAAAACCAAATAGAAGTGAGAGATGCAAAAGATGTCTTTCGCGGAGAGTTGGAAGAGAGTGCAGTTTTAACAAAATCATTACTGATTTCAATTTTAAATAATAAACCCAAACTCTATAACCCCAAGCCCGAGTAATGACAACATCGCTCGGCAGGGCGCGCTTTTGCTCTCCAGCGCTCTTGTTGGATAAAACCCCATACCCTTCCCTCATGCCAACCTGCTTAGCCACGGTCACCAGTACAGTGACGTCACTAGCAACTGCAACGGAAACTTCTACAACAACTACAATAGTATCGACTGCTCGCGCAATACCATCAACTGTAACAACGAAATCTGCTGTGCAAGCAAATAATGCAGCACCTTACACCAGCGCGCTCTCTTCAAAAAAATGTTCGGCCGTACAGACTGGTATGGATCGGTACATACAAATAAAACATAAGCTCAGCCCGCAGAACTCTAGACTTGGTAATTCTGCTAAAATAACTCGCGGCACCTGAAAACAATCTACAATAGAGAAGCCCATAGAAGCAAACAGATTTGCTATTTTTGCAGATAAATCCGATGATACTACTGTGGGCAAAAAGTAAGGTGAATTTTAAATTTAAAATTCGCGGGCTTAATATGGCGGACTAGTTCTTTTTTTCTTGGGTTGGCAGGACTGTTGATGACATCTGGCGGTAATTTCATGTCAATGTCAGTATCAGTATTATATTTACGCTTGTTTTTACCAAACGATCAAGAGTGCATTTGCCGATTTTTACAATGTCTGATTTAATTGAGCAGAGAAGTGCCATCAAAGTTTGGCTGCGGAAATGTTGAGGATGTTGCGGAAGGCCTTCTGGTGATTTTACCATGTCCCAGAAAAATATTTATAAGTGGTACAAAGACTTTAGAGAGGGTCGGGAACGTGTTGATTACTAGGAGCGCTCCGGACGACCATCGACCTCAACAGATGACCAACACGTCAATGAAGTGAAGAAAATAGTGCTCAAAAATCGTCGGTTGACTGTTAGAGACCTTACTGATATGATCGGAATATCAGAAGGATCTGTGAAAACCATTTTGAAAGACGAAAAGTCAAATCTCGTTTGACTTCTGCTGTGCAAGCAAAACGCTCAATTTCTGCACTCGTTCTTCGTGACCAAACCGCCAAGAATTCGACGCATATCGTTCCGCAACCACCGTATTCTCCTGATTTTGCTCCGTGTGACTTCTGGCTATTCCCAAAACTCAAGAGACCACTCCGGGGATCGTGTTTCGAGTCGATTGAAGAGATAGAAGCGGAATTGACGAGGGCGCTCATGGCTATACCGGAAAGGGACTATTTGGCCTGTTTCGAGGATTTGAAAAAATGTTGCCATAATTTTTTTTATCGGGAGGGGATTACTTTGAAGGGGATGAAATTGATTCAGGAGAATAAATAAAGAATTTTCACTTTACAAACAAATTCACCTTACTTTTTGCCCACAGTAGTATATTTCCTGAATACATCGTAGGGGACAATAAAAAGCCTAAGGCGCCGCTGATTTACATTCGAGAGAAAAGTTCTAATGCTCTCGTAAACTCGATACTGAACCTATTCGGACCAGACAATTTCCACATAATTCCATTAACAAAGGGAAATATTCACGAAACAAAAGTTCAGACTAATACGGAAGTAAACTACAAAATTTAGTCGAGTATTTAAACGATAATAATAAAGGAAGGAGAAAGAAGAAAGGCTTAATGTAAAAAATGTTATTATCATTTTGAATAGAGAAAGAAAGCCTCAACCTCTTTTCAAGGTAGAACTTGAACCCGAAACCAAATCCAAGCCTCTGAAAAAAAATAAGTGCATCCAATTTTTACTCTACAGTTTCTACAACACTGCAGAATAACTGTAGAAGAGCCGCATAAAAGAAATGGGCCGGTGCAGTGTAATAATTGTCAGGAATATGGCCACACAAGGTCTAATTGCACGCTTCGTCCAGTATGCGTTGCTTGTGGAGACCTTCATGACTCCCACAAATGCCCAAAAAATAAAGAGGATCTCAGCAGCAAAAAGTGTGGATACTGTGGAGGTAACCATACGGCTAACTACAGGGGCTGTCCAGTCTACAAGAACTTGAAAAGTCGTACACGCCAAATAGTGACCACTGGTCGCTCACATATAACACCTATGAAATCTACGCGTGATGTCTTCCCCCCCTGCAGCTGTTAAATCTTCAGCTTATAATGAGTTCACCGACAAACCCGAAAGCTTTGCAACTGCTCTAAAAATGGGTCTGAAAAGTACCAAGCCACGATCATCAGTTTCCCCTCATCAACCAGGAGAACAGTCCACGAACAAAATTGTAACAATGATATGTAATCTTCAACAAAGTATGATGGATTTCATGTCATTCATGCAGACAACTATGCAAGATCTTATGCGAAACCGGAACGTTTTGATTGAGCTGCTTGTTGCTCAAAAACAGACTAAGTAATCAATGGCTCCACTCCGTATATCACTGTGGAACGCCAACGGCGTCTCACAGCACAAATTCGAGTTAACTAAATTCCTTAATAATAACCATATCGATGTAATACTATTCGCAGAAACTCATCTTACAAATAAATACAATTTCCAAATTCGAGGCTACTTCTTCTACAACACGAATCACCCAGACGGAAAAGCACATGTAGGCACTGGGATTCTGATTAGAAATCGCATTAAGCATTGCTTCCATAATAGCTTCGCCACTAACTACATGCAAGCTACATCTATAGATGTTCAGATGGATCCCCGTTCTTTAAAGCTTGCCGCCGTATACTGTCCTCCTCGGTTTACAATATCCGAATCCCAATTCATGGACTATTTCAACTCTCTGAGCGAAGAATTTATAGTAGCAGGAGACTTTAATGCCAAGCATACGCACTGGGGATCTCGACTTGTAACTCCAAAGGGAAGGCAGTTGTACAATGCAATAATAACAGCAAGCAACAAGCTAGACTGTGTGTCACCTGGGACACCTTCTTATTGGCCAACAGATCCCAGAAAACTGCCAGACTGGATGGATTTTGCAGTCACAAAAAAAACATTCCACGCAACCTGATAAGCGCCAACTCCTTATCAGATCTATCGTCTGATCACTCGCCTGTACTCCTTCAATTAAATCTACATCTAGTGGCGGTAGATAAACCAAGTGGCTTAAGTACAAAAAATATGTAAGTTCGCATATTGAGTTGAATCCATGTTTGAATGACGAAGCTGATATTAACTTATCCACAAACACTCTTGAATCCGTCCTGGTCGCAGCAGCTCGCATGTCAACTCTACAAACGCAAAAAACATCGTACAATCATAGATACACGAACGTTGAAATAGAACAGCTTGTTCTAGCAAAGCGACGCTCACGGCGAGACTGGCAATCCAACATATCACCATCTGCAAAACAAAGGTTAAAAGATGCTACACGGAGGCTCTCAGCTGCATTACGTCATGTAGAAGAAAGGTCTCAAAAACATTACATAGAGCAGTTATCCCCAATGAGCTCCAAGTTCCCACTTTGGAAAGCACACTCATCACTCAGCGCACCATTAGAATCTGCAATGCCAATACGGACATCCACAGGCAACTCGGCGCGCAGCGACGGAGAAAGAGCCGACAGATTTGCAGAACATCTTCAAAATGTATTTCAGCCCAATACAGCATCAAACGGGATCTCACTGCCACCAACTCAGATATCGACCCATCTACGTATGAACCAATTGTATTTAGACCACATGAGTTACTCAAAATCATAAATGAAGAACTCAACCCAAAAAAAATCTCCAGGATGCGACCTAATATCACAAAAAATGATTATTGAACTTCCTCTCTGTGCAGTTCGAGCTATTTGCCAACTCTTCAATGCAATAACGAGACATGGACACTTCCCAGAGAGATGGAAAAAGTCGATCATCATAATGACACCCAAACCTGGCAAAGACCGCACAATTGCTTCATCATATAGACCAATTAGTTTACTAACGTGTCTATCAAAACTCTTCGAAAAATCCTTCTTGGCACATATCACCCCATATCCCAGAACACACAACAAAATCCCGACTCATAAATTCGGTTTTCCACAAAAACATGGAACCATCGAGCAAGTCAACCGCATAACTTCCGAAATGCATTCGAACAAAGGGAGTACTGCACTGCTGTATTTCTGGACGTATCAAAAGCTTTCGACAGAGTATGGTTAGAAGGTTTAATGCACAAAATAACAGAAATGCTCTCAACCAACACTCACAAACTTCACTTTCGTCGGGCCTTATTTTCACGTCGGTACTCAGATCGACGAAAAAAATACCAGAAAATTCCATAGCGTTGCCAGTCTGCTGAAATGAACTTTGGGTGAACCCTATCGAAAAGAATAAAAAATTTAATCTTTTGGCGTGCGCTTCTCACTGAACATTTTATAAAATGGAGGGAAAAATCAAAAAACCCGCAAAAGTCGAGTTTACATGTGGGGACAAAATGACATTAATACCATCTGGGGTGCCTCTTGTCAGAGCAAAATGTTTCTTAGGCCAAAAATGTACGAAAAACACAATAAAAGTGCAGCTATGAACTTTAAATTAGCAAATAATTATCAGTAAATTAAAAAAAAAACAATTGTTAAATTTAAATTGTATTGTTTTTTAATTTCTTTGTACAGCGGCAGACTTGTATTGCCAGCATCCTTGATAATATCTTTTAAAGGCTCTTTCCCGCAAATACGATATTTGAATTTTAACTGGTTGTCAACAAACCCAGCTGATTGACAGTACGACCGTAGCACGCTTAAATCTGATGAACTATCAAAATCTTGGTCACACTGGAAAGATTAAAGTTTTTACGCTAGCGTAATCGTTTGTCGATCTGGATACTAGGCTTTACTATAAACAACACAGTGGTTCCGATAGCAAAAGAAGTAACATATCTTGGCGTACACCTCGATAGACGTCTTACTTGGCGCTGCCACATTGAAGCCAAAAGAACACATTTAAAGCTCAAAGCCAACAGCCTCCACTGGCTTATCAATAGCCGCTCGCCCCTTAGCTTAGACTATAAGGTACTTCTATACACCGTTTTGAAACCAATCTGGATGTACGGCTCTTAGTTGTCGGGGAATGCCAGTAACAGCAGTGTGGATATAATGCAAAGAACTCAATCAAAAATTCTCAGAACCATCACCGGGGCACCGTGGTACGTTCGGAATTTAAGCATTCACATGGACCTTCACATATCACTCGTCATAACAAAGTACTACAACAGGCTATCAGAACATGCAAATCATCTCGCGAGAGCCCTCACGCGAGTTTCCAGCAGTTCTCGATTTCGCCGCGATGACCTTCCAATCCAGCGCTAATTATTAGGACCATGTAGTCTCTATTCAGTTAAAATTAAACTGTTAGATAATGTATTATTTTAAGATTTGCAACCTTATTGTTAGACTCATAAAGAGAAGATCCAATAAATAAAAACCAAGCTTTAATAAAAAAAAATTGTAAATGAGGCTAAGCGAAAAACTTTTGAAAAATCAGCTTCGCAGTCAAGTCGCCTGCTTTAATGCCGCCTGCCGAGCGTCGGTCTTCTAAAAATTAGCGGAAAATTGTATAAGCCTTTTTGAAACTTTATTTCACAAAAATGAAACGCTACACGATATTGAGAAATTGAATCATTAAATTTCGTGTTTAGCTGGAGACGCTTTAGGAACAGTTAGGGCATTTCAAGTCGCTGCGGAAAATTATCCCAAAGCCCTTGCTAGCCTAAAGCGGGCTATTGCCTTATTTTTTTTGACAACATATCGACACTTTTGAATTTGCAAAAAGTACCCAGCCGTCAGCTACAGCCTTGAGAACCCTCATCGACACAGTCACAGCCCTTTATGACTCCTTTTTGGGGATGATAGAAGCTTTACTCATTCTATTTTAATGGTAATGAACAAGGTCGATGCAGGAACTAAAAGAAAATGGGAAGAAAAATTATACTATACTTCGCTTCCTCTTTGGAGCGAATGTGAGGCGACATTAAACAGGCGTTACCGAGATATGGTAGCGGAAGAGGCCTCCAATCCCAAAACTGTTCAGCAAGTCCAATCTAATCCTAAGAAGAATGGAAATACCAGTGTTTCGTTTGTCGCTGCCAGGAACGACAGGGTACAATGCGTGTATTGCTACTCAGCTGAACATCAAATTGGAAACTGCCCTTCCTTCGCAGCTCAAACAGTTCAGCAAAGATTCAATTTCGCTAAAAGAGCACCCTTGTGCATTAACTGCCTTCGAAAGGGACATACACTGTCAAAAAAAGCAAATCAAACAGATGCAGAGAGTGCACTTCCTCACCCATACGTTGCTGCATATATATTCCGCAAACCTAATCTCGTGTTGCCACCCCCATCTCAACACACGCTAATGCAGGAGACTCCATCCGCTTCGCATGTTTTGCATGCGAATGCATCGGATAGAGGCATTCTTGCAACTGCTATTGTGACCGTTCAAACAAAACGTGGCGAGTTTGTATTGAGCGTTGCTCGACTCAGGATCACAAATAAACTTTGAGACATAAAACTTCAAGAGAGGAGGTGTGCTTGAGCTTACGTGGCATTGGTGGGACTAAAGCCCAAGCTACAAAAAAAATACACACGGTTGTGAAGTCGCGAGTAGGGAATAGCCAGTTGTCGTCCGATTTTTGGATCCTAAAAAATATTTCTGGTGTTGGAATAGGGCCTATACAGAAATACCATTTTAGTATATATCGCTTTTAGGCTTTAATGAATACTCAGCCTATGGTCACACTGACCGATCTTCTTCCCCTTTCTTGTAACCTTCTTCTTGAGCTAAGTTGTGGTGCTGGTGTTGCGGTAAATTAAAACATTAAAACATTACTCCTGTGTAATTATTGGGTGTATAAAACAATATGTTATGGGCCCAGTCCATGCCTAAAAAAACAATTGATTTGTGAAACAGTTTATATTAAAAGTCTTATTTCCATTTCTTAGAAATCTCTAATTCTTGTGAAATTGCAAGTTCTTGTGAAATTACATTAAGTTGAGTTCCGCGTGTGTATACCTACATTTGTACAAGTGCATATGTATGTATAGTAAAATGGACAGGGCAAAACGTAATATAAAGCCATTCGATGGCGAGAAGTACGCAATTTGGAAATTTAGAATTAGGGCTCTATTGACCGAACTGGATGTACTTAAGGTCATTGATGAAGATATACCTGAGAAAATGGACGAACAGTGGAAGAAAGCAGAGCGTTGTGCAAAAAGTACGTTAATAGAGTAGCTTAGCGATTCGTTTTTGAACTTTGCTACAAGCGTGCCAAATTCTTGGAAATTTGGACGCTGTATATGAACGAAAAAGTCTGGCGTCGCAGTTGGCAGTCCGCAAACGCTTGCTTTCTCTTAAGCTATCAAGTGAAATGTCCCTATTGTCCCACTTTACTATTTTTGATGAATTAATAAGTGAGTTGTTGGCTGCAGGTGCAAAAATAGAAGGAATCGATAAAGTGTCTCGTTTGTTGATTACATTGCCTTCGGCTTACGATGGCGTCATTACAGCAATAGAGACTTTATCAGAGGATAATTTAACATTAGCTTTTGTTAAGAATAGATTGCTAGACCAGGAAATTAAAATTAAAAATGATCATAATGACACTAGCAGGAAAGCTTTAAGCACGATCGTTCAAAATAAAAACTACAATAATAAAAACAATTCATTTAAAAATCGTATAACTAAACAAAAGAAAACATTTAAGGGAAATTTTAAGAATAGGGTTAGATGTCCCCACTGTGACAAAGAGGGACACATTAAAAAGGATTGCTGCTACCAATATAAAAGAATTATAAATGAAAGAAATAAAGATAATAAAAATAACAATAAACAAGCTAATACCGCAACATCACAAGGCATTGCATTCATGGTAAAAGAAGTGCAAGAAAACCTCGCGGTAGATAAGTGTGGATTTATACTTTATTCCGGTGCAAGTGATCATCTGATAAATGATGAGTCGCTGTACATCGATAGTGTTGAGTTGGTGCCGCCGCTGAAGATCGCTGTGGCCAAGCAAGGCGAATATATTTACGCATCTAAGCGTGGCATTGTGCATTTGCGCAATGACCACGAAATAACGCTGGAGGATGTGCTGTATTCCGAGCAGGCTGCTGGAAACTTGATGTCAGTGAAGCGCCTACAGGAGGCAGGAATGTCAATCAAATTTGACAAGAATGGAGTTACCATTTCCAAGAATGGATTGACGGTGGTCAAGAATTCAGGTATGTTTAACAATATACCTATTGTACCGTTTCAAGCATATAATATAGATGCGAAACATAAAAATAATTTTCGATTATGGCATGAGAGGCTTGGGCATATAAGGAATGGCAAGTTATAACAGTTATAACAGATAACAGTCTTTTAAATAATTTAGAGCTATCGAATGAAATTTGCGAATCATGTTTAAATGGAAAACAAGCAAAGTTACCGTTTAAACAATTTAAAGATAAATCCTATATTAAAAGACCCCTATTTGTTGTGCACTCAGATGTTTGTGGACCCATTACTCCAGTTACACTAAATGAAAAAATTACTTCGTGATCTTTGTTGATCAGTTTACACACTATTGTGTAACTTACTTAATAAAACATAAATCTGACGTATTCAATATGTTTAAAGACTTTGTAGCAAAATGTGAAGCTCATTTTAATTTGAAAATTGTTAATTTGTACATTGACAATGGGAGAGAATATCTCTCAAATGAGATGCGTCAGTTTTGTGTTAATAAAGGTATTACTTATCATTTAACAGTGCCACACACACCACAGTTAAATGGTGTTTCTGAAAGAATGATTAGAACCATCACAGAGAAAGCTCGTGCCATGGTAAGTGGTGCACAACTTGACAAAAGTTTTTGGGGTGAAGCAGTATTAACTGCAACTTACTTAATTAATCGAATTCCTAGTAGAGCAATAGTTAATAGCGTGATGACCCCTTATGAGATGTGGCACAATAAAAAGCCTGATTTAAAACATTTGAGAGTATTTGGTGCAACTGTATATGTGCACAATAAAATCAAAAAGGGAAAGTTTGATGATAAATCATATAAAGGTATTTTAGTGGGCTACGAAGCAAATGGTCTTAAACTGTGGGATGCTGTTAATGAAAAATTTCTCGTTGCAAGAGATGTGGTTGTCGATGAAACCAATATGGAAAATTCTAGAGCTGTTAAATTTGAAACAGCATTCCTGAAAGATAGTAAGGAAAGTACAAATAGAAATTTCCCGAATGAAAGTAGGGAAATTAAAGAAACAAAGTTCCCGAATGAAAGTAAGGAATGCGACAACACACAAATCCTGAATGATAGTAAGGAAACGGATGAACATTTGCTGAATGAGAGTAAGAAAAGAAAGCAAGATGATCTCCTGAATGAAAGTAAGGAATCAGACAACCCGAATGAGAGTAGGGAAAATGAGACAGCTGAATACTTAGAAGAAAATGGATCTGTTAAGAATCCAATTGGAACTGATGATATTGAAACATAGTGTAGAAGAAGTGAGAGATTAAAAACAAAGCCCCAGATATCATATTATGAAGATGATAATAATTTAAATAAAGTTGTATTAAATGCTCACACTATCTTCAATGATGTTCCAAATACATACGATTAAATTCAGTATAGGAATAATAAATTGTTTTGGGAGGAAGCCATAAAAACAGAGTTGAGTGCTCATGAACTAAATAATACCTGGACAATCACAGAAAGACCTAAACATAAAAACATAGTATATAGCAAATGGGTATTTTCCGTTAAATATAACGAACTAGGAAGTCCTACTAGATATAAAGCAAGATTGGTTGCACGAGATTTACTCAAAAATACCAAGTCGATTAAGAAGAGACTTTTGCTCCTGTAGCTAGAATTTCCAGTTTTCGATTTATTTTATCGTTGCACATTGGGCCAGCGAGCCGATTTTTCGACGAAAATTCAAATTTTTCATAGCAAGTAAACATATTTTAATAATAAAATTTCAATAGTATATACTTTGACTAAAATGAATCAAAATATTTTAATTGTTTTAATGCATCCCTGAAATTTTGGCAGCCCTTCAAAGTCAGTTGTCTGATTGCATGCGCGCAAAACTAAAAAGCGCGGGAAAGATTTTGTTTACTTGCGAGCGTGCCAATATTGTTGTGGTTTAAGCAATTTTCACTAAAATTATGGAAACGAAAGACAAAGGTATATAGAATATTTGTATTAAAGAAGATTTTGTTCATGTTTGATAATGTGTTCTTTGTGTGCGTTTATTGGTGTTGTCCAAGAGTAGAAAAAAGCTAACCTGCTAACCCGTCTGTTGTGGATTATAACAAATTTTGTGCCAACTTGTGCCAAAAAGTAACTATATGTCATTAAAGTGCAAAGTGTATATAAACTAATTTTATTAAGCTTTTTTGCTCCATTTTGCACCGATATGTATAAATCCCACATATTGTAGCTGTTGTTGAGTTCGCCTATGAGCAACTGCTTGATATCTACATACAAAACAATCGTAGCTCATCTGCCGTTTCGAATTGGATTTATGATGAACTGAAAGAATTCGACTTAAGCACAGAGAAAAAGGATGAAATCAACACCAAAGTGAGAAGCTTTCACCTTTACATACATAAGAACTTGGCAAAATGTAACAGAAGCATGACCAGATTTAAGACAAAGCATACCGAATGGCTTCTGTCCAATATGGCTATAACAGTAAGTTCATTCTTGTCTTCAAATCCAAAACCGTCAACATCAAGACCAGTTGGACGCCCACCCATTGGATATGTTAACGCCGGTCCCCGTCAGAAGAGAAAATTGGCATCCGATTTAGCTGTTAATCAGGGTCACAACACATCTCTTCTTGTGCATGCCGCCGCAGTTTCGGCCGAAAGAACGAACGAGAAACATACATTCCTTGTATTAAAAAATACATTTCTTACTCCGAGTGACCCCAATAAGGCTAGAAACCATTCTTTTACTCAGAAAAATGACTCGGTTCAACTAACGGAGGATGAAGCTTTAGCATATCTGCTTGAAAATTCATTGACTAAAAGTCAGTACAACAACTTTCGTGAGCTCAGCATTTCCAGATCTTGTCAACTTTTTCCTGCTTACAACAAAGTCAGAGAAGCTAAGTCAAAATGTAGACCTTTTCATATTAATGTAACCGAGTCAGTTGCTGAAGTTCCACTGCAAAGTCTTCTAGACCACACTAGTTGCCGTATAATTCAAATGCAAGAAGATATTTTTAACCAGCTTGGCAATACTTTAAGTCTGACCCTTATTGCAAGCTATGGATTTGACGGAACAACCGGACAAAGCAGCTATAAGCAACACTTTTTTGGATGTGATTCTTTGCTTTCTGACGACTCGCTTTTTGCGACAACAATAATCCCCCTAAAATTAATGGACCATATGGGAAATGTATTTTGGATGAATCGTACTCCTCAGTCGATTAGATTTTGTAGACCAGTCAAGCTTGAGTTTGTTAAAGAGACAAAAGACCATATTCTGAATGAGAAAAAAAATTTGGATAGTCAAATAAAAGATTTGTCTTCATATGTCTGCTCCATTGTAAATGGAAAATCAATTTCAGTTAAATATGATCTTCAAATGACACCTTTAGATGGAAAGGTTTTAAACATTTTGACTGAAACCAAATCTTGTCAACTGTGTCCGATATGTGGAGCGAGTCCAAAAGTCTTCATGGAAAATGCAAAAATAGACTCATCAAAATTTAAGCCAAGATATGAAGCATTAAAATATGGCATAAGTCCTCTACATGGTTGGATTCGATTTTTCGAATTTGTTCTTAAAATTGCATATAGACTGAAACTTAAAAAATGGCAAGTGAGAGATGAAAATGGAAAAAAAGAAATGGCGAAACAAAAAAAGACGATTCAGATGCAGATGTGGAATGCTATGGCTTTACATGTGGATAAGCCTAAGCAGAATGGCAATGGAAATACCAACGACGGCAATACAGCAAGGAGGGCGTTTGCACAACCTAAGCTACTAGCTGAAATCTTAGGTCTTGATGAAATTCTCATTGCATATTTTAACAATATTTTAATTGCTATTTCTTGCCACCTACCAATTGATCCAACAAAATTTAAAAAATATTGTCAGAAAACCATATCACTATATATGTCCTTGTATCCGTGGTTTCCAATGTCAGCAACAGTCCATAAAGTGTTAATGCACGGATACCAAATAATAGAAGCATCAATCCTTCCATTAGGCGTTCTCGGCGAGAACGCCTCAGAGGCTCGCAACAAATACTATAAGAGTGACAGAAGGTTACATGCTCGAAAGAGTACACGGCAGAACAACATGGCAGACGTTTTCCACAGAGCAATGGATTCCTCAGATCCTCTTGTGTCAAGCATTTATTTAACAAAAAGATTGGGTCACCAAAATAAACTACCCCTACCAGCAGACGTAATCGAACTTTTGGAATCACCAAACTTGCTATATTCTTGTAACATGAACAATAATAACAATGTTCCCGATTTTGATGCTAGCAATAATGATAGTGATTCAAATTCTGACTCTGAAAATCCGTTTTCAATAGAAATTGATGTAGAAGACGACTGTAATTTTTAAATGTAAAATACCCATTGATAGTCACTTTGAATGCATTTTTATTTTTTACTTATTAATATTAAGGTTAAGTGTTGAAAAAATTAATTAAAAACATTTGTTGAATTTGACGAGTGCTATAGCAGTATTTATTACCGTACAAGTATCAATAAGAGGAAACCTATCTCATATGGGCGGCTAGGGAAGGCGTGGTCAGATGAGTCTGAAACTTAGATATATTTTTATGTGCATCGACACTATCATATGTACCAAATTTGAAGAAGCTAGCTTTAATACTTTAATTTTCGTCGAAAAATCGGATCGCTGGCCCAATGTGCGTTGGCAGTACAATATAACTTGAAGGTTCATCAAATGGATGTAAAAACTGCATTCTTAAATGGCACGTTAAAAGAGGAAATGTATATGAGACTTCCTCAAGGTGTACAGGTCGAAGGTGACAATGTATGTAAATTGAATAAGGCAATTTACGGACTCAAACAAGCCGCTAGATGCTGGTTTGAAGTCTTTGAGCAAACATTGAAAGACTGTGAGTTTGTAAACTCTTCCGTAGATCGCTGTATATATATCCTTGATAAAGGTGATATCAAGGAAAATATTTATGTGCTTTTATATGTTGATGATGTGGTGATAGCTACGGGGAATATGACAACAATGAATAAATTAAAAAATTATTTAATGAAAAAGTTTAGAATGACCGACCTAAAAGAAATAAAACATTTTATTGGTATTAGAATAGAAATGTATGAAAAAAAATTTTCCTGAGCCAAGCTGCATATGTTAAAAGACTCTTAAGTAAATTTAACATGGAAAATTGCAATGCAGTTAGTACTCCCTTACCAAACAAACTAAATTATGAGTTTGTTACTTGGTTACTTAATTCAGATGAAAACTGCAATGCTCCATGTCGTAATCTCATAGGATGTTTAATGTACATAATGCTATGTACACGTCCAGACTTAACTACTGCAGTAAATATTTTAAGTAGATTTAGTAGCAAAAATAATTCCGAGCTAATGCAGTGCTTAAAAAGGGTCCTTAGGTATTTAAAGGGAACTATTGAAATGAAACTTACTTTTAAAAGAAATGCTGAGTTTAAAAATACATTAATTGGTTATGTAGATTCTGATTGGGGAGGAAACGAGATTGATAGGAAAAGTTCCACAGGGTATTTATTTAAAATGTTCGATTTAAATTTAATTTGTTGGAACACAAAAAGGCAGAACTCAGTAGCAGCCTCATCAACTGAAGCTGAGTACATGGCATTATTTGAAGCTGTGAGGGAAGCGTTGTGGCTTAAATCTCTTCTTAGTAGTGTTAATATCAATCTCGAAAATCCAATTAAAATTTACGAAGATAACCAAGGCTGTATCAGTATAGCAAATAATCCCTCATGTCATAAACGAGCCAAACATATTGATATCAAATATATCAAATTGAAAGTAACACCATTTGTCTTGAGTATATTTCCACAGAGAATCAACTTGCTGATATCTTCACAAAGCCATTGCCTGCCGCCAAGTTCCTTGAAATACGACACGAGTTGGGATTACTACAAGATGACTGATCCGCTGTTTGCTGATGCTGAAGTTTTTTTTATACATATTTGAATTTAATCGATCTCATGAAATACTTTTGGTTTTTTTTTTTGTATAAGCATTAAGTTATTGAAATTTAAAATTCTTTGTTAACATATGTATATGTAAGAATGATCTGATCGGGTTTTTCTGGGTTTTCCCCGTATCCTTGCAGCAAATGCTGGATCATATAACTTCCCAGAATGCACACCACTCACACTAAGTACATAACAATTGCAAATGAATATAATGTTAAGTTTATAATTTTATAGATGTTATTTCTGAGGGGGCGTGTTGGAATACCCCTATTCCTATACAGAAATACCATTTTAGTATATATCGCTTTTAGGCTTTAATGAATACTGAGCCTATGGTCACACTGACCGATCTTCTTCCCCTTTCTTGTAACCTTCTTCTTGAGCTAAGTTGTGGTGCTGGTGTTGCGGTAAATTAAAACATTAAAACATTACTCCTGTGTAATTATTGGGTGTATAAAACAATATCTGGTTATCATCCGCATCAAGCGGTGAACACCAGCGGGTGGAGAGTGCCTTCAAAAAATTCTTCAAGCCCCAAAAAATAGATATGCTTATCGGTGCAGATTCGTTCTTTGAACTTGTATCTGTTGGCCAGATCAAGCAGGGGCCTGAACTTCCCATCCTACAAAAAACAGTTCCCGGATGGATAGTGTCTGGATAACAAAATGGTACATCTCAGCTGCCAGGAGGAAGCGTTGGAGTCAATTGACAGAACCTTGCAGAAATTTTGGTCTGTGGAGGACCTGCCGCCCAAGGCTAAAGTCCATACTCCTGAGCAGCAACTTTGTGAACAACACTTTAGAAAAATACTCAAAGATTGTCGTCCGGTAGATTTTCGGTTCGTTTCCCTTCAAATCTGACCCAAATTCTTGGCTCATCATACGAAGTTGCAAAACCTAGATTTTTGTCGCTAGAAGGGAAATTGTCAAAGGACCCTTCGTTGATGAAGATGTAACTTAAATTCATGGAGGAATATGTTTCCATGGGCCACATGTCTTCCACAAATGACAAAATCGCAAACACTCCGCACTATTTCATTCCGCACCAGTGCGTTCTACGGCCACAAAGTACTTCAACCAAGTAGAGGAGTTTTTGATGCATCGTGCCGTACATCGACGCAGGTATCGTTCAATGACATCTTCATGGTAGGCCCAACCATTCAAGAGAAGCTGTACTCGACACTGCTTCGGTTTAGATTGCTTGCCTTTGCGGCAGACATAAAAAAATGTATCGCCAAGTAATGGTGGACGAATCTGACCGAAACTTTCAGCTCATTGTATGGAGACGAGATCCTTCTGAGTCTATGAAAATCTTTAAGTTAAATACCGTAACATATGGAACTTCGCCAGCAACCTTTTTGGCGATCAGGTGTTTAATTCGGCTAGGAGAGATGGCGCAAGCCACTTACCACAAAAGCCGCTCAGATTATTTAGAAAGATTTTTATGTTTACGATTTGTTGACTGGCGCCGGATGCATTGAGGACCTGCAAGGCCTTCGTGACGAAGTTTCTCAGGTTTGGCAAGAGGCAGGATTTTAACTGGCATACTCGTTTTCAACCTGCCCAGAGTTATCCGCATCTGACAGCGCTGTAATGCCACTTACGGCAGGCTCAGACGTAACTAAGACCCTTGGCGTGGTTTCGTTACCGGTTAAAGATTACTTCCAATTTCGGTTGGATGACTCTTTCCTGGATCTTCGCGCGACAAACCGAAATATTTTGTCGGTGACTGCTCGACTTTTCGATTCTTTTGGCCTCTTGTGCCCTTTGGTCACAAGGGCAAAGATTTTATTGCAGGAGCTGTGGACTCGAAAGCTAGATTGGGACAAGTCGCTGCCAATGCAGTTGCTTAATCCGTGAGATACTTTTAAAGCAACGCTTCTGCAGTTGCTAAAAATTAAGGTATCGCGATTGGTCCACACAGATCCGCAAGTCCCGATTCAAATACATGACTTCGCTGACGATTCTATTTGTGGGACAGTGTGCATCATATAGAGGACGAGGAAAGAACCCCCCCCCCCATCCGACGAGCTTAGTACCGAGCAACGAGAAGTGCACGACTCCGAATCCTCTATACACTGGATGGTCCGTACATCTGGTGCTGTCTACTACAACATGAGAACGAAATGGCCTGGCCACAGCGCACGGCGTCGAAGCAGAGCACGTCCGAAAATGGGGGCTCAAATTCAACGGCCATACTGACCCGTTGGGGTTCCTTGAGAAGCTGGAGGACAGGTCTACTTCGTAAGCCCTTCCCTTAGCCCAACTACCAAGTGTTATGACTGAATCTTTTACGGACAGGGCCTCTCGGTGGTTTACGACCAGCCAACTACAGGGAGCCGCTTGGCCAGTATTCCGAGAGAGTTCATAGACTTTTTCTTACCCCTACATTATTTTCGCCGATTGGCTTCAAAAATTATGTTATCGAGATCTGAATGCTGATGCGACAGGTCGGGTATGATCAAATGAAGTAGTCCCCGCATACCAGATGTACGTAAAACGTGGCAACTTTGAGACTTTAGGCCAGCTTTTGCAGTTCGCAGTCGAGTTCAAGAGCAAGCCGAAGTTTATATACCCTTTCAGTTATTACAAACGACTACATATCGATTTATATGCCTATATAACTAAAACAATAAAGCTATGTCGATTTTGCGCTGCATTTTGACGTCGTTTCTATGGCAGCTATATGATAGTGTTGCCCGATTTTAATTTAATAAAAACCGTAATTTCATAATATTACCAAATCCCAAAAAAAAAAAAAAAAAAAGAAAAACCACAAAGTTATAATTTTTTGAATTTGTTTTCCGATTGTTCCTATGGGAGCTATATGATATAGTCGCCCGATCCGCCTCGTTCCGATTTATGTACTACCTGCAATAGAAAGACAACATTCGGGAGCGAAACACCGATTTACTTTGATGTTAGGCACCTCGAAACGAGTTAGAAGGAAAAGAGATAGAGCGGGAGCGTAACACCGATTAACTCCGATATTAGACACTGAGCGAGATAGACAGGTCAGGCGCTTAACAACGTTAAGTTTTGCAGTCCCAACAACTCCGCAACGATGTTCAACTCCTCAAAGATATATTCAAATATATCAAAAACGTCCAACGACAAAAAGAAGGAACTTAAAAAGGAGGCAATAGAAAAACCGAAACAACAAAGCAGTCCCGAAATAATGCTTGAAACATTTTATTTTCTAAACACAAGTTAATCACGATGCACTCGTGAAGCGAACGGAAAGATGTTAAAGAAACTAAACTTCAAATTTTAATGATTTTCAATGGGCTGGTAAATACATATATTATTTTTTAGGCTTGTAACTTTGCATCCACTTGATTGAAGTCTTAAATAAAAAAAATTTACACCTTTTTTTATACCCTTGCAGAGGGTATTATAATTTTGGTCAAAAGTGTGCAACGCAGTGAAGGAGACATCTCCGACCCTATAAAGTATATATATTCTTGATCAGGATCACCTCCTGAGTTGATATAGCCATGTCCGTCTGTCCGTCTGTCTGTCCGTCTGTCTGTTTTTACGCGAACTAGTCTCTCAGTTTTAAAGATATCGAATTGAAACTTTGCACACACCCTTCTTTCCTTTGCACGCAGTATATAAGTCGGAACGGCCGGGATCGGCCGACTATATCCTATAGCTGCCATATAACTGATTGATCGGAAATGCCATAACTCTGCTGTTTGTTAAGTTAGGAAGTTGGGACTCTCTATGGGTATTATATTTGGCCAATCAATCCGACATACCAAATTTCATAAGGATCGGCCGACTATATCCTATAGCTGCTATATAACTGATTGATCGGAAATGTTATAACCTTGGTGTTGGTAAAGTTGGGAAGTTGGGATTTCCTATGGGTTTTATATTTGGCCAATTAATCCGACTTATCAAATTTCATAAGGATCGGCCGACTATATCCTATAGCTGCCATATAACTGAACGATAGGAAATGCCATAACTTTGGTGTTTTTAAAGTTAGGAAGTTGGGATTTTTTATGAGTATTAAGAATGCATCATATGAATAATTTTGGAGAATATAATTTACACAGTATTCTGTAAGGGTATACCAACTTCGGCTCCGCCCGAAGTTAGCTTTCCTTTCTTGTTTTTTTTTTGTCATTGAGCAAAAGCCCTTCTTTTTGGCGGAGCATGGGATTTCAGCTCACTGGAACATATGAAACCAAAAATTCCAACGAGTTTAAGAAAAGTACATGTTTGGCTCTGGCATGAACTAGGATTATTCATTTCGCCCAAAATTTGACAAAATGGCACCCCTTGTAACATTTTTTTTTTAAAAGCGCCTTGTTTTCAGCCACAAATCAAGTTGAAAATTAAAAAAGTTCTTCACCGATTTGATTTATTCTATGTTATGCCATAGATATATATGTATAGAATAACGTATTCAAATTTGGAACCGATTGGAATAATAGTTATACCCGTTACTCGTAGAGTAAAAGGGTATATTGTATTCGTGCAAAAGTATGTAACAGGTAGAAGGAAGCGTTTCCGACCCTATAAAGTATATATATTCTTGATCAGGGTCACTAGCCGAGTCGATAAAGCCATGTCCGTCTGTCCGTCCGTATGAACGCTGAGATCTCGGAAACTATAAAAGCTAGAAGATTGGCATTTTGCATGCAGATTCTAGGAGTTCCTACGCAGCGCAAGTTTGTTTCAAAAAGGTGCCACGCCCCCTTTAACGCCCACAATCGCTTATATACGATTTTAAAAATTTAAATATTTCGGAAAAGTAAAAATGCAGTTTTATTGTGTTTATCAATACCTATCGAAATGTAGAAGAAATTTTTCAAATCGGACCATTCGTTAAAAAGTTATGCGTGATCAAAGTTTCTATCTCCATCTCCCTCGCACTCCCTTTACCTGAGTAACGGGTATCTGATAGTCGGGGCACCCGACTATAGCGTTCTCTCTTGTTTTTGAGTAACCTCATGCGCCAGTCGTAAAAATACTGTTTCGGGAAAAACGCGTTTAAAGTTTTAAGAAGCTCTCGCCGTCGCCTGACGCTTCCACCATAAATCTGCTATGTCTTCAAAAAGTTTTTGAAATATTCACTTGAAATTTTAACGGAACATTCTTGAATAGTTATAGATTCGAATTAAATAAAAAAAAAACGATTTTTAGAAACGGGGGGTCCCTTTAAAGTTGTAGAAACTTTAAAAAGGATTTAAGTAACCCAGGTGGTTTCAACAAGAAAATGAACAATTCGGAGCGCAAAACAATAACACGACCATTCACTGTGAAGGGCGAAAGCTTTATAGGTTATATATTTTCATTATATTGCAATTTCTCCTATAGTTTTCCTTACAATTTCCCTAATATGTAATATCGAATCAATTATATGATGAAATAGAATATCACCCAAAAATTGCAAAATATAAGAAAAAAAATTCCCTCAAAATCAGAATTTCGGTATGAACTGCTAGCTCAGGCATTATTTTTTTATAAATGTACTATTTAACACTATGAAACAAAATAAACTTTTTAAAAGAACAATGGAGTGCAGACATTTTTCATCACATCAATACATAAATAAATAGTAGTGTGGACTTAAAATTCTTATGAATGCTAAAGCACTCTGAAATCGAATGATTAAATTACCAAATAATATTTAAAGTTTATAGCTGTACTAAATTCTTGTAGGATGATTTTCTGTGTTTTTTGAATAGGCTTCCATGTACCGATAATCTAAAGGGTCTATTGGTCAAAGATCTATGTTTTATCGTTCTACTCCTTGACCTCGGCTCACGGCAGAGTAGAATTTTTTTTTATGCTTAGCTTACAACTTGTAAAACATCACTTTATAAAATCAAAGCTTCTTATCTCCGCTCTAAAAAGAAAGAATGTTGTCTTGGAAACCGTATTGGATTTAAATTTTCAAGCTTTTCTTCAATCCTTCAAAAGCTTAGTAAGCTGCCGGAAGATTTCCAAGAAAATTGACTCTAATAAAGGACCAAAGGCCCTTGCCAAAGACTGGGGTCTTTCTCAAAGTCACGGCAAACCATATTAGGTTATTTGTATTTTTGTTTATCACCAAATCGCATATATTGAATTATACATATTTATTTTTACATTTAACAGACTTTAAAACACGTTTTACTGAAATTTAATAAAAAAGTTAAGATATAACAAAATTTACGATAATTTAATGGTTGAGTTTATTGCTAAAATGTATGTTGAGATACAAAAAGGAATAATTTCGCGACACTTTTTCCACGTGGCATTCCGTTTGTATACACTGTCATATTAAGTTCCAATTCAATGTCCTGTGGTCCCTCTAGAGATTTCATCAGTAATACATTAACTTGGTTGTTGTTTTTTAAGGTCCTATAAATTCAAAAATGTAATACTTTTATTATTTTAAATTTCTAAAAAGTGAGTTTAAATATATATACTTACTCAAAATTCTTATCAGTAGCTTTTTGAATATTCTTGGTTGCTTGTATGCGGACAATTTTGAGATCAAAATCGATGTTATCATACCAAAGTGGACCCCTCAATGTAAAGATGGGTCGACCCTCAGGAGATATCATTAGCTTGGATACGAAGGTTATAAAATTATATGTGTAGGCTGACGGTTTTGTGTAACAATCTTCTCCTTCACAGAAGTTGGTGCTTTGTCGGCACCGGCTGTAAAAAAAAGTAAAAGTATTATACTTTTATTTATAAGAATAAAGGTAGTGAAACAAGATATTATAAACTGTTAATGCGTATTAAACACAAACGCTATTTGCAAGAAATTTTTAATTGATATCGTCCATATAAAGATTGTGCATTCACAATAGGGCTTACTTAGAAAAAAGCGAAAAGGAAATGTCATTGTCCAATTCCTGCACCATTCTCAAAATCATTCGCCACTAGTCCTACTAAACGATGATCTTACTGTCCCTTTCAAATCTTCGAACCTTACAAAACAGTTCTTAATCTCCATTAGCATAACGCATTGTTTAATAAGGTGCAATGACCTGCAGAACCGTAGAAAAAAGAAAAACTATAACTTCGAAACCATATATCGAAATATCTTCCCTACAAATATCACCGTCTTCAGAAAAGCAAACCACCTTTTAAAAGTGAAAATAAAATACAAAATCGTTTTTTACTTAAAACCTTATAATCAACCACAACTTTCTGAGTAACTACAGTATTACCAAACTCTATTACAAAAACCACAGATATCTGGGTTATAGACTAAAGCCTAGTGCTCAGATCGACAAAAACTGTCCGCCAGTCATGAGAGAGAGCGAGAGGCAACCCAGCTGATTGACAGTACGACCGTGGCACGCTTTATTCTGATGAACTCTCGAAATTTTGGTCACACTGGAAAGATTAAAGTTTTTACGCTAGCGTACTCGTTTGTCGATCTGAGTACTAGGCTTTAATGCTAAGTGTTATAATAATTACTCAAACCATTGTAAAGTCTAGTTCACGCAGCCCCGGAATAGTTGTATAACTTTGTTAACACCAAGCGTAAATTTAATTCTTATTATTCCTCACTGTCGTTTGAAAATATGATATGAAACCACATATAAGGCAATTGCTGATTTTTATGCGCAATTTTTTTAAAGAACTTACTTTACTCGAGATTATTTATTACAGCCTTATTCTTATACCATATCTAAATCGAACGAACCTTGTATTTTGTCCCACTTCAACTGAAAACTCTCTTCTTTTGTATCTTCTTCGTGTTAAGCCTGTTTATTCGCCAGGGCCTTATGACAAATTTCTGGGTGCGTTGTTAGGTATTTCCCTCAAGCCCTGTGCAAATCCCTTCACAAATAATTAACTTGTCTCTGGAAACTTCCCAATTTAAAATTTGGAGTTAATCATTTGTAATTCCTCTCCACATGAAAGGTAACAAGTTAGAAGCTGGTTACTGCCAGCTATTCCCTAACTTTTTGAAAAAATGATTACTCTTCATTTGCAGCACCTTTGTAGTTCAATTATATCTCCATGTCAACACGGATTTTTAAAACGTAGATCCACAACCACTTACCATTTGGAGCTCACTTCATTGGTAATAAAGGGCTTTAAAAGTAGTGTTCAAACAGATGTCATTTACATTGACTTTAGTAAATCATTTGACTCTGGAAATCACTTAATTCTTGTCCAGAATCTTGACCTGTTAGGGTATCCAGTTGATCTCCTTAAATGAATTTAAAGTTATCTGAATTTCATTATATTTCTAATATTCTCCGTGTTATTTCCGGTGACCCGCAAGGCAGCAATCTTGGTCCGTTTTTATACCCTTGTAGAGGGTATTATAATTTTGGTCAAAAGTGTGCAACGCAGTGAAGGAGACATCTCCGACTCTAAAAAGTATATATATTCTTGATCATGACCGCGTCCTGAGTTGATATAAGCATGTCCGTCTGTCCGTCTGTCTGTTTCTACGCGAACTAGTCTCTCAGTTTTAAAGATATCGAATTGAAACTTTGCACACAGCCTTCTTTCCTTTGCACGCAGTATATATGTATGTCGGAACGGCCGGGATCGGCCGACTATATCTTATAGCCGAAACTTTGGTGTTTGTTAAGTTAGGAAGTTGGGATTTTCTATGGGCTTTATTTTTGGCCAATTAATTAATACCAAATTTGATAAGGATCGGCCGACTATATCCTATAGCTGCCATATAACTGAACGATTGGAAATGCCATAACTTTGGTGGTTTTAAAGTTAGGAAGTTGGGAATTTTTAATGAGTATTAAAAATGCATCATATGAATAATATTGGAGAATATAATGTACAGAATATTCTGCAAGGGTATATCAACTTCGGCTCCGCCCGAAGTTAGCTTTCCATTCTTGTTTTAACAGTATTTATTAACGATTCCGCGGAAAAAAAAAAAAATAATAATTCACAAAATTGTTTAGATATTAGAAGCTCACTTTTCTCCTCAACATTAATTATTTTAAGGTAAGCTTATATCGTCGCCTGTATATCCCTGTATTCTTCAACTTCGTAGTAACTTTGTTGTCACCTTCGATTGGGCCGCAAAAGACGAAATCGTTGTAATTTTGTCGTGATGCTGTAATGCTTTTTTCTGTACTTCCGGGCAATAAGTGCAAGAACTTACCACCCCTACCCTAATATGCAGCACTAACAAAATTTAAAATACCAGAAATAACAATTAATATGAAAACGTGATTGGAGTGATAATATAAAAAATCTCAACGCTTTACTCTCAAACCTGCTCAATATTATAAAATGACAAATCTAAAAGCGTCATTAAATTGCTGATTATGACAAAGAATGATTTTGGCTTATAGATTAACGAACAATTCCTATCATACAACTTAAAACTAGCCAAAATCATTTTGCCCTAGGTGTTTTCTAAACCACCACTTTCCATGACAATCGTTTGAAGGCAATATGATAACAATAGTCACCCCAACCTGCTCTAAAACACCGTTTAAATTTGTAATCCAAAAATATAAAGAAGAAAAGCGGGGAACAACAAAATTATTTTCTTCTTTATAAAGTTTTTTTTTAATTACGATTTTTGTTTAACTGACTTGCTCAAATATAGCTGTTTAGAAACAATGTGAAATAAAAAAGTAAAAGATTAATCAGATCTGAAAAAGTTTGCATATGGCGACAATATAAGACAATACCCTGTGTCGTCGCGACATATAATTCCTTAATGAAAGTTAATATTTTTATTTAACACATAAAGTTTCTGTTCAAACTTAATTTAAATAGCCTAGTAGATTGTGGCAATATTTAAGCTAGCGAACACCCGTTTTGGACTAGCTACACCGTCTCACTAAACAGAGTCGTTACAGTAGTTAACAATTACTAAATTACTTTCACTTTCAAAGTGATTTTGTATTTTTGTTTCATTTAATCCCATCGGTGGGTTGTATAAAAACCATTGTTCTTTTCTTTTAGTTATTTAAACATACATTTAAATTCCGTTAGCTTCGCGAGTGAACTATTAATCTTTCTGCACTTTTGTAATAATACCTAAATATTGTTTTAATTTCGTAATTCTGTTCTATGTTTTCTTTTCTTGTAACCCCACCGTTTCTCTTTTGTGCGTTGTTCGTCATAAGTCGTAGTGCTGTTTTTAGTGTTGTTTTTGCATTAAATTACGCTCCCGCTATCTTTGTTTTGAAAGTTCTAAACGTGCAGTTTCGGCGCTCATGCGGTACTTATAACTGCTCGCTTATAAATTCCGATAGGTAAATGAGTAAAAAAAACTTAGTCTGCTTCTGCAAAAAATGAAGCCTCGTAATTAGGGCTGACCAATCTAATATGACTTGCTGGCTGTGTGAAAACATGGAGCACACCAAGTGAGCCGGTTTCACTGGCCGGACAATTTATGACCTTTCAATGGTGCCCAATTTGCTGTTCTGTTGTGATGCTTGTGTGGAGGTTGCGAACGAGATGAAATCGTTCGGCGGCTTGATGGGGCTGATTAGCTTTTTCGGAGTTGTTAGAGATAGTTTTCGCCGAGCTGATGATCTCCTCTCTGGAGGATCGGGATTCGCAGTTTAATAGTTTAATAGCTGTTAGAAGAGTCCCCTAAGGCTTCTCGGCTTTCCCCTGATCAAACATCTTCTGGTGTATTGCCTTATATACAAGACAAAACTAAAGCCAATTGTAATAATGTAAAGGCGACTTTTGGCCAGATAATATGGTTGTAAAAGAGGCTAAGATAAAGAAGAAGGGAGTAAAACTTCCTAGTCGAGGACAAACCAGTATACCAATTTCAAAAAACTAACTTCTAGCCTCCTTCTTTCCTATCAGAATGGAAGAGGCTGGCGTAGCAAGCTCACTAAATTGTATTCTGATAGCCTTTCCTTTGCATCTCATCTTATTATGTTTACAGAAACCTGGTTAAAGCCGGCGATCTTTAGCTCCGAAGTTTTTCCAGGCAAGTACCCAATATATAGGTATGACCGTCCCTCTAGACGGGGAGGTGGAGTCTTAATTGGAGTTGATTCAAACCTCCCGTCAGAGGAGTTATTTTTTGAGTAATTCAATACCATTGAATTTATTTGTGTAAAGTTATCGCTTCCTTGTAGCTCTATATACATAACTTGCTCATATATTCCGCCGTTGTCTAAACTTCCTGATTATTTAAATCACCTTTCCGTTATTAAGTCTGTTGCAAATAAGCTTTCTGATTGGGATCAGTGGTAAGTTCTAGGTGATTTTAATATACCTGGAGTTATTTGGTCCACTAAGGATGGATCGAATGTCTTACTACCTATAGCACAGCATGATTTTATTGACGGCCTGCCTGACGTATCCTTATCTCAAGTAAACCATTTTCGAAATTCACTAGGTCTTGATTTGTGTTTTGTATCAAATCCTGAAGGTGTGTTTCTGTCAAGAGTAGCACCACTCACGCAACCAGGAGATCGATATCACCCTACAATCGAACTTACATTTCACATAGGTAGAGTTATAGAAGAAAAATCATCAAAACGAATGCAATGTTTTCGCAAGGCAGACTTTCTGAGGCTAAATAATTTCATTTCTGGCTTTAAATAATATGATCTTTACTTATGCAATAATACATCTGAGCAGTTAATGTTTTTAACACTGCAATAAACAATTTTTTTAATTTCTGTGATCCGTGGTACTATCCGTCAATTTCCAATAAATCACCTTGGTTTAGCAAGACTTTTTAGGAAATATAAAAACACCTGTTCTCAATCTGTTTTTACTAGATATTTAAGTGCTCGGTCAAGATTTACCATGCTTAATGCTCAGTGTTATAATAGTTACTTAAACCGTTGTAAAGTCCAGTTCTCTCACGACCCAAAACAGTTTTATTACTTCGTGAACACCAAGCGTAAATCTTCTTCTTCTTAATTCATATCCTTCCTCGCTGTCGTTCGAAAACAGGCAATAGCCAATTTATTTGCCCAATTTTTTCAAACGACATACTCTACTTTAGATTATTCATCTTAGCCTTATTCTTACACCATATTCAAGTCAAACCTCATATTCTGTCCCACTTTAACATAAAGTTCTCTTTTTTGGATCTTCTTCGTATTTAAGCCTGTTTATTCGCCAGGGCCCGATGGTATTCCTGGGTGCGTGCTTAGGTGTTGCGCTAAGGCCCTGTGCAAACCTCTTCAAAAGTTGTTTACCTTATCTCTAGAAACTTCCCAATTCCCAAATATTTGGAAGGAATCATTTGTTATTCCTCTTTACAAAAAAGGTAACAAGTTAGAAGCCAGTAACTGAGGTATATAAAAGTTTTCAGCTATTCCTAAGCTTTTTGAAAAAATCATTACTCCTCATTTGCTGCATCTTTGCAGATTATTTATTTCTCCGTGTCAACACGGACTTATTAAACTTAGATCCACAATCAGTAACCTTCTGAAGCTTACTACATCTGTGATAAAGTACTTTAATAGTAGTTTTCAAACAGACTCCATTTACACTGACTTTAGTAAAGTAAATCACTTACTTCTTGTTCATAAAATTGACCTGTTAGGTTCTACAGGTGATCTTCTTAGATGGATCTCAAGTTATCTTAATGGCAGGTCACAAAGGTTCCTTTTTAAAAATTAAATTTCTAAAATTCTCCGTATAACCTCCGGTGTCCCACAAGGGAGCCATTTGGGTCCGCTACTTTTTACATTATTTATTAACTTTTATTATTATTTTTATTATTATCTTTCCGCAATTATAAGTCATTCTCGTACTTATGTACGTAAATTATGTTAAGTTGTGCCTGCATTATAAGGACATTTCCTGCCTTTTAGACTTGCAATCCGATCTAGATAATTTTCAAAACTGGTGCCGAGATAATTTACTAAATTAAAACGGTTCCAAGTGTCAGCTGATGACTTTTTATGGGGTCAATTCTTTATACGCGACTTACACAATAAGAGGCAGCTCTTTGGATAGAATAACTCTTGTAAACGATCTTGGCGTTCTCTTGGACCCTAAATTAAAATTTTCTAATCACATTTCGTCTATGGTTAATAGAGCCAGAGGAGTGCTTGGATTTATTAAGAGGTGGTCAAAAGAATTCGATGATCCTTATGTCACTAAAACTTTATTTATTTCGCTAGTCCGTTTGATTCTAGAGTATGGGTCTCCCGTCTGGAGTCCATGGAATACATATTGGTCGTATTGAATTCTTCTTTTTGCTTTACGGCGCCTAAACTGGGATGCAAATCTTAACTTACCTGCTTATTCTAGTAGACTTCTGTTGATTAATTTTCCCTCCCTAGGTAACCGTAGAAGGATGCTTGGTACTATCTTTATTTATAACCTTATACATGGTGATATTGACTGCCCTTTCTGTGCCAAGTAGATTAACTAAAAATTATATTTCCCTAATATTAAATCATTTTAGATCTAACTATGCCTTGCATTAGCCTCTCAGAGTATTATGTTCTTTTTCCGATAATCTCAAATCTTGACTCTCTGCCGCTCCTAAAACGATTAATACTAGCTTCATTGGCACTAAATTAATCTTACTGTTACTTTTTTTATATTTTCTTATCTCGCGTCTATCTTTTTGCGAATCGTGCCGTATGATACACGGCTAAGCCCCTCGGTCGGTTGGGTAACTGTGCTTTTTATCCCCACTAGGTCGAGAATAAGCATGAATGGTACAAAAAATTTCGTGCAAAAAAAATTATAGTAAAAATCGTAAAAAACAAAATAAGGAAAAACTTGCAAAATCCAAGCCACAGCTGGCAAGCATATTCAAAAAAAATGACTTAGACTCATTATTAATTTCAACTTTAAATAATGTTCATTATCACTTACTTTTTTTGCTCTTGATCATTAGTGTATCCATATGGGCAATTAATGGTAGTACATTTATAGCTTCCTCGGGTGTTTGTGCAAATGTCATTCTAAAAATAACGAAAATTAAATATGAAAGGAAGTTTACCATGGTAAGTTTATACACTCAGCGTCATATCTCTGCGTACAGGCCAAATAATTTTTAATTTGTCACTTTGATAGGAAAAATCTTGGGCTAGACGTGATATAAAAAAATTATGATTTTTGTTACGGATAGTCCCAGCAATTACCTTCACATTCTATATTTTAAAAAATGTGTATCTTCTTTGGTACCCTTATAATTTGTATTTCCCCAAAACCTTATAAAATAACATGCTTTCAAAAGTTTGCGTACAGCTGGAGATTGTTGCATTTATTGGCAAGTTTGTGCACGATAAGAATAAAGTATATATATAAGTACACTCTAGCCGAGTGGATCTAGCCATGTCCGTCTGTCCGTCTGTCTGTCTGTCTGTCTGTCCGTATGAACGCTGAGATCTCGGAAACTATAAAAGCTAGAAGATTGGCATTTTGCATGTAGATTTTAGGAGTTCCTACGCAGCGCAAGTCTGTTTCAAAATGGTGCCACGTCCCCTCTGACGCCCACAAGCCACAAGCTGTGGCCACAGTTTTCATGCTATTATGAAAATTTTAATTGATATGTATTTGTTTCGTCAATACCTATCGATTGACCTAATAAAAGTTTGCCACGCCCACTCTAACGCCCAAAAACCCATTAAACTCTTAAGCCTGGTTAGCGCCTACATTTCCGCCTTTCATGGCCAGTGGTACCAATGTCTTGGGGTAGATGGCGCAATACAATAGCATATTTATATAAAGTTGTTTAGCTGAGTAACGGGTATCTAATAGTCGAGGCACTCGACTATAGCGTTCTCTCTTGTTTTTCTTTTATTTATTAAAAAGTCTCCTTAGGTCTTAAAAATCATTCTGACCATGAACGAGGAAAACCGAAAACTTTTGAAGGAAATCTTATGGCTTGGCGCTATTGTCCTTAAGACATTCCTATTCCTTCCGGATTTCAATAAAAATACATCATGGTGGCAAGCCTAGAATGTCTAAGAATGCTAGTGTCCTGGCGGGTATTGGCGAAGAATTCGTTCTAAGACCACCACTAACTGTCATCTAAATTGTGTTACCCTCGGAAGAAAAAACATTTTTAAAAAACTATATTTAAATATGTTAATAACACCGTAAGCCCACTGAATGGCCTGTTCCCAATTGCGCTGCTTACATTCTTTTCATTCTGGACTGTTCCATGTATTCTTTTTTATACCCTTGCAGAGGGTATTATAATTTTGGTCAAAAGTGTGCAACGCAGTGAAGGACACATCTCCGACCCTATAAAGTATATATATTCTTGATCAGCATCACCTCCTGAGTTGATATAGCCATGCCCGTCTGTCCGTCTGTCTGTTTCTACGCGAACTAGTCTCTCAGTTTTAAAGATATCGAATTGAAACTTTGCACACAGCCTTCTTTCCTTTGCACGCAGTATATATGTATGTCGGAACGGCCGGGATCGGCCGACTATATCTTAAAGCCGAAACTTTGGTGTTTGTTAAGTTAGGAAGTTGGGATTTTCTATGGGCTTTATTTTTGGCCAATTAATTAATACCAAATTTCATAAGGATCGGCCGACTATATTCTATAGCTGCCATATAACTGAACGATTGGAAATGCCATAACTTTGGTGTTTTTAAAGTTAGGAAGTTGGGATTTTTTATGAGTATTAAGAATGCATCATATGAATAATTTGGGAGAATATAATTTACAGAATATTCTCCGTCTCGACTAATGTGTCAGACTAAACGGTTGTGTTTATTTCAGAGCTCCCATATTAAAAAAAAAAAAAAAAATTTTACAACATTTTGGTTTTTTGTGTCTACGATTTTTCTTTTGAGTTTCTTAAGAAAACATTTGCCGGCCTTGCCTTCGGTTGGCAGGCCGGCTGCTTGGTAAACTTTGTTTTTCTTTATTTTCTTTTCTTCTTTACGCAAGTACAATGTCAGATGCTGGTGTAGTTCCCAAAAAAGATGTCTTCCAATTTCAAGCCATCTCGACGAAAGGTTGTCGTGAAACCAATCAGGACTCTCATGTAGCTAAGCACTCGGTCTTTGCTAAGGACCAAGTTACGCGACTACCAGTCAATACAGACGAAGCTGCTAAAGTAGCTGTTATGAATGCCTCTAGGAATGCCAAGGCGACTGCCTTTGATGCCAATAGGTGCCTCTCTGATACTTCTGATGAGTTTGATGATTCCATTTATTCAGACACCTCACCTGTCCCGACTATGACTATTTTTACCCCCAAGTGGATTAGTAAGAATGCTGCCGATAAAGAACGCTTTACTCAGGTAAATAACCTAAGGAAAATACGTAATCTTGACATACTCGGAGGTAGTAATATAAATAAATCATCGCTGCCAAACCCTGTTGGCGACCATAAACGTCCTCAAGCTGCAGCCTCTAGCATGACCATACAATCACATTCTTCAAGTCAAGAAGACTCTACCTACTTAGGATAGAACAATGCTTTGCTATTTTGTCTGACGATGATGATGATGGTGATGATACAATGACTTCCATTAATAATAATGAATCAATCACCTCTAAACTTGGTCGTGGATTGTCTGAATGTATTCAACCCCCCTGGTGAAAATGGGAAGGCGAACCGGGATATATTCTTTGTTGAACTGGAACCAGCTAAAAACAACAAAAATGTATATGATATCCAGATAATTGACTACCAGGTGGTTAAAGTGGAACCGCAGCTTCAGAGAAAGGGTCCTTTAAGGTGTTTCCGATGTCAAGAATTTGGACATTCTAAAAATTTTTCTCACTCTTGCCAAAGTGTGCCAGATATGCTGGTGACCATGAGACAAAAGACAAGGAGAGGTGCTTGGCCATAAATGAGGAACAACTCAAGTGCATTAACTGTGGTTCTAATCATAGTGCGTCTTCCCGTCGATGTCCTGCCTATTTAGAGGCTATTGAAAGACGTAAGCCCACTGGTTCTGTAGAGCGTAGACCCACTTAAAAACGTACTTTTAAGCCTGCCATGCCCCCGGCTCAAAATGCTTGGCTTACTACGCGTCTTTCTGCATCCTCAAGTCAGACTTCGCCATCGGCTAATTTACATCCAAGTGAAAAGACCTCTTTGATTGAACAACCTACTCAGGACAGGCTTCTGGAATTTATTAATGGATTAAGGAAGCATTCGATCAAATGATCAAATGATGTCAGTAATGACGACCACCCTAGAAATGTTATAGAGCGTGATTTCTAAGCACGCCAATCAGTATAAATATCGTTATTTGGAACGCCAAAAACTTAGTTGGCAAATCACTCGAGATTGAGCACCTCCTCCAGGAACGCAACATTGACATTTTATTGATCTCAGAGACACATTTTACCAGCCGGTCATTCTACCACATTAATGGATATGCTGTTCACTCTGCCAACCACCCTGATGATCGACATCGTGGTGGTGCTGCTGTCATCATCAAATCCTGTTTGGATTATCACCTAAGTGCCACAATGTCGGAGCCTCACCTGCAAGCAGTTGCCATAAGTTTGGTCACTGGGTTTGGCAGAGGAATATTTGCGTCTGTTTGGCTCTGTAGGTAGCCGCTTTCTCATTGGAGGGGATTGCAATGCGCACCACAGTTTCTGGGGTGCAGGCGATCATGCACTTGGGGAAACATGTCAGTTATTGCTGACTCAAATATGCAGATTTTGGCTATTGGCGGACCCACTCATTTTCCTTGGATCATTGACCACCTCTCGACGGCCATTGATTTTGCAGTGTACAAAGGCATCCCGAGCAACCACCTTACAATCTTAGAGTGCCCGGGACTTTCCTCTGATCATATTCCGCTCCAGATATATTTTTGCGTGGCTGCCTATACGATCGTCACCAAATCCAGGCTTCTTCCCCGGGGTCGGATTTAAAAAGATTCAGTGCGCAACTTACTGCTCTGACTCAGGAACAACCTTCTCTTCTTTCTGAGGTCTTAGTTGAACAGATCCATCAAGCTGCCCCTCCTCCTAGAAGTATACCTATTCCTCCTCCATCTTGGGCTTATTCAAAGCCAGAAATTGCTGCCTTGGCCAGAAACGGTAATGCACTTCGCCGTGTCTGGATGAGGACGAGGCATACCATCGATATGGCAAGGTGGAAGGCTACTGTATCAGAGCTAAGGAAAGTCCTCCGTTCGGCCAAGTCAGAATTTTTTATGGACAAGCTCAGTGCAATTGACCTAACCAGAACCACGGATTTGCGCTCTGGAAATGCACCCGCAACCTTAAAAGAGACCCGTTTCAGAGGTTTTCCCTTAAACGTGGTGATGGGACTTGGGTCCACAGTGATTCCGAGATTGCTGAAGTATTTGCTGATGATCTTGAAACTCGCTTTACTCCATTTGAATTTGCAACAAGCGATGAAGTCCAGACAACAATCTCTAGGTTAGGACTTTCATTTGTCCCTCCTGTTACTGTTCGTCCAGTAGACGAAGATGAGGTACGTGGTCATATAAAGCGACTGGTTACTACTAAAGCTCCTGGCATGGACGCGATTGATGGCAAAGTAGCAAAGGCTCTGCCTAGCTTTGTCATTGTACATCCTCTGTCTCCTCTTTAATGCTTGCCTGGACCTTGGCTTTTTTTTTATCACCTTGGAAACGAGCATTAGTCACAATGGTGGCAAAAAACGGAAAAGACCCATGTTGCCCGGAATCTTATAGGCCGATTAGTTTGCTTTCCACTTTCTCCAAGATTTTTGAGCAGATCATGATTGGTAGACTTCTAGCTATTAACGCATTTGAAAATTCATTTCCAAACCACCAGTTTGGTTTCCGTTGTCGCCATAGTGCTATCGAGCAAGTGCACAGAGTAATTAACCATGTTCTGGGGGCTTTCGAAGACCACAAATACTGCTCATCCGTTTTTCTCGATGATCGACAGGCCTTTGACAGGGTTTGGCACGAAGGACTGTTCTACAAGCTAATGCCGCTTTTGCCTGAAAGACTCTGGAATCTCACTGTATCGTTCTTAGAAAATAGGGAGTTTGCTGTAGATATTCGTGGACACCGTTTTGGACTTCGCTCAATTCGTGCTGGTGTCCCGCAGGGAAGCGTCCTTGGTCCAGCTGCTCGTGGTACTCTCCTGGCCACATATGCAGATGACACTGCATTTCTTGCAGCTGGTAGCACCACTACGTCTGCGTCCCCACGTGTCCAGACATTCTTGGACGAATTTGAGTGCTGTTCCTCTCGATGTAACATTGCGCTTAATGTTTACAAAACGCAGCATGTCCTGGCCGTTCGCGTAGCCTTTACATTGATGGGAATAGGCTCAAGCACGAAGATAAGGTGACGTACCTCGGAGTTACCTTAGACCGTCGCCTTTGTTGGAAGGGACAAATTGATCGAGTTTGTGGATCAGCAAACGTGCATTGCAAAGGCTCTCAGGAGGATGCTAGGGGTGAAGTGGCACCATTATGTAGAAAACCGAGTTATGTTCCAGGACACGGGAGTGCCGACGGTAACGGAGACGATTTGTAAATCCTCAAGTCGATACCGGGAACGTTTGCTCACACATGCAAACTGTCTGGCAAGACATAACACTGGGTCGACGGCGTCTCCGCAGACGACACCCGGCAGACTTATGGATTCTCGGCCGTGACAGACACGGTCGTCTTCTATAACAACACATCCTGATTAACTTATGACCTGCTATGACCACACCTGAATTGCCCAAGAATGGAGCACCCGCTACCCGATTTTTTGGGGATCTTTAAAAATAATTTGTCAATACACGAAAACAAGGTAAATCCTTGTGTGGCGTGTTCAACAATCTATAAAAAAAAGGCTAACTGGTCTTTTAGCTTGGAGCCGTATGCGTAAGCTTATTGCTTCAATAACACCCGGTAAACATTGCTCCATTTCTTCTCAACTTGGAATTGGGTGGTCGATCTGAAGCTGTATTAAATTAGTTTATTGATATTACGTTTGCAATGTTTTGCATCTGATTGCTACCGAGCACTTACAATTACTTGGGCGCCCAGTGAAGTAATCGAAGACAGAAACACAATTTTGAAAATAATGAAAATATTTCTTTTTATCTGTTTATAAACGTGCTTTACTAATTTACCAGCTCATAATTTCGAGGTAAAGAAATACATGTATCTTCTTGTTCAACAAAGTATTAGATTTTCAAATTATTTTGCGGAAAAAAATCGTACAAATCTATTCACTACCAAAGTAATCGCGACCAATAACTACACCATAGCTTGAGGTAAGCTGGAGGGAGACCCTGATTAGATCTTCGAGAAGATTGCTTAGCCTTGACTTCTTAAAACCATTGTAGATCCCTTTAGGCAGCTCGCTTACCACTTCTGACTAATTTATTATAATCTTTGCTATTGGTATAGCCCAACTAGTTTATCACTCACAAAAAGTTATCATTTGCAACACCAACAATAGAAAAAATTAATTTGACAGAAATGTCCATTTTGCCATTCTTAATTTACCAGCATGGGTTTTCAATGCTCTACTTACGAGGGCAGTCCGATAAGTACTTATCCTCACCGCCCGATGGCGTCACTATCGCAAGAGAAATTTACTATCGTGTAGTACATTCTCGTAGACGGCTACTGTCGAAATTTCAGCCGAATCGGACTCGTAGTTTTGTTTTGACTGCGTGTGGAATCGGACGTGTCCGCGGATTTTAGAAAAATGGAGAAAGAGCAATATCGGTCTGTGATTCGATTCTTGTTTTTTGAAGGGAAATCGCGCAGAGAAATCAAAGGGCGCTTGGGTGCTGTGTACGGTGACTCTGCTCCTTCGATGGCGACCATCAAAAATTGGTTTAACGAGTTTCAACGTGGTCGCACGTCGGTTTTTGATGAGCCACGCCCAGATGCCCCGAAAACGGCTACCACGGAGGATAACGTGACAAAATCCACGATCTCGTATTGGCAGACCGCCGATTGAAGATACGCGAGATAGTTGTTCCAAACTTGAAGAAGTCACTCGCTGGACAGAAATTTGCGTCGAATGAGGAAGTCGTCGCCGCCACAGAGGCCTATTTTGCAGACCTCGAGAAAACGTATTTTTCAGACGGGTTAAAGAAGTTGGAGCATCGCTGTGTCAAGTGTATCGAGCTATAAGGAGATTATGTTGAGAAATAAATCGCCTCTTTTCCAAAATTTTCGTTTTTCTTTTGGAGGCTAAGTACTTATCGGACCACCCTAGTAAATCTGTGAATCAAATATAATTTTTGCTCTTAAAAAACTATGCTTTTTTATTAAGTGTTTTTTTATACCCTTGCAGAGGGTATTATAATTTTGTTCAAAAGTGTGCAACGCAGTGAAGGAGACATCTCCGACCCTATAAAGTATATATATTCTTGATCAGGATCACCTCCTGAGTTGATATAGCCATGTCCGTCTGTCCGTCTGTCTGTTTCTACGCAAACTAGTCTCTCAGTTTTAAAGCTATCGAGTTCAAACTTTGCACACACCCTTCTTTCCTTTGCACGCAGTATATATTTCAGAACGGGATCGGCCGGCTATATCCTATAGCTGCCATATAACTGATTGATCGGAAATGCCATAATTTTGGTGTTTGTAAAGTTAGGAAGCTGGGATTTTCTATGGCTTTTATATTTGGCCAATCAGTCCGACCTACCAAATTTCATAAGGATCGGCCGACTATATCCTATAGCTGCCATATAACTGATTGATCGGATATACTATAACTTTGGTGTTTAAAAAGTTAGGAAGCTGGAATTTCCTATGGGTTTTATATTTGGCCAATCAATCCGACCTACCAAATTTCATAAGGATCGGCCGACTATATCCTATAGCTGCCATATAACTGATTGATCGGAAATGCCATAACTTTGGTGTTTGTTAAGTTAGGAAGTTGGGATTTTCTATGGCTTTTATTTTTGGCCAATCAATCCGACCTATCAAATTTCATAAGGATCGGCCGACTATATCCTATAGCTGCCATATAACTGAACGATCGGAAATGCCATAACTTTGGTGTTCTTAAAGTTAGGAAGTTGGGATATTTTATAAGTATTAAGAAGGCATCATATGAATAATTTTGGAGAATATTATATACAGAGTATTCTGCAAGGGTATATCAACTTCGGCTCCGCCCGAAGTTAGCTTTCCTTTCTTGTTTTATATTGGGTCTGATATCGCCTATTTCTATATGTTCACTCAACATATAGAAAATATGTTGGAAATAGTTATTTCAAGATCTTATAGATTTAATAAGAAGCCGACCGACAGAAGACCATTCTGTATAACAGTTTATAAGATCTTAAGCCCTTAAAATTACAAAATAGAATTCCCAGTGAAATACATACCCGGCCAGTACACACTTGATTTATGGAATCAGTGGCACATTCATCGATATCGCGGCAAGTATTCCGGTCAGCAGACAACAAATAACCACGAGGGCAAGAACACTGGTAGGATCCATCAGTGTTAATACAGAATCTTAGATTTGATAATATTGATTATCACATGCTTCAAAACGATTGGTCAGATACATACCCCATGCATAGCTTGTAGTCCTTATGAACTTCACATTCATTTATATCATTACATGTGCGGTTGTCCTGTCCTAGTTCGTATCCGTGTTCACATGTACATCGATATCCGCCCCATGTATTAATACACTTCTGTTGGCAAAGACCCGGAACCACATGGCACTCATCGATATCAAAGCATTGTGTGTTGTTATTATTATCATTTTTTTTTTTAAATCCAGCTTTGCATTCACAATAGTAAGATCCTATGGTATTAAAGCACTGTGCATTTGACGGACAAACACGTTGATCCAGCTCGCATTCGTTGGTGTCCACACATGTACTAACACCAGTGCTTAGACGCTTTATCTCATGACCTATCGGACAGGTGCATACATAGCCACCGTTGCGATTACGGCATATTTGTCTTTCGCCACAGTTGTGCTCACCAGTATCGCACTCATCAATATCTATAAGGTAAAAATGAAACGTCAGAATTTTATAATACGAGTAAAATGTATTGTTTTTTAGTGATTGATAAATTGTGCGTCCTAAAAATCAAAAATGTCAAAGTTAAAATTATCGCCGGGACAATAGGGTTGAAAGACTCTTTATCAATGGTTTAGCATCAGAAATAAAGAAAATAACAAACATGTACGTGACGTGATCTGGAGTCGAAATAGCTGAAAATCACTCCGAGGAAAACGCCACGCTAGAACAAGATGACAAATTTCTACCACTTTTTGAACACTCATCATCCCTAAAAAGGTAACGGGAAGTCGCAACAAGAATTGGGCTCAAGAACTGAAGAGTACGACTATGATATGTAAGTGATATTGAATGCTGATCCAACTGTTCGAAACAATCTATGATCCAATCAGGAGAACATTGTATGTCTTATAGATAGTAAAGCGGAAGCGAGAGGGTAGATGCGGTAAAAAACGAACGAAATCTTACATTGAGCAAGCAGTGGATACCTATGAGCATACCACGCAGCGTACCAAACTATTTATTCCGGAAATATCCACAAAGCACAAACGATACGTGGATCGCAAATCATTCAGGAATATTCAATGCGCATTTTGGAAACGGATGGTAGTTTCAGAATGGACATTAATATACTACGACTTAAAAAAATAACATAGCAATATTCGAATCAAAAATCACCCTCCCAGGTGTGCCCAAAATTCAGCAACACACAAACATTTCCAACATATATAAAACGCAGAAATCTATTGATTGTGTTGGACACGTAGAAACAAGACTAACAAGACTTCATGAATGCAAGCATGCATGTTAGCACTGTTAAGGAGTATTCATAAGTCGATACAGATCTTGGGTGATTATAGGAACACCCTAGTGTTTAGTTGCAAAATCAGCATAAACGCCTTTAGGGGCCGAGCCTTGTTCCTATTGGTGCACGGTATGGTGAGTTATGTTGATTTTGCTAGTGTCAGCACTTTGCTGCACGAGCGGTCGGCCTGCCGGCCGCGCATAGCTTACGTAAAGTCATATATGTTTTCAGTTTTAATTTCGATATTCAATAAAGAGCATTTGCTTGAAAATAAAACTCCGGCATTGGCCGTCCGCATTTACCTTATTAATTGAAATTGGTTATCGTGCCTTAAGGGCCGTTAGCAACGGAGTCAGTTACTCCCGACATAGTCTTCCTAAAAGAAGAGAGAAGAGAGCCAGTGGCAACCGCCCGGCTCGCTCATAAGAACAACCAGCCACGGTGGCAATTGCGAGGGACAGCGCGTGATAACACATTCAAATCATAATTTGTATACTGATAGCTCAATTGACAAACGGAAATTGCAAACGTACTTACTGATATCCGTGTTAGATTTGGGTGTGCCAACCTCAGCATTACCACCATAAGGTTAAACCCCAGTTTTGTGTCAGGCTACCGATTTATATTAAATACACCGCTTGAAAATATATATATTATGGAAATCCCGAAAGGTATCTATCTTCACGAGGGAAGACACCGTTTCAGACCTTTCGGCTCCAACTCCAGCCAATTTGTAATTAATAAGTTGGCAATAGCTTATCAAATGTTCAACGGTCGGGAAAATGCTTGAACGCATCGACTTACATAATTCATTTATTATGTTAGGCACAAAAGTAAACAAGATATAAAATATAACAACACTTACCGCCAAGATAGTCAGGCAACCAGACCGTCAGTCAGCCAACGTTAGCAATCTGCCGACACCGCAAAGTAATAACTGACGCAAACCATCGCATGTACCAATTTAATTTCCCCTTTCAACCTTTTTAACTTAACTTAAGCATATTTGTACTAACTAAAACTGTTAAGATTGTTTCTCATCTTCGATCGCAATCATCAGAGACAGTCGCCGTGGATCATATTCACAAACTTTAAACCATAAGTGCTAGTTGCTTAGACAAACCTGTAGACAGTTCATGACCAAACCATACAAAACGAAACCTTTTGGACTCCAACGCTAATTGGTTGCCATTTGGGATAAACACATATCACTCGCAAACTTAGCATTACCTTAATTATCAGTTTGCTACCACAATTGTCTAAGTTTAGGCTATTCTTAAAATTATTTAAAGAGCTTGATTACTTTTGCTCTTGTTTTGATAGCTTCTGCTTGCTAGACAATTCTTTATTTATTTTCTACATTTTTTTAATTTATCAATCCGAAAGCAGACAATACCTTTATCGGGCTACTTAACTATATTTATAACAAAAATACCAAAACTAAAATTTAAAAAAACTATTTTTAATGAAATCGCTAACTTAAAGTACTAGGCGGCAACCTAACGGTATACTGTAAAGCCTAGTACTCAGATCGACAAAAACTGTCCGCCAGTCATGAGAGAGAGCGAGAGGCAAACAGCTGGCGTTCACTTTTCGTCAAGGGTTTTTTTCACCTCGGTCCTCAGATGGACGAAAAAATACCAGAAAATTTCATAGCGTTGCCAGTCTGCGGAAATGAACTTTTGGTGAACCCTAGCGAAAAGATTAAAAAATGTAATCTTGTGGCGTGCGCTTCTCACTGAGCATTATAAGAAATGGAGGGAAAAAACTCAAAAAACTCGCAGAAGTCGATTGCAGGAGTTTACATATGAGGACAAAATAACATTAATACTATCTGCGGTGCCTCTTGTCGAAGCAAAATGTTTTTTAGGTCAAAAATGTACGAAAAAACACAATAAAAGTGCAGCTATGAACTTTAAATTAGCAAATAAATATGAGTAAATTAAAAAAACAACTGTTAAATTTAAATTGTTTTGTTTTTTAATTTCTTTGTACAGCGGCAGACTTGTCTTGCAAAGGTATTTGATAACATATTTTAAAGGCTCTTTCCCGCAAATACGATATTTGAATTTTAACTGCTTGTCAACAAACCCAGCTGATTGACAGTACGACCGTAGCACGCTTAAATCTGATTAACTCTCAAAATTTTGGTCACACTGGAAATATTAAAGTTTTTACGCTAGCGTAATCGTTTGTCGATCTGGATACTAGGCTTTGTCAACAAACCCAGCTGATTGGCAGTACGACCGTAGCACGCTTAAATCTGATGAACTCTCGAAATTTTGGTCACACTGAAAAGATTAAAGTTTTTACGCTAGCATACTCGTTTGTCGATCTGAGTACTAGGTTAGCTAATTTAAAGCATAAATGGTCCTAATGGTTAAAAAGCACTGAAACACCGATAGGTCCCCAGAAATGAAGGTCAGCAATTTTACCTGATAGCAGAGCAAATATAAACATAAGAGCAGTAACCGTTATGTGATTATGTAGAAAGTATTCCAACTCGCACAACTTTTCGAACTTTGAGTACAGTCCAGATAACAAATTTTGGTTATTCATGAAAAATATCATGACTATGTGTAGAAAAGTTCAATGAATTATTACTTTATTTTGAGCTATGTGATAAAGAGGCTGACCGCCCTTTTTTATCCAAATAGCTTTAAAATTAAGGGACTATTTTTTGTCAAAACGGATAGACAGACGGACATGGCTAGATCGACATGGTGATACTGATCCAGTATAAAAAAATTTTGTGGGTCGGAATTTTGTCCTTCACTGCGTTGCAAACTTTTGACTAAAATAATAATACGCTCTGCTAGAGTATACATGTGTCACTACCGAGTGCCCTATAAAGGTCGGTTACTGTCTAACATATTGTTTTTTTACCTAGGTACGTAGCTAATCAGAAGCATATATGATTTTTCCAACACGGTGTATTTGTAATTTATGCATTGTATCTTGTGGATATCCTGCTGGGATGGGTACTTCACGGCTGCATGCTCTTAAATCAGCTTTAAGAAGCCTTGTAGCTTGAAGCTTTTATAGAAGCCTTGGCCCAAGGAGGATCATCCTATATTAAATCTTCATCCGGGTGTGTCTTAAGTACTTCATTTCCTTTAACGAAATCATGTGGACTTCTTACCCTAAGCCAATATAATTGATATGGATTTTTGCACAATTATGTATACTAGATTTACAAGAAAACTGTAAATTACTTGAACATACTAGCTTTTTAAAAACAAGTATCAGGATAGAGAAAATTAATATTATAAAAAATTTAAGCAAATGAATAATCCCACAGAGCACCATCGACCATCTATAAAAATTTCCTAGAAACTCCTTGAGGGATTAACGTTTTTAGCGGCACGTACCTATGCGAACTTAGCCGTTGGTTTTTCCGTTCTACTCTTTTTCATAATGGAAATTGTCACGTACCTATGCATAATTTCCCGTCTGCTCTTGATTTGTATCCGGGCGAGCACTGAAGAAGGCTTTCACAGCGGAAATTCCCATTTGTGTTAATGCAACGTTGATGGTTGCCACAAGGATTCCTTTCCACACATTCATTCGTATCTTAAAAATGTAAAATAAAAATTAAACATATGTTAAAAATATGTATAAAGCACAAAGGGAGGACTATTGGGCCCAAATATGTGCCGTACGGGCAATTGGAATTCCTCTTTGGGGAAAAGTACTACAATCTTAAGCTCAGGTCAGACGTTGAATTATTTAAACAAAGTTATCTGTGATGGCTATAGATTTAAACATTTTGCAGTTTATAAGTCGCTTAATTAATTTTCTTGTCCGCTCTTCAAGATTACATATTAAAGACTACATTTTTTCGACAAGATGAGTTAAAAAATAAAAAAAAACAAAGACACTGCCTAGTAAACAGCGTTACTTAAGAAAAATACTTTGAAATACCCTCACTTGCAAAAGATATTTTTATCAAATCTCTTAATGGTGAATTATTGTGTTTTCAGATTTGATAAAAAATTTATTTATACGCTGACCATAATATATGTATACAAAAAGGAGGTAGTTCATCTAAAACTTTTTTTTGTTAACTTTAATTAATTATCTTTCTTTTGATTGTATAACTAACATTGGAGAATGTAAATGAAAAATCGATTTCATGATGCGTTCATAAACAATGCACCTCAAAAAAAAAATAACTGTAAGCAATCGATAATATTTTATTGTTTTTTGACGAATGAGTATGAGAGTGTGCATTTTAAGCTGTGGAAAAATATATTAAGTTATCTGTGTTTGAAATGAAAATAATGAAATTAAATGAAAAATGGATTAAACGCTCGATCAAGCGAGCGGCAGCCACATTGACATCATACAGCGCTCAAAATAAAAAATCCTAAGGACAATCACTGGGGCACCATGGTATATTCGCAACCAAAACATCCATAGACAAAAAAAGACCCACAAAGAAAAACTCTCTGTGCACCCAAAATCATCTCGAAATCAACTCGCAGCAATAATTCTCAGGGACCCATAAGTCAGTACCAGACTGTTAGTTAGAATACCATAGGATTTGTTACACTTATTGTTAGTATCCGAAAGGAGAAGATTCAATAAATAAATAGTAAGGCATAATACAAAAAAAATCTGTGTTTGAACTTAATTATTTAGTTAAGCAGGTCGGATGTGTTTTTGTCGCTAATAGGCACCCATATGCAATTGCGCTTAGTTGTACGAAATACAGCTGAAAAATGGATTACCCTTTAAGGTATTTAAGTGAATGACTCAATTAAATGAGACAAAAGATATTCAAAATATAAATAACACTTACGCTCCGTGAGCAGCGTAATAACAGTACTATACCCTAAATCTCGGAAGCCAATAGTGGGCAGAAAGGTACAGAGTACCGAAGAACGATTTATTCCCTTCTGCATGATCATAGACTCCATTCCAAAAGGTTAGAGATTTGTGGATCTACGTTGACACGGAGAAACAAAAGTGTTGCAAAGGAGAAGTAATAATTTTTTTAAAAAGCTTAGGAATAGCTGACAACTTATCTCTATAGTTACTGGCCTCTAACTTGTTACCTTTTCTTTAAAGAGGAATAACAAATAATTCCTTTCAAATCAAAAAAAAAAAAATGTAGAAATCGGGAAGTTTCTAAAACAACTTGTGAAGAGGTTTGCACAGTGCCTTAGCGCAATACACGCACCCAGGAATACCATCGGGCCCTGGCGAATAAACAGGCTTAACATGAAGAAGATCCAAAAGAAGAGAGCTTTTGTTAATGTGGGACAGAATATGAGGTTCGACTTGGATATGGTGTAGAACAAGTAGTTTCAAAAAATTGGGCAAATAAATCGGCTATTGCCGTCATGTCAGTGGTTGCCGTCATGTTTTTAAACGAAGCGAGGAAGTATAAGACTAAGATTTACGCTTGGTGTTAACGAAGTTATAAAACTGTTTCGGGTCGTGAGAGAACTGGACCTTACAACGGTTTAAGTAACAATTATAAAACTGACCATTAAGCACGGTTAGTCTTGACCGAGCACTTAAATATCTAGAAAAACAGATTGAGGACCGGTATTTTAAATTTCCTAAAAAGGTTGTCAACTCTTCTTTCCACGGAACACAGGAATTTAAAAACAAATGAGAACGCTATAGTCGAGTGCCTCGACTATTAGATACCCGTTACTCAGCTAAGCAACTTAATATAATAATTGCCGGGCAATTGCAACTGTGTACAATGTAAATACATACATATGTATGCATACATACATACACATATACGCCATTGTTGGACTCAGACCTCCAATTTGGCTAACTTGATTTGATTTTCATAGTTCTAGGGATATAGTTCGGTATTGACAAATGAAAACCATCGCAATATCCTTTAATAGAAATCCTTATCGAGAATTAACGTTGACTCTGTTGAGCACCTTGGCCAGCTGTTCCAAAGTCATCCGTTAGGTGGCGCTATTGTATTGCGCCATCTACCCCATGTAGAAATGTAGGCGCTAGCCAGGCTTAAGCGTTTAATGGGTTTTTGGGCGTTAGAGTGGGCGTGGCAAACTTTTATTAGGCCAATCGATAGGTATTGACGAAACAAATACATATCAATTAAAATTTTCATAATAGCATCAAAACTGTGGCCACAGCTTGTGGCTTGTGGGCGTCAGAAGGGGCGTGGCACCATTTTGAAACAAACTTGCCCTGCGTAGGAACTCCTAAAATCTACATGCAAAATGCCAATCTTCTAGCTATTATAGTTTTCGAGATCTCAGCGTTCATACGGACAGACAGACAGAAGGACAGACAGGCAGATGGACAGACGGACATGGCTAGATCGACTCGGCTAGTGATCCTGAACAAGAATATATATACTTTATAGGGTCGGAAACGCTTCCTTCTACCTGATACATACTTTTGCACGAATACAATATACCCTTTTACTCTACGAGTAACGGGTATAAAAAAAAGCCAACTGTGCCAGATGCCGTATGTCTTTAATGTTCGGCATCTATGCGAAAGATGGTAAAACCTGGATTCGAAAACCGACATTTCTTAGGCTCGTTGAGCGCACCATATTCTGATATTTCCTTTTTAAATTTCTGGTTTTTGCGCTATAGTATACGCAATAGCTCTGATATAATGGCATTGGTCGGCTTTGGGACTAACCGTCAGTTCCTTTGCCACATTCGATTCGAGCGAGAATGACTTATAACTGAGAGAAGGTTGTTAATACATAATCTAAAAGAAAGCGGATGGCTTTCTTGTAAGACACCGTAAGTAACAGGAAAAACTTATCAAAGAACATTTTAAAAAGGACCCTTAGTGATCTGCCATTCAGATAACTTAAGATTCATATAAGGGAATCAACTGGAAACAGGTCCAGATTCCAAAGAAGAAATAAAGAAGTTACTAAGTCAAATGCTTTACTAAAGTCAGAGTAAATTAAGTCTCTTTGAAAACTACTTTTGAAACCCTTTATCACTAATGAAGAGAGCTACAAAAGGTTAGTGGTTGTGGATCTAGGTTTAATACATCTGTGTTGACCCAAAAAACAAATTGATCTACAAAGCTGCTGCGAATGAGGAGGAATAATTTTTTTAAAAAGCTAAGCGGGCAACTTTGTTATACCTCTGTAGTCGTTGAAGACAAATTACAAATGATTCCTTTCAAATATGAAGGAATTGGCAAGTTTTCAGTGATAAGGTGAATAATTTGTGAAGAGCCTTGAACAGGGCTTCAGCACAATGCCTATGCACGCATCCAGGAACACCATCGGGCCCGGGCAAGTAAACAGGCTTAACACGAAGTAGATCTAAAAGGAGAGAAAATTTGCTTAAAGTAAGACAGAATATGAGGTTCGACGTGGATATGGAGTAAGAGTAGGTAGTTTGAAAAAATTGGGCGAATAAATCGGATATTGCCTGATTGGGAAACAGTATTTCTTATAAAAATGGACCTTACATAACCTAAGTCTGTCAACTCTTGACATAGGCAATGTTCCAGGGAACACAGGAATTCAAAACTGAAGTAGGTGTAGGTAGTAAGATCCACCTTTGACCACGTAACTCCCAGGTATATTCAAATCTCCTAGAACTACAACCTCATCCCTATCGAAAAGCATATTTGAAACAGACATGATAATCAGAAAGTTTAGAGTTTATATAAAGTTATCAGAAAACATAACTTTTCGCAAATAATTTTAATATTATTGAATTTCTCAAAAAATACCTCCTCTGAATTTAGGTTTGGGTCCACGACAATTTAGACTCCAGCTCCCCTTTCTGGAAAGACGGTCATACCTATATATTGTGTATTTACCTGGGAGAACTTCCGAGATTAGGATCACCTACTTTAGCAAGGTTTAAGTTAAAACTATAAAATTAGATGTAAAGGAAAAATTTTTTAGAAGAAAATGTGGTAAGCTTGCTTCTAAGCTCTTGCATTATAATAGGAAGGAAGGAGGTTAGAAGTTAGTTTTTTGAAGAGAGACCTCCAGAACAGAGAGAAGATCGTTAGCCCCTTCAAGCCGCCTTTAGTTTGTCGCATGAACCAATTAATATCAACATTAATATCAAGTTAGACTAGTCAGCCCTAATTATCAGGCTTTTTTTTGGTGAAACAGGTAAGTACCGCAAGAGCGCAGAAACCGACGCTTAGAACTTTCGATTTAGTAGGGAGACAGAAATACCGAGAGAGCTCGTAATGTAGATACAGTGCAAGCAAAAACAAGAGAGAACGCTATAGTCGAGTGCCTCGACTATTAGATACCCGTTACTCAGCTAAACAACTTAATATAAATATGCTATTGTATTGCGCCATCTACCCCAAGACATTGGTACCACGGGCCATGAAAGGCGGAAATGTAGGCGCTAACCAGGCTCAAGAGTTTAATGGGTTTTTGGGCGTTAGAGTGGGCGTGGCAAACTTTTATTAGGTCAATCGATAGGTATTGACGAAACAAATACATATCAATTAAAATTTTCATAATAGCATGAAAACTGTGGCCACAGCTTGTGGCTTGTGGGCGTCAGAGGGGACGTGGCACCATTTTGAAACAGACTTGCGCTGCGTAGGAACTCCTAAAATCTACATGCAAAATGCCAATCTTCTAGCTTTTATAGTTTCCGAGATCTCAGCGTTCATACGGACAGACAGACAGACAGACAGACGGACAGACGGACATGGCTAGATCCACTCGGCTAGTGATCCTGAACAAGAATATATATACTTTATACTTATCGTGCACAAACTTGCCAATAAATGCAACAATCTCCAGCTGTACGCAAACCTTATTTTATAAGGTTTTGGGGAAATACAAATTATAAGGGTACCAAAGAAGATACACATTTTCTAAAATATAGAATGTGAAGGTAATTGCTGGGACTATCCGTAACAAAAATCATAATTTTTTTATATCACGTCTAGCCCAAGATTTTTCCTATCAAAGTGACAAATTAAAAATTATTTGCCCTGTACGCAGAGATATGACGCTGAGTGTATAAACTTACCATGGTAAACTTCCTTTCATATTTAATTTTCGTTATTTTTAGAATGACATTTGCACAAAAAATTGTTTATTGCAGTGTAAAAAACATTAACTGCTCAGATGTATTATTGCATAAGTAAAGATCATATTATTTAAAGCCAGAAATGAAATTATTTAGCCTCAGAAAGTCTGCCTTGCGAAAACATTGCATTCGTTTTGATGATTTTTCTGATTTTTCTTCTATAACTCTACCTATGTGAAATGTAAGTTCGATTGTAGGGTGATATCGATCTCCTGGTTGCGTGAGTGGTGCTACTCTTGACAGAAACACACCTTCAGGATTTGATACAAAACACAAATCAAGACCTAGTGAATTTCGAAAATGGTTTACTTGAGATAAGGATACGTCAGGCAGGCCGTCAATAAAATCATGCTGTGCTATAGGTAGTAAGACATTCGATCCATCCTTAGTGGACCAAATAACTCCAGGTATATTAAAATCACCTAGAACTTACCACTGATCCCAATCAGAAAGCTTATTTGCAACAGACTTAATAACGGAAAGGTGATTTAAATAATCAGGAAGTTTAGACAACGGCGGAATATATGAGCAAGTTATGTATATAGAGCTACAAGGAAGCGATAACTTTACACAAATAAATTCAATGGTATTGAATTCCTCAAAAAATAACTCCTCTGACGGGAGGTTTGAATCAACTCCAATTAAGACTCCACCTCCCCGTCTAGAGGGACGGTCATACCTATATATTGGGTACTTGCCTGGAAATACTTCGGAGCTAAAGATCGCCGGCTTTAACCAGGTTTCTGTAAACATAATAAGATGAGATGCAAAGGAAAGGCTATCAGAATACAATTTAGTGAGCTTGCTACGCCAGCCTCTTCCATTCTGATAGGAAAGAAGGAGCCTAGAAGTTAGTTTTTTGAAATTGGTATACTTGTTTGTCCTCGACTAGGAAGTTTTACTCCCTTCTTCTTTATCTTAGCCTCTTTTACAACCATATTATCTGGCCAAAAGTCGCCTTTACATTATTACAATTGGCTTTAGTTTTGTCTTGTATATAAGGCAATACACCAGAAGATGTTTGATCAGGGGAAAGCCGAGAAGTTTTAGGGGACTCTTCTAACAGCTATTAAACTGCGAATCCCGATCCTCCAGAGAGGAGATCATCAGCTCGGCGAAAACTATCTCTAACCACTCCGAAAAAGCTAATCAGCCCCATCAAGCCGCCGAACGATTTCATCTCGTTCGCAACCTCCACAAAAGCATCACAACAGAACAGCAAATTGGGCACCATTGAAAGGTCATAAATTGTCCGGCCAGTGAAACCGGCTCACTTGGTGTGCTCCATGTTTTCACACAGCCAGCAAGTCATATTAGATTGGTCAGCCCTAATTACGAGGCTGCATTTTTTGCAGAAGCAGACTAAGTTTTTTTTACTCATTTACCTATCGGAATTTATAAGCGAGCAGTTATAAGTACCGCATGAGCGCCGAAACTGCACGTTTAGAACTTTCAAAACAAAGATAGCGGGAGCGTAATTTAATGCAAAAACAACACTAAAAACAGCACTACGACTTATGACGAACAACGCACAAAAGAGAAACGGTGGGGTTACAAGAAAAGAAAACATAGAACAGAATTACGAAATTAAAACAATTTTTAGGTATTATTACAAAAGTGCAGAAAGATTAATAGTTCACTCGCGAAGCTAACGGAATTTAAATGTATGTTTAAATAACTAAAAGAAAAGAACAATGGTTTTTATACAACCCACCGATGGGATTAAATGAAACAAAAATACAAAATCACTTTGAAAGTGAAAGTAATTTAGTAATTGTTAACTACTGTAACGACTCTGTTTAGTGAGACGGTGTAGCTAGTCCAAAACGGGTGTTCGCTAGCTTAAATATTGCCACAATCTACTAGGCTATTTAAATTAAGTTTGAACAGAAACTTTATGTGTTAAATAAAAATATTAACTTTCATTAAGGAATTATATGTCGCGACGACACAGGGTATTGTCTTATATTGTCGCCATATGCAAACTTTTTCAGATCTGATTAATCTTTTACTTTTTTATTTCACATTGTTTCTAAACAGCTATATTTGAGCAAGTCAGTTAAACAAAAATCGTAATTAAAAAAAAACTTTATAAAGAAGAAAAAAAATAATTTTGTTGTTCCCCGCTTTTCTTCTTTATATTTTTGGATTACAAATTTAAACGGTGTTTTAGAGCAGGTTGGGGTGACTATTGTTATCATATTGCCTTCAAACGATTGTCATGGAAAGTGGTGGTTTAGAAAACACCTAGGGCAAAATGATTTTGGCTAGTTTTAAGTTGTATGATAGGAATTGTTCGTTAATCTATAAGCCAAAATCATTCTTTGTCATAATCAGCAATTTAATGACGCTTTTAGATTTGTCATTTTATAATATTGAGCAGGTTTGAGAGTAAAGCGTTGAGATTTTTTATATTATCACTCCAATCACGTTTTCATATTAATTGTTATTTCTGGTATTTTAAATTTTGTTAGTGCTGCATATTAGGGTAGGGGTGGTAAGTTCTTGCACTTATTGCCCGGAAGTACAGAAAAAAGCATTACAGCATCACGACAAAATTACAACGATTTCGTCTTTTGCGGCCCAATCGAAGGTGACAACAAAGTTACTACGAAGTTGAAGAATACAGGGATATACAGGCGACGATATAAGCTTACCTTAAAATAATTAATGTTGAGGAGAAAAGTGAGCTTCTAATATCTAAACAATTTTGTGAATTATTATTTTTTTTTTTTCCGCGGAATCGTTAATAAATACTGTTAAAACAAGAATGGAAAGCTAACTTCGGGCGGAGCCGAAGTTGATATCCCCTTGCAGAATATTCTGTACATTATATTCTCCAATATTATTCATATGATGCATTTTTAATACTCATTAAAAATTCCCAACTTCCTAACTTTAAAACCACCAAAGTTATGGCATTTCCAATCGTTCAGTTATATGGCAGCTATAGGATATAGTCGGCCGATCCTTATCAAATTTGGTATTAATTAATTGGCCAAAAATAAAGCCCATAGAAAATCCCAACTTCCTAACTTAACAAACACCAAAGTTTCGGCTATAAGATATAGTCGGCCGATCCCGGCCGTTCCGACATACATATATACTGCGTGCAAAGGAAAGAAGGCTGTGTGCAAAGTTTCAATTCGATATCTTTAAAACTGAGAGACTAGTTCGCGTAGAAACAGACAGACGGACAGACGGACATGCTTATATCAACTCAGGACGCGGTCATGATCAAGAATATATATACTTTTTAGAGTCGGAGATGTCTCCTTCACTGCGTTGCACACTTTTGACCAAAATTATAATACCCTCTACAAGGGTATAAAAACGGACCAAGATTGCTACCTTGCGGGTCACCGGAAATAACACGGAGAATATTAGAAATAGAATGAAATTCAGATAACTTTAAATTCATATAAGGAGATCAACTGGATACCCTAACAGGTCAAGATTCTGGACAAGAATTAAGTGATTTCCAGAGTCAAATGATTTACTAAAGTCAATGTAAATGACATCTGTTTGAACACTACTTTTAAAGCCCTTTATTACAAATGAAGTGAGCTCCAAATGGTAAGTGGTTGTGGATCTACGTTTTAAAAATCCGTGTTGACATAGAGATATAATTGAACTACAAAGGTGCTGCAAATGAAGAGTAATCATTTTTTCAAAAAGCTTGGGAATAGCTGGCATCTTAGATATACCTCTACAGTAACCAGCTTCTAACTTGTTACCTTTCATGTGGAGAGGAATTACAAATGATTAACTCCAAATTTTAAATTGGGAAGTTTCCAGAGACAAGTTAATTATTTGTGAAGGGATTTGCACAGGGCTTGAGGGAAATACCTAACAACGCACCCAGAAATTTGTCATAAGGCCCTGGCGAATAAACAGGCTTAACACGAAGAAGATACAAAAGAAGAGAGTTTTCAGTTAAAGTGGGACAAAATACAAGGTTCGTTCGATTTAGATATGGTATAAGAATAAGGCTGTAATAAATAATCTCGAGTAAAGTAAGTTCTTTAAAAAAATTGCGCATAAAAATCAGCAATTGCCTTATATGTGGTTTCATATCATATTTTCAAACGACAGTGAGGAATAATAAGAATTAAATTTACGCTTGGTGTTAACAAAGTTATACAACTATTCCGGGGCTGCGTGAACTAGACTTTACAATGGTTTGAGTAATTATTATAACACTTAGCATTAAAGCCTAGTACTCAGATCGACAAACGAGTACGCTAGCGTAAAAACTTTAATCTTTCCAGTGTGACCAAAATTTCGAGAGTTCATCAGAATAAAGCGTGCCACGGTCGTACTGTCAATCAGCTGGGTTGCCTCTCGCTCTCTCTCATGACTGGCGGACAGTTTTTGTCGATCTGAGCACTAGGCTTTAGTCTATAACCCAGATATCTGTGGTTTTTGTAATAGAGTTTGGTAATACTGTAGTTACTCAGAAAGTTGTGGTTGATTATAAGGTTTTAAGTAAAAAACGATTTTGTATTTTATTTTCACTTTTAAAAGGTGGTTTGCTTTTCTGAAGACGGTGATATTTGTAGGGAAGATATTTCGATATATGGTTTCGAAGTTATAGTTTTTCTTTTTTCTACGGTTCTGCAGGTCATTGCACCTTAATTAAACAATGCGTTATGCTAATGGAGATTAAGAACTGTTTTGTAAGGTTCGAAGATTTGAAAGGGACAGTAAGATCATCGTTTAGTAGGACTAGTGGCGAATGATTTTGAGAATGGTGCAGGAATTGGACAATGACATTTCCTTTTCGCTTTTTTCTAAGTAAGCCCTATTGTGAATGCACAATCTTTATATGGACGATATCAATTAAAATTTTCTTGCAAATAGCGTTTGTGTTTAATACGCATTAACAGTTTATAATATCTTGTTTCACTACCTTTATTCTTATAAATAAAAGTATAATACTTTTACTTTTTTTTACAGCCGGTGCCGACAAAACACCAACTTCTGTGAAGGAGAAGATTGTTACACAAAACCGTCAGCCTACACATATAATTTTTTAACCTTCGTATCCAAGCTAATGATATCTCCTGAGGGTCGACCCATCTTTACATTGAGGGGTCCACTTTGTGATGGTCAGCTTTGTATGTGTACGGCTTAAGTCATATACATGCGTAGTTTTGAGAGTCACTTTGTTTGTCTTATCTTATCTCTAAAACAAAAGCTCAAAAGATAAAGCCACGCTTGTTTAAAAGAACTTTGGTTAGCTGATTTATCTTAGTCAGCAATACTATCTTTTTTTTTTTTGTAAGTAAGCTTATCCTACGCCCACGCGGTTCATGGAAAATTTTAAGCATGTGCATTTAGTTGGTCAGAGTCTCTCAAATAAATCAGATCGTTCTTGGAGTAAATAAAATCGTACACTTAAAACACGTGATAATTTTTGCACATGCCAAATAAATATAAAAGGCAATTTTATTCAAAGTGCGTTACAAAAATATTAAGTGCATAATAGAAAACCGATCAAGAGACGTAGGAAGAACCTAACTTGGCAAAACATATATAAATTAGAAAGTATAGGGGGTGCAGGAGATGAATTATCAGAATTCCCTCGCTGTTGTCTCCAATGGATGTTAGCTGGTTACTCCGTGTGCGGCCGGTTGGCCTGGTACCTCCAATGCTGAGATAGGAAGGTTAGGTTGGAAGGTTGACTTCCCTTCAATACTGCTGGCCTAGGGACTCAGTCAGTGTAATAATTAATAAGTGATTTAACGACTAAGTGTCGGAGATTCATATGAGCTTGTGCTCTTGCTTTATTGAATGACAATTATGAACTGAACTTAAGAATGAAACTTAGAGCTAACAAAAGACTCACAGCGGCCACGCAAATATGCAGTGTTTGCCGTCTGTGCACGAGCGTCCGGCCCAAATGCAACATCAGCAATTTCGGCCGGAGTTGGATAAGGGACAGAAATCAATGCTTATGTCATTGACTTCTGTCAGCTTATGTTAACTTGTTAACTACTCCCCCCTCTGGATTAAGGCCGCCCTCGGCCGGCGCTATCTCGGCAATGACTTCCTTCAGTTGGGCTGCCGATCTTCTGGCCTTGAAGAAATGCAGATAGACCATACCGACACAGATCATCGCACAACAGAATACGCCCACGATCAGTGATATGCGGTACGTCTGGTTGGTGTCGATGTTTTTGTCGAACTCCTTAATAAGCTCCACGTTACGTTCGTTTAATAGTTGAAGGTAAGGGAGGCTGAGCACATCTTGATTGAATGTGATGTTGAGCAATGATGATCTTGCTACCCCTGGAGTTCTCGTGTGGGCCTTATCGTGGTTGACGTAGAGGGTTTCGTTGATGAAGACATGACTCTCGAAGGTAACGAGGTGCGTACCGTGTACCCAGACTTCAGTACCGTTGTCTACTCTGACCTTAGCTGTTTGGTCATTGATGATGAGGATTCCTTCATCAACTCGAGTGACGGGATGTAGGTCACTTGGCTGGGTTGCGCAGTGTGCCAGTACGCCTGCATGGAGTTCTCTAGCGCATGAACTGTCTGATGACGTTTGACAGAACGTGGCTCCCGGCGATACGGCACAGTTCCTAATCGTATGGACTTCTCCACCACACATGGCCACCACGTTGTCCATTATTCGCAGCATAACATTACGGTGAGTGACAGGGAATATAGTGACCTTTTTGCAAACGTTTTTAATTTTTGGAAATTTAATTATAAAGTGAAGGGCATTGGTAGATTGTAAAATTTTTACGGACGCTACGGACATAAGGTCCCCTATGGGGGTATTAGTGGGTTCCTCAAGCCAAACTGACTTCAGGTCTGTGTGATCGAGTATATTGGGGCTGACAATATTAGCTTTAGCAAGTGTAATGGCAAGCATCAAGTTTTGCAATTCCATCATCAACATTCTATTCCTGGCCAGGAGTGTTTCATATAGATGGCCAGTGTCGACTTGTGAGTCTTTAGAAGTTTTAAGAATTTGATTTACTGTAGTGGTTAATTCATTAATTTTATCTTGAACTTTAGTGTTGATTGCTACCTGTCTATTATTTGCGTTAGTCAGCTGCATCTCTATGAATCTCGTCTTCTCCAAATCACCGGCGTCCGGTGTTCCTGCTACTACCTTAATTAATCTAACTTAAACCAGGTATGGCACTGAGGCCTATGTAAGTAAATAACTTGCCAAGTGGCTAAGAGAAGAAAAAGTATAAAAATAATAAAAGGTAAGTAAAAAACTTAAAGGACATCGTTGGTCGTATCATTTAAGATTGTCCTTGTGGACCACCCTCCCCTTAATGAGGACCATGGTCCCCAGGTCCGCTTCTACGGCTCTCTCCTCACATAAGGGTGTGAGTTTATTTCCTAGCCTTCTGTTGGATTTTACCAATACCTTTTCCCCAACCTCGAAGACTCTATTCTGCCGGGATGCGTTTTCTCGGCTTCTTAACGCGTCCTGGGCGTTTTTTATTTTCTCTCGGATTTTAATTTGTAAGTCCTCCGAGTTCGTCTGTACAACATCAGCTGGCCTTTTGTTAATGACCGAGTGAATTGATTTGTTGTACTTTGCAGTGGCTAGTAAAATCAATTCTATGGTATCGGTTATACCTTTGTCAATCTTAATGCATCTAGCGAGTTCTAGCAGGGTGCTGTGAAAGCGTTCGACCTGTCCGTTAGATACACTGTGTAAGGGTGGTGCATTTGCGATACCAACCCCAAAGTGGTTAGTCAGCATGGCCGAGATCGTATGCGAATTCAACGATGGTTCGTTGTCGCAATAGATCGTTTTGGTTTTTGGAAAATAGTTCATTAGCTGCAACAGCGCTGGTTTCAGGTCCTCAATTGTTCTAGAGGGAATGGGCTGCACGACTGCGAACTTTGAAAATTTGTCGATGCACGTCAGGAAGTATTTCCTGTCCGTTGAGAAGATATCAATGTGTAACATCTCCCCTGCATGGGATGGGATCGGTGACTCGCCGATTTCCTGTTTTCTGGGATGCCTATCATATTTGGCCCTCGCGCAGGTCTTGCAGTTTTGGACAACTTCGTTGGCTAATTTAGTCATTTTAGGAAAATAATATTCAGAGAGCACCTGCTTGACATTCTCCTGTGCCGATCTGTGTGCCCTATTATGCTCGGCAGTAATGATTTCCCGTCTCTCCCCGATTGCAAAAATGTCCGTCACTCGGTTTTTGCAATACCAGAATTTGGTGGCCGGGAATTGCCGGACCAATTCGTCCTGTATCATTGCCAGCGTGTGCAGGTTACAATGGATGGCGTTTACGCCTTTAGGAACGATTATGTCTGCGAGCTCATCAAGTAATGACTCTTTGCAGGAGAAGTTAATCGCATGCCGTCTCTTGTTACCAAAGAGGACGAATTTGCGTTTTAACGGAAAGCGTGCCTCCTCCAGAGTTATCTGGTTCTGGAAACAATTCAAGGGCTTATCCGTTGTTTCAATTGTGTGTGTCAAGGAGAGCTCGCTGTGAATGGTGGCTGCGCACGATTCAGCTTCTTGTCCCTCCATGACGTTAAGTTGTTGCCGTGACAGTGCATCGGCAACAAGATTTTCCTTGCCGGGTTTGTAGAAAATCCGCGCTCCTGACTCATCAATGCGCGCTTTCCACCTTTTAATCTTTGCATTCGGATTGGATTCCGACACTGCAAAGGTTAACGGCTGGTGGTCGGTAAAGATGTTGATATCTTTCACCGCGTACAAATAATGTCGTAACTTAGCCAGTGCCCAGATTATGGCTAAGAGTTCCCTCTCATTGGTGGCATAGTTAACCTCCCTGTCTTTCAATGTCCTTGAGATCATTGTTATTGGTCGTCCCTCTTGGGACAATACTGCGCCAATGCCATAGGCCGAGGCATCTGTCGTTAGATCAAATGCCTTTTTATAGTCGGGGTACCTTAGCATTACGTCGTCGGACGCTAAGATATTTCGTAGTTTCTGGAACGCTTGTTGCTGCGCCTCAGAGAACTGAACCGGAATGTTTCGTGACCTGTGTCTACTAACTGTTCCGTTTTCCCCTTTCAGGATGTCCGATATAGGCCTCGCTATTGCTGCGAAGTCCTTAATGAAACATCGATAGTAGCTGGCTAGGCCTAGAAATGATCGTACCTCAAAAACATTTTTGGGTTCCGGAAATTCTTTTATGGCCTTTACCTTGTCTGGGTCTGTTGTAGCACCGTTACAAGTGACTACAAACCCAAGGAAGCTCACACTTTTCTTAAAAAAGCTGGATTTTTCTATTGATACTCTCATGTTTGCATCGTACAGGCTCTTAAGAACCCAATCTACGTGCTTGATGTGAGAGTCTTCGTCTTCCGAAAAAATGATTACGTCGTCAACGTAAACATAGCAGAACTTGCCGATTTGTTCCCGTAGGATGTCGTCGATGGTCCTCTGAAAAATGCTGCCTGCATTTTTGAGGCCAAACGGTAGTCTGCGGAATTCGTATTTCCCCCCATTTACTGAGAAGGAAGTTTTTTCTCTGTCGCGTTCTGCGAGTATGATTTGGTGATAGCCAGACTTGAGGTCTAGCGTAGAGAAATATTTAGCATTACCTAGGTTGCCTAATATCATGTTTATATTTGGCATAGGATACTTGTCGGACACAGTTCTTTCGTTTAATTTGCGAAAGTCAATAACTAGTCGCATTTTTCGGTTCCCAAGCTCGTCGGTCCCTTTTTTATCCACAACCCATATCGGGTTGTTGTAAGGGGATACCGATTTCTGAATTATCCCGTTTTTAAGCAGATCTTCAATCTCTTTGTTGACGAAATCCGCTGCCCCCATGGGGTACGGGTATAACTTCGCGTATATGGGCTCCTCACTAACTGTTCTGATGGTAGCTACCACCGATGTGTTGTAAGGTAACGCCTCATTAGGGTTTGCAAAGGCCATTTTCCTGGTCTTTAGCATTTTTAGGAACGCGTTTTTTGCCAATGGCGGTGCATCTGAGCAACTCACGTTGGTGAAGTTTACATCAGCGCACGTATGGAAATCGATTTGCTCTACCTCGGTGCCCCAATTTAGGCTACCGGAAGCTAGGCATAGTGTTGCCCCTGCCTGTTTTAATAGGTCAAGGCCGATTATTCCATCAAAGGAGGATAAGTCCGGTAATAGGAAGAACGTGCTCTTCAAATTAAATAATGATACAAAGCATTTCTTGGTGATTGTTGTAACGCCATGGAGTGAGTGAATGGTGAAAGGGGAATCGACGGGGCGAACGCCTTCTAAGCCTTTGTGAGGTCGGATAAAATTTTTCGCCGCACCCGTGTCGATGAGGAATCTCATTTCTTTCCCCGCTACTCTTCGTCTGATGACGGGCAGCAGGGATTTTCCCTAAAAAATTAATCATGTCCGAATCGTATTCGGAGATGGCGTCATCGTCGACTTTGGCCGCCGCGCTGGAAGCTGCGGCTGCGTATGTATCATCGGCCTGATCTACGCTCTGAGCGATATGATTAACCCTTTGTCTTTTGTGAGGGCATGAACGACCGGATGTGGCCGGCTTCCCATTTTGGTAAGCCTGTGCCTGGGTAGGTTGTTTCATCCTGGAAAGGGATGGGTCAACATCCATCGGTTCCTGGGTATTACCCTGCGGTACAGGATGTACCTGTGCCCTGTGCTGTTTGCTAAAGTGCGGGTTTTTACTGGCACCGAACTGCTGATTTGCCTGGGAAGAGGATTTGTCTTGTTGACGATCTTGTGGCTTTGGAGTTTGCCTACGATCTTTTTCCTCTTGGCTTTTAGCAAACGTAGTTGCGAAAATGTACCTTTCGTGGTTTGATTCCACTTCTTGTGCCAGGGCCAGAGCCGATGGCATGTCTCTCGGCTTTGCCGCGAATAGCACATCCGTAAGGCTGCGCTTGAGACCGGAAATGAATACGCGCAAGGCGTCTTCACGGAATTTATCGCACAAGGTTTTAGCCTCTGACGGCTCGTGTGACATATTGACTTTGTTTGTCAACAAGGTTAGTTTTTTTTCGACCTCATCGTAATACTGCAGCAGGGAGAGATTTCCCTGTCTGAGGGTGCCCATCTCCTGCTCTATGACATGCATCGGGCGTTTATCGCTATATGTAAAATCGAGGCGACTTATGATCGCATCGAAGTTGAGTACTGTTCCGAATGACGACAGTACTGCGTCGGCGGGTCCCCTAACCTTGCTTCTGATGATTATTACAGCTTGGTAGTGGCGAGAGCTGCCATCGAATCGTTTAAAAATGTGATAGGCTGCTACAGCCGCCTGCCGCCAGGAGACGTATGTTTCTTGTGCTCCCGCGAATTCTGGCAAGCACTTTACCGCGTCCAGCGGTTCGTTGCATGGAACGGCGTCGTTTATCTCTATGGTTTTATATGTATTTATTTGGGGGGTCTGGGCTGGAGCTGACGCGATTCCGACTGTCGCTACCCGCCCGGCCAATTCCTCAATTCGCTGCCTAAGCGCTTGCTCCCTCAGTTCGTTTTGGGCGGCCTGTTCTGCAAGGGCATTAGTAACGGCGGCCTGTATAACGACTCGGAGCTGCTCGGGATCCATTTCTGTAGGGGGGGCTGGGGACCCGAGTGTTGGGGTTGAGGTGTGGAGCTGTCCCTCACTCTCAGACTCTGAGTCGCTCGAGTATTGCTTATTTTTTCTATATTCGAGAAACGGATTACTCATGGGCACCCGGATTTAACTGCACCGAAATTCGTGCGCATAAGCAAAAGCTATACACAACAAAGACGAAGGCAAAAAGCTTGGGGGTCGTATTTCCTTGCGATAAGCGGAGCAACAAAACCAACAACGGTGTCTGCAGGGTGGCGACGTATGCACCGCTGCATAAAATGTATGTTGAGTACACAGCGAGAAATAACTTGAGCTGCTTGGCGAAATAACGATGCGCCGTGACACAGGGCGGAAATTATGAGTGATAAAAGAATTTTTATGCGCCTCACAAGTCATATATCATTATATATGGTAATTCAAATTTTTCGCAGGGAAAATAATGTGCGATAATATTATAATATTTATTTATTAGATAGTGGGGGGGGACCTGCACTGTCGTTAAGTAGAATAAAGGCACAACACTATGAATGTAGTGGCCAGTGGTTGGCGGGTTGCGGGTAGACTTGCTTCTCCGCTGGTTCAAATACAGATGCAAGTAATATAACGCTGCGTCGCAAATGTATGTGCCGCCGCAACAAAAAAAAAAATTTTTTAGCGGAGTGGGGGTTAAACAGCAGTCATAGAGATGCGAAGCTAACACACGAAAAATATTCTCACAAAACGTATTCGTTGTTAATATTCATATGTAATATTTATTTATTTTGTACCACTTTTATTTGAAACCAAATTCCTAAAATTCAAATTCTCAAGGAATACTCAAACTTAACACTTGATTCAGTTTTTGCTGGTAGCAATTTTTTTCAATTTAAGTTTTTTAATTTACAGACCCAACAAAAAGTTTGACCATCAGTGTCCACTTACATGTTTTTTACTGTCATTTAATTATTTCCAGTTCGGGTCAAGAGGGCCTGTCGAGTGGGTATCTTAAAGTTGAGCGCCAATTAGAAAGTATAGGGGGTGCAGGAGATGAATTATCAGAATTCCCTCGCTGTTGTCTCCAATGGATGTTAGCTGGTTACTCCGTGTGCGGCCGGTTGGCCTGGTACCTCCAATGCTGAGATAGGAAGGTTAGGTTGGAAGGTTGACTTCCCTTCAATACTGCTGGCCTAGGGACTCAGTCAGTGTAATAATTAATAAGTGATTTAACGACTAAGTGTCGGAGATTCATATGAGCTTGTGCTCTTGCTTTATTGAATGACAATTATGAACTGAACTTAAGAATGAAACTTAGAGCTAACAAAAGACTCACAGCGGCCACGCAAATATGCAGTGTTTGCCGTCTGTGCACGAGCGTCCGGCCCAAATGCAACATCAGCAATTTCGGCCGGAGTTGGATAAGGGACAGAAATCAATGCTTATGTCATTGACTTCTGTCAGCTTATGTTAACTTGTTAACTTATATGTGCAGGTAAAATTTGTCACGAAAAATATCAATACATGTGACTGAAATAAAACATAAAGTTTCAGGATTTGTGGTTGGATTTAAATCCACCAATTATTGAAACTGCACCTTCTGAAGAAGCACCACAAAATAATTTAGCTGCTAAGCTGGCCAAGCGACGTTCAACCTGGTCAACTAAAAGTCACAGCAGCGCAGCGAAAGAAAATAATTTGGAGGAGAATTAAAACTATATACTGGACTATATACTACCACAGATATTTTATTTTTAATTAATAATTTTTATATTTATATAACCTAACCTAACCATTAAAGTTACAGCCACTCAGCTACAGGCCTGCATGCACACGTGGATTTAAAAAGGTAACAAGTAAAAACAAAACAAAAAAATAAATAAAATTTAATAAGATTATTATGCATATATATATATAAGAAATTTAAAAAACAAAAAAAAAAAATTAATGGTAGTCAAGTAAAAAATGAGAAGTCAATTTCTATAGTTTTATAGTTTTGTTCAATGGAAAATTATATATAATCAAATTAATTATTTAAACACTATTTAACCTTTCAATAAATTAAGAATACATATATTAGGATAAGACTGCTCTCAAGAAATTAAAAATGAAGTATTTGTTAATAATTAGAAAAGAGATAAGATATTGAAATGATTATTTTTATGTACATATTTATTGCTATTAAGAACAAGAATTATATTTGAATGTTAACATGGAGAAACTGAACTAATTTAATATAATGGGGTACTAAAAGAAAAACAAACACACATCAAATCACTTAAGGATTAACACACCAAATTCAAAGCATTGCAAAGTGTTAACAAGGTTGGGCGGGTAATATAGAGCACTTACACCAAGCTCATAAAAAAAAAAAATAAAACAATACGCATAAACATAACTAAAATTGTAACATCTGGCTAGGTTAGCACATTCTCTTGTAATTTCGTTAGCTATTTTTGATAAAAGATCCCTCCCCAATCCGACGAAGTCCTAGCCGAAAACGTCCCAGTGCTAACCGCTCTTAAATCAAATATAGTTAAAAGGCAACTCCTGTTGCCACGAGAATCATTACAAAAGTGGCGCCCAACGTGGGGCAAAGAACAAACAAAGGCATTAAAATTAATAAAGAAAATTTTGGAATTTAACACCAACATCCGTTAAGCCTTATTCGTTCTAAGCTATGTCTAAGCAATTAAAATCATTGTTGGAGAAACCTCTGGAATACAGCTGATGTAGTGGTACAATACTGTACATAGCCGTCCGAAGTATGCGAAAACAATTGTTTTATGAGCTAAAATAAGAATTTTGTGATAGGGATGTAACATTGCCTGTGGATTTCTTTAAGGTTATTATGCTAGTTATTAACTTTACTGCCCAGAACAATTTTCCTTTTGCATTGACGTACCGTCCTTATTAAAGACAAAATATTTAAATAATTGTGGGAAAAGTTAAAGTTTTGCGTATTTAAAAAAAAAATGATGTGTTTTGTTTTTTTATTAGTACCCCTGAAAGAAAGAAACTTTTGAGAATTCGTCATTGTGAGTGAAATAAATTAGAGCAAAATGTCAGTGAGACACAGTTTAGATCGGCCAAGTATGCCAAACAATGAAAGTAGTTGTGAAATATGTTCTCAGCCAATGACGCAATTAGATATGAGATTAATTACTAGATGTATGCATACTTTTCACAGATTGTGTATATTGAATTGGCTTGATAGTTCTCGTATATGCCCGGTTTGTAACCATAACGTAACAAGAAATAGTCTTATGGAAGTCGTTCCAAGAGAAGGTTTAAAGCAAAATAGGGAAACCGATTCCAACGGAAGATTGTTATTATCGAGCGGACAAAAGAAGAAAAAGAAAAGAGTACCCGAGTCAGAGGTAACAGCCGCTAATAACGACCAAGTTACACCTAGAGACGAAAATATAGAAAATTCTTATAATTCTGAGGATAATAGGCATTCGAATTCAGTAGAGCAAAGAATAGTAAATCAGATAGAACGTCTAGTTAATTCACAACTTGACCAAATGAATTTAACTATTGAAGGGCTTTCACGACAAATTTCTAGAATGACAACAGATCAGATCAATCGAAGATCAATTGAAACTGCAGTTAATATTGAACCAGAGTGGGGTAGAAGTATAACTCCTGTAGGATTAAATGGAGAAGCTCCTCCTTTCGTTCCAAGTGTTTCTCAAGGCCAAAATAATCAAGAAAGAATGAGCAGAAGTAATAGCATCAGTGCAGATATTGGAAAAATAGTAAATGTTATAAGTGGTTGGAAATTACAGTATAATGGTTCTAGAAATGGTATGCCTGTTGGAAAATTTATTTATATGGTGACTGCCTTGACAAATGATTGTTTGGACGGTAAATTTGAAATTTTGTGCGATCATATCCACATACTTTTTAGTGGGAGAGCGAGTGAATGGTTCTGGAGGTATAGGCGTACGGTTGACAAAGTAGTATGGAAAAGTCTCTGCAGCTCTCTTAGTTCTTATTTTCACGATCCATTGTCAGATGACGACGTAAGAGAATTAATAAGGGATAGAAAGCAACAACCCAATGAGAGTTTTGATGAATTCCATAATGCAATTATGTTGTTGGTAGATCGGTTACAATATCCAATAAGCGAAAGTCAATTAGTTTCAGTACTTAAACGTAACCTAAGACCTTTTTCTGGAAATAAATTCTTTAGGTAAATTACGAAATCTTGTAACACGAAGAGAAGCTTTTAGTGAGGAATTTAACAATAATTATAATACAAAGATTAATCGAAAAGTAAATGAAATATGTATAGACGATCGAAGTATGAACGATTATTTAATGGAAAATGAAATTTGTGAAATAAAAGGAGATAAAGCTGATGATATGAAAATACTGTGTTGGAATTGTAGAAAATATGGACATAAATTCATAGATTGTCAATTTGAAAGAAAAATATTTTGTATGGGATGTGGCACAGAAAATGTGAAACGACCACATTGCGAGTTATGTCAGAAAAACAGAAGGTCGAATGGATATGACAACACCATCTATCGTTCCAATCCAAAAAACTGATTAATTTGGATGACTTAACTCATCCATCGCCAAAATATGTTAAAAATATAAATATAGGACAGAATGACGTTAAAGGAAAATTATATCCTATAATACCATATCATGTTCGATTAAGAAATTATATTAGAGTCCATAACAAAATCTTTAACCAGAGTAAAGAAATTGGAATTGATGTTAGGAACAGAAGCAAAACTCTTTACGATTGCGAAATTTTTTAAAAAAAAAAAATTAAAGATAAATCGCAAAGATTGACGGTTAGTTTAGATGCAATGCTTAGCAAAGACAAAGATGTTAGACCATTTGTAGAAGTGAGAATTTTTGGTAAAATATATGGCGGATTATTAGATTCCGGTGCATCTGTCTCGTGTTTAAGTGGACAAGCAGCCAAGGAATATTTAAACAAAAATAAGGATTTTAAAGTTAGCAATTCACTAGTAGAAACTGCTGGAGGTCAAAAATATAATGTTCTTGGAACTGTTGAAACCGAAGTTACATTTCGTAATCAGTCTAAATTGGTGACGCTTTATATAATACCTGAACTGAAACAAGATCTTTATTTGGGAATTGACTTTTGGTACATCTTTGGTTTAATGAGTCAACTAAACCAGTCAATATACGTTAGCGAACTGAATTTACCAGACACTCTGAGTGGTGAACAAAAACAGCAAATGACGAAAGTAATATCATTGTTTCCAGATTTCAACAGGGATGGCTTAGGAAAAACATCTATTTTAGAGCATGCCATTGAAATTATTCCCGAAGCAAAACCTATTAAGCAAAGATATTTTTCGGTATCTCCTGCGATAGAGAAAAAAATACACGCAGAGATTGATGAGATGATCAAATTAGGAGTGATAGAAACCGCACCTCCGACTTGTTCATGGAGTAGTCCTGTAGCTGTAGTACAGAAAGGAGAAAAGTTTCGAATATGCCTTGACTCTCGCAAAGTGAACGCAGTAACTATTAAAGATGCGTATCCACAACCAAAAATTAATGGAATTCTTTCAAGATTACCCAAAGCTAAATTTATAACTTCTTTAGATCTTAAACATGCATTTTGGCAAATAGGTTTGAAGGAATCTTGTAGAGATTTAACTGCATTTACTGTGCCAAACCGACCTTTGTACAGATTCAAGGTAATGCCTTTTGGTTTAACCAATGCAGCTCAAACAATGTGTCGTTTAATGGACGTTATTATTCCCTCTGATCTTAAAAGCCGTGTATTTGTTTATCTTGATGACTTATTGTTGGTCAGTGAAACATTTACTCAGCACATAAGTCTGCTTAAAGTAATGGCTGACGTGTTGCGAAATGCAGGTTTGACATTAAATTTAGAAAAATGTAAATGGTGTGTTCCTGAAGTTCGTTATCTTGGATTTGTGATAGGCAACGGCTGTATTAAGGTAGATCCAAAAAGAGTATCAGCAATAAAAGATTTACTTCCTCCAAAAACTGTTAGAGAATTGCGTAAATTTTTAGGTTGTGCCGGTTGGTATCGTAGGTTCCTGGAAAATTATGCAACAATAACAGCACCTCTCACAGATCTAACCAAAAAGAGCAAAGACTATAAATGGACGGATGAGGCTAACCAGGCATTTGAAGAGGTAAAAAGTAGATTAACTTCAGCACCATTATTAGTGACACCGAATTTTGAGAAGCCCTTTATTATTCAATGCGATGCTTCGAAAACAGGCGTTGGTGGTGTTCTTGCTCAACTTGATGACGATAATATAGAAAGACCAATTGCATTTTTTTCACATAAATTAAACCAGTCTCAGCAGAAATGTTGTGTCACAGAATTAGAATGTTTAGGTGCTATACTGAGTATCGAGAAGTTTAGAGAATATGTGGAAGGCCTCGAATTTAAAGTTATTACGGATCATGCGAGCTTAAAATGGTTAATGCGGCAAACTGATCTCAACGGTCGCTTAGCTAGATGGGCGTTAAAATTGCAACATTATACCTTCGAAATTGAACACCGAAAAGGAAGCCTAAATATAGTTCCTGATGCGCTATCGCGATTGCCAGTCAAGGAAATTAACGAAATAGATGTTGTTTTACCAGTAATCGATTTGGATTCACCTTATTTTTGGTCTAACGACTACGTTTTGCAGAAAAATGTCATACTAGAGAATCAAAATCGTTTACCAGATCTCAAAGTTGTGGATCAGTATATATATCGTAGAAATCAGTTTTATAGAGACGACGTATGCGAGTCAAACTGCTGGAAGCTATGGGTACCATCCGATTTGACTAAATCAGTTATAGAGAACGCTCACTCACCACCTCATAATGCTCATGGAGGTATAGGAAAAACCTTAGAGAGACTTCGCAGAAATTTCTATTGGCCAAGCATGGCGATAGAAGTGAAAAACTTTATTGCGCGGTGTAATGTTTGTAAACAATCAAAAGCCCCAAATATCACACTGAAACCACCTATGGGAAACCCGGCAATAAGTGAAAGGCCATTTCAACGCCTTTATATGGATTTTATTGGACCTTATCCTAGGTCAAAGAGAGGAAATATAGGAGTGTTTATTGTGTTAGATCACCTAACTAAGTTTCATTTCCTTAAACCTTTGCGAAAATTTACAGCAGATCTCGTTGTAGACTTTTTGAGTACCAATATTTTTCATGTATTTGGTGTTCCAGAATGCATTGTGACGGATAATGGAAGTCAATTTAAATCCTCACTGTTTAAGTCATTTCTTGGAAGGCATGGGATAAAACATTTTCTAACAGCTATTTATAGTCCCCAATCAAACGCATCTGAACGCCTCAATAGATCCATAATATCAGGCATTCGATCATATCTTGGTGCAGATCAACGGTTATGGGATGAGAAAATCAGCAACATTTCAGCAGCATTACGCTCTGCTTATCATTCAGTAATCGGATGCTCACCAACTTTCCACTTTTTGGAAACAATATGGTTTCGCATGCGAAAGATTATGACCTGTTGAGAAAATTAGAAAGTCTTAAAATAGGTGAAAGAATTTTAGATTCAGACAAGCTACAAGTTATACGGGAAACCATAATGGCAAATATCAGCAAGGCATATATATCTAATAAAAGGGTATATGATCTTCGTAGCAGGTTTGTGACATATGAACTAGGAGAACAAGTTTATAGGCGAAATTGTGCTCTGAGTAATAAATTAAAAAAATTCAATGCAAAGCTTGCTCTAAAGTTTTTAAAAGCAAAAATTGTTCGCAAACACGGTAACCATTCTTACGAATTAGAAGAGAATGGTAAAGTAATTGGAAAATTTCACGCAAAAGATCTTCAAAAGTGTATGACTTAATGAATCTGACCGATTTTTCAGCTTCTTTTATCACTGTAAAAGCTAATAAAATAATCTGTGTTGTGATGGTCAGCTTTGTATGTGTACGGCTTAAGTCATATACATGCGTAGTTTTGAGAGTCACTTTGTTTGTCTTATCTTATCTCTAAAACAAAAGCTCAAAAGATAAAGCCACGCTTGTGTAAAAGAACTTTGGTTAGCTGATTTATCTTAGTCAGCAATACTATCTTTTTTTTTGTAAGTAAGCTTATCCTACGCCCACGCGGTTCATGGAAAATTTTAAGCATGTGCATTTAGTTGGTCAGAGTCTCTCAAATAAATCAGATCGTTCTTGGAGTAAATAAAATCGTACACTTAAAACACGTGATAATTTTTGCACATGCCAAATAAATATAAAAGGCAATTTTATTCAAAGTGCGTTACAAAAATATTAAGTGCATAATAGAAAACCGATCAAGAGACGTAGGAAGAACCTAACTTGGCAAAACATATATATGTGCAGGTAAAATTTGTCACGAAAAATATCAATACATGTGACTGAAATAAAACATAAAGTTTCAGGATTTGTGGTTGGATTTAAATCCACCAATTATTGAAACTGCACCTTCTGAAGAAGCACCACAAAATAATTTAGCTGCTAAGCTGGCCAAGCGACGTTCAACCTGGTCAACTAAAAGTCACAGCAGCGCAGCGAAAGAAAATAATTTGGAGGAGAATTAAAACTATATACTGGACTATATACTACCACAGATATTTTATTTTTAATTAATAATTTTTATATTTATATAACCTAACCTAACCATTAAAGTTACAGCCACTCAGCTACAGGCCTGCATGCACACGTGGATTTAAAAAGGTAACAAGTAAAAACAAAACAAAAAAAAAATAAAATTTAATAAGATTATTATGCATATATATATATAAGAAATTTAAAAAACAAAAAAAAAAAATTAATGGTAGTCAAGTAAAAAATGAGAAGTCAATTTCTATAGTTTTATAGTTTTGTTCAATGGAAAATTATATATAATCAAATTAATTATTTAAACACTATTTAACCTTTCAATAAATTAAGAATACATATATTAGGATAAGACTGCTCTCAAGAAATTAAAAATGAAGTATTTGTTAATAATTAGAAAAGAGATAAGATATTGAAATGATTATTTTTATGTACATATTTATTGCTATTAAGAACAAGAATTATATTTGAATGTTAACATGGAGAAACTGAACTAATTTAATATAATGGGGTACTAAAAGAAAAACAAACACACATCAAATCACTTAAGGGTTAACACACCAAATTCAAAGCATTGCAAAGTGTTAACAAGGTTGGGCGGGTAATATAGAGCACTTACACCAAGCTCATAAAAAAAAAAAATAAAACAATACGCATAAACATAACTAAAATTGTAACATCTGGCTAGGTTAGCACATTCTCTTGTAATTTCGTTAGCTATTTTTGATAAAAGATCCCTCCCCAATCCGACGAAGTCCTAGCCGAAAACGTCCCAGTGCTAACCGCTCTTAAATCAAATATAGTTAAAAGGCAACTCCTGTTGCCACGAGAATCATTACAACTTTGGTATGATAACATCGATTTTGATCTCAAAATTGTCCGCATACAAGCAACCAAGAATATTCAAAAAGCTACTGATAAGAATTTTGAGTAAGTATATATATTTAAACTCACTTTTTAGAAATTTAAAATAATAAAGTATTACATTTTTGAATTTATAGGACCTTAAAAAACAACAACCAAGTTAATGTATTACTGATGAAATCTCTAGAGGGACCACAGGACATTGAATTGGAACTTAATATGACAGTGTATACAAACGGAATGCCACGTGGAAAAAGTGTCGCGAAATTATTCCTTTTTGTATCTCAACATACATTTTAGCAATAAACTCAACCATTAAATTATCGTAAATTTTGTTATATCTTAACTTTTTTATTAAATTTCAGTAAAACGTGTTTTAAAGTCTGTTAAATGTAAAAATAAATATGTATAATTCAATATATGCGATTTGGTGATAAACAAAAATACAAATAACCTAATATGGTTTGCCGTGACTTTGAGAAAGACCCCAGTCTTTGGCAAGGGCCTTAGGTCCTTTATTAGAGTCAATTTTCTTGGAAATCTTCCGGCAGCTTACTAAGCTTTTGAAGGATTGAAGAAAAGCTTGAGAATTTAAATCCAATACGGTTTCCAAGACAACATTCTTTCTTTTTAGAGCGGAGATAAGAAGATTTGATTTTATAAAGTGATGTTTTACAAGTTGTAAGCTAAGCATAAAAAAAATTCTACTCTGCCGTGCGCCGAGGTCAAGGAGTAGAACGATAAAACATAGATCTTTGACCAATAGACCCTTTAGATTATCGGTACATGGAAGCCTATTCAAAAAACACAGAAAATCATCCTACAAGAATTTAGTACAGCTATAAACTTTAAATATTATTTGGTAATTTAATCATTCGATTTCAGAGTGCTTTAGCATTCATAAGAATTTTAAGTCCACACTACTATTTATTTATGTATTGATGTGATGAAAAATGTCTGCACTCCATTGTTCTTTTAAAAAGTTTATTTTGTTTCATAGTGTTAAATAGTACATTTATAAAAAATAATGCCTGAGCTAGCAGTTCATACCGAAATTCTGATTTTGAGGGAATTTTTTTTCTTATATTTTGCAATTTTTGGGTGATATTCTATTTCATCATATAATTGATTCGATATTACATATTAGGGAAATTGTAAGGAAAACTATAGGAGAAATTGCAATATAATGAAAATATATAACCTATAAAGCTTTCGCCCTTCACAGTGAATGGTCGTGTTATTGTTTTGCGCTCCGAATTGTTAATTTTCTTGTTGAAACCACCTGGGTTACTTAAATCCTTTTTAAAGTTTCTACAACTTTAAAGGGACCCCCCGTTTCTAAAAATCGTTTTTTTTTTATTTAATTCGAATCTATAACTACTCAAGAATGTTCCGTTAAAATTTCAAGTGAATATTTCAAAAACTTTTTGAAGACATAGCAGATTTATGGTGGAAGCGTCAGGCGACGGCGAGAGCTTCTTAAAACTTTAAACGCGTTTTTCCCGAAACAGTATTTTTACGACTGGCGCATGAGGTTCTTCAAAAACAAGAGAGAACGCTATAGTCGGGTGCCCCGACTATCAGATACCCGTTACTCAGGTAAAGGGAGTGCGAGGGAGATGGAGATAGAAACTTTGATCACGCATAACTTTTTAACGAATGGTCCGATTTGAAAAATTTTTTCTACATTTCGATAGGTATTGATAAACACAATAAAACTGCATTTTTACTTTTCCGAAATATTTAAATTTTTAAAATCGTATATAAGCGATTGTGGGCGTTAAAGGGGGCGTGGCACCTTTTTGAAACAAACTTGCGCTGCGTAGGAACTCACAGGTGGCTTAAAACAAAACAAATAGAAATTCGGAGTGCAGAAAAAATGTAGTAATAGACTTGAGAGTCCCAAAGAATTAACAAGGAACCAACACAATTAGAGCAGGAGATGGGGAGAATTCATAAGAAAAGAAAGGATTTGAAAACTAACCCAATCTAACCCAGATTATTATAATAAAAAACCGATACACATAAAATTTAAAATTCTCTAGAAAATCAAGGAATGTCTGTCCGATCATATAAAAACTTATACAATAAGAGAGTTTCTTCGACTTAGCAGAAATTCGTTAGTTGCTGATATCACAAATCATGACCGGGATCCATGATATTTTCAATATTTTTAAAGTAAAATGTTCGATTGTTACAATGTATCGAAAAAAAACAAAAAAAGAAATGATTTTTAAAATTTTTTTGGAATAATATAACACATGCACACTTCTTGTTTGCAAAACGACAACTGAATCTCGATTCCTTCTCAGCCTCCGCTCTCATATTCAGAGTTGCATTCAAGGACCATGTGAGTATAGAGGGGTGGTCAAAAGTATTTGCACATTTCTTATGAGTAAGTACGTGTAATTTGTGCAAATACCACCCCTGTACATACATAATTATAAGATTATTAGGAGCTAAAAGAACTTATATATTATTTGAAGAAAACCTAAGCCGTCTTCCCACAGGGATCCACCCATTCAAATTTGATTGTTTTTTTTGTATGTGATAGTTAGTAAAATTGCAACATTCACTACGAAAACGTAAATAATAATGACGGGAAACTTTAAAAAATGAATGGCGCCAAATCAATAAAGCCTGTTTATACTTGTATTCCGTGTGGCAGCATTAAGAGTTGATCCACTCTTTCCTAGGCGCATAACGTACTCACAACAGGGAGCAGAACCCCTTGGAGAACGAGAGTATGACCCCAGACTTATATTTGTGGCTTACAATTAACTAATAAAATATATTTATTGCAGGTACTAGGGAATACTTTGTGAAGGTCTTAGATGTGGACCTGTGGAAGCCCCTGCAAAGCGCGAAAAGGTGGACCATAAAGCCGAGCTTGTGCAGATAGAGCTCAAGCTGTGGGAGCAGCGAGCGCAGACCCAGATCATATCATTGAATTGAGCTTGGCTGTCTGCCATTTTTGACGTTAATAATAAAATGAAATATGAAATTTTAATAAAAAAAAACACACATATTTAGATTTAATGAACTAGATTTGTTACCACTTAAACAATATTTGGCAATAGCTTTTTGTTACCTCCGTAATATAAATTGTCAGGCCTGCCGCCAAATCGAATTGGCCACTTATGCGAATATGGCAGCACCAAGAGTATGATGTGGTAACGCTACGTAAAAGACGCGACTTGAGAAAAAACCAGCGAAGAAGCAACACAAAGTTTTTTAAAGCTCTCTATTAGAATTTGAAATTTGATTTCAATAAAGACCGCTACATAAATTTGTCTACCTAAAACTACTTTCGTCCATTATTAACATCGGTGCCTCAACATTTCTTTAAAAAACTTTAACTACGCACTTCATATTCGGTATTAATTAATTAATTAATTAATTAATTCGGTATTAATATAATTAATTATTATAATATTTACCTATTTATACACAAAAGTGTAAAACCCGTGCAAGTTATCCAACCCGTGAAACCAGGCCACTTATGGCTTTTATAAACAATATTTTCAAACTCTGCATTTGCCTTTGTCTTTGCCTTTGGCTTTGAGGTCCGATCTTGGTTCCCCAACTAAGTTAAACAAATCAAAATTAAAGTAAACATCAGCTTCTGTTCGAAGCCCAATCAATTGCTAATTGAATTTCACAATGAAATGCGACAGTTTCATCTTGAGCGCAAATTAAAATTAAAGTAAACATCAGCTTCCGTTTGAATCCCAATCAATTGCGCCCTTTTGCGTTTCAAGTTCCCACCAAATTGCATCGGTCAGCATAATTGAATTTCACAATGAGATGCAACAGTTTCATCCTAAGCTTTTAATCTAAACATAAATTGAAGTTCTAAAGTTCAAAAAGAAAAGCTCCTGGCCGAGGTTCATTGGATTAGATTTAGAAATAAAGCAGCAGTCCTATTTTCATCGTGACCGCGATCGGTTGTATAAAACATTAGAAAGTAAAAAGTGTCTTGTATTAAAAGTGTTTAAGAATAAAAGGTTTATCACCAAATAAATATAATAAAAAAAATTGTATTTTTTTAATTCATCGAACAACACAAAATTTAATTGGCGCCCAACGTGGGGCCGCGTCTAAAAAAGTTCCAAAAAATTATTTAATGAAATATAAGTTAAATATAAACGGAGCTCGCGCGGCCAACAACTCTTCATTTTTAGTGGAAAAATTAAAACATCCACCAAACGGCACAACCAAGTGGCAGTGATCGTTAAAAAAAAATTAAATGGAAATTAATAAATGAAATAATCCATTTAAAGGTGAATTTAAAATAAAGGTGGACCAAAATTTTAAACAAAACAATACAAGAACACACAAATACAAATACAAATTAAAAAAAAAAAAAAAAACAATAAAAAACCGAAAACGCATTAAAAAAAAAAAAAAACTGTTTTATCAAACAAGAACTTTCAACAACAAAAAAACAACACGCTGAAACAATAAAATTAAAGAAGGAAGGAAGGCCATTCTCACGCCATTAATCTTCGCTGAATCCAAGAAGGAAGATACCCTCAACATCATAGAAGGAAGACCCCATCGGGACAGTTTCGTGAGGAATTAATTTTCAATAATAACAAAAAATTATTTATTTTAAAAAGATTATAATTTAAAATTAGGGAATTGAGAAAAAATATTTAAAAAAAAAAAAATTAAACATTGATAAAAATAGTAAGTTAAATCGCGAACCTAGATTTAATAATTAATAAAGAAACAATCTGGAAGATTTAATAAATAGCTTTGGTGAATTAAATTTAAAAATGGCAACCGGAGGTTCAGCACCAAATTTTTCTGCAGGTAGTATAGCCACAGCGGGAGGCTTAACAGTGGAATAAATAAATAGATTAATAAATGTTCAGTTGAATGAAGTGACCAGGAAAATAGAAGGTTTAGAAGGAAGGTTAGCCACAGATGCAAACACTGTGGAAGATTATAAAATTCAAGCAATTGACCCAACTATAAAATGCGATACCACACTTGAAGTGGTAAAATCTTTACCAAAATTCACTGGGGAACCAACACAATATGTAGGATGGAGGGAAGCTGCAGAAACTGTAATGAGTCTTTATAAAATTCAAAGCGAACAATATTTTATTGCCTTAACAATTTTACGAAATAAAATTATGGGAGCTGCCCATGATGCTCTTACCAATCATGGCACCGTTTTAAATTTTCAAGCAATCTTATCTAGATTGGACTTTATATATAACGATAAACGACCAATACATATACTCGAGTCAGAACTAAGTATCCTCAGGCAGGGACGAATGACAGTTACAGAATTTTATAATGAAGTCAATAAAAAAATGACTTTATTAATAAACAAAACCATAATGACATACGGAAAGGAGAGCGTAGTTACCAAGGAAACAAACAAAATAATAAGGAGCAATGCTCTACGAATATTTATATCCGGACTAAATGGATCTATCTCAGAAACACTTTTCTCATTAAATCCACCAGATTTGCCCAATGCTTTGGCAAAGGTCCAAGAATTAGAATCAAATAATTTCCGTGCTCAATTTGCAAATAGGTTTAATGGATTTAAAAATGAAAATAAATATCAGGGAAACAACTTACGATTTAATCAAATACGACAAAATAATAATTCTAATAAAATGGGAAATAATTTTAGTAATAACCAAAATTATAATTGGCCACAAAGGGGAAATTTTTGGCAAAACAATAATCAAAATAACAATCAAAAGCAACAAGCCGTCGAGCCAATGGATGTTGATCCATCGATTCAACTCCAGAATAAACCTTATAATAATCGGCAGCCGAATAATAATTGGCAGGGAAATAATAATCAAGGAAGAAATAATAATTGGCAGGCAAATAATAATCAAGGAAGATATAATAATAATTATTATCAAAATAATAATCGTTCTAATTATTATCACACAAATCAAAATAGAGAGCAAATTCAAGCTCAAAAAAGGGAACCAAATGGAACAGTAAATCAACCAGCTAATAAAATAACCAGATTAAATAATATTAATGAAGATCATTTTTTAGACCAGACCCCTACAGGGGAATGCCTTATTTAAATAGGATAGACAGGAAAACAAAAAAGCAGTTGAAGATTTTAATAGATACAGGAGCCACTGCATGTTATATAAAAAAGGGAATTTTTGAAAATAAAAATGAGTTATCAATATACAAAAAGGTAACTACAGTTCATGGGTATTCAATTATAAAATATTATCATATTATAAATATATTTGAAACAAGACATTTATTTTATGAAATCGAAGGATTAGAATCTGACCTTCTAATTGGATTCAATTTATTAAGAAAAATTGGAGCTATAATAAATATAGAAAAGGGAGTCTTGGAATATAAAGGGAAAATAGAAAAGTTAAAATATTATGATAATGAGGAAAAAAATGAAATAAGTTTAATTGAAGTAAATAATATTCTTCCGTTAAAAGAATTTATTATAAAAAAATATTTCGATGATAAAAGTAGCGAAAAAACAGATTCATTATTTGTGGAAAATAGTGAGAAAAGCTTGGGATTCGAAAATCCTGAGAACGCCGACGTAGAAATATCCGTCAATAAAAATAAAAATATCTTGGGAATCAAAAATCCTGAGAACGCCGACGTAGAAATATCCGTCAATAAAAATAAAAATATCTTGGGAATCAAAAATCCTGAGAACGCCGACGTAGAAATATCCGTCAATAAAAATAAAAATATCTTGGGAAATAAAAATCCTGAGAACGCCGACGTAGAAATATCCGTCAATAAAAATAAAAATATCTTGGGAATCAAAAATCCTGAGAACGCCGACGTAGAAATATCCGTCAATAAAAATAAAAATATCTTGGGAATTAAAAATCCTGAGAGTACCGACGAAGTAAATACCGTCAAAAATCAAATAAATAAAAATCGTTTGAAATGTAAAAATTTCAAGCCCGCCGTCGTTGAGTTATCCGACAAACAACAGATAAATAATTTAGGTACTAATCAATTAGACGAATTAAAGGAAAAAATAGTTCACTATATTGAAAAAGAGCATTCAAAGATTAATATGCAAATTCCTTTTAGAACAGACATAAAAGGGGAAATAAATCTTATTCATGACAGGCCAATATATGGGAAACAATATCCGTATGCTTTATCTGTCACGGACTTCGTGAATAGTGAAATCAGTAGAATGTTATCAGAAGAAATTATAAGGCCTAGCCGAAGCCCTTACAATTCACCAGTTCTGGTAGTCCCAAAGAAAGGAGAAAATCAAGACGGAAGCCGTAAATTAAGACTCGTTATTGATTATAAAAAATTAAATGAAAGTACCATACCTGACAGGTACCCAATGCAAGACCCATCAGTAATTCTATCCAATTTGGGAAAAGCAAGATATTTTTCAACAATAGATTTAGAATCAGGTTTTCATCAGATATTAATGAAAGAATCTGATGTCGAAAAAACATCATTTTCAATAAATAATGGAAAATACGAATTTTTAAGAATGCCATTCGGACTAACAAATGCACCAAGAATTATCCGCTTCCAAAAAATATTGGGGAACTAAGAAGTTTCCTAGGCCTTACGGGCTATTATAGAAAATTTGTTTTAAATTACGCCTTCATAGCGAAACCTCTAACCAAATATCTTGGAGGTCATAATGGCAAAATTTCAAAAAGAATGTCAACAAAAATGTTAATTCAGCTGGATGATCCAGCTATTAAAGCTTTCAACGAGCTGAAAGAAAATCTAATTGCTCAAGTAGAACTAGTTCAACCGGACTATAATAAAAAATTTACCCTGACCACCGACGCTTCGGACGTAGCAATTGGTGCAGTATTATCCCAAGAAGGTAAACCAATTACATTTATTTCAAAAACCTTGACTAAAACAGAACAAGTTTATGCAACAAATAAGAAAGAACTTTTAGCCATAGTATGGGCCCTTAAAAAATTAAGAAATTACTTATACGGAGTGATTGGAATTGAAATTCAAACCGATCATCAACCATTATCTTTCGCAATTTCTGATAAAAATCCTAATATCGAAATGAAACGCTGGTATTCCTTCATAGAAAGTTTCACTCCAAAAGTCATTTATAAGCCAGGTAAAACTAATGTAGTTGCAGACGCCTTATCAAGGATTCAAATCAACAACTTAACTGACAGTAACGAATCGGTCTCAGATCAAAACACTCAGCATTCAGCAGAGAGTAGTTTTGAGAATGTTATACAAGAAACCCGTAAACCCTTAAACCAGTTTAAGCAACAATTGCTATTAGCAACGGGGAGGTATACAATACATGAGTCGGTTAATATATTCGAAAATACCAGACATATAATAGAATTTGACACTCCCGAAAATTTGATATCAATCTTAAGGGAATATATTCCTCCTAATTTAACAGTCGGTATTCATTGTACTTTAGAGGACTTTTATAGAATTCAAAAACCACTTAAAGATAATTTTATGAATAAATTTTTGTATACAAGAATATTTGTCCAAGATGTAGAAAATTCTGAAGACAGAGCACTTATAATCGAAGAAACACATTGTAGAGCGCACAGGGGACTAGACGAAAATTATAAACAAATCAGTAGATTGTATTATTGGCCAAACTTACTTACAAAATTAAAAGAATATATAAAAAATTGTAAAATTTGCAACGAAAACAAATATAACAGACATCCAATTAAAATTCCAATTGGAGAAGCCCCAATCCCAAGTAAAGAAGGCGAAAATTTACACATTGATATATATTACGCGCAAAGTCTTACTTTCATAACTTGTATTGACGCTTACTCAAAATTTCTAGTAGTAAAAGAAATCCAAAATAAATTAAATATCGAAAATAAAGTAATGGAACTTCTTCAACAATTTCCGCAAGCCAAAATAATAATGACCGATAATGAACCGAGCTTTACCTCGGCCCAATTTAAATCTTTTGCACAAAGGTGCGGTTTAACTTTACATTACGCAGACCCGAGGCACAGTACCTCAAACGGACAAGTTGAAAGGGCACATTCTACATTAACAGAATTAGCTCGATGCATAAAAGAAGAATTTAATTTAACAGACTATTCCGAAATAGTAATAAGAGCCGCTCAAGAATATAATCAGAGCATTCATTCAACAACGAACCAAAAACCTTTTGACGTACTATATAATAAAATAGAGCACGATAACATTCCTAAAATTTTAAAAAATACACAAGAAAAAATGTTAGAAATACATAATGAAAACAGAAAAAACAAAGATTATCATGTAGGACAGGTAGTTTATGAGAAGAAACACGGGGAAAGAAATAAACTTAAAACTAGATATAAAAAACAAGTAGTTAAAGAAAATTTACCTAACAAAATAATAATCAACAATAGAAATAGGATTATTCACAAAGATAATATAAAATTCTAAATATTTATATATTACTTTTTTTTACCTTTTGCAGAAAATGTTTTATCAGGTGCTCATATTACACCTTATTTTATTAACAAAATCAGAAATAATTGACTATACAAGTCACGAGTATCTTTTATTCAAGGACAATAAAGACGTATTGACGTACGATTCATACGCAGATTTATTCCACGTAACTAACTTAAGTTTTTATAAAGAAATAATAAAATTGGAATCAGATAATATAAAAAGGGATTCTAATAAAAGGTCACAATGGGAAATTAAATATGACATAGAAGTAATCGAATTAATTTTATCACAATTAATATCAACTAGATCAAAAAGAGGTATAAACGAGTTAGGCACTGTATGGAAATGGTTAGCTGGAACCCCGGATCATGATGATTTTATTAAAGTTCAGAATAAAATCAATGAATTAATTGAAAATAATAATAAGCAATCTATTATCAATTCCAAATTGTTCAAAGAAATTGAATCTCTTTCTGATGATTTTAAAAATGTTTTTATTGATCAAGATTTACCACTGCGAAAACATCGTTTACGATTACTAACATTTGATCTGCAAAATTTAATTGACACAATTACACTAGCAAAAATTGATGTTTTTAATACCAAAATTTTGAACAATGATGACATCATGGAAATATTAAAACATGAACAAAAACCAGTAATTATCGCTGATTTAATGGACATCTCTGTATTTAAAATCGCACTCCATAAAGAACTTTTAATCATTTATATAAAATACCCAATAATTAAAAATAGATGCGAAATTTATCACGCTAGAGCGATATCTCAAAAAGATGGGAAACTAGTATTAAGCAATGAAGTCGCAAAATGCGCAAATATGTTTTATGAAATGTCTAACTTTAAAAACGAACTTTTTAATAATTATTGCACTTTAATTAAGGAAAAAGTTGTTTCACCCGATTATTAAATGGAGAGAAATCGACTTGTAAAAAAATAAGAGAAAAAAATAAAAAAATTGACATCATACAAGATGGTGCCATTCTTATAACTGGTAACAATATTGTTAACAACTCCCATTTAAACGGTTCATTTTTAATAACATTTAATGACACAACCAATATTAATAATATCTCATATACCAATTTGGAAAACAAAATTCTTGATTACATAACTACGAATCACTTCAAAAATTATGAAATATCCGATTATATACTATCAAATAACTCGGAACTTTCTTTAGATAATATAAACATTTTAAATCCATTTATTAAAATTAATAATACTAAAATATCACTTACCTTTATATTATTAATTTTAATCATTATATATTTGATTTTTTTACTTATTATAAAATACAAAAATGCTATATTATTTGTAACCAAAAAACAACGGCCAGAACCAGAAAAATCTATTAACCAAGAAAATTTTATAACAGAATTAAGAGAGCAATTAAATGAATTTCATATTGAATCGGGACGATCCATTTTAGAAGGGGGAGAGTTATCCAACCCGTGAAACCAGGCCACTTATGGCTTTTATAAACAATATTTTCAAACTCTGCATTTGCCTTTGTCTTTGCCTTTGGCTTTGAGGTCCGATCTTGGTTCCCCAACTAAGTTAAACAAATCAAAATTAAAGTAAACATCAGCTTCTGTTCGAAGCCCAATCAATTGCTAATTGAATTTCACAATGAAATGCGACAGTTTCATCTTGAGCGCAAATTAAAATTAAAGTAAACATCAGCTTCCGTTTGAATCCCAATCAATTGCGCCCTTTTGCGTTTCAAGTTCCCACCAAATTGCATCGGTCAGCATAATTGAATTTCACAATGAGATGCAACAGTTTCATCCTAAGCTTTTAATCTAAACATAAATTGAAGTTCTAAAGTTCAAAAAGAAAAGCTCCTGGCCGAGGTTCATTGGATTAGATTTAGAAATAAAGCAGCAGTCCTATTTTCATCGTGACCGCGATCGGTTGTATAAAACATTAGAAAGTAAAAAGTGTCTTGTATTAAAAGTGTTTAAGAATAAAAGGTTTATCACCAAATAAATATAATAAAAAAAATTGTATTTTTTTAATTCATCGAACAACACAAAATTTAATTTGCATGTGTAAGTAGCCACGCTGTAATACATCAAGCCGAATAGAGCTTAATCTAAACCATCCAAACTTTGAGTGAACCAACAAAATGACCCTGGAAACGGATACCACAGTCTGTGGGATTTGCAAAAAGACCCGTGCCTCTGATGGTATCCAAAATTGGGTACAATGCGATAATTGCAAAGAGTGGTACCACTTTGTCTGTGCTGGAGTGAACAGTACTATTTCGCAGCTGGATTGGACTTGCGCCTTGTGCAAAGTCGCTGAAACAGATGCGGCTTCAACAAGCGGACTGCAACATCAACTGGAAAAGGACAATCCATTTGATTTACAAATCAATTAAGTCAATTTGGATATCTCGAAATTGCAAACCAGTGCAAGCCTGAACTCGAATCCCACCAATACAATCACACCATGTCCAAATAACTTGACGTTGGCAATGCTGGAAGAAACACGCGAAGCTGAAATGAAGTAAGTCGATCAAAAATACAAAAATATTGCTGTCCCAAACACAGGGAGCAACCGCTATGTTACTTCCATCAATATTAATTGGACCAACTGCATCCCAGCTAGCCGCAAGACAGGTGCTATCTCCGGATCTGCCTACCTTCAATAGCAACGCAGAGGACTGGCCAATTTTCATCAGCATGTACGAAAATAGCTGCGCCGTAGTCGGCTTCTCAAACGCTGAAAACATGCTTCGACTCCAGAAGTGCTTCAAAGGAAAAGCCTTTGAATTGGTGCGTGATAAGTTACTACTTCCAGCGCTAGTTCGAGAAGTTATCAACACCCTGAAAACCTTTTATTAGACGCCCAGAACATATCCTTGATTGTTTGATCAACAAAATCAGGAAGGTCAACGTACACAAAGACAGATTGAAATCTCTCATCGATTACGCTAAGGCATGCGCAACTATGGAGGCCTGCAATCTGACCTCTCATCTTGACAGCCCAACGCTCCTGCGCGAGCTTGTTGATAAGCTGCCCGCGCAACAGAAGCTCAACTGGGCCTTACACCCCCGCTGTAACGACATACCAGTTGTTAAGTCATTCAGCGACTGGGTGTATAAATTAGCAGAGGCAGCATCAACCGTTATAGCCGTACCAAGTTTAAGGACCAGCACAAGCTCACTAAGGAATGGACAACGATGATGATTCTAAATCAGATCAAAAAGCAGCTTCAAGCCTCACATGTGCGATGTGAAAATCAGCTAAACATCAAGCTGCCCAGTGTCAGAAATTTAATTACTTAATTTAATTACTACTGAAGAACGGCAGCGCATAATTAATGAGGCTTAAGCGGGCTAGAGCTGCAAATGCTTTTCAAGACGTGACTGTGGCGTCGACAATTGTCAGTTCGAGCACCACCCACTTCTGCACAGAGATGCACCGAAGGCAGTACTCGTCAGTGTCCACCATAATGATAGCGACCGTGAAGAACAATACTGCCGAATCGTGCCAGTCACTCTATATGGAAGCGGAGTAACTTTCAACACCTTTGCCTTTCTGGATGAAGGCTCATCTGTCACGCTAGTTGACGAAAATATTTTGCGGGTCCTTAAAGTTTCCTTAACACTGGAACCACTATGCCTATAATGGACTAGCGAAACCACTCGCATGGAGGAAACATGTACCAAAGCTCACATTCAAATATCAGAAGCGGGAAGTCAAAAAAGGATGTGGCTAAACAACGTACGCTCAGTTAAAAACCTGGTTTTACCAAAGCAAAGCGTCGATGTCAACAAACTATGTAACCAATATTCACACTTGCCAGTCATACTTTAACGCACAACCAATGCTGTTAATTGGCGCCAACAACTGGACTTTGGCAGTACCTCGGAAGATTCGTAAGGGAAGACACAACGCTCCTAAAGCCTCAAAGAGCTTACTGGGATAGAGCATTCAAGGATCAAGCAATTCAAACCGTCACGGCTCCTTGCATCACTGTGACTGTAACTGGCCAGAAATCGAAAAAGCTGTGAAGGAAAGCTTTAATGTAGACCGTATCGCACCGCGGGAGCTCCACTCTGAAAACGATAAAAAGGCTATAGGTAGTCTGGAAGAAACTTGTAAAAAAATTAACGGCCATTATGAAGTTGGCTTGCTTTGGCGCGATAAGGAGGTAACCTTTGCCAGAAAGCTATTCTACTGCATTAAAACGCCTCAATTGCCTACGAGCCAAAACTAACAAGGATCCTGACCTGTTCGATCAAATACAACGACAAAACGACAATCTCATAGTAAAAGGCTACGCAGTCGAGCTCCTACCCGAAGATGTAGCTCACAAGCAAGATCGAGTATGGTATCTAACAATTTACTTTGCCCTAAATCCTAACAAGCCAAATAAAATAAGGCTAGAATGGGATGCTGCTTCAAAAAGCCACTGAAAATCGCTTAATGATTTTATGCTGCATGGACCCGATTATCTGCACCCATTGACTGATATTCTAATGTCATTGAGAGTCGGTCGTATGTGCAGACATCGCCGAAATGTTTCATCAGATAACTATTCAAGAAAGCGATAGACATGTACAACGATTTCTATGGCTTACCAAAAATTGTCAGGCACCAAGGATTTTTGTCATGCGCGCAATTACTTTTGGAATTTGCTGCGCTCCTTGCATTGCTTACCATGTACAAGAATTCTTATCCGCGTGCTTATGAATCCATAACACAAGCTCACTACGTAGACGATCTCATAGACAGCTACAAGGACTACAATGAAGTAAAAGATATTCACTCCGAAGGCGGATTCATTATCAGAAATTGGATTTCCAACTCTACCGCAGTTCTTCAACATCTCGGAGAGCGCCAAATCGACACCCAAAATTATCTTGATAGATCATCGGTCTACTACTACACGCTGCTGTTTCCTACCTCCGTATAAAGCGAGGAGACGACAACGAAACTGTATTAGTAGCCGCCAAGTGTAAAGTCGCGCCTTCAATGATGAAACACTCTGAACGGCTCTCATGGAAGCTGAAACCATCATCAATTCCAGACCATTAACCTTTGTATCCCTAGATTCAGCAGACCATGACGCCCTTACCCTAAAACACTTCCTATTAGGCTCATCGAGCGACTACAAACCAAGAGCAGATCACAACACCGATCCAAGGCTGCAGTGGCATCAAACGCAATCATTTGCTGATAAGTTTTGGAAACGATGGGTAAAGGAATATACACCAACACTAACTAGGCGCGGCAAATGGTTCACTAAACGCCTCCCAATCGCCGTTGGTGATGTAGTCGCCGTCATTGATGATCAACTACCGAGGAACCTGTGGCCAAAGGGGCGTATTAGTGACGTAATAAAAGTCAAGGATGGGAAAGTTCGCAGAGTTTCCATTTGAATACCAAAAGAAACTATGATCCCCCCAGTCGCCAAAATAGCAGTCTTGGACGTCGGATTTGAGGAAAGTTATATTGTACACTGGTTACCGCCGCTCGATACTAGAGAATTAAAAACACTTCTTTTGAAATTGAATTGTTTCGAAACTGGAAAGTTATAACTTCACAACTTTATAATGCCAAAGATTATGGTGCATCATACAAAAATAAAGGAAACTAACTTCGGCAAGATGAAATAATGGAGTTATGAAAGGTTTCTAGTTAATTTTCCAATTTCTTCTATAACAGCTATTTGAGCGCTTATTGTGGAAGGAACGATTGCAATAGATCAAAAAAAGTTGTTGTACCAACTAAACAGTTATTTTGTGACATAACTTAAGTAATTTGGTTTATTGTTTAGCAGTGCCTAATATATTTTCACTGTTTTGTGTTTGGCTTATGGTTAATGATATAAGCATAATGAAACTATTATTAGAGATGGGTGCCTTCCCTTTCGCTCCTATTATTATTAATTTAAAAGTTGAAATCAAAATTAATACTGAAATACTATAAGCGAGAAGCGAATTGATGCGATCTTAATTTAATTATGTGTAGTTACCGACACATGCACCAAGATTATTCCTATAAAATCCAGAAGAACAGTCCAATTGGGATACCGCAGGTGCAGCATAGTTGAGACGTGTATAATGCTGATGTATTGCCAATGGATATCGAGAATTATTTGTCCTGGGTGCAGATTCTATAGTTACAGGTGGAATTGTAGTTGAAGTCGTTGTAGTGGTTGAGCTTGTTGTGGTTTTTCTGTAGCATCGAAATGATCCCTTCGTGTTGTGGCAATCATAGTTTGAGGGACAGTTATGTGTATTTAGAATGCACTCATCATCGTCTTAAAAGAAAAGTTTAATCAAATATAAAGTTAAGTTAAAAATGACACACAATCCTTACTTCGAAGTCCGAAGCTTTAAATAACAGTGACACAATTTTTTATTCTTATTGAGCTGATTTTGAAGTTGTAAAACAATTCCCAAGCGGCCAAAAAAACAATAATTTGCACACTTATCTCGCAGATTCAAAAATTATATTGTATTCCAAAAAAGAGTTTAACATGTTAGATTAGGTATAAGTAGTTGGGGATGACGGAGTTCAGCCACCACATATTGATCCTTGAGAGTACGGTGTTCCCCGACGCTCGTCGGTTAGTTAGTCTTCTCTAAACCTCTTGTCATTTGTGTGAATCGGTGTAGGTTTGGATTCCTCATGCCACGTATGAGTCTACTGTAGGGTCCCAATTGTAATTGAAACGTTTTTCTTATTAATTTGTATCAGAGTTTTGGTTCCCTTGCTATCGTGATTGTAAAGTTTACCTTCGATGTTCTGAATGTGCTTACAGGATGCATGTCCTTCTTGGGACGTCCAGGAACACGCAGCGACTGTTGCTGAGGTTATCTTGAGGGAGTCTAGGGCTCTAAGAACCGCTTGACATGGGGACATATATATTAATGACCTTCGTTAACGACTTCGCCTTTGCGCGATGGTAAAAACACCTCATATAATTGGCAAAGCTAACAATAGCAAGGCGACTATCCATCGTTTACTTATTGTCTAACTTTTTTGTAGCCTCGGGTGGTGACGATTCTTTACGAACAGCTAACCGTAACTATGCCATCTGGTTGCTCACAATAATTTCGGACATAATTAATGGATTAGATATTAAGCGAATAAATACCACTATATACCATAACATGTTTACCAAAGGCATTACTCTGCGCAGACATCAAAAACGTAAGAATCATAGCTTTTATAGTTTTTGAAAATTCGACGATCGTACGGATGAACAGACTGACAGGTCCAAAATCTATTCGGCTTAAAATCAGGAAAATGTATACGTGTTATAATTCAGCTGAAGAGCTAGTTGGATGGCTTAAAGGGCGCCGAGCATTAAGTTCCAGATAGCGAGTCCCCTGCACCGAAGGGTAGCTGCAAATAGGATTGGCGTTCGGAATGGGAGAGAGCAAAGGGAGAGATCTAAGGGGTCATTCGAATCGTGTACAGAGGTAATCTGGCTGGGAGCCTAGGATAACAAATGGGAGCGCAGAATAACTCAGTCGGTAATGTTAAAAACGGCATCGAGGTCAGTACACGGGCAAAAGAAGGCCCCAACACAGCAAGCAGGTCCTCTGGAAGGGCAGATAGCTTAAGTCATACTAAAACGTCTGGCCATCAGCTTCATAACGGCAGACCAAATCTCAAAGTAGGATTTCTCGCATGAAGATTTAGCCTAGGCAAAAGCGGTCATGCCTGACTTCGACATTGCAAAAATCCTATGTCGTGAGAGGATCGGATCCTTCACAGCTCTCTGGCCCCACAGACATCTTAATCCTCATAAACATGTTCAACACGAAAATCCCTTGAGTGGTGCTCCATGAACGTGTTGACTTTCACAAACAAGAAGCTCGTCTATGCATTTACGATAGGGACAAGCTAGCTGCGGACTTGCGACAACCAGAGCAAAGATGGTCCAGCTAAGAAATATAACAACCGCTGATAACTACTGAAGACTTCAACAAACACAGTAAAATTACTTAATACCTCAGTAAACACAGTAAAATTACTGGAAAAATCCGCAATTAACTGAAAGCATTGGAGACCACAAGAGCCATCACAAGCACTAAATAGAGGCATAACAGGCAACATCAAAATGAAGAATACATGTAAAATGGTAAGACCATTTTGTTGGGTATACGGATAGAATAGAATACGCACGATTCACTGTTGTCGCCAAACAGAGAAACTACCCAGGGCTCACGACACCGACAGGCAACCCGCAACAGGAGTAAAATATGGTCGGCACATGCTTGCACAAGTAAATGTAGGCATCGACATCGAACCCAGGAGAACTTTTATATGCTGTGCACTAACACGGAGAACTACTTCTAGGAGTAGATTTCCTCGAGCAATGAACGCTACAACACCGATCGGAGGAATCACTGCACAAATTAAGCAAAACAAAAAAAACTGACAGAGAAATATACAGAGGAAGAAATCCAGGAGACGCTTAAAAAAGAACTGGAAAAGATGATCAAGGGCATTGCCCACATAGCCAAACACAACTATTTATGAAGCATGACCGTCCTATTATGCAGATATACTACACCCGAAACCGAGCGATGCAATCCATTATAAATGAGCAAGTGGCCGAACTTTTGGCACAAGACCTCGCACTCCGCAAACAGCTGTCCGGTGATAATCGTAGAGAAGAAAAAAAAGCAAGACTGTGTTTAAAATATATAAGCAGCTGAATGTACAACACTAGCACACTATATCTAAAAAGTGTCAAAAAGGGAGTCAAGTTCAAGTGGGATGAAGAAAGGGAAAGAGACCCAAGCCTTAAAGCGTGCGGTATATTGCCCAGGCTTTACAGACTGACAATATTAAAGTACGCTACTGTAAGAGGAAGCTAACCATAGCGAGGTGGGGTCACTAAGAAATACGGAAAACCAATCCCCGGGTAATGGCAACCTACTGCTGGCAAGACAGGCATCGTGATATCAAGCAATACGTGCGACACTGCGAAGCATGCCTCAAGGAAATGCTTACATAAATCGCACAAGCACCGTAGGAAACAATATGAGGAGACTTTGTCGGACCATAACCAAGATCAAGCCTCCGTAGCAACATGTTATTATGCCTCTTTGTTGGTAGAACACAGAAAGCGTGCAGTTTCCCCGCTTTGAACTACGTATAACTGCTCGATTACAAATTTCAAATTGGTACAGTGGGCCGAATAGGTAAATTGAGTAAGAATAATTTGGTCTGTTTTTGCAAAAAAGCGGCCTGGTAATTAGGGCTGACCTGATGACCTTTGAAAAAGGCCCAATTTGCAGTTCTGTTGCAACGCTTGTGCCGAGGTTGCGAACGAGATGAAATTGCTCATGCGCCAAATAGGGCTGATTAGCTGATTCGGCGTTGCTAGTGATAGTTTACGTCTTTGCGGTGGAATCGCAGCTTAATAGCTGTGAGCTATTAGAGAAGTCCCCTAAGCGAAAGAAAGGCGCTAATGATAACCAGCAAAAGGGGCATACTTCGCAGCCGGAACAGCAGAGCACTCTCGCAGATCAGCACATAACACTTAAATGTTGCTAGCATGCTGATTTTAAAAAGATGAGCTACAAAAGATTCGGTATCCGAACGATTTTTCAGCTGTGGTTTCACAATCACCAACTCTAGTTGCAAGCAGTTCAAATTCAAACATCGTATTTGCGGGAAAGAGCCTTTAATAGATATTATCAATTACCTTGGCAAGACAAGTCTGCCGCTGTACAAAGAAATTAAAAAACAATACAATTTAAATTTAACAGTTGTTTTTTTTTAATTAACTGATAATTATTTTTTAATTTAATCTGTATAGCTGCACTTTCGTACATTTTTGACCTAAGAAACATTTTGCTCTGACAAGAGGCACCCCAGATAGTATTAATGTTATTTTGTCCTCACATGTAAACTCATGCAATCGAATTTTGCGAGTTTTTTTTAGTTTTTCCCTCCATGTTTAGTGAGAGACATTTCCGCAGACTGGCAACGCTATGCAATCTTCTGGTATTTTTTTCGTCGATCTGAGGACCGAGGTGAAAAAAAACCGTTGACGAAAAGTGATCGCCAGCTGTTTGCCTTTCTCTCTCTCTCATGACTGGCGGACAGTTTTTTTTCGATCTGAGTACTAGGCTATAGTATAAAGGCGAAAAGTCATACAATCTTTCAAGACCACTGTCCAAACGAGGTTTTGGTAGCCATATTCTCGAAATCTTAAAAATCATTCAAACGAATACATTGTTTTCGCAAGGCAGACTTTCTGAGGCTAAATAATTTTATTTCTGGCTTTAATTAGTATGATCTTTACTTATGCAATAATATATCTGAGCAGTTAATGTTTTTTACACTGCAATAAACTCTGTTTTTAATGTCTGTGTTCCGTGGTACTATCCGTTAATCTCCAATAAATTATCTTTATTTAACAAAGAGTTGACATTCTTAAGAAATGTAAAGTCCAGACTTTTTAGGAAATATAAAAATACTGGTTCTCCCACGACCCGAAACAGTTTTATAACTTCGTTAGCACGAATCTTTGATAGGCACAGCAGAAGACTAATTGGCCTATTTCGATTTTGATGCTTAAAAACAATGAAGCTAGGTCAATTTTACGATAATTAGATAGAAGTCAGATTTTAATAAAAATTAACGGTACTTCTGAAATTTAAAAAAATGACGATATCTCCGGTATAAGGGTATATATTAAGAAACAACGAAGCTATAATTTTATTTCTCTTTTCTTTCCGATTGTTCATATGGGAACTATATAGGAGTGCAATCGGGTCTGTTACTATTTAAATAGACGGACAGACGGACGGAGAGAAAGATAGGCGGACGGATAGACGGACATGGCCAGATGGCTAGTATAAAAATGGAGTTCTTACCATTACTAGTAGTTGGAATTGTTGGCGGTCATCGCGCAGGCGCCATAAACAAGTTTGTGAAAAGTAATTTTAAATAAATAAGATCTGTATAATTATACATTCAAACTAATGATGAGATTACGATCCTTGCAAAAATGGCTTAAGCAAATAAACTTCTTGGAGCTATTAATATCTAAATAGTCTTAAAAATATATATAGTTGTTTTACAATTAATACGGTATACATTAAAAGATGAAAAGAACGCAATAAAGTTGTGTTCAAGGCACTTGGTGCTTGGAGAACTATGAGTAATATTGTAGTTAAAAACACGAATTGAGTCCAAATGGAAGTAGTCTGAAAACTGGTACTTCTAAAGGACGTATCCGTCGAATTTATTTCAATTAAGAAGGGATGATGGTAAGATGGTGAAGGAGGATCAAAGCTTCACATCCAAAAGGCGCAGTCTGTCTATATAAAAATGTAATCGGAGTCGAGTCTCCCAGCTTAAACAGGAAAAACTGATTTTGGGCGGATTCTATCATAGCTTCTAACATGTATTGAAAAGTGTAGAACGAACTACTTAAGAGCTATTTGTCTTAAGGGCCATACGGTATAGTGAAATAACTGTATCTGGTGACACATCTGAATTTGATTGAAAACAACGAATTTATTTTTTCAGATTTTTTCTATTTTTATTTGCACATTACGATTATGTTACTTCCGAAATTCGTCGCTGCTCGCTTTTGGGGTTCAAGTAGATTGTACAAAATCGGTGCTTCTTCTAGCTCATAAAATCCTTTCACTTTGGCCATTACCCGACATGCCATTTTTGTTTTCTGTAAACAACTTTTTATCGCCACACATATAAGCTGTAGCCTTACTGCCAAGTATCCATGTAGACTCCGTTTCATCGCATATTTCATAAATGATAGTATGGCTTTGTCCCGCCTTGCGCTCCCTATCGCTTTTTGCGAAATGAACAACTGCAGTCTACTATTTCTCTTTATATTTCCCACTCTAACTGTAATGGTGTGGAAAGGTAACTAATTTCTCGTTCCGATTGATTCCCAAGCCTCTTTTGCTAAGCTGCACTTTTTTATTAAGTTGACGTCGACTCCTTCCCACCGAGCAATATGCAAGACCATTTTTTTGTGTTTTAAACATAATAGTCTGTTTCATTCCAAGTCAAACTTAATTTTTTGTCTGAGGTTAAGCGAAAGCTCCCTTCTTTTGGATCTCCATAAAGTTAAATCAGTCTATTTACCGGGTCCCGACGAATTCCAGGCTGAAAGTTTTTCGAAAACGTTATTACACCCCACTTGCAACATCTTTGTAGATCAATTATATCACCATGTCAACATGGATTTATAAGGCGAAGATCTACGACCACAAACCTCTTAGAACTAACGTCTTTTGTAATAAATGGCTTCAAAAAGAACATTAGCTGGCACTGATTTTAGTAAAGCGATTGATTAAGTAAATCACTCGCTTCTTGTGTTAAACCTAGACTTATTAGGGTTTCCATGTCATCTTCTAACATGGATCTTAAGTTATCTAAGTGGTAGGACTCAACGAGTCCTCTTAAAAACTCGGTCTCTAATTTAATCCGAATTACTACAGGCGTCCCACAAGGAAGCCACCTTGGCCCACTTCTTTTTACTTTATTTATAAACGATCTCCCTCTAGTCTTGACAAAGTCGCGTGTCCTAATGTACGCAGATGACGTTAAGTTATGCCTGCAATATAACGAAATTTCCAGCAGTTCAGACTTACAATTGAACCTAGATGCTTTTTAAACATGGTGTTGTGAAAATCTTTTTGATTTAAATAGTGTAAAGTAATGACATTTTTTAGGGTGAACCCACAATATGCCACGTGTACGCTGAGTGGTTGTGCGCTGTCTAAAATCACGCATGTTGATGACCTTGGCGTCCTTCTTGACCCAAAACTTAAGTTTTGTCACCATATTACTTCTGTGGTGAATAAAGCCAGGGGAGTACTAGGCGGTCAATGGAACAACTTTTATTTATAAACTTATTCACGGGGATGTGGAGAGTCCCGAGTACTGGGTCGCATAAACTTCTCTGTTCCTAATAGAATTACCAGGAACTATGTTCCTCTTACTTTAAATATTTGTAGATCTAACTATGATATACATGAACCGTTTAGAGTACTGTGAACGACTATAATAGACTATACTATGTTATTTCTACTATCGACTCTTTGTCAAGCCTAAAAGCATTAAGTTTATCTTACTTAGCACAAAATTAGTATTAGTATTAGTCTCGTACGTATTTCTAACTTAGTCCGTCCGCTTCCATATTGTCCTTTTTCACTTCTCGCGATTTCGTTTTTACACCCATTGGGTAATAGGGCTCCGCGCGTAACTAGCACTGCTTGGTGTCGTAAGGGACACTTGTTTACGCTGATCATAGTGCATCAACGTCAGAATATGTATTTCCGAGCTTTGTCCAATTACATGAAAGAACCAAAGAAAATGCACTACATGTTCCAACTAAAAAGCAGCAAGGGCTTGCAAGTTGTACTAAAAAGAACCGAGCACGACGTAACCTCTAATGAAGTTATCATTGCCCTCGAAGAAAACAGGTTTTCTGCAAAGAACGTTAGTAACATCATTTACAGGGGACAAAAAGCCGCAACCACTCTTCAAGGTTGATCTGGAGTCAGACAGCAGAGTCTTGAAGAAAAAGGAAGTGCATCCCATTTATAACCTGCATTACCTATTGCACCACATAAAAGAAACGGCCCAGAGCAATGTACAAACTGTCAGGAGTATGAACACACCAGGAGATACTGCACACTTAAATTAAGTCTGTATAGTTTGTGAAGACTTTAACAATTGCGCTAACTGCCCTGCCAGCAAGGAAGACCCCCAAAATAATAAATGTAAAAACTGCGGAGAAAATCACACGGCAAACTACAGGGGCTGTGTGGTCTACAAGGAGTGACAATAACGCTCCATCACAATACTCAAAACGTGTACACTTACTCAAAAACGACGCCGGAAGTATTTTTCGGAACGGAAGGGATTCTAATACGCCCTACAAACAAGAACGGAAAACCAACTCCAGTCTAATCTCACAAAGCTATGATGCTTACTATGAAACAAAGTATGATGGAATTGATGTCCTTCATGAAAACGACCATGCAAACACTGGTTCAAAACCAGAACATGGTATTACAGTTGCTTGCAGCTAAGCAGTCCAATTAATTGGTGGCGAATCTACGAATAACCATGTGGAACGCCACTGGCGTTTCCCTGCAGAAACATTAAATAACACAGTTCCTGAATAAAAATCATATCGACTTTATGCTACTAATAGAGACGCACCTCACAAGCAAATACAATTTTCAAATAAGACTCTACACCTTCTACCGCACAGATCATCCAGACGGTAAAGCCCACGGCGGAACCGGCATCCTAATCAGGGAACGTATCAATCACCACTTTCATTAAAGGTTTGCAACTAATAAATTGCAGGCCACGTCTATCAAAGTCCAGTCAGATAGCGGACCCCAGTCCATAGCCGTGATATAGCCATGTCCGTCTGTCCGTCTGTCCGTCTGTCTGTCCGTCTGTCTGTCCGTCTGTCTGTCCGTCTGTCTGTCCGTCTGTCTGTTTCTACGCAAACTAGTCTCTCAGTTTTAAAGCTATCGAATTGAAACTTTGCACACACCCTTCTTTCCTTTGCACGCAGTATATAAGTCGGAACGGCCGGGATCGGCCGACTATATCCTATAGCTGCCATATAACTGATTGATCGAAAATGCCATAACTTTGGTGTTTGTAAAGTTAGGAAGTTGGGATTTTCTATGGGTTTTATATTTGGCTAATCAATCCGACCTACCAAATTTCATAAGGATCGGCCGACTATATCCTATAGCTGCCATATAACTGAACAATTGGAAATGCCATAACTTTGGTGTTTTTAAAGGTAGGAAGTTGGGATTTTTTATGAGTATTAAGAATGCATCATATGAATAATTTTGGAGAATATAATTTACAGAGTATTCTGCAAGGGTATATCAACTTCGGCTCCGCCCGAAGTTAGCTTTCCTTTCTTGTTATACCCTTGCAGAGGGTATTATAATTTTGGTCAAAAGTGTGCAACGCAGTGAAGGAGACATCTCCGACCCTATAAAGTATATATATTCTTGATCAGGATCACCTCCTGAGTTGATATAGCCATGTCCGTCTGTCCGTCTGTCCGTCTGTCTGTTTCTACGCAAACTAGTCTCTCAGTTTTAAAGCTATCGGATTGAAACTTCGCACACACCCTTCTTTCCTTTGCACGCAGTATATAAGTCGGAACGGCCGGGATCGGCCGACTATATCCTATAGCTGCCATATAACTGATTGATCGGAAATGCCATAACTTTGGTGTTTGTAAAGTTAGAAAGTTGGGATTTTCTATGGGTTTTATATTTGGCCAATCAATCCGACCTACCAAATTTCATAAGGATCGGCCGACTATATCCTATAGCTGCCATATAACTGATTGATCGGAAATGCCATAACTTTGGTGTTTGTAAAGTTAGAAAGTTGGGATTTTCTATGGGTTTTATATTTGGCCAATCAATCCGACCTACCAAATTTCATAAGGATCGGCCGACTATATCCTATAGCTGACATATAAATGATTGATCGGAAATGCCATAACTTTGGTGTTTGTTAAGTTAGGAAGTTCGGATTTTTTATGAGTATTAAGAATGCATCATATGAATAATTTTGGAGAATATAATTTACAGAGTATTCTGCAAGGGTATATCAACTTCGGCTCCGCCCGAAGTTAGCTTTCCTTTCTTGTTTTTATTGACGTTGTATTTGGCGCTGCAGTCGACAACATCGCTGTCGATTCCTTGATAAGAGCCGTTGCTGTAGATGTTGTTGGGTTTTCTGCCGTTACTGTAGTTGTTGCTGTTACTTTTGGTGTAATTGCAGAAGTTGTACCGCTGCATGTTGCTGATGTACCAAGCGTCGAATCTGATGGTGGGGGCCCTTACATTGAGAACTCCACGCCGTAGGGGTAGGAGTAAGAGTAAGTAGAGAGGGTGAGCATGACCTTGCTCTTTGGGTATCGACTGACAGTAGAGCCGGATTTCTCTTTATAGACGTTGTTTGCACTTCGCTATCGCGCGTAGAGACTTACGAGAAGTATATACACGGAGCTTCTTCCCTCTTTAGTTGGTTTGTCGGTCATTAGTGGCACTATTTCACTTTTTATACCCTTGCAGAGGGTATTATAATTTTGGTCAAAAGTGTGCAACGCAGTGAAGGAGACATCTCCGACCCAATAAAGTATATATATTCTTGATCAGGATCACCTCCTGAGTTGATATAGCCATGTCCGTCTGTCCGCCTGTCTGTTTCTACGCAAACTAGTCTCTCAGTTTTAAAGCTATCGAGTTCAAACTTTGCACACACCCTTCTTTCCTTTGCACGCAGTATATATGTCAGAACGGCCGGGATCGGCCGACTATATCCTATAGCTGCCATATAACTGATTGATCGGAAATGCCATAACTTTGGTGTTTGTAAAGCTAGGAAGCTGGGATTTTCTATGGCTTTTATATTTGGCCAAGCAATCCGACCTACCGAATTTCATAAGGATCGGCCGACTATATCCTATAGCTGCCATATAACTGATTGATCGGAAATGCCATAACTTTGGTGTTTGTAAAGTTAGGAAGTTGGGATTTTCTATGGATTTTATTTTTGGCCAATCAATCCGACCTATCAAATTTCATAAGGATCGGCCGACTATATCCTATAGCTGCCATATAACTGAACGATTGGAAATGCCATAACTTTGTTGTTGTTAAAGTTAGGAAGTTCGGATTTTTTATGAGTATTAAGAATGCATCATATGAATAATTTTGGAGAATATAATTTACAGAGTATTCTGCAAGGGTATATCAACTTCGGCTCCGCCCGAAGTTAGCTTTCCTTTCTTGTTTTTATTGACGTTGTATTTGGCGCTGCAGTCGACAACATCGCTGTCGATTCCTTGATAAGAGCCGTTGCTGTAGATGTTGTTGGGTTTTCTGCCGTTACTGTAGTTGTTGCTGTTACTTTTGGTGTAATTGCAGAAGTTGTACCGCTGCATGTTGCTGATGTACCAAGCGTCGAATCTGATGGTGGGGGCCCTTACATTGAGAACTCCACGCCGTAGGGGTAGGAGTAAGAGTAAGTAGAGAGGGTGAGCATGACCTTGCTCTTTGGGTATCGACTGACAGTAGAGCCGGATTTCTCTTTATAGACGTTGTTTGCACTTCGCTATCGCGCGTAGAGACTTACGAGAAGTATATACACGGAGCTTCTTCCCTCTTTAGTTGGTTTGTCGGTCATTAGTGGCACTATTTCACTTTTTATACCCTTGCAGAGGGTATTATAATTTTGGTCAAAAGTGTGCAACGCAGTGAAGGAGACATCTCCGACCCAATAAAGTATATATATTCTTGATCAGGATCACCTCCTGAGTTGATATAGCCATGTCCGTCTGTCCGCCTGTCCGTCTGTCCGTCTGTCTGTTTCTACGCAAACTAGTCTCTCAGTTTTAAAGCTATCGGATTGAAACTTCGCACACACCCTTCTTGCCTTTGCACGCAGTATATAAGTCGGAACGGCCGGGATCGCCCGACTATATCCTATAGCTGCCATATAACTGATTGATCGGAAATGCCATAACTTTCGTGTTTGTAAAGTTAGGAAGTTGGGATTTTCTATGGGTTTTATATTTGGCCAATCAATCCGACCTACCAAATTTCATAAGGATCGGCCGACTATATCCTATAGCTGCCATATAACTGATGGATCGGAAATGCCATAACTTTGGTGTTTGTAAAGTTAGAAAGTTGGGATTTTCTATGGGTTTTATATTTGGCCAATCAATCCGACCTACCAAATTTCATAAGGATCGGCCGACTATATCCTATAGCTGCCATATAACTGATTGATCGGAAATGCCATAACTTTGGTGTTTGTAAAGTTAGAAAGTTGGGATTTTCTATGGGTTTTATATTTGGCCAATCAATCCGACCCACCAAATTTCATAAGGATCGGCCGACTATATCCTATAGCTGCCATATAACTGATTGATCGGAAATGCCATAACTTTGGTGTTTGTAAAGTTAGGAAGTTGGGATTTTCTATGGATTTTATTTTTGGCCAATCAATCCGACCTATCAAATTTCATAAGGATCGGCCGACTATATCCTATAGCTGCCATATAACTGAACGATTGGAAATGCCATAACTTTGTTGTTGTTAAAGTTAGGAAGTTCGGATTTTTTATGAGTATTAAGAATGCATCATATGAATAATTTTGGAGAATATAATTTACAGAGTATTCTGCAAGGGTATATCAACTTCGGCTCCGCCCGAAGTTAGCTTTCCTTTCTTGTTTTTATTGACGTTGTATTTGGCGCTGCACTCGACAACATCGCTGTCGATTCCTTGATAAGAGCCGTTGCTGTAGATGTTGTTGGGTTTTCTGCCGTTACTGTAGTTGTTGCTGTTACTTTTGGTGTAATTGCAGAAGTTGTACCGCTGCATGTTGCTGATGTACCAAGCGTCGAATCTGATGGTGGGGGCCCTTACATTGAGAACTCCACGCCGTAGGGGTAGGAGTAAGAGTAAGTAGAGAGGGTGAGCATGACCTTGCTCTTTGGGTATCGACTGACAGTAGAGCCGGATTTCTCTTTATAGACGTTGTTTGCACTTCGCTATCGCGCGTAGAGACTTACGAGAAGTATATACACGGAGCTTCTTCCCTCTTTAGTTGGTTTGTCGGTCATTAGTGGCACTATTTCACTTTTTATACCCTTGCAGAGGGTATTATAATTTTGGTCAAAAGTGTGCAACGCAGTGAAGGAGACATCTCCGACCCAATAAAGTATATATATTCTTGATCAGGATCACCTCCTGAGTTGATATAGCCATGTCCGTCTGTCCGTCTGTCCGCCTGTCTGTTTCTACGCAAACTAGTCTCTCAGTTTTAAAGCTATCGAGTTCAAACTTTGCACACACCCTTCTTTCCTTTGCACGCAGTATATATGTCAGAACGGCCGGGATCGGCCGACTATATCCTATAGCTGCCATATAACTGATTGATCGGAAATGCCATAACTTTGGTGTTTGTAAAGCTAGGAAGCTGGGATTTTCTATGGCTTTTATATTTGGCCAAGCAATCCGACCTACCGAATTTCATAAGGATCGGCCGACTATATCCTATAGCTGCCATATAACTGATTGATCGGATACGCCATAACTTTGGTGTTTGTAAAGTTAGGAAGCTGGAATTTCCTATGGGTTTTATATTTGGCCAATCAATCCGACCTACCAAATTTCATAAGGATCGGCCGACTATATCCTATAGCTGACATATAAATGATTGATCGGAAATGCCATAACTTTGGTGTTTGTTAAGTTAGGAAGTTCGGATTTTTTATGAGTATTAAGAATGCATCATATGAATAATTTTGGAGAATATAATTTACAGAGTATTCTGCAAGGGTATATCAACTTCGGCTCCGCCCGAAGTTAGCTTTCCTTTCTTGTTTTTATTGACGTTGTATTTGGCGCTGCAGTCGACAACATCGCTGTCGATTCCTTGATAAGAGCCGTTGCTGTAGATGTTGTTGGGTTTTCTGCCGTTACTGTAGTTGTTGCTGTTACTTTTGGTGTAATTGCAGAAGTTGTACCGCTGCATGTTGCTGATGTACCAAGCGTCGAATCTGATGGTGGGGGCCCTTACATTGAGAACTCCACGCCGTAGGGGTAGGAGTAAGAGTAAGTAGAGAGGGTGAGCATGACCTTGCTCTTTGGGTATCGACTGACAGTAGAGCCGGATTTCTCTTTATAGACGTTGTTTGCACTTCGCTATCGCGCGTAGAGACTTACGAGAAGTATATACACGGAGCTTCTTCCCTCTTTAGTTGGTTTGTCGGTCATTAGTGGCACTATTTCACTTTTTATACCCTTGCAGAGGGTATTATAATTTTGGTCAAAAGTGTGCAACGCAGTGAAGGAGACATCTCCGACCCAATAAAGTATATATATTCTTGATCAGGATCACCTCCTGAGTTGATATAGCCATGTCCGTCTGTCCGCCTGTCTGTTTCTACGCAAACTAGTCTCTCAGTTTTAAAGCTATCGAGTTCAAACTTTGCACACACCCTTCTTTCCTTTGCACGCAGTATATATGTCAGAACGGCCGGGATCGGCCGACTATATCCTATAGCTGCCATATAACTGATTGATCGGAAATGCCATAACTTTGGTGTTTGTAAAGCTAGGAAGCTGGGATTTTCTATGGCTTTTATATTTGGCCAAGCAATCCGACCTACCAAATTTCATAAGGATCGGCCGACTATATCCTATAGCTGCCATATAACTGATTGATCGGATACGCCATAACTTTGGTGTTTGTAAAGTTAGGAAGCTGGAATTTCCTATGGGTTTTATATTTGGCCAATCAATCCGACCTACCAAATTTCATAAGGATCGGCCGACTATATCCTATAGCTGACATATAAATGATTGATCGGAAATGCCATAACTTTGGTGTTTGTTAAGTTAGGAAGTTGGGATATTTTATAAGTATTAAGAATGCATCATTTGAATAATTTTGGAGAATATAATATACAGAGTATTCTGCAAGGGTATATCAACTTCGGCTCCGCCCGAAGTTAGTTTTCCTTTCTTGTTACAACTAACTTGGAGATCGCTTCATAGCAGCAGGAGATTATAATGCCAAACATACCCACTGGGGATCAAGACTCGTGACTCCCAAAGGAAGGCAATTATAAAACTAAGCAACAAATTGGACTATGTTTCCCCAGGTAGCCCCACATACTGGCCAGCTGACCCCAGAAAGGTCCCAGACTTAATAGATTTTGCGGTGACAAATTTCATTCCACGCAATATAATAAGCGCCAAAGCGCTTTCGGACCTTTCATCTGACCACTCGCCAGTGCTAATAACTCTTCTTCAAAGCCCAGAAAGTACAGATCACCCCCAGAGACTGACATCGCTCACAACAAACTGGTTAAAATATAAAATGTATGTAAGTTCCCACATCGAACTAACCCCGCAGCTCAACATCGAAGCGGACATCGAAAGATCCACTGATGCTCTTGAAGATGTACTCGTGGCAGCAGCCACTATTTCAACACCACAATCGAAGGACGTGCAAATCAAGCATTTCAAAACTAATCTGCAATTGGAACAGCTTGTACTGGAAAAGAGGCGTCTGCGACGTGCTTGGCAAACCAATAGATCGCCAACTTCAAAACAACGCCTTAAAGAAGCAACTCGCACACTAAACCGAGCCCTGAAGAAAGACGCTCTCCTACCACAAATCTAATTTTAAAATATATCCTTTCCAACATTGTTTCAGCCAAAGGAGATCGCCAAAGTCATCGGGGATCTGAAACCGAAAAAGGCTCCGGACGGTGACCTAATAACACCAAAAATGATAATTGAACTTTCAAGTTCTGCTGGAACTTCTATTGAGGCTATTTGTAACAATCCGAGCAAATTTTACTATTATATTAGATACCGAAGTCCGGAAAACTCCACACAATTCCTTAATCCTACAGACCATTATCGTTATATATTTATTATCGTGTCTGTCTAAATTATTCGAAAAATGCCTCCTTACACGCATAATACCATATCTGCAAGTACACAATGTTATCCCGGCACAACAATTTGGCTTCCGCCAAAGACATGGAACAATCGAACAAGTTAACAGAAAAATCTCAGAAATACTCACAAGCTTTGAGCATCGGGAATATTGCAGAGTAATATTCCTCGATGTGCCTCAAGCTTTCGATCGAGTCTGGCTCGATGGCCTCATGCTCAAGATCAAATTACACTTGTCTCATAAACTACTTGAGTCGTATCTCAACAGAGTCTTTGCAATAAAGTGCAACACAACAACATCTAACGACTGCATTATCGGAGCTGTTCTACTCTGTTCGTCCTATATACAGCGGATATTCCTACGAACGAGGAGCTAACAACATCTACGTTCGCTGACGTCACAGCAATCCTAAGTCGCTCGTGGTGCCCACGCCGAGCAACAACACAACTAGCCAATCACCTCAGCGTAGTTGAGAGGTTGCTATCTGATTGGCGAATTAAAATAAAGGAACAAAAATGTAAACAAATAACATTTACTTTCAATGGGCAAACACGCCCTCCACTATCATTAAATTGTACTCCGATTCCCCAAATCAACGAAGTAACGTATATCGGCGTCCACCTCGACAAAAGACTAACCTGGAGAAGACACATCGAATGCAACTAAAAGCCATAAGCTTCCACTGGATATTAGACGCTCGATCGTCCATGCGTCTGGACTACAAGGTCCTGCTATACCACTCCAGTCTTAAACCTATCTGGACATAGGCTCCCAGCTATGTGAAATCGCGAGCAGCAGCAACATTGACATCATACAGCGCACACAGTCGAAAATCATGTGGACTATCACTCGGGCACAGTGGTACATTCGCAACCAAAACGTCCACAGAGACTTTGGCATTCTTGCAGTTAAAGATGAAATAGTCAAACAAAATGTCTAGAATTACGCAGTTTAATGATCTTGGCGTCCTTCTTGACCCAAAACTTAAGTTTTGTGACCATATTACTTCTATGGTGAATAAAGCCAGGGGAGTACTTGGATTTATTAAAAGGTGGTCAAAGGAATTCGATGATCCCTATGTTACAAAGACTCTGTTCGTTTCACTAGTCCGTCCAATTCTGGAGTACTGTTCAGCAGTTTGGAGTCCTCAGTACTATATGTACACCAATATAGACCGGATAGAGTCTGTGCAAAAGAACTTTTTATTATTTGCTCTACGGGGCATTAACTGAAATGCAAGCCTTATTTTACCATTCTACTCTAGTAGACTTCTCCTAATTAATCTACCATCTTTATTAAACCGTGGAACGATGCTTGGCAAAACTTTTATCTATAAACTTATTCACGGGGATGTGGAGAGTCCCGAGTTACTGGGACACATAAACTTCTCCGTGCCTAATAGAATAACCAGAAACTATGTTCCTTTTACTTTAAATATTTGTGTATCTAACTATGATATGCATGAACCGTTTAGAGTACTGTGTAACGACTATAATAGACTATACCATATTATTTCTACTACCGACTCTTTGCCAAGCCTAAAATCATTAATTTTATCTTACTTGGCACAAAATTAGTATTAGTATTAGTCTCGTACGTATTTCTAACTTAGTCTGTCCGCTTCTATATTGTCCTTTTTCACTTCTCGTCTATTGGGCTCCGCGCGTAACAAGCACTGTTTGGTAACGTAAGGTGTCGCTGATCATAGTGCATCAACGTACGAAAAAAAAAAAACCACCTGCAAAGAAAAACTCCTCGTGCACTGGGAAGGGGTAGGCTTTGTATATGTTTACTTTGGGTATTGAGTTGAATATCTTCATTTGGATTATCCAGTGGCAGTTGGCATGTTGTCGGACGAGTACACCACATATTGTGCATTTGCGTTCGCTGTTCATTTTGGATATCTTCAATAACATATCTGTCGTTTGGCAGAACCTTCTTGTTAATAAAAGGACCTTTATAGCAAGGCTCCAATTTGCGTAATGTAATCAAAACATGACCACTAAAGCTATAGGTGGTTGGCTTGGCGTGATTGGCGTCGTAATTTGTATAGTGCACATCCTTCACAGGACTTTATGTGGCTCTTAACATAGTTGAGCATTTGAGGAAACCATCCTTTCCATCATTGTTGTTTCATCGACGTTTGGAAGGCATTACAATATTAATCACTTTTATTCTTTTTGCATAAATGTAATACTTGAATCGCTCCAACGATTCTTGTAACTGTGGTAGGCTTTTTCTAGCATTTAAGTTGGTCAGCTATAATAAGCAGTTGGCTTCAGCTGATCCTCTTTACGACTTTGTGGATCTAAAGAGATCTAATCCTTGTTAGTGTTTTTTTATTGGATCCCTCTGAGTTTTATTGTATCCATTGACCGCTAAGTTATCATTCCGCACTATATGGTGCTCTTTCTTTTATGTCGGTATGTAAACATTGAATATCTTTTAGAAAAAAAAGCTGATTTCTATGTGTGATGTATTTTTATTTAGCTTGGTTCCTTCCAATTTGAAAACAACATCAATTAAGTGGCCACCCTTGCTAGCAATTACAAAATTACTTCTTTTTTTACCGTTTGGCATTACCTTTTTGGGCAATTCGGGTGTTATAGCGTTGACTTCAGATAACCCCACAAAAAAGTCCGGGGGTGTTAAATCAGGTGATCTGGGTGGCCAGTCAATGTCGCCTATTTTGACACCAGTCCCGGGCATTTTCGTTGCAGAAATGCAATTGTTAGTGTTAATTGCACTTTATACGGAAACAAACTCAAGTTCTATTCAAAATGCGCCACATAGTAGTTTTACTGACGCGAAAATGCTGGGAGCGGCGACGATACGACACTGTTGGGTCCTGCGAAACACTTTGTCTCACTGCTTTAACCAGTTCATTGGAGCGTCTTGTTCTCTGATTAACGGCATGTTGACGATCTCCTACTATCCCGTGTTCAAAAAAATTCGACAAGAACCTACGAATAGTATTGTCAGATGGAGCCTTTTTGCCTCGATATTTTTCCCGATATGAACGTTGAGTTAATACAACGGAACGATTGTTTTGGGTGTGCAACGATACATGGCAAAAATTATACAGAATTGCACACATAACAAATATGATGCAACAAATCGGTTGGTAAATATAAAAGTTATTCAGCATGTACATATCGACACGAAAGATGGAGCACCCTGTAGAATTGACAATTTTCTTGCCCTGCCCAGATATCTATTCTTACATTGCTTCTCAAACTAAAATGAAATTCTTACGTAAATTTGACTTAAATACTAATACTTGATTTCCCATAATAACTGGACTCATTTTTACAATAACATAGATATGAAAATGCCGCGGTAGTTTACATAGAAGTTTCAAAAATCCTAAAACAAACAATTACAAAAAGTACAAAAGGATAAGAAACCCAAAACATTTTTCGAAATACTTGGTGTCTTGATCCGAATTTTCAAATGATTCAAATAATTTGTAAACGTATACAATGCTTTCTTAAATTGATGATTTATTTGCCAAACTTTTTATATTACGAAGAAACGATAACATTACGCAAATAATTTCAATAGAATTGAATTCCTCAAAAAAGAACTCGTCTGACGTGAGGTTTAAGTTCACACCTTCCCATCTAGAGGGACGATCAAACCTCTACATTGTGTACTTATCTGAAAAAACTTCGGAGCCTATGATTTCCGACTTTAACGAGGTTTCTGTAAGCACGATAAAATGAGGTACAAAGGAAAGGCTATAAGAATACAATTTAGTTAGCTTGATATTTAACTTAAGTTATAACTATCGCAAAAGCACACAAACTGCACGCTTACAACATTCGATTTAGTGCTAGGTAATGTAGTTAAAGTGCATCCAAACGCATGACCAGAATCATCACTACGATGTAAATCGATAAAAGAAAGACAAATTACAAGAATCAAAATCATAGATCAGAAATACAAAATTAACATAGTTGTAGTAGTCTTTTACAAATATAAAGCATATTTGAAATAGGAGAGCGATTGTGAAATTTTGATAAAGCCCACCGATAGAGCAAAATTTGACATGTCATCAATATTAACAATAGTGTTATTTTATTATAGTATTATTATAAAGCTAAGATTGACGCTTAAATCAGGGTTAATAAAATCGAAGTCAAATCTTGTTTAAATTAATTCTTATCCTTTCTCTCTGTCGTTTGAAAGCATGACTGCAACCACAGATTAAGCAATAAGCGATTTCTTTCAACGACCTACTCTATTTTAGATTTCTGTTTTGATCAACTAGAAATTATATTTCCCTAATATTAAATCATTTTAAATCAAAATAATCATTGTAGTACCAAAAATAAAATAATATAAAATAGCTCTCTGATGCGTCTATTATTAGTACTATCAGAAATTATATTTCTAATGTTGACTATGAAGAGCTTGTGGATATTTGCTATGCAAATTTTATGTTTTTATACTCTCGCTGCTATTGCTAATAAGTATGCTAAAAATTAAGTTCAAACTTCTTACAGACAATCCGGGCTTGCATTCTTCAATCCTAAAATAGAACAGATCCTGGTTAATGAACTGGGTGTATAGAGTGGAATACAGTGATTTTTTCTAAACCGTTTGTGGTAAGGTCTGTCCTCCCTCAAGTGAGTGCTCTAGGTCCTTTTATCTTCTTTTCTATGCCAGTGCATAAAAGATTCAGAGTTAATTTTATTTGCCGATGGTCTCAAAATACTTGAACAGAGTAAATAAATTGGTGCTTTACATCAGTCTTTGCTTCAGGATCCCAAAACGTTGTTCAAAATAAGCGCTTTAACCAGAATCGGCAGAATCTACAGTCCTACGTTGCTTAGTAGCATTAATTTGATGGGTAGGTCTCTTTGAGCTATAGAATGGTTTCTATACCAAATTGTAGATATAATTACGGCTTAAATGATCGTACGTCTTGAGCTCTACACTTAAATAATAGTTTGCCACCTAGAATGCTCCTGGACCCGAGCTCTCTTGGAGATACTGTTAAGATAGTGTTGTTGTTGTATTTGCAAGACATAATAGGAAAGAACAAGTTGTTACTATAGTAATTTCCCCATGATCAACAATAACTCAGGAATTAACTTTTATGAATAAATTAGGTAGTTACTCACCATCACAATTCCCAGTTTCCGCATTTAACGTGTATCCTGTGCCGCAGCTTTGAAGACGCTATAAAGAATACTCATATTATCAGAAGAAAAATATTCAATGATGTTGAAAAACATACCGTGCAAATGTATGAACCGATTGTGTTATCACATCTCTGAGTTGGAAGACAGTTGTGGTTATTTATCGAACATTCATTGATATCTAGAGAAAGTGTAGAAAAAACATTAGCAATTCCAAAATAAATGTGAAAGCTAACCTACCAACGCACTTTTTCAGAGTGGCATCCAAGTTAAATCCAGCCTGGCAGTGGCAGTAATAGCTTCCTAAAGTGTTAAAGCATTCCTGATGATTATTACTAAGACAGTTGTTTGTTGCGTTATTAGCGCATTCATCAATATCAGTACAGCTGCCGTTCTTCAAACTAAAACCACTTTCACATGTATGACCCTTGTATATAAAACATTTGGAGCTGTCATCTTTGCATTCGTTATCATCTACGGGAAGCGTTTTAGTATTTTATTTTGGAAGAGAAATTAAATAAATATTATTAAAATAAGAAGTTATAAAGTTTACACTTTCAACACACAAATAGAATTATATACATGAATAAGTGTAATTAAAGAAGTGTGGTTTATATTAGGTTGCCAAACTCCCTTCCGCTTTTTTGCTCTTTATTTAGTGCTTTGTTCGATAATGTGTTCCCATTTAGACGGCAACTTCATAATACCCCCCTCGTAGAAACTTCCCTCTTTATTTGCGAAAAGCTCTGAAAGGCACTTTTCACAACCCTCTTTTGAGCCCAACTTTACACCAGTAAGGGCAATCGCCATGGACAGGAACAGGTGGTAGTCACTTGTCGCTATGTCCGGGCAATATGGTGGATGCGATAATATCTCGCATCCAAGCTACCGTAGCTTCTGACGAGTCATCAAAGAAGTGTGTGGTAAAACACTACACCCTACCTGTTGGCCAATTCTGGTCGCTTCTGGTCGATCGCCAGCTTCAAGCGGTCCAGTTGTTCGCAGTAGATGGTAGAATTAAGCGTCTGGCCATATGAGAGCAGCACATAGTGTATGATTCCCTTTCAATCCCACCAAACACAGAGCAAAACTTTCCTGGCCGTCAATCTCGACTTGGCCACTGTTTTGGACGATTCACCGGCCTTCAACCTCGACCGTTTTCGCTTGATATTGTCGAATGTGATTCATTTTTCGTCGCCAGTCACCATCTGTGAGGGATTCCTGTAATAAGGAAAACAACCTTCACGTTTGAGTTCTGTATTAAAATCGACATATATGCAGTTTATCGGTTCGCTTCGTGTCGATCAACATGCTGATTCTTTGCCGAAAAATTATTCAGCTTTAGCCATAAATTTAAATTTAAAACCCATATTCCGTCAATTTTAACTAGGATATTTTTTTTTTTAAATCGAAATTAATAACACAACTCTGACTGTAAATGCAGGAACCGGGTGGAATGAAAAATCTGAAAGTTTGTTTAACGAAACCACTGCTTTCGTAAGCAAACCAATAAAATGTCCGTCTGTCCGTCCGTTTCTACGCAAACTAGTCTCTCAGTTTTAAAGCTATCTGCTTGAAACTTTCCCAAATAGTCTTTCTATTGTAAATAGTAAATATGTCGGAACGATCGGGCGACTATATCATATAGCTGTCATAGTAACAATCGGAAAAAAATGTTTGTTCTTTGGGATTTGGTAATATTTAAATATTATGAAATTACATTTTTAGTTAAATTAAAATCGGACAATATTATCATATGGCTGCCAGAGAAACGATGGCAAAATGCAACGCAAAAGTGACATAGCTTCATTGCTTTTAGTAATACAGGCATAGAAATCGAAATGTAGTCGATTTGTAAAAACTGCAAGGGTATATAAACTTCGGCTTGCCGAAGTAAGCTACCTTTTTGTGAACTTTCAAATTTTTCTTAACGCGGCTTTGCACCTAGAAAGAAAAGTTTTTTTCTGTTAGTCTGGAAAACATATGCCAATTTGCTTCGTCGGTAATTAATATTTGCTTACGCGGAGAATCATTTGCATTATTGGAGCTGAAAAGTTTAATTTAGATATGGAAGTGGATGCTGGCAAATAAATTATCTTCTGTGTGCTGTCGGCTTAAAGTAGTGAGATGTCGAAATTAGGTCGATGATTGAAAGTATTTCGCGTGCTGAAGTCAGTTGGTAACATGTCGTTTAGCAGGTTGTAGTTAGATTGGGTGGTACATTTCTGTTCTCTTTTTCTTTTAGCATTGTTGTTTATCGAGCCCCAGTTTTTATGATCTGAATTTGATCTTGGAGTTGATTTCCGTACAGACTGCATCAAAGTCGTCACTATAGATTATTTCTCGAGCTTTTAGAGAATTGTGTGTCAAGAAAGCAACGCTCTCCGTGATATGTGGATGAGTTTTTTGATGTGAGGGTAAAGCCAATGGGAATATAAATATTTAGTGTATTTTATATGAGTTTCTTGTAATTAAATTATTATTATTATTGGAGGATATTATAATTTCAGTCAAAAGCCAGCAACGCAGTGACTGCAAGGGTATATAAACTTGGGCTTGCTGAAGTTTGCTTCCTTTCTTGTAAACTTTCAAATTTTTCTTAACTTGGCTTTGCATCTAGAAAGAAAAGTTTTTTCAAGTTTTGGATATCCAAGGGAACCTAGGGGCTACTCATTGATTCTTTGCCATGCTGATTACTAACATTTTATATTGGGAATATTTTTGCAAAGGGCATAGAATTGTAGTTCAAAGATTTCAACGCAGTAAAGTTCACATTTCCAAGCCTATAAAATCAGTCAGTCCGCTTCAACGCAAACTAGCCATTTACTTTAAAAACTTTCCCAAAGGAATTCTTTTATTATAGGTAATATATAAGTTGGAACGTTCTGAATCAGACTACTAAATCCCTAAAAAAACAGTCGAAAAAATAAATATATAACTCCAGAAATGACTTCTTCAATGCGTTGGAAACTTTTGACTCAAATTATTATACCCTCTGAAAAGGTATATAAAAACAAAGTATAAATTAAAAAAAAATATTTAAAATTGAGATGGTTTTATTTTCAAAATTTGTAGCATTTTTATGTTCAATTATGGCTTAAAACCATTCGTCACGAAAATAAAATCAGAGGTCTATTTATAACCGTTTTATTCTAATGTATGTCCTAGATATACTATACTTCTCTATGGATAAAATTCCAGCAATTATAAATACTTAAAAATTTTGCACATTATAACTCGAAGGTTGACAAATTTAGAAATATTTTTGGTTCTGGTATATATTCTGGTTTGTCACGAAGACTGAATAAATTTACCCTACTTGCAACTGTCAGGATATGTTCAGTATAAGTAGATAATCCGTTTAATGTCACAAACAGAGAGCTCAATTTTTAACGCCATTTGGCAAGATCTCCGGTTTACAGGTAAAGATGCTTGTCATAATGAATTTAAGAGGATATCAGTCGGAAGTCTTCAAGTGCACCACGCTTCAGATCCATTTATAACCGTTTTATTTTAATATATTTTGTTATAGATCAAATTCCAGCCATAACTCAAAGCTCCAGCAATTACACAGATGTATTAGAATTTAGATATAGTTGTGTCGTCTCAGGTTGCCCCAGATTTAAGTGACTCGATCTCCAGCTCGCCTGAGTGATACTTTGAGTGAGCCAATATATCCTCTCCATGATAAATTATAAGATTTCATTTTATACAACATTCAAACTACTTATTGTCTATGTTCAATTCAATTTCTTTTCCTCTCCTATCACTATTTATTGCCAGCTATTTTTTCGATCGTTTTTGTATTTGTTTAGTTTTATGTAAGAGACACTGTTTTGTATAGTCCGATCAAAACGAGGAAACTTTGACTGTTAATTTGTCTTAGAAGCGTAAAAGCTATCGCATCAGACTTTTTTAATTAAATTATTTATAAGTACACTGATCATCTTCAAAATTTTTGCTGATCGGAAAACCAAGTAGCTGACAGAGGAACAATCGTTTTCGAAGAATTATGCAAATATCTAGCTGTAGTTTATTATAACATAAAGCCGTCATGATTGCTAATTTGTGAATAATAGGTATTTTTGGCATCGCCCAGTTGCATGAAATATATTTTAAGCCCATATGGAATTAATATTACTTTACTATATGAAAGAATTTTTTTTTAGTTTCTTTAAAATCGAAATAAAACTTACCTTTACATTCATCGTATTCGCTATCATAGTGATATCCTGGTGGACAATCTTTTGCCTTAACACTTAAGCAGTGGTAGACACCATTCTTATTGTGGCAGTATTGTGATAATGGACACTCCTTGCATTCGTCAATGTCAATGCATTTGTTTTCCAGTTTATCAAAAACTTGGCCACTGTGACACGTTTTGGTATTCATCGGAGAGCATGTTACGTTGTTATTGTCTAACATAAATCCAGGGTGGCACTTGCACTGATATGCGTCAAAAGTGTTTTCGCATATGTGGGCGCAAAGGTTCTCAATTTTCCCGCATATATCTTCTAAGGATGGGATGATAAATCAAATATCATAATTTCAAATTAGGTGATTTATAAACTTACCATCACCGGTTAAGACAATTGTACCATTTATACCCTCTTCCGAATCTATTAGACTTTCGCTATCTTCGGTAATATAACTGTCATTATATTCTTTATCAGATTTGTAATTTGAATCTGAGGCTTCGTAGCAACAAGCTTGGTAAGATTCGATTGAGGAAATAAATGAAAATAACGGATCCTTGCAGTTGACCTTACTTGCTTTTACTGCCAATCCAATTTGACAAGATCGACAACATGTTGCATAGGAATTTGACGTCAAATTTTCTCCTCTATCGCAACGAGTACCTTCTAATGCAGCAAGGCGACCTAACTCACAATTCTGATGGTCCACCTCTCGAGAACAGCAGACATCAAGTGTAGAATGACATAGTCCAAGCCAAAGTTGTGGTATTATTGTTGGCGCAATATCGATATTTGTGCACGAGGCAGTTGTTCGAGCATGCCTAAGCCCACTTATGCAGCATTTTCTAATATAGTCAGAGATATTGTCTAAAAATTAAGTAATATATTAATAGTATTTTATAGTATTTTTTCACGACTTAAAATAACTGTTTTTATAAAAAGACTGTTTATCGGAAATTAAACATAGTTTATGGTTTTAAGCATCGAAATGGAGAGTATTGAATTTTTGTAACAGCTACAAGTATATAAACTTCGGCTTTCCTCTTTTATGTTTTCTTTCTCTTATAGTAAAGTTTTTGACTGGATTTTACGGTGGAAGACTTTCGTCCTGTCCTTTAAATTCTTTTTACTTGCATTTTGCCTTGGGTTCTATGGCAGCTATATGATATTGTTGTCCGAATTAATTCAATTAACCAAATCCTAAAGAACAACAAAAAAATTGGTTATAGTCGCCCGATCCGGCTCGTTCCGACTTATACTACTTATACTTTTACTATACTACCTGCAATAGAAAGACAACTTTTGGGAAAGTTTTAAGCTTTAAAAGTGAGGGACTAGTTTGCGTAGAAATGGACAGATTGACTATGGCTAGATCGACTCTCCTGGTGATGCTGATCAAGAATATATATACTTTATAGGGTCGGAAATTATAATACCCTCTGCAAGGGTATACAAACTTACAAAAATCGCCTGTTAGAACTAACTGCATAGATGCTCTTTATATAAGCAAATAATTATCAGTAAATTAATAAAACTACATTTAAATTTAAATTGTATTGTTTTTAATTTCTTTGTACAGAGGTAGACTTCTCTTGCCAAGGTAGTTGATAATATCGTTCTTTCCCGCTAATACGATTTTTGAATTTTAACTGCTTGTAAACAATCCCAGCTGATTGACAGTAAGACCGTAGCACGCTTAATTTTGATGAACTCTCGAAAATGCAGTCACACTGAAAAGATTTAAGTGTTCATGTCGTTCTCGTTTGTCGATCTGAGTACTAGGCTTTAATAAAGAAATTAAAGGGAATGTAATACAAAGCTTTAAATGGTAACTGGTGGAAAAACGTATAACTGCGAGAGTATATATTTAACTTAAGTCTCGGCTTACCAAAGTCTGATATATTACATATGTATGTACATAAGTATACGGATGCAGAGGGGGGAAATTATAATGTGTCTGCTGGCATTAAGCTAGTGCACATAAGCAAATCACACATAGGCGTTAATATATATACATCTGTTTTACTCACCACTGGCCAAAGTGGCTGCGACATGCTCTCCAATGACCAATAAGCACATAATTCCACATAATTTGTAAAACATAGCGCGCCCAACAAAATATCTTGCCGGTGGGCAAAATTAAAATTGATAAAGAAGAAAGGAGGTATAAATGAACAGACCTGACATTGAGTGAAAAATAACGAATGTCGTGTGCATATGGTATCTGGAATTATCTGAGTCACTTAGGCACATACATATGCGTACATACACGCACATGAATGAAAATATACAATTTTAGAACAAAGAGTGTTTCGGATTAAAACAGCTTGTGGGCCCCTAGGCAAATTGCACAAACATACATATGTATGTATGCACGTATAAATACGTTGAGCGAAGAAGTCTTAACATTTTATTTACTTAAATACTCATGAGTGCGCTAGGGGCAGAGCTACAGTAAAAAAGACCTGGTCAGGAATACTTCCCCAACACTAGGGTGGGCCATTATAGCAACTATGAGACGACTCGGGATACGTTATCAATTAACAATTAAAACAAAAAAGAAAGCTAAAGCCGAAGTTGATATACCCTTGCAGAATATTCTGTAAATTCTATTCTCCAAAACTATTCATATGATGCATTCTTAATACTCATAAAAAATCCCAACTTCTTAACTTTAAAAACACCAAAGTTATGGCATTTCCGATCAATCTGTTATATGGCAGCTGTAGGATATAGTCGGCATTTGGTAGGTCTAACTGATTCGCCAAAAATAAAACCCATAGAAAATCCCAACTTCCTAACTTTAGAAACACCAGTTATAGGATATAATCGGCCGATCCCGGCCGTTCCGACATACATATATACTGCGTTCAAAGTGTGTGCAAAGTTTCAATTCGATATCTTTAAAGCTGAGAGACAAGTTTTCGTAGAAACAGACAGACGGACATGCTTATATCAACTCAGGAGGTGATCCCGATCAAGAATATATATACTTGTCGACTATATACTTGAGACTTCTCCTTCACTGCGTTGCAAACTTTTGACTGAAATTATAATAACATCTGCAAGGGTATAAAAACTATTAGAAAGGAAACGTTGTGCATTTCCGCAATTGCATAACAAAAATATTGGACATTCATCTCCTAAATCCTTTCAGAAACTAATATTCCAGACCTGTTATAGTTTTTTGTTGCGATACTTTCTCGCGGAATTAGTGTTCACTCTTTAGCATTTTGCAACCGGTCCTTTAAAATGCCGCAAAGGGGACAAATGGTAAAAACGTCTTCTGGGAATCCTTTCCCATATATCCTTCCCTTTTAAATATTACTTTTTGGACACATGCAGTTGATTTTATTTTTATTTTATTAAGGACAAACTTGTCATTTAATTTAAAGCACTAAAACAATCTTTGCTTTAAAATTTATTATTATACCATTTAGAGAATAGAAGCAAGTAGGATTAGGCAGAAAAAATTGTCAAAATCGTCAAGGTTTTACCAAATTTTGGGCCAATTAGTTGGTATTTTATTTTTTATAAAAGATAAATAGCTTTTAACAGTAAATGAATAATTCTATCTAAAAATATTTTGTTTTATTTAAGTATCAGCATATTAAATAAATTGAAACAAATGAAAGCATAAGAATACTGTAGCTTTATGTTTGGTATTTACAAAGTAAATTATCTCTTTATTGATTATTTCAATTGTCTTTACTATTTTTATGTATGAATATATATATACATATATATATTTATATATATCCACTTGGATCGGGTTTGATTTGGTTAATGGTCCATTCTGGTTAGTTAGTTAGTTAGAGAAACGCTACAGTCGAATGCCTCGACTATAAAATACCCGTTACTCAAATAAAATTTTTAAAAAAATTGCCCCCAGCTGTTGCGCATTTCGACCATTTATGAAACGCGCAATCTCCCGAACTATAGTTCAAAAACAAAAAGCTGAGAGGGAGCAGTTCTCCGGTCCCCGTTTCCAATGTTCTCGCTCTCCTCCACTCTCTTCCGCTCTTTTCCGCTCTCTAAAATGCTAAAACCCCGTTTTCAAATATGCAATGACATCATAACTAGAAATTTAATGGTGTAATTCAAAACTTTTGTTTTGGTGATTTGTAGGCGTTTGAATGGGCGTGGCACCATTTTAAAATAAACTTTCGTAAGAAAACTTAAAATCTTCATGCTAAATCCCAAATTCTAGCTATTTTAGTTTCCGAGATTTCGACGTACAGACGGACGCACGTTACTCTACGAGTAACAGATATAAGAAGTTATGAAATAATCTTAAAATAGATTTTTTTATTTGGGTATAATAAAAAAAAATACTGATATAATTTATCTACCTTTCTCCCGATTGTTTTTATAGCAGCTACAGTGGCTCACAGCTTAAAGTATGTACTTCAAACCCATAACTTTAAACTTCCGTAGTGTTAAAACTATTAGGCGTACTGCAACCAATGTGGTGTCAAATTATAGATGATATTGTTTAGATTGAACTAGTGACTTCATTTATTTTTTACTTTTTCATTTTATAACCAAAACATAACAAAATAATAATAAAATACTGCTTATTTCAACCTCACAGCTTATTTTATGCAGCAATACAAATATAAAAATATTTGGAAAGTATTTATTTTTTTGTTTTTTTAGTATTTAGTGTGGTAGCCTTTATTGTCTATTACCGCTTGAAGCCTTTTTGGCATCGAATCCACTAATTTTTTCGTCAGATCGGCTGATATAATGCTCCACTCTTTGACAAGAGCATCCTTCAGCTGGTTTTTGTTCGAAATGGAGTATTTTCGAATATTATTCTCCAAAATTGCCACAAATTTTCGATCACGTTTAGATCTGGAGATTGAGATGGCGGAATCATCATATGGGGACAGTTGTAAATCAGCCAAGGCTGCACAATACCCACCTTGTGCTTTGGATCATTGTCCTGATAAAAACGGAAATTTGACCTTATGCCCAGATCCTCCGCATTTTGCAGCAAATTGTCCTTGAGAATATTGAGATATTTCATTTTGTTCATTGTAGACTCAATAAAGGCCAGTTTTCCCGGACCAGCAGCGGAATTTAAATTAAAAAAGTACCGAAAGGAATAAGGTATACATAAATAAACTAGATTTGCATAGTTTCATGTCAATAGCTTTTATATTGCAAAAATGTCATATAAAAATATAAAAAAAAGGGATATTTTCGCAGCCTTTAACAATTTTTTCTACGGAAGCTATTAGATATAGACGTCCGATCGGCAAGCGCTTTTACCCTGATCAAGATATGCGTAAATAAATAAGACTTATACACTGCGCGAAATATTTTTAAAAAGATCAAATTTTGACCGACTTCACCGTATTGTTCCTATGGGAGCTATAGGATATAGGCGTCCGATCAGCATGCGCTTTTACCCTGATCAAGGTATGCATAAAAAAATACGATTTGGAAAGATTCATGTCAATAGCTTTTACACTGCGCGAAATATCATCAATTCTTGCAAGATATATCCGATTGTTCCTATGGGATTTATAGGATATAGTCGTCCGATCGGGGCGATTTTAAAACTTGATCTGCGTGTTTTAGGACGAGTGTGAAAGTTTCAGATCGCTAGCTTTTAAACTGAGCTCACAAACGGTATTGAAACAGACGGGCATGGCTATATCGACTCTCCTATTGATCCTGATCAAGAATATATATACTTTATAGGGTCGGAACCGTCTCTTTCACTGCGTTACAAATTCTGACCAAAATTATAATACTCTCTTTCAGAGGAAATGGAAAATACCATTAAAAAACCATCCCCAGCCTTCCATATCCTCTTCTGCACCAAAAAACTATCCTCTTTCTTTATTCTTTCTTATCAAAGTACAAGAAGCTTATCTAATAAGCTGACTAAATTGTACTCGGATAGTTTTTCCCTTCCATATAATATTGTTGTATGTACAGAAACCTTAAGGATATTCTTAGCTCCGAAATTTTTCCAAAGTACACAATTTACAGGCTTGATCGTCAGAATTTTTAAGTATAAAATTATCGTTTCCCGGTAGTTTTATATATATTATATTACTTGTTCATATATCCACCGCCATCTGAGTTCCCATCCATTTTCAATAGACTGTCAGATCGAGATTAGTGATTTTCAATATACCAGACGAAAAATCAAATATTTTACTTTCTTTAGCGCAGCATGACTTTATTAAAACTCCTTAGGACGTTTAGTAGACTTGTGTTTTGTTTGAAATCCAGAAGGCGTTTGTCTATTAAGAACGTCACCATTTAGACTGACTGTAGATGCAGGAACTGAGCTGAATAAAAAATTCCGAAAAGTCTGTTAAACGAACTCTCTGCTTTTGTAAGGCAAATTTTCGTCGTTTTAATATTTTTTTAAGCCCGGATAGGCCGCTTTATATCTTTTATAATGCATTAAACTACTTTTATCTATGTGTTCCGATATGTTATCCGTCAATTTACAATAAACCAGGTTTAATAATGACTTGTCACACCTAAAAAATGTAATATCCACCTTTTCAATAAATTTAAAATGTGCGGATTACAATCTGTCATTTCTCGTTACATAAAGGCTGGGTCAAATTGTATATATAGTGCTAAACGCCCGGTGTTATAAAAGCTAGCTGACTCGTTGTAGTGTCCAGTTTTCCAAAAACCAAAACAGTTTTATAATTCTGTAAGCCTAAATCAGCCTAAATCAGTCCCTATCTTTTGAAAATTCTAATACTGATCTGGCAATTGCCGATCTATTTGCCCAGTTTTTTAAACAACATATTCTGTTTCATCCCGTCCAAATCCGTCTTATTCATGTGCCATATGCAACTCTTTTTTCTGAGTTTAAGCGAAAGCTTTCTTCTCTTAGACCTCCATAATGTTAAACCAGTCTATTCACCGGGTCCCGACGGAGTTCCAGGCTGCGTGCTTAGATACAGCGCTGAAACTCTGTGAAGACCTCTTTTTTACCTTGTTTTTGAAAACTTCGGAAGGAGTCATTGGAGTTAACGTCTTTTGTAATAAATGGCTTCAGAAAGAACATTTGCTTACACTGATTTTAGTAAGGCGTTTGATTCAGTAAATCGCTTCTTGTGTTAAACCTAGACTTATTAGGGTTTCCATTTGATTTTCTAACATGAATTTTAAGTTATTTAAGTGGTAGGACTCAACGAGTCGTCTTTAAAAACTCTATCTCTAATTTGACCGCAGTTACTTCAGGCGTCCCACAAGGAAACCACCTTGGACCACTTCTTTTTATATTATTTATTAACGATCTCCCTCTAGTCTTGATAAAGTCGAGTGTCCTCATGTACGCAGATGATGTTAAGTTATGCCTGCAATATAACGAAATTTCCAGCAGTTCAGACTTACAATCGGACCTAAATGCTCTTCAAACATGGTCTTGTGAAAATCTTTTGGATTTAAATAGCGCTAAGTGTAAAGCAATTTTTTAGGGTGAACCCACAATATGCAACGTATACGCTGGGTTGTGATGCGTTGTCTAGAATCACTCATGTTGATGACCCTGGCGTCCTTCTTGACCCAAAACGTTAGTTTTGTGACCATATTACTTCTATGGTGAATAAAACCAGGGGGCATCTCTCCATTGGATTTATTAAAAGGTGGTAAAAGGAATTCGATGATCCTTATGTTACAAAGACTCTGTTCATCTTACTAGTCCGTCCAATCCTGGAGTACTGTTTAGCAGTTTGGAGTCCTCAGTATGGTGTACATATAGACCGGATAGAGTCTGTGCAAAAGAACATTTTATTATTTGCTCTATGGGGCCTTAACTGGAATGCAAGCCTTATTTTAATATCCTTCTTTATTAGACTTCTCCTAAGTAATCTATCATCCTTATTAAACTGTAGAACGATGCTTGGGACTACTTTTATTCATAAACTTATTCAAGGGGATGTGGAGAGTACCGAGTTACTGCGTCGCATAAACTTCTCTGGGCCTGATAGAATTACCAGGAACTATATTCCTTTTACTTTAACTATTTGTAGATCTAACTATGATATGCATGAACCCTTAACTGTGTAATGACTATAATAGACTATGTCATTTCTACCGATTCTTTGCCAATCTTAAAACATTAATTTTATCTTACTTAGCACACAAATAGTATTAGTATTTGTTAGTTAGTCTGTCCGTTTCTATATTGTCCGCTCTAACTTCTCGCGATCTCTTTTTTTACTCCCATTGTGGAATAGGGCTTCGCGCGTAACAAGCACTGCTTGGTGTTGCAAGGACCACTTGCTTGCGCTGATCATAGTGCATCAACGTCAGAAAGAAGCATATTGGCAAAACATTCAATTTATGTACCAAGGTTTTTGGAAAACGTGCCATCTGGAATACTTGACTACATTGCAACATCGTCCTAAATGGACTACTTTAGCACTTCACATCTCAATTTCTATCGTTGTACTCATTAAGGAATCCAAGAAAAACTTATTCAGGAAAGGACAATCTAGTTCTAGCTGAAGACACCCACAGGATAGATGACCAGACCTTTTATGAAGGTTGCAGTAGAAACTGTGTTTCAGGGCGGGACGAGATGTTCATGAACGTTTACAGCTCATTACAAAATACGTGCATAATGCCATCTTCACCTTTAAGTTACAAAAGAAAACCCATACTCACAAAATCGGACAACTTTGAAGGGTTATATCTTCAGATTCTTTTAAAAATTACATATTTGTAATTATTAGGAGCATATACAAATTATACTTTTCGCAACTGTTACCTCACAGTGCGGCAATGCAACATGTGACTTACAACAAGCAGGAGTCCTAATGAGCCCATCTCTCCATTCTTTAATGAAGCGCCGTTCCATTAAAACAAATCTGCTTGAATTAACGTATTTAATCAAAATAGTGCAGCCTAAGAGAGCGAGTTTCGACCGAGCTCCGGGAAAAGTTGAAAAAAGAGGATGTACAACAAATGAAATATAAACAAGAAAGGAAAGCTAACTTCGGGCGGAGCCGAAGTTGAAATACCCTTGCAGAATATTCTGTAAATTATATTCTCCAAAATTATTCATATGATGCATTCTTAACACTCATAAAAATCCCAACTTCCTAACTTTAAAAACACCAAAGCTATGGCATTTCCAATCGTTTAGTTATATGGCAGCTATAGAATATAGTCGGCCGATCCATATGAAATTTGGTAGGTCGGATTAATTGGCCAAAAATAAAACACATAGGAAATCCCAACTTTCTAACTTTACAAACACCAAAGTTATGGCATTTCCGATCAATCAGTTATATGGCAGCTATAGTATATAGTCGGCCGATCCTTATGAAATTTGGTAGGTCGGATTGATTGGCCAAATATAAAACCCATAGAAAATCCCAACTTCCTAACTTATCAAACACCAAAGTTATGGCATTTCCGATCAATCAGTTATATATCGGCTATAGGATATAGTCGGCCGATCCTTATGAAATTTGGTAAGTCGGATTGATTGGCCAAATATAAAACCCATAGAAAAACCCAACTTCCTAACTTTACAAACACCAAAGTTATGGCATTTCCGATCGTTCAGTTATATGGCAGCTATAGGATATAGTCGGCCGATCCCGGCCGTTCCGACTTATATACTGCGTGCAAAGGAAAGAAGGGTGTGTGCAAAGTTTCAATTCGATATCTTTAAAACTGAGAGACTAGTTCGCGTAGAAACAGACAGACGGACAGACAGACGGACAGACAGACGGACAGACGGACAGACGGACAGACGGACATGGCTATATCAACTCAGGAGGAGATCCTAATCAAGAATATATATACTTTATAGGGTCGGAGATGTCTCCTTCACTGCGTTGCACACTTTTGACCAAAATTATAATACCCTCTGCAAGGGTATAAAAACTAAATTGGTGCATTAAAAAATAGGGTGAAAACGGTAGTCAGTGATATGATTAAAAAACAAGAAAGGAAAACTAACTTCGGGCGGAGCCGAAGTTGATATACCCTTGCAGAATACTCTGTATATTATATTCTCCAAAATTATTCAAATGATGCATTCTTAATACTTTTAAAATATCCCAACTTCCTAACTTAACAAACACCAAAGTTATGGCATTTCCGATCAATCATTTATATGTCAGCTATAGGATATAGTCGGCCGATCCTTATGAAATTTGGTAGGTCGGATTGATTGGCCAAATATAAAACCCATAGGAAGTTCCAGCTTCCTAGCTTTACAAACACCAAAGTTATGGCATTTCCGATCAATCAGTTATATGGCAGCTATAGGATATAGTCGGCCGATCCCGGCCGTTCTGACATATATACTGCGTGCAAAGGAAAGAAGGGTGTGTGCAAAGTTTGAACTCGATAGCTTTAAAACTGAGAGACTAGTTTGCGTAGAAACAGACAGGCGGACAGACGGACAGACGGACATGGCTATATCAACTCAGGAGGTGATCCTGATCAAGAATATATATACTTTATTGGGTCGGAGATGTCTCCTTCACTGCGTTGCACACTTTTGACCAAAATTATAATACCCTCTGCAAGGGTATAAAAAGTGAAATAGTGCCACTAATGACCGACAAACCAACTAAAGAGGGAAGAAGCTCCGTGTATATACTTCTCGTAAGTCTCTACGCGCGATAGCGAAGTGCAAACAACGTCTATAAAGAGAAATCCGGCTCTACTGTCAGTCGATACCCAAAGAGCAAGGTCATGCTCACCCTCTCTACTTACTCTTACTCCTACCCCTACGGCGTGGAGTTCTCAATGTAAGGGCCCCCACCATCAGATTCGACGCTTGGTACATCAGCAACATGCAGCGGTACAACTTCTGCAATTACACCAAAAGTAACAGCAACAACTACAGTAACTGCAGAAAACCCAACAACATCTACAGCAACGGCTCTTATCAAGGAATCGACAGCGATGTTGTCGACTGCAGCGCCAAATACAACGTCAATAAAAACAAGAAAGGAAAGCTAACTTCGGGCGGAGCCGAAGTTGATATACCCTTGCAGAATACTCTGTAAATTATATTCTCCAAAATTATTCATATGATGCATTCTTAATACTCATAAAAAATCCCAACTTCCTACCTTTAAAAACACCAAAGTTATGGCATTTCCAATTGTTCAGTTATATGGCAGCTATAGGATAGTCGGCCGATCCTTATGAAATTTGGTAGGTCGGATTGATTAGCCAAATATAAAACCCATAGAAAATCCCGATTTGGAACGATTCATGTCAATAGCTTTTACACTGCGCGAAATATCATCAATTCTTGCAAGATATATCCGATTGTTCCTATGGGATTTATAGGATATAGTCGTCCGATCGGGGCGATTTTAAAACTTGATCTGCGTGTTTTAGGACGAGTGTGAAAGTTTCAGATCGCTAGCTTTTAAACTGAGCTCACATACGGTATTGAAACAGACGGGCATGGCTATATCGACTCTCCTATTGATCCTGATCAAGAATATATATACTTTATAGGGTCGGAACCGTCTCTTTCACTGCGTTACAAATTCTGACCAAAATTATAATACTCTCTTTCAGGGGAAATGGCAATACCATTAAAAAACCATCCCCAGCCTTCCATATCCTCTTCTGCACCAAAAAACTATCCTCTTTCTTTATTCTTTCTTATCAAAGTACAAGAAGCTTATCTAATAAGCTGACTAAATTGTACTCGGATAGTTTTTCCCTTCCATATAATATTGTTGTATGTACAGAAACCTTAAGGATATTCTTAGCTCCGAAATTTTTCCAAAGTACACAATTTACAGGCTTGATCGTCAGAATTTTTAAGTATAAAATTATCGTTTCCCGGTAGTTTTATATATATTATATTACTTGTTCATATATCCACCGCCATCTGAGTTCCCATCCATTTTCAATAGACTGTCAGATCGAGATTAGTGATTTTCAATATACCAGACGAAAAATCAAATATTTTACTTTCTTTAGCGCAGCATGACTTTATTAAAACTCCTTAGGACGTTTAGTAGACTTGTGTTTTGTTTGAAATCCAGAAGGCGTTTGTCTATTAAGAACGTCACCATTTAGACTGACTGTAGATGCAGGAACTGAGCTGAATAAAAAATTCCGAAAAGTCTGTTAAACGAACTCTCTGCTTTTGTAAGGCAAATTTTCGTCGTTTTAATATTTTTTTAAGCCCGGATAGGCCGCTTAATATCTTTTATAATGCATTAAACTACTTTTATCTATGTGTTCCGATATGTTATCCGTCAATTTACAATAAACCAGGTTTAATAATGACTTGTCACACCTAAAAAATGTAATATCCACCTTTTCAATAAATTTAAAATGTGCGGATTACAATCTGTCATTTCTCATTACATAAAGGCTGGGTCAAATTGTATATATAGTGCTAAACGCCCGGTGTTATAAAAGCTAGCTGACTCGTTGTAGTGTCCAGTTTTCCAAAAACCAAAACAGTTTTATAATTCTGTAAGCCTAAATCAGCCTAAATCAGTCCCTATCTTTTGAAAATTCTAATACTGATCTGGCAATTGCCGATCTATTTGCCCAGTTTTTTAAACAACATATTCTGTTTCATCCCGTCCAAATCCGTCTTATTCATGTGCCATATGCAACTCTTTTTTTCTGAGTTTAAGCGAAAGCTTTCTTCTCTTAGACCTCCATAATGTTAAACCAGTCTATTCACCGGGTCCCGACGGAGTTCCAGGCTGCGTGCTTAGATACAGCGCTGAAACTCTGTGAAGACCTCTTTTTTACCTTGTTTTTGAAAACTTCGGAAGGAGTCATTGGAGTTAACGTCTTTTGTAATAAATGGCTTCAGAAAGAACATTTGCTTACACTGATTTTAGTAAGGCGTTTGATTCAGTAAATCGCTTCTTGTGTTAAACCTAGACTTATTAGGGTTTCCATTTGATTTTCTAACATGAATTTTAAGTTATTTAAGTGGTAGGACTCAACGAGTCGTCTTTAAAAACTCTATCTCTAATTTGACCGCAGTTACTTCAGGCGTCCCACAAGGAAACCACCTTGGACCACTTCTTTTTATATTATTTATTAACGATCTCCCTCTAGTCTTGATAAAGTCGAGTGTCCTCATGTACGCAGATGATGTTAAGTTATGCCTGCAATATAACGAAATTTCCAGCAGTTCAGACTTACAATCGGACCTAAATGCTCTTCAAACATGGTCTTGTGAAAATCTTTTGGATTTAAATAGCGCTAAGTGTAAAGCAATTTTTTAGGGTGAACCCACAATATGCAACGTATACGCTGGGTTGTGATGCGTTGTCTAGAATCACTCATGTTGATGACCCTGGCGTCCTTCTTGACCCAAAACGTTAGTTTTGTGACCATATTACTTCTATGGTGAATAAAACCAGGGGGCATCTCTCCATTGGATTTATTAAAAGGTGGTAAAAGGAATTCGATGATCCTTATGTTACAAAGACTCTGTTCATCTTACTAGTCCGTCCAATCCTGGAGTACTGTTCAGCAGTTTGGAGTCCTCAGTATGGTGTACATATAGACCGGATAGAGTCTGTGCAAAAGAACATTTTATTATTTGCTCTATGGGGCCTTAACTGGAATGCAAGCCTTATTTTACCATCCTTCTTTATTAGACTTCTCCTAAGTAATCTATCATCCTTATTAAACTGTAGAACGATGCTTGGGACTACTTTTATTCATAAACTTATTCAAGGGGATGTGGAGAGTACCGAGTTACTGCGTCGCATAAACTTCTCTGGGCCTGATAGAATTACCAGGAACTATATTCCTTTTACTTTAACTATTTGTAGATCTAACTATGATATGCATGAACATTTAACTGTGTAATGACTATAATAGACTATGTCATTTCTACCGATTCTTTGCCAATCTTAAAACATTAATTTTATCTTACTTAGCACACAAATAGTATTAGTATTTGTTAGTTAGTCTGTCCGTTTCTATATTGTCCGCTCTAACTTCTCGCGATCTCTTTTTTTACTCCCATTGTGGAATAGGGCTTCGCGCGTAACAAGCACTGCTTGGTGTTGCAAGGACCACTTGCTTGCGCTGATCATAGTGCATCAACGTCAGAAAGAAGCATATTGGCAAAACATTCAATTTATGTACCAAGGTTTTTGGAAAACGTGCCATCTGGAATACTTGACTACATTGCAACATCGTCCTAAATGGACTACTTTAGCACTTCACATCTCAATTTCTATCGTTGTACTCATTAAGGCATCCAAGAAAAACTTATTCAGGAAAGGACAATCTAGTTCTAGCTGAAGACACCCACAGGATAGATGACCAGACCTTTTATGAAGGTTGTAGTAGAAACTGTGTTTCAGGGCGGGACGAGATGTTCATGAACGTTTACAGCTCATTACAAAATACGTGCATAATGCCATCTTCACCTTTAAGTTACAAAAGAAAACCCATACTCACAAAATCGGACAACTTTGAAGGGTTATATCTTCAGATTCTTTTAAAAATTACATATTTGTAATTATTAGGAGCATATACAAATTATACTTTTCGCAACTGTTACCTCACAGTGCGGCAATGCAACATGTGACTTACAACAAGCAGGAGTCCTAATGAGCCCATCTCTCCATTCTTTAATGAAGCGCCGTTCCATTAAAACAAATCTGCTTGAATTAACGTATTTAATCAAAATAGTGCAGCCTAAGAGAGCGAGTTTCGACCGAGCTCCGGGAAAAGTTGAAAAAGAGGATGTACAACAAATGAAATATAAACAAGAAAGGAAAGCTAACTTCGGGCGGAGCCGAAGTTGAAATACCCTTGCAGAATATTCTGTAAATTATATTCTCCAAAATTATTCATATGATGCATTCTTAACACTCATAAAAATCCCAACTTCCTAACTTTAAAAACACCAAAGCTATGGCATTTCCAATCGTTTAGTTATATGGCAGCTATAGAATATAGTCGGCCGATCCATATGAAATTTGGTAGGTCGGATTAATTGGCCAAAAATTAAACACATAGGAAATCCCAACTTTCTAACTTTACAAACACCAAAGTTATGGCATTTCCGATCAATCAGTTATATGGCAGCTATAGTATATAGTCGGCCGATCCTTATGAAATTTAGTAGGTCGGATTGATTGGCCAAATATAAAACCCATAGGAAATTCCAGCTTCCTAACTTTACAAACACCAAAGTTATGGCGTATCCGATCAATCAGTTATATGGCAGCTATAGGATATAGTCGGCCGATCCTTATGAAATTTGGTAGGTCGGATTGCTTGGCCAAATATAAAAGCCATAGAAAATCCCAGCTTCCTAGCTTTACAAACACCAAAGTTATGGCATTTCCGATCAATCAGTTATATGGCAGCTATAGGATATAGTCGGCCGATCCCGGCCGTTCTGACATATATACTGCGTGCAAAGGAAAGAAGGGTGTGTGCAAAGTTTGAACTCGATAGCTTTAAAACTGAGAGACTAGTTTGCGTAGAAACAGACAGGCGGACAGACGGACAGACGGACATGGCTATATCAACTCAGGAGGTGATCCTGATCAAGAATATATATACTTTATTGGGTCGGAGATGTCTCCTTCACTGCGTTGCACACTTTTGACCAAAATTATAATACCCTCTGCAAGGGTATAAAAAGTGAAATAGTGCCACTAATGACCGACAAACCAACTAAAGAGGGAAGAAGCTCCGTGTATATACTTCTCGTAAGTCTCTACGCGCGATAGCGAAGTGCAAACAACGTCTATAAAGAGAAATCCGGCTCTACTGTCAGTCGATACCCAAAGAGCAAGGTCATGCTCACCCTCTCTACTTACTCTTACTCCTACCCCTACGGCGTGGAGTTCTCAATGTAAGGGCCCCCACCATCAGATTCGACGCTTGGTACATCAGCAACATGCAGCTGTACAACTTCTGCAATTACACCAAAAGTAACAGCAACAACTACAGTAACGGCAGAAAACCCAACAACATCTACAGCAACGGCTCTTATCAAGGAATCGACAGCGATGTTGTCGACTGCAGCGCCAAATACAACGTCAATAAAAACAAGAAAGGAAAGCTAACTTCGGGCGGAGCCGAAGTTGATATACCCTTGCAGAATACTCTGTAAATTATATTCTCCAAAATTATTCATATGATGCATTCTTAATACTCATAAAAATCCCAACTTCCTACCTTTAAAAACACCAAAGTTATGGCATTTCCAATTGTTCAGTTATATGGCAGCTATAGGATATAGTCGGCCGATCCTTATGAAATTTGGTAGGTCGGATTGATTAGCCAAATATAAAACCCATAGAAAATCCCAACTTCCTAACTTTACAAACACCAAAGTTATGGCATTTTCGATCAATCAGTTATATGGCAGCTATAGGATATAGTCGGCCGATCCTTATGAAATTTGGTAGGTCGGATTGATTGGCCAAAAATAAAATCCATAGAAAATCCCAACTTCCTAACTTTACAAACACCAAAGTTATGGCATTTCCGATCAATCAGTTATATGGCAGCTATAGGATATAGTCGGCCGATCCTTATGAAATTTGGTAGGTCGGATTGATTAGCCAAATATAAAACCCATAGAAAATCCCAACTTCCTAACTTTACAAACACCAAAGTTATGGCATTTCCGATCAATCAGTTATATAGCAGCTATAGGATATAGTCGGCCGATCCTTATGAAATTTGGTACGTCGGATTGATTGGCCAAATATAATACCCATAGAGAGTCCCAACTTCCTAACTTAACAAACAGCAGAGTTATGGCATTTCCGATCAATCAGTTATATGGCAGCTATAGGATATAGTCGGCCGATCCCGGCCGTTCCGACTTATATACTGCGTGCAAAGGAAAGAAGGGTGTGTGCAAAGTTTCAATTCGATAGCTTTAAAACTGAGAGACTAGTTTGCGTAGAAACAGACAGACGGACAGACAGACGGACAGACAGACGGACAGACAGACGGACAGACAGACGGACAGACGGACAGACGGACATGGCTATATCAACTCAGGAGGTGATCCTGATCAAGAATATATATACTTTATAGGGTCGGAGATGTCTCCTTCACTGCGTTGCACACTTTTGACCAAAATTATAATACCCTCTGCAAGGGTATAAATATGACCACAAAAGCAAAACATAATGGCCCGGCCATACAGACCGGCATAGATCGCTACATCCAAATTAAGCGTAATCTTAGCCCGCAGAGCACCGCAATGGGTAATAAGCCAAAAATAAACCGTGTCCAAAGAGACAACGAATTTCCTAGGAGATCCAACAATAACAGATCTGTCCTCCTAGCTTAAATTCAACCAGAACTGGGTCAAGAGACCCAACCGAAACCAAAGCCCCCACCAATTTACATTATTGAGAAAAGATCTATCGCCCTGGTCAACAAAATTCAGACCAAATCTAAAGAACATTTCCGAGCTGTGTATAAATACCTGGAAGAAGCTAAGAAAACTACTAAATGTAACAACTAAAAAGCAGCAAGGACTTGCAAATTGTTCTAAAAGGAATCGATCCCGACGTAACCCCCAATGAAGATATCGATGCCCAAAAGAAAACGGGTTTTCTGCAAAGAACGTTAGTAACAGCAATAACATGAACAAAAAGCCCCAACCACTCTTCAAGGTAGAGTTGGAGCCAGACACCAGAGTCTTGAAGAAAAATGAAGTGCATCCAAAAGAAGAAATGTGAAAACTGCGGAGGAAATCACACGGAAAACTACAGGGGATGTGTGGTGTACAAGGAGTTGAAAGACCGCATGCGACGAGTGACAACAACGCATAAATTATTATTATCGTTTCAAATTGACTGCTCTGCTAATATATCTTTTCTTAATTATCTTGTTGTGTTTCACATACAAGATAATAAGAAATTGAGCGACTGTAACTATCGTCAATATTAGGAGCAGTAACGTTATGGCTTCAAGTTTTTCGGTGTGATCTACGATTTTTACGTTATTGACCACATTGGCCGTATTGTCTTTTGTTTGGCTATCATCTGAGCCGAACCACCCATTTTTAGGCAATTCAAACTTTATATCAGTACAAATAATTGAGGGCAAATCTATGAATAACAATGTGGAACGCCAATGGAAATCAAGACTCGTGACTCCCAAAGGAAGCCAATTATATAATACAATAATAAATCTGAGCAACAAATTGGACTGTGTTTGAATAGTATCTCGGCGTCCACCTCGACAGAGTAGTCGTCTAGAAGACACATCAAATGCAAGAAACTACATCTAAAACTAAAGGCCATCCAGCTTCCACTGGATATTAAACGCTCGATCGCCCCTGCGTCTGGATTACAAGTTGCTGCTCTGCAACTCCGCTCTCAAGTCGAAAATCCTTAGAACTATCTGGAGCACCATGGGATATTCACAAACAAAACATCCACAGAGTCCTCATCATTCTTGCAGTAAAAGATAAAACAGACAAACAAAAAATGACTTACAAAGAAAAACTCTCTGTGCACCGAAATCATCTCGCAAGAGGCTTAACTCGGGTATCCAGCAGAATCCGTTTATAAAGCAACTACCTTGCAACCCAGCAATTATTATCAGGGCCCCATAACTCAGTTGCAGTCATATGACTGGACAGTAATAATCTAACTAACATTATTACTGTTATATAAGATGTTATACTCTTACAAGATTCAATAAAAAAAAAAGCAAAGAAAAAAATAAAAAACAAGAGAGAACGCTATAGTCGAGTGCCTCGACTATTAGATACCCGTTACTCAGCTAAACAACTTAATATTATAATTGCCGGGCAATTGCAACTGTGTACAATGTAAATACATACATATGACCTCAGACCTCCAATTTGGCTAACTTGATTTGATTTGCATAGTTCTTGGGATATAGTTCGGTATTGACAGATGATAACCATCGCAATTTCCTTTAATAGAAATCCTTATCGAGAATTAACGTTGACTCTGTTGAGCACCTTGGCCAGCTGTTCCAAAGTCATCCGTTAGATGGCGTTATTGTAGGCGCTAGCCAGGCTTTAGCGTTTAATGGGTTTTTGGGCGTTAGAGTGGGCGTGGCAAACTTTTATTAGGCCAACCGATAGGTATTGACGAAACAAATACATATCAATTAAAATTTTCATAATAGCATCAAAACTGTGGCCACAGCTTGTGGCTTGTGGGCGTCAGAGGGGGCGTGGCACCATGTTGAAACAAACTTGCGCTGCGTAGGAAATCGTAAAATCTACATGCAAAATGCCAATCTTGTAGCTTTTATAGTTTCCGAGATCTCAGCGTTCATACGGACAGAAAGACAGACAGACAGACAGACGGACAGACGGACATGGCTAGATCGACTCGGCTAGTGATCCTGAACAAGAATATATATACTTTATAGGGTCGGAAACGCTTCCTTCTACCTGTTACATACTTTTGCACGAATACAATATACCCTTTTACTCTACGAGTAACGGGTATAAAAACGTTGCACTCGCTGCGACAACAATTTTGGATCGCACATATGGAGAACAAGGTCGCTTAAGTTATAAAATCTTGCATTAAATGCAGTATATGCAACAAAAAATTGGGAAAGCAGGAAGGTCAGCTTTATTGCATAGAAAAAGGGGACTGTCCACTATACACACTGCACATAGATCACTTGGGACCTATGGATGCAACGAGCAAGCAGTACAAATATATTTTCGCAGTAGTTGATGCTTTTAGCAAATTTGTCTGGCTGTTTACAACGAAGACTACAAACAGCGATGAAGTTCTCAAAACCCTTAAGGACTGGTCAGCTGTTTTTGGATACCCATCCCGCATCGTCAGCTACAGAGGAGTAGCCTTCACATCCAATGTTTTCATGGACTTCCCAAGGGAAAATGGAATTGATCATGTCTGGACAACTACTGGTGTACCTCGAGGCAACGGACAAATAGAACGGGTCAACCGATCCATTCTTTCAATCATATCCAAGTTGTCGGCTGAAGATACCTCCAAATGGTATAAATTTGTTCCCCAGGTTCAGAGAGCAATAAACTCCCACGTCAATTGTCCGACAAAGAAGACACCGTTCCTACTTATGTTTGGTGTAAAAATGCGGAGTAAGACCAACGATAATCTTATTGCCTTGCTAGAACAAGAGTTGCTGGACGAATTCGATACAAAGAGGACCAAAGAACGCGAGGAATTAATACAAAAAGCGAAAAAAGAAAGCATCTACAAAGAAGGCGATTTAGTTGCAATAAAACGCACCCAGTTTGTATGTAGTATCCAATGTTAAGAGAAATGGACGTTATGATGTCAAAAAAGCTGCTGCAATTGAGGGGCCAAACTCTCCGTCAACTAGCTCTGACAACATGAAGATGTGGAAATATGTCAACTGGCACGTGGATAATTTGTCGTCTGGGACAGACTCGAGTGGCCAGGATGACCGAATGTAAGGAACAGATCAGTTGCTACAGGTTGGCAGCCCTACAGAAGAGAAGTGGCAGTAGAAGGGAAGCAGCAAAAGTGAGCAGAAGCAAGTTGTCCTGAATTAAGTCCGGAATATACAAAAAATAAGTCGAAAAGTCGTTATATGTCACGGAGAATTTAAGTTGTATCAATTTTGTCAAATCATATTTAACCAATATAAAATATAACCAATAAATCTTCATTACATGTATATATTAAGAATACCCGCTGTACCAAGTACACTTAAGAAAACACTTTGTTGCAGTTAAACGTAAACAGGTATATCTCAAGTGCGACGTGCGAAAAAATTTTGGTTCAGACGAAATAAGTGCTAACGGCGGCATATTTTACATAGCTCGGCGCAAAGCATGATCCAGTTTAAGTGCATATACATCCTCTCTTTTATTCTAACACATAATACCGAGGGGCATTAGCTTAGCCAAGGCTAAGTTGACTCTAATACATGCATTACAGCACATTCGAATAAACATAACTCAACCAAAAGTTTTACGATCAATCCATTAAATTTAAAGCTATTTAAATAAAACTACAACATGGCGACCGTGACATGTTATCGGATGATAACCAAGCCAAAGACAATACGGCGAACGTTTTCTATAATATCAAAGTAATTGACCACAGAGATGATAAGACCACTGTTTGTCTTACTTTTGTTTATTGTCACTACATATAAATATACAAATTATAAAGAAAAATTATCTGTATATGCGTTATAAGAGCAGAAAAATTAACCTAGACAGGGTTTAACACCATCCAAATTAATAAATAAAAATTAATACTTTAAATACCTATCTTGAAAAAAAAAGAAATATTAAACACATCACAGAGACCCAAATTTTGCAATTTTTTTATACTATTGGTCTCAACGACCCAGTGTAGCATCTCAGAGCTCGAATGTATGTAAATGGGATCAAATAAAAACCAATGGTACTGACCACCAGGAGCAAAAGTCTATTACAAAAAAAACACTGTGTCAAAACATACGACAATATTGGTATAGTTTTTCAACAAAGCACGAAATACAATATATAAAAATAGGAAAAAATTAAATAAAACAAGAAAGAAAATCTAACTTCGGCTAATACTCATAAAAAATCCCAACTTCCGAACTTTAAAAACACCAAATTTATGGCACTTCCGATCGTTCTTATATATGGCAGCTATAGGATTGCATTGATTGGCCAAAAATAAAACCCATAAAAAATCCCAACTTCCTTACTTTACAAACATTAAAGTTATGGCATTTCCTATCAATCAGTTGTATGGCAGCTATAGGATATAGTCGGCCGATCCCAGCCGTTACGACTTATATACTGCGTGCCAAGGAAAGAAGGGTGTGTGCAAAGTTTCAATTCGTTATCTCTAAAACTGAGAGACTAGTTTGCGTAGAAACAGACAGACGGACAGACGGTAGGACAGACATGCATCAACTCAGGAGGTGATCCTGATCAAAAATATATATACTTTATAGGGTCTGAGATGTCTCCTTCACTGCGTTGCACACTTTTGACCAAATTTATAATACCCTCTGCAAGGGTATAAGCATAGGTGGTTAAAAACGTTAAGAGTGGCTCTAGTTAACCTGATGACCATAATAACAAATAACAAAGAAAAAGAAGCAATATTCTCTACACTACATGACGTTTCTATCCAAGGAAGACATACAGACATATGTTAATAAAAACGTTGGCCAAGGCCAAATAATAATTTTTTGTATGGTCATACATAAGCATACGGTCCGATAAGTACTTAGCCTCCAAAAGAAAAACGAAAATTTTGGAAAAGAGGCGATTTATTTCTCAACTTAATCTCCTTTTGGCTCGATACACTTGACCCAGCGATGCTCAGCCTTCTTTAACCCATCTGAAAAATACGTTTTCTCGAGGTTTGCAAAATAGGCCTCTGTGGCGGCGACGACATCCTTATTCGACGCAAATTTCTGTCCAGCGAGTGACTTTTTCAAAATTGGAAATAAAAAGAAGTCACACAGGGCCAAATCTGGAGAATATCGTGGATGGGGTGCTACCCCAATTCGACCAATTTGTGAGCCGGTGCGTTGTCATGATGGAAGAGCACTTTTTTCTTCGCCAAGTGGGGCCTAATAATTCGGCGTAGTACAGCCCTGTGACCGTTTTGCAATTCTCTAGGTAGTCGATGTAGATCACACCTTGTGAATCCAAAAAAACGGGGGTCATCACCTTTCCGGCCGATGGGACAGTCTTCGCCTGCTTCGGAGCAACGCAGTGAAGGAGACATCTCCGACCCTATAAAGTATATATATTCTTGATCAGGATCACCTCCTGAGTTGATATAAGCATGTCCTTCTGTCTGTCTATCTGTTTCTACGCAAACTAATCTCTCAGTTTTAATGATATCAAATTGAAACTTTGCACACACCCTTCTTTTCTTTGCACGCAGTATATAAGTCGGAACGGCCGGGATTGGCCGACTATATCCTATAGCTCCCATACAACTGATTGATCGGAAATGCCATAACTTTGGTGTTTGTAAAGTTAGGAAGTTCGGATTTTCTATGGGTTTTATTTTTGGTTCCTGCATTTAGAGTCAGATTGTGTTATTAATTTCGATTTTAAAAGAGAATATCCTAGTTAAAACTGACGGAATAATGGTCCCAAATTTAAATTTATGGCTAAAGCTGCATATTTTTTCGCCAACGATCATTTCATGTACTCTAACACAAAGCTAAGAATCAGCATGTTGATCGACACGAAGCGGGCCGATAGACTGCAAGAATTCGTAGTCAAAATGATGCAGCGAGCATGATTATTTCTTTCGGGAGTGTATCACTCGCAATCACGTATTTGTCGAGTTGACTCGATCATACTCGTTGCAAATCTCTGTTTCGAACACAGATCTTCCTAGAAGTCTCCCAGGCGTTTGAAAAGCATGGCTAAAATGTATCATCTATAGATTAAGCTTCTACTTCCGCAAAACGTACACCTGGTGCTTGAATAGTGCCTTTTAACCAAATAGATCGACATCGCGGCAGGCGTACCACAAGGTAACGTCCCAGTTCTTACCTCCTATATTCGGAAGATATACCCACAAACCACTAACTTATGACACACGTACGCTGATGACTCAGCTATCTAAAGTCGCTCAAAATGTTAACTTAAGGTATCATTACTACTAGCTACTTACCTACGCCGCTTTGAAAAAAAGTTTGCCGATAAACTTATCATTTTAAACGTTGAAAGCAAGCCAGTGAGTATTTTTTTTTAATAACGTTTCTTAGGTGTGTCAACTAATGTGGTTTATGTTAGATAAACGGATAGTACAACGGAACGCAAGATTAAGAAATCTGTTTTATTGCATTATAACAAATATTTATGGCATTAGTATATGGTTCCGTAAGTACAAATTATTTAGCTTCAAAAAGCCTGCGAAAACAATGAATTTGTTAAGAGTAGTTTAAAAATGTCAAGCGAGCAGACCTTGGACCTTTTGCAAGGAAGTAAAGGTCACCGACTTATATACTGCCTGCAATAGAAAGACAACTTTTGGGAAAGTTTCAAGCAGATAGCTATAAAACTGAACTGACTAGAAACGGACAGACGGACATGGTGATGCTGATCAAGAATATATATACTTTATAGGGTCCTTCACTGCGATGCAAACTTTTGACTGAAATTATAATACACTCACAAGGGAATAAAAACACCTGGAACAAAGAAAAAACAAGAGAGAACGCTATAGTCGAGTGCCTCGACTATTAGATACCCGTTACTCAGATAACCAATTTAATATTATAATTGCCGGGCAATTGCAACTGTGTACAATGTAAATACATGCATATGTATATGCTTACATACATACACACATACGCCATTGTTTGACTCAGACCTCCAATTTGGCTAACTTGATTTGATTTGCATAGTTCTTGGGATATAGTTCGGTATTGACAAATAAAAACCATCGCAATATCCTTTAATAGAAATCCTTATCGTGAATTAACGTTGACTCTGTTGAGCACCTTGACGAGCTGTTCCAAAGTCATCCGTTAGATGGCGATATTGTATTGCGCCATCTACCCCAAGACATTGGTAACACGGGCCATGAAAGGCGGAAATGTAGGCGCTAGCCAGGCTTAAGCGTTTTATGGGTTTTTGGGCTTTAGAGTGGGCGTGGAAAACTTTTATTAGGCCAATCGATAGGTATTGACGAAAGAAATACATATCAATTAAAAGTATCATAATAGCATCAAAACTGTGGCCACAGCTTGTGGCTTGTGGGCGTCAGAGGGGCGTGGCACCATTTTGAAACAAACTTGCGCTGCGTAGGAACTCCTAAAATCTGCATGCAAAATGCCAATCTTCTAGCTTTTATAGTTTCCGAGATCTCAGCATTCATACGGACAGACAGACAGACTGACAGACGGAGATGGCTAGATCGACTCGGCAGTGATCCTGAACAGGAATATATATACTTTATAGGGTCGGAAACGCTTCCTTCTACCTGTTACATACTTTTGCACGAATACAATATACCCTTTTACTCTACGAGTAACGGGTATAACTACTAAGTTGCCTCTCGGCACTTCGCATACTTTTCGACTCTCAGGGCTGCCGTCAGAATGAAAAAATAGTTAGTCTTTTTGAAATTTTGGTACTCCAGGGCGTCTTTACATAGATGATTGACAGCAAGATCGAAAACCTTTATTTACAAAACTTTTAATAACATTGTCCTTCTTCTATAAACACATACGCGGATTTTGATTCATTAACGTTCTTATTGCTCGGATTGCAAATACTGTTACGAACAATCTTATTCACGCTCGCTTTTAATATCCGAAAATTGACTTCTCCATAGTCCAGGTTGCTATATAAGAAAATTGGCAGTCGGTTACTCATTATCCATACACTTTGGTCTTCTCTGTTGTCTATTTTTAAATCATTGGGAAATTGTATTAAGTTTGGTTCCTTTTTTAGATCTAGAAGTTTTCCCAAATTGGCTCGAGTGTATGGCTTTGTTGTGTCCCAGCAACCAACATTGTCTTCATGAACTTGTGTAAAAAACATTATTCCATTCCTTGTGATTCCGGAAGTAGATGACTGACTATTAAATCCACGATCCCCAATTGAAAAGAAGTACTTTGCGTTGTCTTGATTAGAATTTATCCATAAAGATTCGTTTAGCAAGAGATCCATCGGTACCATAAACTCCTAGAATAAATATAAAATAATTGATGTTATTTGTACTTGAAATTTATATTACTTTAATATCTTTATACTAATAACAATAAATAATATCTATTTACTAATAATATGAAAATAATTCGCAATTCCTTTCAAAATTAACATATATTAAAACCCGTTTATTTTTACATAGATACTTACTTGACCAAAATAGATTAAATGTTAATAATTTTGTTTCGTTAAAATGTTGTTCAGCTCTGAAGACGAATCCGGACGGTTTTTTTTCGCGGAGAGTTTTAAATATATTGTAAAAGAGGAAATAATAGGATTTTTCAATAGACTCTTGGGAGCACCTAAATAAATAGTTTTTCTTTTAATATTCTAACTCGTGATGCCTTCATTGACGGTTTCTTGAAACTCAAAGAGCTTGAGATTTTTTGGTGTTTCAATATAATATATAGAAGTCATTCTTGCGTTACGGGTATAAAAAACGTTGCACTCGCTGCGACAACAATTTTGGATCGCACATATGGAGAACAAGGTCGCTCAAGTTATAAAATCTTGCATTAAATGCAGTATATGCAACAAAAAATTGGGAAAGCAGGAAGGTCAGCTTTATTGCATAGAAAAAGGGGACTGTCCACTATACACACTGCACATAGATCACTTGGGACCTATGGATGCAACGAGCAAGCAGTACAAATATATTTTCGCAGTAGTTGATGCTTTTAGCAAATTTGTCTGGCTGTTTACAACGAAGACTACAAACAGCGATGAAGTTCTCAAAACCCTTAAGGACTGGTCAGCTGTTTTTGGATACCCATCCCGCATCGTCAGCTACAGAGGAGTAGCCTTCACATCCAATGTTTTCATGGACTTCCCAAGGGAAAATGGAATTGATCATGTCTGGACAACTACTGGTGTACCTCGAGGCAACGGACAAATAGAACGGGTCAACCGATCCATTCTTTCAATCATATCCAAGTTGTCGGCTGAAGATACCTCCAAATGGTATAAATTTGTTCCCCAGGTTCAGAGAGCAATAAACTCCCACGTCAATAGTCCGACAAAGAAGACACCGTTCCTACTTATGTTTGGTGTAAAAATGCGGAGTAAGACCAACGATAATCTTATTGCCTTGCTAGAACAAGAGTTGCTGGACGAATTCGATACAAAGAGGACCAAAGAACGCGAGGAATTAATACAAAAAGCGAAAAAAGAAAGCATCTACAAAGAAGGCGATTTAGTTGCAATAAAACGCACCCAGTTTGTATGTAGTATCCAATGTTAAGAGAAATGGACGTTATGATGTCAAAAAAGCTGCTGCAATTGAGGGGCCAAACTCTCCGTCAACTAGCTCTGACAACATGAAGATGTGGAAATATGTCAACTGGCACGAGGATAATTTGTCGTCTGGGACAGACTCGAGTGGCCAGGATGACCGAATGTAAGGAACAGATCAGTTGCTACAGGTTGGCAGAACTACAGAAGAGAAGTGGCAGTAGAAGGGAAGCAGCAAAAGTGAGCAGAAGCAAGTTGTCCTGAATTAAGTCCGGAATATACAAAAAATAAGTCGAAAAGTCGTTATATGTCACGGAGAATTTAAGTTGTATCAATTTTGTCAAATCATATTTAACCAATATAAAATATAACCAATAAATCTTCATTACATGTATATATTAAGAATACCCGCTGTACCAAGTACACTTAAGAAAACACTTTGTTGCAGTTAAACGTAAACAGGTATATCTCAAGTGCGACGTGCGAAAAAAATTTTGGTTCAGACGAAATAAGTGCTAACGGCGGCATATTTTACATAGCTCGGCGCAAAGCATGATCCAGTTTAAGTGCATATACATCCTCTCTTTTATTCTAACACATAATACCGAGGGGCATTAGCTTAGCCAAGGCTAAGTTGACTCTAATACATGCATTACAGCACATTCGAATAAACATAACTCAATCAAAAGTTTTACGATCAATCCATTAAATTTAAAGCTATTTAAATAAAACTACAACATGGCGACCGTGACATGTTATCGGATGATAACCAAGCCAAAGACAATACGGCGAACGTTTTCTATAATATCAAAGTAATTGACCACAGAGATGATAAGACCACTGTTTGTCTTACTTTTGTTTATTGTCACTACATATAAATATACAAATTATAAAGAAAAATTATCTGTATATGCGTTATAAGAGCAGAAAAATTAACCTAGACAGGGTTTAACACCATCCAAATTAATAAATAAAAATTAATACTTTAAATACCTATCTTGAAAAAAAAAGAAATATTAAACACATCACAGAGACCCAAATTTTGCAATTTTTTTTATACTATTGGTCTCAACGACCCAGTGTAGCATCTCAGAGCTCGAATGTATGTAAATGGGATCAAATAAAAACCAATGGTACTGACCACCAGGAGCAAAAGTCTATTACAAAAAAAACACTGTGTCAAAACATACGACAATATTGGTATAGTTTTTCAACAAAGCACGAAATACAATATATAAAAATAGGAAAAAATTAAATAAAACAAGAAAGAAAATCTAACTTCGGCTAATACTCATAAAAATCCCAACTTCCGAACTTTAAAAACACCAAATTTATGGCACTTCCGATCGTTCTTATATATGGCAGCTATAGGATTGCATTGATTGGCCAAAAATAAAACCCATAAAAATCCCAACTTCCTTACTTTACAAACATTAAAGTTATGGCATTTCCTATCAATCAGTTGTATGGCAGCTATAGGATATAGTCGGCCGATCCCAGCCGTTCCGACTTATATACTGCGTGCCAAGGAAAGAAGGGTGTGTGCAAAGTTTCAATTCGTTATCTCTAAAACTGAGAGACTAGTTTGCGTAGAAACAGACAGACGGACAGACGGTAGGACAGACATGCATCAACTCAGGAGGTGATCCTGATCAAAAATATATATACTTTATAGGGTCTGAGATGTCTCCTTCACTGCGTTGCACACTTTTGACCAAATTTATAATACCCTCTGCAAGGGTATAAGCATAGGTGGTTAAAAACGTTAAGAGTGGCTCTAGTTAACCTGATGACCATAATAACAAATAACAAAGAAAAAGAAGCAATATTCTCTACACTACATGACGTTTCTATCCAAGGAAGACATACAGACATATGTTAATAAAAACGTTGGCCAAGGCCAAATAATAATTTTTTGTATGGTCATACATAAGCATACGGTCCGATAAGTACTTAGCCTCCAAAAGAAAAACGAAAATTTTGGAAAAGAGGCGATTTATTTCTCAACTTAATCTCCTTTTGGCTCGATACACTTGACCCAGCGATGCTCAGCCTTCTTTAACCCGTCTGAAAAATACGTTTTCTCGAGGTTTGCAAAATAGGCCTCTGTGGCGGCGACGACATCCTTATTCGACGCAAATTTCTGTCCAGCGAGTGACTTTTTCAAAATTGGAAATAAAAAGAAGTCACACAGGGCCAAATCTGGAGAATATCGTGGATGGGGTGCTACCCCAATTCGACCAATTTGTGAGCCGGTGCGTTGTCATGATGGAAGAGCACTTTTTTCTTCGCCAAGTGGGGCCTAATAATTCGGCGTAGTACAGCCCTGTGACCGTTTTGCAATTCTCTAGGTAGTCGATGTAGATCACACCTTGTGAATCCAAAAAAACGGGGGTCATCACCTTTCCGGCCGATGGGACAGTCTTCGCCTGCTTCGGAGCAACGCAGTGAAGGAGACATCTCCGACCCTATAAAGTATATATATTCTTGATCAGGATCACCTCCTGAGTTGATATAAGCATGTCCTTCTGTCTGTCTATCTGTTTCTACGCAAACTAATCTCTCAGTTTTAATGATATCAAATTGAAACTTTGCACACACCCTTCTTTTCTTTGCACGCAGTATATAAGTCGGAACGGCCGGGATTGGCCGACTATATCCTATAGCTCCCATACAACTGATTGATCGGAAATGCCATAACTTTGGTGTTTGTAAAGTTAGGAAGTTCGGATTTTCTATGGGTTTTATTTTTGGTTCCTGCATTTAGAGTCAGATTGTGTTATTAATTTCGATTTTAAAAGAGAATATCCTAGTTAAAACTGACGGAATAATGGTCCCAAATTTAAATTTATGGCTAAAGCTGCATATTTTTTCGCCAACGATCATTTCATGTACTCTAACACAAAGCTAAGAATCAGCATGTTGATCGACACGAAGCGGGCCGATAGACTGCAAGAATTCGTAGTCAAAATGATGCAGCGAGCATGATTATTTCTTTCGGGAGTGTATCACTCGCAATCACGTATTTGTCGAGTTGACTCGATCATACTCGTTGCAAATCTCTGTTTCGAACACAGATCTTCCTAGAAGTCTCCCAGGCGTTTGAAAAGCATGGCTAAAATGTATCATCTATAGATTAAGCTTCTACTTCCGCAAAACGTACACCTGGTGCTTGAATAGTGCCTTTTAACCAAATAGATCGACATCGCGGCAGGCGTACCACAAGGTAACGTCCCAGTCCTTACCTCCTATATTCGGAAGATATACCCACAAACCACTAACTTATGACACACGTACGCTGATGACTCAGCTATCTAAAGTCGCTCAAAATGTTAACTTAAGGTATCATTACTACTAGCTACTTACCTACGCCGCTTTGAAAAAAAGTTTGCCGATCTCTATTTAATTTATGTATTTTCCTCGCGAACTCGCATTTTTTGCCCAAATTGATAATAGGGCCCGCGCGTAACAAGCACGTGCTTGGTGTCGTTGGGCCACTTGTTTGTACTGCTCGTAGTGCATCAACGTCCATCAGATAATAAACTTATCATTTTAAACGTTGAAAGCAAGCCAGTGAGTATTTTTTTTTAATAACGTTTCTTAGGTGTGTCAACTAATGTGGTTTATGTTAGATAAACGGATAGTACAACGGAACGCAAGATTAAGAAATCTGTTTTATTGCATTATAACAAATATTTATGGCATTAGTATATGGTTCCGTAAGTACAAATTATTTAGCTTCAAAAAGCCTGCGAAAACAATGAATTTGTTAAGAGTAGTTTAAAAATGTCAAGCGAGCAGACCTTGGACCTTTTGCAAGGAAGTAAAGGTCACCGACTTATATACTGCCTGCAATAGAAAGACAACTTTTGGGAAAGTTTCAAGCAGATAGCTATAAAACTGAACTGACTAGAAACGGACAGACGGACATGGTGATGCTGATCAAGAATATATATACTTTATAGGGTCCTTCACTGCGATGCAAACTTTTGACTGAAATTATAATACACTCACAAGGGAATAAAAACACCTGGAACAAAGAAAAAACAAGAGAGAACGCTATAGTCGAGTGCCTCGACTATTAGATACCCGTTACTCAGATAACCAATTTAATATTATAATTGCCGGGCAATTGCAACTGTGTACAATGTAAATACATGCATATGTATATGCTTACATACATACACACATACGCCATTGTTTGACTCAGACCTCCAATTTGGCTAACTTGATTTGATTTGCATAGTTCTTGGGATATAGTTCGGTATTGACAAATAAAAACCATCGCAATATCCTTTAATAGAAATCCTTATCGTGAATTAACGTTGACTCTGTTGAGCACCTTGACGAGCTGTTCCAAAGTCATCCGTTAGATGGCGATATTGTATTGCGCCATCTACCCCAAGACATTGGTAACACGGGCCATGAAAGGCGGAAATGTAGGCGCTAGCCAGGCTTAAGCGTTTTATGGGTTTTTGGGCTTTAGAGTGGGCGTGGCAAACTTTTATTAGGCCAATCGATAGGTATTGACGAAAGAAATACATATCAATTAAAAGTATCATAATAGCATCAAAACTGTGGCCACAGCTTGTGGCTTGTGGGCGTCAGAGGGGGCGTGGCACCATTTTGAAACAAACTTGCGCTGCGTAGGAACTCCTAAAATCTGCATGCAAAATGCCAATCTTCTAGCTTTTATAGTTTCCGAGATCTCAGCATTCATACGGACAGACAGACAGACTGACAGACGGAGATGGCTAGATCGACTCGGCAGTGATCCTGAACAGGAATATATATACTTTATAGGGTCGGAAACGCTTCCTTCTACCTGTTACATACTTTTGCACGAATACAATATACCCTTTTACTCTACGAGTAACGGGTATAACTACTAAGTTGCCTCTCGGCACTTCGCATACTTTTCGACTCTCAGGGCTGCCGTCAGAATGAAAAAATAGTTAGTCTTTTTGAAATTTTGGTACTCCAGGGCGTCTTTAAATAGATGATTGACAGCAAGATCGAAAACCTTTATTTACAAAACTTTTAATAACATTGTCCTTCTTCTATAAACACATAAGCGGATTTTGATTCATTAACGTTCTTATTGCTCGGATTGCAAATACTGTTACGAACAATCTTATTCACGCTCGCTTTTAATATCCGAAAATTGACTTCTCCATAGTCCAGGTTGCTATATAAGAAAATTGGCAGTCGGTTACTCATTATCCATACACTTTGGTCTTCTCTGTTGTCTATTTTTAAATCATTAGGAAATTGTATTAAGTTTGGTTCCTTTTTTAGATCTAGAAGTTTTCCCAAATTGGCTCGAGTGTATGGCTTTGTTGTGTCCCAGCAACCAACATTGTCTTCATGAACTTGTGTAAAAAACATTATTCCATTCCTTGTGATTCCGGAAGTAGATGACTGACTATTAAATCCACGATCCCCAATTGAAAAGAAGTACTTTGCGTTGTCTTGATTAGAATTTATCCATAAAGATTCGTTTAGCAAGAGATCCATCGGTACCATAAACTCCTAGAATAAATATAAAATAATTGATGTTATTTGTACTTGAAATTTATATTACTTTAATATCTTTATACTAATAACAATAAATAATATCTATTTACTAATAATATGAAAATAATTCGCAATTCCTTTCAAAATTAACATATATTAAAACCCGTTTATTTTTACATAGATACTTACTTGACCAAAATAGATTAAATGTTAATAATTTTGTTTCGTTAAAATGTTGTTCAGCTCTGAAGACGAATCCGGACGGTTTTTTTTCGCGGAGAGTTTTAAATATATTGTAAAAGAAGAAAAAATAGGATTTTTCCATAGACTCTTGGGAGCACCTAAATAAATAGTTTTTCTTTTAATATTCTAACTCGTGATGCCTTCATTGACGGTTTCTTGAAACTCAAAGAGCTTGAGATTTTTTGGTGTTTCAATATAATATATAGAAGTCATTCTTGCCTTTGTGTTTCTTATTTTAATTTTAATTGTTTTTTGGTTTGAAACTGGTGTGATGAAATGATCCCACTTTATCATCACCGGTAGTAATTGATTCATCCGCATCAAAATATAAGCCATATTTCGTGAGTCGTGAGAACATTTCCCAATTTAAAGAGCACCTTGTTGTGTCATCGCATTCTATTTCACTTTCTCATAAAAGCCGAATTCAAAATAAATTTTTGGCCAGTTAACCCTCATTCTTGCTTATAGCCTAGTACTCAGATCGACAAACGATTACGCTAGCGTAAAAACTTTAATCTTTCCAGTGTGACCAAAATTTCGAGAGTTTATCAGATTTAAGCGTGCTTTAAAGCGTGATTTAAATTTAACAGTTGTTTTTTGAATTTATTGATAATTATTCGCTAATTTAAAGTTCATAGCTGCACTTTTATTGTGTTTTTCGTACATTCTTGACCTAAAAAACATTTTGCTCTGACAAGAGGCACCCCAGAGAGTATTAATGTTATTTTGTCCTCACATGTAAACTCCTGCAATCGACTTTTGCGAGGTTTTTGAGTTTTTCCCTTCATTTCTTATAATGTTCAGTGAGAAGCGCACGCCAAAAGATTAAATTTTGTAATCTTTTCGCTCGGGTTCACCCAAAGTTCATTTCCGCAGTCTGGCAACGCTATGAACATTTCTGGTATTTTTTTCGTCGATCTGAGGACCGATGTGAAAAAAACCCTTGACGAAAAGTGAACGCCAGCTGTTAGCCTCTCGCTCTCTCTCATGACTGGCGTATGAAATGCTGCCGCTAATTATTACATCAGACGTGCTATACCGTCATATTGAGTCTTCTCTGAGAAAACCTTTTCGTTTAATATCTGATGACATCATGTCTCCTTCCTGTGATTTTCGTCATTATGAAGCAACTCTACCCTTTATAAAAAATCACTTTGTATTTTGCATAACTTAAATATCAACAAAAACACTTTTTGCTTTTCTGTTTTGTGCCAGAGTTTACCGCCAACTGTAAACATTGTGTTTTTGGTACCATTTGCTGTCTTTACGTTACACCTAATTGCTCTTGGACTTAGCCTTAGGTCTCTCCTAGCTTGACGATTGTACAGTCACCTTAGAGCTTTTAAAAATGATTATTGCTTGCACTTATGCGCCTGTCAATAAAGCCGAATTAGTTACTACCTTAGTTACTACAAGGATCTGCTTCTAGCATATGATTAAGCGTTAGCAATAAAATATAATTTCGTAATTTGCTTTCTGAATATTTTTTTAATGTTTCAAGTAGTTTCAAATTGTCGTATCTTAATTTTGTAGAAGATTGTAAATAGTGTTTGATAAATAATAGAAAAATAAATAAATATAGAAAAAGCAATTATAATTTTATAAACATGAAGTATAGATCTACATCCTATCCATACCCTCTGAAAAAACCTGCCGGCAACCACAGATCAGGCAATAAACGGATTTGCTCAGTTTTTTAAACGACTTAAAATACTTCAGCTCATTCAACACATCCTTTTTATCCCCTTGGTCAGAAGTTTGTAACGCAGTGAAGGAGACGTTTCCGACCCCATTAAGTATAAATATTCTTGATCAGGATCAATAGGGGAATCGATATAGCCATGTCCGTCTACCCGTCAGTTTACAAGATAGTGATCTGAAACTTTCACTGCCGTCCTAAAACATGTGTACGCAGATCAAGTTTATTTATCGAATCTTCCCTCTTCGAGACTAACGACAAGTATTCAAGTCTTAGCTTAATACATACATTTAATACATTTAATTAGTTAAAATTAAGTTTTTTAGGAGAAGGGCCCTAGCTATTGTTGCTGAGTGTGGAGATCTCTTCGCCTGAGTCGTGAATGGCTGGTGTTCCAGGTTAAAGACCGCGCAAGCCTATTTGGATGAGCCTGTAGCTTGATCGTATACTTTGCTTTTACACTGTCGATTTCGTGTTTAACAGATCCCACATTTAAATCTCTGTGAATGTTTTCATTCCGTATGTACCACGGTGCACCAGTTATAGTTCTCAGTATCTTTGATTAAGCTCGCTGTATTACTTCTAGGTTGCTAACGCATGCGTTTCTCCAAAGCTCGGAGCCATATTTCCAAATTGGCTTGAAAACTGCATTGTACAGAAGAACCTTGTACTCCATTTATAGCGGAGAACGGGCATTTATTAACCAATGAACCCTTCTTGCTTTTAATTTAAGTTGTGTTCTCTTAGCTTCGATGTGCTTTCGCACAAGTAAGCCGTCTATCAAGGTGGACTCCAAGAAATGTTACTTCAGTTGTTTGTGCACCATGAAAGTTGTTCAGAGATAGTGGGGTGCAAGTTTGTCTGTTTAGGGTAAAGGTGACGTGTTTATTCTTTTGCTCGTTAACCTTTATGCGCCAATCTGCTAGCCAATTCTCTAGAAGCCCGATATGAGCTGACTGTTGCGTTGCTCTTATGGGGCACTTAGATCGACTTAGAAAGGCAGTATCATCAGCAACTGTTGAGGTTGTTGTAAGACTGGTTGTCGGAAGGCCTGCTGTGTAAATTATATACAGTGTTGGTCCAAGCACGCTACCTTGAGGTACTGCAGCTTTAATTGTATGGTATTCGGAGAGGAAATCTTTACATAGCAATGCGAAACTTCTATGCTCAAGATATGGGTGTTCTGTGGAAGCAAGGTTTTAATTTTATAAATTAAACCGTCCTGCCAAACGCGGTCGAAGACCTGGGCGATTTTCAAATGTATTTCGTATCTAGGAGGTTATTCGGTTTACTTCTTCAATGGTTCCGTGTTTCTCGCGAAAACCAAATTGGTGGTTTGGAATGGCATTATGGGACTGTAGGTGTTGCTTTATACGATTCAGGAGCAGCTTTTTAAATATCTTTGATAGGCATGGCAGGAGATTGATTATCCTACATAATGGGACTTGTCCTTTTCGGCTTTGTGGATCATAGTGATGACAGACTTTTTCCATTGTTGTGGATAACAGCCCAATTTCATCATGCTGTTGAATATTGTGGTGACGAGATTTACTGCACAGTTTGGCAATTCTATAATCATTTTAGGGGAGATTAAATCGTGTCCTGGCAGTTTATTTTTTTCATTTTTATCACTTCTCTTGATTGAAATATGATAGGCAGGTTAGCCTCTGGAAAGATGTTTGTTGGGAGCACAAAGCTATTTGTTGGTGGGAGTGGTTTGAAAACGTTTTCTAGATGTGCGGCAAATACATTTGACTGCTCTTCATTGCTGCGAGCTCCTGTTTGTGTGCGTAATGGCGACTCACTTTCGATTGGTGGACATATACCTGATTTAGCTTTTCACAGTGGATATCGTTTGCTGTTTGGGGAGAGATGCTGCAAATAGGATAATTGAGATCGATTAAATTCATCTTCTAAGGCTGTGAGTAGAAGATAGTTTGCTGTTTTAAGTCACTCCCTCCGAGGCCTTCGCTTATTGCGTAGCAGTTCGTTAATATGCCCAGAAGCCCGACAGTTGTTATCAGGATTACAAGCCGGTATAAAAGGGGTGGAGTGTTGTGCAGCTAGCGACATAACAGACACTAGTTCTTTTTGGTAGCCATCAATATGGGAGCTTACGTACTTTCTGTATTTAACCCAATCTGTTTTACGGGAGGTTAGAACATATATGCGTTCTGAAAGCTGTGGATGATCGTAGAGATGAAATGAGTGATTCATGATCTCTAGCCACTCTTCCTTTGGGGTTGGTGAGTCGAGAGCCCCAGTGGGTGTGTTTTGCATTGTAATCACCAGCTGGTCAAAGAACTGTACAAATTCATCTTCGGAATGATGCAAATGATGGCAACTCATAGTGCCTGATGGGTTTCTTGATCAGTATGCCAGTACTGCCATGAGCCTTGCCATCAGGATGGTTTGTTTCATAAAATGTATAGCCATTAAGGTGAAAATAGTTTTTGTTTGTTAGGTGAATCTCTGATATAAGCATGTCTTCAATGTCATACTGATCTAGGAACTGCGAGAGCTCGTATTTGTGCTGTGAAATGCCGTTCGCATTTCAGAAACATATTTTTAAGGAAAACATCTAAGCAGATTTCTGTTTGATTAAAAGCTCCAATAGGAGATTTTGAGAGCGCATAAGTTCCTGCAGCGTTTGCTGTATTGCTACCATTGTGTTGGTTATAGTTACCAGCATTGCTTCTACGCCATTAGGCAATTGTGTGCTTGCAGTTGTATGTTAGAAAGTAGTTTCTGGATTCTGGTTCAATATTGATTGCCGCACTGTATCCGCAGTGGTTTTTCCGTTATCAAGGTGTTTAACCACTGATCGGTAATCTTGCTCGTCGTTCACTTGAATTTTTGATTCGTTGATGTTACCCCTTTTTATGGACTTTACATAAAACTTGTTTGCTCCAATTTGATCAGTTATTATACCCTTGCAGGGGTATTATAATTTTGGTCAAAAGTGTGCAACGCAGTGAAGCAGACATCCCGACCCTATAGAGAATATATGTTCTTGATCAGGATCGCGTCCTGAGTTTATATAAGCATGTCCGTCTGTCCGTCTGCCTGTCCGTCTGTCTGTTTCTACGCGAACTAGTCTCACAGTTTTAAAGATATCGAATTGAAACTTTGCACCACACCCTTTTTTCCTTTGTACGCAGTATATAAATCGGAACGGCTGGGATCGGCCGACTATATCCAATAGCCGCCATAAATCTGATTGATCTGAAATGCCATAACTTTAGTGGTTGTAAAGTTAGGAAGTTGGGATTTTCTATGGTTTTCATTTTTGGCCAATCAACAAATTTCATAAGGATCCGCAGACTATATCTTATAGCTGCCATATAACTGAACGATCGGAAATTCCATAACTTTGGTATTTTTAAAGTTAGGATGTTGGGATTTTAATGAGTATTAAGAATGCATCATATGAATAATTTTGGAGAATATAATTTACAGAGTATTCTGCAAGGGTATATAAACTGTTTGTATTCATGATCCGTTAAAATTTTTTGTATTTCTGGTTTGGGTAGGGGCTAGCTTGACAGTAAGAGCTGACGAAACAGACACTGCAGTTGATGTGGTTGTTGACGTCGTTAGTGTCGAAGTCACCTTTTTAAACGAGGGCATTGTGCTGGTCGTTGTTGTATTGAGCAGATCGTTTGTTAAGTTGTAGGGGTCGGGGGACTGGCATTGGACACTCCACGGCTTTTTTTGTGATGTGCCGCTTGGACATAATACGCCTGGAGAGAGCGAGCGTGCCTCCGTATTCGCTTGCAGTGTTGCAGTTGTTGCCGGTTCTGTGCACTCTTCCGCTATTATGGAGAAGTAAGCGTTATTTCTGATTGACGAGAGCCGACGTTCGTCTTGTTGTTGTTGCCGAGGGTTGCCCTTTATTGTAACAAACTGTATTATCACTTATCTTAGTAATGTAGCAGCCCTAAGCAACACTATTAGTATTTATACACATTATACATAGTAATAGCCCTAAGCATCTCTGTAAATAAAAACACACAAATATACTCGGCCTGTTATCTATATGTATACATTCTGTTAAAGTTCCTAGCTGTTAAGATAATGTTAGAAAAGCAGACAATAAATGAGAGAAGGGCAGTCTTGAGAGTGATCCCGACCTGAACTGGTGCGTGTTTTACTCTGCTACAGTAAGCACATGAGCACAGGTACCCATGCGTACATTCTGATCGTCTTTTCGGGAAATAGAATTCGGCTATTTGTGGTGTATTTTTTTAGTTTCTCGGCGGAGCGAAATAAAAACACATTTGTCGTCATTGACAGTTGTGACTTTGAATCACTTTGTTTGATCCAAAAAGTGTGAGCGGTGAGCATTTGTGAGTGAACATTTCTGTTGCATCAAACGATCAAAGCTTAAGCCTAGTATCCAGATCGACAAACGATTACGCTAGCGTAAAAACTTTAATCTTTCCAGTGTGACCAAAAGTTTGAGAGTTCATCAGAGTTAAGCGTGCTACGGTCGTACTGTCAATCAGCTGGGTTTGTTGACAAGCAGTTAAAATTCAAATATCGTATTTGCGGGAAAGAGCCTTTAAAAGATATTATCAAATACCTTGGCAAGAAAAGTCTACCGCTTTACAAAGAAATTAAAAAACAATACAATTTAAAATTAACAGTTCTTTTTTTTAATTTACTGATAATTATTTGCTTATTTAAAGTTCAGTTTAAAGTGCAGCTAGCACTTTTATTGTGTTTTTTCGTACATTCTGGACCTAAAAAACATTTTGCTCTGACAAGAGGCACCCCAGATAGTATTAATGTTATTTTGTCCTCACATGTAAACACCTGCAATCGACTTTTGTGAGTTTTTTGAGTTTTTCCCTCCATTTCTTATAATGTTCAGTGAGAAGCGCACGCCAAAAGATTAAATTTCTTAATCTTTTCGCTAGGGTTCACGTTTCCGCAGACTGGCAACGCTATGGAATTTTCTGGTATTTTTTTCGTCGATCAGGAGACCGACGTGAAAAAAGGCCCGACGAAAAGTAAACGCCAGCTGTTTGCCTCTCGCTCTCTCTCATGACTGGCGTACGGTTTTCGTCGATCAGGATACTAGGCTTTATCAATGACCGTGATCGTTCTTAACCGCAGGCATGATCGTTTGTGAGTGCAACATTGCTCATACATGATTGTTGTGATCAAATATTTGGGTTCGCTTATGTTCAGATGGTTTACATAAGTGGTTTTTCGTACGGTACTTTTCATTTGAGATCGGTTTGATCGACTTTGCCTTGGGCCTCTTTGTGAGTTTTTTGGCACGCTATGTTTGACTTTTTTCGCTGGCAGGCGATAATTTGTAAAGTTTGTATAAATTGACATTGAAAGTGTTGCTGAGCAAATTACACTTGCCACATACACAGTATCTGCCAAACGTAAAGGACGCAGTTTTATTTGGAATGTCTTGGCAGAAATTGTAAAGCCAGACAACACCTTATTGACCGGATTCGTATTCTGCCGCACTTGCTCCAAGGTTCTAAAGTACACCGAAAGCCAAACATATAATTTAAACAGTCATAGCTGCTGCAAATTAACTAAGCAGACATCACCTTTAAAATGTGTCTCAGCTTTGGACAAGTCTGAGGTCATAGAAAAATGTACATCGTGGATAACGGAAGACTGTCGACCATTTACAGCTGTGCGTGGATCTGGCTTTCTTAAGCTAGTACAATTTTTCATCAAGATCGGGGCCTCTTATGGTGAACACATCGTTTTGGAAGATTTATTACCACTACAATTTCTCGAAAGGTCAAAAAGTGCGCCACAGAGAGAAAACAAAATATTAAAGACGAAGTAATTAACATTGTAAGCTGCAGTGGAGCCTCAGTGACTACAACTACGTGAAAAGAAATTTTCTAGGCGTTACATTTCACTACCAAACGGATATTTTTCGATATTGTTTTGGGAATGAAATCAATGGACTTCCAAAGATCTACAGGTGACAATGTCTTGCGAAAACTTCCCTATCGTTGTGTTATGTTCTCCCAACTATGTTAAAAATTCAAAGCCTTTGTCCGCCAAATTCTGAAGATGCTATCTTAATTTCGATTTTAATGGAGAATATCCTAGTTAACATTGACGAACCCATATCCAAATTTAAGTTTGTGTCATAAAGCTGCATATTTTTTATTCCCACCACTTTAAATATGCAAATTTTTAGATCGGCAAATTTAAGGATCGGTAGACTATATCCTATAGCTGCCATATAACTGAACGATTGGAAATGCCAAAACTTTGGAATTTTGATAGTTAGGAAGTTGGGATTTTTTATAAGTATTATGAATGCATCATATGAATAATTTTGGAGAATATAATTTACAGATTATTCTGCAAGAGTATATCAATTTCGGCTCCGCCCGAAGTTAGCTTTCCTTTCTTGTTTATTTTAAAATTCATTATTATTATTTTTTTGCAAATAAATTATAAAAAGAAATTAAGAAATATTAATAGAATTGTAATTTTTTTTTAATTATTCTAAAATCTTTTGTACCTCTTACCTTAAAGCTTGCCATGGGATGGAAGTAAAGATGCCGTTGCACACTTCCCTTTTTGCCAGATATACTCATACCAAACACACCATCCATCCATTGAAAGTTCAATCCGTATATATTAAAGTCTGAAGCAATTGGGTTGGGATAGAAATTATAGTTTGTCACTCTCCAGCTTCGGTTTTTTGAAAGGCTATAAACAACAAGCCCAAATCTCCATACATCTGATACAATAGCATGAGCATCGTCGCAATTATCTCCAATATCCACAACTATATTTGAGTGCAGGGAATCCTGCTTAACATGAGATTTTTCCAAATTGTATCGAACGATCAATTCGTCAGTATTAAGGTCATATACAACTATTTTAGGCGGGCAGATCTGATTTAAATTGATTGTCGCATTAACAATACCAGAATCGATCATCCAAAGCCTTTGGCATCTATCTACCGCTGTACGATACACCGATATTAGTTTTAAGCAGTCGGGATTAATGGGGTTTCCATGAGCCTCCCAATTCGGATACGGTTTTATTGCTGGGCTCGACTCTTTTGGAGGAAACGGAATTGTGCCTAAACTTGCAGGAACTCCATCCTTCCAACGAGGCGTTGTAACAAACAGTCGGTCTTGATAAACATCTATACCAAGAGGTAAATTATTTTTTGGCACGAAGTCTCTGTAAGTAAAAAAAAAAGTATAAAAGTTTTAAATGCAGTTTTTAAATGCGTTTGCTGAAAAACAATTTTTTTTATAAGCTGAAAATAATTTAACAAGAAATAAAAAATAATTTATATCAATTTAACAACAACCGAAAAAAATTAAATTAATAAGTATTAATCAAGAGAACAGTCTTAACTTATATTTTTAAGCTAGCTTCCCTGATCATCGCCAATTCGATAGCACGGTCTCCATCTCCCACCCGGGAAATGCTTAGACGAGATATAATGTAAGACCGAAAATAGGTATAGAAAACAAGAAAGGAAAGCTAACCCCGGCCGATTATATCCTATAGCTGCCATATAACTGAACAATTGGAAATGTCATAACAATGGTGATTTTAAAGTTATGAAGTCGGCTCCGCCCGAAGTTATCTTTCCTTTCTTGTTTAGAACTAACAAGAAAGGTGGCAAGCTTCGGCAAGCCGAAGTTTATATACCCTTGCAGTTTTTACAAATCGACTACATTTCGATTTTTATGCCTATATGACTAAAATTAATGAAGCTATGTCGATTTTGCGTTGCATTTTGCCATCGTTTGTATGGCAGCTATAAGATAATATTGTCCGATTTTAATTTAATTAAAACTGTAATTCCATAATATTTAAAAACAGCAAAGTTATAATTTTTTTGGAATTGTTTTTTCCGATTGTTCCTATGGGAGCTATATGATATAGTCGATAAATCCGCCTCGTTCCTACTTATATACTACCTGTAATAGAAAGACAACTTTTGAGAAAGTTTCAAGCAGATAGCTTTAAAACTGATTGGCTAGTTTGCGTAGAAACCGACAGACGGACATGGCTAGATCGACTCTCCTGGTGATACTGATCAAGAATATATATACTTTATAGGGTCGGAAATGTCTCCTTCACTGCGTTGCAAACTTTTGACTGAAATTATAATACCCTCTGCAAGGGTATACAAATTTTTTTAAGAAATCGTATATAAGATCGATATCTATATATATAAAATATATGTAGATCGCGAATTCTCTTTAGTAAACCAATACGGTTTTGTTATAAACCCTTTATTATTACTATTGCCCTTGCATAAAGTATTATAATTTCAGTCAAAAGTTTGCAATTAGTGAAAGGCACATTTTTTTAGCTTAAAAGCTATATGTATGAAGCTTTGCAAGACTTAGCAATTTCAGAAATTTTTGGCTTGTAAAAATTGGACGTCTGTATCAGATAACGGCGATATAAAAAAATCGGAGAAGGGAAAATAAAATGAAAACTTCCTTGATTCTTAGCATATACCCATATACTACGGTAAGTAAGACCGTAAATTACTTTTATAAGAACGAAATCTTCACTGTTTTTAAGCATCGAAATGAAAATAAGGCATATTAATTTAGAAATTTTGTTAACATCAATTGACAATAGACAAACAGCAAAATCGATGTTTTTAAAATTACCAGATGTTTTGTCTATCCCATAGCATTTGAATAATAAAATCAACAAACAAATAGAATAAATATTATTTTTATACCGAGGGTATTATAATTTCAGTCAGACATTTCCGATCCTATAAAGTATATATATTCTTAATATTAATATTATGGAATTACGGTTTTAAAATCGGACAACAATATCAAATAGCTGTCATAGAAACGATGGCAAAATGTTTAGCTTTATTGATTTTAGTAATATAGGCATAGAAATCGAAATGTAGTCGATTTGTAATAACTGCTTCCTTTCTCGTTTCTTCTCCGTTATAAATCAATCATTTAATAAACATATTATCACCAATAAAATAAATACATTTTTTGTGTATCTCGTCTTATATAACTACTCACGACAATACAAAAAAAATTTATTTTAGTTTTTAAAAAACTTTGCACAAGTTTACATCTTGGTCAGGTCTATCTATTAAAACAAATTAATTAATTGAATCTTTTTTAACTGGTAACGATTTTAATACAAAAAATTGTGGTATGCATTTATCCAAATAACTCTAATGCAATTGTATCCTTTGGCTTTATTAAAGACGCTCTTGTCAAGGTTAATATACACATCAAGTTTCAGTATAACTGCAGTACGCTTGCAGACGACAACTTACTTCCTCGTTATTATTAAAGAAGAATTATTTAATTTTTAGTTACCCATTCAAAATTGCTTGTTGACGTTCGACAAATGTTGAATATTCAAAGTCCAAATATTTCCACTCATTAACGATTTCAAGATGACTTTCACTCTTTAAATTCATCGAAAATGACTGTGTGGTGTAATCATAGCCTTCAAGATGCTGAACTGGTTGAATAATGAAGTTTCCTCTTAACGACTCAATAAAAAAAATTATCTGCGTAGTTATACAAAAACTTGGAAAAGAGTGCATCATAATGACCCGAAATTTAAAATTGTTTTGTTTAAAATTGATCTAGGGAAATCCGATGCATTCCTTTGTAACAATCAATCCGGTCTACCAAATGTAATTAACTGGTTAGTTGTTAGATATCGGTTAAAAGTTTTTGAAGCGTGTACGAGCTTTTAATTTTATTTAATGTAAGCTTTCAGCAAAAAGCTTTTCGACTTAGCGAAATATCAGACCGTTTTGTATACCCTTGCAGAGAGTATTCGAATTATAGTCAGAAGTTAACAACGAGGTAAGGGAGATATATCCGACCTTTTGAAAAATATATATTCTTGATCAGCATCACTGGTCGACTTATTCAGATATTTGTTTTACAAAACGATTTTGTTTTTTTTTGTGTGTATAATTCCCCGCAATTTACAATGTGACCGCCATCCATTGCCGATATGCCCTATTCTGTAAACGCGCCATACAGATTTTAATTTAAATTTATTTCTACCCTTTTCAGCATCTTTTATAATGCAAGGGAGTGACAGTAACGGGCAGTAATGGTCATAGAATTAATTATTTAGGTTATAGTCGGCCGATCCCTATGAAATTTGGTAGGTCGGATTGATTGAAAATCCCAAATTCCTAATTTTAAAAACACCAAAGTTATGGGATTTCCGATTGTTCAGTTACTTCGGCTCCGCCCGAAGTTAGCTTTCCTTTCTTGTTTATATATTATTTCTTTAAAGAATTTGTATACTCGCGCTTTTACTTAATTCAATCAACCAAAATACTTAATATCATAACAAAATGAATAAGAGCTAGCTTCGGAAAGTCGAAGTTTATATACCCTAACGTCTATTCATGAATTTGTATGCGCTTTTGTTTTAATTTCCGTTATTAAATTTTATTTTTATATTTTCTAAAACTTTTACATTTTTTTGGTTAGAAGGTCATTTAAACAAAAATTAAGAGTTTTAACAAGAAGAAGGCTGCATGAGACAACTCTACAACCCTATTAAAATGTATATTTGCTTCATTTCCTATAAATTTTATATTCATTAATTAAAAGTTCCAACCAAAACTATAATATACTCAGTGTGGGTATAAATATTTCAGATTTACTACTGTATGTTTGTCTCATATCCAGTGCCTCAAAAATAAAAACGTAAAACAAAATTGTATTTAATCAATGCGTTAAACAGCATCACATTGGGAAGAGATTCTCTCTACTGTTCTTATATGTAGAAATTACAATCTGTGGCATCTGTGAATACTTCTTGTTGTATGTGTGAGATTTAAATTTAAATTTTCTGAAGTGTCGTATGGTAAAGACTCGATAATATAGTAAATAGGCAAAATGTGGACAGTGTGGAAGCTATCTTTGATGTGCACTCATATTCTCGAAACACAAAGGCGTATGTATTCCTGTCCATTCTTTTGGTCTAAACGGATTTAGGTTTTTTTATTTTCTTTCAATAATTCGATTGTATTGTAAAAAGTAAACATTTTCTATTCGGAACACCACCTCAAAATAAGCAGGTAAATGTCGTAATTTTGAAGTCCTAAAAAATAAATCAAAAACAGATTTATTATGTTCATAGCTATTTGAGAATATGGATTGTAATTCGTGAAAAATGTATTACATAAGAACATCACCCTTTAACTTTAATTACGGTCCCTCGTGATTTTATATGTACATGAACAAGTAAAAACGATGTATTTGTCATCTACATATTTATGCATTCTTTTATTTATGTGATCCTGTTGCTGTTTTTCTTCTTACAACAAAATGTTTTTTCTACAAGTGGTTGATTTTAAATGTACCTAACTTACTTATTTATTTGTTTTTTTAGATTGATATAACTTTGAGAAATGGATTCTACTTCGAATACTGTGGTTAGTACTATATATTGTCTTTACTAGAAATAAATAAATATCTTTCATATTAGTTAGCATTACAAAATGCTTATTTCTTTCACACACGACTTGAGTTTTTTTAAATTTGGGAGAGACCTTTAAAATTCATTTGGCGTCCACAAATTAAATATATACCTTTCCTGCGCTATGTTGATTATTTCACATTAAAAAGGGTCTGATAAGAGATAATCAAAACTCAAATCGTGTAACGAACTCCTAGCATAGATTAACTTCATTGACAATTCGACGACGCATATATTACATGTGAAAAAGCCAATTTCACATGTGTACTTAGTCTCGAACTCAACTTAATCAAATTAAGCTAGTTAATATTCAAATTTTCTCAAAAATAAAATAATTGTCTAGGTTAAACGAATTAATTTGCTTTATCTGGGCTTTAAAATCTAAGCAACCATAAATATAAAATATGTTTAAGTCTTACTCTGCTTTTAAAGATATTGTCTTGTCACCTTCACAGAATTTGTGATTGCAAATTGAAATTATGACAGACTTGAATGATAAAAATACTTTTAATTATATTGTTAAACGTGGCTAATAACACTGACCTACAAAATTAAATGAAGGTAATACTCCAGAAACAGAAAATTTAAACAAAATTACAAAAATTGGGTAAAATGAATAAACCATTACCCAAAATGACACCTTTAAAAGGATACAAAATGTTTTTTTTTTATATATAATACTTGAAAATGAAATTTTCACAAAGTAAAAAATAATTGTAATTTCAACAGTCCTTCAGATAATAAATTTGTTTTATTAATTTGTCAATTTTAAAAAATCTAGTTTTTCGGGAGTTATTCCAATTGTTTAACATCAGAGAATATTATTTAGTTATCAGATTTTGACAGCCAAAAGTCCTCGAAAAATACATTAATTGCCTTTGTTAAAATTAAATCATCGATAAGATAAAAAAATGAATCCCTCAGTTTTAACGCTATCAGCTTGAAACTTTCCCAAAAGTTGTCTTTCTGTTGCAGGTAGTATATAAGTCGGAACGAGCCGGATCGGGCGACTATATTATATAGCTCCCATAGGAACCATCGGAAAAAATTCGACAACAATATTAATTTTTTTGTTTTTTTTCTGTTTTTTGGGATTTGGTAGAATCCGATTATAGCGACTTTCAAAAGACCGACGATTTTACGTAGTTATTCCCGGAAGACGCACTAACCATATAAGTTTGTATCTTATAAGTTGTATGGAGTCGTTATAACCGGATTCTACTGTATTTAAATATTATGGAATTATGGTTTTAATTAAAATAAAATCGGACAACAATATCATATAGCTGCCATAGTAACGATGCCTATATTAGCATAGGAATCGAAATTTAGTCGATTTGTAATAACTGCAAAGATATATAAACTTCGGCTTGTCGAGGTTTGCTTTCTTTCTTGTCTGATAATGATTTTGTAAGCTGTAAGTTGTAATTAACCATAATTAAATTACAAGTATTAGAGTTGACATCAGCATTTTCTCTTTACCATCTTAAGGAAAAAGTTCTTGAAACAAAAAATGGCACGGAAGAGTTACATGCTGATGTGTTGGCTTCCGAAGATAATGGTAACTCAGTCGAAACCCCTTTGGAATTAAGCAGTGACAGTGATTTAGATAAGCCCAATAGCCGAACAGATGATATCGACGATGCTGACTTAATAATTGAAGACAAGGAATCCAAAAACTGTAGTTTAAAAAGCGAGAACACGGATACCGTAGTCGAAAAGCCGTCAATACCGGTTGGGTCATTGGATACTGATACCACTGCTAATACGGATGAAAAAGAATCCAAGGACCTTAACATAGAACAGTCACCTGTTAAGACAGACACAACTATTACTTTGGAAAATTCAGTCATTGCCAATACCAAAAACGAAAAACCGCCCATTGTTTCTGATGATAATCAAAACGTGGCTGTCATAAAAGATGAAAATTGTATTATTGTAAGCACATCTAATGCTGAAAACTCATCTGTGCCACAAGGTACATCAAATATACAAGTTGAAGACGAAGACGAAGAAGTTCAAAAAACCGAAAAAACGGTATTACAAGACTGCACAGAAAATTTGACAGAAGAAGTAAGAAATTCTTACGCATACATCAATTTAACGCTTTTAAGCTATTAAAATGCAGCTTTATTTAGCTTACATTAATCCATGCAAGCTAACGACTTTTAAATCAATTTTTGTTTGGAATTTATTAAATTTATTTGTCGAAAAAAATATAAAAGGAAGCGTTTTCGGCCCTTTAAGGTGTATATTACCGTGACCTGGATCATTTGCCGAGTCGATCTTGCCATTACAGTTTTCTGTCCGTCCGTATAAACGTTTAAATATCGGAAACAATCCAGCTAAGGCTACAGTTTTTAGTTTCAATATGCAGATTCTGTTGCTACGCAGCGCAAGTTAAATTCAAAATTTTGATACGGCCACAAAAAGCCATCTTCTGTATAAACTTGGTATAGGATAGTTATTAAAAACTTAAAAACATATTTGGTCAATATCTATCAACACACCAACAATTTTGTAAGTCCCACCTTCTTTTTTACTTTTCAAACATTGGTTTTTTTGTTTTTTTAATTTACATTAGATTCTTTTTTTGTATTTAATTCACTACTGTTTTATCCGATTCATATGTAAATAAATTTAACTTTTATCCTTAAAATAAATTGTCAGCTGGAAATTTGGTTGAGCACACCAGATATTAGGAAAAAACCATAAATGCAGGCGAAAACTTCTTAATGAGACTGTGACAGCAAACACAACTTTTAGTGCCAATTGATCTAGACATTCGACTAGATCATTCATTAACGACCTGAAAGATCTTGGGTGTTAACTAGAGTAATAATGGTTTTAGTGCCGCCTTCTCACAATTTTAAAATAACATTACACAATGTACTAGTATGCATTAAAGTATCCCGTATTCCCCTCTAAAAAAAAAATCATATGGCAACTACAGTGATCAAACACTGCTCTTTGTGACTGGCAGCAACAGCTGTAAGTACCAGCCTAGTCTACGCTAAAACGTTGCGTCGAAATCAAAAAACATGTAATTTTAACATATTTTGTGTGTGGTATGCAGTGGTATAAAAAAGTGCAATATCTTTGTAAATGAATAGTCTGCCGCAAAAAATTCTTATTTTGATTTTAATAAATATGTAATTTCTGACTAATGTAGTTTATATTTCGTGATCATTTGAATACGCAGAAAATTATGCCAAGTAGTTGAGGAAAAATTCCTTTAATACTTTTTTAAATAAATAGCACAGGTCACCGGAAAAATAACTGCCAGTGTATATAAACTTCGGCGTGCTTAAGCTAACCAGGAATAATCAAGGTCTCTTTATTTAACTTTTATATCTCACACACGTTGTCTTTACTTCTTGGTTCGATCGAGACTGAGCTTCGCTGCACGCAAGCCGCTCTCTCTAGCGCTCTCTCTTGAGAGAGAGGGATAGGCCACCGCTCTTATAGTGTGGCCAGCTTATCTTTAATATACTTGGCCAGTTACACAAGTTTTTGACTTATAATTCGATTGATAATAATTATACTTTTATTAATCTTAGGGTATTATTGAAACTACAAGCACTAAATCTGAGCTGGCTGGCGAAACCACAAAACCCGAAGTTGATTTGCCAATTGAACATGTAAGTGAAGAAATTATATAAAAATATTAGTGAGTAAGTTCGCGGCATACAAAGATAACAGATTATTTAACTATTTAAATAATTGATAATAATTGTCATATTTGTATGATAATAAAGATGTGTGTTTTGTGAGGCAAAGTTACAGGATATTGTTTAAAAAAAATTTGATTTGCGGAACCACTCACTGGACGAACTGGGGAGACATAGAAATCTTTTCGCCCGAAAATGGTTTGAAATTTGTATGTAGTTTATATGAACATTCCATCCGCACATTTCAGCCCGGAATAGATTTAGTTAAACGAATTTATACTTTCAATGGATAAATTTTTGATTAAAATATTAATTTAATTAAATTAGAACGAACTGTGGTCGTGTAACTTAAAATAACTCTAGTTGTTAGTTCTTCTGATATTCTTGACCTAGTGAGAGCCACTTGTACTAACATTTCTAATCCTACATAATCAATAGATTTACGCATTATTTGTTAAAGTATAGTACTCAGATCGACAAACGAGAACGATAGCGTAAAAACATTAATCTTTCCAGTGTGACCAAAATTTCGAGAGTTCAGCAGAATAAAGCGTGCTACGGTCGTACCAAAGACCAATATAAATGATTATATTGGTCTTTGGTCGTACTGTCAATCAGCTGGGCTTGTTGACAAGCAGTTAAAATTTAAATATGGTATTTGCGGGAAAGAGCCTTTTATCAACTACCTTGGCAAAATAAGTCATAAGGAAATGGATATACCCGTCCGATCACCTGAGTTTTCAAACTCGATTTGAATGTTTGAAGTAAAGTGAGCTTGAAAGTTGTTCCATATAAACGGAGAGACGGCATGACTATATCAGCTCTCTTAATGATTTGAAATTCTACGCCTACGTTTTTTTCCAAAATTAGCCTCGTCCAAAAATCATAACTTTCTGAACATTTATATAATGGTTTTGATATGTGTTTAGTCTTAAAAAATATACATTTTTCAATTTTATACATTTTGTTAAATAAGCTGTAGCTCTTGTGATCACTTGAATCGTCTTTTTCAGTCCAATTCTGCCAGGTTCAGGCGTTCCTAGTTAGCCAAATTTCGAACTGGCCTAGCCGTTGGGGTCGACGTCGGCTTCCGCATTGCAGACAGTGACCGCCACACATTGTTGCTGTTTTATTGCCGGCGCACTTGCTGATCTCAACCGTCGAGGAGAAAAGCTGCACTGTTAACTCCTCCTACGGCGTACGATTCTTGGGTGTCCATTTGTTAAATGTCCACAATTTGTTAAATTCCAAAACCACACGTTTCCCGGCGGAAATAGTGGGATACATGAGCATTAGTCGGTATTTCCTATCCACCACCATGGGTCACTCGAACGTATAGTAGTTAAGGTCCGTTGATCATTATTGATGGCTCAGAAAATTCCACTGCCTCCACTATATGTTGGTATGAAGGACTCCACCTCTTTATGATGTTTACGACTCCCGTCTTCGCCAGTTGACTGGCTCTTGTAGTAGTACCGTGGCTACATGTACGTCTCCGTCGAAAGAGTTTACCATTGCCAAAATATTGTCTAGTTTCTGCAGCGAGACGTGTGTGACGTTGAACAATCTTGTGTTGATTTTAATTTTTTGATTATCGTTTCTGACTACTTTGTCTTGTGACTGGAGGATAATATTCCAGTCTGAGGCAAGGGTGACCTGGTGACCCATTTTCAGCCAGACGCCAGCCAATTTAAGAAGCAGGGACTGCGGTGAGCTGTAGCGGTCATCTTGGTGATCCCGTCCGTAGCCTCCTGCAGAATGTTCTTCGGTGGTCTTTTTGATGAATTGCTGCAGTTGTTGTAGGTAGATTTACATGTAGGAGGGGTATTCAAACCTCATTGACACGCCAAGCGACTCCTTGTTGAAGTGCGATGACCGGCGCATCGAATCTGAATATGTGAAGTGCGTTTGCGACGTGCAAGATCGCCATTCTAGGAAGAGAGTTGCTTCTTTGCTGTTCTCACCCGCTAGGTGTTGGCAAAGTCTTAAGTCTTATATTATTTATATTTTTTTTGTACTCCTAATAATTTCGCTTTTTTTGCTTATTATAATTTGTATTTTTTTTTCCTTACTTTTTAAATGAGATTTATGAATAAGTTTCCATGATTTAGTTTGACTTAATTGACTCTAGCATCCTCTTTTACCTCTTCTGTTTTGAATCGCTGTTTGTCTTTGTTTTTAACTTGTTTATTCGAGACATAGACTGTTTTCCCCTGTTGTAGATGATAGGCTTTGAACTTTTTTCTTACCCTTGCAGAGGGTATTCTAATTTCAGTCAAAAGTTTGCTACGCAGTGAAGGAAATAATTCCGACCCAGGAGAGTCGATCTAGCCAAGTCCGTCTGTTCGTCCGTCCGTCCGTTTCTACGCAAACTAGTCAGCTTAAAATCGACATAGCTTCATTGTTATTAGTAATATAGGCATACAAATCGAAATGTAGTGGATTTGTAATCACTGCAAGGGTATATAAACTTCGGCTTGCCGAAGTTTGCTTCCTTTCTTGTTTTTAATTGAGCCTATCCGTCGATGTTTTATACTCTTGAATAGGGTATTATAATTTCAGTCAAAAGATTGCATTGCAGTGATGGAGACATTTCCGACCGTATAAAGTATATATATTATTGATCAGCATCACCAGGGGAGTGGATCTTTCCATGTCCGCCTCTACGCAAACTAGTCCCTCAGTTTTAAAGCTATCTGCTTGTTGTTTTTATAATTTTGGTCAAAAGTGTGCAACGCAGTGAGGCAGACATCTCCGACCCTATAAAGTATATATATTCTTGAACAGGATCGCGTCCTGAGTTGATAAAAGCAAGTCCGTCTGTCCGTCTATCTGTCCGTTTGTCCGTCCGTCTGTCTGTTTCTACGAAATCTGAGTCTCTCAGTTTTAAAGATATCGAATTGAAACCTTGCACACACCTTTCGTTCCTTTGCACGTAGTATATAAATCGGAACGGTCGGGATGTTCGCCTTTCAAGCGCCTTTAAATGTTGATAAAAGTTGAATGGAACCTTTTAATCTTTCCTTTCACTTTCCTCTTTTGGGATGGTGTGTAGTAGACTTCTGCATGAATGCATCCAACACGACAAATGAATCACTTATTCTAGAAGTGGGCACACTTTTTTTCTGCACAGTATATTTGGGTGTGAGTAAGTAGGGTAGTATTGTGTGTTTTGATTGACAGTGTTCTCACTCATTCCATAGTTGTACAGCTGTTGATGAGTACAGCAAAATTGGTGTAGTCAACGCACTGTACAGTGTTTTGGTGTGCAGTTGACTTACTGTACAGTAAGTGAAATTGGCTGGTACATACACACATATATAGTTTTCGTGTGAACTATTCATAGAAAGAATACGATTAAAAAATTGATTTGTATTTTTGTTTCAAATGTATTTTTTATAAAATAAAGAATTTATAAATTTTTAATATTTTAATTAATAGTTATTATAATAATTATTTTATGTTATTAAAGAATCTATATTTAAGTTATTAATATTGGAATGAAGGAACATTATTTTATTTGCCATGTCTTCAGTGGTGGCAATTTTTGACTGCACTCATCTGCACAGTTGTACACAGTCAACACACAAGCTGTACAGCGTGTTTAAAAAAGGACAAATGTAGTACTCACTCACGAAGACTACAACTATATGCTGTACTCACTCGAAGTGAGTACACTGAAAATGTTGTGCTATCTTTTTCTGGCCTATAGAGTCTACTGTACAGTAAAAAATGAGTGCAGTATTTTTAAGAACACTACACTACTGTACAGATCTGTCATGCTACAAATGAGTACATTCATGCAGAAGTCTAGTGTGTACTACCAATAACCATACAACATATAGACTGGTTATTTCATACAACGAAAATGGACCCAAAAATTTCTTAGCGACAGGCCCCAGAGCTCTTAGCAGCAGGCCCCGGACGCTTCATGTGCGTTCGGGTTTTTTGCGCTCTCATTCTTATTCTCATTTTGATGCTCGCGCGCTCATTGCATGAGTTGAATCGTTCAGTCGCAGAGAGGCGCATTTTGAAGAAGGTTGCGCCTGCGCTTGAATTGGTCTTTATATGTATGCGTGTTCATGCATTCTCATACAGGGGTGTATGTGTACGATTATTTCAATTGGATGCGGCAAGAATATTTTGTCTCTTGCTACTTTTCATAATGTGTAATATTAAGAATATTATATGTTATAATATATTTTTAATATTTCAGCATTACTGATTTGAATTTGTAAATCAACATGAAGATTTACAAATTCAAATCAGTTGTAGCAGTACAATGATTTGCATATATGTATGTATAATATGTATGTATAATATAATTAATATAAATCAATCTCTTTAATGATTTTTAATATATTTAATATATCCAATTTTGTTATTGGTAAGATAGCATTATAAAAAGGATAATTTTCGTATGCTACGTTCTTTTCGAGCTTCTCCCGCTCCTTCAAAATACAATCGTTATTAGGGTAGGCAATGAGTGCGCGAGCATCAAAATGAGAATAAGAATGAGAGCGCAAAAAACCCGAACGCACATGAAGCGTCCGGGGCCTGCTGCTATGAGCTCTGGGGCCTGTCGCTAAGAAATTTTTGGGTCCATTTTCGTTGTATGAAATAACCAGTCTATATGTTGTATGGTTATTGGTTGGTGGTAGTACACAGCGATTCCCAAAGACTGTAAATAGTTGAGAACCGTCCACAAAGTACGCCCCTTTCATTATCTGACACCATTGTTTTCGGTGCAGTGAAGTAAAATGTATCGCCGACTTAGATTCAATTGGCAAGAGTTTGGAAAATTTGTTAATAATAACTTAGGAATTAGTTGGAGTTGAGGTTTATTCGGATGTCTGTCGAATTTAAACATTTACAAACTAGGCAAGAAGACACTTGTGACTTAATATGGTATACCATCATGGAAAAATGGTGCTTTTGTAAGATTTGCATCTTCATTTTCTTTGGGTTTCGGTGGGCTCTTTAATGTTCCTCTCCTATTATCCTGCCGATTTCATCTTTGTCACTCAAATTTGTACCAACCTCTGAGTAATGCGAATATTGTAGCCTCAAAAGATTCGAGGCAGCAGTTTTGCAAAAACTGTAGGTAGGTTTCGGGTATTTTGATCCCCTTGATTACCAATTAGTTAATTCATTTTTCAAAGAAATTTGCAGAGTTTGCATAGAGTTATCCTTACTTGCACACAACATGCGGAGTTTCTCAAAAATATTCCCGTCTTTTAGGATAAAAAAAAAAGTTTATTCCGGCGTGCTGAATTAAGTCTGATCCGTCTTAAAGTGCACTGTGAATTGTAGCTATGGATTCTGTTGCAGTTAGCTGTCAGTCGACACAATGGGGGGAGACCACCAGCTACTACAGTAGATTTCGATGTCTTATAAATAAGCTCGCGGTTGTATGCCCCTATGCATGTTTACCACCGTTTTAATTTGGCGTTGTAGTTCCTATTACCTAGTGTAAACGCTGGCGGTTGGATGTCGGTGTTTACTGTTGCTGGGTCAAAAGTAGGATCCAAGGTTGTCCAACGCCCAAACTATTGAACAATAGTTCGTCTTTTGACTTTCAAAGTAAACGGTTGGTTTTTTCTGCTCTCCGATTTCGTATAATCCCATCGGTGGGTTTTATAAAAATATTCTCATAGTCATTTATTTAAATATACATTTACATTCAGTTCGCTTTCCAAGGTATCTACTTTATAAACTTTGTGCACAAACTTAGTGATGTTTTATTATGAAGTTCTAAGCGTGCAGTTTCTGCGCTCTTGCGGTACTTATTACTACTCGCTTATAAGTTTCAAATAAGTTTTCGCATTACGCAATTCCTCAAATGTTGCTACGATCAGCAGTTAATAAAGATTCGGTATCCAAACAATCCATAGTGGAAAGCATGCAACCAGCGACTTCCGATTTGTCCGCTGTGGTTGTCGGTTGTTCGGCTCACGTTGGTTCTGAAGAAACAATGTCTGCTTTAGTTTCACTAAAAAAACAAATTTTCGATTCTCGGCTTGTGTAATGGTGGAATAGTGGATCGAATGTCTTACTACCTATAGCATAACATGATATAACATGCTTTCGTTGATGGTTCACTGGTTCGCGTAGTTGATTTGTTTTTTGTATCAAAGGTGTGTTTCTGTCAGAGTAGCACCACTCACGCAACCTGAAGATCCATATCATCCTACAATCGAATTTACAATTGACACGGGTACCGTTACATTGTTTTCACAAGGTAAATAATTTATTTCTGATTTTAATAGGTCTGATCTTTTCTCATGCAATAATATGTTCGATGCAATAACCTTATTTTGTAATTGCTGTTCCGTGTTACTATCCGTCAATCTCCAATAAATCACCTTGGTTTAGCAAAGAGTTGGCACACTTAAGAAATTTAAAGTCCAGATTTTTTTGGGAAATATAAAAATACCGGTTCTCAATCTGTTTTTCCTAAATATTTAAGTCCTCGGTCAAGATTTATTTAAAATGTTGTAAGGTTCAGCTCTTGCAGGATCCGAAACAGTTTTAAAACACCATGCGTAAATCGAATTTTTATCCTTCCTCGCTGTCGTTTGAAAAATACGGATCAGGTAATACCTAAACGACTCTACTTTAAATAATTCATCAGAGCCTTATTCTAACACCATATCCAAGTCGAACTTAATATTCAGTTCCACTTTAACAGAAATTTCTCTTCTTTTGGATCCTCTTCGTGTTAAGCATGTTTATTTGCCAGGGCCCGATGGTATTCCTGTGTGCGTGCTTAGGTTTTGCACTGAAGCCGTGTGCAAACCTCTTCACAAGTTGTTTGCCTTATCTCTAGAATATCCCCAATTTCCACATATAATATTTTTCCTCTTTACAGAAAAGGAAACAAGTTAGAAGCCAGTAACTATAGAGGTATATCTAAGTTGTCAGGTATTTCAAGCTTTTTGAAAAAATTTGCAACACCTTTGTTTCTCTGCGTCAACACAGATTTTTTAAACGTAGATCCACAATCACTAACCTTTTGGAGCTTTTTTCGTTTGTAATAAAAGGCTTCCAAATTAGTTTTTAAACAAACGTCATTTACCCTTATTGAAGTAAAGCATTTGATTTTGTATTTACTTACTTCTTGTTTGGAAACTTGACCTGTTAGGTTTTCAGTTCATCTCATTATATGGTTCTCAAGTTATCTGAATGGCAGGTCACAAAGGGTCCTTCTTAAAAATTATTATTTCTAAAATTCTCCGTGTTACATTCGCTGTCCCACAAGTGAGCCTTCTTACCACGCTTCTTTTTACATTATTTGTCAACGATCTTCCTTTAATTATAAGTCATTTTCGATACGATGTTAAATTATGACTTACAATCCAAACTGTATAACTTTCAAAACTGGTGCTGAGATAATTTACTAAATTTAAACGGCTCTAAGTTCAAGCTGAGTATGGGTCCACATCAGCACAAAATGGATATTTCCTCTTTCCCAGGTCTTTTACCTATACTCGTCTATCTACTCGCGGATCGTGGCAGACGATACACGGCTGCGCAACTCGGTCGGTTGGGCGGGTTGTTGTCCGTAGAATTCCGCGAGTAAAAAAAATGTTTTTAACATTCTCTTTCTCGTTTGTCGCATAGCTCTCTTCTGTTTTGTTCCCCATGTCGCTGTGAGAAAGAACATCATTTGAACATCGGTGGTCAAGTGGAAACATTTACAAAATCAGGGAAAGCTAAAACTTGTGAGGAAGCAAGAAAAGTTGTTAAATTGTTAAAGGCTTTTAGGCCTTCCTCGTCCAACACAACTATAATTTTTCTTGATTGTAACGCCTTGACTTTAAGAATTTTCGCATTGTCGTAAATAAATTTCCGAAAATAAGAAATCATCCCTAATTTCTTTAATCATTCAAGCGGATGTCATCTTAGGTTACAACGTAGCCCAGAAAATCCACTTGGGTACGCAAAAACTGTGTCTTTTCTGTAGTCAGCACGAAGATTGTGCCAGTAAGATTTCTAATCTTCGCTAAAGACTATGATGTCATCTACATATATAGACGTAACAGGGCTTACCGATTTATTCTCGCCACACATCGTCGATCATTCGTTGGAAAAAGACCGGGACATTCTTTGAGTCTAATGGCATGCAAAGGAATTATTATTTCCTATTCACGGTAGAGAATGCAGTTTTCGGTATGTCGGATTCTTTCATATAAATCTGATTAAATCCCGACGTTAGGTCAGGGCCGTAAAAATGACAAAATGGACGTAAGAGATTTTTACCTGCGCTGGGTGTTCATTCCCAATCAGAAGGTGGATGTTATGCGAGGCCCTGGCTAATAGAGTAATCCTCACTCCGGGTAATAGTGAGTTAACCGTAGAGAAAACGATTTTGGCTTATGCCACGGAAAGGGTTCCGGCTCGGACGAAGAATGTAATAAAAGAGTTATGGGCTGTTGAGTTGAAGAATGAGCCAGATAGTTGGTAAGTGATTTTAATTTTACCTGCTGCAGATTGGTCTTGGAAAGGTTTGAGGGAAGCTATCTTATTTGCATCAGTGAAAACTGCAATTTGCACTATCAGAAACTGTAGCTTAACCCCATCTTTGACGCCATATTCTAAGTATGGAACGCTTGAGAGGCATTGGTCATAAAATTTACCTCTTCGTATTGGAGAACTCATTTTCAGGGCAAAATTGACCATTGGCAGACAGCTTGGTAGGCTTCCTCATAGTAGGACTCGTTGTTTGATTTTTCATCAAACTCATTCGTAGTGTGGCCCTGGGAAGATGGGATAGTATTCAGATGGTACAACCTTTGCGATTTGCGGAACGGATTGAGGTTGGACCAAATGCTAGGGCTGCGCTTGAAATTCTAGTTATCGTCATCCTGCGCGCAACATTAGAACGATAGGATGCCCCGACTGATTAGATTCAATTTTAATCGCTGGGCGGCGGGGGTAGAACATTTTTGGGAGTGGTGTTGCATCTGGGGTCTAGGTTGATTCGGATGGAAGCACCACGGGTATCTAAAACCGTTTACAGGGCAAGCTTGTGTAGGGGACGGGTACCTATTGGCGTAGTTCAGGTAACTAAAAGCAAATGGCATATGCCTCCAGTAAGGTTTTAGGCAACGATTTAATAGCAGCCTAAACCCCTAGTAAAGACGTCTAATGCCCTTCAGGGCCTTGATGCCCTTTTTTAAGATTTCGTCCTATAAGAGCGAAGTGAGTCTTGACTGGTAATTTCGCTTTCTTTTTATTCGTACTAAGTGCAAGCTGGCCTTTTCTAGTGCGGTCACTTTGCCGCTCATCTTCCTTGACGCTGGCCATCTGCCCAAGTAGTGTGGTCGAGGTCGTGCTAAGTTAGAGTGCTAAGTTAGAGAGTAATTAGAGTTTCCTTCATTTCCTCCATCTTTTAAATCGGACCGACGAGGATTTTCGGTTCAGAACAGAAAACTATTAAATTGGGAAATATTCGGATTGACGTGAATTTGGGGACTATATTTAACTCAATATAAGGTTTAAAAATTTGTTGAAGGTTTATTTTTTTGTAGTTTTCTCTACCTTTTTTACTGGTCTTTTGTAAAATTTATCTACATTCAATTTTTTAGTTGTCGTTAGTCCCCATTTCTATTTTTTGTTTAAAAAAAGTTAAATTCAGGGTTTGACACCCAACTCAAGGTAGCTCTCACTGTGCTGGTTACACTAAACATATTAATAAGCTTCCACAACCACCCTCTTTTTATATTTTAGATATTTTATAAAGGGTCGCTCGCAAACTAGTTGCCGCAGCGGTTGTGAGAGAGGTGTGAGTTAGTTTGACCAAATTTATATTGGGTGATTACCCGTGACCAAAGGATAACGCAAGAAAGTCTTGGGATTGGGCTGGTTTATTATTCCTCTTAGTATAGCGTTATTGCTATTGCTCTGTTGCTGGTTGTCGCTGTCCTCTGCTGCGTTGCTCCTTGCTGGCCGCTACTGTGTCCGACCCAAGTGTCTGAGATCGGGACGGCTCCACCGAGACCCTGGATGTTATGCGAACATCCTACCGGGCCGGCAAAGTGTATCGGCTAGCAGGTGGAGCTACTTTCCGACTTATCGACTGGGCACATTTCCCGTTTGACCTGGATGCCCATCACTCATCCGCCGGTCTCGCCTGCTTTGCTGTTGCCAAGCAGTTCTCCAACATCGGGATTTGTGGGGAGTTTTAAGATTCCTCACATTTTCCTTAACCTTTCCCAAGACTGTATCCCCAAAAGACTTTTCTCATACAGTTCCCTTAAAGACTTGAACTTTCCCACGACTCTTTCCCCAAAAGACTTATCTCATGCAGCACCTTGAAAGACGGTTTACCTAGATTGTGCCCTCGTTCCCCAGAAAGTTCCCCGCTTTGAATTCGAATTTTCCCGCCCAAAACATATCCTCGAATTTAAAATTACCACTTCGTTTCCCTTGGTCCGTCCATCGATTGTAGGATCAAGTGTTGTCATCGTCGTTGTCTTCAGTTGCCAGCGTTGCCATTTGTATGACCTTATATAAAAATATTTGTTAAACCCATCGATCGCAACTATCGATCGACCGCCTGCCGAGTCGCCCCCGTCCCTATTTTCCATGTCCCCGATCCGCGGACTTTTGAAAACATAAAAAAAACCATTTAAATTGTGCTGATGGCTGTATACTGGCCCCGCAGAACCCTGATCTTACCGCACGCCGTCCTGCTGTGGTAGCAGACGCCGTCCTCGATGAACAGCTTGCCGGTTTGCCTCGGACGGCACCCTCGGCGGCCATCCTCCTTCGGCCACTTCATCCCAGCGGCCGTTGTCTGCCGATCGCTTTGGACAGATGGTGCTCCTTGGCCCAGACTGTGTCCCCGATATGTGGTTTCCATGAGCGTCTACGGAGATTGTAGTGCCGTGCCTGATTTCCTTTAGCTTGTGGTCGTTTTCTGACGGAGTTTGTGGTTGCCTTTCGTTGCCGTAGGTTTCCTCGTCGTACAAGGCGTTCGATAACCTGAGCTCTCTTACTTGTGTGACGAAAGCCAGCCCATACCATTGGCCATAGCTCCTCCGCAGCAGCATTTTCCCAGCCGCCTGAAGCTGGCTACGTTTGTACCAAAGGCAACTCTCACAATGGTAACTTGCTGCAGCCCTCGCAATCGTCTTGCCGCGACAGTGCGTCTGCCACTATAGCTGGCCCTTCCTATAAGCGATTTCAAAGTCGTATTGTTGCAGTTCCAGCGCCCATCGTCCGATTCTTCCGGTTGGGCTCTCGAAGCTATTCAACCACTTCAGGGCCATGTGTTATCACTTTGAAGTGGTAGCCCTCCTAGTTCGGTCTTAATTTTCGTATGGCCCACCCAATTGCCAAGCATACCTTCTCAGTGACCGATAAATTCCTTTCTGATTCATTCAAGGACCGGCTAGAATTCGAGCTTACTCGCTCGCCTTGGTCGGACATGTCAAAATTGAGTCGGCGACTAATCTTGCCTTGACGGATTCAAAGGCCTGCTGGTGATTGTCTGTCCACTCCCACATTGTACTCTTTCGGAGAAGGGCGTTCAGCGGATTCACCAGCGGGGCAACATCTTTCACAAAACGCCTGTAACACGACGCCTCTTCCAAGTAATGCCGCAGCTCCTTTTAGCAACGCAATCGCTGATACCTTTTCTGGGTGTGTTCCGATGCCTTGGTCTGTAATGCGATGCCCCAAGTATTGCAGCTCCTTTCTGAAAAACTGGCACTTTCTTTAGGTTTTGCATGTGTTCCTCTAGGTTCCATCCGATGACGATAATGTCCTGATACGCGAAGTCCTGAAGTCTAATAACCTGGTTCAACGCCCGCTGTAATGTTGCCGACGCGGAGTGCAGACAAACGGCATCACCTCCCACTGGAAAAGGCCTTTCCCTGGCACAGTAATCGCCGTGTACTGCCTACTGCCTGCCTCCAAATGTATCTGCCAGTAACCGTCCTTTATGTCGAGGCTGGTGATATACTTAGCCTCCCGCAGTTGGTCCAGAATGTAGTTTATTATCGGCATTGGGTGTGCGTCCTTCACGGTCGATGCATCCTTTTTTCTAGTAGCTCGTCTACTTTGACATTGATCTCGTCCTGCATTTTCGGGTTTTTAGGGTAATACTGCTGTTTGACTGGTTGGCCACGTTGGATGTGCCCTTTCTGCCTTCCAGTTTCATGAACTCGGCCTTTAGGAAACCGCTCCAAATCCTCTTCCGCAAATCTTTTTGGCGTTTCCAGTTGATTTAGGATCCCGGTTGATTTAGGCACTCCTTAGCCCAGTGGCATCCCCGCATCTGTGGCAGGCCTGGGCGGGATTCAGCACGGATCCGCTACGATCGGTTCCTGATTCGTGGCCACGCGGCGTATGCCTCGGTGATGCGACTTCGTCCTCCTGGCACCGCCAGCATACCTGCTTTGTCCTTTGCCTTGGCACCGGATGGATCTGCACCTGCTGCTTGTGAGGATTGTTCTCCAGCTCGAACTTCTCCCTTTGCTTCAAACTCGTCTGCCAGCGACATCAAGGTGTCCAAGTGTCGACTATCTTACGGGCTAATGAACATCCGGAGTGCCGACGTGCTGTTCTCCTTTATTCTTTCCAAGACATGTCCACCACGTAATCCCTAAAGCTTTCCCCGTAGGCTTGTTTTTTTTTTGCCTGACTTGGTCTGCCAGCTTTGTCATGTTTCCTCAAGGAAGGAAGTAGTTTTGGAAGGTGTAAATGAAGTCTCCCCAGGTCTCCCAGTGCCGATTGTTGGCTATGAACCACCTTTTAGGAACTCCGGTATTCCTCTTCGGACTACTTTGTCCAGAAACTCCAGGGGCTTATCTTGTCGTCGTAGCGGAAGTTCCACTTTCGGACCTTTTTGGCTACCTTTGCGTAGTCCTCCATGTGCGTCCTCGACTTTCCTTTCTTTCCCGGCAACTCTCTCGCTGCCGGCCATTGCTTCCGATACTCAAAACATCCATGCTCGCTATCAAGCCCTCGGCACTCGGGGTTGTGAGATTGAACTTTAGTGTGGGTAGCTTCAGAAATTTTCTTTCCAGTCGGCAATATCCGGCTCTCCTCGAAGTCTCTCTCTTTCTCATCGACTCGACTGAGCCCTCAAGTTCTACTCCCAAAACTTGGCTCAACTCGTCAAAATCCTCCTCCGGGAGATTATGAATCCACTACTTTCCCATCCCGAAACTTTTATTACCTTGGTCAGGACAATCACTATAGTCCGCCAAATGTAACGACCTAATTCTTTTGTTTCTCACTCGCTACGTAAACGTGCGGCTAGCTCAGAGAGGTTGAGAGTTCGTTCCACCAAATTTATATTGGGTGATTGTCCGTGACCAAAGGATAACGCAAAAAAGGGTTGGGATTGTGCTGGCTTATAATACCTCTTACTAGAACCTTATTGCTACTGCTTCTGTTGTCGTTGCCCTCTGCGAACGGCTCCACAGAGACCGCAGCTATAGTGATCAAACACGGCTCATTTTGACCGGAAACAAAAGCTGTATGTAACAGCCTACTCTACGATACTAAGTTGTCAGGACTCTAAACATGTAACTTTAACATATTTGGTGTGACCCTATGGCAGTGGCTTAAAAAAAAACACAGTGCATTATCTTGGTAAATGAATGGTCTGTAGCAAAAAGATTCTTATGTTGATTTTTATATATAAGTAATTGTTTGTACATACCTTTGTCCATTGTTTTAAAAAAAAGGCAATGGCGACTTCGTTTTAGTTTCTTATACATTTTCCGACTAATGTAATTTACATTTAGTGATCATTTTAATAGTTTTTAAAATAAATAACACAGGTCATCGGAGTTTCACTTATTTGATTGCTAATAATTATACATTTATTAATCTTAGGGTATTATTGAAACTACAAACACTACATCTGATCTGGCCGGCGAAACCACAAAACCCGAAGTTGATTTGCCAATTGAACATGTAAGTGAAGAGATTATATAAAAATATTAGTGAGTAAGTTCGCGGCATACAAAGATAACAGATTATTTAACTATTTAAATAATTGATAATAATTGTCATATTGGTATGACAATAAAGATTTGTGATTTGTTACAGGATATTGTTAAAAAAAGAATTTGATTTTTGGGAACCACTCATGACTTTTTTCTTAAGCCTAGTACTCAGATCGACGAAAACCGTTCGCCAGTCATGAGAGAGAGCGAGAGGCAAACAGCTGGCGTTCACTTTTCGTCGGGCCTTTTTTCACCTCTGTACTCAGATCGACGAAAAAAATACCATAAAATTTCATAGCGTTGCCAGTCTGCTGAAATGAACTTTGGGTAAACCCTAGAGGAAAGAATAAAAAATTTAATCTTTTGGCGTGCGCTTCTTACTGAACATTTTAAAAAATGGAGGGAAAAAATAAAAAAAACCCGCAAAAGTCGATTACTGGAGTTCACATGTGAGGACAAAATAACAATTAATACTATCTGGGGTGCCTCTTGTCAGAACAAAATGTTTCTTTGGTCAAAAATGTACGAAAAAACACAATAAAAGTGCAGCTATGAACTTTAAATTAGCAAATAATTATCAGTAAATTAAAAAAAACAACTGTTAAATTTAAATTGTATTGTTTTTTTATTTCTTTGTACAGCGGCAGACTTGCCAAGGTATTTGATAATATCTCTTAAAGGCTCTTTCCCGCAAATACGATATTTGAAATTTAACTGCTTGTCAACAAACCCAGATGATTGACAGTACGACCGTAGCACGCTTAAGTCTGATGAACTCTCGAAATTTTGGTCACACTGGAAAGATTAAAGTTTTTACGCTAGCGTACTCGTTTGTCGATCTGAATACTAGGCTTTACGATGAGACATAAAAATCTTTTCACACGAAAATGGTTTATATATTGTATGTAGTTCGTATGAACATTTCATCCAATATTTCTGTGTCAACCCTGTTAAAGGTTCCATAGTCACAACCCGTAATCGATTAAGTTAATGCACTTTGGGTGGCTTTTAAATGAATTTATACGTGCGAATGGCATGGATAAATTATTGATAAAAATATAAAATAAAAATTAAATTGAAAAAAACTCTATTTGTTAGTTTTTGATGATATAGGTAGAGTCACTTGTACTAACCTTTCCATTTCTATAATACCAATCGTTTTTTGTTAAGGATGAAAAGTTTTTTTTAAATCCATAAAAAATATGGATGAGGACGCGGAATGCTTATTAATATTAATATTAATGAACATGATTGTAATTAATTAAGCTATGATAGATTAAAGAAGGACCCTTTAGAAAAATGTTGAGTTTGAAGCTCTTATAGATGTGCACAATTAAGCTTAAAAACTTTTTTATTTGAATTAAATTTTTTCGTTTTCATTCGCTGCTGGGGAAAATTGTTTAGACAGTGGAAATCAGTAAAAACTTCACACACAAATGCAATGCGCGCATCTCATAGTATGTGTTTCGATCGCTGATCACAATAATTATCATTAACAAATGTAACGACCTGATTCTTTATTTCTGCTCGCTACGTAAACGTGCGGCTAGCTCAGAGAGGTTGTGAGTTCGTTCCACCAAATTTATTTTGAGTGACCGCCCGTGACCAAAGGATAACGCCAGAAATGATTAGGTTGGTGCTGGTTTATTGACTCTCTAAAATATAGCCTTATTGCTATTATTCTGCTGCCCGTTGTCGCTGTCTCCTGCTGCGTTGCTCCTGGCTCGCTGCTGCTCTGCTCCTGGCGTGCTGCTGCGTCGCTCCTGGCTTACCGCTGTGTTGCTTCGGCTTGCTGCTCCGGGTGACTGAGATCGGTACGACTCCACCAAAACCCTGGATGTTATGCGAGCTTTCCTACCGGGGCCGGCAAGGTGTATCGCCTAGCAGGTGAACCGAAGTTACGCCTTATCGCCTAGCCACCTTTATCGCCTGGCTTCCGGAGTTCAGCCTGGACTTTGTCGGCAAGGTGTATCGCCTAGCAGGTAGAACAGAGTTCTCCCTTATCGCCTAGCCACCTTTATCGCCTGACACCGCGCAAGGACTCCCTAAGCTTGACTTTATCACGACCTAGCACCGTTGGATCTCAGCGTTGTAGCCTCAGCCTTGTAGACTTGTCGTCGTTCGGCGTCTCGACTTTGCGATCTTGATCCTTGGGCACTTCGGTTTCGATGTTTACTTATTCCGCGTTCACGCACTCGCTCTGATTCTCGCACTCGTACTGTCCCGAGCTGCGCTTGCGCCGTCCTTTTTATAGGCGCTGTATGTGCCGTTATTTCCCTCGGGTCCAAGGTCCACTGAGGTACCGTTAATTCACGGTGTGTCCTCTTTGGGCGGGTCCGAAGTCCGCCAATTTACCGTATGACCCCGTTGCCCTTGCCGGGCGCGGGTCCAAGGTCCATCGAGGTACCGTTAATTCACGGTGTGTCCTCTTTAGGCGGGTCCAAAGTCCGCCCAATTCACCGTTTGACCTCGTTGCCCTTGCCATATGAGGGTCCAAGGTCCGAATGTTTCCCGTTTGACCTGGATGCCCTTCATTTCTCCGGTTTTCTCGCCTCCTCCGCTGTTGCTAGGCCGATCTCCTGCATAGAGATTTGTGGGGAGTTTATGACTCCTCACATTTCCCCCTTCCTTCGGAAACGTAATGAAAGTGGTGACTTTCCCCGCCCTTTATGTTTAGACTACTCGAATTCCCCGCCTGACTTGTGTGTTAGATGTTCCCCAGACAGTTCCCCGAAACACTTAACCTTTGCCCAGACTGTTCTCCTAAAAGACTTTACCCGTACATCTCCTTGAAAGACTTGAACTTTTCCGCGACTGTTTCCCTAAAAGACTTTTCCATGCAGCTCCTTGAAAGATTATTTCCCCAGACTGTTTCCCTGTTCCCCAGACAGTTCCCCGTTCCCCAGACAGTTCCCAGTTCCCCAGATAGTTCCCAGTTCCCATTTCCCAGACAGTTCCCAGTTCCCAAGACAGTTCCCAGTTCCCCTGCGTGGAATTCGAATTTTCCCGCCCAGACATTTCCCCAAAATAAAAGTCACCATTTCGCTTTCCCTCGGTCCGGCAACTCCCTAGAATCTCACCACGATCGCGTTTATCGATTGTGGGTTCCAGTGTTGCCATCGTCGTTGCCTTTTCGTTGTCTTAAGTTGCCATTTGAATTCTTGAACATAGAAATAACCAATTTTGTTAACCCATCGATCGCAACTATCGATCGACCGCCTATCTCGGCGCCCCCGTCCCTATTGCCTATGTCCGGCAACCCGTTACCCCAAAATGTAAATAAACAAATCGCTTTGCGTGTTACAACCATAAAAGGCCTTTTATTGGGCCCTCAAGACCCTTACTACTCCGCTTGCCACCCGGATGCGGTAGCGGACACCGTCTACCACCAAGAGTTTGGCCCAGCGGCTGTTACGGGCTCTCTCCCGCTGTCTACTGGCCTCGGCTGCCACCCTGGGCGGCCACTCTTCCTCGGCCATCTCCTGCCAGTGGCTGCTGTCCGCCGAATGCTGGCGGCTCACTGTCGGCCTGGCGGGTGGGGACCGCGGCTCCGGGCACGATGTCAGCCTGGCGCTTTTGGGCGGCCGCGCGGCTGGCCCTCCTGATGCTGGCCACACCCAGGGCCCCTTCTCCCAGCACTCCGGCTCCCCACCGAGCCGTTTTGCTGGCGACGGCGACGGCGTTGGCACCCACGGCGGCGGTGGAGGCGGAGGTGTCTCCGCTCCGTGCCGTGGTGCCTGGAATGGCCATGTTGCCTGCAGCGGTGACGGTGGTGGCGGTGGCGGTGCTGCTGCCCGGGGCGGCGACGGTGGTGGCGGTGGTGGTGTTGCTGCCCGGGTCGGCGACGGTGGTGGCGGTGGTGGAGGCGGTGGCGGTGCTGCTGCCCGGGGCGGCGACGATAGTGGCGGTGGCGGTGATGCGGCCCGGGGCGGCGACGGTGGTGGCGGTGGAGGCGCTTGCAGCGGCGGCTGCTCCGGGGGGCCTGGCCGGGCCCATAACGCTGCCTCTTCGGCCTCAGCCTCGTCCAGCCGCTTCCGCCACTCCCTGGCTGCTGCGGCTGCCCGTGCCACCGCCCGCTGCGCGAATATTCGCCGCACCACCTCTGTCCGGGTTGCGAGTATGCGCACTGCCTCCTCCGGGTGGCCCGAGGGCGCTGCTTCTCCCAACCGGATCCGCCCGAATCCGGCTGCGGCCCTCCTTATGCGGCGGAATGCCATCCGGGCCTTTGCCGCCCGACGGGGCTCGTCCTCCTCGTCCGACGAGACCTCCGGACTCACCGTCTCCGTCCCGGTGTCCTCCTTGTCTTCCTCTTCCTCCTCGTCGGATGAGGACAGGTCGATGGTGGCCATCTCGGCCTCCTGCCCGGCCGGCCGGACGCCGGTCTCCTCCTCCTCCTCCAGCTCGATGTCGGTGATGCGCCCCTCATCCTCCGATATGGGGTTCGGCGACGGGGACCGCGACACAAGGGGGGACGCCAGCAGCTGGAGTGCGGAACCTGAGTCCCGCCTCCATCTCGCCGCTGGCTGTTGCCCGGTGCTGCCTCCCCGCCCCTCTCCCACCACGATCTTCCTGTTGCTGCTGCTGCGTGTCTTCATCTCGGCGACCTGATTTTAATAGACCCGTCTTGTGGCGCTCGCGCGCTGACGACACCTCGGTTTCCTATGTTTCCGGTTCCGTTATCCGCGGCGGCCTTTGGACTTTCCCTTGCTACGGGCTCCGACGGGTCCCTGCTTTGGTATGCGTTACCCGGTAACGGTATCCGCATCCTCCCTCTCCCGCTCTCGCGCTCCTATTGCATCTGTGTGAGTTCGATACTGTGTATCGTCCTCTCCCTCTCTTCGGAGTCACAGTGCGCCCTTTCTAAGTCCGACTCCGATCCTTTGTTTTGGCCATCAATTACTTGTTTTTTTTAATTGGCTAATGTGGGCGGTTTTTTCTTTGCCAGAATTTTCGTGCCGCAACTTGCATATCACTGGCGAATTAAAATTTATTATCTTAAACGGCCCATCGTACTTTGGTGCCAATTTTGCGGCGAATCCTTCTGCAGCCTTGGACAGATGGTGTTCCTTAGCCCAGACTGTGTCCCCGATGTTTGGATTCCATGGGCGTCTACGGAGATTGTAATGGCGTGCCTGATCCTGCGCTGCCTTTTCCATATTTCTCCTCACTCTTCTTTTAGCTTCTTGGCGTTCTCGGCCGGAGTTTGCGTTTCCCTTCCTGTGCCGATTGTTCCTTCATCGTACAGTGCGCTGGGTAACCTAGGCTCTCTCCCTTGCGTAATAAAAGCCGGCGAATATCCTGTGGATTCGGCCACGCTCATATTCACGGCCAACTGCAGTTCCGGCCACTTTTCGTCCCAAGTCCTCTGGTCTGCCCCTGTGAACTGGGCGATCATAGTTTTCACCGTCCTGTTGGCTCTCTCCGTCGGGTTTTCCTGGGGCGTGTACGGGGCCGTGAACTGGTGACGGACGCCTAATTCACCCAGGAACTTTTTAAACGCCCTGCTGGTGAACTGAACGCCATTGTCTGTAATCAGTACCTTGGGCACGCCGTATCTTGCGAGGATCCGCTCGCGGATCGCCTTTTCCAGAGTTTCCGTCGTTGCCCTGCGCATTGGCACCATTTCGGTCCACTTGGAGAACCTATCTACCAGCACTAGCAGCATAGAATTCCCGTGTTTGGAGCGGGGCAGTGGTCCGACGAAATCTGCGCACACAGTGGCCCACGGCTCTTCCGGAACTTGGGTCAGCATTTTTCCGGCCGCCTGTAGTTGGCTTGGCTTGTATCGTAGGCAGCTCTCGCAGTTTTGCACATATTTCCTTATGTCGCGGTGCATTCCCGGCCAATGATATCTTGCGGCGACTCTGGCAATTGTTTTCCGACTGCCCATGTGGCCGGCTGTCGGTGAGTTGTGGTTCTCCGACATTACCCGCCGCCTGGACCCCGTTGGCACGCATAGCTTCCAAGACGTGACATCCTCGTTGCCTGCTCTGTGCGGTATGTGGCGATATAGCTGGTCGGCTTCTGTCATGTAGTCTGGATATTTTTGGGGATTTTGGGAAATCTTGCTCCGCATATCCCTTATCCAGTTACACTCGCCGGTTTCCTTGTGCTGTTCCTATGTTTTTACCCGTCGACACGTTTCTGGCAGTGGCTGTCGTGATAGTGCGTCTGCGACTATATTCAGCTGGCCCTTTCTGTACGCGATCTCGAAGTCATATTGCTGCAGTTCCAGCGCCCATCGTGCGATTCTTCCGGTTGGGCTCTCGATGCTATTCAACCACTTCAGTGCCATATGATCCGTGATCACTTTGAAGTAGTAGCCCTCCAAGTATGGCCTTAACTTGCGTATGGCCCACACAATTGCCAGGCATTCCTTCTCAGTCGCTGAGAAATTTCTCTCAGAACCATTTAGGGACCTACTGGAATACGAGATCACCCTCTCGCCTTGGTCGGAATTCTGTGTGAGAATAGCACCGAGCCCGTAATCGCTGGCGTCGGTCTGCAGCACAAATGTCTTTGTGAAATCTGGGCATGCTAAGATTGGGTCTGCTATTAGCCTGGCCTTGACAGCTTCAAACGCCTGTTGATGGTCATCTGTCCATTCCCATTTTGTGCTTTTCCGGAGCAGGCTATTCAACGGATGCACCAACGTTGCAAAATCTGGCACAAAACGCCTGTACCACGACGCCACTCCCAAATATTGTCGTAACTCCTTAACGTTGGCCGGTGGTTTTATTAAGGCAATTGCCGACACCTTTTCTGGGTCTGTTCCGATGCCTTGGTCTGTAATGCGATGCCCCAAGTATTGCAGTTCCTTTCTAAAAAATTTGCATTTTTCCGCATTTATTTTCAGGTTGGCGGCCCTTAGTCTCCTAAACACTTCCTTCAGGTTTTCCATATGCTCTTCGAGCGTTCGTCCGATGACGATAATGTCGTCCTGATACGCGAAGGCATGCGGCATCATTTCTGGTCCAATGACTTGATCCAATGCCCGCTGGAATGTTGCCGACGCGGAGTGTAGGCCAAATGGCATCCTGGTCCAGGATGTAATTTATCATTGGCATCGGGTATGCGTCCTTTATGGACCTCGCATTTATCTGCCGGAAATCCACACACAGCCTCCACTTTCCAGTCTTCTTTCTCACCATGACTATTGGTGAGCTGTAGGGACTCCTGGACGGCTCGATGCATCCTTTTTCCAGCAGCTCGTCTACCTTGGCATTTATCTCACCCTGCATTTTTGGATTTTTAGGGTAGTACCGTTGTTTGACTGGTTGGTCGTCCTTCATGGTGATCCTATGTACGGCCACGTTGGATGTACCATTTATTCCTTCCAGTTCGTCCAACTCGGCTTTTAAAAATCCCTCCACATCCTTTTCCGCAAATCTTTTGGGTGTTTCAACTATTGCCACTGACAGTTTTTCCTCCAGCCATCCTCCTCGTCTATTCTTTGCCGGTATCGACGCGCTGTGTCCTGCGCACTCGACTTCGGCCCCGATTCTGGTGAGGAAATTCCATTCCAACACCAGGGCGTCGATCAGTCCTGGTAAAATCAGCAGCTCCATTGAAATTGTTTTCGTTCCCAGTCCAATTTTGGTCTCGAGCTGTGATCTTATTTCTCCGCAGCGACCGTCTGCCATCCGTACTTGCCTTCTCGTGGGTCCGACCCTTCCTGCCGCCTGCAGCCTGTCCGCCAGCTCTTCGCTGATGAAACTCGCCGTGGCGCCGGTATCCACCGTGGCCTTAATCTTACTTTCACCTATGAGCACCGTGGCGGACAGTTGCATTTCTTCCGCCTGTAGGTCGCCCATTAATTTCGAGAGGCAGCACCTTGCGATCCCTGGCCGCCCCTCGGAGGCTGGGGTCGCTGGGCGTTTCCCGACCCGGAACAGCATTGAACCGTCTGAACTCCTATTTTTCCGCATCGCCAGCAGAACGTAAGACGTTGGTTTCGGCATTCCTTCGCCCAGTGGTCTGGACCCCCGCATCTGCGGCAGGCCTGGGTAGGATTTGCCACGTATCCGCCGCGATTGTTTGCCGGTTCGTGGCCGCGCGGCGTACTTCGTGGTTGTGCGTCCGGGTCCTCCTGGCACCGCCTGCACACCGCACCCTGGTCTGGTCTTGGCCTTGGCACTGGGTGGCTCTGCCCTTGCTGCTTGCGGGGATTGTTTTCCAGCTCGAATTTCTCCCGCTGCTGGTCGAGCTCCTCAAATTCGTCAGCCAGCGCCATCAATGTCTCCAAATTTCGACATTCGTATGGGCGAACGAACATTCTGAGTGCCGGCGTGCTGTTTTCTTTTATCCTCTCCAGCGTTTCCTTGGTCGACATATTCAATGGGCGCATCAGGGTCTGCATATCCACCATAAAGTCTTTGAAGCTCTCCCCGTAGGCTTGCTTCCTCTGTCTGACCTGATCCGCCAGCTTCGCCATGTATCCTCGGGGCAGAAAGAAATTTTGGAAGCTGTAGATGAAGTCTCCCCAGGTTTCCCAGTGCCGATTGTTGGCGATGAACCACTTCAAGGCTCTGCCTTGGAGCAGCTCCGGCATTGCTCGTGGGATCTGATTTATGTCGAGACCGTAAGTCACGACTGACCACTCTACTTGCTCCAAGAATTCCAGCGGCTTGTCGTTTCCGTCGTAGCGGAAATTCCACTCCCGGACCTGCTTGGCCACCTTTGCGTAGTCCTGCGTGTGTGTCCTGGAATTCTCCTTTCTTTCCCGGCTATTTTCCCGCTGCCGACTTGCGTGGCTTGCGATGCTCGACACATCCAAGCTCGCTACGAGGCCCTCGGCGCTTGCGGTTGTGATTTTAAATTTTGGCGTGGGCATTTTCCGGAATTTCTTTTCCAGGCCCGTTACCAAATCGGCGATGTCTGGCTCCTCTGCCGTCTGGTCGACGAAGTCTCCCAGCGTCTTCCTCATCGAATCGACTGAGCCCTCCAGTTCTATTCCTAGCACTTGGCTCACCTCGTCGAAGTCTTCTTTCCTGAGATTATAAATCCAGGACTTCCCCATCTCGGAACTTTTGTTTCCTTGGTCAGGACAATCACTCTTGGGCGCCAGATGTAACGACCTGATTCTTTATTTCTGCTCGCTACGTAAACGTGCGACTAGCTCAGAGAGGTTGTGAGTTCGTTCCACCAAATTTATTTTGAGTGACCGCCCGTGACCAAAGGATAACGCCAGAAATGATTAGGTTGGTGCTGGTTTATTGACTCTCTAAAATATAGCCTTATTGCTATTATTCTGCTGCCCGTTGTCGCTGTCTCCTGCTGCGTTGCTCCTGGCTCGCTGCTGCTCTGCTCCTGGCGTGCTGCTGCGTCGCTCCTGGCTTACCGCTGTGTTGCTTCGGCTTGCTGCTCCGGGTGACTGAGATCGGTACGACTTCACCAAAACCCTGGATGTTATGCGAGCTTTCCTACCGGGGCCGGCAAGGTGTATCGCCTAGCAGGTGAACCGAAGTTACGCCTTATCGCCTAGCCACCTTTATCGCCTGGCTTCCGGAGTTCAGCCTGGACTTTGTCGGCAAGGTGTATCGCCTAGCAGGTAGAACAGAGTTCTCCCTTATCGCCTAGCCACCTTTATCGCCTGACACCGCGCAAGGACTCCCTAAGCTTGACTTTATCACGACCTAGCACCGTTGGATCTCAGCGTTGTAGCCTCAGCCTTGTAGACTTGTCGTCGTTCGGCGTCTCGACTTTGCGATCTTGATCCTTGGGCACTTCGGTTTCGATGTTTACTTATTCCGCGTTCACGCACTCGCTCTGATTCTCGCACTCGTACTGTCCCGAGCTGCGCTTGCGCCGTCCTTTTTATAGGCGCTGTATGTGCCGTTATTTCCCTCGGGTCCAAGGTCCACTGAGGTACCGTTAATTCACGGTGTGTCCTCTTTGGGCGGGTCCGAAGTCCGCCAATTTACCGTATGACCCCGTTGCCCTTGCCGGGCGCGGGTCCAAGGTCCATCGAGGTACCGTTAATTCACGGTGTGTCCTCTTTAGGCGGGTCCAAAGTCCGCCCAATTCACCGTTTGACCTCGTTGCCCTTGCCATATGAGGGTCCAAGGTCCGAATGTTTCCCGTTTGACCTGGATGCCCTTCATTTCTCCGGTTTTCTCGCCTCCTCCGCTGTTGCTAGGCCGATCTCCTGCATAGAGATTTGTGGGGAGTTTATGACTCCTCACACAAATTAGAATTAGCTTAAGCCCACCGCACAGAAATCTAACATAAGTGCAAGCCTGCCGCACAGAGTACATACTTGTAGACGTACTTATGTACACAAACAGAATTGGGCGTCATTCAGATGACGTCGTTCTTAAAACTTTTAAAAAGTCATGCCAGAAAATAAGTTTAATAACCTAAATTTTACACTTTTCACCTACAACAACAAATTTAGGTGCATGTTCCTGCAATAATACCTAGGCCGTGTAAACCAAATACATGTGTATGTCTATACAGTGAATGCCTTCATTCCAGTTTACTTCTCGCTGGAATGCCAAGGGAAAGCCAGCATTGCAACAAGCGAGAGCCAGACCAGTTTGAGAACAAGCTGTCAGTATCAGGTTAAAAAACAGATCAAACCATTATCCAACTGAACAAGATGGAAGAACTTAAAGTCAAGTTTCGACTGTTGGGGCACAAGTTTAATAAATCGAAAAATCAAAAAATGCGAACTTTGGTGATCATTGAGCCACTTAACTAGTCAGTCTTGAAGAGCGAACAAGTTCAGATTACACAAACGTTAACATGTATAGGTAATTTAATGCCACATATTTCCTGACATGGACTGGCCAAGCCAGCAGTGATGGCCAGTTAATACTTTCTAATCTACTCGACCGTAAATACTATTATTACCAAACAACAATGCCCCCAGCAGGCAAAGCCGTTTGCAGGACTCGCTCGCTACGTAAACGTGCGGCTGCCTCAGAGAGGTTGTGAGTTCGTTCCACGAAATTTATATTGGGTGATTGCCCGTAATCAAAGGATAACGCAAGAAAGGATTTTGTTTGTGCTTGTTTATTTTTTCTCTTAGTATAGCCCTATAGCAACTGGTCCTGGCTTGCTGATGCGTCGCTTCTGGCTCCGGATGTTTGAGACCGGGACGGCTCCACCGAGACCCTGGATGTTATGCAAACCTCCCTACCTGGACCGGTAAGGTGTATCGCCAGCAGGTAAAACTGGTTTTTCCCTTATCGCCTAGACAGGACTTCTTAAGTTAGCCTTGTAGACTTGTCGTCGATTGGCGTATCGATCTTGATCCTGGGGAACTTGGGTAGTTGTTCCGCGTTCACGGACGTCGTCCTTTCATAGGCGCTGGAGATACCGTTATTTCCCTCCTCAAAATCGGGATCAAGGTACAGTTAGTTCATGGTTTGACCTGGATACCTTTCGCTCCTCCTGCATTCTTGCCACATTCGCTGTTGCCGTGCCGATCTCCTGCATCGGGATTTGTGGGGAGTTTTTAAGACTCCTCACAGGCCTTCAGTTACCCACTTGAAATAACAGCCGAACACGGTTCAAGTAACGTCATCGCAAAATAGGAGGTTTTGCAGATATAGAAGAAATGCTTTTTATTCGGTTGTATTTCTCCCTATCAGAGATTTTAGTAAAGAGACTGCGATACCTTAAGTGAACAAGACGGTTATGTTATGAGTATCATGATTTTCGATTCCTGCAGTTCGTCCTGCTCAGCACAACATGTACAAAATCTTAACGCTGAAATCTTTAAGGATGATAACCCAAGAATTGTTGTTTTTATTGCTTAATACAACAATTTGTCCTTCTTCTATATTAAAACACTTCCAATAAAAAATGTTAGTTACTCGCCTAGACGGCTTCCAAATAGTCGGCTGCCAACTTGTCTGTTTTGTAGATCCAGAACCTCCTCGACTGTCGGTAGTTTCTTGGAAAGCGTATTGAGAATTTCTGCGGGGTTGGAGGGCTTTGCCGGAAACCGAGCTTCCGTGTTGGGGTTGGTGGCCAGACGCTATCCTGAGTTATTTGTAGGAAAGCAGTGCCTCTGTGCCTGTATTGGTGGCATCCTATCCTCCTCGTGGTCACAATGACATCGGCTAGGGGCTGGCCGTCAGAGAAGGCTGGTAAGCCGCCCCAAAACTAGTGAAAGGCAACTCCTGGCCTTGGTGCACCTTATGCGTCATCAGGTTGCGTGGCAAGGTGGTCTTGGATGGTGTTGACATATTCGCGACATCCTTTGCTGTGGTGAGTTATTTGTAGGCTCAAACCCCCACCCAGACTGACTTTCGGCACGATTTCAGTGACAGCTTAGTCCAGTAGTTAACACTTAACTCCATATTTGAAAAACGGAGTTGATGTAATGGACAGAGTTGATATAATTGATAGAACGGAAAACTATTAGCAGGGCCGCTCTAAGCTCGTGACCTGCAGTTAGGCAGATGGCGACACATAACATTTTCGAAATGCCCCTTCAGCGGCGGGCATCAAATTGGTATGCTGAAAACCGGGTATCTCATAGTCGTTGCCCCTTGACTATAGCGTTTTTCCTTATTTATAATGTTTACTTGATTTGGGTTATGTTTCAGGTCGGAACAACTTCACTTACGAAATTGAAAGATCCTTATCTTCCAACTCTATAGCTGACTGTTGATATAAAAACAAAGTAAAAAAATGTTGTAGTTTACGGTCCGAGTTTTAACAACCGTACCTTCTCAAAAAAGTCCAAGATCCTGCCCATTTACCGGCTCCCGCAAGAGTTCAGGACGCTTTACTTAAATACTACTTTATTTTGTCCTCAATCATTTCTTACTCCTTTTCATGAAAAGGGAAATAATTCATAATTAAACTAGCGCAACTGGCAACTTATATTTGTATTTTTATACCTTTGCAGAGGGTATTATAATTTCAGTCAAAAGTTTGCAACGCAGTGAAGGAGCCATTTCCGACCCTATAAAGTATATATATTCTTGATTAGCATCACCAGGAAAGTTGATCTAGCCATGTCCTTCTTTCCGTCCGTCCGTTTCTACGCAAACTAGTCCCTCAGTTTTAAAGCTATATGCTTGAAACTTTCCCAAAGGGGATATAGTTCTTATAGGAACCATCGGAAAAAAAGAATTCAAAAAAATTATGACTTTGCTGTATTTAATTTTTTTTTGGTTCTTTGGGATTTGGTAATATAATGGAATTACGGTTTTAATTAAATTAAAATCCGACAACAATATCATTTAGCTGCCATATAAACGAAAGGATATATGAAGGGATAAAACTGTTTGTGCAATTACTATAGGTCTCATAAAAAAGAATTTTTAATGTTTATGGGAGTGAATTTCTTCGGCACCATGAGCTCGTGGGCTCTAAGACCTGGGTAATCTGTTAGGGCTTAGACTACTTTGAAATTGTAATTCATTTGCATAATTAATGGGATGATGCGACCTTCCATCTATCGGCAAATTGATCACTAGAGACTGATTGGTCGAACATAAATTGTCGTGCTCCAGAATTGGAGCGTACAATTAGTAATTCAATAAATTAGTATTTTAATTATTACTCTGCTCAAAATCAAATGCACAGGCTGTGCTGCTGAAGATAAATAGGGAATACAAATAATCTTTTAGATATTTACTTTCTTATTAAATTAATTTTAGTTAATTATAGGCAGGGATTTAACAATTCATTTAAAAGCTTTTAAACATGGTGTTATGACACATTTTTTTGACAAATTCTTTGAATCAACCCACATTTTGCCCCGTATACGTTAACTTACAACTGAATGTATTGAACGAGTTTGTGTAAAAGAACTCTTTACTATTTTGCTCTAACAACGATGCACATTTTATAATACTTCCTGTAATTAATATATCATATACAGTCCACAGAAGAACCAGGCTTTGTTATATTTTCTCTACAAGGCTGTAACTTTGATGAAAAACAAATCTTACATTAGTAGACTTCTAGTAATTAAAAAACCATCTATTGGTACTACCGAAATGCATAAATTTAATCACGTAGATGGGTTGCTATACCTAGTAGAAACTATGTAAAAACTATGCGCAAACTATGTATGTATAAATTATCCTTATAAAATACTATGACTTTAATGGACTATAAAATTATTTCTATTACTGACTTTTTGTGAATTCTTAAAAAATTAAATGTTCTGTTGGTCTGTCCGACCCTTGCCTATACTTTTTATTTATTGATTTCTGTTATTTACACTATCAGATTATATATATATATAGATTACACTATCAATTTGCTTAGCTTGACAGCGCAGAGAAGCTGGGCTTTAGAGAAAGTATTTGGTTCTATCAAGGCTATTATCCGAAGCACAATTCGGGCATTGTACAAAATGGCTCTTTCGAAATTGTCCGCAGGTTGTGTCACATGGCATTGAACGTAAAAAAGAGATCTTGCACACAAACTTCCGCAAGCGGAAAATATTCAACATATCTGAATTTAATTCGGCATTGTTAAGAAGTGGTCCAACTGTCAAAGGTAGTCATTCAACTTATTCAAAATTGGTTCATTATCTAGCCAAACTTTTAAGTTGTTACTACATGGTTGAGTTAAGTAGTGTGCTTATATTTTGTTAATTTTAGGTTAAATAAATGACAACTTAGAACACAAATATTAAAGATTAAGATTATTTAGCCAAGTACAATTGTGTAAACTCAAATTAAAATTAGATTATATTTATTAAATTATGTTGTCGTGCCGCCAGCATAGAGTAAGAATCTATATAGAGGTTTTATTTGCTCTGCCCGCCCCTCTGCCAAAGCTCTGCTGAGAGCCATGTTTTAAGCTAACTTCGGTTTCTCACCACACCCAACATGTGCGAGGCACAAGCAATAGTATGGGGAAATCTGGCACCAAACCTTAGTATAAGAAACTCACCGCGGGACTCGTTTCCAGTTCGATCGAACAAATGAAAAACTCTCTTTTTTCAGATTTTTCCCTACGTGGCATCACTGGCAAAGTCACTCGAGAGCACGGGCAGAGCAAATGAAACTTTTATCTAGTTTCTTTCTCTATGCCGCCAATTTCACATTCCATGAACTTTTGAGATGGGCGACGAAAACTCGTGGTCAAGACATAAAATTTCGATAGCGCGCTTATTGGTTTGAGGTGCGGCATGGCGGTAAGGCCTAGTACTCATATCGACGAAAACGCCAGACATGAGAGAGAGCGAGAGGCAAACAGCTGGCGTACACTTTTCGTCAACGTTTTTGTTCACCTCGGTACTCAAAAAATACCAGAAAATTTCATAGCGTTGCCAGTCTGCGGAAATTAACTTTCGGGGAACCCTAGTAAAAAGATTAAAAAATTGTATTTTTTGGCGTGCGCTTCTCACTGAACATTTAAAAATATGGAGGGAAAAAATCAAAAACCCGTAAAGGTCGATTGCAGGAGTTGACATGTGAGGGGTGCCTCATGTCATAGCAAAATTTTACTTAGGTCAAAAATGTACGAAAAAACACAATAAAAGTGCAGCTATAAACTTTAAATAAGCAAATATTTATCAGTAAATTAAAAAAACCAACTGTTAAATTTAAATTGTATTGTTGCAGATGGCAGACTTGTCTTCCCAAGGTAGTTGATAATATTTTGTAAAGGCTCTTTACCGCAAATACGATATTTTAATTTTAACTGCTTGTCAATAAGCCCAGCTGATTGACAATAAAACCGTAGTACGCTCAGAACTCTCAAAATTTGGTCACACTGAAAAGATTAAATTTTTTACGCTAGCGTACTCGTTTGTCGATCTGAGTACTAGGCTTAAGCTTTAATTTTATGAACAAGCAACGCCCACAATAAAGACTTATGCAAGCCAAAGTTAATATACCCCTGCCACTGTTTTATAAATTAAATATTCTAGTCGTCCGATATTTACCAAACGAAAAACAAAATTATATCGTTTAAAATGACAATATCTCGGAAGGGGCTTATGTTAAGAAACAACGAAGTTATAATTTGATTCCCGTTTACCAGTCGTCCGATTTTTATAAAACAAAAACCGTATTTCTGAAATAGCTAAAAATTATGTTATTATGTTTATTATTATGTTATTATGTGTTGCAAAGTAAAATAGCCAACCTAGTAAAATGGCCAACGAACAGGTCTACATCAATTCACCCGGTGTAGCGGCGTAGGATAGATCGAACCATTTTTATGGAAATCCTTGAAAATTGGAACCATTCATATAAATATCACTAATTTTATTCGGTTTAGTAAAAGTAACGACTATCAACCAAAACATAAACCTCTAACGATTTATCATTACGGTTTCAAAGTTGAAAGCAGAAAATGTGAAAATCTTACTAGTCAAATTTTTTTATTGTTGTAAAATTTAAAATGTTGCGATATATAATAGATCCAACCAGTGCGCTAAGCTTAAATGGCTTTTTAAAAATATATATCAGTCCAAAAACTTTTCTATATATATTTTCAATATTTTTGAGATTTCAATATAGGCTGTCACTATCACACGCCCTATCCAAGCGTCATACTAGTATCTTCTTTCAATTGATTTGTTGTAATAATCATCCTTTTTTTTCGAAAATTCGTGCTTTTGCTTATTACAACAATAAGAGATTTATGACGCTTAATCTGCGTAGTCATAAATTTAGAAAGTAGCAGTAAAACTTTTTTTTCTTCTTTACTTGTTACAAAGTTATTGAAAAAGATATACTCAATTGTCTTTTCTTAATTTAAGCACTTTATATATTAAATAATAAATGTTTCTTAATGTTAATTTATTATTTTTATACCCGTTACTCGTAGAGTAAAAGGGTATATTGTATTCGTGCAAAAGTATGTAACAGGTAGAAGGAAGCGTTTCCGACCCTATAAAGTATATATATTCTTGTTCAGGATCACTAGCCGAGTCGATCTAGCCATGTCCGTCTGTCCGTCTGTCTGTCTGTCCGTATGAACGCTGAGATCTCGGAAACTATAAAAGCTAGAAGATTGGCATTTTGCATGTAGATTTTAGGAGTTCCTACGCAGCGCAAGTTTGTTTCAAACTGGTGCCACGCCCCCTCTGACGCCCACAAGCCACAAGCTGTGGCCACAGTTTTGATGCTATTATGAAAATTTTAATTGATATGTATTTGTTTCGTCAATACCTATCGATTTGCCACTCTAACGCCCAAAAACCTATTAAACGCTTAGTCTGGCTAGCGCCTACATTTCCGCCTTTCATGACCCGTGGTAGCGCCATCTAACGGATGACTTTGGAACAGCTGGCCGTTAATTCTCGATAAGGATTTCTATTAAAGGAAATTGCGATGGTTTTCATTTGTCAATACTATATCCCAAGAACTTTGCAAATCAAATCAAGTTAGCCAAATTGGAGGTCTGAGTCAAACAATGGCGTATGTGTGTATGTATGTAAGCATATACATATGTATGTATTTACATTGTACACAGTTGCAATTGCCCGGCAAAGATAACTCCTTTCAAAGAAAGCTATTCGCTATACCCGTTACTCGTGTTGTGCAAACATTTAGACTTTAATATACATAATACTATTTAAGAATGTATGTGTTTATCCAATATAAGTATGTATGTTTAATATTTCTAGTCAATTTATTGCACTCAAAAACATAAACATAAACACAGCTGCTGGTGCAGGACAAAAGCTGCCTGCGCTAAAGCAGCGCTGGTGCTGATGCTCGTGCTGTAAAGCTGCCAGCTCTAAGAGATCGCCAAATTCAAATTGATAATTTGTTATTTATTTGAACAGCAAAGCAGATTTTTTAAATGTTTTGATTATCAAAAATCAATAAATTTAAATAGATTAATTTTTTGCTACCTAAACAAATATATTAGTATTTTTTTATGTTATTTAGGACAAGAATTTGGCAGTCCTTGAACATCGGTCAGTTACAAACAAAGATGCAAACTTTTCACAGGAGGTATGTTGTATATTCTTACACTAATGTCAAATCGATTGTTCATGAGATAATACACTAAATTAGGGAAAAGAGGAGGAAGAAATAACAGATCAATCAGAGCTTTTGAAAGAAAAACCTAAGGAAACTGAACATCTGAGGTCTGATCAGGTAAGTAATATAATTATTTTTTATATTTTTGTTTGTACCTATGGGATCTTTTTCAGTGCCTCAAAGGGCTTGCAAATATGTATTTTTTTCAAATTTTGTTTAAAGGCCCTTATTGAGCAACGATAAAAAGATTATCGATTGAGCTGTCTGGCTGTATTGACAGTCTGGATTCAGATTTAACTTTCATTCTATAAATTTCTCTTAAACGGGGCGTAAATGCAGTTTTTTTTGTATGTTTGGGCCTCTGATCATGCTCTGCAGTATCAGCCATGACAGAGGTTGTATTTCTGGTGGACCACCGATTAAATTTCACATTGACTTTTTGTATGGAATGTCCCTTCCCTCTTCATGTGAAATTTTTAATAAGTTCACATAAGGGTTAATTCATAAGTCCTTCGACACTTTAGAACATTTTTATACCCGTTATTCGTAGAGTAAAAGGGTATATTGTATTCGTGCAAAAGTATGTAACAGGTAGAAGGAAGCGTTTCCGACCCTATAAAGTATATATATTCTTGTTCAGGATCACTAGCCGAGTCGATCTAGCCATGTCTGTCTGTCCGTCTGTCTGTCCGTCTGTCTGTCCGTATGAACGCTGAGATCTCGGAAGCCACAAGCTGTGGCCACAGTTTTGATGCTATTATGAAAATTTTAATTGATATGTATTTGTTTCGTCAATACCTATCGATTGGCCTAAAGTTTGCCACGCCCACTCTAACGCCCAAAAACCCATTAAACGCTTAAGCTTGGCTAGCGCCTACATTTCTACATGGGGTAGATGGCGCAATACAATAGCGGCATCTAACGGATGGCTTTGGAACAGCTGACCAAGGTATATATTAAGTTGTTTAGCTGAGTAACGGGTATCTAATAGTCGAGGCACTCGACTATAGCGTTCTCTCTTGTTTATATTGAATCACTTTGAACAATTTCATATACCTGGAAAACACAAGCCGTTATCAAATTGTATTTAAATATTTATGAGTGCTTTGAAAACTAAGTTTATATTTTCTTGTTTTAAATAATTGCTTTAGATAAATACTTTTACTGGAAAATAGTTTAATAGAAATAGTTTTATACAAATATAAGATGTCCTTTGTCCGAGAATGTGTGTTGCTCAAGTTTGTCCACACATTTACTGAGTGACCTTGATTCCCCATGGGTTTATTGTTAAAGCCTAGTACTCAGATCGACGAAAACTGTACGCCAGTCATGAGAGAGAGCGAGAGGCAAACAGCTCCACCTCGGTACTCAGATCGACGAAAAAATAGCAGGAAATTGCATAGCGTTGCCAGTCTGCGGAAATGAACTTTGGGTGAACCCTAGCGAAAAGAATAAAAAAATTAATCTTTTGGCGTGCGTTCTTACTGAACATTTTAAAAAATGGAGGGAAAAAATCGAAAAACCCGCAAAAGTCGATTGCAGGAGTTTACATGTGAGGACAAAATAACATTAATACTATCTGGGGTGCCTCTTGTCAGAGCAAAATGTTTCTTAGGTCAAAAAATTACGAAAATACAATAAAAGGTCAGCTATGAAGTTTAAATTAGCAAATAAATATCAGTAAATTAAAAAAAAACAACTGATAAATTTAAATTGTATTGTTTTTTATTTCTTTGTACAGCGGTAGACTTGTCTTGCCAAGGTAGTTGATAATATCTTTTAAAGGCTCTTTCCCGCAAATACGATATTTGAATTTTAACTGATTGTCAAGAAGCCCAGCTGACTGACAGTACGACCGTAGAAATTTTGGTCACTGGAAAGATCAAAGTTTTTGCGATAGCGTACTCGTTTGTCGATCTGAGTACTAGGCTTTAACGAGACATGAATGCAGAGTGGATGTAAAAATCTGAATATGACTGATTGCAATGCTTTTAAATTTTTTTAAAATTGCAGATAACATTATGTTTTTTTTATTCTCACACAAATTTATTTCCTTAAGAAGGCCTAGAACTGAACTAAAATTATTCCTCTTGTTGGATACCTGAAATTGTAAATTGAATTCTCATCAGATACTGATTGCTGTGTTTTCTGCAGAGAGTACAGAGATTCTTAGAATCCAATGCCTTGCTATGACATAGCTATGTAAATTTTCAGACGAATGTCTTCCATAATATTAGTTATATCAATAATCCCATCTAAGAAACGCACGCAGCCAAAGATACATCTATTATCACAGGAGATTATGAATTCAGGATTATGTTACTTTCAGCCACAGATACATCAATTATAGAAAACTTATGGTAAAGTTATTCTAAATTTTTTTTTTTTTAATATACGCTTTATTTATTGAATCTTCTCTATATGGGACTAACAATAAGTATATCAAATCTTAACAATATAACTTAACTTACAGTCATGTATACTGAATTTTAGATCGTTACGATGCAGACGAGTTCTGTTCGAAACCCTTGTTAGGTTCGTTGCGAGATTATTTGGGTGCAGTGTAAGCTTGTTATGGTAGGACGCTTTCTGCTTTGCTATTTCATCTTTGACCGGTGGTATACTTAGATCCCTGTGGATGTTTTCGTTCCGAACATACCATGGTGCCCCAGTGATTGTTCGCAGGATTTTTGATTGTGAGCGCTGTATGATGTCAACGTTGCTGTTGCTCGCGTTCCCCCAGAGTTGGGAGCCGTAGTTCTTAAGGGTGGAGTTGTAGAGAAGAACTTCAAAGTCCAGACACAGGGGTGATCGAGAATTTATAATCCAGTGTAGGCTGCTAGCTTTAAGTCTTAGATGTACTTTCTTGCATTCAATGTGCCTCCGCCAGGTTAGGCGTCTGTCGAGGTGGACGCCGAGATATGTTACATCGCTGGCTTGGGGAATCTGCGTACTATTCAAAGTTAGCGGGGGGCACGATTGTCTGTTAAGGGTAAACGTTATATGTTTACACTTTTGTTCATTAATTTTGATTCGCCAGTCTGATAGCCACTTTTCAACTACCACCAAATGATCAGCCAGTTGAGCTGTTGCTGTAGTTGGGCATCTCGAGCGGCTCAGGATTGCGGTGTCGTCAGCAAATGTGGACGTAGTCAGCCTCTCGTTCGTAGGGATGTCTGCTGTGTATAGGACAAACAGGGTAGGGCCCAGGGCGCTACCTTGTGGGACTCCGGCTTCAATGTTATACTAGTTGGATGTCGTTGCATTGCATCTCACCTCAAAGACTCTGTGGTAGAGGTACGACTTAAGTAACTTATGTGAGTTTTCTGGCAGTAATGTTATGATTTTATGCATAAGGCCTTCAAGCCAGACTCGGTCGAATGCCTGAGAGACGTCGAGGAATATCGCACTACAATATTCCCGAAGTTCGAAGGCTGTACGAATTTCTGAAGTTATCCGGTTGACTTGCTCGATGGTTCCGTTTCTTTCACGAAACCCGAATTGATGTGCCGCGATTAAGTTTTGTTCTTTTAAATATGGTGTAATGCGCATGAGCATGCATTTTTCTAGTAATTTGGACAGGCACGATAGTAAGCTTATTGGCCTGTACGATGAGGGAATTGTGTGGTCTTTCCCAGGCTTCGGTATCATTATAACCACGGACTTTTTCCATTTTTTGGGGTAGTAGCCAAGTTTTGTGATCCCCTTAAATAGCTAGCATATTAAATCCACCGCGCAGTTTGGAAGTTCAATTATCATTTTTGGGGTTATTAGGTCGCCCCCTGGAGCCTTTTTCGGTTTTATTTGCTTCCTAATGACATTTCAGGTGTTTGAAACAAATTCGGGTTAATTGCAATTTCAGAGCTAAGCGGCTGTAGTTGAAGAGAGTTTGTGGCAGCGTTCGGCTAAAATACATTTCGTAGGCGTAAAGCAAATGTTTCGGCTCTGTCTTCGTCACTGCGGGCCCAAGTACACGAGGAGTTTCTAATTGGAGAGACTGATTCTATCGGAGAGCTTAAATTTGGGTGAGCTCTCCACAAAGGATGCTTTGTTCTGGTCGGCGACAGTTTCTTGATGTACTGGCGCTGCGCAAGCTCCTCTTCTTGCTTGAGGGTTTTGGTGAGTCTGCGGGTGGCATCATTATAGAGTTGCTTCGAATGGGGCGATCTGCAGGATTGCCAAGCGCGTCGTAGACGTCGTTTTTCCCGAACCAGTTGTTCGATTTGCAGATCAGTTTTGTATTGGTTGCTACGCACGATTGTCTCTTCTGGTGTTGAGATTTTGGCTGCTGCCACGAGTACTGACTCCAGGGCATCAGCACAGAAGTCGATGTCGTTCTTTATGTTTAACTGTGGTGTTAGTTCAATGTGGGAACTTACGTACATTTTGTACTTTAGCCAGTTAGTTCTAGTCGAGGTCAGCCTGAAGGGGTGCTCGATTACTTTCGGGCTTTGAAGGAGAGTTATTAAAACAGGCGAGTGGTCCGTTAATAAGTCCGATAGCGATTTGGCGCTTGCTAAATTTCTTGGGATGTTCTTGGTCACAGCGAAGTCAATTAAGTCCGGGAGTTTTCTGGGGTCAGCTGGCCAATATGTGGGGCTGCCAGGGGAGACATAGTCGAGTTTGTTGCTCAAATTTATAATTGCTTTATACAGTTGTCTTCCTTTGGGGTCACGAGTCTTGATCCGTGCGTGTGCTTGGCGTTGTAGTCTCCTCCTGCTATAAAGCGATCTCCGAGTGAATTGTAGAAGTCCAAGAATTGCTCTTCAGTTATTGTAAAACGCGGTGGGCAATAGACAGCGGCTATAGTGATACTTGCAAACTGCTTGCAATTTTATAGATGTAGCCTGCAAATAATGTGTTGCAAACCTCTGGTGAAAGTGGTGTTTAATGCGTTCCCTGATTAGGATTCCAGTTCCTCCGTGAGCCTTACCGTCCGGATGATCTGTGCAGTATGAAGTATAACCTCTTATTTGGAAGTTGTATTTACTTGTGAGATGCGTTTCTGCCAGCAGCATTACATCTATTTGGTTTTTATTGAGGAATTGAGTTATTTCAAGTTTGTGCCGTGAAACGCCAAAGACATTCCACATGGATATTCGAAGACAAGACATCGATTATTTAGATTGTTGGGATGTGAGCAAATTTATTAAAATGCTTTGATGCTGCATAAGGTTTGCCATTGTTGTTTTCATGAAGGACAAAAATTCCATCATCATCATTGAGGGGCCCAAATGAAGATCTGGCTGCTTTCGCAAAGAAAACATTAGGTGTGGTTTGGGATTGCACGTACGCATTTTATGCATTCTGGGAGCGTGCGTGTTTTGCTTGTTGAAACTGACTCTTCCGCTCTTTATAGACCGGGCAGCCTCTGAAGTTTGCGGTATGGTTATCTCCACAGTTAGCGCATTTCTTCGTCTTTGGGTTTTCTTTGCTTACAGGGCAAGGTTCGTAGCTGTGGAAGCCACCACAAGCTACGCAGACTGATCGAAGCCCGCAGTTGTTTCTGGTGTGTCCATACTCTTGGCAGTTTGTGCATTGCAGCGCACCATTTCGCTTATGCGGTTCTTCAACAGTAATACTATGCAACAGGAATTGCAGTTTGTAGATCGGGTGCACTTCATTTTTCTTTAAGGCTCTGCTTTCTGGCTCCAGTTCGACCTTAAAGAGTGGTTGCGGCTTTTTATTTTTGTTGATAATATTAATAAAACTTTTGGGGAAAAATCCTTTTTCTTTCAGTGCCTCTTTTATCTCATTGGTGGATACATCGGGCTCTATGCCCTTTAGCACTACTTGCAAGCCCTTGCTACTCTTGAGCTGGTACGTGTAGTAGGGTTTCCTAGCATCGTCTAGGTAATTGGTTACAGCTCTGAATTGATCTTCAGTTTTAGCTTGAAGCTTTGTTTCATGAATATTCCCTTTAACAAGAGGAGTAAGATAAAAGTTGTCATTCACGACCAGCACAACAATTCTCTTTACTAGTGCATTTGAGTTCTGTTCCCTTATGAAAATTGGCTTTGGTTTCTTTTGCAGCCTGTCCAGCTTCGGATTGATTATTGTCAATTTCCGACAATATGGCGAATCTGTTGTTACTAGATGCCCCTGGTTGTTCGCTGCCTGTATTAGGGCAATTTTGTTTTGGTTTATTTCCAACCATTTTATTTTGCGGGCTTAGTTTCCGTTTGATTTGGATGTAACGATCCATGCCAGTCTGTATAGCCGGACCCACCTGTTGTTGTTTGATATTGCCGATATTGGCACTCGTGCTTACAATTGGCTTTGTAGTTTTATTCGGCGCTGCAGAAGTTGCAAACGCATTCGAAATCGCGTTGTTGGTAACGGCGACCGTTGATGTTGTTGTTGCAGTGGCTGCGGTTGCAGAAATTAATTAATAAATGGTCAGTAGGGCTTAGTTGCTCTTTGAAGAAGTTCTTTCTACTTCTGTATCACGGGATGAGAAATAAGAGATATAACTTTTTCTCTGGTCTACGGAGCTTCTACGCTCATTTTTAGAATCGCCGCTCATTGCGCTTTCACTCGTGGCACTTCTTAGTTCTTATAATAACTTTGCACTAGTTTTATTCATAGCTCTAATCATTATTTTACTTTATTACACTACTCCAGTATTTTTAGTTATTTGTTTTTCACTTTTAAGCTGTTTTTTCCGGAGCTCGCGCAAAACACGTCTGCACTCTCCGGGTGTTTCAACAATCAAAGTCAAAATTATTCTACATGAACTATAGAAGTACTTTTACCTATTCCCCAACTATTTTATTCTTTAATTATGTGTTACCTAACCTTAAGAATTTAAGATTTATCCAAGAATATATTTTGGTCACACTCTGCCCTAACCGACTCTACAAAAGCCCACAAAAAGAGAACACAAATTTATAATATTTCATCAAATTAACGAATACAAAATAAATTATAGTTTAAACTTAAAGTCTTTTATATTTAATCAAGCGCAAGGTTGTTCCTTGGTTGTTTAGCCAATAATAACTGGTGACCCCGACAATTCGAACATCTGCAATAAAAGCGAACGAAGTCCAGTTTTACGCAGAACCTCATCCTAACCTAAGACAATGCAGAACAACGAAGATTTTGTCGACGCGCAGGAGCCATTGCAAATTCCTGATGCGAATGTTGTTAACTCGGTATTTGCTAAAATGCCCTTCCCTCAACTACATTCCATCACCAACACCGAAATGTGTTTCACCAAGTGGAAAGCTAGTTTATCCTGCAAGGCCTCGGTGCACGCAAAGAGCAAGAGAAATACGCAGCAGTAATGGCGTACGCTGATCCCAAATACCTGGATCAAGTGCACGATCTTGTCAACAACCCTCCACAAACGAATCCGTACTCCACCCTTAAACAAACCATTTTGTCCAAATTGGCAAAATCAGAGATGGTGCGCCTCGACAGTTTTGCGACAGGAATTCAACTCGGCGACGGTCGTCCAAGTCATCTACTCAGTCAATTGCAGCAAACTAACGCCACCAATGATGAATCGGTTGTCCGTCGCTACTGGTCAAGCGCCTACCACCTCCGGCACGTGCAGTGATCGTAGGCCTCCTTGAAAGCTCTCCCAACACCACCCTCGCGCAGCTCGCAACTGCCGCCGGTGCTGTGATGGATTCTCTTAACTACGACGCTTCAGACCACATCTGTGCGGTATCACAGCAAAACACCCACCATGCTTCACAGGAGGATCGCATCACACAATTAAGTAAATGCCTGGACGATAATGACAAGATTCTGCAGCAGATCAACAACAAGCTAAGTCACCTGCTTGGCACCACAAATCAGCAACGAGGTTGGAGCTACAATCGATCGCCCAGCAACAACAATTACCGGAGCAACACACTCTCAATTTTGCTGGTACCACAACAAGTACGCGGACAGTGCCCAACGTTGCATCCAACCGTGCTCTTTCCATGTCAACAACAGTTCAAAAAACTAAGCACCACCGTTGGAAATCAACAGGGCAGTTCCAACGGTCGTGACGCAAATGCGCCACAACGCTACCCATTGCTCAAAGTAAACATCTGCAGAATTTCGTCCTCCAATCGTCTCTTCGTTCCAGACTCAAAATCGGGTAAAAGTTTTCTTATCGACACTGGAGCTGACGTACCTGTTATACCACCCAGCATAATTAATCAATACATCGCAGTCACTAATGAACATACACTATTTGCAGCCAATTGAACAGCAATCAAAACTTATGGCACCACTCGCCTTATGCTGGATCTCGGTTTACGTCGCCCTTTCACATGGATTTTTACCATAGCTGATACCAAAATCGCAATCATTGGTTCAGACTTCTTGCAACACTTTAATCACGAAACACGCCTATCATGCTGCGGTATATTTAGCCAGCAATCGAATTCGGAGATAAGGACATATAACATTCACTGCGAATTCTCCAAACTACTGGAAGAATTTAAAGACATCACGCAGCTCAACTCATGTCCTTCTCAATCAACAACCACCAACGTCACACAGTGCATCGAAACCAAAGGATCTCCACCATTCGCCAGGCCAAGAAGGCTAACTCCAGAAAAATTCCAAGCACCAAAAAGGGATTTCCAGTATTTAATCAACCTTGGCGTTGGCCGTCCGTAGGGCTACTGGTGGTGATTACCGAGCTCTCAACGCCCAAACCACCCTAGATCGGTATCCCTTACCGCACATCCAAGACTGCACTCACATATTTTACGGGAAACACGTTTTTAAAAGATCGATCTATACCGAGCATATCATCAAATCCCCATCGAGGCTCGAGACATTCCCAAAACGGCACCCACATGACTTTCGGGTTGTGCAACGCAACACAAACATTCCAACGATACATGCATTCCGCACTGGCAGAGATGGATTTTGTCTTCGTTTACGTCGATAACATTGCGGTTGCATCAGTCAATATGGAGCAACACCAATTTCACCTACTCCAAGTCTTTGAACGACTACGACAATTTAACCCACCATTAATCCAGCGAAGTGCATCTTCGGAAAAAAGTCGATCGATTTCTTAGGCATAGGCATCAAACCACTGCCAGAAAAAGTTAAAGCCATCTCGGATTTCCCTCTGCCCAAAGTCGCTAAGGAGCTACGTAGGTTCTTGGCAATCAAACCGAAATCAAAAGAACAACAGAGCATTCCGGCGGATCAGCAGCTGATTTCAGCAAACCCTCAAATGTTGCTAAGATCAGCAGCTAAAAAAGATTCGGTATCCGAACAATCCGTTACAGAATGCATGCAACCAGGGACTTCCAAGAATTCCGATTTGTCCGTAGTGGTTTCACAATTAGTGGATCCACCTATCTCTCAGAATGTAGTATCACCACCACAAGGGACTACTGAGTCCGGACAACCGGCTCAAGTTGGTTTTGCAGAAACAATGTCTGCTCCACCAAAATCCCTTTTAGTGGTTCCACTAAAAAAACAAATTTTCGTTTCTCGGCTTTCCCCTGATCAAACATCTTCTGATGTATTGTCTTATATACAAGACAAAACTAAAGCCGATTGTAATAGTGTAAAGGTGGAAAAGTTTAAGTTTTCTTATGCTAGAGACATTTCATCTTTCAAGATAACTGTCCCTAACGAGCTTTTTGAAGCCATATGCTCGGGCGACTTTTGGCCGGATAATATGGTTGTAAAGGAGTTCGAGGCTAAGATAAAGAAGAAGGGGCCCGTAGGAGTAAAACTTCCTAGTCGAGGCCAAACCAGTGTACCAATTTCAAAAAACTAACTTCTAACCTCCTTCTTTCCTATCAGAATGCAAGAGGTTTGCGTAGCAAACTCACTAAATTGTATTCTGATAGCCTTTCCTTTGCATCTCATATTATTGTGTTCACAGAAACCTGGTTAAAGCCGGAGATCTTTAGCTCCGAAGTTTTTCCAGGTAAGTACACAATATATAGGTATGACCGTCCCTCTAGACGGGGAGGTGGAGTCTTAATTGGAGTTGATTCAAACTTCCCGTCTGAGGAGTTATTTTTTGATGAATTCAATACCATTGAATTTATTTGTGAAAAGTTATCGCTTCCTGGTAACTTTATATACATAACTTGCTCTTATATTCCGCCGTTGTCTGAACTTCCTGATTATTTAAATCACCTATCCGTTATTAAGTCCGTTGCAAATAAGCTTTCCGATAGGGATCAGTTGATAGTTCTAGGTGATTTTAATATACCTGGAGTTACTTGGTCCACTGAGGATGGATCGAATGTCTTACTACCTATAGCACAACATGATTTTATTGATGGCCTGCTTGACATATCTCTATCTCAAGTAAACCATGTTCGAAATTCATTAGGTCGCCTACTTGATTTGTGTTTTGTATCGAATCCTGAAGGTGTATTTCTGTCCAGAGTAGCACCACTCACGCAACCTGAAGATCCATATCACCCAACAATCGAACTTTCATTTGATACGGGTAGAGTTATAGAAGAAAAATCAGAAAAATCCAAACGAATACATTGTTTTCGCAAGGCAGACTTTCTGAGGCTTAATAATTTTATTTCTGGCTTTAATTGGTCTGATCTTTACTTATGCAATAATATGTCCGATGCAGTTAATGTTTTTTATACTGCAATAAACTCATTTTTTAATTCCTGTGTTCCGTGGTACTATCCGTCAACTTCCAATAAATCACCTTGGTTTAGCAAAGAGTTGACACACTTAAGAAATGTAAAGTCCAGACTTTTTAGGAAATATAAAAATACCGGTTCTCAATCTGTTTTTACTAGATATCTAAGTGCTCGGTCAAGATTTACCGTGCTTAATGCTCAGTGTTATAATAGTTACTTAAACCGTTGTAAGGTCCAGTTCTCTCAGGACCCGAAACAGTTTTATAATTTTGTTAACACCAAGCGTAAATCTAATTCTTATCCTTCCTCGCTGTCGTTCGAAAACATGACGGGAACCACAGATCAGGCAATAGCCGATATATTTGCCCAATTTTTTCAAACGACTTACTCTACTTTAGATTATTCATCTCAGCCTTATTCTTACACCATGCCCAAGTCAAACCTCATATTCTGTCCCACTTTAACAGAAAGCTCTCTTCTTTTGGATCTTCTTCGTATTAAGCCTGTTTATTCGCCAGGGCCCGATGGTATTCCTGGGTGCGTGCTTAGGTATTGCGCTAAGGCCCTGTGCAAACCTCTTCACAAGTTGTTTACCTTATCTCTAGAAACGTCCCAATTCCCAAATATTTGGAAGGAATCATTTGTTATTCCTCTTTTCAAAAAAGGTAACAAGTTAGAAGCCAGTAACTACAGAGGTATTTCTAAGTTGTCAGCTATTCCTAAGCTTTTTGAAAAAATTATTACTCCTCATTTGCAGCACTTTTGCAGATCAATTATTTCTCCGTGTCAACACGGATTTATTAAACGTAGATCCACAATTACAAACCTTCTAGAGCTCACTACATTTGTGATAAAAGGCTTCAATAGTAGTTTTCAAACAGATGTCATTTACACTGACTTTAGTAAAGCATTTGACTCTGTAAATCACTTACTTCTTATTCATAAACTTGACCTTTTAGGTTTTCCAGTTGATCTGCTTAAATGGATTTCAAGTTATCTAAATGGCAGGTCACAAAGGGTCCTTTTTAAAAACTCAATTTCTGAAATTCTCCGTGTTACCTCCGGTGTCCCACAAGGGAGCCATCTGGGTCCGTTACTTTTTACATTATTTATTAACGATCTTCCCTCAATTATAAGTCATTCTCGCGTACTTATGTACGCAGATGATGTTAAGTTGTGCCTGCAGTATAAGGACATTTCCTGCCATTTAGACTTGCAATCCGATCTAGATAATTTTCAAAACTGGTGCCGAGATAATTTACTAAATTTAAACGGCTCCAAGTGCAAGCTGATGACTTTTTATCGGGCCAATCCGATATACGCGACTTACACGTTAAGTGGCAGCTCTTTGGATAGAATAACTCTTGTAAACGATCTTGGCGTTCTCTTGGACCCTAAACTAAAATTTTCTAATCACATTTCGTCCATGGTTAATAAAGCCAGAGGAGTGCTTGGATTTATTAAAAGGTGGTCAAAAGAATTCGATGATCCTTATTTGACTAAAACTTTATTTATTTCGCTAGTCCGTCCGATTCTGGAGTATGGGTCTCCCGTCTGGAGTCCACAATACGGAATACATATTGGTCGTATTGAATCTGTACAAAAAAACTTCCTTCTTTTTGCTTTACGGCGCCTAAACTGGGATGCAAATCTTATCTTACCTTCCTATTCTAGTAGACTTCTTTTGATTAATTTACCATCCCTAGCCAACCGTAGAACGATGCTTGGTACTATCTTTATTTATAACCTTATACATGGTGATATTGACTGCCCCGACTTGTTAAGTCGGCTAAACTTTTCTGTGCCAAGTAGATTAACTAGAAATTATATTCCCCTAATTTTAAATCATTGTAGATCTAACTATGCCTTGCATGAGCCTTTCAGAGTATTATGTTCTGACTATAATAGACTTTTTCCTGTAATATCAAATCTTGACTCTCTGCCGCTCCTAAAACGATTAATACTTGCTTCATTGGCACAAGATTGATCTAACTATTACTTTTTCCCCGGACCTTTACCTTTATTTTCCTATCTCGCGTCTATCCTATCGCGAATCGTGCCGTACGATACACGGCTGCGCCCCTCGGTCGGTTGGGCGGGTAAGTGGGCCGTGGGACTCCGCGCGAAAAAAAAAAAAAAAAAAATAATTAATTGGGAGCAGTGCATCATCAAGTCGTCGATAATCAGTTCCAACCAATGGGATTTTTCAGTTTTTCAATTCGGTCATTTGCGATCTGTACACATCCAGCGTGCGACCCTTCGTTCCAGAGCCCCTAAGGAAGAGCGTCATTAGCAAACTACATAACATCTCTCACAGTGGAATTGGATCAACAATAAAACTCATCAAACGTTTCGTATGGTCCTCAATGCACAAGGATATTGCTCAATTCGTAAAACACTGCGTTCCTTGCCAAAAATCGAAGATTTCCCGACACGTTCGCTCGCCGCTACAACACTTCACGCTTCCTAGTAAAAGATTCGACCATATCAATTTGGACCTCATCGGACCATTACCCCAATCGGGTCAAAATAGATACTGCTTAACAATCATTGACCGTTATACACGTTGGCCGGAAGCCATCGCAATCGAGGACACGCAAGCTAACACGGTAGCCTCAGCACTTATCGGTTCGTGGATCTCAAGATTTGGAGTTCCTGCTCGCATCACAACAGACCAAGGAAGACAGTTCGAGTCCAAATTGTTCCATGAATTTTCACGAATGCTAGGAATATATCACCTTCGCACAACAGCATATCACTCGCAAGCAAATGGAATCATAAAACGCTGGCACAGAACAGTAAAGGCAGCTATCATGTGCAAAAATCGCGTTAATTGGCCACAGAAACTTCCAATGATCCTGCTCGGGTTGCGATCAGCATTTAAGCCAGACTTCCAAACAACATCAGCACAACTTGTGTACGGCACAACCCTTCGCCTTCCAGGAGAATTTTTTCATCAAAAGTCCAATTTCCAACCGCAAACTAACTTCGCAATGGAACTGGAGGAAATTATGCGAGAAATACGGCCAATACAGACGGCACATCACGACACATCTAAACCTTTCGTTTTTAAAGAGCTGGAACTCGCAACTCACGTCTTTCTACTCAACGACACTGTCCGTGGATCCCTTCAGCCACCTTACGATGGACCCTTTGAAGTGAAAGAAAAACAATCCAAATATTTTACCATAAAAACCGGCGCCCGATGCATTAAAGTATCTATAGACCGACTCAAGCCAGCCTTCATCCCAAAATCCAGGACTGAAGACATCGCGGCGACCCCTGCGGTTAACCAACCTTCAAGACCTCGTCGTACAATTAGACTCCCTCTTCGTTTTAGAACATGAAGTCTAGGGGGGAGTACTGTGGCCATCTGGCATCACTGAAAAACTTCCCTGACTTTTAGAATTTAAGATTTATCCAAGAATATATTTTAGTCATACTCTACCAAAACCGACTCTACGAAAGCCCACAAAAAGAGAACACAAAAGAATACAAAATAAATTATAGTTTAGACTTAAAGTCTTTTATATTTAATCAAGCGCAAGATTGTAAATTGGTTGTTTAGCCAACCATAAGTTCATCAGAATTGAATGTGCTACGGTCGTACTATTAGTCAGCTGGGTTTGTAGACAAACAGTTAAAATAAAAAAAAAAATAATTGTAAGAAAGAGCTTTTAAATGATATTCTCAACTAGTTTGGAAAGTCCAGTCGGTGTACATAGAAATTAAAAAACAATCAAATTTATTATAATTTATAAATTTATTTAATAATTTGTTTTAGTTTACTAATAATTATTTGGTCACTAAATTCTTTCGGGTTATTTTTCTGGATTTTTTCTTGTGTTTTTTCCGACCATTTTGATTTAAGCCTATTACTCAGATCGACGAAAACCGTACGCCAGTCATGAGAGAGAGCGAAAGGCAAACAGCTGGCGTTCACTTTTCGTCGGGCCTCTTTTTAACGTCGGTACTCATTTCGACGAAAAAATACAGAAAAAATTCATAGCGTGCCAGTCTGCTGAAATGAACTTTGGGTGAACCCTAGCGAAAAGAATAAAAAATTTAATCTTTTGGCGTGCGCTTCTCACTGAACATTTTAAAAAATGGAGGGAAAAGATCAAAAAACCGGCAAAAGTCGATTGCAGGAGTTTACATGTGAGGATAAAATAACATTAATACTATCTGGGGTGCCTCTTGTCAGAGCAAAAATATATATACTTTATAGGGTCGGAAACGTCTCCTTCACTGCGTAACAAACTTCTGACCAAAACTCCAAAGCTACCATCCAAAAATTACCAAGTATTCTGTTACACCGTTTGGGTTCTTTTCCAGTCTGCTAATGACTAATTAATGCTAATTTAAATATTCCCCAAGAGAGCAGGGCAGAAGGTCTGACGTTGGCAGCGACGATCAGAATTGTCGGAAACGATATGTAGGTAGAGTGTTAACCTTGTATTTCGCATCCGCTGCATCGGTCGCCTTGGTCGGCGGGTTCCATGCTAAAGCCTAGTATCCTGATCGACGAAAACCGTACGCCAGTCATGAGAGAGAGCAAGAGGCAAACAGCTGGCGTTCACTTTTCGTCGGGCCTTTTTTTCACGTCGGTCTCCTGATCGACGAAAAAAATACCAGAAAATTCCATAGCGTTGCCAGTCTGCGGAAATTAACTTTGGGTGAACCCTAGCGGAAAAGATTAAAAAATTTAATCTTTTGGCGTGCGCTTCTCACTGAACATTATAAGAAATGGAGGGAAAAACTCAAAAAACCCACAAAAGTCGATTGCAGGTGTTTACATGTGAGGACAAAATAACATTAATACTATCTGGGGTGCCTCTTGTCAGAGCAAAATGTTTTTTAAGTCCAGAATGTACGAAAAAACACAATAAAAGTGCAGCTATGAACTTTAAATTACAAATAATTATCAGTAAATTAAAAAAAAACAACTGTTAAATTTAAATTGTATTGTTTTTTAATTTCTTTGTACAGCGGCAGACTTGTCTTGCCAAGGTATTTGATAATATCTTTTAAAGGCTCTTTCCCGCAAATACGATATTTGAATTTTAACTGCTTGTCAACAAACCCAGCTGATTGACAGTACGACCATAGCACTCTTAAATCAGATGAACTCTCAAACTTTTGGTCACACTGGAAAGATTAAAGTTTTTACGCTAGCGTAATCGTTTGTCGATCTGGATACTAAGCTTAACTCCGACCTCCTCGGACTTCTTCAGCGTTTATTTTAGTACGGCCGTCTGGCGGCTACGGACTCAACATCGACGGAGCTGATAGGTGACGAAGAGGCACATCGAAACAGTTACCAAAGTACCGCTGGTTAAAAGTGGCTTCGTTAGAGTTTCTTCTTTTAAATGATTTTTAAATTATACGAAACGATGATATTCATGCAATGATTACTTGTGGAAACGCAAATAATAGATTGATAAGTCCCTACTTCAATAATGTTTTCATCATTATTCAGGTGATAATAATAAATAATAAGAAAGGAAGCAAACTTCAAACTACAAAACGAATACATTTCGAGTTGCTATTTTGTTTCTTAATTTTTTGATTTCCTATTGGAGCTGCATGATATAGATGTCGGATTTAAATTTAATTAAAACCGTAATTCCATAGTATTTAAATATTACCAAATCCCAAAGAACAAAAAAATAATTAAAAAAAAAAAAAACAATGTCATACTTTTTAATATTTTTTTTCCGATTGTTTCTACGGGAGCTATTTGTTATAGTCGCCCGATCCGGCTCGTTCCGCGACCTGCAATAGAAAGACAACTTTTGGGAAAGCAGACAGCTTTAAAACTGAGGGACTAGTTTGCGTAGAAACGGACAGACAGACGGACAGACAAGAATATAGGGTTGGAAATGTCTCCTTCACAAATTATAATCCCTCTGCAAGGGTACAAAAACCCCGTTTTCTTATATATCGTAATGTCTTGATTTCGTTGTTATAATGCTGGCTAAGCTACATTTTTTGTTTACATTACAGAACGAGTTTAATAACCAAATTCTGGACATCATTTCGGACATAGACATAAATATAAAAGCCCAAGAAAAAATAACTCAACTCCAAGAGCAAGAACTGAAACTCATAAGAAAACAGAACGAGCTGGCAAATCAAATTCAACAGCAACAGATTTTGGCTCAGCGACTAAATGCTAACAACCAATTTAAGCCAAGTCAAGGAAGTCAAAGTGCAAACTTTGACTCACAAAGCCAACAACAAAATAAGCGTGATGTATTAGTTTCGGTAACCCCTCAGAATACCGCTGGTAATGTAAGTATTATCTTCAATACATCGTTTTTTTTGATTCCTTATGCAGTTCACTTCAAAAACTCAACTAAAATATATATTTTTTAGGAAACTTATTTTCCTTACTTTTATTTGCCTGACGGAGTATCGGCGTGTTAAATAAAAAATGGTTTTCTTGTACTTACTTTAGTTTAGGTAAAGGTAATCTTTAGATGGCTGCGTTATCCACACTTCAAAATTTCGGTTTCAAATTTTCGTAATTCGAAGTTTTTTTCTTGAAAAATATTATTACATTTTTGAGTTAAATATTATTTTTAATCTAAACTTTCGTCAAACTTTTTTTGGTGTTTCGACAATGGAGGTCTAAAAGGTCAGTTTAAATCCTCCCGTCATATAAAGTTTAGTTTGTCGTGCAAATAAGAAAACAATCCTTTAAATTATTCTTAGAAAATACAGTTTTAGTGTTCATTACGTCAAAGCAGAACGAATAATATCTTATATTTATATTTTTTGTTGATTATTGTGATTTTTGTTAATACTCTATTTTACGCTCCTCACTTTTCAAAAATACGAATTAAATCAGAAAGTCAAGTTTGTCATAGAATGTATTTCATTCGAGAGAGTGGGACACTTACGCTATAGTAGACAATTTATCAGTTTCCTTACATTTTCTTAAATTCATGAAAATTGATATACTTTTATTTTGTACTTTTTTGACAACGAATAAAAATCCAAAATGTATTTTAATTTTTATAGCAAAACAAGAAACTTTAAATTATATAACAAGAGAACTGTGTTCGACCGGTTCGTTTTTTCTTAATGCAAATCATTAAAAATCAGACGACTTTACTTAATTAATAAATTGTTTACTTATGTTCCTTATATACTGAAAAAGTTTAAGGTAAATATTTTTTAACGAGGGTAAAATTCCTATAACAACTTTTTTCGATCACCCTCAGGTTGCACGATATAATTAAGAATACTACATTAAGATGTTTATTATCTAAACAAAATTTAATTTTCTAACATATGTATACACTAGGCTGTCATGACTTTTAAGAAAGCGAGAAAAATATTGCAATAAAAAACAAGAAAGGAAGCAAACTTCGGCAATCCGAAGTTTATATACCCTTGCAGTTATTACAAAACGACTACATTGCGATTTCTATGTCTATATTACTAAAAACAATAAAGCTATGTCGATTTTGCGCTGCATTTTGCTATAGTTTCTATGTCAGCTATACCATTTTGTTGTCCGATTCTGACAAAACTAAAAGCGTAATTCTGATACAGTAAATAATTACTATATCTCAAAGGAAAATTTTGAGAATAAAAAAAGAGCAAAATACAATTTTTTTGTTATTTTTTTTTTTTTAATTTTTTGATTTTTTTATTGTATAAAACAGATTTTCGATTTAAATTTAATTAAAATCGTAGTTTGATAGTACTTAAATTTTACCAATAACCAATCAACAAAAAAAAATGAAAAACAACAATGTTATACCAATTGGCTAGATCGACTCTCCTGTTGATGCTGATCAAGAATATAGGGTCGGAAATGTCTCCTTCACTGCGTAGCAAAACTTTTGAATGAAATTAAAATACCAAGGGTATAAGGGTATAAAAACCGAATGAGAAAATCAATTTAAAATTCTAATAAGTTTCTTAAAAAAATTAAATTTTTCCTTTTTAAGAAACATTTTTGTATACTTTTAAAAATTATTATGTAAAAACAGAGTATTCAATTTCTGACTCCTGAGATAGAAAAAAACGGCTATTATAGAAAAGAATTAATAGTTAATTTGCTCCAATTATTCTTCGGCCTAACATACATTTTTAGAGTGTACTGAAAGGGTGCATTGTATAGCGTTTTCCCTTTTTAATTTTAATAAATTTCTTCTTTTTTTTATAACAGTACTTTGAACTTTTACATAATAGCAAGATTCCTAAGTAAAAGTCCCTTATAAAATTATTTTTTTTTAAACCATTTTAAAGTAAACGCATATTTGGAAATGTTTGGGAAAATTTAGTTATGAAAGTCCCTAATCGACAGATGGACGTTATTTTAACATAAGTAGTTTGGAATCGCCAAATAAAATTTAATTTTTTAGCATCCAAAATTAAAGAATCGAAATGATAATAAGTTCCTTAAAAAGAGATTCAACAATTTCCCAAAATTAAATTGAAAATCTTAAAATAGTTTTCAATAGGATCATAGAATTCTTAGTAAAGCAAGAGTCATTCTACGCGTATTTAAAATATCTTCCTTGTGTTTTGGTATGCACACATATTATAATAAAACGTTCAATTTCGATTAAAAAAAACATATCTTAACGAGGTAAAAAAGTCATGACGAACGCTGCTTTAACAAACAAATTGTTTGATATTTTTTATCAAGCAAATTGTCTGATTTTTATCAGACAGCAGATTTTCAATCCTGCGGTTATTCGCACATTGTACCATTGTATCAATCAGCCAAATAAGTGCACGTTTCGAGTGAAATTTGCTGTTACTTATTATATGTGCCATCCATTTTTTTTAAACAAAAAATATTATTGTATATTTAAAGTCAAAGGTTTTAAGCAGCGCTTTAGTTTCAGACTCCTTTGATTATAGTAAATAAAATATACACCATTTTTCTACATTTAAAATATGAGTTAAGGCTTTTAATTTAAATTAACTCCTCCGTTGTCTTCGATTTTCAAGGAATAAAAACAAGCAACTTTTTTCAAAAATTTCTTCCTATTCAGAATTGTCTTCTTCTTTAGGTCCAGCTCCAGTATATTGAACCTATTTTAGTGACGCCACGTGTACTTCTGTATGACCAACTGCGTCTTGTGGCACATGCCTCTTCAAATGTGTGAGAGTATGGTCGATTTAGAACAAGAATTTCTATAATTAGCGTTTTTGAGAAAATTTCGTGTGCTCACATTACGCGCTATACACATAATGTATTTGGCATTTATATGTATGCACATATAAATTTGTTTGCGAAGAAGCGAAAATTATTTTTTAAATGTGTGCTTATGAAATTGATTAGTTACGAATACCATTTAATTTTATTACTATAAAATAATATTTAAATCGGAAATTCATTGTGCTAATACGATTAGAATGAATTGCATAGTAGAGAAAAAAAGAGGCTTTCGTCCAAGTGATCTTATTGATAATAATAATCGTCAATTTTTATTAAGGCTCAGTAAGCAGCTGTGGCAGAAAAAAAATGTACGACAACTTCTATAAAAATTATTTTATGTTTAAATAGTCATTATTTTACTTTTTACTATACGGAGAACCTGTAGAAAATAAAAATAACTATTTAGCTCAGATTTGCAGGTTGCAATGACTGCCTTTTTATTTGCACAAATGTTTTAGTCAATAATAACTTTTTTGACTTGCAAGTATAAAAATATTTTTGTTATTTTAACGTCGGCAATTTAATTTGAAAAACTAGTTTGTGCATAAACTACGTATTTTTTTACCCTTTAAATACAATACCTTTTTCAATAGCACAGTCCCATATGAATATGAAATACACATACAAGTCAAATAAATTAGGCTAAGCCTTTAAATTTGAATTTAATTAATTAGGAAACCACCAATACATCGAAGACGGTTGATTTACGCAAAATATTTACTCCAGCGACAGATTCTTCTGAAATATTACCAAAAAATCGTAAGTATAAATAATAAATAAAAAAGGTGATACGTAAAAGTCGTCTTAGACAATCATTAATCGTTACTTATAACAGTACTAATATTAAGCCAAGTTCAGTTGTTATTATGCTACGCTTAGGAGGCATTCCTAGTTGCTGCAAAACGCTTTATAAATGCCTACAAGTGAAAGTTGATTACGTATCGCCTTTTGAATTAAATTTTAGACAACACTTCAATCTCCAATCTTAATTAGGAAAATTATATGCCTCGTCTGCATTTTATTCTCCAACACTACACCCTACTGTGGAAGACCAAGTTGAGCTAGCGCGGAGAATATCACATTCATTAAGTGATATCAGTAACCAAACATCTAAGGGTCAGTCAATGTATGTCAATCGCAAAAAACGCTCAGACAAATGGGTTCATGAAGGTAGATCTCAAGGTAATAATTGTTTGAATCATGTTTCCCGTTATTCCTAATATATCCGGTTCTCACATTTTTGATTGCTAAAATAATTAAATTAATAAAATACAATTAAATACAGTGCTCGATAAATGCTACTTCCGTGCTGAAGGCCTTCACTTAAATTAAAAACTTTATTTTAAGTAACTATTTTAAAAATTACATTTTTTAAATATATTTTTGTAATGGCTGAGTTAAGAACCACGACCCGTATCGTCATTTTTATACCCTTGCAGAGGGTATTATAATTTTGGTCAAAAGTGGGCAACGCAGTGAAGGAGACATCTCCGACCTTATAAAGTATATATATTCTTGATAAGGATCGCGTCCTGAGTTGATATAAACATGTCCGTCTGTCTGTTTCTACGCAAACTAGTCTCTCAGTTTTAAAGATATCGAATCGAAACTTTGTACACACCCTTCTTTCATTTGCACGCAGTATATACGTCGGAACGGTCGGTATCGGCCGACTATGTCATATAGCTGCCATATAACTGATTGATCAATTTGGCCAATCAATCCGACCTACCAAATTTCATAAGGATTGTCCGACTATATCCTATAACTTCCTATGGGATTTATTTTTGGCCAATCAATCCGACCTACCAAATTTCATAAGGATCGGCCGACTATATCCTACAGCTGCCATATATATGTTTTTAAAATTAGAAAGTTGGGATTTTTCATAAGTATTAAGAATGCATCATATGAATAATTTTGAAGAATATAATTTACAGAGTATTCTGCAAGGGTATATCAACTTGGGTCCCGCCCGAAGCTAACTTTCCTTTCTTGTTTTTCTAATTTCGGCCAAAAGTCTTAAGCACTTCTTTTTTAAAAAATTCATAACTTTCGTCTAGTATTAGTAGTGCAACTCTGTAAAAATATGGAAAACCATTGAGTGATAATTTGTCATTTTTATTTTCGTGTTTTTATATTAGCAGTTAAAGTAGTTAAAGTTGAATTTCTTAACTTCGCACCACAACTGTAGATCAAATTGGTAAAGATTTTTATATTAGGATTTAATATGTATTGTTTTAATTGCATTAAAAAACTAAGCTTTAAACTCAATTTTCCTTGTATAAAATGCACCCTTCAAATATGTTTGCCCACACATTTATTATGTCATCAGATGCGCAATTTTAAGTAAAAACTTAAAGAAGAAGAAACTTAAAGAAGATTTTTTTAAGTCCATCAAAAAACCCGGCGACGTTTGGAAAAATGTGAAAGGCTCATGCAAGGCATAGTTAGATCTACAATGATTTAATATTAGGGGAATATAATTTCTAGTTAATCTGCTTGGCACAGAAAAGTTTAGCCGACTTACCAAGTCGGGGCAGTCAATATCACCATGTATAAGGTTATAAATGAAGATAGTACCAAGCAACGTTCTACGGTTGGCTAGGGAGGGTAAATTAATCAACAGAAGTCTACTAGAAGAAGAAGGTAAGTTAAGATTTGCATTCCAGTTTAGGCGCAGTAAAGCAAAAAGAAGAATTCAATACGCCCAATATGTATTCCGTGGACTCCAGACGGGAGACCCATACTCTAGAATCAAACGGACTTGCGAAATAAATAAAGTTTTAGCTATATAAGGATCATCGAATTGTTTTGACCACCTTTTCATATATCCAAGCACTCCTCTGGCTTTATTAACCATGGACGAAATGTGATTAGAAAATTTTAATTTAGGGTCCAAGAGAACGCCAAGATCGTTTACAAGAGTTATTCTATCCAAAGATCTGCCACTTAACGTGTAAATCGCGTATATCGGATTGACCCGATAAAAAGTCATTAGCTTGTTCTTGGAACCGTTTAAATTTAGTAAATTATTTCGGCAAAAGTTTTGAAAATGATCTAGATCGGATTGTAAGTCTAAATAGTAGGAAATATCCTTATATTGCAGGCATAACTTAACATCATCTGCGTACATAAGTACGCGAGAATGACTTATAATTGATGGAAGATCGTTAATAAATAATGTAAAAAGTAACGGACCCAGATGGCTCCCTTGTGGGACACCGGAGGTAACACGGAGAATTTCAGAAATTTAATTTTTAAAAAGGACCCTTCGTGACCTGCCATTCAGATAACTTGAGATCATAGCTCGCAAATAACTGTTGACCGTTTTTCTTCTTGCGCTCTCGTTGCGTGCATAACCGAAAAAGTTCATACTCTCTCACTCTCGCTCTGAGCAAGAGACTTTTTCTGTCTTCTTTTATGTTTTCTGTTCAGCGCTTTTCGTTGAGCTCTTTGTATATCGCTCTTTCAATGAGCAGTGCGTAAAGAGCGGAATGAGAAACGCTCGCAAAATGAGAGTCAGCAAAAGACCGATTGACCGAAAAAGTCAACGCAAACGGTCTTCACATTTACTTTCGTTGTTGTGAAAAAGGAATAATATAATTTTTTTGAAATTTATTTTTAAATATTTTTATTAACAAGTTCCATTTCGATTCCATATTCCATATATCTGCAAAACAGACGCTTAACGATTGGCTTGCCTATGCGTGTGAATGTATATCAATACATACGCAGAAGACCTTTTGCTGAACTGAACACGACAAAACGTTCTTGGAACAACCAGAACCAAACAGAACAGAAAGAAAACGGTTTCGCTCTGAGCGCGAGCGAGCACATTCAAGAACCTTTAAATCGGTTGCTCTCTGAGTCTTTTCGTAAACAGTCTGGAAAAGATTTCTTCCAAATATTTGGGAATTGGGAAGTTTCTAGAGATAAGGTAAACAACTTGTGAAGTGGCTTGCACAGGGCCTTAGCGCATTACCTAAGCCTGGAATACCATCGGGCCCTGGCGAATAAACAGGCTTAATACGAAGAAGATCCCAAAAGAAGAGAACTTGCTGTTAAAGTGGGACAGAATATGAGGTTTGACTTGGATATGGTGTAAGTATAGAGTAGAGTATGTCGTTTGAAAAAATTGGGAAAATAAATCGGCTATTGCCTGATCTGTGGTTGCCGTCATGTTTTCGAACGACAGCGACGAGAGAACTGGACCTTACATCGGTTTTAGTAACTATTATAACACTGAGCATTAGGCACGGTAAATCTCACCAGCTGTATTCTCCAAACTCTCACCAGCTGAATTCCTCCAAACTCTCACCAGCTGAATTCCTCCAAACTCTCATTTATTTGTGAGGGGTTATTTAACTCCTCACAATATCTAGTAAAAACAGATTGAGAACCGGTATTTTTATATTTCCTAAAAAGTCTGGACTTTACATTTCTTAAGTTTGTCAACTCTTTGCTAAACCAAGGTGATTTATTGGAAATTGACGAATAGTACCACGGAACACAGGAATTAAAAAATAAGTGTAAAAAACATTAACTGCAGCGCACATATGACTGCATAAGTAAAGATCAGACCAACTAAAATAAAATTAGTTAGCCTTAGAAAGTCTGCCTTGCGAAAGTTCAATTGTAGGGTGGTATGGATCTTCAGGTTGCGTGATGGCTGCTACTCTGGACAGAAACACACCTTCAGGATTTGATACAAAACTGAAGTCAAGTAGGCGACCTAGTGAATTTCGAACATGGTTTACTTGAGATAAGGATATGTTAAGCAGGCCGTCAATAAAATTATGTTGTGCTATAGGTAGTAAGACATTCGATCCATCCTCAGTGGACCAGGTAACTCCAGGTATATTAAAATCACCTAGAACTACCAACTGATCCCAATCGGAAAGCTTATATGCAACAGACTTAATTACGGAAAGGTGATTTAAATAATCAAGAAGTTCAGACAACGGCGGAATATATCAGCAAGTTATGTATATAGAGCTTCCAAGAAGCGATAACTTTACACAAATAAATTCAATGGTATTGAATTCCTCAAAAAATAACTCCTCTGACGGGAGTTTTGAATCAACTCCAATTAAGACTTCACCTCCCCGTCTAGAGGGACGGTCATACCTGTATATTGTGTACTTACCTGGAAAAACTTCGGAGCTAAAGATCTCCGGCTTTATGGTTAACCTGGTGTTTCTGTAAACACAATAATATGAGATGCAAAGAAAAGCTAACAGAATAAAATTTATTATGATTGCTAGGCAAGCCTCTTGCATTCTGATAGGAAAGAAGGAGGTTAGATGTTGGTTTTTTGAAATTGGTACACTGGTTTGGCCTCGACAAGGAAGTTTTACTCCCACGGGCCCCTTCTTCTTTATCATAGCCTCGAACTCAACCATATTATCCGTCCAAAAGTCGCCCGAGCATATGGCTTCAAAAAGCTCGTTAGCGACGGTTATCTTGAAAGATGAAATGTCTCTTGCATAAGAAAACTTAAACTTTTCCACCTTTACACTATTAAATCGACTTTAGTTTTGTCTTGTATATAAAACAATACATCAGAAGATGTTAGATCAGGGGAAACGAAAATTTGTTTCTTTAGTGGAACCACTGAAAGGGATTTTGGTGAAGCAGACATTGTTTCTGCAAAACCAACTTGAGCCGGTTGTTCGGACTCAGTAGTCCCTTATGGTGGTGTCGCTACATTTTGAGAGATATGTGGAACCACTAATTGTGAAACTACTACGGACAAATCGGAATTCTTAGAGGTCCCTGGTTGCTTCCATTCTGGTACGGATTGTTCGGATACCAAATCTTTTTTAGCTCCTAATCTTAGCAACATTTGAGGGTTTCCTGCAATCAGCTGCTGATCCGCCAGCTGCTGGTCGCACGGTTTTGGTTTAAGTCTAGATTGGATTAAGAGTGAAATTTTAGAGCAGAAGTCTTTGGGGCGAACCGCATCTGAATCCCTATAGTTAAACATCTGCAAATCTTTGGCCAAATTATATACTCGCTAGACAAACGGTAAGAGCAAGTTCAGACTATAATTTAAAAGATGTTTGAGATAGATAGAAGGCTGTAACGTGATTTAAAGCAGAGACGTCGTGTGCACAAATCTATGGTTTTGATGAATTTTTGTAATGCAAATCGACATCGAAACAAAACTTGACCCTGTAGATTAACATGTAGATACGAATTCAGATGATATCCAGGAAGAACTAGACAAAACATTACAGGCAGACTTAAACTAATTAACAATCGAGTAATTGCAGCACCAATCGACTTACCCGACTCTCTGCACGAAATGAGCAGAACTATGGCCCTGAAAAGGTAGGCAAGTTAAGAGGGGGCGTATAGTTAATTCGTTGCAAAATCTGTCATTTTTTAAGGCGTTTTATTGGCGATACGGTTAGTCTCAGCTCAATTTTAGTTTTTGCATGTGATAGAGCAACATTTAAACAACATGTGTGAATTTGTTCATCCAAAAATATTAAAAATTGAGTGACATACAGGCAAACTCCGGCGGCGCCTCGAAGAAAACACGTTTTGCGGTGTACACGATAACTGGTCACAGAATCATCTGATTTGAAAAAATCAAATTGCATTAGTTAAAGGACAAGATTCCTCAGGTAACGCTGTTGATTTTTTTTTTTTTTTTTTAAGGCACTTGAAAGTCAAAAACCCCAATTTTAGCCCAAAACGTCGAGATATTTGTTGCCTAATAATAATAAATTAAACAAAAAAAAATCGACAGCGTTACCTGGGAATTTAGTAGAAAAATACTGTGCAAAATCTCAAAACGATCCGTCCGATAGATTTTGCCGGATCGTGTACACCGACTTTGAAATGGAAACTTTTCAGGAGAGCGTTTTAAAGTTTTGGACACCCAAAAATCGAATACAAAACGAGCTAACTTACCTACGTTCAACTGCCTATAACTTCGGAAGTTTTACTCGGATCAATCTAAAATTTTAACACAATATTATATCCTCTCGCAGCTGATAATTGTTTTGTGTATACCTAAAATGATTTTTTAAACTTGTCCTTGTACGTAGACGATCTGATAGTTGCAAACAATTCATACATAAGCAACTAAAATATGAATTATCCACCAAGTTCCAAATTAAGGGGATATATACCTTTTTCATTTTCAAAAAATCGAATTTTTTTTTTTTGCTTTATCTTAAAGAACAACTTCTTGAGAATATTTCCCAAAATTTTCATAGAGATTTGAGCAGTAGAACAAAAGTTACAGCGCTCCTAGCCGCGCGCCTCGTCCCTGCCCAAACCCAAACTTTAAACTTTAAACGCGAATATCTCGAAATGGTTTTTTTTAAAAATGACTTCGCGGTGATATGGATTGGCGAAAAACTACTGAACCGATTTTCTTCAAATTTTTTTTTAAATGAATTTTATTAGTACTTGAACGATCGTTTTTTCATGTAAAAATTTTTATTTCGCCGAAATAGATAATTTTGTAAGAATTTTTGCGTCCAAAAACGTAAATTTTTGCATTAAACGTGCATTAAAAAAAATTTTAAAAACGTTCGTTCAAGTAGTACAAGTACTACTTTAAACTAATGAAATATTTTTATTTTTTCGGTATCAGTTGACCCATTTGTCCTGGAGAATTATCACCGCAAGGCTATTTAAAAAAAAGGCGTTTAAGGGAAACAGCCACACCTTAAAAATTATTAAATATTTTTTCAAAAATTTTTGCATAAACATTGTCAACAATCTAAACTTTCAGAAAATGTAATCATTCATTTAATAAAAACAATAGTGACATACATAAAAAAATCCAAACATTCCTATTTTTTTCGACAAAAAAAGGTATATACCCCCTTAAGGACTGAAAATTGATGTACTGTTTGGGAATTCACTTTCAACAGAGCAATGATAAGACAAAGTTTGCAAAGGGCCAATCAAAGTACATTGCCAATAAACACAAGTGAGAAATTGTCAACTGAAATATGCCCAACATCCCAAAACGAATAGTAAGAAGTTTCTAGATTGCCGAATCAGAGTTTAGTAGGTTAGTTATGGTATTTAAAAACTATGGAACGGCAGCAAGCCAATTGGACCTGCTAGAAAGGTGTCTCTGAACTCTTTGCTCAACTAAAAATAAGCTTTCAGAAGTAGACATACAAGTTAGCTGTCATAATCTTACTGTCAAGATTACCCAAGGATTATGAAAACTTTTGTAAACACAATGGAATCTTGGGTTAGGTTACCAACTCTGGAGCGGGTGAGGATCAATATGTTTCAGAGAGGTTTTTGCCAGCTACTGTGATTTTCGATCAGAGAATAGCAACTGTTACAATGTATTGCGACAATAATTTGCAGGATCTCAAAAAAAATAATTGTTTATGTATGTTTACTAAGTCTGACGTTTAAGATTAACTCACAACTATTCCCAGCGGCGTCAGAAAACAGAGCAAAACACCTTATGGAGTCTGACTTACACCCTCAAAAATTGGGATGGCAAGAAGCATGCTGGTACACGCCGATCTGATAGATCCTGGTAGAGCCTATCCAAACTGCGTGGTACATGAGAAACAGGTCGCCAACGTCTGCTTTGGTTGGCAAAACACCTTAAGAAGCCTGCTCACCAAAAAACTCAATGTCTTGGGAATGCGTTTGGATCGGTGGCAGTTGCGTTGGAAGAACTCGGAGCAGATGAGTCGATGATATCAAATCCATCCGAACTGATCTAGTTGACAGGGAAGATGTTATTCGAAAGCGCCGAGGCGGTTGAGACAAAGCGGTATTCTTTCGATACATCGTCCACCATGAATGTGTTTTTCTCAACAAAAAGTCAACTCCAAAATTTACGTGGAGGTGCTCAATAGTTTAAAAAAAAGGGTTCATCGAGTGCGATAAGACATCGCAAGTGAACGGGAGGTACACAATGACAACGCCCAAGCTTTTTATTTTTTTTTATAACTTTGCTTTAATTTTTGAATCTTTTCTTGACGAGACTAACAAAAAGTATTTAAATCTTAAAAATTAGTATATTATTATTTCAGTTTATCTGAATTTACACGTTCCTAATATTTATTGCTGGATGGGAAGGTCGTTACGACAAAGACGAGAGCGGCTGCTCACTCTGGATAGGTCTCTTGCGAGGTAGTTTGGTTGTGTTGACAGTTCATTGAAGTCTCTTTCTATGGTTTGCGCTATTTCATCTCAGATCTCTCTGAAAGTTATCGTTCCGAACGTACCACGGTGCACCGGTGATGGTTCTGAGGATCTTCGACTGCTCTCTGCTTAATTTCAACGCTGCTGTTACTGGAGTTCCCCCACAACTGAGAGCCATATGTCCAGATTGGTTTAGGACTGAGTTGTAGAGCAGTATCTTGTAGTTCAGACTAAGAGGAGAGCGTGAGTTTATAGCCAATGCAGGCTACCAGACTTCAGCTTTAGGAGTGTTCTTTTGGCTTCAATGTGTTTGCGCCAAGTAAGTCGTCAAGGTGAACGGCAGGGTACGTTACTTCCTTTGTTTGAGGCAGCACAGTATTGTTTAATGTAAGCGGAGGACAGTCCCGTATGTTTAATGTGCTCATTGACCTTTATTCGGCCACACATTTTTTAACCACAACTAAGTGATCTGCTAGATGCGCTAATGCTTTTTGTGGACATTTTGATCGAGCAAGGATTGCAGTATCGTCAGTGAACGTAGACATAAGTCGTCCGCTCGTAAGAATGTTAGAAGTATAAAGAAGGTAAAGTGTTGGGCCAAGAACACTGCCTTGAGGAACTCTAGCTTCGATGTTATGGTCAGCAGATATGGTGTTTTTGCATCTCACCGCGAATTTCCTATTGTAGAGGTATGACTTTAGGAGTTTGTGAGTGCTGCATTAGGCCTGTAAGCCATACCCTGTCAAAGGCCTGAGAAACGTCTCAAATGCGGTTCGAATTTCCGATGTTATATGGTTTACCTGCTCGATGGTACCTTGTTTTTCGAAAGCCGAATTGATGTGCTGGGATAATGTTGTGGTTTCTTAGATACGGTACAATACGGGTCAACATACATTTTTCAATAAGATTTTATAGGCATGATAGTAGACTTATAGGTCTATAAGATGAGGCGGCTGTGTAGTCTTTTCTAGGCTTAGGTATCATTATGATGATCGACTTGTGGAAGCTCAATAATCACCGAGCTATTTTATCGCATCCTGGAAATTTTCGTGGATGCAGGTGCTTCTTTATGAACTTGACTATATCAATCGGCGTAAATTCAATGTGATCGTGTACTTTCTCGTCTACTCGTGGTTGTATAGGTAGCACGTCTGTGCTGGGTTGGCTGGAAGACATTCTGAAGAGGGATAGCGAGTGTGTCGGCTTATTGGGGTACAGTCAGGTAGAAACTGTGTAGGCGTCTGGTGTGACCGGCCGGGACAGATCCAGGGACGGTAGGCTGTGGCTGCGAGAGGTGCATGCTTTGAGAGCCCAGTGCCTGTTCACCCTAGTCTGGGAACGGTAACGCATCCTTAGACCCTCATAGCCCCGAGGCGAAAGACAACGGAGGCGTTCCGGAGCAGCGAGCAACGAGGCAGCGGAGAGCGACGGTGGAGCAGACACAATTTATCATGGAAGGCGTTGAGACAACCATCTGTCACCATTAGTCCCAGGCCGAGGGACAAGTCGACGAATAAAGATCCTAGTAAAAACATCCTAACATTCTGTGCGTTCTCACTAGACATTCGGGCGTTTATATAAATTTTGGTGGGACGAACAACATACTCGTAGCGAGCAGACCGTAAAAATCAGTTCGTTACATTTGGCGCCCAACGTGGGGGTATTATTCAACTGGTGTGCTTATTGATGAATGAGCCCTCTACACGGGGTACTTTGGGCTTCTTTTCGCAATGCCTTGACGAGTCGTCGTGTGGCTTCTTTAACTTTATCTTTGCGAATGGAGATCTAAGTAACTGTCAATCTTTTCGCGCTTTTCCTGGACCAGCCTCTCGATCTGTGCATTTGTGTATCGTTGGTTGTAAGCTAAGTTTCTTCTTTGGGGTGTTGATACCCGAGCCGCTGAGACCAAAACGGACTCGAGTGTGTTGGTGAAGCTGTTTATGGCTTCTACGTTGTTCAGCCGTGGATTTAGCTCAATGTACTAGCTAACGAACTTTTTAAATTTGAGCCAGTTTGTTCTGTTTGATGTTATTTTGGAAGGATTGTCTTTGGTTTCTGGCCGCATGATAGGTCTGACAATAAACTGGCGCTGATCAGAGTGTGTGGGATATTTTTTGTAACTGCGAAGACAATCAAGTCTGACCGCTTTCTGGGATCTGCCGGTATGCCAGTATGTGGGTGAAACAGGTTAAACACAGTCCAGCCTATTGCCAACCTTTATAATGGCGTTGTAAAGTTGCCTTCCTTTTAGAGTCACAAGGCGAGATCCCTCACTGTGGAAGTAATGCTTGCGCCATGTGCTTTTCCGTCAGGATGACTTGTACTATAGAGCAAGTACCCACGGATTTGGAAATTGAACCGCCCCAGCTTACACCTTCTTTCTAGTGACCATCTTTCAGCCGAGATAAGATCAACATGGAATTTTTTTTGTTTTCTCGCCTGAACAAAAAGGTGAAAGGACCGCATTTTCAGACTACATATGTGTTCCAAGCAGCTTAAACAAAAGCTGTAAAGGTTCCAGAGAATGCCTACGATGACGCCTTCAATGAAGTCGCACTGGCAGAGTTGTATCGACGCAGAAGCATATTTTGAAATTTTTTACACACTTATTTTAAGGACCGGCTCAATACATTTTTTAAATCCACTTTTCGGTCAAACTCTGTATGCTAGGGTGTCTGCCTGTTTCAACACCTTTGCATTCAGTAAATCTGATTGTAAACGATGAACCAGCCTTGATGTGTCTAGCCTTAACATCTAACTCCAACATTAACCATTCTGTCGTGAAAGCAATAAGAATTCGAATCGTCTAGAGTTTGAAAATGTTAATTAATAAGAATTGTAAGCTTTCAGATTAGTTTAAAGTCTTCAACAATTTGCAGGAATTAAGCACACAAACCTTGCATAGACTCCTGCCGACATAGCGGCGTTACGTGTCCGATCCAAAACGTTGTTATCACGGGCTAAGGGATTTTCTTTGACTTACTGGCTGCCAAGAAGTTGTGGCCTGTTATATCATCGAAAACGTCCATCTAATTGCTACCACCTAGGTACATAATTCATTTTGTTCTTGCTCAATGGTCTCTTTGTTGATTCTGCTGTCTTTTCGTGGGTTCATAATCATTGCTTGTTTCCGCAGTCTCCGACAGTTGTTCTCGTGAATAGCTTACTTCCAACTTGTATAAGTAACCTGAAGACCGATTACTTCTTCGGCACCCTATTTCGACTATATCAATGCTCTGTATATATTGATTTTTTAAATGTATTTGTTTATTTGCCAATAGATTAAACCTTAACTGTAAGTAACCACTAAGGCTTAAATAGGCTTTAACACTGTAAATATATTGGTTTCCAAAAGAATCCGTAGGGGAGCTTGGGTCCACACAAAGATCTGCGATCTTGAAGCTTGGACAGATGTAAAAAAAACACATTTAGTGGAATAGGTTCATTGAAGATTAGAGACTGAAAAGCAAAACTTAAAAAAAGCTTGTATGAATTTTCTTTATTATGTACCTTATTGAATTGTTAAAGTTCAAGCTTCAGTTTTGCGAAAGAATGCTTCATTTGAAACTTCATCTCTCAATGTTATTCGCTGATCGCTGGACATAGCTCTGCCGCATTATTCATTAAATATATTAAATAAGTTCACCTTTAAAAGCTTAGATCTGATTAGTCTGATTGTTACTCCGTCACATAGGTTTCATCACTACTGTTGAATTAACAATGAGGTGGACTCTCTCCATCTAATACCAATGGTGAACAAGTAAATTGCAACGCTGGCGTTTTTTGCTCTACTTGGTTGCTAAGGGCCCAATTTAACAGCTTATCTTAGGTAGGTACTTTATACATGTTTGGAAATACTACGTTTCTTTTTTGATGGGTAGTGCAACCTTCCTAAAAGCGTGTTGTGCTTCGGTTAAATGTTTCTGGTCAATGTTGGTCTTGAGAAGCAGGCCTGTACAAGATGAATACTATTTTTGTTCTGGAGCTTTTAATTCATCTTTTATGTCCTGCACGGCTGAGTTGCCGTCAGAAGACGATCTAGTATTGGCTTTGTACACTTTTATTGAAATAGTCACGAGTTATTGTTCCCTATTGGGGCAATAGATTTTTTATTTAGAACAAGTACTGCTTGTCTTGTGTGTCCCTCGTCTTCTTCAACTTTAACCACCTTCTAGTCATTGGTAGGCTATAGAGGATCTGGTCTAGGTATTATTGGGTTCTCCCTAAAGACTACACTGAGAAGATTTTCTGTACGCGTTCGTTTCAAACGCGTTCGTTTCTAATTCACACATTTTAAATTAAATTTAAAATTGCAATCTGAGATTTAAAACATCAATTTTCACGGATGTGACATTTAATAGTATAATTAATCCTTAAAGCCTAGTACTCAGATCGACAAAAACTGTCCGCCAGTCATGAGAGAGCGAGAGGCAAACAGCTGGCGTTCACTTTTCGTCGGGCCTTTTTTTCACGTCGGTCCACAGATCGATGAAAAAAATACCAGAAAATTGCATAGCGTTGCCAGTCTGCGGAAATGGACTTTGGGTGAACCCTAGCGAAAAGTTAAAAAAATTTAATCTTTTGCGTGCGCCTCTCACTGAACATTATAAGAAATGGAGGGACAAACTCAAAAAACTAACAAAAGTCGATAAACACTTGCTTACATGTGAGGACAAAATAACATTAATGCTATCTGGGGTGCCTGTTATCAGAGCAAAATGTTTCTTAGGTCAAAAATTTACGAAAATACAATAAAAGTGCAGCTATGAACTTTAAATTAGCAAATAATTATCAGTAAATTAAAAAAAACAACTGTTAAATTTAAATTGTATTGTTTTTTAGTTTCTTTGTACAGCGGCAGACTTGTCTTGCCAAGGTATTTGATAATATCTTTTAAAGGCACTTTCCCGCAAATACGATATTTGAATTTTAACTGCTTGTCAACAAACCCAGCGTATTGACAGTACGACCGTAGCACGCCTAAATCTGATGAACTCTCAAAATTTTGGTCACACTGGAAAGATTAAAGTTTTTACGCTAGCATACTCGTTTGTCGATCTGAGTACTTGGCTTGATAACTAAATATAAAAGCGTTGGAGTCTTAATAGATAGAAATTTTTAAATGTGAGAACCGGCTGTTAAGAATAACTATATTAATATTTACCGAATTTGGAAAACTGTATAACTATATAAATTTGTTATAATAACAAAAAAATAAACACATATTTTACTTGTTATTTTAATGTAATCAACTTAAAAATATATAAAACTGTATCGTCTGAGTTCTCTTTTTTACGTACATTTACAAACATTTACATATATAGGGAATGAGTGCTCTAATGACGCTATAAATCCATATAAAGAGAATTCAGATATAAATTCCACTTTGGAATTTACAAATTTGGAAAAAATACCGCTAAAGCTCATAATGAACCCAAATGGTAAAGTTCGTGATTATAATTCGCTCAAAGAATTGATTAACGTTGAAACTGGCCTTTTATCGCCTGACAACTGCGCTGAACTAATAACTGCTCTGCAGCTTCATCAAGGACGAGGTAACTTGTATAATTTTAAATGTAATCTGATTATAAAAAATTAATATTATACAATCTCAGTACAATCTTAATACATAAAAAGCAAGTTACATTTTGAAACCAAATATTAAAAGTTGTTAACGATGTAGGGAACTACTGACGAATTCCTATTTCCATATAGGCAATTTATCAATTTACAAATTTATTATAATATCTTGTATCACTTTAAACATAAAAATTACATTTTTCATTACAAAATTTAACATAACCAATTTTTATGGATACAGATATTTTATTTAACTATCGGATAAGTACATATATACATTAAAAATAAGATTATTGATTAATTCATTTTCTTTTAAGCTGCAACTTGCTTTCTTCTTTGTTTTAGTATTTTTTTTTAAATCTAGATTACTATGACGGATCTGTAAATCGAACCCCTAGTTAGGTTATAAATGAAGGCACAAACATTCTTCTAAAGTTAGTTATTATTTAAAAAAAACGTAATTTAGAAATTTAGTTTTTTGACTACCTTTAAAAAAAAAACCATCCCCACAAAAACGATAGTTAGCATGAGGTAAACTAAATAATAATAATAAATTGCAAGGGTATACAAAGAGAAACAAGTCTGCAATCAAGTTTTTGTGATTATAATTTAAGATTTTAGTCAATATGCTGTTCGTAATAGTTTAATACTTTTACAAACATGTTTAAGATTGAAGGGCAGCTTACTAATACACTCAAACATTTTACTATACTGGTTTATATTATTTAATACATTTGCATTGCTTCATTATTGACGCTCCCCAACGCTCGCGCCGCCGCTCCCGCCGCAACCAACGCCTTCAATTGGGGTACAACCAACCGCTAACGACAAATATGTAGGTGCCGAACTTTTTGCGAAGCGCCGCAAAAAGGCTGAAAATTGGATAGTTGATGAAACTAATGCAGGCACTCAAAATCATCCGTCTGGTATTCCAGATTATCAGCAGTATCAACAAAAGCCTATTTTACCAAACATTTTGCCTGCATATTCTGATGCCGGTAAACATCGTGTTCAGTTGAACTTACATCAAAATCAGTTAATTGAGAAGTATTCAAAGCCAGGACTCCAAGTTGTTAAGTCTCCTTGGGAAGCAGCTTTACAAACTGGTTCAGCAAGCTCTGCGTTTTTGGAGGACAACAATAGTCAATGTTTCTCCCCAGCCGTAACACCAACGTCGTATTTCCATGGCGGATATAACGATATTCCGGATGCTGAGCAGCCAACGCATTATACTACTCAGAGACAACAACAAAATGTATGCATAATCAAATTATTGTACATCAATAACCATTTATTCCTACAGGTCAATCCTGCTCCACCGCAATCAATCAATGTACCTTCAAACCCGAAAAGGGATCTTGCATATACACCATGCGTTGCCCAGGGCTGGGGAGGCCATAATGTGGAACTACCAAAAGGTTAGTATCAAGCACATATTGATGACTATCAAATAATAAATTACGAAGAAAAATACAACAATTTTAAAATGCTTTAGTTATTATTGATAGAATAATAATGGGTGTCTATCAATATTATATGAGATTATGCCATTTACAAAAAAACAGTTGTTAATGTCTAGCAAAAGTGAATTTCGGCGACTCCATGAGCTGGGGGAATCAAGTTCCGATCTAGCAATTGGGAATCTGCTTAGGTTTTGACTGCAATTTTTTAAGTAATCTGCATAAGTGGACCCTCTGAAGATAAACTAAGCCGAACTTCATAAATAAAAAGAATACAAATTACTCTGGGGCAGGTTACCAAATAAAACTTGAATGCGCGGTGGTGCGCGAATAAGAATACTTTGGGGATAGCAAGGCTATGACCGTCACGATTTGTTTCCAAAATTTGTTTTTCATACTAAGTACATAAATTCATTTAATGAAACTTAGCCCTGAGCTCTAAAAGTGCTTTCGTCGCAGTCGATTGCATTAGCTTGACAACCCATATCTTGAAGACAAAAGTTGCTAAAAACAGCGGGGTTTGTTGTGGTTAAACGACCTGCTGACAATGCGCTTAAAGAGTTTAACATATTAAAAATCTTGGCAATGATAATTTTTTTTCCCGGATGTAATCTTCCATCTACTGTCTAACTGACTACTTGAGAGTAATTTATCAAAAAATGTAAGCTACGGGGTAATTGTGTTGAAATTCATGCCAAGCTGCTGTTGGCTCAAAATAAGCTTTAAGTAAAGACGCAAACAAAAATGTGGGTACTTTCAGCCCGCAATGTCTGCTATATATTGATGACTGAAATTTATTAAAATACTGAAATTCCCGCTTGTGTTACAAGTGCCTATTCCAATCAGCCTGAGAAGAATAAATAAAAATTTTTTAATTTTTGTACACCAAGGCAGCTTTAATGAACTGTGCACCTTTTCGTGAGCATTTAATAACATTTAAGAAAAGCACTAAAAAATTACTTGGACCTAGTTCTTGGGGTTGTGTTACCCAAGAACAAGAAGGGAATCATTAAGATTACTAAAAGCATGACATCAACCTTACAATAAGATGTGTACAGGTATCCTTGTTCAGCCCTTACAATTGAATGGTGTACTCACAATGGCAGACTAAAATGTTCTGAAAAAATTACTTAGTGCTGTGACCAAGAGCGTTTTCTTAGCCAACATGAGACATTCAGTTTGGGTGGGGGTGCAGCTACCGATAAAAATAACACAACCGTATTCTTTCGCTTCCAAGTTTGATCTATTTTAATGTAATCCCGAGGGAATGTGAGAGAGCTTTTTACAGTGAGCAGAGAGTAACATAAAGCAGTAGTGTACTGATGGAATTCGGAGCTTTCCTTCATAACGTAAGCTCAGGTATTAACAATTTTTCAATTCAGATGTTTCAGTTCTTCAAATAAAAACATTATAAATGTGACCCAAATTCAGGACCCATTGAAACCGCTCCGGTGACTTTCAAAAAACAGGTAATAGAGCCAGTCCATAAACTGGCCTATTTCAGTCATCGAATGATACCCTTTAAAGTTCGTACATCCACAACGCGCAGCTTAGTGTCCTTGCCTGGGATGACTGAGTTATGCGCCCATGAAGCTCCCTTATATATTCATTAGACCATCTTTTCCAGAGATGCTGTGTGATGAAACTTATTTGCTGCCACCGATTTATTGTTGCCCAGTTTTTGTTCATAATAGGCCTTTCTGAAAGCGCCTCAAAAGGGTCTCCTGTTCAGAAGTGGCCAGGTGTCATTGCTGCAAAGTCATTCGGGTTCGACGACATCGGCGACAATGGTCGCGAATTAAAATCGCTTCAATTTCGGCTGTGACCGTTGTAAGCTCCTCGCAGTTCCTTTACGCTCTTGACCGCGGCCGCTAAAATGGGGGAATAAAATGAAAGTTTACAAATTCATTAGATTCATTGATTTGACTTTGTCGTCGAATAGAAATTCTATTAGCTCCCCCAGTCTGTTTTGGCGTTGTCGACTCGTGCTTGGGTTCCCCATTGAATTCCTTCAATTTCGTCAGCGAAGTACACTTGTTGAAGATTCCTGCAATTCTTCAGGTGATGGTGATATTGTATCGAATGTGGTTGTTTTTCGGCAGGCATTCCCCAATCTCATAAAAGCTACGACGCTCAAACATCTCTTGTATGAGCTGATCTGTCGAAGTCTCTCCAGTAAATAATTCCTTTCTGCTCCTTGAATGACCATGAAGGCAGATTTTCGCTTTTCTACATTAATAATGGCCATACCCAGTATTTCGAGAGTGTTGATGACGGTCCTTCGAATTATACTGAGTTTCTAAGCTCCTCCAATGAGCATCCTCTCGATGCCAGGTCCGCAGGGTTGAGACGAGTTAGAACGAAACTCCACATGCAGTCCTGGGTAAGGTCTTGTATTTCTGCATTCCGATTGCCGACTAATGTTGATAGCGTTGCTGAATGCTGTTTGATCCAATGCAAAACGAGTTGCGAATCGGTCCAGAGAAATTTTGATACATTTGTGGTGACTAACTTAACTTTTGCGAATAGCGCAGCGAGCAAGTGTCCTCCGCATAGATCCAATATTGGTAGTGACAGTTTTTACAAGTGACTAGTCACCGTGCCATCTTCAGAGATGCTTCTGGCGTACAGGCAGCATCCATTTGCACGGATCGATGCGACGCAAAATCCGTGGAGTTGCAAGTTAGTCTGTTTTGGTTGAAGACAGCCAGAGATTTCAACGACGATATCGATGTTACAAACGAATTCCAGGCTTGATTTAATGCCTGTGGTATTCATCCCATAGCAATTTTAACACCCACAGTTCTGAGCGGGTCAAATAACGACGAAGCCGTTGACAAATCCGAGCGTTTAGTAATGGGTCCTGTAAATTGTTTCGGTCTAAACGCGAATCTGAACGCTTCGCGATGGTGGTCCCAATTAGGTCCTAGAGTGCTTCTCGATGATTTAACGTCCAAATTTATTTCCTTGATTTTTGGGACAAATCTAAATTGGGGATTGTTTAAATGCCACTTTGCTAATTCAATTTTTTCAGTTCCCAGAATTTCCTTGACTTCTGCTTGAATTTGATGCAGTTGATGATTTTATGATTTTATTATTCCGGCCCCAGTGGGAAACTCGGCCAGGTGTACCATACTGCGAATGGTTAGGTAAAGCGCTGCGGTTCCATATGAAACGTTTTAAGCATAAGTCTGATGCGGCTCTGAGGTGTTGTTTCTCCAAAAGATGTATTTGAATCGTTGATGTTCTGGGCGGATTAACACCTTGCGATACATTTTTACCACGTCGCCGATTAACGCGAATCGGTAAAATCTGAAGTTTAGGAGAAGTAAGATCGCGTTGAATTGTTGGTCCTATTAGTAAAAGGTCATCCAACAAATTGCCGTGGTAGTTTGACATGTTGCGTCAATATGTTCTCACATAATTGCTGTTCTGGAGTGAATCTGACGGTGGGTTTGCCAGAAACGTTCCAAATTTGTATCAATTGGTTCTTCGACAGATAGGGCGAAATTGGGCGAAGTTTCATTTCATAGCACGAATCAAGGAGTGCGCGACCAAGATTGAAATTTCCAAAACTATCTTTTAGAGGACGTTAGCTGTGGCCAAAAATATTTGACAGTCACTTGATTGTAGTGCTGGTGTGTGAGAGGTGCTATACCATGATATATTTGATAGGCACCAGGTGCGGATCCACCAATTGGGTTACTGAGGTTTTCCTATGAAGCATGGTGTGATGGGCGTTGGAGCTGTTGCGACATTTCTGAGTATTAGGGCAATTAATTGCCCGAGGTCTTACGTCCAGATAGTTGAGACACAGCACGAATGGTCACCGCATAATGGTCATGTCACAAAATTGAGCACACCTGAAAGTCCTGTGCTCAGTGTTACCACTGGCAATGGCGATCCACCATGATGACCAAGATGGCAAGGTACAAAATTCCAAAGATTCGTTCCATTTTTACGTTCATCTACTTTCTCCATGACGATCCAGATAAGCTTGCTTGAGATATTTGAGACTCGGTAGTTAGCGATTGCAGCGATTTAAGCAATGCTGCGTACGGTTTTGCTGTTTGGTTTGGTTACGGGTGGAAAACAGTGATTGGATGTTGTCGAGAAATACTAAGGTCGGAATATCATGACTTGTATAGTTTCCAGTGCGGGACCCCTGAGACAAACAATTAGCTAAATAAACTTAACGATGATTGATAATTAACCTTATCTATTGAAAATGTGATTGAACATTGTAATAAAGTTTTTGTATTTCGAATATTTACTATTAAAGGTTGGGAAGGCCAGCCTGGGTAGTTTTAACCATCTCGAGTTTCCAGACGCAAGAGAAGTCTGGCCAAAGTTCGAGTCTTCTGAGTGCATTTCAATGCCATACAAATCCTGAATGCATGACTTTACTGAGAGATCCATTCTTTAAATTCAGCAAAGCTGCCGTCTGAGTCTCTGGCCGCTTCCGTCTGTTCAATACTTCCCAGAATCATTAGGGCTTGGGAGAAGTTGTGGGCATCGGGTGTTCCGATTTGGTGTCGGGACGATATAGCGAATGCAGGTAAAGCTCCGTCTAAGATTAGTACGCTTCTGTAATAACGAGTCTAATTATTGATTTGCAATTTTTTAGTTTAAGTTTTTTGTTTTCCAATGACTAGGGATGTCGAAAATATATCAAAACATCGATATATCGATTCTAATTATTGACCTGTATAAAAGGCTTTAGCCTTAAAAAAAATGGTGATGCATAATTAAGCCTAGTACTCAGATCGACGAAAACTGAGAGAGAGCGAGAAGCAAACAGCTGGCGTACACTTTCGTCAGTCTTTTTTTTCACCTCGGTACTCAGATGGACGATAAAACAAGAGAGAACGCTATAGTCGAGTGCCTCGACTATTAGATACCCGTTACTCAGCTAAACAACTTAATATAAATATGCAATTGCAACTGTGTACAATGTAAATACATACATATGTATATACTTACATACATACACACATACGCCATTGTTTCACTCAGACCTCCAATTTGGCTAACTTGATTTGATTTGCATAGTTCTTGGGATATAGTTCGGTATTGACAAATGAAAACCATCGCAATTTCCTTTAATAGAAATCCTTATCGAGAATTAACGTTGACTCTGTTGAGCACCTTGGCCAGCTGTTTCAAAGTCATCCGTTAGATGGCGCCATGAAAGGCGGAAATGTAGGCGCTAGCCAGGCTTAAGCGTTTAATGAATTTTTGGGCGTTAGAGAGGGCGTGGCAAACTTTTATTAGGACAATCGATAGGTATTGACGAAACAAATACATATCAATTAAAATTTTCATAATAGCATCAAAACTGTGGCGACAGCTTGTGGCTTGTGGGCGTCAGAGGGGGCGTGGCACCATTTTGAAACAAACTTGCGCTGCGTAGGAACTCCTAAAATCTACATGCAAAATGCCAATCTTCTAGCTTTTATAGTTTCCGAGATCTCAGCGTTCATACGGACAGACAGACGGACAGACAGACGGACAGACGGACAGACGGACATGGCTATATCGACTCGGCTAGTGACCCTGATCAAGAATATATATACTTTATAGGGTCGGAAACGCTTCCTTCTACCTGTTACATACTTTTGCACGAATACAATATACCCTTTTACACTACGAGTAACGGGTATAAATACCAAAAAAAACAAGAGAGAACGCTATAGTCGGGTGCCCCGACTATCAGATACCCGTTACTCAGGTAAAGGGAGTGCGAGGGAGATGGAGATAGAAACTTTGATCACGCATATCTTTTTAACGAATGGTCCGATTTGAAAAATTTCTTCTACATCTCGATAAGTATTGATAAACACAATAAAACTGCATTTTTACTTTTCCGAAATATTTAAATTTTTTAAATCGTATATAAGCGATTGTGGGCGTTAAAAGGGGCGTGGCACCTTTTTGAAACAAACTTGCGCTGCGTAGGAACTCCTAGAAACTGCATGCAAAATGCCAATCTTCTAGCTTTTATAGTTTCCGAGATCTCAGCGTTCATACGGACGGACAGACGGACAGACGGACATGGCTATATCGACTCGGCTAGTGACCCTGATCAAGAATATATATACTTTATAGGGTCGGAAACGCTTCCTTCTAGCTGTTACATACTTTTGCACGAATACAATATACCCTTTTACTCTACGAGTAACGGGTATAATTACTTCGCGTCGCCAACCACCTGAAATGAACTTTTGAACCCTAGCGAAAAGATTAAAACATTTAAAAAATTTAATCTTTTGGCATGAGCTTCTCACTGAACATTTTAAAAAATGGAGGGAAAAATCAAAAAACCCGTAAAAGACGATTGCAGGAGTTTACATGTGAGGACCAAATAACATTAAACTATCTGGGGTGCCTCTTGCCAGAGCAAAGTGTTTCGAAAATGTATGAAAAAACACAATAAAAGTGCAGCTATGAACTTTAAATTAGCAAATAATTATCAGTAAATTAAAAAAAAACAACTGTTAAATTTAAATTGTATTGTTTTTTAATTTCTTTGTACAGCAGCCGACTTGTATTGTCAAGGTATTTGACAATATCTTTTAAAGGCTTTTTCCCGCAAATACGATATTTGAATTTTAACTGCTTGTCAACAAAACCCAGCTGATTGACAGTACGACCGTAGCACGCTTAATTCTGATGATCTCGCAATTTTGGTCACACTGGAAAGATTAAAGTTTTTTCGCTAGCGAACTCGTTTGTCGATCTGAGTACTAGCCATAAGTTAAGAAATGTTTAAAAGAAAAACCAAAAAATACTCTATTGACAGAAGTGAAGTTGTCTTAGAAATTTAAAAATTACTTTCAAAGCCAATGTGTTGTGAAAACGATTTCTGAACTTTTGAAAACATCCAACCTAAAATTATTACAACGACCTGCGAGAAATGTTTAAAACATTCCTCTTAGTTCAGAAACAAGCGACAATTTTCTCCACACTTGAAAATATGAATGAGAGAAGAACAATGCTTGTGTGTGCTGCCATTTTCAGTTTAGTGTCCGCGTCGTGTTGAAAAAGGATGTTGACACGCACCTCGCAGAAGTTAAAAATCTCCTATAATTTGTTAGGCTTCTCGAAAAATGTAATTTGCAGGGAGTTCCACCAAACGATGATCCCATCGAGAAGAATTATTTTAAATATTTCTGTGTACAATAGAAGCGGAGAATCCTCATCTACACCTAATGCTTTATATTCACGGTCCAATGTTGTTTCTTGTCAAGCATGCCGCCTAGGTATTTACAGTGGCTCCAAGCATATTTCGTGCAGACGTAAATTCAAAAATTCAAAATCATATAGCTGGCAAGCTGTACGGAATATGAAAAAGATTTAAATGCAGTTATGTTCTTTAGTATTTTGACATTTATTTAGGCACTTCAATATTTTTAAACTCCATTAGATGACACTTATGTCACAGTTTTTTTATGTCACAGTTTATTTCGAGCAAGGAACTTCTTGTTAAATATGTTGACTATTAAAAAAAAAAGTATCAATCAAGTTCAATCCAGTTTGCATCGAAGAAACCAACTTGAAATCAAACACCATGCTTCGGTCAAGCATTGCGGGGGTCATGTTATGATTTGGACCTGTATGGCAGCTTATGCTCGGGCAACCTCGTTTTTATTGATTGGCCGTGAGGTGGCCAAAATGTACTTACAAATTTAAAAAAAAAATCTGCTGTAAACTGATGAAAAACTGGACATACGCGATCGATTTCGGTATTACCAGGATAACTATCCTACATTTATTTAAGAAAATATTTCTATATTTTATCAACAGTTTCTATATTTTAGGGTTAATTTGAGAAAAATGTTATTTTTTTAGTGTAAATTATTCATTAGGGCATAATTCCCCATTTTAAGAAAAAAATTTTAAAAACAAGTACAATTTTTACTAAAATATAAAACTTTTTTCTTTAATTTAGGGCGACAATTTCCACATTTGAGAAACACTTTCTTGATTCAAGAAAAGTTTTTGTTTTCAGAAAAAAATTCCTTAATAATATAAAACTTTTCTTGGATTTAGAAAAAATAAAGTTTTAATGGCGAATTTCTAAAATTTAGTGTTGATATTGCTATGAGTGTAGTTTCTTGTGGAAGGGATAGTTCGTAGTATCAATAGAAAAGTTGTAGTTGCTCAGGAAATTCACCAAAATAAATGCGTAAATATGAATTCGAATCTTTTGGGGATTGCGCGATGAGGCTTTGAAAATTTTGTAAATAATAACTCTTTAAGCTAAATTAAACTAACGATCTAGTATAGCCCAGTTTGTCTGTCCTGACGTCCGTCCTTCTGTCCGTCTGTTTCTACGCAAAGTAGTCGCTCAGTTTTTGAGCTAACTGTATATAATTCACCCGAAGACTTTTTCTATTGTGAAACGGGATAGACTTAACAATTATAGAACAATACACTCTGAAATAGTATTTGATTTATGTTTTCAGAGATTAGATTTTAATTTTTAAAATAGTAGTGGACTACAAATACAATAGTAAACATTTTTTTAATTAGCTCAACAGCATTTTAACGGCGTCGTCACTAATGTGGTTTCATTGCATCTCTAGCTATTTGGGAATGTTTCTACTATATTATACAGCTTTCATATATCGGACTTTCGTATGCACCGCGCTATTATCCACCAAGATTGCTGCAGGTCGTTAATCTCAAGTAGCTCGGATTTCTTCCTATTTTTACGATAATATAACTACGGATGCGATAAAAATATTTATGAAGAAAATGTGGACCAAACATCCTTATTCTGTTAGTTTTCACTTCTCTAAGAATTGTTGATCATACTGTGGACCAAAAAAGGTTAAGTACACTTCATACCTCAGTGTTTTTTGTTAAAAATATGTTTTAAAACTTATCAAATTTAATATTATTTTTTAGCTTCAATAAACTTAATCTTTAGTATTTCAAAAATACCAAAATTAACTACAACATTTCTTCGTGAACAAATGCCACCAAAAAAGTTGACGTACACTCGTCATCTCTCTGTTTCTTTGGAATTCCCCTTCCAAATCTAACGGTGATCGCGAATTCTTCCTTCAGTCTACTCCTGATGCTTGCATTTTTATGCATTTTAAGTTCATTTCATTTAATTTTGCTGGAGTGAGAGGTCAAGATGGGTCGAGGAAGCGAAATTTTACCTGAAACTCGAAAAATAATTTTAAAACATTATTTGGAAGGAAAAGGAGCTCGTGCTATTGGTAGGATGCTTCAGAGGCCTCCATCCAGCGTGCAAACTATTATTAATTCCTACAGGAACTCTGGAACACTCCAAGTAAAGCCGAGATCCAGTCGTCTTAAAAAATTGACCGATAGGGAAGAACGCCAAATCCTAGGCTCAATAAAGGCCAATCCTAAAAATTCATCATCAAAAATACAGGAGGAAATATTTCAAAGCTCAGGCAAAACAGTTCACCCTTAAACTGTACGAAATGTGCTCCACGAATACCTCGTAGAAAGCCATTGATTACCTTGGTAAATCGAAAGATTTCGCATACAAATATATAAACGAGCCGGAATCATTTTGGGACAACGTTATCTGGAGTGATGAGTCAAAATTGATCATTTTTGGTTCAGATGGCTCCCAAATAGTATGGAGGAAACGCAAAACAGCGTTGAATTAACGCCAACTGTTAAGCATGGCGGCGGTGACGTGATGGTCTGGGGGTGTGTTGAGACGGCTGGAGTTGGGAAACTTGTGTTTATAAGCATCAACACCATACAATTTCAAAGGATAACTTTAAGGACAGCGCGACTCAGCTCCAGTTGAATGAGACTACATTTCTGTTTCAACAGGACAACGACCCCAAACACACCTCCTATTTGGTCAAGGAGTGGCTGCAAGCAATTGCATACACCTCCACAGTATCTAGATCTCAATCCCATTGAGCACGTTTGGAACGTTGTTGGATAAAAGGATCAGAAAACACCAAATATCATCAAAAGAGTCCCTTAAGATAATTTTGCAGTCTGAGTAAGAAAAAATTGAGAAAAAGGACACACAAATTTTGGTACATAGTATGCACCGAAGTCTGCTAGCAGTTATTGCTGCAAAAGGAGGTCCAACCAAATATAATATTATCGAGCTGGGACCTTATTTTATCTTAGGTGTACTTAAACTTTTTCGACTATGAATATAAAGTATTTTTACGATTGTTTTTTATTATCTTTTTATTTTATAAAATAAGGAAACAAAAAGACTTTTATGTTCTAAAAATATATAACCTACCAAACAGAAAATTATTTGAAAATTATTGAATGCATTAAGTTGCACAACTATGGTGTACTTAAACATTTTTGGTCTACTATCGATGCCGCAAACATACATAGATTTTTTCAGTAACGACGTTTTAGCAGCTCTTATTTAAGCCACAAAATTTTTTATTCAAGCCTTAAATATATAGGATGTTTTTCTTCCAAATCATCAAACACATCGGCTTTTTCCAAATCTATTTTGGACCCTTCGACCGTTTAAATATTTGAATCAAGACGGAATATAAGAAATTCTAAATAATTCTTTTCACAAATTCCGAACGTTTAAATTGTAAAAAGCGTTTTTTAAATTAAATTCCTTTATTTTCATAAAAATGCGGCTCACGTTATCTTTTTTCTTGGGAATCGGTATCCTTGTAACAATATTACTTCGTATTTTATTTAGTAATTCGAATATTTCAGAATCTTTACAAATAAAAGAAAGTGAGTCATCATGGCAGACTCGTCCCGATGCAGATGACAATAAAATTAGCTGTGTTCACTTTTTATATGGAGATAACCTAACCTCGAATTTTGCTGTTGATGTGCAGAATCGTTTACACGAGCTCGAAAAATTTCAAACATTCTTTTTGGAACACCAACGACTTGAAAATAAAATTTTAAGAAATAGAGAATATTTAAGTGAACTACGGTCAACGAAATTGAGCCGCGCTTATAAAAACCCTAGTGATATTATACCAAAAAATGAATTTGAAATGCTTAGAAACGATGACCAAAGAGTCAAAAGCGACACTGATGATAAAGTTAATGTGCGTGATTTAATAGAATCTTTCGAGCAACAGAATATAACAGAATTAAACCAAGCCAGACAAGCCGTAGAACCAATAGAAAACAATGAAGGCAAGGTTAAAATGCTTGAATATGTTTTTGTGTGTATATACATGTATAACAAATATTCACTTTAACAGAGAATTGTCTTTCAAGTTTGCATGTTTCAGATAGATATGTAAAATAAGCTATGTGAAGTTTTTTGTAAGTTTTCAACATTATTTTCAGGTTCACTGACAAACTTCCAACCAGGCATTGCCTTCGATTTTAAAGTGTGAATTAATAATTATTTGTATTTTTGGTTGCGTTATGTTTTTATCTGTATCTTTCCGTGTAGACTTTATGATCTATTAAGTCTGTTGCCCTTGTATCGTAATGTATTAGTGAATAAACTGAACAAATCAATGAATTAATTAATCAACAAAAACAAACAACAAATAAAACAAAATTGTCCTGACAAAGTTAAACATTTATATTCATAAAAAAAGGATTATCTTTAAACTATGTATATTTTTTAGACAGAAAAACAACTGCCGCTGCTATATTTGGTTTCAATAAAAGAAAATATATGTGACCATAATATCTGTGTCAGTCCAACACTATCATAAAAATTTACGTTTTCTAAATTAAAATTTTTAACATTGTCTTTTAAAATAATTTCTATTTTGTTTTTACAGGCCTTTATGTTCCGAAAGAAATATCGCTCTCGAGCTATGCAGCTCCCCCAAAACAGTACGGAGGACATGAAGAGAACTTTAAATTACCAAGCTACGAATCTTTATCGCGCCCTTTACCGATGACCAACTTTGTTGCTAATGAAAATTCAATTACTGGCAGTAGCGAATTTCCATTGACAAAGCCGTTAACAACTGGATTTAGTACACTACCGCCAAACCAGAAACCTTACTCACCGTATAAAAAAATACCCGTTCGGTCCGAGTGTTTCGCTCCTCAGGTCAACTTTAACCCTTCGCCTTTGTCTTTCGATAAAGTGGCTATATTTGAACAGCATGATAAGAGAAACTTGACTGGTGCAAGCCCGCAGTATCTAAATGTACAGCAAAATTCGCAAGTACGGAATACTTCACCAACACCATTTGGAATTGCTTTCAATGAACAGACGTCCAGATCTCCAAGTTCATTAGGCTCAGGAGGTTCCCCCCATCTGCCAAAAACTGGCTCTTCTAGATGTGGACCTACAAGTAGCTCGGCTACTCCTTCGTTGAACCAGGGTCAAACTTTTAACAAATGTGCCAGAGGTTGGGGACCAATCTCACACAACCAAGAGGTCTATCAAAGTCCATACTCCTTACCAATATCTGGAAACTTACCATACTCTGATTTTTAGAAGATATTGCTGCAAACAATTTAACGATTTACGACATACTTACATAAAATTGTAAAAATAATATTTAATGTGTTTGCTTATTTGGTTTTTAAAAAAATAATAATTGTACGACATCGAAAATCGAATTCAATTGTTTTTAACTGCCATTATTTTAAAATAGGAATATTGTCTTCAGCGGGTGTGAAATTTTGTTAAAGTTTTTAAATAATATGTATATCTCAAGCGAATTAAAAGCAACAAATTTATATTAGCTATCCCGATATTAAGGGTTAAATTATAAGTAAATCCAAGACGTGACTTTATGCTAGCACACATAAAGGCAGGCTTCAACGTACATTCATTTTACAATATCATGGCATGAAAAATGTCGAAACATTTTTTGGACGTCGACATCTTCGGCTGTGAATTCAGTTGTGTTAAGGTAATAATTTGATTTCGACTGAGACTTCCAGGTTTCCTTTTTAAAATCGAATTTCTTTGTTAAGTTAACACAGCTCCCCTCCAATTGAAGAATACAAATTAGATAAAGCCAAAGGGAAATGGAAATTACTTTTATTTTGAGTCTGCATACAGACTTATACGTAAAAGTCGTTGGTTGAATCTTGGGTGAATTCAATAAAAATGACAAATGAAGGAGTCATAAATAGAGAAATATCCCATATAAATATATAAAGTTTCAAGGGTAATTCCTCCATTAGTACACTCTATATTTGTATACCCTTGCAGAGGGTATTAGTGTGCAACGCAGTGAAGGAGATAGAGGCAGCTCGAAATTTGTCTTTTCACATTCATCGTTTCGTACCGTAGCATAAATATTTTAGTGACCGCACTTTTCCATTTAAAATTGAATATTAACAAGAAAGGAATCAAACTTCGGCAAGCCGAAGTTTATATACCCTTGCAGTTATTACAAATCAACTAAATTTCGATTTTTATGCCTATATTACTAAAAACAATGAAGCTATATCGATTTTGCGCTTCATTTTGCCATCGTTTCTATGTCAGCTATATGATATTGTTGTCCGATTTTATTTTAATTAAAACCGCAATTCCCTAATAAATATCACCAAATCCCAAAGAACAACAAAAAAAAAGAAAAACAACAAAGGTGTAATTTTTTGAATTGTTTTTTCCGATTGTTCCTATGGGAGCTATATGATATAGTCGCCCGATCCGGCTCGTTCCGACTTATATACTACCTGCAATAGAAAGACAACTTTTGGGAAAGTTTCAAGCAGATAGCTTTAAAACTGAGGGTCTAGTTTGCGTAGAAACGGACAGACAGACAGACGGACGGACAGACGGACATGGTTAGATCGACTCTCCTGGTGATGCTGATCAAGAATATATATACTTTATACTTGACTGAAATTATAATACCCTCTGCAAGGGTATAAAAATGAGTTGGTTTAATTAACTTTATTAACATATAATGCATATTGTAAACATATAATTTTTTTTTTTTTTTTTTGGACGTTGATGCACTATGATCAGCGCAAACAAGTGGCCCTTTCGACACCAAGCAGTGCTTATTAAGCGCGGAGCCCTATTACCCAATGGGCGTAAAAACGAAATCGCGAGAAGTGAAAAAGGACGATATAGAAGCGGAGAGACTAAGTTAGAAATACGTACGACTAATACTAATACTAATTATGTGCTAAGTAAGAAAAAATTAATGCTTTTAGGCTTGGCAAAGAGTCGGTAGTAGAAATAATATGGTATAGTCTATTATAGTCGTACACAGTACTCTAAACGGTTCATGCATATCAAAGTTAGTGAAAAATTAGAGAGTTTTCTAATTATTAAAACCGAAAAAAACTTGGCGGTGGCTAAAATTATTAACAGCGAAAAACGAAAACGAAAAAGAAAAGGTGTCGACGGCTCAAATCAATTTCAACGAATGCTTATATATTTTTCGACAAAGTACTTAGAGCCTAGCTTAACGAAGGTTGGCGGCGACTTCGCCGAGAGCGAGAGAAAACTTTATTGTGCTCCCGCCTTCGCCCAAACTAACTTACATTAAACTTCAAGTTTTTATTTTTTTCAATATATTTCAAATTTCAATTTTGAGCGAACACCGGCCCCGTTGAACACCCATCGGGCTTCAACACAATGGAAGCGGCACCAACTTATGAATGGCCCGCCGAAAAAGGCCTCCTCCATTAGCACTTGCACTTTATATTTTTGGTTTAAGTGTCACTGTCACTAGTTTCCAAATAAATTAATAACTTTAATGTCCACCCGGGGGCGCCATGAAAAATTAGAGAGTTTTCTAATTATTAAAACCGAAAAAAACTTGGCGGTGGCTAAAATTATTAACAGCGAAAAACGAAAACGAAAAAGAAAAGGTGTCGACGGCTCAAATCAATTTCAACGAATGCTTATATATTTTTCGACAAAGTACTTAGAGCCTAGCTTAACGAAGGTTGGCGAAGACGGGGCGACTTCGCCGAGAGCGAGAGAAAACTTTATTGTGCTCCCGCCTTCGACCTAAACTAACTTACACTAAACTTCAAGTTTTTATTTTTTTCAATATATTTCAAATTTCAATTTTGAGCGAACACCGGCCCCGTTGAACACCCATCGGGCTTCAACACAATGGAAGCGGCGCCAACTTATGAATGGCCCGCCGAAAAAGGCCTCCTCCACTAGTTCGCACGTCGACGACCCTGACCATGCCGTCCTCCCCTGCGTGCCTGGCGACTATTCTGCCGAGGAGCCATTGTTGGGGCGGTAGGTTGTCCTCGGCCACGAGGACGAGATCTCCCTCGCTGATGTTGGGCTGCTGCTGGTGCCACTTGCCCCGTATTTGGAGGCCCAGGACATATTCCCGGGACCATCGCCGCCAGAACATTTGCCTGACTGACGAGACAAGCCGCCATCGCCGAAAGCAGTTGAGACCCTCCTGGTCCGGGGTCCGGAGTGCTGGTGTGGCGAGTAGCGGCCCGCCTGTCAGTAGGTGCCCGGGTGTCAGTCGCAGGGCATCCATCTGGCAGAGAGTTTTCTAATTATTAAAACCGAAAAAAACTTGGCGGTGGCTAAAATTATTAACAGCGAAAAACGAAAACGAAAAAGAAAAGGTGTCGACGGCTCAAATCAATTTCAACGAATGCTTATATATTTTTTGACAAAGTACTTAGAGCCTAGCTTAACGAAGGTTGGCGAGGACGGGGCGACTTCGCCGAGAGCGAGAGAAAACTTTATTGTGCTCCCGCCTTCGCCCTAAACTAACTTACACTAAACTTCAAGTTTTTGTTTTTTTCAATATATTTCAAATTTCAATTTTGAGCGAACACCGGCCCCGTTGAACACCCATCGGGCTTCAACACAATGGAAGCGGCGCCAACTTATGAATGGCCCGCCGAAAAAGGCCTCCTCCACTAGCACTTGCACTGTATATTTTTGGTTTATGTGTCACTGTCACTAGTTTCCAAATAAATTAATAACTTTAACGTCCACCCGGGGGCGCCATGAAAAATTAGAGAGTTTTCTAATTATTAAAACCGAAAAAAACTTGGCGGTGGCTAAAATTATTAACAGCGAAAAACGAAAACGAAAAAGAAAAGGTGTCGACGGCTCAAATCAATTTCAACGAATGCTTATATATTTTTCGACAAAGTACTTAGAGCCTAGCTTAACGAAGGTTGGCGAAGACGGGGCGACTTCGCCGAGAGCGAGAGAAAACTTTATTGTGCTCCCGCCTTCGACCTAAACTAACTTACACTAAACTTCAAGTTTTTATTTTTTCCAATATATTTCAAATTTCAATTTTGAGCGAACAGTTAGATCTACAAATATTTAATGTAAGAGGAACATAGTTCCTGGTAATTCTAATAGGCACGGAGAAGCTTATGCGACCCAGTAACTCGGGACTCTCCACATCCCCGTGAATAAGTTTATAGATAAAAGTTGTGCCAAGCATCGTTCTACGGTTTACTAAGCATGGTAGATTAATTAAGAGAAGTCACTAGAGTAGGATGGTAAAATAAGGCTTGCATTCCAGTTAAGGCCCCGTAGAGCAAATAATAAAAAGTTATTTTGCACAGACTCTATCCGGTCTATATGTACACCATACTGAGGACTACAAACTGCTGAACAGTACTCCGGGATTGGACGGACTAGTGAAATGAAAAGAGTCTTTGTAACATAAGGATCATCGAATTCCTTTGACCACCTTTTAATAAATCCAAGTACTCCACTGGCTTTATTCACCATAGGAGTTATATGGTCACAAAACTTAAGTTTTGGGTTAAGAAGGACGCCAAGGTCATCAACATGCGTAATTCTCGACAACGCACAACCACCCAGCGTATACGTTGCATATTGTGGGTTCACCCGAAAAAATGTCATTACTTTGCACTTAGCGCTATTTAAATCCAAAATATTTTCACAACACCATGTTTGAAAAGCATTTAGGTCAAATTGTAAGTCTAAACTGCTAGAAAGTTCGTTATATTGCAGGCATAACTTAACGTCATCTGCGTACATAAGGACACGCGACTTTGTCAAGACTAGAGGGAGATCGTTTATAAATAAAGTAAAAAGAAGTGGGCCAAGTTGGCTTCCTTGTGGGACGCCTGAAGTAAATCAGAGATCGAGTTTTTAAAGAGGACACGTTGAGTCCTACCACTCAGATAACTTGAGATCCATATTAGAAGATCACATGGAAACCCTAATAAGTCTAGCTTTAATACAAGAAGCGAGTAATTTACTGAATCAAACGCTTTACTAAAATCAGTGTAAACTACGTCAGTCTGCATGTTCTTTCTAAAGCCATTTATTACAAAAGACGTTAGCTCCAAGAGGTTTGTCGTCGTAGATCTACGCCTTATAAATCCATGTTGACATGGAGATATAATGTTGCAAGTGGGGTGTAATAACGGATAATTTGGATATGCCTCTGTAATTACTTGTATTCGATTTATTTCCTTTCTTATGAAGGGGAATAGCAAATGACTCCTTCCAAATAAGTGGGAAATGAGAAGTTTTCAATGACAAGGTTAACAATTTGTGCAGAGTCCTACACAGAGTTTCAGCACAGTATTTAAGCACGCAGCCTGGAACTCCGTCCGGACCCGGTGAATAGACTGGCTTAACTTTATGGAGATCCAAAAGAAGAGAGCTTTCGCTTAACCTCGGACAAAAAATTAAGTTTGACTTAAATATGGCATTTGAATAAGACGGATTTGGACGGGATGAAACAGAATATGTTGTCTGGAAAAACTGGGCAAATAGATCGTCGATTGCCTGATCAGAATTTGCCGTAGAGTTTTCGAATGATAGCGATGCAGGGTAACAGGCTGATTTACGCTTAGTGTTAACAAAATTATAAAACCGTTTTGGATCTTGTGAAAATTGGACCCTACAACGAGTCAGATAGCTTTTATAACACCGGGCGTTTAGCACGGTAAAATTTGACTGAGCCCTTAGGTACCGAGAGAAGGCAGATTGTGAACCGCACATTTTAAATTTATTGAAAAGTCTGTTCTTAATATTTTTTAGGTGTGACAACTCTTTATTAAACCATGGAGGTTTATTTGAAATTAACGGATAGTATAACGGAACACACAGATAAAAGAAGGAATTCAATGCATTATCAAAGATATTAACGACCTCAGCCACGTTAGTGCATGAATGAAATTCGGACCAGTCATAGCCGGATATAAAAGTATTTAAAAGATGAAAGTTTGCCTTACGAAAGCAGCGGATTCATTTAACCGACTTTTCGGATTTTTTATTCAGCTCTGTTATTGCGTTAGAGTATGGTGATAAGGATCTTCCGGTTGTGTAAGTGGTGATGTTCTTGATAGGCAAACGCCTTCTGAATTTGAAACAAAACACAAGTCCAGTTAACGTCCTAAGGAGTTCTTAACATGGTTCACTTGGGATAGCGCAATGTCAAGCAAGCCGTCAATAAAATCATGCTGCGCTAAAGGAACTTATCCACCGGTGTAAGACGCGAGTTGTGGATGTATATCGCGGTGAAAAGATCTCTAAAGGAAAACAGAGAAAACATCGGTGTCGACTGGTGGCAAACGACAGTCCGTAGACGGGGGTGTTGGAACACTGACAGAAGCCTGAGTTGCTGGAAGGCGGCATTGTCTATTATGTCCTGAGGCTGGACCAAACATCTCGAATAGACGGAGTAGCAGTAACTGTACTTGGATTCAAGCACTGTCGAGGTGGCCGTGCTGTCGGTGGACGCGGAAAAAAGATCGGAGCAACTTTCATAGCTCTTCTCCACCTTTTCCCACAAAGCCCGGATTTGGTCCCAATGGACTTGGCACATGCCAGGGGAAAGTCGTTCTGGTTCAGCGACGCTCGGAGTATGAATTTCCGCTTGAAATTGGATAACCCGGTCTGTTGTGGCAATAAACTTTTTGAGGGCGATGCCATCTTGGACACCTACCGAGAAATCCTTGACGGGGGACCGGGGATAGTCTCGACGCCCTTGGAATGGCAATGCCAGCCTTTGGCGTTAATTGAGACGGGACCTGTCCAAACGGATAGATGGGATCGACCTCGGTTTCTTGTCGTCTCCCATGGGTATTCTCGGACTCGAACTCTGCGGATCAGCTCTTGTCGACTGACCTGAGCAAGGGGCGTTTCGTTCGGAACGTGAGGATATTCACCGTTAAGCTCTCGGCGCGATCTGTGTCGCCAACGAGTTGGTCGTCGCTGCAATTCAACGAACGACAAAAAAAAAACCCCACAGAGAACGGTCACACTGCTAATTTGTGGGGAGTAGAGAGAACCGTGACATAAAAACAAGAAGAATCGGAAGAAAATATTTGGAAATCGATGAAATGTATTTATTATATATTTTGTTTATATATTTATATATCTTGTTACTCCCTTTGTTGACTTCTGATTTTTTGTTTATTTAAATTTTTACCTTAGTTATTGTTGCCAAATAATTTAATTGTATTTATTTAGTTTTTTTTTTTTTTGGGCTTAGAAAATAAATTTGATCGCAAAAAAAATCAGGAAAAACGCAATAAAAATAAATTAATTAATTACCATAATAATTACCTTTGACGGAAATAATTAAATAATATTTATAATTAAATAATAATTAGAATTATAAATAATTATTTTCGAACGGAGCCGGAACGTTGGAATTAAAACCTTGGCTTGGGTTCGGGAGAAATGTTCACTGGATTATGCCGTCGGCAGCGCAGTGCATGCATGACGGACTCGGGAGAGAGAGAGAAGGGAAAAAACAGCAACAATAATAAAACAGCCGCTGGGGCGGTTAATGCGGAAATTTGAAAAAAAAAACAATCACGGGTGCCGTGTGGATTTGAATTTATTTTATTTTATGTTCCTGTATGTGGAGGCAGAAAATAGTTTTATGTAGATATGGGCACGCATGCGTTTATGGATATGTTGTAAGTGTATCGGTACAGTAGAGCGTCAAGGAGTGGACAAAGCAGATAAAATTATGTGGGCAGAAAAAAAAACACAAGACAAATAAATTTCTCGACAGCGGCGGACTGTTCGGCGAACGGGGAAACTCCCGAAATGAGTTCAAGCCGAGTGGCTGATATTAGTTATGCCTTTTTATTTTCCACCACATAATTTCACTTTTTGTCGTATTTCTTTTTTCTCGGAGGCATAATTGCACTGCACTATGTACACAAGTTGTCACCCGCGTGTGTACAACGGGGAACGAAAAAAAACGGGAAGGAGTATGGCGACGCACAAAGCGGAGACGGAACATTTTTTTGGAATTGAAGGAATGTTAAATTTTTCGACTGCCGTTGTGTCGGAATAACTCGGACGTGGAGTTGACACGAAAAAAAATGATCGTACTGCAGTGTGAACGAAATTCAATGTTCGAAACACTGCTAAAGACCGGCAGCGAGAGGGGGTCGGAAAATGCTCGTACTTATCTTTTTTGCGGAAAAATCACCGGAGCTGCTAGTCGAATGACATGAAGGATATCCTTATCCGGCTCGAAGGACCAAAATGTTGTAGGGGGCGATCCGGCCACAAAAAAGACTCTTGAAGGCACAAAAAAATTCCTACGGCTCAAACGCAAAAAGGGAGACGACATTAATAAGTCGGGGGCGTCGTGGTGTAATTCAATGTGTTTGCTTTATTCGGCTGCATACATGAGACTAAAACTTAAACCTAAAGCCGCTCCCGCCCGCTTTACTCCGCTGAAGCTAAAGCGGGAGATCGGCAGCAGCCGTCCGAGGATCCGAAACCCGAAGCTCTCACTCCGGAGCGTGGACGTTGCGAGAAGCGAGCGAGGGAGTGCAAGAGGGGCGAGAGCGAAAGTTTTGAAAGCTTAGTGAGCAGCGGCGATGCAGTGGGCCACTGACCTAAACAAATATTACCAAATTCCAAAGAACAACAAAAAAAATTAAAAACAACATAGCTATAATATTTTTGAATTGTTTTTTCCGATTGTTCCTATGGGAGCTATATGATATAGTCGCCCGAAGGAGACATCTCCGACCCTATAAAATATATATATTCTTGATCAGGATCGCGTCCTGGGTTGATATAAGCATGTCCGCCTGTCCGTCTGTCTGTTTCTACGCGAACTAGTCTCTCATTTTTAAAGGTATCGAATTGAAAGTTTGCACAAACCCTTCGTTCCTTTGCAAGCAGTATATAAGTCGGAACGGCCGGAATTTTTTCTGATTTAGTTTTTTTATGATTAAGTTTTGACCGTGACTCTACTATTATCTTCTACCTCCTCTGGTTTGAATCGATGTTTATCTTTGTTCTTGATCTGTTTATTGGAGACATAGACAGTGACCCCCTGATTATATTGTAACGGCTTATTTCTGTTTTTATTGTGCCTATCGGTTGACATTTTCTGTTTATGCAGGAGTAACCCCCTTATGCCTTCCTGCGTCTGTTCATTAAAATTGGTCAGTCCCTGATAATTTAATCTGGAAGTTCTATTGAGGAAGATGTCGACTGGTTTCCGGTTCGTCACCGAATGGACAGAGTTGTTATATCTGTCTATGGCAATAAAAACCAACTCGGTTACTTTCAGGTTACGGTTGTCGTTTTTCAGACGCCGGTATATTTCAAAAAAGATTGAGGGGAATCTTTCAACCTGGCCGTTCACTTATCTCTTATGAGAGGGTGTGTAATAAACGGTTATTCCGAGAGATTGTAAGTTGAGAACTGTGGGGCAGAGTGGACCGCTTTCATTGTCTGATACTATTGTTTCTGGTGCTGTGAAATAATGCAGAACTTCGGCCAGCCTCTCGCAGAGATGGACTGCCGACTTTGATTCTATCGGGAAAAGTTTAGCAAATTTTTAATTTATCGATGCAAGTCTGGAATTTGAGATTTTCTATCGTAAAAAGGTCAATGTGTAGGATTTCGCATGGGTAATTAGTGATACGGGTTAGTTGCAATTCCGGCTTAGCTGGGTGCCTATCATACTTAAACATTTTACAAGCCCAGCAAGAAGAAACCAACGATCTAATGCGGTTGACCATTTTGGGAAAATAAAATTTTTCCAAGATCTGTAACTTCATCTCTTTTGGATTTCTGTGGGCCCTAGAATGCACCGTATTTATTATTCTACTCGTAGCTACTTCGTCCGCTACATTAGTTACCTACCTTTGCATAATGCGAAGTTTGTACGCCGGGAAGTTCTCCCGGTAGCTCTCAGGAATTTGTATGCCATTAATTATTAATGGCTTCAAGTATTTCATTAGTGTATAATCAATGGGGATCAAGTGACGGACGTAGCCCGTGTGTGGAGTTTCGCAAGAATATTCCAGCCTATCTGGGTCAAAGACAAGTGGATTCCTAAACACGTTAATCGGGGCTTCCACGACAGGAATTAAGTTCAATGCGTCTTGAATCGCACTGTGAACCATATCAACGGAGTCCGTTGTTGAGGATGTGTCGGCATTGAGGTAGTTTACATTCGACACGATGCGAGAAAGAGCATCAGCAACCACATTGGATTTGCCCAGCTTGTAAATAAGCTCGCAGTCGTATTCTTCTATGCGCGCTTTCCAGCGTTTCAACTTAGCATTATAGTTCCGATTGCCTAATGAAAAGGTTAGGGGTTGGTGATCGGCGTAAGCTTTAATTGACGCGGCGCCATAGAGATAGGATCGTAAATTATCGAGGGCCCATACTATCGCCAGCATTTCTTTACTGCGTAGTTTTCCTCCGTTTTGTTCGGCGCGAAGATTACGCCAGTGAGACTCGTAGTCTTTACTAAAGACAATAGTAACGTCGATGTATACGTAACAAATTTTACCAATATGCTCTCGCAATAGGTCGTCGATCATTCTTTGGAAAACAGACAGGGCGTTTTTCAACCCGAATGGCAGGCGCAGAAACTCGTATTTCCCGTTCCGGGTAAATAATGCAGTTTTGGGTATGTCGGATTCCTTCATGTGAATCTGGTGGACCACGGACGTTAAGTCAAGAGTGGTCTTTTTTGGGACTACCCATACCGGGGAATTGTAGGGGCTCTTGGAGGGCCTGATTTATCCCTCGCGCAGGAGCTCGTCGACCTGATTTCCTACTTCTCCTCTTATGTTCGCGGAGTAAAGGGTACCTTTTTGAATATATGTGTTCCTAAGTATTTGTTCGGATTTCAGCTCGAACATTTGTATCGACGGCCTCGCCCGCCGAGAGTGGCTCAAAAATAGTGGAGAATTTACTGGGTGTTGGCTGTCGACACTAACCATACAACATATAGACTGGTCGCGGACGTTGCGAGAAGCGAGCTAGAGAGCGCAAGAGGGGCGAGACCGAAAAATCGGAGCGCTCAGTGAGCAGCGACGATACAGTGGGCCACTGACCTAAATATATGTATGCGTGTTCATGCAATCTCATACAGGGATTTCATAATAAAAATAAGAATAATGTTATAATATATTTTTTAATATTTCAGCATAAATTTAATTTTGGTTTACAAATTCAAATTGGTGGTAGCAGTGAAATGTTTTGCATATATGTATGTATTCCAATTAATATAAATTAATCTAATGAGATAGGAACAGGGCATATCGCACTTGGTGTCACTTAAACATCGACTGCTCTTAAGTGGTTGAGAAAACTTCAAGCCAAATCAGCTTTGGTTGTTGTTCTGCGAGCGGATGGTCCCTGCACAACCGACGATTGTATTTTAGGAGAGCGGCCAGAAGCAAAAACAGCTGTTTCGCCGCTCGAAAAGAACATAGCATACGAAAATTATCCTTTTTATAACAATAACAAAATTGGATAAATAAATTTGTACATTGTTTTAGTTTTCGATAGATTAAATATATTTAAAATCATTAAAAGCTTACTTCTTGATTTAAAATAGTAATACAAATTAAAAAAAATCACTTCGAATATTTTTTGTCTGTACTTTATATTGATTAAACAATTTGTTATTTTCCAAGATTCAAATTATACAATTATTTTCATTAAAATATTATTTAAATAAAAAATGCAGATTTGTATATTTGTTCCATTTAAAAACTACTATTTAACACAGGTGTACACATACTTGTATGTATGTATATTTATCGGTAACTAATTCGAGCGGCGACTTTTAAGAATAAACATACATACAAATATATACAACTAGATCATTAAATAACAAAATAAAACAAAATTACACTGCGATTAAAAAAAAATCAACCAAAGATCATTAAACATAACATTCAAAACAAGTGTCCTAAAAAGAGCAAACAAAAAACAACCCAAACAGCTGTTTTTGTTTCTGGCCGCACTGTCGCAGAACAACAACCAAAGCTGATTTGGTTTGAAGTGCTTTAAGTGACGCCGACTGCGTTATGCCCTGTTCCTATCTCAGTATATTGATTTCTATTAATTGGAATACATACCTATATGCAAAACATTGTACTGCTACCACTGATTTGAATTTGTAAACCAAAACTTAATTTATGCTGAAATATTAAAAAATGTATTATAACATATAATGTTCTTATTTTTATCATTAACTCAATAGTGGATACGCCCATATTGTTAGGGTACACATTATGAAAAGTAGCAAAAGACAAAATATTCTTGCTGCATCAAATTGAAATAAGAGCACACATGCACCCCTGTATGAGAATGCATTAACACGCATACATATAAAGGACAATTCAAGCGCAGCCGCAACCTTCTTCAAAATGCGCCTCTCTGCGACTGGACGACCGAACTCGTGTATTCGTTGTATGAAATGACCAGTCTATATGTTTTAAGTAAATACTGTCGATTAGCGAATGGACATTCAAGGAAGGCATGGCAAATAGCGGAATTTTTACTCCTGGTGCTATTGTTAAAGAATCGTTTTTGCTATCAATAATGCCATGGAAGGCAGTTAAACCTGGAAGAACAAAGAAGGTGACCGGAGAGTCATTGCCTATGGGGCTGAAGAATGGTCCGGTTAGTTGATACGTTATTTTTATCTCCCCTCCAGCGGATTGAACCGGGAGAAGAGTAGTTAGATTGGGGCCAAGAGTACTTTTAACGGTAAGGCTGAGAGGATGAAAACTTATTAGAGTAAGTAACATGGTTCATTGAGAACAGATTCTGCAACTCTAAATAGATTGCGTAGGCCTCTGTCAAATTTTTTGGGCCGCGAATTACTAGTAGCTTAGAGAGGTCAGCGCTCAGGCCTCTAATGAAAACATCCAAGGCTCTGTCCCTATAAGTTTCGACCACCGCACTAAGAATTTCTGGGCTTTGGTTACCGTTTTTAAGGCAGCGTATTATCAGGGCAAAATTAGTATTTATTCCTGAGTAAAGGCTTCCACGGTCTTCGCCCCCTGAGTCATTTGACCCATCTGGTATTCTAGTGTGCGCAGATCTCGCTTATCGGCGTAATGGAGCATTAGGACGCGTTTTATCTCGGGCCAATCGTCTTCTGCCACGTTGTATGTCTGGGCGTTTCCCCTAATCTTCTGCCTATATTTTGTATTTTTGCAACACTATAACGCCCGTGAATTGAAACCACGATATCCTTTTGCGATCGTAAATAAGCCGGTGACATAACATATTTTATAAGGCTATTTTTATTAATCATTTTTTCTCTCGTTTATTATCTTTATTTGGAATCGACTGCGAACATATCTTTTTATTATTTCTTTTGCACTATTTTTATACCCTTGCAGAGGGTATTATAATTCCAGTCAAAAGTTTGCAACGCAGTGAAGGAGACATCTCCGAAACTATAGAGTATATATATTCTTGATCAGCATCACCAGGAGAGTCGATCTAGCCATGTATGTTTGTCCGTCCGTCCGTCAGGATGTCAGTCTGTCCCAAAAGTTGTCTTTCTATTGCAGGTAGTATATAAGTCGGAACGAGCCGGATCGGGTGACTATATCATATAGCTCAACATAGGAATAATCGGAAAAAAAATCAAAAAAATTATTACTTTGTTGTTTTTAATTTTTTTTTCTTTAGGATTTGATAATATTTAAATATTATTTAATTACGGTTATAAAATTAAAATCGGACAACAATATTGTATAGCTGCCATAGAAACAATGGCAAAATGCAGCGAAAAATCGACATAGCTTCATTGTTTTTAGTAATAAGGGCATTCAAAACAAAAAAAAAAAAAAGTAATCGATTTTTTATAACTGCAAGGGTTTATAAACTTTCGGCTTGCCGAAGTTTCCCTCCTTTCTTGTTTATTTTTATTTCAATTTTATTTTTGAAAAAAAAACATTTTTTACATGTACTTCTCATAGAAGGTTTCTCTCACTTTTCTGACACACGCAACACACACAATTCACTTCCCACCTTTCATTATCCTAGGGTTCTCCGTCGCTTAATGGAGAGGTCCGCCAGTTAAGTCCTTTCAAAGGACACATGTCCTTGTCAGGACTGTTTTTTTTTTATTAGAAATATATTTCCATTATGTCGTGGTATTCCTCCTTGGCTGCATCAGCTTGTCGTTGCCGGTTGGCTTGTTGATTGTCCTTCGCTGGCATAAGAGGGGGCCTCCCCCTCACACTTGTTGAATTTGCTGTCGTTGTCCTGGGCCTATGGGCTCAGGCGGTACCGGTGCCGTTCATCGCACAGGTTGTTTACTATTGTTGCTGCGCCGGCGTCCAGGGTCCTCCGCAGTCCGGTCGGGATCGTTTTTCCAGTATCGAAAGCTATATAGCTCTTACTGTTAATTTTGGTATTTAATTTATTAATTGTTTACAATGGCAGGAATATATCTCCCTTGGTTTATAAGTGCGGGGCTTTTTTTTTTTTTTAATTTGTTCCTTTTAGAACTATAATTCTTTTTGTAGCTTGCATGCCTCGTCCCATTTAGGGGGTGCACTTAACGCTGCTCTAATTTCGGCTATTCTACGGAATATTTTTTTCCGCAAGCCTTCCCTTCTTTGTGGTTTCATTGATATCTTTTTATTTACATTTATTAAGTTGCCACTCTGCACTTACATTAAGAAGAAAAGCCCTGGTCAACAAAATTGTTGCGGTGGTTGGGGACGGAAATGTTCATGTTGTTCGGATTACTAAAGGGAATATTCACGAAACCAAGGTTCCGACCAAATCCGAAGAACATTTCCGAGCCGTGTCTAAATACCTTGAAAAAACTACTTTACGTAAAAAGCAAAAAGCAGCAAGGGCTTGTAAGTTGTACTAAAGGGGAACGAGCCCGACGTAACCACCAATGAAGTTATCGATGCCCTCAAAGAACATGGTTTTTCTACAAAGAACGTTAGTAACATGATTAACATAATTATCGAAATTACGATACAGATAGAGACGCACCCCACAAACAATTACAATTTCCAATTAAAAGCCTACACCTTCTTCCGAACAGATCATCCAGACGGTAAAACCCCGGTATCCTAATCATGGATGGTATCAAACACCATTTTCACGAAAGGTTTGGAACTAATTACTTGCAGGCCACGACTATCAAAGTGAAGTCAGATAGCGGACCCCTTTCCTTAGCCGCTGTGTACTGCCCACCTCGCTTTACAATTACTGAAGGACAATGAATGGATTTTTCCAACTTCCAACCGAAAAAGGCTCCGGGCAGTATCCTAATAACACCAAAAATCCTATTGAGGCTAGTTGTAAACTCTTCATTGGGATCATACGTATCGGCTAAAATCCGAGCAAATGGAAAAAATCTACTACCACAATGATACCGTAGTACGGAAAATACCACACAACTCCTTCATCCTACAGACCAAAAAGTTTATTATTGTGTCTGTCTAAATTGTTCGAAAAATGCCTTCTTACACGCATAATACCATATCTGGAACACAATGTTATCCCCACACATCAATTTGGCTTCCGTCAAAGACATGGTACAATCGAACAAGTTAACAGAATAACAACAGAAATCCGCATTGCTTTTGAGAATCGGGAATATTGCAGCGCAATATTCCTCAATGTATCTCAAGCCTTCGATCGAGTCTGGCTCGATGGCCTCATGCTTAAGATCAAAATACACTTGTCTCATAAACTACTTGAGTCGTATCTCAACAAAGTCTTTGCAATAAAGTGCAACACAACGACATCCAACGACTGCATTATCGAAGCTGTTCTACTCTGTTCGTCCTATATACAGCGGATATTCCTATGAACGAGGAGCTAACAACATCTACGTTCGCTGACGTCACAGCAATCCTAAGTCGCTCGTGGTGCCCACGCCGAGCAACAACACAACTAGCCAATCACCTCATCGTCGTTGAGAGGTGGCTATCTGATTGGCGTATTAACAAAAATGTAAAAAAATAACATTTACTCTCAACGGGCAAACACTCCCTCCACTATCATTAAATAGTACTCCGATTCCCCAATTCCACCTCGACAAACGACTAACCTGGAGAAGACACATCGAATGCAAGAAACTACATCTAAAACTAAAAGCCAGCAGCTTACACTGGATATTAAACATTCAATCGCCTCTGCGTCTGGACTACAAGGTCCTGCTCTACAACTTACTTTCAAGCCTACCTGGACATATGGCTCCAGCTATGGGGGAACGCGAGCAGCAGTAACATTGACATCATACAGCGCTCACATTCGAAAATCCTGAGGACTATCACTAGGGCAGCTAAAACATCCACAGAGACCTCGGCATTCTTGCAGTAAAAGATGAAATTGACAAACAAAGGACGACCTACAAGCAAAAACTCTCCGTGTACCCCATCTCGCAAGAGGCTTGTCTCGGGTTTCCAGCAGAACCCGCCTTTAACGCAACGACCTTCCAACCCAGCAATAAATCTTTGGGCCGCATTACTAAGTACCAGTCATATGACTGTAAGTTAAATTACTATAAGATTTGATACACTTATTGTTAGTATCCAAATGGAGAAGATTCAACAAATCAATACCAAAGCAATTAAACAACAATTAAATTTTAAGACTATAAAAATAAATAGACTATTCTTGCAGAGGGTATTATAATTTCCGTCAAAAGTTTGAAACGCAGTGAAGGTTACATTTCCGACCCTATAAAGTATATATATTCTTGATCAGCATCAATAGGAGAGACGATCAACAGGCAAACATGCCCTCCACTATCATTGAATAGTACTCCGATTCCCCAAGTCAACGATGTAACGTATCTCGGCGTCCACCTAGACAGACGACTAACCTGGAGAAGACACATCGAATGTAAGAATCTACATATATAACTAAGAGCCAGGAGCTTCCATTGGATATTAAACATTCGATCCCCCCTGCGTCAGGACTACAAGGTCCTGCTCTATAACTCTACTCCCAAGCCTATCTGGACATATGGCTCCCAGCTATGGGGGAACGCGAGCAGCAGCAACATTGACATCATACAGCGCGCACAATCGAAAATCCTGAGGACTATCACTGGGGCACCGTGGTATATTCGCAACCAAAACATCCACAGAGACCTCTGGATTCTCGCAGTAAAAGATGAAATAGACAAACAAAAGACGACCTACAAAAAAAACTCTCCGTGCACCCAAATCATCTCGCAAGAGGCTTGTCTCGGATGTGCAGCAGAACCCGCCTACAACGCAACGACCTTCCAACCCAGCAATAATACTCAGGGCCGCATTACTTAGTACCAGTCATATGACTGTAAGTTAGATTACTATACGATTTGTTACACTTATTGTTAGCATCCGAAAGAAGAAGATTCAATAAATAAATCATCACTCTACTCACTCTGAATTTCGGGTTTTGTAATGTGGTCCAATTACATTCTCCAATGCAGGATTTAGAAAGTCAACCTACAGGTTGAATATATCTTTGTTGAATAATTTTTAATTCTCTAGTGACCAATTCTGAGGTGTATTATTTCTTCATGTACGAATCCCAGTTGGTGCAGTTCAACGTTTGGCTGAAGCATTCGATCTGGTAATACTCTGTTAAAGACTCGAAGAATAAATGAACAAATACGAAAAATCCGCTGGACCGATGAAATATTTTAGATTACGGTGATATAAACTTGCTATATAAGCCTAACTTTTAACAGCCAAGTAAGGGGCGCACGCCATTTCGTAAGTAACTGGTGAAGTTGATACAATTTGGAGTCGTCTCTCCACAAGATAAGCTGGTATTTGCGATCCGCGCAATGTAAAAGTATTACAATACATTTTCGAAATATCTGCGGTTAGCGCATATATGTGCAATCAAAGAGACAAAAGAGTCACTATATGACGGGAGGAAGAAGTTTTTGCCGAGGCATCAAGCATTGAGCATATAGAAACGCCTTTCCTAGCTGCTTCGCGAATATTCGGACGTTGATGCACTATGATCAGCGCAAACAAGTGGCCCTTACGACACCAAGCAGTGCTTGTTACGCGCGGAGCCTAATAGGCGCAAAAACGAGATCGCGAGAAGTTAAAAGCACAATGTAGAAGCGGACAGACTAAGATTACAAATACGTACGAGACTAATACTAATACTAATTTTGTGCTAGGTAAGATAAAATTAATGATTTTAGGCTTGGCAAAGAGTCGGTAGTAGAAATAATGTGGTATAGTCTATTATAGTCGTTACACAGTACTCTAAACGGTTCATGCATATCAAAGTTAGATCTACAAATATTTAATGTAAGAGGAACATAGTTCCTGGTAATTCTATTAGGCACGGAGAAGCTTATGCGACCCAGTAACTCGGGACTCTCCACATCCCCGTGAATAAGTTTATAGATAAAAGTTGTGCCAAGCATCGTTCTACGGTTTACTAAGGATGGTAGATTAATTAGGAGAAGTCTACTAGAGTAGGATGGTAAAATAAGGCTTGCATTCCAGTTAAGGCCCCGTAGAGCAAATAATAAAAAGTTCTTTTGCACAGACTCTATCCGGTCTATATGTACACCATACTGAGGACTCCAAACTGCAGAACAGTACTCCAGGATTGGACGGACTAGTGAAATGAAGAGAGTCTTTGTAACATAGGGATCATCGAATTCCTTTGACCACCTTTTAATAAATCCAAGTACTCCCCTGGCTTTATTCACCATAGAAGTAATATGGTCACAAAACTTAAGTTTAGGGTCAAGGAGGACGCCAAGGTCATCGACATGCGTAATTCTAGACAACGCGCAACCACCCAGCGTATACGTTGCATATTGTGGGTTCACCCGAAAAAATGTCATTACTTTGCACTTAGCGCTATTTAAATCCAAAAGATTTTCACAACACCATGTTTGAAAAGCGTTTAGGTCAGATTGTAAGTCTGAACTGCTAGAAATTTCGTTATATTGCAGGCATAACTTAACGTCATCTGCGTACATAAGGACACGCGACTTTGTCAAGACTAGAGGGAGATCGTTTATAAATAAAGTAAAAAGAAGTGGGCCAAGGTGGCTTCCTTGTGGGACGCCTGAAGTAACTCGGATCAAATCAGAGATCGAGTTTTTAAAGAGGACTCGTTGAGTCCTACCACTCAGATAACTTGAGATCCATGTTAGAAGATCACATGGAAACCCTAATAAGTCTAGCTTTAATACAAGTAGCGAGTGATTTACTGAATCAAACGCTTTACTAAAGTCAGTGTAAACTACGTCAGTCTGCATGTTCTTTCTAAAGCCATTTATTATAAAAGACGTTAGCTCCAAGAGGTTTGTCGTCGTAAATCTTCGCCTTATAAAACCATGTTGACATGGAGATATAATCGATCTACAAAGATGTTGCAAAAGGGGTGTAATTGTGTTTTCGAAAAGCTTTGGGATGGCGGATAATTTGGATATGCCTCTGTAATTACTTGTATTGCATTTATTTCCTTTCTTATGAAGGGGAATGACAAATGACTCCTTCCAAATAAGTGGGAAATGAGATGTTTTTAAAGACAAGGTAAACAATTTGTACAGAGGTCTACACAGAGTTTCAGCACAGTACCTCAGCACGCAGCCTGGAACTCCGTCCGGACCCGGTGAATAGACAGGCTTAACTTTATGAAGATCCAAAAGAAGGGAGCTTTCGCTTAACCTCGGACAAAAAATCAAGTTCGACTTGGGTATGGCATTTGAATAAGACGGATTTGGACGGGATGAAACAGAATATGTTGTCTGGAAAAACTGGGCAAATAGATCGTCGATTGCCTGATCAGAATTTGCCGTAGAGTTTTCGAATGATAGCGATGCAGGGTAACAGGCTGATTTACGCTTAGTGTTAACAAAATTATAAAACCGTTTTGGATCTTGTGAAAATTGGACCCTACAACGAGTCAGATAGCTTTTATAACACCGGGCGTTTAGCACGGTAAAATTTCACTGAGCCCTTAGGTACCGAGAGAAGGCAGATTGTGAACCGCACATTTTAAATTTATTGAAAAGTCTGTTCTTAATATTTTTTAGGTGTGACAACTCTTTATTAAACCATGGAGGTTTATTTGAAATTAACGGATAGTATAACGGAACACACAGATAAAAGAAGGAATTCAATGCATTATCAAAGATATTAACGACCTCAGCCACGTTAGTGCATGAATGAAATTCGGACCAGTCATAGCCGGATATAAAAGTATTTAAAAGATGAAAGTTTGCCTTACGAAAGCAGCGGATTCATTTAACCGACTTTTCGGATTTTTTATTCAGCTCTGTTATTGCGTTAGAGTATGGTGATAAGGATCTTCCGGTTGTGTAAGTGGTGATGTTCTTGATAGGCAAACGCCTTCTGAATTTGAAACAAAACACAAGTCCAGTTAACGTCCTAAGGAGTTCTTAACATGGTTCACTTGGGATAGCGCAATGTCAAGCAAGCCGTCAATAAAGTCATGCTGCGCTAAAGGAAGTAAAATGTTAGAGTTTTTGTCAGGGGACCATGTCGCACTAGGTATATTAAAATCACCTAATACAATTAACTGATCTCGATCCGACAGTTTTTTGGAAATGGACTGAATAACGGAAAGGTGATTTGCGTAAATAGGGAACTCAGATGATGGTGGGATATATGAACAAGTAATATATACAAAACTACCGGGAAACGATAATTTTATACCTAGGAATTCGATGTCATAAAATTCTTCGAAAGTTAGTAATTCAGACGAAAAGGTGGAGTCGACAGCAATCAGGACTCCACCTCCCCGTCTGGACTGACGATCAAGCCTATAAATTGTGTACTTACCTGGGAGAATTTCGGAGCTAAGAATATCCGGCCTTAACCAGGTCTCTGTACATACCATAATATTATATGGGAAAGAAAAACTATCCGAGTACAATTTAGTCAGCTTACTAAGTAAGCCTCTTGTATTCTGATAGCAAAAGAAGAAAAGAGGAGGCTAGTTTTTTGGGACAGAGGAGGATGTGGAGGGCGCTGGGGATGGTTCTTTAATGGTGTTTTCCATTTCCCCTGCACTATTTTTTTTTTCTCTTAGCTTCGTACTCTTTTACAAATATGCCCTCGGGCCAGAAACTGGTGGAACACACAGATGCAAAAAGAGCACAAGGAATACCAATCTTAAATGATGATACTTTCCTAGCATAAGAAAATTTAAATTGTTCGACCTTCAAATCATCAACTTGGATTTTGTTACGGATATAAGCCGTAATATCCAGTGATGAGAGGTCTGGGGCGACCCGTGAAACAAATACATGTTTTAGCTGGGGCACCCGAACACAAGTAACCGTTTTTGGTACAACACATGCAACCCTTTTTGGTACTACAGAATATGTATCTGTACTACCAGTATCGGCCGGTAATCCGGACGTTAAGTCTACATGAGGTGTTGGGGCCACTACTTTATTTTGATCGGACAGAGCGGAAGTACCTAGCGGAGCCACATCGATTCCAGCAACTTCGGATACCGAATCACTTTTTGCCCCCGATCTTAGTACCATTTGAGTGGCGCCTAAGATTGGCAGCTGAGCTGGAGTCGAATCGCGGGCAGCAGGTTGCACAGCACCTGCCGTAGAATGCCCACCGACCGCGACTTTTTTGCGCTTTGGGGAATCGGGCTCAGCTAGCATGCGGCTAGTGAGCTGAGATTCAAGCGCCACGAGCAGGTCCGTATTTTTACGGCAGTTCCGGATTAATTCCGTAACACTGCTTTTTGTGAGCCGCCTAATAGTTATTGCCTGGTTCTCGTATACAATGCATTCATCGCAGTAGTAGCGCAGGCCACTCCTCTTATCGATGGCATCACGAACCAGGCCAGAATAGCCAAGACACTTTGCGTGATAAATTTTATCACATGTATGGCAAGGAATACTTTGCTGTCCAGCCGAGATAACTTTCTTGCAATTTTTTAATGAACAGAAAGCCATTTTCGCTGACCACGGACCACTGTGCACTATAGCGGACAAAAAAATCGAAAGCGCTCAAGAACTTTTTAATGAGAGATCAAGCAGAGCGGGCAATAGAAAACAATAACAACAAACCAGCACCGAATTAAATTATGATAAAAACTTTTTGTTTACTAAACACAAGTTAATCACGATGCACTCGCGAAGCGAACGGAAAGTTGTTAGAAAACACTTAAAGGTGTAGCTACGATGAAGAGATTTAAGTAAACCCCGGTGGTTTCAATAAGAAAAATGAAAATTCGGAGCGCAAAACAAAAACACGACCGTTCTCTGTGAAGAAATGCCTAGTGTTTTTGGATCTGCCTTGAACTTCAATGCGATCATTACCTAATACTTGGGCATTTAGATTGTAAAAGTATTTAGTTCTTCGATTTGCCAAAATCTTTGCAATGCTTGATTAAGAGAATTTGTTGTTATAAATGCAACTATCTGGTTCTTGCAGTTCTCTACCAACTATTCAGTCTAACGTGGTGTTCACTAGACAAGGCAGCTCTTGGCCGAGTGATACCTTGCCCCCTAACAGGAAATCATCTTCTGAGGCTTAAACACCAGTGGGTCTGCCAAATCTAGTCCTTCAGGTATGTCCTAGCCTCTGGTGGACACAGGATGGTGCAAAGAGATAGTTTTTGTTACTGCAAATTGCGGTGACCAATTATTTGCTGAGACTCCAGACTTGACTGTTGTGGACACTAAAAATCGTAGCTGCGTGTGGACGTCGGATATGCCAGACACTTCATGTTTGAAACGATGGAATTTAAGCTGAAGACGTTTGGATAATTCTTCTGTTATAAAGATTATTTCTGAACAAAAATCCAGAAGTGTGCGAGCTGGATGAAATAGGCCAAACTTCATATAAGACACAATTTTGATTGCCTGATGAAGTTGGATCTGTTTTTCGTCTGTGCTAAGTGCCAAACCAGATAAGCAGCTGAGTAAGTAAATAAATTTATTAATTGTTGGAATTGAGGCGTCATTATGAACCATGTAAGTAAACAAGGACATTAAACGTTTGTACTCACAGTTCTTATCATCAAGCGAAAGAATTTCAAAGGATTGATGCATTTTTCTTTAAAACAGCGTCACAATGATGTTGGTAGAAAACTTGCGAAGAAATGTCGCTAGTGTAGTTATCCGGTGCTCAAAACAACCAAATTCTTGCCAAAGAGTATTGATGACTAGCTCCTTCTTTACCCTGTATTGAGTGTAAGACTGTTTTATTTGGGTAATTGATGACTAGCACCGCGCTAGGTTAGAAGGCTTAAACTTAAGGGGTTACAACGCTGTAGAATTTTCAAAAAATTGTTTAACTATCCTGGAATGCGGAGAAAAAAATTTATGGCGAAAAAAAATTGAAAAAAAAATTGAAAAAAATTATGGCGTCTCAGGGCGCCGGCCATATCGCCGCCATTTTGAATTTTTTTTTATAAAAAAATTATTTTGTGCACTTCAATACTTCAAAAAAAAGGGTTGCAGTGATGTAACCCCTTAAGCGAGGATATACTGTCTTTTGCCAGTCATTGCCATTCTATCACGGTCTCCAAAATGTTTAGGAAAAAAACCTTTAAAGGAATAAGTAAAATAAGTGCTTTGAACTGTTCTTTTCGGCCTTTTATTTTTTACTGACTTAATAAAGTTCTTATGTGCTCTTTATCAGCATGGGAGAATATTTTAACGGCAAATACAGAGCGATTCTTAGGATGTTACTATATGATCTTAACATTCAACAAAAAAGGAAAGCTAACTTCGGGCGGAGCCGAAGTTGATATACCCTTGCAGAATACTCTGTAAATTATATGCTCCAAAATTATTCATATGATGCATTCTTAATACTCATAAAAAATCCCAACTTCCTAACTTTAAAAACACCAAAGTTATGGCATTTTCGATCAATCAGTTATATGGCAGCTATAGGATATAGTCGGCCGATCCTTATGAACTTTGGTAGGTCGGATTAATTGGCCAAAAATAAAACCCATAGAAAATCCCAATTTCCTAACTTAACAAACACCAAAGTTATGGCATTTCAGATCAATCAGTTATATGGCGGCTATAGGATATAGTCAGCCGATCCTTATGAAATTTGGCAGGTCGGATTGATTGGCCAAATATAAAACCGATAGAAAATCCCAACTTCCTAACTTTACAAACACCAAAGTTATGGCATTTCCGATCAATCAGTTATATGGCGGCTATAGGATATAGCCGGCCGATCCTTATGAAATTTGGTAGGCCGGATTAAGTGGCCAAATATAAAAGCCATAGAAAATCCCAACTTTCTATCTTTACAAACACCAAAGTTATGGCATTTCCGATCAATCAGTTATATGGCAGCTATAGGATATAGTCGGCCGATCCTTATGAAATTTGGTAGGTCGGATTGATTGGCCAAATATAAAACTCATAGAAAATCCCAACTTTCTAACTTTACAAACAGCAGAGTTATGGCATTTCCGATCAATCAGTTATAAGGCAGCTATAGGATATAGTCGGCCGATCCTTATGAAATTTGGTACGTCGGATTGATTGGCCAAATATAATACCCATAGAGAGTCCCAACTTCCTAACTTAACAAACAGCAGAGTTATGGCATTTCCGATCAATCAGTTATATGGCAGCTATAGGATATAGTCGGCCGATCCCGGCCGTTCCGACTTATATACTGCGTGCAAAGGAAAGAAGGGTGTGTGCAAAGTTTCAATACGATATCTTTAAAACTGACAGACTAGTTCGCGTAGAAACAGACAGACGGACAGACAGACGAACAGACGGACATGGCTATATCAACTCAGGAGGTGATCCTGATCACGAATATATATACTTTATAGGGTCGGAGATGTCCCCTTCACTGCGTTGCACACTTTTGACCAAAATTATAATACCCTCTGCAAGGGTATAATAATTCAATTCTCCCAAACAGCATTGATGATCCCAAACTTCCATGCTATGTCCTCAATAAAGTTCGCACAAACGGAAGCCGTGTGAACTTAGACTTTCTTCGCTAAAGCCTAGTACTCGGATCGAAAAACGACACAAATTTGGGTTTCTCTTTTTTCTAAATAATTAAAAAAGCTAATTTACAAATATTTATATAAATTTAATTTATATTATTATAATAATTTTATATAATGTTATTATAATACGTATAATATAAAAATACCACATATTTTTTAATCCATATATTTAACTTTATTTATATAATAATAAATATAACAAGAGAGAACGCTATAGTCGGGTGCCCCGACTATCAGATACCCGTTACTCAGGTAAAGGGAGTGCGAGGGAGATGGAGATAGAAACTTTGATCACGCATAACTTTTTAACGAATGGTCCGATTTGAAAAATTTCTTCTACATTTCGATAGGCATTGATAAACACAATAAAACTGCATTTTTACTTTTCCGAAATATTAAAATTTTTAAAATCGTATATAAGCGATTGTGGGCGTTAAAGGGGGCGTGGCACCTTTTTGAAATAAACTTGCGCTGCGTAGGAACTCCAAGAATCTGCATGCAAAATGCCAATCTTCTAGCTTTTATAGTTTCCGAGATCTCAGCGTTCATACGGACAGACAGACAGACGGACAGACAGACGGACAGACGGACATGGCTATATCGACTCGGCTAGTGACCCTGATCAAGAATATATATACTTTATAGGGTCGGAAACGCTTCCTTCTAGCTGTTACATACTTTTGCACGAATACAATATACCCTTTTACTCTACGAGTAACGGGTATAAAAATATTCATCCTGTTCAATCGCAAAATTTCTGAGCCTCCTAAAAATCGTTCACAAGTCGCATGCTGAATACCCTAATGTCAATTATTCCAATGTGAAGTCATGTATGAAATAAATTATGTTATTTTTTTATACTTAGATATATTTGGTCATTACTAAAAAATATTATACATTCGAATAATTAGTAAATAAAGTAAATATAAAGGCAATACAAAATAAGTATTTTTAATAATGTTATAATTTTAAAATAAAGAGTATATTTCGACAGCGCGCTGCAGCGAATTTCTTCGCTTGTGAATACATGTGCAAGTTATCCAACCCGTGAAACCAGGCCACTTATGGCTTTTGTAAACAATATTTTCAAACTCTGCATTTGCCTTTGTCTTTGCCTTTGGCTTTGAGGTCCGATCTTGGTTCCCCAACTAAGTTAAACAAATCAAAATTAAAGTAAACATCAGCTTCTGTTCGAAGCCCAATCAATTGCTAATTGAATTTCACAATGAAATGCGACAGTTTCATCTTGAGCGCAAATTAAAATTAAAGTAAACATCAGCTTCCGTTTGAATCCCAATCAATTGCGCCCTTTTGCGTTTCAAGTTCCCACCAAATTGCATCGGTCAGCATAATTGAATTTCACAATGAGATGCAACAGTTTCATCCTAAGCTTTTAATCTAAACATAAATTGAAGTTCTAAAGTTCAAAAAGAAAAGCTCCTGGCCGAGGTTCATTGGATTAGATTTAGAAAAAAAGCGGCAGTCCTATTTTCATCGTGACCGCGATCGGTTGTATAAAACATTAGAAAGTAAAAAGTGTCTTGTATTAAAAGTGTTTAAGAATAAAAGGTTTATCACCAAATAAATATAATAAAAAAAATTGTATTTTTTTAATTCATCGAACAACACAAAATTTAATTGGCGCCCAACGTGGGGCCGCGTCTAAAAAAGTTCCAAAAAATTATTTAATGAAATATAAGTTAAATATAAACGGAGCTCGCGCGGCCAACAACTCTTCATTTTTAGTGGAAAAATTAAAACATCCACCAAACGGCACAACCAAGTGGCAGTGATCGTTAAAAAAAAATTAAATGGAAATTAATAAATGAAATAATCCATTTAAAGGTGAATTTAAAATAAAGGTGGACCAAAATTTTAAACAAAACAATACAAGAACACACAAATACAAATTAAAAAAAAAAAAAAAAAAACAATAAAAAAACCGAAAACGCATTAAAATAAAAAAAAACTGTTTTATCAAACAAGAACTTTCAACAACAAAAAAACAACACGCTGAAACAATAAAATTAAAGAAGGAAGGAAGGCCATTCTCACGCCATTAATCTTCGCTGAATCCAAGAAGGAAGATACCCTCAACATCATAGAAGGAAGACCCCATCGGGACAGTTTCGTGAGGAATTAATTTTCAATAATAACAAAAAATTATTTTGTTTGTTTATTGAGAAAAAATATTTTAAAAAAAAATTAAACATTGATAAAAATAGTAAGTTAAATCGCGAACCTAGATTTAATAATTAATAAAGAAACAATCTGGAAGATTTAATAAATAGCTTTGGTGAATTAAATTTAAAAATGGCATCCGGAGGTTCAGCACCAAATTTTTCTGCAGGTAGTATAGCCACAGCGGGAGGCTTAACAGTGGAATTAATAAATAGATTAATAAATGTTCAGTTGAATGAAGTGACCAGGAAAATAGAAGGTTTAGAAGGAAGGTTAGCCACAGATGCAAACACTGTGGAAGATTATAAAATTCAAGCAATTGACCCAACTATAAAATGCGATACCACACTTGAAGTGGTAAAATCTTTACCAAAATTCACTGGGGAACCAACACAATATGTAGGATGGAGGGAAGCTGCAGAAACTGTAATGAGTCTTTATAAAATTCAAAGCGAACAATATTTTATTGCCTTAACAATTTTACGAAATAAAATTATGGGAGCTGCCCATGATGCTCTTACCAATCATGGCACCGTTTTAAATTTTCAAGCAATCTTATCTAGATTGGACTTTATATATAACGATAAACGACCAATACATATACTCGAGTCAGAACTAAGTATCCTCAGGCAGGGACGAATGACAGTTACAGAATTTTATAATGAAGTCAATAAAAAAATGACTTTATTAATAAACAAAATCATAATGACATACGGAAAGGAGAGCGTAGTTACCAAGGAAACAAACAAAATAATAAGGAGCAATGCTCTACGAATATTTATATCCGGACTAAATGGATCTATCTCAGAAACACTTTTCTCATTAAATCCACCAGATTTGCCCAATGCTTTGGCAAAGGTCCAAGAATTAGAATCAAATAATTTCCGTGCTCAATTTGCAAATAGGTTTAATGGATTTAAAAATGAAAATAAATATCAGGGAAACAACTTACGATTTAATCAAATACGACAAAATAATAATTCTAATAAAATGGGAAATAATTTTAGTAATAACCAAAATTATAATTGGCCACAAAGGGGAAATTTTTGGCAAAACAATAATCAAAATAACAATCAAAAGCAACAAGCCGTCGAGCCAATGGATGTTGATCCATCGATTCAACTCCAGAATAAACCTTATAATAATCGGCAGCCGAATAATAATTGGCAGGGAAATAATAATCAAGGAAGAAATAATAATTGGCAGGCAAATAATAATCAAGGAAGATATAATAATAATTATTATCAAAATAATAATCGTTCTAATTATTATCACACAAATCAAAATAGAGAGCAAATTCAAGCTCAAAAAAGGGAACCAAATGGAACAGTAAATCAACCAGCTAATAAAATAACCAGATTAAATAATATTAATGAAGATCATTTTTTAGACCAGACCCCTACAGGGGAATGCCTTATTTAAATAGGATAGACAGGAAAACAAAAAAGCAGTTGAAGATTTTAATAGATACAGGAGCCACTGCATGTTATATAAAAAATGGAATTTTTGAAAATAAAAATGAGTTATCAATATACAAAAAGGTAACTACAGTTCATGGGTATTCAATTATAAAATATTATCATATTATAAATATATTTGAAACAAGACATTTATTTTATGAAATCGAAGGATTAGAATCTGACCTTCTAATTGGATTCAATTTATTAAGAAAAATTGGAGCTATAATAAATATAGAAAAGGGAGTCTTGGAATATAAAGGGAAAATAGAAAAGTTAAAATATTATGATAATGAGGAAAAAAATGAAATAAGTTTAATTGAAGTAAATAATATTCTTCCGTTAAAAGAATTTATTATAAAAAAATATTTCGATGATAAAAGTAGCGAAAAAACAGATTCATTATTTGTGGAAAATAGTGAGAAAAGCTTGGGAATCAAAAATCCTGAGAACGCCGACGTAGAAATATCCGTCAATAAAAATAAAAATATCTTGGGAAATAAAAATCCTGAGAACGCCGACGTAGAAATATCCGTCAATAAAAATAAAAATATCTTGGGAATCAAAAATCCTGAGAACGCCGACGTAGAAATATCCGTCAATAAAAATAAAAATATCTTGGGAATTAAAAATCCTGAGAGTACCGACGAAGTAAATACCGTCAAAAATCAAATAAATAAAAATCGTTTGAAATGTAAAAATTTCAAGCCCGCCGTCGTTGAGTTATCCGACAAACAACAGATAAATAATTTAGGTACTAATCAATTAGACGAACTAAAGGAAAAAATAGTTCACTATATTGAAAAAGAGCATTCAAAGATTAATATGCAAATTCCTTTTAGAACAGACATAAAAGGGGAAATAAATCTTATTCATGACAGGCCAATATATGGGAAACAATATCCGTATGCTTTATCTGTCACGGACTTCGTGAATAGTGAAATCAGTAGAATGTTATCAGAAGAAATTATAAGGCCTAGCCGTAGCCCTTACAATTCACCAGTTCTGGTAGTCCCAAAGAAAGGAGAAAATCAAGACGGAAGCCGTAAATTAAGACTCGTTATTGATTATAAAAAATTAAATGAAAGTACCATACCTGACAGGTACCCAATGCAAGACCCATCAGTAATTCTATCCAATTTGGGAAAAGCAAGATATTTTTCAACAATAGATTTAGAATCAGGTTTTCATCAGATATTAATGAAAGAATCTGATGTCGAAACAAGAAAGGAAAGCTAACTTCGGGCGGAGCCGAAGTTGATATACCCTTGCAGAATACTCTATAATTATATTCTCCAAAATTATTCCTATGATGCATTCTTAATACTCATAAAAAATCCAAACTTCCTAACTTTAAAAACACCAAAGTTATGGCATTTCGAATCGTTCAGTTATATGGCAGCTATAGGATATAGTCGGCCGATCCTTATGAAATTTGGTAGGTCGGATTGATTGGCCAAATATAAAACCCATAGAAAATCCCAACTTCCTAACTTTACAAAAACGAAAGTTATGGCATTTCCGATCAATCAGTTATATGGCAGCTATAGGATATAGTCGACCGATCCCGGCCGTTCCGACTTATATACTGCGTGCAAAGGAAAGAAGGCTGTGTGCAAAGTTTCAACTCGATAGCTTTAAAACTGAGAGACTAGTTTGCGTAGAAACAGACAGACGGACAGACGGACAGACGGACAGACAGACGGACAGACGGACAGACGGACAGACGGACAGACGGACATGGCTATATCAACTCAGGAGGTGATCCTGATCAAGAATATATATACTTTATAGGGTCGGAGATGCCTCCTTCACTGCGTTGCACACTTTTGACCAAAATTATAATACCCTCTGCAAGGGTATAAAAACATCATTATCAATAAATAATGGAAAATACGAATTTTTAAGAATGCCATTCGGACTAACAAATGCACCAAGAATTTTTCAGAGAGCAATGGACGACATCCTTAGAGAACAAATAGGGAAAACATGTCATGTCTACATGGACGACATAATAATATTCTCAAATTCGATTGAACAACATTATGAAGACTTAAACAAAATTATAAATATATTATTAAGGGCAAACATAAAAATCTCTTTAGAAAAATCAAAATTCCTTAAACGCGAAACCAGTTTTCTAGGGTACATCGTATCTTATAACGTCATCAAGACAGACCCAGAAAAAATTGACACCATTAATAAGTATCCGCTTCCAAAAAATATTCGGGAACTAAGAAGTTTCCTAGGCCTTACGGGCTATTATAGAAAATTTGTTTTAAATTACGCCTTCATAGCGAAACCTCTAACCAAATATCTTGGAGGTCATAATGGCAAAATTTCAAAAAGAATGTCAACAAAAATGTTAATTCAGCTGGATGACCCAGCTATTAAAGCTTTCAACGAGCTGAAAGAAAATCTAATTGCTCAAGTAGAACTAGTTCAACCGGACTATAATAAAAAATTTACCCTGACCACCGACGCTTCGGACGTAGCAATTGGTGCAGTATTATCCCAAGAAGGTAAACCAATTACATTTATTTCAAAAACCTTGACTAAAACAGAACAAGTTTATGCAACAAATAAGAAAGAACTTTTAGTCATAGTATGGGCCCTTAAAAATCTAAGAAATTACTTATACGGAGTGATTGGAATTGAAATTCAAACCGATCATCAACCATTATCTTTCGCAATTTCTGATAAAAATCCTAATATCGAAATGAAACGCTGGTATTCCTTCATAGAAAGTTTCACTCCAAAAGTCATTTATAAGCCAGGTACAACTAATGTAGTTGCAGACGCCTTATCAAGGATTCAAATCAACAACTTAACTGACAGTAACGAATCGGTCTCAGATCAAAACACTCAGCATTCAGCAGAGAGTAGTTTTGAGAATGTTATACAAGAAACCCGTAAACCCTTAAACCAGTTTAAGCAACAATTGCTATTAGCAACGGGGAGGTATACAATACATGAGTCGGTTAATATATTCGAAAATACCAGACATATAATAGAATTTGACACTCCCGAAAATTTGATATCAATCTTAAGAGAATATATTCCTCCTAATTTAACAGTCGGTATTCATTGTACTTTAGAGGACTTTTATAGAATTCAAAAACCACTTAAAGATAATTTTATGAATAAATTTTTGTATACAAGAATATTTGTCCAAGATGTAGAAAATTCTGAAGACAGAGCACTTATAATCGAAGAAACACATTGTAGAGCGCACAGGGGACTAGACGAAAATTATAAACAAATCAGTAGATTGTATTATTGGCCAAACTTACTTACAAAATTAAAAGAATATATAAAAAATTGTAAAATTTGCAACGAAAACAAATATAACAGACATCCAATTAAAATTCCAATTGGAGAAGCCCCAATCCCAAGTAAAGAAGGCGAAAATTTACACATTGATATATATTACGCGCAAAGTCTTACTTTCATAACTTGTATTGACGCTTACTCAAAATTTCTAGTAGTAAAAGAAATCCAAAATAAATTAAATATCGAAAATAAAGTAATGGAACTTCTTCAACAATTTCCGCAAGCCAAAATAATAATGACCGATAATGAACCGAGCTTTACCTCGGCCCAATTTAAATCTTTTGCACAAAGGTGCGGTTTAACTTTACATTACGCAGACCCGAGGCACAGTACCTCAAACGGACAAGTTGAAAGGGCACATTCTACATTAACAGAATTAGCTCGATGCATAAAAGAAGAATTTAATTTAACAGACTATTCCGAAATAGTAATAAGAGCCGCTCAAGAATATAATCAGAGCATTCATTCAACAACGAACCAAAAACCTTTTGACGTACTATATAATAAAATAGAGCACGATAACATTCCTAAAATTTTAAAAAATACACAAGAAAAAATGTTAGAAATACATAATGAAAACAGAAAAAACAAAGATTATCATGTAAGACAGGTAGTTTATGAGAAGAAACACGGGGAAAGAAATAAACTTAAAACTAGATATAAAAAACAAGTAGTTAAAGAAAATTTACCTAACAAAATAATAATCAACAATAGAAATAGGATTATTCACAAAGATAATATAAAATTCTAAATATTTATATATTACTTTTTTTTACCTTTTGCAGAAAATGTTTTATCAGCTGCTCATATTACACCTTATTTTATTAACAAAATCAGAAATAATTGACTATACAAGTCACGAGTATCTTTTATTCAAGGACAATAAAGACGTATTGACGTACGATTCATACGCAGATTTATTCCACGTAACTAACTTAAGTTTTTATAAAGAAATAATAAAATTGGAATCAGATAATATAAAAAGGGATTCTAATAAAAGGTCACAATGGGAAATTAAATATGACATAGAAGTAATCGAATTAATTTTATCACAATTAATATCAACTAGATCAAAAAGAGGTATAAACGAGTTAGGCACTGTATGGAAATGGTTAGCTGGAACCCCGGATCATGATGATTTTATTAAAGTTCAGAATAAAATCAATGAATTAATTGAAAATAATAATAAGCAATCTATTATCAATTCCAAATTGTTCAAAGAAATTGAATCTCTTTCTGATGATTTTAAAAATGTTTTTATTGATCAAGATTTACCACTGCGAAAACATCGTTTACGATTACTAACATTTGATCTGCAAAATTTAATTGACACAATTACACTAGCAAAAATTGATGTTTTTAATACCAAAATTTTGAACAATGATGACATCATGGAAATATTAAAACATGAACAAAAACCAGTAATTATCGCTGATTTAATGGACATCTCTGTATTTAAAATCGCACTCCATAAAGAACTTTTAATCATTTATATAAAATACCCAATAATTAAAAATAGATGCGAAATTTATCACGCTAGAGCGATATCTCAAAAAGATGGGAAACTAGTATTAAGCAATGAAGTCGCAAAATGCGCAAATATGTTTTATGAAATGTCTAACTTTAAAAACGAACTTTTTAATAATTATTGCACTTTAATTAAGGAAAAAGTTGTTTCACCCGATTATTAAATGGAGAGAAATCGACTTGTAAAAAAATAAGAGAAAAAAAAAAAAATTGACATCATACAAGATGGTGCCATTCTTATAACTGGTAACAATATTGTTAACAACTCCCATTTAAACGGTTCATTTTTAATAACATTTAATGACACAACCAATATTAATAATATCTCATATACCAATTTGGAAAACAAAATTCTTGATTACATAACTACGAATCACTTCAAAAATTATGAAATATCCGATTATATACTATCAAATAACTCGGAACTTTCTTTAGATAATATAAACATTTTAAATCCATTTATTAAAATTAATAATACTAAAATATCACTTACCTTTATATTATTAATTTTAATCATTATATATTTGATTTTTTTACTTATTATAAAATACAAAAATGCTATATTATTTGTAACCAAAAAACAACGGCCAGAACCAGAAAAATCTATTAACCAAGAAAATTTTATAACAGAATTAAGAGAGCAATTAAATGAATTTCATATTGAATCGGGACGATCCATTTTAGAAGGGGGAGAGTTATCCAACCCGTGAAACCAGGCCACTTATGGCTTTTATAAACAATATTTTCAAACTCTGCATTTGCCTTTGTCTTTGCCTTTGGCTTTGAGGTCCGATCTTGGTTCCCCAACTAAGTTAAACAAATCAAAATTAAAGTAAACATCAGCTTCTGTTCGAAGCCCAATCAATTGCTAATTGAATTTCACAATGAAATGCGACAGTTTCATCTTGAGCGCAAATTAAAATTAAAGTAAACATCAGCTTCCGTTTGAATCCCAATCAATTGCGCCCTTTTGCGTTTCAAGTTCCCACCAAATTGCATCGGTCAGCATAATTGAATTTCACAATGAGATGCAACAGTTTCATCCTAAGCTTTTAATCTAAACATAAATTGAAGTTCTAAAGTTCAAAAAGAAAAGCTCCTGGCCGAGGTTCATTGGATTAGATTTAGAAAAAAAGCGGCAGTCCTATTTTCATCGTGACCGCGATCGGTTGTATAAAACATTAGAAAGTAAAAAGTGTCTTGTATTAAAAGTGTTTAAGAATAAAAGGTTTATCACCAAATAAATATAATAAAAAAAATTGTATTTTTTTAATTCATCGAACAACACAAAATTTTATTTGCACACATACATTCGTCGGCTGTCGCAGTATGCGTGCAAAGAGCGGCTGGCTTTTGAGCGCTCTCTCGCTGACTTTTGGGCAGAGAGCGAAAAGCCGTGTGTGCAAAAAAATCGTATGGCGTTTCGCATCCTGGAGTTTATATTGGTCTTTGGCCATACCCTGTCATACCCTGGCTTGAGAAACGTCCCAAATGCGGTTTGAATTTCCGATGTTATATGGTTTACCTGCTCGATGGTACCATGTTTTTCGCGAAAGCCGAATTGATGTGCTGGGATTATGTTGTTGTTTCTTAGATACGGTACAATACTAGTCAACAGGCATTTTTCAAAGAAATTGTATAGGCGTGATATTCGACTTATAGGCTTATAAGGGGAGGCGGCTGTGTGATCTTTTCTAGGCTTAGGTATCATTATAATGATCGACTTCTTCCACTTCGCATCATTGCATTGAAGGGCTGGCATGTGGGAGTTATTAGATCGCATCCTGGAGATTTTTGTGGTTACAGGTGCACCCTTCTGACCTTGGCATATTACTCGGCGTAAATTCAATGTGACCGTGTACGTTGGCTGGAAGACATTCTCAAGATGGATAGCGAATGTGTCGGCTCTATGCAGGGAAGACATTGATTATTTTGATATAGTGTTTTGGAGCAACTGAATCAAGATATCTTGATTTCTCATCAGACTTTGCATGGTAGTCTCCATAAATTGTATGAACTCTTGAATACTTTGTTACAGGTTACATATCAATATTTCCATTTTGGTAACTGTCTGTTTAATAGGTTGGAAGGAGGCAGCAGGCGATATTTCATCATTGAAGGTAGTGTCGGCAAAGCTTACGTTCTTGGAAACGTTTGAGCTACCCAATGAAGATCTCCCTGCAGTTAAAAAGAAACCGGTTGGGTAGATTTCAAAGGTATCAATGATGCTGTCTGGGACCGAGATGTAGACACTTTGTGTTTTATCCGGTTTTTTCCAGCTCCTTGTAACCCGGGCAACCTCTATAGTTTGCCGCACATACGGGGCGAAGCGTGCAGTAAGATTTCGTGTGTCCAAATTCTTGTCAAATTGTGCATTGTACCGGGCCATTGCGCTTATGCGGCTTCTCAACAGAGACTCTGCGGTGAAGTAAGTACTGGAGCTTGTAGATGGAATATATTTTATTCCTTTTCAAAGCTTTAAGCGGTGGTACCAGTGCCACTTTGAATAAGGGTTCAGGGCATTGGTTTCTGTTAATTATGTTGGTAACAGTTTTTACTTCAAATGCGTTCTTCCTAAATGCATGAGCTATTACAATTGGTTGTAGATTACGACTTAGAAAATCAGCATAGGCCAATTATTTTAGATACTTCTGGTTCGCGTTGCTGTTCAGCGAGTACCCAGTTGTCAGAGATACGCTTCTGTTGCCTATTGTAATTGTGTAGTCATTTCAGCAGGAGTGGATAAGGACTTAGAAAATCAGCAAGGGCCATTCTCTACGCTTTCCTGTACTTAATGCTAAATTGGAAGAATTGCAAGTACCCCCACGAATCGCTTTTAATGAATCACAGTTCGTAAAAATGACAAATTCTTGTCCTTGTAAATTATTTATAGTAGAAACAAAAGATTTAACAATTCTAGGAATTCGAAAACGAATTAGCGGAAATAGGAAGCCAATCCGTTAATTGCTTTCACTGCGATACCGTTTGCGGAGGGGGTAATTCTACGAATCTTTTGGTCGTGTTTCTTGCCAACTAACTGAGTAGCTTATTTGCTGTGTGAGGGACATACACTTGATTATGTTTAAAGGAGAAACCTGGTTCCATTAATATTTATAAAACTTGTCTAGTCTTTCCATTGCCTGTACTTTGGTTTCTGTCACTAACAAAACGTCATCAATTTGAACGATGACAAATGTATGAGCTACCGATCCCAATGCTTTAATTATTGTACGTTGAAACACCGATTGCGCGATTTAAAACTCGAATGGCATTGCGAGAAATTTATACTGCCCCTCGGGGGTTACAAATACCTTAATTAACTATTATTTGGAAGAGCCGTGTCATGGAACTCGTTAGCGATAACGTATTCGGTTTACCAGTCAAACTTTGAGGAGTGGAGTTAAAGCTAATCAGACCATAAGCGCGATGAGATGTAACCCCGCATTTCCTACTCCGGAGCGACAGCTATGTTTACTAACAACGCTATTCAACTTAGTCTCCCAACAACTCCTGGGAGAACGACCACGTCATATCGGTAAGGTCTGTTAACCGACACAACAATTGTAAGAATTGTTGTGCAATAAGTTAAACATATTGTTCTGTAAGGAACAACACAGTCAAAACTGAAAATAATTGGTAGCTCTTTTCTAAAACTAATAGCTTATTTTGTTTAAAACCACTTTGGATTATATATAATAATTGAATATTTATTATAATAATTTATTTAATATGACTATAGGAATTACAATTATTTTTTTGTATTTCTGTATTGAATAGAGCGTGTTCTTTTACAATGGGTCCTTTGGAATACGCTGTGATCTGGAACAAAAAGATAATGTAAGTATTATTAAACTGAATAATACTAATAATAAAAAGATAGGAAGCTTAAATAGTTGCATATTATTTTTTTTCTGACGCAAACTTAATACTTTTACAACCATTTGTTTCGGTAGCAACATCGATAGGTCCAAATATATGTCTTACAGCGCCAGCTGTACTTGGAAATAAGCGTTTAGAAGGATTGCATTAGAATTCCTTATCACCTACCAAATTCAGACCCTTCTGACACATGATTAAAAGGGCGCTTTTAAGCACATTGAAAGAAAATAAATTTTTATTTAATTTTTTTTGTACAATATGTTTTACTTATTAAATCTTATTAATGATACTAAAAATAATGTACCAGAAATAAACACGGCCTCTTTATTTAACATTAATTTCTTATACACGTTCTATTTGCTTCTTGGTTCGATCGAGACGGAGCTTCGCTGCACGCAGGCACCTCTTTCTCTCTCTCTTGAGAGAGAGGGATAGCACCTCTTTTGAAAGAGAGAGCCACTGCTCTAATAGTGTGGCCAGCTTACCTTTAATATGCTTGGCCAGTTGCAATAAGTAGATCAAATCTTAACAAGAAATAAATTATACCCTTGCCGTTATTACAAATCGACTATATTTCGATTTTTATGCATATATTACTAAAAACAATGAAGTTATGTCGATTTGCGCTTCATTACTTCTTTAACCAGCCCTGGTTAAAAAACGATTTTGACCAACTTCTGAGCACGCTGGGTCCCAGGTTGTTAGCTGGAGGTGACTACAATGCGAATTATCGATGGTGGGGCAACTTAAGGGCCATGTTGTCGAGGAAAACGTCTACAACAAGCAATAGCAACTAGCTTTTCCCATCTAACACAAGGCTTACTCCAACGGCTCTGGATTTTTTCATTACAAATGAAGTTCCAATCAACAAACTGTCAATCGAAACAAAATATGAACTGTCCTCTGATCACCTGCAGGTTATTGCAACACTAAGCCACACAGTGCAATATAATCCCGGAAGAAAAACCATACTACCGCCCAGCTCTTCCATCGAAAAATTTAAGGATGCTTTAGACAAAAGCATTAATCTAAATAATATGCAATCAAATAGGAAATTCAGTGTGGTTGTCGACGGTGAAAAATCGTCCAAACGTCCTATCTCCGCAGGCGTACCCCAAGGCAGTGTACTGGGCCCGACTCTTTACTCGCTGTATACTTCAGATATGACTGATTCCTGGGAATGTACAGAAGTTGACGAGGGTAACATGCTCATCGCTACGTATGCCGACGACACTGCAGTAATGGTCAGGAGTACTAGCATAGACATTGCAACAACAGGATTACAACAGTATGTGACGCGATTTGAAAAGTGGACCACTGAATGGAACATAGGCATTAATTGCAGCAAATGTGCTTGTGTCACATTCGCGAAAAGACCTTTGGATTGTTAAGGAATCACTACGCTTGCCAATTCCCTTCGTCGCGAGACTTTTTATAAGTACCTTGGTGTGATCTTGGACAGAGGACTTATCTTTCAGAGGCACACAACAATGCTTTCAAAGGCAGCCAAGATGTCGAGGCTTCTGTCTCCGAGAAATCAGTTCTCACTGTCAAACAAAGTTTGCATTTACAAATCCATCTTGAGCCCAATCTGGAAGTACGCGCTACAAGTCTACGGTATAACAGCTAAATCGAAACTCAACAAAATTCGAGTTGCACAAAGTAAAATCGTTGGATTACTTTGCAATGCCCCTGGTACATGAGAACTAGAGACATCGAAAGAGATCTTTTAATTCCAAACATAGGCGATGTATGTAGGACACACGCGCAAAATTACATCAGAAGACTTGGCTCTCAGCCTAACTCCCTCGCCAGAAGTCTTACTCGTAGACCAACAAATAGAAGACTGAAAAGAGATTCCACCCTCACGATCTACCATCGAGAAATATATAAATATAAATTAATATTATTATTTCCAAACTAAAAAATTATATACTCTTGATCAAGAAATGTGAAATAATGTATATAATGTTATACCTATGAAAGCAATATTACATTTACAACCTGGTCAAGCTGCCACATGGGTTGCAGAAAACTTCTTAAAAACTTGTTTAATAAAAAATATACTTTTAATTAAAAAAAAACTTTGGCGTTTGAGCTAACTGGTTTGTTTTACAATATCATGTACCATCTAAGGAAAGCTATATTCTGCAATCTAAAGTTAAGATGTTTTGCCCATATCGTCCCATAAATTAAATGCTCGTTCCTAAAACAGGTAACATCGTAAAAAATGACTATATGTTTAAAATCAAACAAATACAAAACTATCCAAACATGTTTTAGAAAATTAGTCTGAAAAACACTTATTTTAAAGCTGATTTTTTTCTGTGTACTAATGTAGTGAGGCTTTAAAAACTTACCTTAAGTTATTCATGTAATTTTATGAAAGTTTTATTAGTCATCTCTCTCTTCGATACATTTGCTCTTTAAGACTTGAAATATATAACAACATTTTTACTGATATGATAGTAATCATTGCAGTGTAAGCCCTAATCCCAATGGCAGCACTAGTTTGCATTGCTGCCGGCTGTTCACCTGTATCAATTAAAAAAGTTAAACCAAAAAAACAAAGTCAAAATACCTTAATTTTGATTACTTACCGGTTAATACATGAACCCTAACAGAGGCTGGAATGGCTCCATTTGGAACGCAAGTATAGTTTCCAGAGTCCCGTAATGAAGCTCGCGTTAGCATCAATCGACTAGTGGTTCCTATATCAGTTTTTTCCGTTTCCAAACTTATACCGCCACGGAGTGAATCAAAATCAACTATTGATGAGCCATGATACCTTCCAGGAGTTAATAAAAAATTCGTTAGAAATTTTTTACAACAAGTTAATATCTTACCAAATGACAGATGATGCATGGGTATTCACTGAGCAAGCCAGAGCAATAGTGCTATCACGTTTAACATGGATTTCCATGGATCCAAGTATTTTAGCTCGAGCGGCTTTTTAAGGGGACTATTAATTCTTAATTGAACACTTAAAAATAGCTAGTAAAACTTTACCTTTTGAATCGTAAAACCTCTTTTCCGTTTTTAAATCTCGAAAGTCATTATCAGCTGAAAAATAATAACGAAAAATATGTAATGTCAATTATTTTACCACTTCAAGTTGAGTAAATAAGATAAATAAGTTCATTTATAGAGTAGACCATAACAAAGCACATCAGAAAAAAAATTTTTAAATTCCTTTATTTGTGTTTATATGAAAAACAAATTTTTTTTTCAATAAAAATTTGTTCCAGCTTTTTTTTTAAATAATATTGCTCTATCTGTTTTTTTTTTGCGTTTTTCATTATAGTTTATATAGTGAACATTTCTGTTTGTATATTGTTCAGCAAATCGATTGATAAGCGGGATGTATGGCATGTAGCGTCGTCCTTTTGAAATCATTAATTTTTAACAAAAGGCACGTTAAGTTTACACAACTGAAAACTCATTTTGATTGAGCTGAACGATTTCACTAAGTTCTTTTGGAGAATATTAGTTGATCGGCCGCCTGTCTGTTTGTTTATTTTTGGTTGATATCTTGGGGACATTAAAAGTAAAAAAAATAGTTTCTTTAAACAACTAAAAGTATCTGCCACGAGAAGTCTGACAGAGATCAAAGCAGAATAAAGTCCAGCAGAACACACAAATCTTGGTCATATTTTAAAATCTTAAAGCGCAATTGTAGCTCAAATTTCTAATTGGTTTTAGCTCAGTGTTGGTGGTTACCCCTTCGGCCGAAATTGGCTATCTGGTTTAACTTGCCCGTCATTTGAACCCTCGTCGCTCCTTTTATGCATGTTGATGCCAACAGTTTGGAAGTTTGCATCTTAGAGTTACTTCAAATATAAGCTGACACTTGATCCCAAATAAGATAAGCTTACTATTATACCCTTGCCGAGGGTTTTATAATTTCAGCCAAAAGCTTGCAATGTAGTGAAGGAGACAATTCCGAACCTGTAAAGCAGGGGTGCTCAAAATTAACTTGTGGCAGTGCCCTTACCAACATAAATAAAAGAAAACACACGCACACATGGATTGATGCCGTTTTCATGATGAACACTGAGAGAAGGGAAACACGTTTAATTCTTACAAATATTGTTTTTTCTTCGAAGTTATTTTCAATAAATTAAAGAATTTGTTGTACATCAAAGTCATAAATTGTATCAAAGGTCATTATGATCTGGAATCAATCCTTTTCCCACATAAAATATTTATCCCTAAAATATTTCTTTACCGGCAACAAAACCTTGTTGCAAATAAGTCATTGTTATAAAAGTAACGGGTTTAAAAATCAGAGAAGCCTATCTTACACAACAGAAAAGTAGAGCAAACGTATGCAACCCATCTCCGACCCTTTCATCTATATGTAGGAGATATAGGGTCAGGTTCCTCGGCCATTATAAATCAGGGTTTCTTCCAATACACAGCGCAGCGAGTCGCAATGGTTTTTCTCAACACTCTATACTTTTTGTCTGTTCTCTCGGAAGGGTTAAGTCGAACTACCCCGCTCTCCTTTGCTCATTTTACTCTTCATCATTGCGCCACGCTCAGCAGGGATTTCGCTCTCCTTCCCCACCGCGCTCTCACACTAAATCTCTCTCTTTCTGCAATCTTCTTTGAACTTTATTTATTCTGCATAACTTATACACTGAGAGACTTACAAATAATAATTAAATCTAATATTTCAAATAAAACTCCGACATATATGTATTTGTCGCTGATTCACTTAAACTGTGCTCTTTTTCAGGCTGCTCATCGTCCTGCTCCAAATAGAAATGGAAATTTTTCTGGCATGTGATCTTCACTGTTTGGCATTTCAAATGCGAATGAACTCTGTCACTGCTAGCGTCCCTTTGCTATTGTGTCGTGCACTTCTAATTAATTAATGGGAATTTTTATAAGTTAGAATGCCTTTCAATGCTTTGAGTTTATATCGATCTCCTGGTGTGTGTTGTGTTATAATTTTGTCTGATGTCGCTCCTCATTCTTGATTAGGACATGATCCCAATAGTGATCCTTAAAATAGAGGCTTTATTCTAATCGAATCTTCACTTTTTATATTTGGCATTTTTTCCATCTTATGCTTAGCTATATTTATATATATTATATATATACATATACGGCCAGTGAGAAGATAGATGCGAGATAGGAAAATATAGGTAAAAGTCCGGTGAAAAAAGTAATAGTAAGATCAATTTTATGCCAATGAAGTTAGTATTAATCGTTTTTGGAGCGTCAGAGAGCCAAGATTTGATATTATAGTCAGAACATAATACTCTGAAAGGCTCATGCAAGGCATATTTAGATCTACAATGATTTAAAATTAGGGGAATAAAATTTCTAGATAATCTACTTGGCACAAAAAAGTTTAGCCGAGAGAGAAAGCCTACATGCGCCATTCTATCACCTGGTCTATACTCAATATCGAATTTAAAAAACTGTGTATATGACCACGAGCTTTGAACTTAAGGAGTTAGTTCAGCTTTTGTTTTAGAAGTCTTGAGCGAGTTACCATACGTATACACTGTAAAGTTACAAAGTCACAGTAATGGCGAAAATACTTCATAGAAATATATGTATACTGCAAGCGTTTCCAACTCGCATTTCGGCAGGCGAAATCATTCTGCTAAAATAATCAATCACCCGAGGCTTTTTCTCGATTCTATACAATAACAAGAGAGAACGCTATAGTCGAGTGCCTCGACTATTAGATACCCGTTACTCAGCTAAACAACTTAATATAAGATTAAGTATTAAATAGTATTATGTATATAAAGTCTAAATGTTTGCGCAACACGAGTAACGGTAATAGCGAATAGCTTTCTTTGAAAGGAGTTATTTTTGCCTGGCAATTGCAACTGTGTACAATGTAAATACATACATATATATATGCTTACATACATACACACATACGCCATTGTTTGACTCAGACCTCCAATTTGGCTAACTTGATTTGATTTGCATAGTTCTTGGGATATAGTTCGGTATTGACAAATGAAAACCATCGCAATTTCCTTTAATAGAAATCCTTATCGAGAATTAACGTTGACTTTGTTGAGCACCTTGGCCAGCTGTTCCAAAGTCATCCGGTAGATGGCGCCATGAAAGGCGGAAATGTAGGCGCTAGCCAGGCTTAAGCGTTTTATGGGTTTTTGGGCGTTAGAGTGGGCGTGGCAAACTTTTATTAGGCCAATCGATAGGTATTGACGAAACAAATACATATCAATTAAAAGTTTCATAATAGCATCAAAACTGTGGCCACAGCTTGTGGCTTGTGGGCGTCAGAGGGGGCGTGGCACCATTTTGAAACCAACTTGCGCTGCGTAGGAACTCCTAAAATCTACATGCAAAATGCCAATCTTCTAGCTTTTATAGTTTCCGAGATCTCAGCGTTCATACGGACAGACAGACAGACGGACAGACGGACATGGCTAGATCAAAGACCAATATAAACTCCAAGATGCGTAACGCCATACGATTTTTTTGCACACGAATTTTTTGTGCTGGCTTTTCAACTGGCTTTTCGCTCTCTGCCCAAAAGCCAGCGAGAGAGCGCTCTAAAGCCAGCCGCTCTTTGAACGCATACTGCGACAGCCGACGAATGTATGTGTGCACATGTATTCACAAGCGAATAAATTCGCTGCAGCGCGCTGTCGAAATATACTCTTTATTTTAAAATTATAACATTATTAAAAATACTTATTTTGTATTGCCTTTATATTTACTTTATTTACTAATTATTCGAATGTATAATATTTTTTAGTAATGACCAAATATGTCTAAGTATAAAAAAATAACATAATTTATTTCATACATGACTTCACATTGGAATAATTGTCATTAGGGTATTCAGCATCCGACGTGTGAACGATTTTTAGGAGCCTCAGAAATTTTGCGATTGAACAGGATGAATATTTTTATATTTGTTGTATTTTAAATATATGGATTAAAAAATATGTGTTATTTTTATATTATACGTATTATATTAGCATTATATAAAATTATTATCATAATATAAATTAAATTTATATAAATATTTGTAAATTAACTATTTTAATTATTTAGAAAAAAGAGAAACCCAAAGGCGAAACAAAAAAGGTTTAAATAATTTAAGTAGTCTATATATTGAATATACTATTTAATAATTAAAATAGTTAATATATTAATTATACTACCTAATTAAAATAGTTAATAAACAAATACATACTTAAATATTATTTATACATTTTATAAAAATTACCCATTTTTAGTATTTCTTATGAATATTAAATTTGGTTAAATGATTTTGCGCCTTTTAATTTGATTTGTAAAACGCTCGCTTTTGTTATATATTGTTATTATTTTATTTTATTATAAATAGTTTAACTTTTTATAAAATAATAATATTAGCTTTAAATATTTATTAGATATACAAAAAAAACGATGGATAAATAAAAATGAATATCTGCATATCAAATTAAATGTTTCGTTTTATTTATTTAAATTAATTATAAAAACATACCTTTTAACACAAAACAAATAAAACTGCTTGACTAAATAAGAATAAATTTAAATGCAGGTTGATAATATTAGATATGATGTTATTCGTATTAACTTTAAATTTTTTAAGTCATTAGATCAAAGTTTAATATATTTGAATAAAAATTAAATTAAATATTTCCATTTTAAAGTTAATATAAACAGCCATGGATAAAAAAAGCGAAATATATTTAATTAAATATCCTTTAAATATATTCCATTTAAATAAACTTCGCTTTGTTTTTGTTTAACAATCATAGTATATTCAAATATATTAAACTTTATTGAAATATTTTTAAATTTAATCAAGCAGTTTTATATGTTTTGTATTAAAAGTTTTGTTTTTAGCTTTAATTTAAATATGTAAACCGAAACTATGAATTAAATACGCAGATATTCATTTTTAAGTTATATAAAAAAGTTTTACATCAAGCTTCATTGCCATATATACATAAATGCAATTTAAATAATTATCCTGTTCAATCATAGAAGTTCTTTTGACACACAATTAGTTTCTTGGTCCAGAAATGATTTCTGGACGAAAATCGTCTTCTCTAACAAATACGCACACATACGCACTTCCTTATTCGTGCAATTCTATTTTTAGATTTTTACGCTCTCAACTTTGTGCGAGCGGAGAGAGCCGAATTTTCGTCGCCACCAAAAAACGAGCTGCATATTGCAAAACCAATGTATGGGCGTTACGCATCTTAGTGATTATATTGGTCTTTGGCTAGATCGACTCGGCTAGTGATCCTGAACAAGAATATATATACTTTATAGGCTCGGAAACGCTTCCTTCTACCTATTACATACTTTTGCACGAATACAATATACCCTTTTACTCTACGAGTAACGGGTATAAAAATACCCCATAACCGTCAGCACTTGCGCCAGTGTGAAGCTCAATCGGAAAAAGTGGGTTGAATATAGTGAGTACGGGTTCATTGGTCATTCATTGATGAAATTAGTTTTTGTCGTATTTGCTCGTGCTCCGAGTTCCACTCAAACGATAATTTGTTGTAACTTTATGCATACCGAGGTTTTAACAACTGTGAGAACTGAGGAAAAAATGAACGAAAATAAGAAACATGACCAATAAACTGTCTGTTTGACCTAGCAGATCAGTCAACGCTTTTATTTTCCTTGAATTGGATTCATCTTATAAAAAATTCCAACTTCCTAACTTCAAAAACCCGAACGTTATGGCATTTAAAACTGAGGGACTAGTTTGCGTAGAAACGGACAGACGGACAGACGGACATGGCTAGATCGACTCTCCTGGTGATGCTGATCAAGAATATATATACTTTATAGGGTCGGAAATGTCTCCTTCACTGCGTTGCAAACTTTTGACTGAAATTATAATACCCTCTGCAAGGGTATAAAAATCTCTCGGGTATTATCAGAAGGAGGACAAACGAAAAAAAAAAAAGAGAGAACGCTATAGTCAAGTGCCTCGACTATTAGATACCCGTTACTCAGCTAAAAAAGTTCAAATTATCAATATGAATTCGGCGATCTCTTAGAGCTGGCAGCTTTACAGCACGAGCATCAGCACCAGCGCTGCTTTAGCGCAGTCAGCTTTTGTCCTGCACCAGCAGCTGTGTTTATGTTTATGTTGTTGAGTACACGAGTAACGGTCATAGCGAATAGCTTTCTTTGAAAGGAGTTATCTTTGCCGGGCAAGTGCAACTGTGTACAATGTAAATACATACATATGTATGTATGTGTTTACATACATACACACATACGCCATTGTTTGACTCAGACCTCCAATTTGGCTAACTTGATTTAATTTGCATAGTTCTTGGGATATAGTTCGGTATTGACAAATGAAAACCATCGCAATTTCCTTTAATAGAAATCCTTATCGAGAATTAACGTTGACTCTGTTGAGCACCTTGGCCAGCTGTTCCAAAGTCATCCGTTAGATGGCACTATTGTATGTAGAAATGTAGGCGCTAGCCAGGCTTCAGCCTTTAATGGGTTTTTGGGCGTAAGAGTGGGCGTGGCAAACTTTTATTAGGGCAATCGATAGGTATTGACGAAACAAATACATATCAATTAAAATTTTCATAATACCATCAAAACTGTGGCCACAGATTGTGGCTTGTGGGCGTCAGAGGGGGCGTGGCACCATTTTGAAACAAACTTGCGCTGCGTAGGAACTCCTAAAATCTACATGCAAAATGCCAATCTTCTAGCTTTTATAGTTTCCGAGATCTCAGCGTTCATACGGACGGACAGACAGACAGACGGGCAGACGGACATGGCTAGATCGACTCGGCTAGTGATCCTGAACAAGAATATATATACTTTATAGGGTCGGAAACGCTTCCTTCTACCTGTTACACACTTTTGCACGAATACAATATACCCTCTTACTCTACGAGTAACGGGTATAAATAGCTCACTGACAGATTAACCCCCGTCTGCTCTATATCCTTTTAGACATTTTTTCGAAAGAAAGAAATTCTAGGACACGGCTTTCTTTTTATTTATTTAAAAAAATTATGGAAAGAGTTTTATATTTAACAAAAACGATTAGTATTTTAATTATTATGCCACCTATTTCAAGAAAAAGTTAACCGGTTATTAAATGACTGTCTACATGTACAGTTAATTTACAGTTGGAATAAAAAAATACTAGCACCACTTACGTATTCTGTAAAAACCTTAAAATTTAAAATGGGTAAAAGCGAACTAACGAGTTTGGTATTCAAACAACGCGATGCAAAACATTACATCAATATGTTGTTAGCACAACGGATTTAGGGCAAAAAGTGAACTTAAGCAGGTGCCTAATATAAAATTGACAATGTTAATATTTTTTAAAGAAAAAATCCATGGCTTAAATGCGACACAAGCACATTAGGCTCGAGAAAGGCAAATCAATAAGGGAAAAAGTACCGACTAACGTCTAGGTAAAGTAAAAATTATATTTATGAACATTAAGATAAGTACCTGTTATTTCCAAAACAATTGCTAAATTTATTTTTGGCTCGGTATTCACTTGGCACTCATAGACTCCGCTATCACGTGGTTGAGCGTAATCGATCTTTAAATCCCAATCTTCACTGCTAGGTGGATGTATAACAGAAAACCGTTGATCGCCAGTATACGTATAAATATTCGTTGTAAGAATGTGAAGGTCTCGCTTACGCATCCATGATACCTACAAAGTTCAAATAAATTAAAATAGATTATTTACATTAATAAAATTTTAAGAACCAGAGTGAGGTACATGTGTTTTACGGCTATAAGTACCTAATTAAAGTAAAAGGTACACGCCTATATGTTTATGTAAGGTTATGTGAGCTTTCCTCAAAATTACAGTTGAATTATGTTATTTTTATTCGCACCGGTAATTATGTGTGATTGCAAAAAAACATAACTGAAATGTCGCAGTGGAGTCTCGTTTTTTACACGCTTATACATAAAGTGACGAACTTAATTATGGGCAAAGCACGCATGTTGAACAAAAGGCTATTTTTATACCCTTGCAGAGGGTATTATAATTTTGGTCAAAAGTGTGCAACGCAGTGAAGGAGACATCTCCGACCCCATAAAGTATATATATTCTTGATCAGGATCACCTCCTGAGTTGATATAGCCATGTCCGTCTGTCCGTCTGTCCGTCTGTCCGTCTGTCCGTCTGTCTGTCCGTCTGTCCGTCTGTCTGTTTCTACGCAAACTAGTCTCTCAGTTTTAAAGCTATCGGATTGAAACTTTGCACACACCCTTCTTTCCTTTGCACGCAGTATATAAGTCGGAACGGCCGGGATCGGCCGACTATATCCTATAGCTGCCATATAACTGATTGATCGGAAATGCCATAACTTTCGTGTTTGTAAAGTTAGGAAGTTCGGATTTTCTATGGGTTTTATATTTAGCCAATCAATCCGACCTACCAAATTTCATAAGGATCGGCCGACTATATCCTATAGCTGCCATATAACTGATTGATCGGAAATGCCATAACTTTGGTGTTTGTAAAGTTAGAAAGTTGGGATTTTCTATGGGTTTTATATATGGCCAATCAATCCGACCTACCAAATTTCATAAGGATCGGCCGACTATATCCTATAGCTGCCATATAACTGAACGATTGGAAATGCCATAACTTTGTTGTTGTTAAAGTTAGGAAGTTCGGATTTTTTATGAGTATTAAGAATGCATCATATGAATAATTTTGGAGAATATAATTTATAGAGTATTCTGCAAGGGTATATCAACTTCGGCTCCGCCCGAAGTTAGCTTTCCTTTCTTGTTTTTATCTGATTTTTGAATGAAGAAAAATATTTTAAAATATAATCATTAATTTACTGTTAAATACAAGTGACTTCATTAATTAATCTTTTATAAATAATTTATTAAAAATAAAAAAATGGACCAAATTTCCCTTAACTAAATTATTGGTACACTTGGGTTTAACTAACTATTTTGTTAAAACTTTTTCGATTTGGCCACTTTTTTATTTATCCCATTTGCCTCAATATGGTATTATTATAGCTTAAATTATTTTAGTGCCTTAAAATAAAAGAAGTTTTTTGACTTACAAGGTAAAAATTTAATCAACCGCATGTGTCCAAAAATTAAAATCTAATTAGCAGGATCAAGGCAAATCGAATGTCAAGATAGGGGAAAGGATGCCCAGAAGTCATTTTTACCATTCGGATCGCTTAGCAGCATTTTAAAGAACCCACGCCATTGCAAAATGCAAGGCACACTGGCCGAATCATGGCTTTGAGAGGCCAGGAATGAGTAAGGATCAAATGAAACGATAATGTCAACCCCCAGAACTCCTCAACATCGATCATAGTTAAGGTTAAGAAGGACTTCGGTAAGGATATTTAATATATTTATTTATTAAAGAAAGCAAGAAAATTCCTAGATGAAGCAAGTTTTGTGTTTGATATGGTTATGTTCTGTCTACAGAGCTTGAAGTTGCTGGTATTGTAGTATGCATATACCGTTGTAGCGAGTATGCTCTGTACCAATGTCAACGTTGTGTTACAGTTAACTTACGTAAGCACAAAGTCTCGGCCGTTAAACCCAAGCGGCCGACAGAAATACGATCACCCGAAATGCCCATTCTGCCGTCTTCCCATAGAGATCCATCCACCATCCGATAAACGGATGATCCATAAGGTTTTGCCGTTCCGAAAATTTGGGAACTGATCCAAATTTGAAGGACTTTTTATGCGACAGTTTTTTCGGTGCAACTCTGAGTTCTTTTTCTTGACAGTGAAAATTGAAACATTCACTATAAAAACGTAAACAATAATGATGGGAAACTTTTAAAAATGGAAGACGCCAAATCAATAAATGCTGTTTATACTTGTAATAATTAATTAATTACTGCTCCATTCGTGTGGTAGCATTAAGAGTTGCTCGACTCATTCCTAGGCGCATACCGACCTTGGAGAACGAGAGTATGTCCCCAGACTTATATTTGTGGTTTACAATTAATTAATAAAATATATTAATTGCGGGTACTTGGAATACTTTGTGAAGGTCTTAGATGTGGACCCCGCTAATCTGGAAGCCTCTGCAACGGAAGTCAACGCTCAGGCAGCTCTGCGACCCCTGCAAAGCGCGCAAAGGTGGACCACAAAGCCGAGCTTGTGGAGTGAAAGACTGGAGGAGCAGCGAGCGCAAACCGAGATCATGTCATTGAACTGAGCTTGGCTGTCTGCCATCCTTGACATTAATAATAAAATGAAATATGAAATTATAATAAAACCAATAACAAACATATTTATATTTAATGAACTTGATTTGTTACGATTTAGACAATATTGAGCAATAGCTTTTCTTATTTTTTCTGCAGGCTGGCAAAGATCTGCAGACATGTTAGTCCAATTTGGTTGTTCGCGTAAGTCACTTGCAGTCTGCTACCAAGTATGTTGTAAAATGTTGTGCAAAAAGCAACAGACTAAAATGATTAGCCACAGCTGTTCAGATCAGCTGTTGGTGGTGGTGGATGTGCTCTGTGGGAATCGGAGTTTCAGATTGGTCAAATGCATGTACAACTTCTCTCGCGCTCTCTCTGTTACCAGCTATATGTATGAGCATAGATAATCCTAAGTACATGGCGGCGGCCAAGCCGCTCCCTGACCGCTGTCGGCGTCGGCGGGTAGCGCAGCCGCGAGCCACTAGCTTTTAATGCACTCTCAATTATAAATTCAAACAATAAAGAACAAAATCTGTCCTGTTGGTCAACTACGAATATACTTGAATTATTTCTGGACCTCCACTGAAAAAGCCATCGAAGGCCGTCGATAGGCTATCTCAACATGGCGACCGTGACAGATAGACTCAAATCTGCAACATAAAGAAGATAAGGAAGCAACGGCTACAAAATCAACTGGAAAAACAAAAAAAGTCTTGAGTGAGTAAAATGTATGTAATGGGTAGATGAGTTGTCAAACAGAAGACAAAGAAAAGAGTAGCGTACCTAAATAAACCACCTCTAGCGTGGGCAAGGGTGGGGCCCAAAAATTACAAATTTAATAATCCCTGCTGGATCAGAAGTCGTTAGACAAATTTAAAAGAAGTACTCATAATATATAGCCGATGGTATAATTGTAGCAAGCACTAAAGCCAATTCTAATACACTTTTGTCCGCATTTTAAACAAAACCGATACCAATAAAATTATAAACGTTAACAAAATCGATTATGAACCATTAGATAAATATCTCTTGAGGAATTAGGCAACCTGCTCTGTTGAGGAATCAGGCAACATTCGTATTGTTATTTACTATTTTGTAGTCCAGCTGTCCAGTATATCGATAATCAGCTGTGCATTACGAAAAGCTTCGAAGAGCCACCGTCAGACTGCACGTACGCCACCGCCGATGCCATGAGGGCACGACTGCAACAAGCACTCAAGACTTTTGAGGAACTTTCTGACGAAATCTACAGGTATGAGGATCCCGCCGACGATTTTCAAGTGTGCGAGGGGAAGTACCTGCACGCCCTTATGTTATTTGCCTCGCTGAGGAGTAGACTTCAACCAAACATAAAGCCTTGTACGGACGCAAACATGAGCATGCTGCTGCAGCAGCAAAACTACTTTTTTCAACGATTATCCGACAAACAATCATTCAGCTCCGCCTGCTCATCTGCCGGAAAACCCATTGCCGAAAATCTACACCTTTGGTGAAGACTACAAAGAGTGACTTGCTTTTAAGGATCTGTACGAGAGCACCGTCCACCACAAGAGTCACCTCGGAAGGATTCAAAAGTTTCACTACGTCAATCGGCCGTCGTGGACGTAAATTCCGCATGGGCACGCATCAATGAACGCTATGACCGCCCAAGGCATATCGTGAACTCTTTTTTGGACAAGCTGACCGATGGAGCCAACGAAATCATCCGTGGGTTGGCTGCCATTGAAGAATCCAATCGAGATTGTTGGGGTATTTATCTTGTATTGGCAAAAATCGACCCCGAAACGAGGAGAAAGTGAATCGAGGACAGCAGAGACATAGCATCACCAACCGTTCAGGATTTGTTCAAGTTCCTGGTTGCTCTTTGCGAGGACTAAGAGTTGAGCCTAGCCGCAGCATCACTGTGTCTCAAGCAGGGCAGTTCTTTGGACAAAGCTACCAAAATGAGGCACACACTCGTAGAAAAAAACCGTGCCAATTGTAAAATATGTGGCGCAGTTCCACACCCTGAACGTGGAACAGAGACGCGCCTTTTCCAAGACCAAGGCGCTCTCCTTCAATTGCCTGCGAGCTGGACATCGATCTACACAAAGTCAGTCAAAACATTTGTTCAAACACTGCAAGGGTCGACATCACACTTTTGTACCTCCTGAAAACACAGATGTCATTCCCACTGGCCCTGCCAACATCGCCCAGGCAAACTTCCAAACTGTGAAAGCACCTCAAGCTACATCGCCCAGACTACAGACCCAGGACTTAAAAGAAGCACACTACCCACAGCATTGGTATATGTACAAAACACCAGAGTGACATATCTGTTGTGTGTTACTGGATAGCGGTTCTGAGTTATCCTACGTATCAGAACGTTGCGTCAACGCACTTGGGCTCGCACGTTCACCCTCAAGAATCCTGGTTTTCGGAATCTCTTCTATCAAGGCGGAAACTATACGGGGATTTATACGCTGCCCATCAAATCAATGGTGTCGCCGCACACTTTTGTTGTCGCAGCTCTTGTGCTGGGCAAGACAACGTCATCCCTCCGACGGGATTACATAGAAGCAGATGTACTGAAGATCTACGATGGACTTTAATTAATCTGGTTTATTCTTACATCATTGCAATTTTCTCGATTTTTGGATGGATTATCACAGCGATTGCAATGCCGTACTCACAAACCGCCACTACGTTTATGAGTACTGTCGACATAAACGCTTCGCTTCAGCGCTTCTGGGAGATTGATGACATCACTCAGCATAGCCAAAAGGATCCATCGCACGAAAAGGTGGAGCACCATATCATGACCACACATTCAAGAGATCCAGACGGAAGGTACATTGTGGATTTGCCTTTTAAACACATACGACGCTCACGCTTTCAAGCTATAGAGCGAAATCCGGAACTTTTAGTACAGTATGGAAGATTCATGAACGATTATTCGAGCCTGGGTCATATGCGCAAACTACGGCCAGAGGAATGTAATCAGTCATACAAATATCTACATACCTCACCACCCAGTGCTAGGAAAGAAGCTGCGCGTGGTGTATATGATGGACGTTGAGGCACTTCAAGCAGTACAAACAAGTGGCCCAAGCACGTGCTTGTTACGCGCGGGGCCCTATTATCAATTTGTGCAAAAAATGCGTGTTCGCCAGGAAGATACATAAAACAAATAGAGACAGGACACAAATGAAAATACAAGTTTTTAATACCGGGATAGAAGTTGAAATGCAAATTAAATGATCAAGGTTGTTATAGTTATTACATAGAACGCGAAAGGGCTAGTGCAGACAAAAATTGTATGTACATCGTGGCAAATTTGGATGATAATAATTTCGTGTTAGTCTAACGGGAACATTGAAAGTTAGGCGGGTTACAAGTTCTGCAGAATCAATATTACCTCTTATAAGATTTTGCATAAAAATAGTACCAAGCATTGTTCTACGATTTACAAGTGTAGGTAAATTAAGCAACAGTAATCTACACTGCTAGGAAGGTAGTCTTACGTTTTGATTTTTACCGACTCAATACAGTCAATGTGCACTTGATATTGTGGTTTCCAAACCGACGAACAATATTCCAAAATGGGACGGACAAGGGAGGTAAATAATAATTTGGTCGTATAAGGGTCATCAAATTCTTTTGTCCAACGCTTTATAAACCCAAGAACACTCATGGCTTTGTTAACAGTGGACATTATGTGGCAGTCAAATTTATGTTTAGGGTCCAGAAGAACACCTAAATCGTTAACTGAATATATACGGTCGAGTGGCGTATTTTTAAGAAAGTAACTGATAAACGTAGTGTACCCATAAAAAAGGTCATAACGTTGCATTTAAGGCAGTTCAAATTTAAAAGGTTGTACTCACACCATCCATGAAAACAATCAATATCTGACTGTAAGTTAAATCCCGACGCTGTATCATTATATGATAAACAAAGCTTAACATCATCATGATAGAGGGAAGATCGTTAATAAACAAAGTAAACAGCAAAGGGCCCAAATGACTACCCTGAGGCACTTCAGATGTCACGTATATCAATTTTGAAACAGCATTCTTGAATATAAGGCTCTGAGTCCTACCATTCAAGTAACTTGAAATCCAAGTTAATAGATGATTACCAGGAAAGACAAGCTGATCTAATTTGAATAAAAAAGAGAGTGGTTGACGGAGTTAAGGGCCTTACTAAAATCTGTATATATAACGTCAGTCTGCATTTTTTTGTAAAATCCATTTATTACAATAGATGACAATTCAAGAAGGTTGGTGGTGGTCGCTTCGCTTAGCAAAACCATGCTGACACGGTGATATAAGCGAGGAACATAAATGTTGCAAATGAGAAGTGATAGGAAGGAATTGCCGACAACTTGGAAATGCCTCTATAATTCTTGGCATTAGCCTTCGCCCCCTTTTTATGAAGTGGAATAATAAAAGAGTCCTTCCAGATAGTAGAAAAAAATTGATGATGAAATATACAAATCAAAAAGCTTAAGAATCGGTTTACAAATGGTTGACGCACAAAACTTGAGCACACAACCAGGAAGTCCATCTGGACCGGGAGAATAAGTCGGCGTTGTTGTTGCTAAATCTATTAAGAGAGAATTTGCAGTAATTAAAGGGTTAAAAATACAATTTGCCCTATTTAAGGGATTAGGGTAGTTAGAATTTGACCAAGCTGTCGAACTATAAGTAGTTTGGAAAAACTCAGCCAATAAATCAGCAATTCCAGAATCCGCCGATGTCTCCGTACCGATGAAGGCAATGCCGATGACTTACGCTTGGCATTAACAAAGTTGTAAAACTGTTTCGGATCATTTGAAAATTAAAATTTACATCGTATTAGATACTTAGAATAGCAATGGCTGTTGAGAACATTAAAATCCAATCGAGCCACCTCATATTTCGAAAAATCTGATGGCTTACCCGACTTTTTATACTTTTTATAAGTATTTGATTTAAGGTTTTTAAGTCTTTGAAGCCCATTGGTAAACCAAGTAGGGCTGTTAAGGTTTGAAGGAAACCTATCAGGAACGCATTCATTAAAAAAAAGTATTTAACACTATATAGAATGTCTGTACAATTGTACAAGTCTGTTCAATTATAATGAGGAATCATATCGTTAAGTTTATAATAGTCACATTTACGAAAAGATCTAATTTTAGTTGGAGAAACTAAAGGAGAGGGGGTATCAGAGCAGGGGAGGCAAATTGTCAATTCCATTGTTGGATGATATCGGTCTTCAGGTACAACAAGAGCGTCAATTCTACATATCGTGACCTCAGACGGGTCCCAAACAAACAAAAGATCTAATTGTCTATTTAAGGAATTTCGTATAAAGCTTACTTGCTGTAACGATAAATATAAAAAGCTTACCAACAAAATCATGGGTGGATAAAGGTATAGCAACAAGTGAGTCAGTAGGGGGAGACCAAGAAATATCAGGTAGATTAAAGTATTTGACGTTTCCTTTGAGGATGCCAAAGGCCAATCCCTAAATGACACCTTACACATCGGACTCAGCATTCAACGTAATCTATTCCATGTTTGCCAGCGGTTTCGGATGGAAAAGCTAGTGTTTTCGGCAGACATAGTTAAAATGGGTGGCCTGGAACTCTGCGGGGCCCTCCTGCTCACTCGTCTTCTCCGAATAGTGAAGAAAGGACTACAACAGGCTGGCTACACCAAACCGATCTGTACGATCAACTCCATTCTGGACTTGCCCCTAACGGACGGGCTAAAATCGAAATCTCTATCCAGTCGCATCGAATCTGAAGTTCAGTCATCCTTCATCGAGTCCCTATAACTTCGAGTCTCTTCCTCGATAAAGCTGATTCGCGGTGCTGCCTATGTATTTCATTTTATCTGTCGATGCAGGAACAGGACACGTTCCTACGTATGAGGAAATCACCAATATATTGTGTCTTAAGCATGCGCAAAGCAGTTTCGCATCCGACCTACATCTGTTGGGAAACAAGAAACCTGTGTCATTTTCTTTATAGCTTCGAACGCTTTCACCCATAGTTTGCGAAAACCGCTTACTTCGTGTTGGTGGGCGCTTATCCAACTCGTTACTTTCAGTAGATGTCAAGCATCCAATCATTTTGCCGAAAAATCATCGTATTTCCCATCTTATCTTGGAGCTCGAGCACAGAATCTATCCCCATCCTGGTGTAAAAGCACTTTCCGTCATCGTCCGCCAACGATATTGGATAATCGGATAATGAACTTACGTAAACACAAAGACTCGGCCGTTAAACTCAAGCGCCCGACGGAAATACGATCACCCGAAATGCGCCTTAGAGCCCAAAATATGGAAAGTGCAAGCTAGCATATTTCTATAGCCTGACCGCAGAAACATCCGATACATGCAAGTTAACATTACTGATGGGTAACAAAGTGTCGGTTGGAACGGCACGCACTCCAAAGGTAATATCTCTCTGGGGTGTTTTATACCGAAGTTAATCGGTTAATAATCCTGCTCTCTCTCTCTTTTCGTTTCTATCTCGTTTCGTGGTGCCTAATATAAAAGTTAATCGGTGTTTCGCTCCCGCCCTGTCGCTCTCCTGTCTCGATTGGCTCTAAATGGCCTTCTGTTCATTAAAAAATTGCAAGAAAGTTAACTCGGCAGAGTATTCCCTGCCATACATGTGATAGAATTTATCACGCAAAGTGTCTTGGCTACTCTCGCCTGGTTCGCGATGCCATCGATAAGAGGAGTGGCCTACGCTCCTACTGTGATGAATGCATTGTATAATATATGAGAACCAGGCAATACCTATTAGGCCGCTCACAAAAAGCAGTGTTACGGAATTAAACCGGAACTGCCGTAAAAATACGGGCCCAAAGCGCATAAAAGTCGCGGTCGGTGGGCATTCTATGCCAGGTGCCGTGCAACCTGCTGCCCGCGATTCGATTTCAGCTGCCAATCTTAGGCGTTACTCAAATGGTACTAAGATCGGGGGCAAAAAGTGATTGGGTACCCAAAGTTGCTGGACCCGATGTGGCGCCGCTGAGAACTTCCGCTCTGTCCGATCAACACCTCATGTGGACTTAACGTCCGGGTTACCGGCCGATACCGGTACTACAGATACAAATTCTGTAGTTCCAAAAAGGCTTGCATGTGTTGTACCAAAAACGGTTACTTGTGTTCGGGTGCCCCAGCTTAATCATGTATTTGTTTCACGGCTCGCCTCAGACCTCTCATCAATGGATATTACGGCTTATATCCGTAACAAAATTCAAGTTGATGATTAGAAGGTCGAACAATTTAAATTTTCTTATGTTAGGAAAGTATCATCATCTGCGTGTTCCGCCAGTTTCTGGCCCGAGGGCATATTTGTAAAAGAGTACGAAGCTAAGAGAAAAAAGAATAGTTCAGGGGAAATGGAAAATACCATTAAAGAACCATCCCCAGCGCCCTCCACATCCTCTTCTGTCTTAAAAAACTAGCCTCCTCTTTTCTTCTTTCCTATCAGAATACAAGAAGCTTACTTAGTAAGCTGATCAAATTGTACTCGGATAGTTTTTCATTCCCATATAATATTATTGTATGTACAGAAACCTGGTTAAGGCCGGATATTCTTAGGTCCGAAATTCTCCCGGTTAAGAACACAATTTAAAGGCTTGATCGTCAGTCCAGACGGGGAGGTGGAGTCCTGGTTGCTGCCGACTCAACCTTTCCGTCTGAATTACTAACTTTCGAAGAATTTAATGACTTAGAATTCCTAGGTATAAAATTATCGTTAAAAGATAGTTTAGTATATATTACTTGTTCATATATCTCACCATCATCTGAGTTCCCTAATTACGCAAATTACCTTTCCGTTATTCAGTCCATTTCCAAAAAACTTTCAGATCGAGATCAGTTAATAGTATTTTGTGATTTTAATATTCCTAGTGCGACATGGTCCCCAGACGAAAACTCTAATATTTTACTTCCTTTAGCGCAGCATGACTTTATTGACGGCTTGCTTGACATTGCGCTATCCCAAGTGAACCATGTTAAAAACTCCTTAGGACATTTACTGGAATGTGTTTTGTTTCAAATTCAGAAGTTTGTCTATTAAGAACATCTCCACTTACATAACCGGAAGATCCTTATCATCCAACTCTAGAGGAGATGCGAGAATAGAGCTGAAATCCGAAAAGTCGGTAAAACGAATCCGCTGCTTTCGTAAGGCAGGCTTTCACCGTTTAAATACTTTTATATCCGGCTATGACTGGTCAGAATTTTATTAATGCACTAACAAGGCTAAGGCCGTTTATATCTTTTATAGAGCATTGATTTCCTTCTTTTATCGGTGTGTTGTTTAATGTTGTTGGTTTAATAAAGAGTTGTCACACCTAAAAAATATTAAGTCCAGACTTTTCAATAAATTTAAAATGTGTTTCACAATCAGCCTTCTCTCGATACCTAAGGGCTCGTCCTAATTTTACCTTGGTTAACGCCCGGTGTTATAAAAGCTATGACTAGTTGTAGGGTCCAAGATTTAAAAAAAAAATCAGGCAATTGCCGATCTATTTGCCCAGTTTTTCCAAACAACATATTCTGTTTCATCCCGTCTAAAGCCGTCCTATTCAAATGCTATATTTAAGTAAAACTTAATTTTTTGTCCGAGGTTGAACGAAATCTCCCTTCTCTTGGATCTCTATAAAGTTAAGCCAGTCTAGTCCCGACGGGGTTCCAGGCTGCAAGCTTAAATACTGTGCTGAAACTCTGCAAAAATTGTTTACCTTGTCTTTGAAAACTTCTCATTTTCAATTATTTGGAAGGAGTCATTTTCCCCTTCATAAGAAAGGAAATAAATCAAATACAAGCAATTACAAAGGCATATCCAAATTATACACCATCCCAAGGCTTTTTACCCCACTTGCAACATCTTTGTAGATCAATTATATCTCCATGTCAACATGTACTACGACGACAAACCTCTTGGAGCTAACGTCTTTTGTAATAAATGGCATCAGAAAGAACATGGAGACTAACCTACCTTACACTGATTTCAGTAAATAGCGGTAAGTGTAAAGCATAACTTTTATTTATAAACTTATTCACTGGGATGTGAAGAGTCCCAAGTTACTGGGTCCCATAATGTTCTCTGTGCCTAACAGAATTACCAGGAACCATGTTCTTTTACTTTAAATATTTGTAGATCTAACTTTAGAGTACTGTGTAACGACTATAATAGACTATCAATTATATCTCCATGTAGAACATGGAGACTAACGTAGCTTACACTGATTTCAGTAAGTAGTGTACGTAGTGTAAAGCACAACTTTTATTTATAAACTTATTCCAGGGGGTGTGAAGAGTCCCGAGTTACTGGGTCCCATAATGTTCTCTGTGCCTAACAGAATTTCCATGAACTCTTACTTTAAATATTTGTAGATCTAACTTTAGAGTAATGTGTAACGACTATAATACACTATACCACGTTATTTCTACTACCGCCTCTTTGCATTAAATTTATTAGCATTAATTTTATCTTACTTAGCACAAAATTAGTATTAGTATTAGTCTCGTACGTATTTCTAACTTAGTCTGTCCGCTTCTATATTGTCCTTTTTCACTTCTCGCGATCTCGTTTTTTTACGCCCAATAGGGCTCCGCGCATAACAAGCACTGGCCACAAGAGCCACTTGTTTGCGCTGATCATAGCGCATCAACGTCCGAAAAACAAAATCTTGGGAGATTCTTGGATCACCCTAGTGTTTCTAGATGCCGACTCAGCACAGCCGCTGCCTGCCCGCTGTCGGCTTAAGCGAGTAGCGCAGCCGCGAGCGACTAGCTTTTAATGCACTTTCAATTATAAATCCAAACGTTAAAGAACAAAATCTGGAAATACTTGAATTATTTATGGACCTGCACTGGAGAAGCTATCGAAGGGCGTCGATAGGCTATCTCATCATCATGGTTTTTTCACAAAAATGTTTTGTAAGTACCAATATAAACTTCTATCTACTAAACTATATATAAATCAGAATTATATTTATTATTATTCAATTAACACCAATTTCCATGAAAATATCGAAATATTTCGATTTTTCGATTGATTGAAGTACCATCTATACTTCATTTAAGTAAAACACATTCTTGCTTTGTAAATATTTTAGACTTGATTTAAGTAATCAACTTTGTACGAAATCATTCTCAAATAGCGAATTACTGTTAAGAATAAACAGTTTTGGAATCAGGACAATTCTGACAAAAATGAGCACATTTCAAACTTTACTCAATTTCAACTCTGCTTTTAAGCCTAGTACTCAGATCGACAAACGAGTGTGGTAGTGGAAAAACATGAATCTTTCCAGTGTGACTGCATTTTTTAGTGTTCATCAGAATTGAGCGTGATATGGTCGTACTGTCAATAAGCTTTTGTTACAAGCAGTAAAAATTCAAAAAACTTATTTGCGGGAAAGGGCCTATAAAAATATTATTAACTACCTTGGCAAGACAAGTCTGCCGCTGCACAATTTAAATTTAACAGTTGTTTTTTAAATTTACTGATAATTGTTTGCTAATTTAAAGTTCATAGCTTCACTTAGTTCTAACAGACGATTTTTCTAAGTTTTTACTGTCTTTTTTACCGGCACTAACCATACAACATACATAGAAAGACCAATTAAAGCGCAGGCGCAACGTTCTTCAAAATCCGCCTCTCTGCGACTGAACGACCGAACTCGTGCAATGAGCGCGAGCATCAAATTGAGAATAAGAATGAGAGCGCAAACCCGAATGCACACCAAGTGTCCGGGGCCTGCCGCTAAGAGCCCTAGGCCTGTTGCTAAGAAATTTTTGTGTCCATTTTCGTTGTATGAAATGACCACTCTATATGTTTTATGGTTAGTGTTACCGGGTCTCATAGATGACGAACAGATACTAGTCTTTACTTAAAACAAGAATTCTTGGTTATTTCCCTGTTAAATGCCCGCTTGATTGTTTATTGGCTAAATCAATTCAGAAAATTTTTTTTCTAGATACAAATGCCAGACAAAGCTTAAACCTGACAACACATTATTATCAAAGCAAAATATATAAAATTTCGGAGTTAGTATTTTTATTAGTTAAACGGTACGCAGTGTTCCAGTAAAAAATAGAACCCATATCTGCTTTAAATTTTCAAATGAAACCCTATTTAACTTTAATTAAAACATTGCTAGTTTCCAGTCTAAAAATTGGACAACGACTGGGCTTTGTACGACAAATTTTGATAGTGTTCTTGTGTCGTGGCTACCATAGCATTTCGCTTTCCTGCCTTGCGGTTAATTAAAATTGTTATATATGTGGAAATGAATATTTTATTCAATGGTTTTCCAATAAACCATAAGTGATTTTAATTTATTGAATCATTTTCCAAAGAAAACGAAAAAATGCATTGCTCGATATTTACTATAAGAAGTCAGCCCTTACAAACGACCAATATTTGAAAAGAAATGTTGTACCAGTTGGACTGGCGATCATGAAGAAGAAAGTAACCAACACAATTGCATGTAAAATCAAAAACTAAAAACTGAATCCTAGTACGACAAAATACCTTCTCAGGTCGACGAAAAAATGACTCCTGAAATGAATTAAGGGTAAATGTTTGTCATGCCTAAGGAAAAGATTGAAAAATGTAGTCTTCAGAAGTGTCTGCTATCAGAGCAGAGTATTTAGTGTTGCTGTGAACTTTAAAAAGCGAAATAATTACCAGTATATTAATCTATTAAGCATACATTTTATTGTTTTTCAATTTCTTTGTACAACGGCAGACTCGTCCGGCCAAGGCACTTATTCTCAAGAAGGGTCCTTACCTCAGATATGTTTTTGGATTACTTCAGTATTTGTCAACAAACCTAGGTAATGGGGTGAACTCTCAAAAATTCGTTCACACTGGAAATTTTTCCACTAGTTAACTTGTTTTTCGATCTGAGTACATTGCTTTAATAAGATAAAATCTCAAACAAAAAAACCTGAATGTGTAGAAAAATTTGTAAAAACAATTTACTATACACTTGCAGTTACGTACAAAAAGAATGTAATATTTTATATAACGATTTGTATAAGTATTTAAATTCGATTTTCCATATACTTTTCTAAATCATAAAACACTTTTAGGAAAATTTCATCTTCAAATCAGAGAGACTAGTTTTAATATATCTTTATTTATCCGTATATGTTTAAAAACAATGTATTTAATTTTCCAATAAGCTTCTCAAAATGTCTGTGGCAGCCATATGATGTCGAAGCATACACTACCAGTAAAGATTAAAACTTGTAGGAAAAGACCATACTACTTTGCGTATATTTTCCAATGGTTCCCATTCGGTTGGATTTAAAAAGCAATATTTATCAGGATCATCAACCGATTTATTGATCTAGCCATACCCACTGTCAAGCGAACATGTGGACTTGTGATGCTTACTAGTGGTACTCTTGGTTTTAAGCACAATTTTAGTATGTATCGGGGGCTCGTTTGGTGACGGATTCATTTTTATTTAATTTCCTAAGCACAGCAAGTTCTGCTCGTCTCTATGCCGCAAATCGAACTGACCTCCGAGAACGCAGAGCTCAATTTTACCAATTCCTTCTTTGCTCCTGCCTCTGTTCTCACTCAGTTCGCGACATACGATCAGACCTCACTCAGTAGCAGACACTCAATTTCCGCTACTATGCTTCTTTCCCGTTAACTGCGCATTTACAATCCAAAGTTCCAAAATATGTCCCGCCTAAGCGTCGCCTACTTTTAATGACGTTCTAGGAAATGCACTTAAGCGAACACACACTGACCTACAGAGAACATGTACCAGCTCTCCGACACGGCCTTCCTGACAAATCACACGTCCTCGTGTGCTATCATTAAATCACTCCATGTTCACACGTCAGTTGTTATTCATTTTTATTCTTTAAAACATTTCATTAACATTTCTTCAATTAAACATAATCTCATTAATTCATTTAGTTATTCTTTAATAACATTATTCTCTTTTTGTAAAATAAAACATTTGTGCATTTCCTTTGGCACATTTTAACAATTGTGTAATTCCTTTAACACATCTTACTATATAACATTAGTGAAGTTCCTTTAACACTTTTTAACATTTGTGTAGTTCCTTTAACACATTACAATAACATTAGTGTAGTTTCTTTAACACTCTCTACATTACTTTTATTTCTTAACCATATTTAACAATTCATACTAACTTATGAACTTTATCAACTTGTGCATTTTCATTCACACCAAATTACCGACCCCCGCCATAGCAAGTCCTTCTGCTATGGTGCGGTCACCACTGACCCCCGCCATAACATGTCCATCTGTTATGGTGCGGTCATTAAATCCCCTCTTGGGATTCCAAAGCACCTACAGTGCCATCCATATCTTCATTTCCCACTTGGGAATCAGACTCAGCTCCTTTTGAGTCGTCGAATTCTTCATCAACTTCACTTATTTGCCTATTCGGCAATGCTCTCAAAAATTCATGCGCATACTTATATGTTCTCTTATATGTTCTCTTACTCATCTAGTAACTCAATGATTTCAAACGGACCTTTATGTTTTGGGTCAAGTTTTGTCTGGTGTCGCTCTTCCTTTCTCAACAATACATGGTCTCCAACGTTAAATTTAATTATTTTTGCTTTGTTCTTATCAAATCTACGTTTGTCGTAACGAGCATTAACTTCCATATTCTCCTTAGCTTGTTTTCTTACGGATTCTCTATTAATTAAATTATCCTCTTCTTCACCTATTGGCAATAGGCCGAAAGGTCTAGCTTCCCTAACGATAAGCATTTCTTATGGGCTGACCTTGGTGACTCGATTAGCTGTGGAATTCATTGCCAACTGTACTTCGGCCAATGCATCTTGCCACGATCTCTGACTTGTTTCGACAGCGGTCAACATACTTTTAAGTGTGCTCATAATACGTTCAACCTGGCCATTTGCCCTACTCGCGCCCGTTGCAATTAAGTGAATCTCAATTTTTTGGGAAGAACAAAAATCACGAAATCCTGAGCTGGCAAAGTTACGGCCCTGATCCGCTATAATTCGAGTAGGCACACCAAACAAACACACGACGGCTTTAACGGCTTTAATGGAACTTTCTGTGTCAATGTTTAGGGTATGATGAAAATAAACAAATTTTGTGAACGCATCCACCAAAACAATTACATACTCCTTTAGGTCGTTCTTTCCACTCAACTTTCCGGTAATATCAATGTGCACTGTGTGCCACGGAATTTCGACCTTGTTAATCGGATGTAGTTCCACCTGAATTTTCCCAACCGGTGGCTTGGCTAGTTTACAGGTAATGCAGTTTTCGACAAACCTTCGAACGTACTTCGACATATTTTCAAACCAATAAAACCCATATACCTTATCCAAGGTTTTTTTCCCAACCTAAATGCATAATAGATTCGTGGACGTGATTAATCACTGCCCATCTAAATGCCCTAGGTATTACAGGTAAACACTTGTTTTTGCCGTTCCTTTGTATTTTTCGATATAAAACGCCTTTTCTCAATTCATAAGTTTTATCTAAATTTTCCGGCAATTCGTTATTTTTAAGCTTAGCTAATAAATCAGCTATTTCAGGGTCCCGTTGTTGCTCAGAAACTATCCAATTGTCAGTTACCTCAGTCAATTCAATTCGCTTTTCAACAATTTTCTCTATGCTCTTGCATTCTTTAATCATCGGATTCCTTGATAAAAAATCTACGTGTGCCATTCTTTCACCTTTCGTGTACTGAATGTCAAAATCAAACGACTGTAGAAAAGCCCACCATCGATGCACCCTTGGTGAAAGGTCCGATTTTGTTCGACTAGCTTTTAGCGAATTGCAATCTGTAAATACAACAAATTTACGCCCCTGTAAATAATGACGAAAATGTTTAATGGCGTTGACGACTGCCAAAGTCTCAAGCTCATATGAGTGGTATTTTGATTCAGCAGGTGACGTGCATTTACTGAAATATTCAACAACATGAGGCTTTTTGTCGATTCTATGAAGCAAAATGGCACCATAGCCAATTGCGCTGGCATCTGTATGAAGTTCAATCGAATGTTGAGGGTCGAATATGGTTAGCACAGGCTCCTGGGTTAAAACGGATATTATTTTCGAGCGAATTCTTTCATGCTCTAACAGCCAAACGAAATCTGAATTTTTCTTTGAAGTGAGCGAATACAGTGTTTTTAAAGTCTCAGAAAATTTTGGCACAAACTGCCGAAAGTAAGATGCTAGCCCTATAAATTGTCTTAATTGCGTAACCGTTTTTGGGGGTGGCAATTCTGTCAGCGCTTGAATTTTGCGTGGATTAGGGCGAATCTGTCCTTTGCTCACTTCAAACCCCAGATATTCTATCCTAGTTTTAAGAAAGGAACACTTAGTTACATTGAATGAAAACCCAGCCTTGCTCAAAGTTTCTAGTACAATCTCCAATCGATCTAAGGCTTCATCCTTAGTTTCGGCCACAATCAAAACATCATCGATGTAAACGATGGCGTAAGTGTAAGCAAGACCTCCCAATGCTGCAATAATAGCGCGCTGAAACACGGACGGAGCGTTTTTTAAACCAAACGGCATAGTCAAAAATTCATATTGACCCTCGGGGGTGAAAAAAGCGGTGCGCTCAATTGAATCTGGATGTACCGGTATTTGGTAGAAGCCGCTGGCCATATCGAGACATGAGAAATAACTTGCCCCACGTAGCCTAGCAATCTGATCAGAAATCAAAGGCAAAGGATACTTGTCTGAGACTGTGTTCTCATTCAAAGCACGGTAATCTACACAAAGACGATCACTGCCATTTTTTTTTTAACGAGCATCATAGGACTAGCGAAAGGTGAACAGCTGGGACGAATAATATTAGATTTAAGGAGCTCATCGATTTTAGAACGTACATGCACTTTCTCATCTTCGCTAAGTCTATATGGCCGGCGCTGCACTGTCTTTTGTAGATCTATTAACCTAATTTCCAAGTGCCCTGTTGTTACCCGAGTCTTTGGTATTCCCTCTATAAACCAATCAGAATAACGTTCCAGAATATTTTTCAAGGCCATCTTATCGGAGTTACTCAAGTCGCCATCGGAATCTACAAGGTTTTTATAATTGGCAAAATTTACGACATTCACTCTTTTAGTTTTGTAAATACTAAATTTTTCAGCGTCTATTGCTACACTAAAGCCCTGGCTTAATATTTCGCGACCAATCAAAACATCGTAATTTAGGTATTTGTCCATTACAACATGCAATAAAGTTTCTACGCAATACTGTTCAATATTTATATTAGAAAGGATTTGCATTGTACTATAGATAGAGTCGTTACAGATGCCATTTAGTTTCACAATATTGTTTAGTCGCTTTCCTTTAAACTTGTCTGCAACGCTTTCCTTTACCAACGAACATTCAGCTCCTGAGTCGAAGCAAAATGGAATTGACTCACCGGATACATTTATTATTCCCTTGGTCGGGGAAACAATGCAAATGTCCTCACGCTTCTCGAAGGAGATCTCATTTCCGCTGGTCCGGATTTTAGGACATGAACTAGCGTAATTTTCCAGTTCGACGCACTTAAAACATCGTATATTGGAGCGATCCTTCACTCCAGTATGCCTGCTCCCGCACAGAATTAAATTTCGGCAAAGCAACATGTACAGGCCTTGCATCTGCTACCGGCCTTGGATTCTGCATGGATTTGATAATGTCCATTAGATTCCGGTTCTGTGCTTCAAGAGCTGCGAGGATCTGGTTTGAATCTTGAACTCTAGGCTCAGCCGATCCCACTTCTGATATCGGGGGCTCGTTTGGTGACGGATTCATTTTTATTTAATTTCCTAAGCACAGCAAGTTCTGCTCGTCTCTATGCCGCAAATCGAACTGACCTCCGAGAACGCAGAGCTCAATTTTACCAATTCCTTCTTTGCTCCTGCCTCTGTTCTCACTCAGTTCGCGACATACGATCAGACCTCACTCAGTAGCAGACACTCAATTTCCGCTACTATGCTTCTTTCCCGTTAACTGCGCATTTACAATCCAAAGTTCCAAAATATGTCCCGCCTAAGCGTCGCCTACTTTTAATGACGTTCTAGGAAATGCACTTAAGCGAACACACACTGACCTACAGAGAACATGTACCAGCTCTCCGACATATGCATATAAATAGCAGATTAACGATTTAGTCTTTTAATCTCGTTTCCGACATATAAACTGCCTGCGACTCAAGAAAACTTTCATCCAAATAGCTTTCAAACTGAGAGCTAGTTTGCATAGACACGGACAAACGGATATTGGTAGATAAATTGATAATTTTAATAAAGTTTATTTTATTTATATGGTCGAAAATGTCTCTTGCAAAATTTTAAATACAACTCCCTCCCTACAAGGGCAACAAATCAAAAAATTTAAGTTAACTGTAAGTTTAGGGAAAGAATTTTATTATAACAATTTTATTAAACCGATTCGCGGGTTTTAAGGGGCTCTTTATAAAAAAAATACTTGCTTGGGCATCACAAGGGAAACATCTATTTCTTGTAGCTTGACAAGCTGAAGCTATACAGATGCACATATCGAATCGGCTTACTAATCTGCTCAAAAATGCCTCGTGTTATTTTTTCACACTTTTGCAAGAATATACATATGTATGTACCATTTTTAAGAGGGTAACAGGTATATGAGCGCGCCAAATAAATAATATGACAGTAAAAGCAAATAAAAATAAATCTTTCTTGCCCTGCACTACAAACTATTTGAGCATATACTAAATTGCATTGACTTACAGTGCGATTTCCTTTATTTTTAACACGACATCTCAAAATTGCCATTTCATCAACGACAGCTGACACATTCCTGGGGCTTACATCGTCGAAAAAAGGTCGATCAGCATTGCTCAAATCTACAAAGAGTACATATTTATATTTGAAAATGTTAATACAAATTTAAAGCTAAGCTGGACATTTTAAATATATCTTACCGTTCAGATTTAAAAATGAAGATGCACTTATATGATGAAAGCATATGTTAAAATTCAAGATTAAAATAATGAATGGCTTGATTTTAACTAGGGAATTATCCGAGTATGTGGCATTATTGCCACGCGTCATATTGTATTAATTCATTTGTCTTTCAACAAAATGCTCTACTTTAGCAGCTATTATTTATAAAATATTAAGAGAAGATTCTGCATAATATATGCACTTAGGTTAACATAGTGCACACGACAATATCATATATCCGCGCACGCTTTATAAATAAAGAAGAACGTTATATTCGAAAATTTATATTTTGTGTATAAGATAAATAGTTTTATATTTATAAAAAGCTTTCAGCTCTTTCACTTATGTATTTGGTATCGCCAATAATTTTTCAACAATGAGCTTTTTGCAACCCCTAACTTGTGTTTAATAAAGTAATTGTGAGTGGGCTTTTTGGGAACTTTCAGATGGACTCCATCCCTGAAAATTTTCGCGCATGACCATTGTCGTATATGAGCACCCTGTTAACTCGACGTTTATATAGAACTAAGAAACTCTTGGAGGGTTCCCACCCTTAATATTTTTAACAAAGCTTACCCATGTTAATCAATATGGGATAATATGCCTTAGGTCAGATGATTCTTTGACAGATAACTAGAGATCCCTTTGCGCATTACTTGGATGATTTAAAATCTAACGACATATAGCTTTCGAAACTATTTTAAATCTGCTGGCAGATTTACTTTTAATATGCCTTGGGTGGACTATGTAAAATTAGAAGATTAAAGCCTAGTACTCAGATCGACAAACGAGTACGCTTGCGCAAAAACTTTAATCTTTCCAGTGTGACCTGCATTTGGAGAGTTCATTAGAATTAAGCGTGCTACGGTCGTACTGTCAATCAGCTGAGTTTGTTGACAAGCAGTTATAATTCAAATATCGTATTTGCGGGAAAAAGATATTATCAACTACCTTGGCAAGACAAGTCTGCCGCTGTACAAAGATATTAAAAAACAATACAATTTAAATTTAACAGATGTTTTTTTTAATTTACTGATAATTATTTGCTAATTTAAAGTTCATAGTTGCACTTTTATTGTGTTTTTTCGTACATTTTTGATCTAAGAAACATTTGGCTCTGAGAAGAGGAACCCAAGATAGTATTAATGTTATTCTGACCTCATATGTAAACTCCTGCAATCGACTTTTGCGGGTTTTTTTTAGTTTTTCCATCCATTTCTTAAATTGTTCAGTGAGAAGCGCTCGCCAAAAGATTAAATTTTTCATTCTTTGCGCTAGGGTTCACCCAAAGATAATTTCCGCAGACTGGCAACGCTATGCAATTTTCTGGTATTTTTTTCGTCGATCTGAGTACCGACGTGAAAAAAGGGCCCGACGAAAAGTGAACGCCAGCTATTTGCCTCTCGCTCTCTCTCATGACTGGCGGACAGTTTTTGTCGATCTGAGTACTAAGCTTAAAGGTTTTTTGAAGGTATTTGCGATTCTCTCGCTTTTTGATCTAGTTCGCTTGAGTGTACTAAAAATCCGATGACAATATATTTTTTGGCTGTTCTTAAACTTGAAAAACTATCTAATCCAATTTGTGATACACCTTATAGATGCTAACCTGTATCGAATAAAAAATGTAATCTAAGAGTCTTAAGCCTAGTATCCTGATCGACGAAAACCGTACGCCAGTCAAGAGAGAGAGCGAGAGGCAAACAGCTGGCGTTCACTTTTCGTCGGGCCTTTTTTTCACGTCGGTCTCCTGATCGACGAAAAAAATACAAGAAAATTCCATAGCGTTGCCAGTCTGCGGAAATTAACTTTGAGTGAACCCTAGCGGAAAAGATTAAAAAATTTAATCTTTTGGCGTGCGCTTCTCACTGAACATTATAAGAAATGGAGGGAAAAACTCAAAAAACTCACAAAAGTCGATTGCAGGAGTTTACATGTGAGTTTACTGCTTGTCAACAAACCCAGCTGATTTACAGTACGGCTTAAATCTGATGAACTCTCAAACTTTTGGTCACACTGGAAAGATTAAAGTTTTTACGCTAGCGTAATCGTTTGTCGATCTGGATACTAGGCTTTATAATGGTTTGGTGAATATAGTCTTTTTTAAGGATGGGACTACGTTATTAGATTATAGATTAAATGCAATACGTATCAAGGTTTGTCGTTTAAAAATTACATTTAATTTTTGTCTGTTTTATTGCCACAGTTTTTAAAACTATACCCAACCCAATGTAAAAATCGACCTGTGTTCTCCAGAAACTACAGACCATTTATAAACGCTGATTTATAAAAGTTTTTGAATTGGCAGCTTAGCTATGGAGGAGTTCAGTAGAGCCCAGAATGTCACATCTTCTTCTTCCATGCAATTCCGAATTTCTTTCTTTTCGTGCACAGCTTCTGAAAGAGCCTTTAAAAGATATTATCAACTACCTTGACAAGACAAGTCTGCCGCTGTACAAAGAAATTAAAAAACAATAAAATTTACATTTAACAGTTGTTTTTTAATTTACTGATTATTATTTGCTAATTAAAAGTTTATAGTTGCACTTTTATTGTGTTTTTTCGTACATTTTTGACCTTAAGCCTAGTACTCAGATCGACAAAAACTGTCCGCCAGTCATGAGAGAGAGCGACAGGCAAACAGCTGGCGTTCATTTTTCGTGAAGCTTTTTTTTGACCTAGGTCCTCAGTTCGACGAAAAAAATACCAGAAAATTGCATCGCGTTGCCAACCACCTGAAATGAACTTTGGGTGAACCCTAGCAAAAAGAATAAAAAATGTAATATTTTGGTGTGCGCTTCTCATCGAGTATTTAAAAAAATGGAGGGAAAAAATCAAAAAACCAGCAAAAGTCGGTTGCTGGAGTTTAATTGTGAGGACAAAATTGCATTGATACAATGCGTGGAGTCGCGCCCAGAATTGTGGGACCTTTCAAATAATAAGCATTTTAATGCAACTTTTATTAAAAGATCGTGGGAGGAAATAGCCTGGGAAATGGACAAAGATGGTAAGTTATAATTGTACATTATTAAATATTTGTTAACGTGGACATATACAATATTTATGTTTAGATAATAGTTGCAAGCTGGCGTGGAAGTCTCTGCGGGACAGTTATAAGTACCATAAGTGCAAGCAACCAAAGCGTGGAAGTGCTGGAGGAGACCCACTGGAGAAGCCAACAGGTGCTGCAGAGTGGGATTTCGCCCCCTACATGGGCTTCCTGCCGGACTTATCCACGCAGAGGCAGTAGGTTCTGGCCAAAAATATTGTAACATTATACTAATATAATACATAAGCACAATCGAATGAAAGCCCTACATTACAAACGATTTTGTTATTAAATTCTATTGGCATTTAAAAAGTACTTACCTTTTAATTGTAAAAAAGGCTTCCGCTATTTGGCGGGCCTTTTATCGCCATATGCTTTCCGTCGACTGCTCCAATACAATTAGGAAAGTTCCACTCGTCTTCGAAGCCTTCAACCCACATCAGCATATTGCCCGACGTCCACTTGGGGAATTCATCCCGCAAAGCAGTCCAAATGACAATAGACACCTGGAGGAGAATCACTCCAAAGTATTGCTTACTGATCCGATAAGTTGATCCAATGTGGCGTTGCACGTCTCCAGAGGCAGGAAATCTAAATAAAAGGATACAAAATATAAATATATTGTTATCTAAAACTAAATATTTAAAATCTAATTACTCTAAAACGATGGCCAACTTGGCTTTTATTTGTATAGCGTCTGGGCGAGTGTTCCGTTTCGGTACAAGGTACTGCTCCACCATTCCAAAAAGAGTGTTAAAACTCTTCTGAGACATATGAAAGTTTTCGAAAAACATTGAAGGATTCTGCAACAAGTTTTGAAACTTTAAAATAATAAGAAAATATTTTTTAGTGCACGAATATTAATACATTATTGAACAGTATTACTTACGTCGGAAGCATATCGGCCTTTAAGGGCCCTTTCCTGCAGATATGGGCTCACCCAATATTTCCGCCGTTGTCCTTTGTCCTCTTCCTCTAATGCTACAATACATGCCGCCATGCTGACAACCAAAATCACGCTTGTGTTTTTTGAACTCGACATTTTCGTTTAATTTAACTATGTTTGGTTTTTTGTTTGTCAACAAACCCAGCTGATTGACAGTAAGACCGTAGTAAGCTCAGTTCGGATGAACTCTCGAAACTTTGGTCACACTAGAAAGATTAAAGTTTTTACGCTAGCGTAATCGTTTGTCGATCTGGAGGCACCCCAGATAGTATTAATGTTATTTTGTCCTCCCATGTAAGCTCCAGCAATCGACTTTTGCGGGTTTTATGATTTTTCCCTCCATTTTTTAAAATGTCAGTGAGAAGCGCACGCCAAAAGATTACATTTTTTAATCTTTTCGCTAGGGTGCAATTTTCTGGTATTTTTTCGTCGATCTGAGGACCTAGGTGAAAAAACCCTTGACAAAAAGTGTACGCCAGCTGTCTGACTGGCGTACAGTTTTCGTCGATCTGAGTACTAGACTTAAACCACAAATATAAGTCTGGGGACATACTCTCGTTCTCCAAGGTGTTCTGCTCCATAGTGTGAATACGGTTTGCGCCTAGGAAAGAGGGGAGCAATTCTTAATGCTGCCACACGGATGGAGCAGTAATTAAAGCCTAGTATCCAGATCGACAAACGAGTACGCTATCGTAAAAACTTTAATCTTTCCAGTGTGACCAACATTTCGATAGTTCATCAGAATTAAGCGTGCTACGGTCGTACTGTCAATCAGCTGGGTTTGTTGACAAGCAGTTCAAATTCAAATATCGTATTTGCGGGAAAGAGCCTTTAAAAGAAATTATCAAAGCCTTTACAAAGAAATTAAAAAAAAATTCAATATAAATTTAACAATTGTTTTTTTTTTAATTTACTGATAATTATTTGCTAATTTAAAGTTCATAGCTGCACTTTTATTGTGTTTTTTGTACATTTTTGACCTAAGAAACACTTTGCTCTGACAAGAGGCACCCCAGATAGTATTAATGTTATTCTGTCCTCACATGTAAACTCCTGAAATCGTCTTTTGCGGGTTTTTGGATTTTTTCCCTCCATTTTATAAAATGTTCAGTGAGAAGCGCACGCCAAAAGATTAAATTTTGTATTCTTTTCGCTAGGGTTGACCCAAAGTTCATTTCAGTAGACTGGCAACGCTATGAAATTTTCTGGTATTTTTTTCGTCGATCTGAGTACCGACGTGAAAAAAAGGCCCGACGAAAAGTGAACGCCAGCTGATTGCCTCTCGCTCTTTCTCATGACTGGCGTACGGTTTTCGTCGATCTGAATACTAGGCTTAATTATGTTAATTATTATACCCGTTACTCGTAGAGTAAAAGGGTATATTGTATTCGTGCAAAGGTATGTAACAGCTAGAAGGAAGCGTTTCCGACCCTATAAAGTATATATATTCTTGATCAGGGTCACTAGCCGAGTCGATATAGCCATGTTCGTCTGTCTGTCCGTACGTATGAACGCTGAGATCTAAACTATAAAAGCTAGAAGATTGGCATTTTGCATGCAGATTCTAGGAGTTCCTACGCAGCGCAAGTTTGTTTCAAAATGGTGCCACGCCCCCTTTAACGCCCACAATCGCTTATATACGATTTTAAAAATTTAAATATTTCGGAAAAGTAAAAATGCAGTTTTATTGTGTTTATCAATACCTATCGAAATGTAGAAAAAATTTTTCAAATCGGATCATTCGTTAAAAAGTTATGCGTGATCAAAGTTTCTATCTCCATCTCCCTCGCACTCCCTTTACCTGAGTAACGGGTATCTGATAGTTACAAGTATAGTTAGCCTGTATTGATTTGGCGCCTTTGGCGCACATTTTTCATGCAACTCACAAATCTTGGCAACCGAAACCATTTAAACTTACGTGTAGGCCATATTCATTTCTAAAAACCGGAAGCGTATTTGGAGGGGAGGTTGGGAATTGCTGGCTAACACTTCCCCAGCCAACAATTTAATTTATATACAGAATAGTTGTAAGCTTATGCTTAAAAGTTGAGATTAGCTTTTTAAAAAAAAAATAAGCAAGGAAAAGTATTTTTATAAAATAATATATTGGATAATAATATATATATAATAACTTCTGCTCACGCCACTGCTGACCGTGGTCGATTGTTTTTGGTGATGGCTCGGTAATACAAACAAATAATTGGACTGAAATGGTGCCCCTGCGTAATCCAAAAGCGGAGACCCTACAGAAGACGTTTAGAGAACGCATACTGTCAAGGTTTGGGGTTCAAAAAGACATGATATCCGACAACGGTAAACCAATTTACAGCCGTCTCAGCCTTTCACGCCGCATGAAAACCTTACAGAACGGAAGACAATGATAGCTTAGTGGTGTGCAGACCAAAGAAATTGGGAGGAGAATTGGCCAAATATTATGCTAGCAATAAACTCAAGCAAATTAGTATAGACTTGGGAGGGAAAATTTTGGGAGGGAAATTCAATTACTGACATGAGGATCGTCCCTGCGGAACTCAAGAAGGAGCTTGCTCACCGCCAGAGCCGTAGAACGGCAGCTAACCGAGTCGCAAGAGCCAAATACCCACTGCGTCTGGTCCTGTAAGAGCACTCGGAAAGCAGAGCAAGGGCATCGTGTGCACCGAGGACGACGATCAGCAAGCGCCGGCCAAGTAGTAAGCAAGATATTCTGCTATTAAGCCTAGGTACCATTGGCTCAAGTCCGAGTTCCATCTTTTGCGATCTTCTGAGCTAGTCGCACGAGATTTGTAGCGACCAGATAATAAAGAATTCAGTTCGTTACACATTTTTACGGCATTAAAAAAAATAATAATTAAGTGATAATTGACTAGAGCCCATATATTTGCTGAAGCACAGCTCTGTTGTTTACCAAAACTTTGATTTTTGAGTATTTTATTGATGTTGGCAGGGCCACAGTAACTAGGAAAAAAGGTGGAACGCGAATAGCGCCAATATGGGATGATCAAGGAGGGAAACCATAATCAGCTCCTAGTTTTCACAAGGTACACATGGGCAACAACATCGGTCAAGTAGGGATCAGGCATCCATTAGTTTAAAATTTACGATAAGCCAAAGCTAGTCTGGACAAAAATCAAAGAAAACAAAAAGTTTGAAAGCTTTTGGTATTGGTATCGACCTATTTTCAGTGAAATAAAATTATAAATATAAAGTGGCTAGAAGATGGGAAGTGGCCATGCATCTTAGATGGGAGTTTCTGTTCGTGTTTCTGGTGCATTTAGGATCTAGAAAGGATTAGGATTTCGAGAGATATAAGATCTAGGGAGAACTGGGACCTAGACCAGAAAACAAGGAGCATAGAGGTCAATCAGCGGAAACAGAAAAGGGGGGCAAAAACTACTACAAGATGATTATTTTTTAAGACGAGCCTAACAACAATTTGATTAAATCTGATAATTCTGCTGGTGTGCTCCAAAAAATTATCCAACCGCGTGTCTCTAGATCCGAGTAGACTACGACTCTAAAAGAAATTCCAAATAACGCCTTGATAAAATGATCAAAAAAATGTATCTTAATTTCCGGCGCTAAAAACAAAAAAAATAATAACATTATTTATTTATTTCTTAATTTATTCACATTTTTGTGCATATTTTAAAAAAATATTTATTAGTCCATCATAATTTACAAAAGAATACAATTAAAACCATAGCTTTGAACATTTAGACAGAACATAATAAATGGATAAGCAAAAAAAAAAATTTACAATAAATATATTTAAATTCTTAATAAGCTAATTCGAAGAGAACATTTTATTTTTTGGAAGTGAGGGACCACAATCATGCATATGACTTATTTTTCCCTGGTTGGATTTGAAAATAGATGACTCCCAATCTAACGCCAGGAGTAGACGCATGACCGCAGTTAAGACAAATCAATGAACAGTCTCGGATGGTGCTCTGCAATTTGGTAAAGTCGGTGACTAGTTTGCCTATGAGGGACTGGGGTTGTACGGTGGATCTGAAAAGCAAAGTAAATCTGACGAAGGGAAAACGTACTCGGTTGGGTTGGTTCGACACAGGTAGAATATTCGCAGAATATTCTGTAAGTTATGGCATTTCCAATCGTTCAGTTATATGGCAGCTGTAGGAAATAGTCGAAATTTGGTAGGTCGGATTGATTGCCAAACAAGAAAGGAAAGCTAACTTCGGGCGGAGCCGAAGTTGATATACCCTTGCAGAATATTCTGTAAATTATATAGGTCGGATTGATGGGCCAAAATTAAAACCCAAAGAAAATCCCAACTTCCTAACTTTAAAAACACCAAAGTTATGGCATTTCCGATCGAACGAGTTCGCTAGCGGAAAAACTTTTATGTTTCCAGTGTGACTGCATTTTCGAGAGTTCATCAGATTTAAGCGTGCTACGGTCGTACTGTCAATCAGCTGGGCAGTTAAAATTCAAAAATCGTATTTGCGGGAAACACCCTTTAAAAGATATTTTCAACTACCTTGGCAAGTCAAGTCTGCCGCTGTACAAACAAATTAAAAAACAACAATTTAAATTTAACAGTTGTTTTTTAATTTACTGACAATTATTTGCCACCACACTCCAGTAGACTTTTTCTAATTAATCTACCATCTTTATCCATACTTAGTGCGATGCGTGGCACAATTTTTATTTGTAAACATATTTACGGGGTTTTTGAGTGTCCCGAGTTACTGGGTCACCTAAACTTCTCTGTGCCTAATAGAATTACGAGGAACTATATTCCTGTTAGATTAAATCATTGAAAATCTAACTATGATTTGCGTGAACCTTATGCTAAAGTTAACAAAATAAGCCTAGTATCCAGATCGACGAAAACCGTACGCCAGTCATGAGAGAGAGCGAGAGGCAAACAGCTGGCGTTCACTTTTCGTCGGGCCTTTTCTCACGTCGGTCCCCTGATCGACGAAAAAATATTCCATAGCGTTGCCAGTCTGCGGAAATGAACTTTGGGTGAACCCTAGCGGAAAAGATTAAAAAATGTAATCTTTTGGCGTGCGCTTCTCACTAAACATTATAAGAAATGGAGGGAAAAACTCAAAAAACTCACAAAAGTCGATTGCAGTTGTTTACATGTGAGGACAAAATAACATTAATACTATCTGGGGTGCCTCTTGTCAGAGCAAAATGTTTTTTAGGTCCAGAATGCACGAAAAAACACAATAAAGTGCAGCTATGAACTTTAAATTAGCAATTAATTATCAGTAAATTAAAAAAAAACAACTGTTAAATTTAAATTGTATTGTTATTTAATTTCTTTGTACACCGGCAGACTTGTCTTGCTTGTAAATACGATATTTGAATGTTAACTGCTTGTCAACAAACCCAGCTGATTGACAGTACGACCGTAGCACGCTTAAATCTGATGAACTCTCAAAATTTTGGTCACACTGGAAAGATTAAAGTTTTTACGCTAGCGTAATCGTTTGTCGATCTGGATACTAGGCTATACTTAAAAGCATTCATGTTATGTATTTTAGCACGAAATTAGTATTAGTATTTTGTTTAACTTAGTTTGTCCGTTTCCATACGTTGTTACGCCCCATGCGGAATGTGACCACTTCTTAGAGCTGGTCATAGTCCATCAACATCAAAAATAAACATATATTTTTTCGAAGCGGAGAACAACCATAGAGCTGACGATGTTAGCTGGAATTGGCCAGCACCATCATATATTCATAATAGCGGGCATTAAGGCAGGCTTGCACCTTGTGAAGTCAAAAAAATCAAATTTTTTTTTTTTGCAGTTTCGGATACATACATGTTTTAATTTTACTCTCCTAAAATTTCAAGTCGAAATCTCTTGAATTACGAAAGTTATCGGCCGTTTGGTGGACCGGTGTCAAGCGCGTTGCCATTATAGTGAAAATTTTCAAACGCGTTTTTCTCGAAACCATGTTTTCCGAGTTGGCGGAAGTCGTACAAGCCGCAAAAATTGAGCAATCGTCATGAAATTTTTTATACATGTTCCTCAGAAGTATGTGCATGGTATAGACTAGGATCTTTTGAAAATATTAAAAATTGTTTATTTAAAAAAATAATGAGTAACGAAAATATGAGGAAAAAACCGATTTTTTTTTCCAAAGCTCATAATTTTTGCATTTTTTATGTTTTTTCAATTATCCTAGTTCAAGCCATGCGAGCAAGTGTACAGATTAAGAATATATTCGTTTTTTGCGTTTCAGATTATTTCTTAAAATTCCAAAAAATCCGCCATGAGGACGAGTTTTTCGCGGACATGCCGCCATTGTTCGGTACTCCCCCTCCCCCCTTCGCTTGGATCGCACTCAAAAAAATTGTGTAGCTTCAATAAACTGTACCCTACAACTGGCTAAAATTTTATTCCCACACCTACCATACTTTCCAAGAAATAAATTCCAGAAAAAAATCAGGTTTTGGGCGCCAACAAGGTGCAAGCCTGCCTTAATGTTTAAATAGCTCAGAAACAAGAGAATCGGTGAGCAGGAATGGCGGTGCCTTAAACCGAACGTTGCAGGAGGAGATCCGTCGCTGGTTTATGGAGATGATGATTGCTGTTACCGATGCGTTGGTGACCTGATTGACGGGGGCGCTGGCAAGATTGGCGATCGGGTATTAAAGGAGGAATCTCAAAAAATCATAAACCACGCTGCCACTCGCTCCCAGATTCAATGAGGTTCAGGCCTTTGGTCAGCAGCTTGAAACAGAGCCAGAGAGAAGAAATATGAGATGGAGAAGAGTCGAAAAGTGTAAGACATACTTCGATGAAGATCACAACAAAATGATGGCGGAGAATTTTGTTTTCCGGGGCAAATTCAATCGGAAGCAGAGTGCTCGTGAGATGAAGTCTCCTACAGTTTTCCACACTGGGTAAGAGGTCAGGCGGCCGATTGACAGTTATCCGGGAGCGCCCACCAGAAGTCTGGGAGGATCTAAAGGAAGAGATAGTGGTCAGATTCCGAGGCGTCAGTGGGGTGTTAAAGCGGCTACGCGCACTACACGAATGTGTAGCTACTCCAGGGAACAGTGTCCGAAAGCGTCGTTCGAAAGCTCTTGGCCGAGCTCGGGGTAGATATTTTTTTTTTTTTTTAACATTTGCATTTTATTTATTGGATCTTCTCTGAATTGAGACTAACAATAAGTATATAGAATCTTAAATTAAAAAGCTATCTGACAGTCAAGGTGACTGGCGCGAAAATTTAGCGGCTCTAATAACTATTGCTGAGCTGGAAGGTCATTGCGTTGCAATCGGGTCCGGATGGAAGCCCTGGCTAGGCCCCTGGCGAGCTGGTTTGGATGAGAAGTTAGCTTGGTGTGGTAGGACGCTTTTTGTTTTGATATTTCATCTTTTACGGGTAGAATGCCAAGATCTCTGTGGATGTTGTCGTTCCGAACATACCAAGGTGCCCCAGTGATAGTTCTCAGGATTTTTGATTGTGCTCGCTGAATAATGTCGATGTTGCTGCTGCTCGCGTTTCCCCACAATTGGGAGCCGTAGGTCCAGACTGGCTTAAGCGTTTAATTGTAGAGCAGGACCTTGAAGTCCAGGCAGAGGGGGGAGCGCGCGTTTAAAAGCCAATGGAGACTGTTTGATTTTAGTTTTAGGTGAATTTTCTTAGCTTCGATATGTCTCCGCCATGTAAGTCTCCTGTCTAGGTGGATGCCAAGGTACGTTACATCGTCAGCTTGTGGAAGTGGCGTGTTATTCAGGGTTAGCGGGGGACACGTTTGTCTGTTAAGAGTAAACGTTATGTGTTTACACTTTTGCGCATTTATTTTTATACGCCAGACTGATAACCACCTCTCCACTACAACGAGATGATCAGCTAGTAGTGCTGTTGCCTGAGTTGGGCATTTGGACCGACTTATGATCGCGGTATCGTCTGCGAATGTAGAAGTAGTTAGCCGCTCGTTCGTGGGAATATCTGCGGTGTAGAGGAGAAATAGAGCGCTACCTTGGGGAACTCCAGCCTCTATAGCGTAGTCATCGGATGTTGTGGTGTTGCATCTCACGGCGAAGGCTCTGTTGTAAAGGTACGATTCCAGTATCCTGTGAGTGTTTCCTGGCAGGATCGTTCTGATTTTATGGATAAGGCCATCAAGCCAGACTCGGTCGAAAGCCTGTGCAACGTCAAGGAATACCGCACTGCAGTATTCCCGAAGCTCGAATGCAGTCCTTATTTCTGTTGTTAATCTGTTGACTTGCTCTATTGTTCCATGGCTTTCTCGAAAGCCAAATTGATGTGCTGGAATAACGTTGTGCTCTTTCAGATATGGAATGATGCGCGTCAGAAGGCATTTTTCGAGCAGTTTTGACAGACACGAGAGTAAACTTATCGGTCTATACGAAGCTGGTATTGTGTGATCTTTCCCTGGCTTTGGGATCATTATGATTACCGATTTTTTCCATTTTTTTGGGAAATAGCCAAGTCGTGTAATCCCGTTGAAGAGTTTACAAATAACCTTAACTGCACAGTTTGGAAGTTCGATTAACATTTTGGGAGTTATTTGATCACCGCCTGGGGCCTTTTTTGGTTTCAATTGCTCGCTGATTACTTTTGCAATTTTATTTGGTTGAAACAGAATTGGCTCCGTCTCAGATTCAATTCGAATAGACGGCGACGGTAGTGCGAATGAATTAGTTGCAGGGCTTGGCTGAAAAACATTTCGAAGGTGTAAAGCAAATGTACAAGCTCTGTCTTTGTCGCTTCTGGCCCAGCTGCCTGAAGAGTCTCTTATGGGGATTACTGTTTCGGCCGGCGCACTTAGTTTTGGGTGGGCCCTCCACAAGGGATGCTTAATGCTGGTGGGTGAAAGTTTCTCAATGTACTGGCGTTGTGCTTTTTCTTCTTCTTGCCTTAGAGCCCTGGTAAGTCTGCGACCAGCTTCTTTAAGACTTTGTTTTGAGGATGGCGATCTGCTGGTTTGCCAAGTACGTCTCAAACGTCTTTTCTCCAGAACAAGCTGTTCGATTTCATGGTTAGTTTTGTGTTGGTGTGTGTGCCCATCCCTCCCTTGCGGTGTTGAGACTTTGGCTGCTGCGACGAGTACAGACTCCAGGGCATCGGCGATGTCCTCCTTGATGTTGAGCTGTGGAGTTAGTTCAATGTGGGAACTTACGTACTTTTTGAACTTCAGCCAGTTGGTTCGATGCGACGTCAGCCTGCGAGGGTGCTCGATTAATTCCGGGCTTTGAAGAAGAGTTATTAGCACTGGTGAGTGGTCCGATGTAGGCCAGTATGTAGGGCTGCCTGGTGAAACGTAGTCCAGTTTGTTGCATGTTTTAATGAGTGCATTATATAGTTGCCTTCCTTTGGGGGTCACAAGGCGGGATCCCCAGTGCGTGTGCTTGGCGTTGTAATCTCCTGCTGCTATGAATCGCTCTCCAAGCGAATTGTAGAAGTCCATGAATTGGTCTTCGGATACTGTAAAGCGGGGTGGGCAGTAGACAGCGGCAATGGCAAGGTTGCAGTTGCCCAACTGTAATTTTATCGATGTAGCTTGCAGATGATTTTTAGCGAACCGTTGGTGAAAGTGGTGTTTGACGCGGTCTCTTATTAAGATTCCAGTGCCGCCATGCGCTTTACCATCTGGATGATCTGTGCCATAGAACGTGTATCCCCGTATTTGAAAGTTATATTTGCTGGTGAGATGCGTTTCTGCCAGCAACATAACGTCGATGTGGTTTTCGTTCAGAAATTGAGTTATTTCAGGTTTATGCCGTGAAACACCGTTGGCGTTCCACAGAGTTATTCGAAGGCTAGGCATGGTTTATTTGGACTGCTGAGTTGCAAGCATTTGTAGTAAGATATTTTGGTTTTGCATAAGGGTTTGCATGGTGGTTTTCATGAAGGACATAAATTCCATCATATTTTGTTGCAAAGTAATCATCATAGATTCCATGTTACTTTGTGGCTGTCCCATGGCCTGCTGGATGTTATCAATTTTCGGCTCTATGTGAGCTGTGCCTGATCTTAGAGCACTGGCGTAAGAAATTCCGTTGGTTGTAATTGAAGGGCCAAATGATGATCTGGCTGCTTTTGCGAAGAAAACTTCCGGTGTCGTTTGTGATCTCATGTAAGTGTTTTGTGTGTTCAGGGAGCGTGCCGTTGTTGCTCGTTGCATCCGACTTTTCATCGCCTTGTAGACTGGACAGCCTCTGTAGTTAGCTGTGTGGTTTCCTTGGCAGTTTACACACTTTTTAGTGAGAGAGTCTTCCTTGTTGGCAGGGCAGGGTTCGGAGCCGTGGCAGTTTCCACAAGCTACACATACTGACCTGAGGGTGCAGTAAGCCCTGGTATGACCGTATTCCTGGCAGTTTGTGCATTGCACTGGTCCGGTCCGTTTGTGCGGCTCTTCCACTGTGATCCTACGGTGCAGAAGGTACTGCAACTTGTAGATCGGGTGCACTGCGTTTTTTTTCAAAGTTCTGCTGTCTGGCTCCAGCTCGACCTTGAAGAGTGGTTGCGGCTTCTTGTTTTTGTTCATAATGTTTATAACATTTTTTGCGCAAAAACCGTTTTCTTTTAAGGCCTCTGTAATTTCGCAGGGGGTCACATCGGGTTCTATTCCCTTAAGCACAACTTGCAAACCTTTGCAACTTATCAGCTGGTACGTGTAGTAATTCTTTTTGGCATCGTTTAAGTACTTCGACACTGCTCGGAAATCGTCTTCGGTTTTGGTTTGGAGTTTAGTTTCGCTTATATTCCCTTTCATAAGCGGAATAACATGAAAGTTATCTTTTCCGACAAGCTCAACTATTTTGTTGACTAGGGCATTCGAGGTCTTCTCCCGAATAAAAATAGGTGGGGGCTTTAGTTTCCTTGGGGCTAATTGTTCAGACTCTGTTTCAGGCTCCGCCAGAATGGAAAATCTGTTTTCATCTAATGGCCCGGGATTTACAGGGCCTTTGTTGGAACGATTTATTTTGGGCTTATTGCCGTCCGAGTTTTTGGGGGTGTTAGCTTGCGCTTGGAGATATTAATGTAGCGATCCATGCCTGTCTGAATGGCCGAACCCGCTTGCAGAATTGTCACTTCTTCTACCGTAGCTTTGTTTTTGCCGTTTGCACCGATTTTTGCACTTGGTTGTGTTGTTGCTTTACCCGCAGCACAAGAAGAGGGTGGAGTCGTTATTGCATTGTTGGCGACAGAGACCGTTGTAGTAGTTTCTGTTGTTGTTGCGCTAGGCGGCAGAAGCTCTGTTGGAGTCTTGCATTGCTCACTCCATGGCGTTCGAGCGGTGAAGAGCAGGGCGGGAGAGCAAGAGTTAGCTCTCTGGTTTTCGGCGGTCAGTAAACTTGCACCTTCAAGCACTTTCGGTTCTAGAGTATTACTCGTCACCGTAAAATAGGCGTTGTTACGGGCCAAAGAGAGACGACGTTTGTCTTGTTCTCTCTGAATTTTTTCACGGGCTTCGTCTTGTTGTTTTTGTCGTTGAGTGCGCTGATCCACGTTCTTACTCATTTGTTTATAGTTAGTGCGTAAAGATTAATTATTTATTTAATTAAAACTTTAGTTTACGATATGCGATTTGCATCGCGAAACGCAAAACCTCGCGCTTATTTTTTTTTCGAACGTTTTCGACTGATTGGCTAATTGTTTTTCCGGAGCGTTAATAAAACACGTCTGCACGCAGCCGAATTAATTCTGGCAGATATGAACAAGTAAGTTTCTATTATGAAAACAGCTGCCGGTAAAAAAAAGATTCATAACTAGGTAAACATATATATTGTGGTAAAATAACTACCGGCTCCCATCAGTAGTTATTTTTAAGCGTGTTGATTCCAAATAAGAAGTCGATTAATTATTTTACTTGACCAGCGGGTCAAGGCAAGTACTTTATTGTTTTATCGCAAAATTGAGAGTGATGTACTTAGGAATATCCAACTGGATGAAGAAAAGTCAAAGCGCCCTGTAACATTTTTCTCCTCCAAGCTCAATAAATTCAATGTCTAACAGCGGTGTTAGGAATTAAAAAGCAATTAAAGGCATTACGTTGAGCTGATGCCGTTTACAATGATCACAGATCACTCTAGCCTGAAATGAATGATTCCCTCAAGGACTTAAATGGACGGTTGGCAAGGTGGTTCTTGTTCTATCAATTCGTTGACGGCTTACGTTTGTAAAAAATGTAACAATTAGTACCTAATATCACATGAAGTGGAATCTGCGCTCTAATATTAAAAAAAGCTTTTTGATATAATTTTATGTGGCTCCAGAAGAGCCCCATGTTTGGATATATAGTTGGACATTTCGTTAAACATTCCGTTGGAGCCGACTTCTAAATTTAAATTTTAAACTAAAGTCCACATTGCTAAATATATTTTGTAGTCGCCGCAAAAATTTATTTTAAAGTTAAGACACCCACCTACTAAAAATTTTTTTTTTTTTTTTTTTTTTTTCGCGCGGAGTCCCACGGCCCACTTACCCGCCCAACCGACCGAGGGGCGCAGCCGTGTATCGTACGGCACGATTCGCGATAGGATAGACGCGAGATAGGAAAATAAAGGTAAAGGTCCGGGAAAAAAAGTAATAGTTAGATCAATCTTGTGCCAATGAAGCAAGTATTAATCGTTTTAGGAGCGGCAGAGAGTCAAGATTTGATATTACAGGAAAAAGTCTATTATAGTCAGAACATAATACTCTGAAAGGCTCATGCAAGGCATAGTTAGATCTACAATGATTTAAAATTAGGGGTATATAATTTCTAGTTAATCTACTTGGCACAGAAAAGTTTAGCCGACTTAACAAGTCGGGGCAGTCAATATCACCATGTATAAGGTTATAAATAAAGATAGTACCAAGCATCGTTCTACGGTTGGCTAGGGATGGTAAATTAATCAAAAGAAGTCTACTAGAATAAGAAGGTAAGATAAGATTTGCATCCCAGTTTAGGCGCCGTAAAGCAAAAAAGAAGGAAGTTTTTTTGTACAGATTCAATACGACCAATATGTATTCCGTATTGTGGACTCCAGACGGGAGACCCATACTCCAGAATCGGACGGACTAGCGAAATAAATAAAGTTTTAGTCAAATAAGGATCATCGAATTCTTTTGACCACCTTTTAATAAATCCAAGCACTCCTCTGGCTTTATTAACCATGGACGAAATGTGATTAGAAAATTTTAGTTTAGGGTCCAAGAGAACGCCAAGATCGTTTACAAGAGTTATTCTATCCAAAGAGCTGCCACTTAACGTGTAAGTCGCGTATATCGGATTGGCCCGATAAAAAGTCATCAGCTTGCACTTGGAGCCGTTTAAATTTAGTAAATTATCTCGGCACCAGTTTTGAAAATTATCTAGATCGGATTGCAAGTCTAAATGGCAGGAAATGTCTTTATACTGCAGGCACAACTTAACATCATCTGCGTACATAAGTACGCGAGAATGACTTATAATTGAGGGAAGATCGTTAATAAATAATGTAAAAAGTAACGGACCCAGATGGCTCCCTTGTGGGACACCGGAGGTAACACGGAGAATTTCAGAAATTGAATTTTTAAAAAGGACCCTTTGTGACCTGCCATTTAGATAACTTGAAATCCATTTAAGCAGATCAACTGGAAAACCTAAAAGGTCAAGTTTATGATTTCGCACCCAATAAAAGTTTTGGAAAAAAGATATACATATATTTGGCAAAATAAATATATGTAACAGAGAGTAGGCAAGCAGATCTACTAAAGGCACACTGGTTAACAGCAGCAGAAGTCGTACAGCAGAGTAACAGCAGCAGAAGTCGTACAGCAGAGTAACAGCAGCAGAAGTCGTACAGCAGAGTAACAGCAGCAGAAGTCGTACAGCACAGGAGTAGCAGAAGAAGTAGCAGCCGAACAGGACAGTAGCAGAAGAGAATCGAAGCAGCCGAACGTGTGTGAAAGAATCAGCAGAAAGCAGCAGCATTTATCCAGCAATTTAATAAAAGCCAATTATTATATTCAGTAACTGTGCACCGCGAAATAATATTAATAAACTGTACTAAATAATATCTCACATTTGGGGGCTCAACCAGTCGCGAATTGCCAGTGAAAAGTGATAAAATGCGCAATCCGCATGTCTCAGAAACAATTAGATAAAGCGAGACAACAAAACAGTTTGGTGCCACATTCCTCAAAAGCCGCCAGCAGAGGAAACGAGACAACAACCAGAAGGAAAGAGGATCAGAAAAAGAAAACGGTATCTTCAAGCAGACTACCGGTAAGGGTATTGCGCAACAGAATTATTATGACAAATGAAAAGGAACCACAAGATGAGAAAGTGGAAATATACGAGGGCCCAAGTGGATCAGGGACATGTGGAAACAATCGCCGAAACGACACAAACGTCTTAGAACAAAACACGCAGACTCTCCAAGATTTGGTTCAACTACTCACGTTGAAAATTACCGCCGATGAAATTGACAAAAAAAATGATGCGAAGCTGGTAGTGGAAAATTTTGCCAAAATAATTCCAGAGTTCAGTGGAGAAAATATGTCTGTGCAACAGTGGTTTAATAACTTCGAATTAAACGCCGACGCATATGGGCTTAACGACAAGCAGAAATACGTACAAGCTCGTGCCAAAATGACATGTACAGCCGCTCTTTTTCTCGAGTCTACAGAAGTGTACGAGTACAGTCAGCTGCGTCAACAACTTGTAACGGAATTCGAGTGCGATCGTGTATGCAGTGCCCAAATTCACAATCAGCTGTCTGTGCGAGTGAAAGCAAAAAACGAAAGCTTTCACGAATACATGCTACAGATGAAAGGCATTGCTGCTCGTGGGACATTAGACACTGAGTCGGTAATTCGGTACATTGTCGACGGATTGAGGCTTAAAACGGATTACAAGTACACCTTGTATGGATGCAGTTCTTACAAGCAGCTAAAAGAGAAATACGAAATCTACGAACGAACGCGTCAGATCGATGATAATGTGATGGTGAAGAAGAAAGAATCACAGCAGCTCGCAATGAAGCCCGAGCACAACAGCTATGTGAGGAAACTGCACTGCTACAATTGTGGATCCCAAGAACATCTACGCAAGGATTGCCGAGCTGCATTAAAGTGTTTCCGCTGCAATCAGAGTGGTCACATGTCGAAAGATTGCCCTGGTACGGCTGCCGTAAACGTAGCATACGAGGAAAAACGCCTTAAGTCTCTGAAAATCAACAATGTGCAAGTCAAGGGGCTCATAGACACAGGTGCAGATGTTACCCTATTAAAAATGTCCGTGTTTGAGAAAATGGGTAGCGCGCTCTTGCAGCCAAGCTCTACAACTTTAAGAGGACTTGGAAATAATATCACACGCTCCGCTGGTCAATTTATGGCAGAAGTGGAGATCGACGGTATGTGTCTGGCACACAAGCTTCTTGTGGTGGCCAATCATGCCATCGGATGCGATTTGCTGCTGGGATATGACTTTATAACCAAATTCACAATGAGGTCGACGCCGGAAGGATATCAGTTTTCTCCTCTGAATGAGGAGGAAACTGTGAACACGAATCAGTTAAGTATCTACAATGTGGTTAAAGAAAATACTGATATTGATGTCCCCTCACAGTACAGAGATACCGTCCAATCTATGATTGAAGAATTTTCCGAAAAGAAGCAGACTGCTGTGTGCCCGATCACGCTGAAAATTTTACCAGATGAGAACATAACACCGTTTCGACATGCTCCAAGCCGAGTGGCTATTAGCGAAGCTGATGTAGTCAAGCTGCAGATTGATATATGGCTGAACGCTGGAATAATACGGCGCTCATCCTCAAATTTCGCCAGCCGCACAGTAATCGTCAAGAAAAAAGATGGGAGCAACAGGGTCTGCGTGGACTATCGCCAGTTGAACAAGATGGTGCTAAAAGATTGCTTCCCCGTTCCAATCGTTGAAGATGTGCTTGAAAAACTGGAAAATGCAAAAATTTTCACCATAATGGACTTGGAAAATGGTTTCTTTCACGTTCCAGTCGAAGAAAGCAGCAAGAAGTATACAGCGTTCATAACGAAGGAGGGCCTTTTTGAATTCAATCGAGCGCCTTTCGGTTTTTGCAATTCGCCAGCAGTCTTCATCCGCTTCATTGGTCATGTGTTGCAAAACCTCATAAATGAAAACATTCTGGATCTTTACATGGACGACATTGTTATACACGCCGAAACTGCCGAAGAATGCCTGGAAAAGCTAAAGAAGGTCTTAGATGTAGCAGCTGAATACGGGCTGAAGATGAAGTGGAAAAAATGTCGATTCCTGCAGTCCTCAATAACATTTTTGGGACATCAAGTTGGAGGAGGAGAAATTAAGCCAGGACCGGAGAAAACCAAAGCCATTAGAAAGTTTCCAATACCGCAAAACATCAGGGCGGTGCAGTCGTTTTTGGGATTAACTGGGTTTTTCCGCAAGTTTATAAAAAACTATTCACTGATCGCAAAACCACTAACGAATTTGCTGCGAAAAGACGTTAAATTTAAAATGGGTCTGGAAGAACAACAGGCGGTCGCCATATTAAAGGAAGCATTGGTGAGCGAGCCGGTGCTAAGACTCTACCGCAGGAATGCAAAAACTGAGATACACACCGACGCGTCGAAGGATGGGTTCGCAGCTACGTTGTTACAGTGGCATGAAGGACAATTGCATCCGGTCTTATTCTGGAGCAAGAAAACCTCGGAGTCTGAAGCACGCCAGCATAGCTATATACAAGAAGCCAAAGCTGTTTTTCTCGCATGCAAAAAATTCCGTCAGTACATACTCGGCACCAACTTCAAGCTTGTAACTGATTGCGCCGCTTTTAAGCAAACGTTAAGCAAGAAGGACGTTCCGCGAGAGGTAGCCCAATGGGTACTGTACCTGCAGGACTACAGTTTCGAGGTGGAACACAGACCAGGAGAGCGGCTGAAGCACGTGGATTGCCTGAGTCGATACCCAATTGATGTCATGATGGTATCGTCGGAAGTCACAGCAAGAATCAAGAAAGCCCAGCAGGAGGATACGATGATTAAAGCAGTCTCCGAAATCCTGAAAAGTAAACCATATGACAACTTTAAATTAAAGGCTGGTCTGGTGTACAAGGTTGTGCAGGGAACTAATCGGTTAGCAATACCGAAATCGCTGGAGAGAGAGATAATAACAGAGGCACACAATGCAGGCCACTTTGCCGTACAAAAGACAATGCATGCCATACAGCAGAGTTATTGGATCCCACATCTAGAAGGGAAGGTACAGCAGATCCTAGGAAATGTATAATCTACAACAAAAAGTTGGGCAAAAAAGATGGATTTTTGCATCAAATCGACAAAGGATCAGAGCCGCTTCATACTATACACGTAGACCATCTGGGACCAATGGATGCTACTTCAAAGCACTACAAGTACATCTACGCGATGGTTGACAGCTTTAGCAAGTTCGTATGGATGTATCCCACCAAAACAACAGGTGCAGACGAAGTCCTCAAGAAGTTACGGGAATGGTCGGACATCTTTGGTAATCCAGCTCGTATAGTAAGCGATCGCGGAGCAGCATTTACGTCGTCTAGCTTTGAGGAATTTGTGAAGGAAGAAAACATCGAACACGTTTGGAGCACCACAGGAGTTCCAAGAGGCAATGGACAAATAGAACGTGTAAACCGATCCATCCTGAGCATTATTTCAAAGTTGTCGTCGGAGGAACCTGGAAGATGGTACAAGTTGGTACCTCGAGTTCAGATGGCTATCAATGGCACAGTTCATGAATCTACAAAGCGTTCTCCATTTGAGCTGCTGATCGGGATAAAAATGCGTTGTAGACCAGATAGCGATATACTTCAACTACTAGAAAAGGAGATGGTTGATAACTTTGATGACGAAAGAAAGAAAATGCGACAAGAAGCAAAAGATAATATTCGGGAGGCCCAGACAAAATATAAGGAGCAATTTGATAAAAAGCGAAAATGCGAGTACGGATACAAAGTTGGAGATCTCGTCGCCATCCGTAGAACGCAATTCGTAGCTGGGAGAAAGATGGCTAGCGAATTCTTAGGTCCATACGAAATAACAGAAGTGAAACGAGGCGGACGTTATAATGTACGAAAAGCAGCAGACGTCGAGGGACCCAAAAATACGAGCACGAGCAATGATAACATGAAATTATGGAGTTTTTCTGTACACAACGAGGAGGCATGGTCATCAGGGACTGATGACTAATCAGGATGACCGAATGTTCAGAGAGTAGGCAAGCAGATCTACTAAAGGCACACTGGTTAACAGCAGCAGAAGTCGTACAGCAGAGTAACAGCAGCAGAAGTCGTACAGCAGAGTAACAGCAGCAGAAGTCGTACAGCAGAGTAACAGCAGCAGAAGTCGTACAGCAGAGTAACAGCAGCAGAAGTCGTACAGCACAGGAGTAGCAGAAGAAGTAGCAGCCGAACAGGACAGTAGCAGAAGAGAATCGAAGCAGCCGAACGTGTGTGAAAGAATCAGCAGAAAGCAGCAGCATTTATCCAGCAATTTAATAAAAGCCAATTATTATATTCAGTAACTGTGCACCGCGAAATAATATTAATAAACTGTACTAAATAATATCTCACATATATATGTCTATTAACTTTTTGTTGGTTTGTGTTGACCTATTTTACCATAAATGCAGCTATTACTCGAGGTCATACGTTGGTTTTATTTTAATTTCATCTATAACACAACGTTTTTATACCCGTTACTCGTAGAGTAAAAGGGTATATTGTATTCGTGCAAAAGTATGTAACAGGTAAAAGGAAGCGTTTCCGACCCTATAAAGTATATATATTCTTGTTCAGGATCACTAGCCGAGTCGATCTAGCCATGTCCGTCTGTCCGTCTGTCCGTCTCTCCGTCTGTCCGTCTGTCTGTCCGTATGAACGCTGAGATCTCGGAAACTATAAAAGCTAGAAGATTTTGCATGTAGATTTTTGGAGTTCCTACGCAGCGCAAGTTTGTTTCAAAATGGTGCCACGCCCCCTCTGACGCCCACAAGCTGTGGCCACAGTTTTGATGATATTATGAAAATTTTAATTGATATGTATTTTTTTCGTCATTAAATATCGATTGGCCTAATAAAAGTTTGCCACGCCAACTCTAACGCCCAAAAACCCATTAAACGCTTAAGCCTGGCTAGCGCCTACATTTCCGCCTTTCATGGCGCCATCTAACGGATGACTTTGGAACAGCTGGCCAGGGTGCTCAACAGAGTCAACGTTAATTCTCAATAATTTATATTAAAGGAAATTGCGATGGTTTTCATTTGTCAATACCGAACTGTATCCCAAGAACTATGCCAATAAAATCTAGTTCGCCAAATTGGAGGTCTGAGTCAAACAATGGCGTATGTGTGTATGTATGTAAGCATATACATATGTATGTATTTACATTGTACACAGTTGCAATTTCCCGGCAAAGATAACTCCTTTCAAAGAAAGCTATTCGCTATACCCGTTACTCGTGTTGTGCAAACATTTAGACTTTAATATACATAATACTATTTAAGAATGTATGTGTTTAGCCAATATAAGTATGTATGTTTAATATTTCTAGTCAATTTATTGCACTCAAAAACATAAACATAAACACAGCTGCTGGTGCAGGACAAAAGCTGCCTGCGCTAAAGCAGCGCAGTGCTCGTGCTGTAAAGCTGCCGGCACTAAGAGATCGCCGAATTCAAATTGATAATTTGAACTTTTTATCTTTTTTTCCTGTGGTCACTACAATTCACATTATGTTAAAAAAAAAAACAAAAAAAACACAAGAAGGCATATTTATATAAAGTTGTTTAGCTGAGTAACGGGTATCTAATAGTCGAGGCACTCGACTATAGCGTTCTCTCTTGTTTCCACTTAACTTTCATCACACTTGCACTCACTGAGAAGTGGACCCGACTATGTTCGGACTAGCTCAATTCAATTCGATTATTAATACAGTATCGGCCATTTATAAGTCCTTGTTATCCATTGGCGTCTAAATGGTTGCAAACGCATTCTTAATTCACATTGTCATGTTCAAAGTTGATAGAAAGACTCGCTCGAGCTGGGAAAAGAATCTAGATTATCAAAAAATTCCATTGTAATCTGAGTGTGTAAGTGCACTCAATAAGCGCTTTCAGCAATGGTCGGCTGTAGAGGCTTCAACTAGACGGACAAAGGGTTGCAATGGAGAACATAGTGCCAGTAGCAGAAACCTGGAATCTATATGTTTGTTCTGCAAGTCAAATGATCCTTTTATCACAATTCATCGTTCTCAGCTCATTTTAAATTTGACAAAGGAATTTGCAGAAATGGCTTGAGAAAAGGGCATGTTGGATTAGCTTGCAAGGTTGATCACAGCAGGGTATGATCAATGTCTTACCCCACATAGAAGGTAGGTGCTAGCATATTTATCTCCAAGAAACTAGGGCATGGTCTATGGTAAGCACATTGCCTGAGTCTGGCCTACTTAAAAAATTATTTAAACGTTTTATGGAGTTGGAACAAGATTGGAAGTATCCTTACCTTTTAAATCAAGCCCAATATGACTCGGATCCTCGTTTTAGTAGTAATTATCGTTAGATATGGGATTAACTAAAAGTTAATTTTTAATAAATTTATGGAAGAGTATTAGGATCTCGGTCATACAACTACAATCGAGTGTTCAATACCAAAAGATTTTTTTATACTCTTCCAATGTATAGCACCTTGAAAAAGCACAAAGCATTTAATGTATCTTGCAAGGCTACTTTGCAAGTGTCTTTAAATGACCTTTTCATGGTAAGAGCAACAATACAAGTCTTTCGATAGACATAACCAAAATGTACAGTAAAGTGAAGGTTGACGAGGCTAAATACTGTCACGTATGGAACAGCAAGAGCTCCATTTTTAACATTTAGATGCTTAAAGTATATTAGAGACACAAATTTGCAATCGCATCCGTAGGGTCCAAAATCGCTGAGCGATTAGCTTCGAATTTTAAAATAGGTACATGCAATAAATCAAAAGCTAAAGTTTTTCACGGGGATCTTTAAGATCTGAAAACTGTCGGATTAATATGGTATGGAAAATCACAGATCAGTCGGTAACTAAAAGTTCAGTCTAGTCATATATCACCACACTTTTTGATCTTTTGTTTTTGTTATGCCCAATCACAACCAGAGCAAAAATATTTTCACAAGAGGCTTGACTTTTGAGTCTGAACTGGGATGAGCCTGTTCCCAAAGACTTTAAATAAAGTTGGAACTCAATAAAAAATGAATATGCACTTCTACTTATACCACGATTTAATGGAACAAGCAGACAATTATTTGGTCAGATTCATGGGCTTGCTGATCCTTGTTACGGGTAAATGGTAAAGTGATTGAGCCAATTGGGGTGGAACCTCTAAGAGCAAAGCCGGTCCCTAGACAAGAGCTATGTGCAGCCCATTTGTTGGCAATGATTTGGGAAGAAGTTCGCAGCTTCATTTACTCTTCTGTTGAAAGCGTTAACCTTTCCGATTCGGAAATGGTTCTTCACTGGATACCTCCATCTCAGCTTGATACGATTGGCTCTAATCGAATTGCTGATATTTAAGGCACCCAACAATCATGCGGGGCGACTCTAATTTAATAATAATTTTCACTATAAACAATTTTATCACAGAAAATTAGTAATTTACCAAGAGATCAATCCCTTTGAAGTAAGCGGACGGATTTCTTTGGCCAGTTAAAGTCTCCCTTGGAATTCGTGGAAAGCTGCCAATAAGGCTGTTCATTTGAAAATTTTTAAATATTTCACATCTAATATAACATATATTTATTTTTTACGTATCCAGGCTTGTGGGTCGTCGTGGTCCTGTTGTCAAACTTTATTGCGACAGCGCCAAGACAGTGTTCCAGGACATGATGCGAAGGTTCGCATAAGGGTAACTTGGGCTTTTATATTAAGAAAAACATTAATTTGCACTTGGTAAATAATTTTATAAACTATCCCATAACTATTCGTCGCCGTAATCACTTTTTGAAATTTTACAGGGGAAACCTGTTGGAATATTTCACATGAAAATGCAAACGTGAGCATTGGTTTTAGTTATACACGCATAATAACATCAATGCACACCAGATATGTCAAGACGGGCTAAGATGATGTTTTGTGAATAAAACTTACTTATTGTTACCTAATTTCAACCATTTAAACTTTCAATGCTTAAAAATAATTAATTAATTATTTTACAATTTCGTTGAGCCAAAGATTGTTCAGAAAAAATCACCGAAAAAAAAAAATATTATATGTTATATGTTAACATTCGTCTTTGACTTTCAAAGTGAACGGTCGTGTTTTTTTTCTGCGCTCCGTTTTGTATTTTGTTTTCGTTTAATCCCATCGGTGGGTTGTATTAAAACAATTTTCATTCAGATCTTTAAATTTACATTTAATTTCCGTTCGCTTCGCGAGTGATCTTTGAATCTTTGTGCACTAATAATAATCAAATATTGTTTTACTTTCGTAATTCTGTTCTGTGTTTTCTTTCTTGTAACCCCGTCGTTTCTGTTTTGTGCGTTGTTCGTCGTAAGTCGTAGTGCTGTTTTTAGTGTTGCTTGTGACGGTTCGTCGTTGTCGGGTGGCTCAGAGATGGCCAGGGTTCGTCACAAGAATTTGTTTGTGTCAGGCGTGGTTGCTGAAAGAGAGTTCCGACCCAGCCCAGAGTAGAAGTCGTGGGGAATTACTTAGTAATTGATTATAACTAGGTTTTATTTCAGTAAGTATCTTGACATTTGATTAACAACTAACGAATTCTCCGGTTTGGCGGGGTGCCGCCCTTACTGCCTTCGCTTCCTTCGTCCACTTAGAATACCTGGTATCGGGAGCCGAAATGAGAAATGAGAATGGGGTGCTTGGGGACCCTGAGGTCAGCCACGAGCTAGAGAGAGCTATTTAGTGCTTCGGGACCCGAAAGTCAGCCACAAGAGAGAGAGAATGTTTTGCTTGGGGACCCTGAAGTCAGCCACAAGAGAGAGAATTTGTTGCTTGGGGACCCTTAAGTCAGCCCCAAGAGAGAGAGAATGTTTTGCTTGGGGACCCTGAAGTCAGCCCCAAGAGAGAGAATTTGTTGCTTGGGGACCCTGAAGTCAGCCGCAAGAGAGAGAGAGAATTTGTTGCTTGGGGACCCTGAAGTCAGCCGCAAGAGAGAGAGAGAATTTGTTGCTTGGGGACCCTGAAGTCAACCACAAGTGAGAGGGAGAGAATTGCTTGGGGACCCTAAGGTCAGCCACAAGAGAGAGAGAGAATTGCTTGGGGACCCTGAGATCAGCCACAAGAGAGAGAGAGAAGTGCTGGGGGACCCTGAGGTCAGCCACAAGAGAGAGAGAGAGAGCTCAGCCGGTGAACCGTGCCGTAAGGAGGTGTGATCCTGAAATCAGACGTCTCCTAGGGATACCTTCAGACGGTTGGCTGCTAAGTGCCTTTCTATGGCCCGTGGTCCGTCTTATATAGGGCTCGGCGAGATCTAGTGTGCCCGTCGCCTGTGGGATTTGCCGGTCTAAGTGTGCCCCTACACTCCTTTGCATTTTAAATTAAATGCTTCTTTTGTTTACTTTTTATTCTTTTTATTCATTCATTTCATACTTTTTCTTTGTGCCCGCAGCGTCACATGCTTTTGCATGCACTTGAACTAAACATGTGCACTGTGAAAACATGGTGCACTGGTGCGCCGGTTTTACAGGCCGGAAAAGTGATGACCTTTCAAATTTAATTTGCAGTTCTGTTAGGATGTTTGTGTTGAGGTTGCGAACGAGGTGAAATCGTTCATGCGCCAAACTAAAGGCGGCCTGATGAGGTTGATAAGCTGTTTCGGAGTTGCTAGAGATAGTTTTCGGCGAGGTGATGATCTCCTCTCTGCGCTAGATTCGCAGTTTAATTTAAAAAATGCCGCTGGTGGTAAGTAGAAAAAGGGGAACACTTCGCAACCAAACTCAAAAGATTTTAATATACCTGGAGTTACCTGGTCCACTAAGCACAGCATCATTTTATTGACGGCCTGTTTGACATATCCTTATCTCAAGTAAACCATGTTCGAAATTCACTAGGTCGCCTACTTGATTTGTGTTTTGTATCAAATCCTGAAGGTGTGTTTCTGTCCAGAGTAGCACCACTCACGTAACCGGAAGATCCATAACACCCTACAATTGAACTTACATTTGACACGGGTACAGTTATAGAAGAAAAATCAGAAAAATCAACCAAACGAATACATTGTTTTCGCAAGGCAGACTTTCTGAGGCTAAATAATATTATTTCTGGCTTTAATTGGTCTGATCTTTACTTATGCAATAATATGTGCGATGCAGTTAATGTTTTTTACACTACAATAAACTCATTTTTTAATTCCTGTGTTTCGTGGTTCTATCCGTCAATTTCCAATAAATCATCTTGGTTATCAAAGAGTTGACACATTTAAGAAATGTAAAGTCCAGATTTTTTATGAAATATAAAAATACGGGTTATCAATCTGTTTTAACTAGATATTTAAGTGCTCGGTAAAGATTTGCCGTGCTTAATGCTCAGTGTTATAATAGTTACTTAAACCGTTGTAAGGTCCAGTGCTCTCAAGACCCGAAACAGTTTTATAACTTCGTTAACACCAAGCGTAAATCTAATTCATATCCTTCCTCGCTGTCGTTCGAAAACATGACGGCAACCACAGATCAGGCAATAGCCGATTTATTTGCCCAATTTTTCAAACGACATACTCTACTTTAGATTATTCATCCAGCCTTATTCTTACACCATATCCAAGTCAAACCGCATATTCTGTCTCACTTTAACAGAAAGTTCTCTTCTTTTGGATCTTCTTCGCATTGAGCCTGTTTATTCACCAGGGCCCGATGGTATTTCAGGGTGCAAATGATCGATCTATTTCTCAACATACCGGCCCCCCTGGACGACGGTTCAGTTCAAAGGAAGCACAGCAATTTTCTCTGGCAGTTTTCACTGTGACCTCACTGACCCTCTGATCCTGGACAGGATGAAGTTGTATGACTCGCCCAACAACCACTTGCCCAACAACCACTTGCTTGGCGGTTGATTTGGCTCCTTCAGCACAACCAGGGAGTCCATGGCAACATTCTGAGCATCTTGAAGCCATTTAGTACGAGCTTGAAGTGTACTGAGATACTCTAAGTTCCAGCGTTTCCAGAACCCTTGAACCTTGGCCTGCAATTGTCTCCAGCGCTGCAGTCTGTTGATGTTTACATCCAGGAGAGATGGCTCTGGTACCGAAGTGAGAGGCTAACCTGTTAGAAAATGAGAAGAGGCTGTGGTCGAGAATTCAGAAGCCCTTCAATCTGAATTAACAGGGTCGAATATTCCTCGAATGTTAGTGCACTGCAGCCAATAACTCGTTTTAGGTGCAACTTTATAAATCGCACACCAGTCTCCCAAATACCTCCAAAATAGGGCGCTGAAGGCGGAATGGAATGCCAATTAATTTCGTGACTCGACAAGAAGCTCGAAATCTCTTCGCTATGACTTTGGGCAATTGCTATCCGTTGCATTTCAGCTAAGTCTCATTCGGCTACATGAAAAGTTGTGCCGTTGTCCGAATATAAGACCGATATGGGCTCTCGTCGGGACCAAAAGCGTTTGAAAGCGGCTATAAAAGCGGATGTTGTCAAATCGCTGACCAGTTCAATGTGTATCGCTTTTGTAGAGAGACAAACGAAGATGGCAAACCAAGCTTTGGCAAATTTTGGTGTCCGACCTGTGGAGGCTTTGATCGTCACATAATCCAATCCAGTGTGAAGAAAACAACGGGCCGGTGAACTCGAAACTCGGGTAAATCAGCCATAAGTTGAGAACTCGAATGTCGTCGTTGCAAGAAGCATGTTCTGCAATTAAATACAGTTTTGCGGTCAAGGTTTCGAGCTCCTAGAATCCAATATCTTTGTCGTAGACTATGAAACGTGTATTCGACTCCAGCATGTAGCGATGCAGCGCGTTGATATTGAACTAATAAAACAGCTACAGGAGACTCCTTAGGCAGGATTATGGGATGTTTTGCGTCAGAATTAGCCATAGAATTGTCGATGCGACCACCAACACGTATTACTCTCTGCTCGTCTAAAAAAGTGTTAAAAAAAGTTATTTTTTAATGGCTGACCGGTGTTTAGATGCTTGTATTCCACTTTGAAGAACTTCTTCTGAATGTGGGTGAATATCCTGTATCGGGAATATTGTAGCTCCTACGCCGACAGGAACGGTAAAAGTTGATTCCTCCCACGAATACGATGAACGAGACGAAAGCAGTAGCTATGTATCCCCAACAAACGAGATTATGAAGAGGTTTTGATGATCATACGGGTCGCTATACCCGTTACTCGTGTTGTGCAAACATTTAGACTTTAATATACATAATACTATTTAAGAATGTATGTGTTTAGCCAATATAAGTATGTATGTTTAATATTTCTAGTCAATTTATTGCACTCAAAAACATAAACGTAAACACAGCTGCTGGTGCAGGACAAAAGCTGCCTGCGCTAAAGCAGCGCAGTGCTCGTGCTGTAAAGCTGCCGGCACTAAGAGATCGCCGAATTCAAATTGATAATTTGAACTTTTTATCTTTTTTTCCTGTGGTCACTACAATTCACATTATGTTAAAAAAAAAACAAAAAAAAACACAAGAAGGCATATTTATATAAAGTTGTTTAGCTGAGTAACGGGTATCTAATAGTCGAGGCACTCGACTATAGCGTTCTCTCTTGTTTCCACTTAACTTTCATCACACTTGCACTCACTGAGAAGTGGACCCGACTATGTTCGGACTAGCTCAATTCAATTCGATTATTAATACAGTATCGGCCATTTATAAGTCCTTGTTATCCATTGGCGTCTAAATGGTTGCAAACGCATTCTTAATTCACATTGTCATGTTCAAAGTTGATGGAAAGACTCGCTCGAGCTGGGAAAAGAATCTAGATTATCAAAAAATTCCATTGTAATCTGAGTGTGTAAGTGCACTCAATAAGCGCTTTCAGCAATGGTCGGCTGTAGAGGCTTCAACTAGACGGACAAAGGGTTGCAATGGAGAACATAGTGCCAGTAGCAGAAACCTGGAATCTATATGTTTGTTCTGCAAGTCAAATGATCCTTTTATCACAATTCATCGTTCTCAGCTCATTTTAAATATGACAAAGGAATTTGCAGAAATGGCTTGAGAAAAGGGCATGTTGGATTAGCTTGCAAGGTTGATCACAGCAGGGTATGATCAATGTCTTACCCCACATAGAAGGTAGGTGCTAGCATATTTATCTCCAAGAAACTAGGGCATGGTCTATGGTAAGCACATTGCCTGAGTCTGGCCTACTTAAAAAATTATTTAAACGTTTTATGGAGTTGGAACAAGATTGCAAGTATCCTTACCTTTTAAATCAAGCCCAATATGACTCGGATCCTCGTTTTAGTAGTAATTATCGTTAGATATGGGATTAACTAAAAGTTAATTTTTAATAAATTTATGGAAGAGTATTAGGATCTCGGTCATACAACTACAATCGAGTGTTCAATACCAAAAGATTTTTTTATACTCTTCCAATGTATAGCACCTTTAAAAAGCACAAAGCATTTAATGTATCTTGCAAGGCTACTTTGCAAGTGTCTTTAAATGACCTTTTCATGGTAAGAGCAACAATACAAGTCTTTCGATAGACATAACCAAAATGTACAGTAAAGTGAAGGTTGACGAGGCTAAATACTGTCACGTATGGAACAGCAAGAGCTCCATTTTTAACATTTAGATGCTTAAAGAATCTTAGAGACACAAATTTGCAATCGCATCCGTAGGGTCCAAAATCGCTGAGCGATTAGCTTCGAATTTTAAAATAGGTACATGCAATAAATCAAAAGCTAAAGTTTTTTTTTAAGATCTGAAAACTCTCGGATTAATATGGTATGGAAAATCACAGATCAGTCGGTAACTAAAAGTTCAGTCTAGTCATATATCGCCACACTTTTTGATCTTTTGTTTTTGTTATGCCCAATCACAACCAGAGCAAAAATATTTTCACAAGAGGCTTGACTTTTGAGTCTGAACTGGGATGAGCCTGTTCCCAAAGACTTTAAATAAAGTTGGAACTCAATAAAAAATGAATATGCACTTCTACTTATACCACGATTTAATGGAACAAGCAGACAATTATTTGGTCAGATTCATGGGCTTGCTGATCCTTGTACACGGGTAAATGGTAAAGTGATTGAGCCAAGTGGGGTGGAACCTCTAAGAGCAAAGCCGGTCCCTAGACAAGAGCTATGTGCAGCCCATTTGTTGGCAATGATTTGGGAAGAAGTTCGCAGCTTCATTTACTCTTCTGTTGAAAGCGTTAACCTTTCCGATTCGGAAATGGTTCTTCACTGGATACCTCCATCTCAGCTTGATACGATTGGCTCTAATCGAATTGCTGATATTTAAGGCACCCAACAATCATGCGGGGCGACTCTAATTTAATAATAATTTTCACTATAAACAATTTTATCACAGAAAATTAGTAATTTACCAAGAGATCAATCCCTTTGAAGTAAGCGGACGGATTTCTTTGGCCAGTTAAAGTCTCCCTTGGAATTCGTGGAAAGCTGCCAATAAGGCTGTTCATTTGAAAATTTTTAAATATTTCACATCTAATATAACATATATTTATTTTTTACGTATCCAGGCTTGTGGGTCGTCGTGGTCCTGTTGTCAAACTTTATTGCGACAGCGCCAAGACAGTGTTCCAGGACATGATGCGAAGGTTCGCATAAGGGTAACTTGGGCTTTTATATTAAGAAAAACATTAATTTGCACTTGGTAAATAATTTTATAAACTATCCCATAACTATTCGTCGCCGTAATCACTTTTTGAAATTTTACAGGGGAAACCTGTTGGAATATTTCACATGAAAATGCAAACGTGAGCATTGGTTTTAGTTATACACGCATAATAACATCAATGCACACCAGATATGTCAAGACGGGCTAAGATGATGTTTTGTGAATAAAACTTACTTATTGTTACCTAATTTCAACCATTTAAACTTTCAATGCTTAAAAATAATTAATTAATTATTTTACAATTTCGTTGAGCCAAAGCTTGTTCAGAAAAAATCACCGAAAAAAAAAAATATTATATGTTATATGTTAACATTCGTCTTTGACTTTCAAAGTGAACGGTCGTGTTTTTTTTCTGCGCTCCGTTTTGTATTTTGTTTTCGTTTAATCCCATCGGTGGGTTGTATTAAAACAATTTTCATTCAGATCTTTAAATTTACATTTAATTTCCGTTCGCTTCGCGAGTGATCTTTGAATCTTTGTGCACTAATAATAATCAAATATTGTTTTACTTTCGTAATTCTGTTCTGTGTTTTCTTTCTTGTAACCCCGTCGTTTCTGTTTTGTGCGTTGTTCGTCGTAAGTCGTAGTGCTGTTTTTAGTGTTGCTTGTGACGGTTCGTCGTTGTCGGGTGGCTCAGGGATGGCCAGGGTTCGTCACAAGAATTTGTTTGTGTCAGGCGTGGTTGCTGAAAGAGAGTTCCGACCCAGCCCAGAGTAGAAGTCGTGGGGAATTACTTAGTAATTGATTATAACTAGGTTTTATTTCAGTAAGTATCTTGACATTTGATTAACAACTAACGAATTCTCCGGTTTGGCGGGGTTCCGCCCTTACTGCCTTCGCTTCCTTCGTCCACTTAGAATACCTGGTATCGGGAGCCGAAATGAGAAATGAGAATGGGGTGCTTGGGGACCCTGAGGTCAGCCACGAGCTAGAGAGAGCTATTTAGTGCTTCGGGACCCGAAAGTCAGCCACAAGAGAGAGAGAATGTTTTGCTTGGGGACCCTGAAGTCAGCCACAAGAGAGAGAATTTGTTGCTTGGGGACCCTTAAGTCAGCCCCAAGAGAGAGAGAATGTTTTGCTTGGGGACCCTGAAGTCAGCCCCAAGAGAGAGAATTTGTTGCTTGGGGACCCTGAAGTCAGCCGCAAGAGAGAGAGAGAATTTGTTGCTTGGGGACCCTGAAGTCAGCCACAAGAGAGAGAATTTGTTGCTTGGGGACCCTGAAGTCAGCCGCAAGAGAGAGAGAGAATTTGTTGCTTGGGGACCCTGAAGTCAACCACAAGAGAGAGAGAGAGAATTGCTTGGGGACCCTAAGGTCAGCCACAAGAGAGAGAGAGAATTGCTTGGGGACCCTGAGGTCAGCCACAAGAGAGAGAGAAGTGCTGGGGGACCCTGAGGTCAGCCACAAGAGAGAGAGAGAGAGCTCAGCCGGTGAACCGTGCCGTAAGGAGGTGTGATCCTGAAATCAGACGTCTCCTAGGGATACCTTCAGGCCGGCAAGCCGAGAAGGTTTGAGGGAGGAGAAAGTACTACGGGAGCTAACTACGATGTATAAGCGGACTTGGATCGAATGATCTAGTCAACCAAAAAATGACTTTGCTGCTTACCACCACTGGGGAGTTGCCTCTATACCCTTAGACGGTTGGCTGCTAAGTGCCTTTCTATGGCCCGTGGTCCGTCTTATATAGGGCTCGGCGAGATCTAGTGTGCCCTTCGCCTGTGGGATTTGCCGGTCTAAGTGTGCCCCTACACTCCTTTGCATTTTAAATTAAATGCTTCTTTTGTTTACTTTTTATTCTTTTTATTCATTCATTTCATACCTGGAGTTACCTGGTCCACTAAGCACAGCATCATTTTATTGACGGCCTGTTTGACATATCCTTATCTCAAGTAAACCATGTTCGAAATTCACTAGGTCGCCTACTTGATTTGTGTTTTGTATCAAATCCTGAAGGTGTGTTTCTGTCCAGAGTAGCACCACTCACGTAACCGGAAGATCCATAACACCCTACAATTGAACTTACATTTGACACGGGTACAGTTATAGAAGAAAAATCAGAAAAATCAACCAAACGAATACATTGTTTTCGCAAGGCAGACTTTCTGAGGCTAAATAATATTATTTCTGGCTTTAATTGGTCTGATCTTTACTTATGCAATAATATGTGCGATGCAGTTAATGTTTTTTACACTGCAATAAACTCATTTTTTAATTCCTGTGTTTCGTGGTTCTATCCGTCAATTTCCAATAAATCATCTTGGTTATCAAAGAGTTGACACATTTAAGAAATGTAAAGTCCAGACTTTTTCTGAAATATAAAAATGCGGGTTATCAATCTGTTTTAACTAGATATTTAAGTGCTCGGTAAAGATTTGCCGTGCTTAATGCTCAGTGTTATAATAGTTACTTAAACCGTTGTAAGGTCCAGTGCTCTCAAGACCCGAAACAGTTTTATAACTTCGTTAACACCAAGCGTAAATCTAATTCATATCCTTCCTCGCTGTCGTTCGAAAACATGACGGCAACCACAGATCAGGCAATAGCCGATTTATTTGCCCAATTTTTCAAACGACATACTCTACTTTAGATTATTCATCCAGCCTTATTATTACACCATATCCAAGTCAAACCGCATATTCTGTCTCACTTTAACAGAAAGTTCTCTTCTTTTGGATCTTCTTCGCATTGAGCCTGTTTATTCACCAGGGCCCGATGGTATTTCAGGGTGCAAATGACCGATCTATTTCTCAACATACCGGCCCCCCTGGACGACGGTTCAGTTCAAAGGAAGCACAGCAATTTTCTCTGGCAGTTTTCACTGTGACCTCACTGACCCTCTGATCCTGGACAGGATGAAGTTGTATGACTCGCCCAACAACCACTTGCCCAACAACCACTTGCTTGGCGGTTGATTTGGCTCCTTCAGCACAACCAGGGAGTCCATGGCAACATTCTGAGCATCTTGAAGCCATTTAGTACGAGCTTGAAGTGTACTGAGATACTCTAAGTTCCAGCGTTTCCAGAACCCTTGAACCTTGGCCTGCAATTGTCTCCAGCGCTGCAGTCTGTTGATGTTTACATCCAGGAGAGATGGCTCTGGTACCGAAGTGAGAGGCTAACCTGTTAGAAAATGAGAAGAGGCTGTGGTCGAGAATTCAGAAGCCCTTCAATCTGAATTAACAGGGTCGAATATTCCTCGAATGTTAGTGCACTGCAGCCAATAACTCGTTTTAGGTGCAACTTTATAAATCGCACACCAGTCTCCCAAATACCTCCAAAATAGGGCGCTGAAGGCGGAATGGAATGCCAATTAATTTCGTGACTCGACAAGAAGCTCGAAATCTCTTCGCTATGACTTTGGGCAATTGCTATCCGTTGCATTTCAGCTAAGTCTCACTCGGCTACATGAAAAGTTGTGCCGTTGTCCGAATATAAGACCGATATGGGCTCTCGTCGGGACCAAAAGCGTTTGAAAGCGGCTATAAAAGCGGATGTTGTCAAATCGCTGACCAGTTCAATGTGTATCGCTTTTGTAGAGAGACAAACGAAGATGGCAAACCAAGCTTTGGCAAATTTTGGTGTCCGACCTGTGGAGGCTTTGATCGTCACATAATCCAATCCAGTGTGAAGAAAACAACGGGCCGGTGAACGCGAAACTCGGGTAAATCAGCCATAAGTTGAGAACTCGAATGTCGTCGTTGCAAGAAGCAAGTTCTGCAATTAAATACAGTTTTGCGGTCAAGGTTTCGAGCTCCTAGAATCCAATATCTTTGTCGTAGACTATGAAACGTGTATTCGACTCCAGCATGTAGCGATGCAGCGCGTTGATATTGAACTAATAAAACAGCTACAGGAGACTCCTTAGGCAGGATTATGGGATGTTTTGCGTCAGAATTAGCCATAGAATTGTCGATGCGACCACCAACACGTATTACTCTCTGCTCGTCTAAAAAAGTGTTAAAAAAAGTTATTTTTTAATGGCTGACCGGTGTTTAGATGCTTGTATTCCACTTTGAAGAACTTCTTCTGAATGTGGGTGAATATCCTGTATCGGGAATATTGTAGCTCCTACGCCGACAGGAACGGTAAAAGTTGATTCCTCCCACGAATACGATGAACGAGACGAAAGCAGTAGCTATGTATCCCCAACAAACGAGATTATGAAGAGGTTTTGATGGACATACGGGTTAGTGAATTTCCGTCGTCGGAAATGTGTAGATTAACCTTCGGTTCGGCCTTTACCTCCAGGCAAGCTTCTTCTTCTGTCGACAGGACTTAACAGGTGGCCGAGATGAGCGTGACTGAGATATCCAAGCTGGTCCATTCTTCCAGATTGGATGGTCCATGAGGTCCTTTGGAAGTATTCCTCGGGATGCACAGTCTGCAGGGTTATCGCCACTTCGAATATGTTGCCAGCAGCTCTTGGGCACGCCTATAAAAATTCTGCATTACGGTTGCAAGACCTCATTCCATTCGACAGAACTCAGCCAACTATCTTTATAGAGAATCCTTAGAAACACAGTTGTGGCTGTAAGCAAACCCAGCGAATTCCAGTAAGAGCGGTTGTAATTCCAGGGACTAGCTTGAAGAAAATATGGTCATTTTGTGGTTCCCAACACAATCCCAGCACTTTAACAAATCGAAAGGAACTGTCTTTGTCTAAAGCTTCAAGTGGATACTCACAAATCTCGTTTAGTAAAGACTTCAATAGGGCGTGACAGTTTGAGCTCCACTTTCGAAGGTTAAATTGAGCTTTGCTTAGAAGCGAAATTAATTCATCTTTGAGTGCATTGAGATCCTTAATTTTGTCGCATCCAGTGGGAATATCATCATAAGGATGCTGACGAAAGCGGAGACATACTCCAATTAAATCTCTTTGAATAGGTGGGCCTATGTGTAGTCATGAATTAGCGAATGACCCTTGGAATCCTTTCCTGGGCCAAATACAACTCGGCAACATGTGTTAAATACTGCGTGGTGTGCCAAATATTTGCAGCGTGATTGATCTTCAGACGCTTCATCAGCAGGTATCAATTCCATGTGTCATCTTTTCAAGTAATCCTCCATGAAATTAACATACTCTTGTTTGAGTGCAGGGAAATTGCGGAATTTCCGTTCTAAGGCGGCGAAGCGGTTTAAAGTATGTGGCAGCGTAGAGCCAAGTGGCATGATGGGTTCCCTGAATGGGTACTGGACAATGTATACGCCATCTTCTCGGCGAGCATGCGTTGTCAGAAAACGTTGTTCTGCAGGATCACTGGCGTCAATCGTTGCTTTGCTCGGATGCACCTGCTTCATGTCCATGAATGATCGAACTAAGGAATCCAAATCTACATAAGCGTGGTGGACTTGAGCTCGCGTAGATGCTTCGTTACAATCATTATAGCTGCCTGTAATAACCCAACCAAAATTAGTATGTAGTGCGATAGGGTATTCAATACCAAACTCTCGGTGATGTCCAGTATATATATTCCACAGTTGATCAGCGCCTAAAATACCGTCTCAGAGAACTCATAATCAAACTAGAGAACTTCAATGATGCAGTCGTGGTTCTTGAAAGCAAAAGTGAATCTAGCGCGACCTCGGCTAACTCAAGCCGGTTTAGCATTTAAGCCAACAACTGAGATGCGAGCATGCGTGCGTGAACTCAGCTACCATAGTTATTGTTGATCTAGTATCGGGCAATAACCTACACGTAGTCTTGTTCTCACATGTGTCAATTACATTGGCAACAATAGTAGGCAATAGGGCTTGATTGTTAGCCCTCTCCACAGTATAATGATGCCAGCGGTAGTATTCATATCAGCAGCATGATCAAGCGAAGGAACTATATTTACCTCAGCCACGGAAGCCAACGGAATCGAACTTGACTCTTCCGGATAAACTAGCGTGTGATGCTTAGTGTTGCACTGACGGCAAGTGTTCGAAGAATTACAATCCCTGACTTGATGCGATCGACTTAGGCAATTAAAATAAAGCTTAGTATCCCTGGCGAACGTACTGCGTTCTAGTGCATCCAGGGCTTTGAATTCAGTGCATGCATATATATTGTGCTGTCCTTGACAATATATACAGTCGCGAAAAGACTGATTTGATCCACTTGCATGATAAGCGACTTGGCGGCGTCTACTCTTTGCTGGTTGCATTACATGTATATTCTGACAAGACTCCAAATCATTTATGGTGACGTCTTCCTTGGACGAAGCACTACAGTTAGCCCGAGCTTGTTTGATTTTAGAGTTTAACTTGGATATCAAAATATGAATTCGCCACACAACGCGGCTGTTACAGTTCAGCGCGTCTAAGCCTCGGATACATTCGTCGGCAGAATCAATTACCCTTCGTAACTCAGCGATATTCAAATTGTTAGCGGTTGGCAACGAAAGTTCGGAACAAAAGATCGGGCGATTAGCGTTTTATTGTTATAACGATGTTCCAATTTTTCCCACGCATCTTGGTAATTGTCATTACAAACGGCATCATGTTTAATTAAGGAAAGTGCTTCCCCATCTAAATAAGATTTCAAATAATTGAACTTTAGGCACTTCTCGTTATTATCGACTGAACTTAAGAACAAATCACTAAACTGGCTCCAATCCTCGAACTTTCCAGAAAATCTGGGAATGAGAATTTTCTCACACCTTAAATTAGCTGCTCCCTATGAGGTATGAATTTATTCCAGAAGTTGGTTTTGTCCCTCAAATAGACGTTCCACTGCATTTGATAGCAAAATATTCGACTGGTCCTGTCCATGATCTTACCCACCCATCTCGTTTATTGCTTTACTAAAAATAGAATGCGCGTTATAGAACTTTCCCTCGTATTCAGGTATATCCAATCCAGGGTCTTCATATCCCTCCCCCTTGTTAAATCCCACTAAATCATAAAATGGTTGAAAGTGGCTACTATACGATCCAGCTTTATTTGCAATATCACATCTCTGCAAAAACTCCGAAGCACTGTTAAGGGTGCGAGTTAATTGTTCCTTGCAGGCACCACGTTGTTGAAACGTCCAATGCATTATCGCGTTCATGACGAAAACGGCGTCTAATTTGTCTTTTATTATTCACAAAGAACGTTAGTAACATCATTAACAGGAACAAAAAGCCGCAAGCGCTCTGGATCTGATGAAAGTATAATTCCCTCAATTCTAGCTTGTGAGTTTTAAAATATAGTATATATTGAATTTGCATTGAAAAACGATTGATTTCGTGCATATGGTTAATTAATGGCATGTCGAGCGGGTTTGTAAATAATCTTTGGTATTTCGTTAACTTCTCCAATGTAAGACAAATCTATTGTTTCCTGATCTTCAAACTGAATACTGTTTTTAGCAACCAATATATTATCACCTTAACGTCAATATTCCTTGATCTCTATTTTTAAGTTGTGTCTTGGCCGACCGTCCGAAGGAACAGGTGCTTTGCAGACTTCAAACCTGCCTTCCAAAATCAGACGAAGTGCGGTGCTCTGGGCGATATGAGCGCAAACTCGCATCCTTTTCTTGATGCGTTGTTTGTATTCCGCCCCCTGCTCCTCCAGACGGGCTCCCTCATATGTCGGTGGGCTCCGACGAAGTTGGTGGCGTTGTCGCACCACACCTTTTACGGTATCCCGCAGCGACTCAAGAACTTTTGAAAAGCCAACAGAGAAGCATCAGTGGTTAGATCAGACACAAGCTCCAAGTGGACCGCTTTGGACGTACAAGGCCACGTACGACTTGCGCGGTGGCCTACCACGGATACGATACGTTGTGCTAAAGGGGCCACAAAAATCAAAGCCACAGATGTTAAACGGGCGGAGAACTCGAAGTCTATCTGCTGGCAAGTTCCCCGTGATCTGCGTCAAGAGTTGCGGCTTACAGCGAAAGCAGCGCATGCAAGTTATCAAACCCGTGAAACCAGGCCACTTATGGCTTTTATAAACAATATTCTCAAACTTTGCATTTGCCTTTGTCTTTGCCTTTGGCTTTGAGGTCCGATATTGGTTTCCCAGCTGAGTTAAACAAATCAAAATTAAAGTAAACATCAGCTTCCGTTCGAAGACAATTAATTGCTCCTTTTGCGTTTCAAGTTCCAAATTGCACCGGTCAGCATAATTGAATTTTACAATGAGATGCGACAGTTTCATCTTAATCTAAACATAAAAGTTCAAAAAGAAAAGCTACTGTCCGAGGTTCATTGGATCAGTCTAAGAAATGAGGAAGTCAGTCCTATTTTTATCGCGACCGCGATCGGTTCTCAAATATTGAAAATTAAATCTAAAGTGTTTAATAATAAAGGTTTAACACCAAGTTAAAAAAAAATTATATTTATTTTAAATCATCGAGTAACAAGAAATTTAATTTGCGAACTGTTCGTCGGCAGACTTCTTGAGCATTGGCTAGTCATACTTTCTTGGGCAGACGACTTACAAGAGCTTGAGGGCCAGCGTGTCAATTCGTAACGTACAGCGCTGTCAGATGAGGATAACTCTGGGCAGTTTGAAAACCACTTTGCCAGTTAAAATCCTGCCTCATGCAAAACCTGAAAATATTCGTCTCGAAGGCCTTGCAAGTCAACAAATCGTCAACAAAAAGTCTTTCTGAATAATCTGTGCGGCCTTTGGATAGATTGCTTACGCCAGCTCTCCTAGCCGCATTTAACAACTGATCGCCAAAAAGGGAGCTGCCGAAGTTACAAATATAACGCTATTTAACTTAAAGATTTTCAGAGACTCAGAAGTATCTCGTCTCCATGCTATGAGCTGAAAGTTTCGGTCATTTACTTGGCAAAACATTTTTTTATGTCTGCCGCAAGGGCAAACTTATGCAATCTAAACCGAAGCAGTGTCGAGTACAGCTCCTCTTGAATGGTTGGGCCTACCATCAAGATGTCATTCAACGATACCTGCGTCGATGTACGGCACGATGCATCGAAAACTAGTCTCAACTTTGTTGAAGTACTTTGTGGCCGTAGAACGCACTGGTGCGGAATGAAATAGTGCGGAGTTTTTCGAATTTTGTCATTGGATGAAGACATGTGGCACATGGAATCTTCCTCAACGAAGGGTCCTTTGACAATTTCCTTTCTAGCGACAAGAATCTACGTTTCGCAACTTCTTATGATGAGCCAAGAGAATTAGTGTCAGATTTGAACGGCAAACAAACCGAAAATCTACCGATGGGTGCACTGTATGGGCTTTTGGACGGTTCTATCTGTCCTGCAGTTAACAATACGTTCACCTGGTCGTCCATAACTCGTTGCATCGCTGGATTCTTTGGGTAGTATCGTTGTTTCACCGGTTGATCGTCTCGCTTTGTGATCGTATGTTGAGCAATGTGTGATGCCCCCGACATCCCCTCGAATCCTTGTAGCTTTTGTTCGAGGAATCGATCGATGTGTTCTTGGTCAGCTGCTAACCAGTCTCCTTCTCTCGGAGGGGGCGTGTCTTCTTCTTCCTGGTTTTCCTGTGTTTCTTGGGTTTCCTGTGTTTTCTCGACGTCCTCCAGATCGTTTTTCTCCCTCGGATTTACGTTATCTCCCTATTCTCCTTGCGTACGTTTTCCCAGTCGGCGCTAGATCCTTCTTGGGTCTCCTCTGCTAGAAGCCCCTGTAAATTAGCCACGACCGGGTGGTTCCCTGTGTGGTGTTCTCGTTGGTTCGGGTGGTTTTCGGCCCCGCCTCACGAAGGTGCAATCGTGCCCGACCCCATCGTATCGTAGTGCCGATCGCACAGAGAAAGTCAAGTCCTAGTATTACTTTATCTAGCATCGAGTTCATTACCAGCAGCGCTAATTCTACTACCTGTCCTCCTAGGTTGATGTTGGGGACTACCATTCCTGTTATACTGACGCTGGACCCGTTCGTCAAGCGTATGCCAGTGCACACTTCTCTCACTGCCACTGATGCCTTCAGCTGTCTGCGGAGTGTTTCATTGATGAAACTCCTTGTAGCCCCGCTCTCGACAGTGGCTAACACAGAGGGGTGCGCCTATTCCCGGTTCTCGGGTACGCTGGTCATTTCTACCACAATCAAAAGTCCTGATCCCTTCCCTTTGCAATCCCAACACACCAACCGTCGGGGGTTCACTTCCTCGCAAAGTGATCTCCGGCCTTCGGGAGGTCTCTTGGATCATCATCCTATTAGAGATTTCGTCCCGTGGTATGATGTTGGGACGTGGTTGTGAGGGAGTTTGCGAGTTACCTCGGATGGAGTTCGACGGCATCTGTGACTTCGGAGACTCTCGAGTATTTCCGTACCCTGGTACGAGTGGTCTTGGGACTGTAACTGTATACGGTCGCGATGCTGTATGCTCGCGAACTTTAAAGCTGGCCTAGAGTCTCAAAGTCGGTACGTTTTACGTACATCTGGTATGCGGGGAGGGAATTCTCGTAAATCCTGTCTAACTTCCTCATCTGATCATACCCACCATGTTGCATCAGCGTTCGGATTTCGAAAACATAATCTTTAAAGCCCTCTCCCTCGCGTTGGTAACGAGCACTGAAGTCGTCTCCCAATCGACGAAAATAATGTGGGGGTAAGAAAAAGTCTAAGAACTCCCGTCGGCTCCCTGTAGTTGGCAGGAAGGCCATGTCCGTAAGAGTTGCTGTCATTACTCTTGGTAGTTGGGCTAAGGGAAGGGCGTACGACGTAGCTCTCTCCTCTAGCTCCTCTAGGAACCCCAACGGGTCAGTATGGCCGTTGAATTTGAGCCCCCATTTTCGGACTTGCTCTGCTACGACGCCGTGCATTGTGGCCCGGCCACAGTTGCCTCCCCAAGCCATTTCATTCTCATGTGTAAGATCCAGTTTGGTGTTATTACTCTGTGTTATTACCGTAGTATCTACTCGTTCGCGGTCAACAGGACTCTCACCTCTGGGGTGAACAATTTTGACACTTGTAGTTGGATTGACCTGGGGTCTGGGTCGGCGGTCTTGATTATGACGGGTCGAAGGTCAGGGAAAAAAATACGCACTCGTTTTCAAAATAATAATTCATTATTTCATCTTTTATTCACAGTTGGCTTCTTTCGCCTTTCTCGATTCGTTCTCATAACTTTACAATATTCTTCGCTCTATTTTTATACCCTTGCAAAGGGTATTATAATTTTGGTCAAAAGTGTGCAACGCAGTGAAGGAGACATCTCTTACCCTATAAAGTATATATATTCTTGATCAGGATCGCCTCCTGAGTTGATATAACCACGTCCGTCTGTCCGTCTGTCCGTCTGTCTGTTTCTACGCAAACTAGTCTCTCAGTTTTAAAGATCTCGAATTAAAAATTCGCACACACCCTTCTTTTCTTTGCACGCAGTATATAACTCGGAACGGCCGGGATCGGCCGACTATATCCTATAGCTGCCATAAAACTGATTGATCGGAAATGTAAAGTTAGATTGTAAAGTTAGGAAGTCTGGATCCATCTCCCGTCCGTGGGGATCAGGAATAATTGTGACGGCGTCCGAATCGCCGTCACAAGTTTATAAATAAGATTTAAAAACAAGAGAGAACGCTATAGTCGAGTGCTTCGACTATTAGATACCCGTTACTCAGCTAAACAACTTAATATAAGATTAAGTATTAAATAGAATTATGTATATTATAGTCTAACTGTTTGCACAACACGAGTAACGGTAATAGCGAATAGCTTTCTTTGCAAGGAGTTATCTTTGCCGGGCAATTGCAACTGTGTACAATGTAAATACATACATATGTATATGTTTACATACATACACACATACGCCATTGTTTGACTCAGACCTCCAATTTGGCTAACTTGATTTGATTTGCATAGTTATTGGAATATAGTTCGGTATTGACAAATGAAAACCATCGCAATTTCCTTTAATAGAAATCATTATCGAGAATTAACGTTGACTCTGTTGAGCACCTTGGCCAGCTGTTCCAAAGTCATCCGTTAGATGGCGCCATGAAAGGCGGAAATGTAGGCGCTAGCCAGGCTTAAGCGTTTAATGAGTTTTTGGGCGTTAGAGTGGGCGTGGCAAACTTTTATTAGGCCAATCGATAGGTATTGACGAAGCAAATACATATCAATTAAAATTTTCATAATAGCATCAAAACTGTGGCCACAGCTTGTGGCTTGTGGGCGTCAGAAGGGGCGTGGCACCATGTTGAAACAAACTTGCGCTGCGTAGGAACTCGTAAAATCTACATGCAAAATGCCAATCTTCTAGCTTTTATAGTTTCCGAGATATCTCTTTATAGGGTCGGAAACGCTTCCTTCTACCTGTTACATACTTTTGCACGAATACAATATACCGTTTTACTCTACGAGTAACGGGTATAAAAATAATAATTATCATCGTGGATGAGCTAATAAGAGATTTTAAGAAAAAACTCACAATGTCTGCACAAACTTCAAGTCAGCCACAGGATCCAAACTCCACAAACAGAAATTGTCAATTTAAGATTGTTTAGGTCAGTGGCCCACAGCATCGCCGCTGTTCACTAAGCTCTCCGAGCTTTCGCTCTCGGCCCTCTTGCGCTCCCTCGCTCGCTTCTCGCAACGTCCGCGCTCCAGAGTGAGAGCTTCGGATTTCGCATCCGAACTCCTCGGACGGCCGCTGCCGATCTCCCGCTCTCGCTTCAGCGGAGTAAAGCGGGCGGGAGCGCGGCTTTAGGTTTAAGTCAACAGTCTCATGTATGCAGCCGAATAAAGCCCTTTGAATTACACCACGACGCCCCCGCCTTATTAATTTCGTCTCCATTTACGTATGCGCCGTGGGAATTTTCTTGTGCCAACCAGCTCTTTTTTTGTGGCAGGATCGCCCCCCTTCAACATTTTGGTCCTTCGAGCCGGATAAGGATATTCTTTGACCAGCAGGTCCGGTGATTTTTTCCGCAAAAAAGATAAGTACGAGCGTTTTCCGACTCCCTCTCAATGCCGGTCTTCAGCAGTGGTTTGAACAAGGAATTTCGTTCCCACTGCAGGAAGATCAATTTTTTCGTGTCAACTCCACGTCCGAGTTTTCCTGACACAAGGGCAGTCGAGAAATTTAACATTCCTTCAATTCCAACCAAAATTTCTATCCGTCTCCGCTTTGTGTGCGTCGCCATACTCCTTGCCGGTTTTTTTTCGTTTCCCGTTGTACATCAACTTGCCAACGGTCAAGGCATATGTGCATCCAGACATACACATACACGCGCGTGACATCTTGTGTATATAGTGCAGTGCAATTCTGCCTCCGAGAAATAAGAAATACGACAAAAAGTGAAATTGTGTGGTGGAAAATAAAAAGGCATAACTAATATCACTAACCATACAACATATAGACTGGTCATTTCATAAAACGAAAATGGTCACAAAAGTTTAAAAGCGTAGCGGCAGGCCACACAACTGATAGCGGCAGGCCCCGGACACATCGTGTGCCTTCGGATTTTTTTCGCTCTCGTTCTAATTCTTATTTTGACGCTCGCGCTCGAGTTCGGTCGTTCAGTCGCAGAGACGCGCATTTTGAAGAATTGGGCTTTGTATGTATGCGTGTCCATGCATTCTCATACAGGGGTGCATGTGTGCGATCATTTCATTTCGATGCAGCAAGAATATTTTGTCTTTTGCTACTTTTCAGACTTGGTACCCTAACAATATGGACGTATTCACTATTGGGTTAATGATAAAAATAAGAATATTATATGTTACAGTATATTTTTTAATATTTAAGCATATATTTCATCTTGGTTTACAAATTCATATCAGTGGTAGCAGAAGAATGTTTTGCATATATGTATGTATTCCAAATAATATAAATCAATTTAATGAGATAGGAACAGGGCACATCGCAGTCGGTGTCTGCGCTTAGTGGTTCAGAAATCTTCAAACCAAATCAGCTTTGGTTGTTATTCTGCGAGCGGATGGTGCCTGCATACCCTACCGACGATTAAATTTTAGGGGTGGGGACAGAAACCAGAACGTTTTTTAGGACACTTGTTTTGAATGTTATGTTTAATGATAAATAATTTTATAATTTTTTTTTATATTAAAAATCATTAAAAGTTTAATTCTTGATTTAAAATAGTAATATACATTTAAGAAAACCACTTCGAATATTTTTTGTCTGTACTTTATAGTGGTTAAACAATTTGTAATATTCCAAGATTAAAATTATAAAATTATTATATGTACATATGTATATTTAAAAAAAAAATATATATATATTTATAAAAATATATACAACTAGATCATTAAATAACAACATTAAACAAAATTACACTGCGAATCAAAAAAAAAAAATCAACCAAAACTCATTAAACATATCATTCAAAACAAGAGAGAACGCTATAGTCGGGTGCCCCGACTATCAGATACCCGTTACTCAGGTAAAGGGAGTGCGAGGGAGATGGAGATAGAAATTTTGATCACGCATAACTTTTTAACGATTGGTCCGATTTGAAAAATTTCTTCTACATTTCGATAGGTATTGATAAACACAATAAAACTGTATTTTTACTTTTCCGAAATATTTAAATTTTTAAAATCGTATATAAGCGATTGTGGGCGTTAAAGGGGGCGTGGCACCATTTTGAAACAAACTTGCGCTGCGTAGGAACTCCTAGAATCTGCTTGCAAAATGCCAATCTTTTAGCTTTTATAGTTTCCGAGATCTCAGCGTTCATACGGACAGACAGACGGACAGACGGACAGACAGACGGACAGACGGACATGGCTATATCGACTCGGCTAGTGACCCTGATCAAGAATATATATACTTTATAGGGTCGGAAACGCTTCCTTCTAGCTGTTACATACTTTTGCACGAATACAATATACCCTTTTACTCTACGAGTAACGGGTATAACAAGTGTCCTAAAAAATGTAAACAAGTCGAGATTTTGTGTATCTATCTTTTCTCCTTTTTTAACATTTAGTCATTGGTTTTGGTATGTCTGCGTAGTTTGGTATAAATATACGATAATAACCGGATAATCCAAGGAAAGCTCTGATCTCTTTTACTTTTGTTGGATTTGGATATGAAACTAAGGAGGTTTGGTTTTATGCTATTAGGGGTTACGATGTGATCTTTTTTAAAAAAAATTTACATTTGTCTAACTGCAATTTTAAATTGGACTCTGCAAGTTTGGAAAAAACTAGTTGTAATGAATTTAAATGTTCGGTAAGGGATGTGGAGAAAATTCTAATATCAACAGTGTTTATTGAGCAACGGTCGAAGGATGCCAAATGGCATTCAAAGTTATTCGTAAGGATCGCTTTTGGTGGAAAATGCTCTTTCAGATATAGATTCTTTGACCATTTCTATTTGGTGAAATCCCTTTGATCGATAGTTTTAAAATATTGGCATTATCCATGTTTACTTAGGATTGGACATCTGTCGGGGATAGTTATTTCATTGAGCATCCTATAATCATTTACTACTCTATAATTAATAGCTTGACCAGAAGCATCCGTTTTTTTGGTTCTACCCAGGTAGGACTATTTTATGGTGAATATCCCCAATTAACCCCTAAACATTTCCTGCACTTGGTTTTCGATTTCAATTTCGTGCGCTTGACCAAGTGGGTACTGTTTTAAATAAATTGGGGAGTTATGTGTTGTATTTAGTATGTGTTTAATGGTATTTGTAAATGTTAGATTGCCTCCTTCTTCATATTGAATATTTTTGAATTTATTTAATAAAACGTTTAACCTTAAAGTTTCCTCCTGATTTAGGTGATCTAATCGATACAATTCAAAATCTATGTCTTGATTGATTCCTGAGCTGATTTTTTAATGGGTTCTGGTGCCTTTTGTAAATTTGGGTTTTTGCTGATTTTGAAGTAATTAATTTGTATGCTTTATCAAAAAGGGTAACTGCGCTATTTTTGTAATTTATAATTCATTGTGCGTTCGTGCATCTTAGCTTGGTTGTTAGGGATCTGCTGTCTATAGTTGGGTCTGAAATATCATGATAAACCAAAATATTATAATTGTATTGGTAATTTTCTGATCAGTATTTAATGGAATCTTTAATCGCCTGAACATGCATAAGAAAATCTTATTGGTTACCCTTCAGATGCAATTTCGAAATTAGCAGTTGACGTCGTCTTTCAGCTTCTTCGCAGAATGCTCTCAGATTTCCTTTGTAGGGTGTCTCCCTGAAGTTCTCCAGCAGTTTGTAGTTGGTGTTTGGGGCTTAAATTCTGCAACTAGTCTCGATCAAAGTGTAGGCCAATCTTCGATGTTCGGAGGGCCCAATGATCGTGTTACGTGTCTGATCATATTTCTTCCATTACAAAGGTTGCAGTAAGTCAAATAACAATTCTATAAAAAGTGAAACGGTACTGCTGAATTGTTTCTTGGGGAGTTATTTATTACGGTGCCACTCTGCTATGTTAAGAAGTGGTTACTGGACGGCAAATACAACCCAAATATACAGGCAGGAAGGAACTTGGTTCCGTTTCGAAGGCACTGGTGGATGTGGAAATGGGGAAAGGCGGAGCAGCTCTGCTAGCCCTGTGGTGATCAGGACGCAGTGCAGCGGAACGGACTCACCGAAGGAATTTTGAGTGTCGTCATGATTGTAGCAGCGCGTGGCTGCTCCTTTTTGTGTTTGCTGCTACTTAAGTCTGCTGCTACTTTTGGCTGCGGCAAGTTTTCGGTGCTGCTAGTTTTGGCTGCTGCCTAATTTGGCGGCAGCAACTTGTGGCTGCTGCTTATTGTGGCCGGTGGTCCTAAAAATAAGCACTTTAATCGCGACGATAAATTTCACGATCACTCTTTACGTTTTTTTTATTAAGGGGGTGTATACCTTTTTGTCGAAAAAAGGAAAGTTTGGATTTTTTTTTATGTATGTAACAATCTTTTTTATAAAATGAATGATTATATTTTCTGAAAGTTTAGATTGTTGACAATGTTTATGCAAATTTTTGTGAAAAAATATTTAATAGTTTTTAAGGGGTGGCTGTTTCCCTTAAACGCCTTTTTTTTGAGGAGCTTTGCGGTGATAATTCCCCAGCACGAACGGGTCAACTGAAACTGTAAAAATAAAAATATTTCATTAGTTTAGAGTAATATCCTGCACTCACATCAAAATTAACCCTAACAAGAAAGAAAAGCTAGCTTCGGGCGTAACCGAAGTTGATATACCCTTGCAGAATATTCTGTAAATTGTATTCTCCAAAACTATTCATATGATGCATTCTTAATACTCATAAAAAATCCCAACTTCCTAACTTTACAAACACAAAAATTATTGCAATTCTAATCGTTCAGTTATATCACTAACCATACAACATATAGACTGGTCATTTCATACAACGAATTTGGTCACAAAATTTTTCAATCGGGAGGCCCCAGTGCTGGAATCAGCAGGCCCCGGACACTTCGTGTGCCTTCGGGTTTTTTTCGCTCTCGTTCTAATTCTTATTTTGACGCTCGCGCTCGAGTTCGGTCGTTCAGTCGCAGAGACGCGCATTTTGAAGAAGGATGGCCTGCGCTTGAATTGGGCTTTGTATGTATGCGTGTTCATGCATTCTCATACAGGGGTGCATGTGTGCGATCATTTCATTTCGATGCAGCAAGAATATTTTGTCTTTTGCTACTTTTCAGACTTGGTACCCTAACAATATGGACGTATTCACTATTGGGTTAATGATAAAAATAAGAATATTATATGTTACAGTATATTTTTTAATATTTAAGCATATATTTCATCTTGGTTTACAAATTCATATCAGTGGTAGCAGAAGAATGTTTTGCATATATGTATGTATTCCAAATAATATAAATCAATTTAATGAGATAGGAACAGGGCACATCGCAGTCGGTGTCTGCGCTTAGTGGTTCAGAAATCTTCAAACCAAATCAGCTTTGGTTGTTGTTCTGCGAGCGGATGGTGCCTGCATACCCTACCGACGATTAAATTTTAGGGGTGGGGACAGAAACCAGAACGTTTTTTAGGACACTTGTTTTGAATGTTATGTTTAATGATAAATAATTTTATAATTTTTTTTTATATTAAAAATCATTAAAAGTTTAATTCTTGATTTAAAATAGTAATATACATTTAAGAAAACCACTTCGAATATTTTTTGTCTGTACTTTATAGTGGTTAAACAATTTGTAATATTCCAAGATTAAAATTATAAAATTATTATATGTACATATGTATATTTAAAAAAAATATATATATATTTATAAAAATATATACAACTAGATCATTAAATAACAACATTAAACAAAATTACACTGCGAATCAAAAAAAAAAAATCAACCAAAACTCATTAAACATATCATTCAAAACAAGAGAGAACGCTATAGTCGGGTGCCCCGACTATCAGATACCCGTTACTCAGGTAAAGGGAGTGCGAGGGAGATGGAGATAGAAATTTTGATCACGCATAACTTTTTAACGAATGGTCCGATTTGAAAAATTTCTTCTACATTTCGATAGGTATTGATAAACACAATAAAACTGTATTTTTACTTTTCCGAAATATTTAAATTTTTAAAATCGTATATAAGCGATTGTGGGCGTTAAAGGGGGCGTGGCACCATTTTGAAACAAACTTGCGCTGCGTAGGAACTCCTAGAATCTGCTTGCAAAATGCCAATCTTTTAGCTTTTATAGTTTCCGAGATCTCAGCGTTCATACGGACAGACAGACGGACAGACGGACAGACAGACGGACAGACGGACATGGCTATATCGACTCGGCTAGTGACCCTGATCAAGAATATATATACTTTATAGGGTCGGAAACGCTTCCTTCTAGCTGTTACATACTTTTGCACGAATACAATATACCCTTTTACTCTACGAGTAACGGGTATAACAAGTGTCCTAAAAAATGTAAACAAAACAAAATCCAAACAGCCGTTCTTGTTTCTGTCCCCACCCCTAAAATTTGATCGTCGGTAGGGTATGCAGGCACCATCCGCTCGCAGAACAACAACCAAAGCTGATTTGGTTTGAAGATTTCTGAACCACTAAGCGCAGACACCGACTGCGATGTGCCCTGTTCCTATCTCATTAAATTGATTTATATTATTTGGAATACATACATATATGCAAGACATTCTTCTGCTACCACTGATGTGAATTTGTAAACCAAGATGAAATAATTTGTTTTGGTATTTTATCAGCTCTGATTTTGCTCAAAAGTATTTTAATGGTATATAGGTATTTAGTAGCATTTTTCATAGATTTTATTGTATTATATGGTATTTTCAATCAAAATTGATCTATTCTGATCTTAAAAGAAATTTACAAGACTGGACAAACAGGTTCCTTTATTATTTTATTTTAAGAACGTGTTACTCGATGACTGGAAAAAGAAGTTCCTCTATTATTTTATTTAAAGAAAATGTTACAAAATGAATTTTAAGCATTTAATTAATTTTAAGACTTTAAATATATGTTGGAATATGGAATTGAATACGAATGCATATTGTTTTAGTTTAATGTTGGACTGAAATATTATTAATCTTGTAAAATTAAATAAAAAACAAACATTTTTTGCAATGGGGAAAACCTTATTTTTATACCCGTTACTCGTAGAGTAAAAGGGTATATTGTATTCGTGCAAAAGTATGTAACAGCTAGAAGGAAGCGTTTCCGACCCTATAAAGTATATATATTCTTGATCAGGGTCACTAGCCGAGTCGATATAGCCATGTCCGTCTGTCCGTCTGTCCGTCTGTCTGTCCGTCTGTCTGTCTGTCTGTCTGTCTGTCCGTATGAACGCTGAGATCTCGGAAACTATAAAAGCTAGAAGATTGGCATTTTGCATGCAGATTCTAGGAGTTCCTACGCAGCGCAAGTTTGTTTCAAAATGGTGCCACGCCCCCTTTAACGCCCACAATCGCTTATATACGATTTTAAAAATTTAAATATTTCGAAAAAGTAAAAATGCAGTTTTATTGTGTTTATCAATACCTATCGAAATGTAGAAGAAATTTTTCAAATCGGACCATTCGTTAAAAAGTTATGCGTGATCAAAGTTTCTATCTCCATCTCCCTCGCACTCCCTTTACCTGAGTAACGGGTATCTGATAGTCGGGGCACCCGACTATAGCGTTCTCTCTTGTTTCTATATATAATAAGTCAATTATTATTTTTACATATTACATATTATAATTTGAATTTCCAGGCGAATTATTTGTTATGGTATTATAGTGGTATTTTGTAAAATATGAAATAGTATTTTGTAGTATATTTTTGAGACCAAATTGGTATTTCTCTTTTGGTCCGGCGCGGTCAGCCGATCCTTATGAAATTGTAGGTCGAATTGATTGGCCAAAAATAAAAACCATAGAATATCCCAACTTCCTAACTTAACAAGCATCAAAGTTATGGCATTTCCGATCGTTCAGTTATATGTCGGCTATATGATATAGTCGTGAAATTTGATAGGTCTAATTAATTGGCCAAAAATAAAACTCATAGAAAATCCGAACTTCCTAACTTTACGAACACCAAAGTTATGGCATTTCCGACCAGTCAGTTATATGGCAGCTATAGGATATAGTCGGCCGATCCCGGCCGTTCCGACTTATATACTGCGTGCAGCGGAAAGAAGGGTGTGTGCAAACTTTCAATTCGATATCTTTAAAACTGAGAGACTAGTTCGCGTAGAAACAGACAGACGGACAGACAGACGAACAGGCAGACGAACAGACAGACGGACATGCTTATATCAACTCAGGGCGCGACCCTAATCAAGAATATATACATATACTTTATAGGGTAGGAGATGTCTCCTTCACTGCGTTGCACACTTTTGACCAAAATTACAATTTAAAGAAAATCGGATCAGTAGTTTTTCGCCAATCCATATCACCGCAAAGTCATTTTTCAAAAAACACCATTTCGAGATATTCGGGCTTAAAGTTTCAAGTTGGGGTTTGGGCGGGGACGAGGCGAGCGACTGGGAGCGCTGCAACTTTCTTTCTACCGCTCAAATCTTTATGAAAATTTGGGGAAATGTTCTCAAGATGTTGTTCTTCAAGATAAAGCAATAAAAAACTTTTCGATTTTTTGAAGATTAAAAAGATATATACCCCCTTAAGACCAATGGAATAAGACAAAAGTTTGTATGTCTTCTACTCGGAAGCTACTAATGTGTACCCCTCACCTACTTTCTTATTTCTTTCCGGCCAATTCAAGCTTGAAATGCAACAGAAGATCTTGCTATCAAATGGCAAACTTAAAATGCATACCCTTCCCGCTTTTTTTTGCTACCTGTTCTTTGCTTGTTGTTGTTAGTAGTCATAGTTGCCCACAATAGTGAGTGCCCATGGTTCAAGTCGTAAAAATAGAAAACAATTAAGATTGCGCTTCTGCATTTTAAACCAACTTAATTGGCTTAAATGATCTACGGTGGACCGCGATTTTTTAAGATTTACATATACATACATACTTATATGGTTACTTCAATCCCTAAGAAATTACTGCCCACATCGAGGATATTTTATTTGCACGATGTGGGACCTGGCCGCTATACTGGACAAATATCAATCTTCCTCGAATTTTAGTATCTTTATTATTTTGACATTAAAAGAAAAACACTTTTATGACACAGCTTATTTCGTGCAAGGAACTCAATGTTAAATACATTGACTATTAAATAACTTAATACTCAAACAAAAAGGGAGGCCACACACAGTATTAAGTTATTTGATAGTCAATATATTTAACAAGAAGTTCCTTGCACGAAATAAGCTGTGACATAAAAAAGTCAGTATTTTTATTTTTTTATTATCGTACAGTGAGTCACAAAAGTATTCGTTGCAAAGAGGGTTAACTGAAAAATGCCAATTTTAAATAAGTAACCATTTTAAAATGGTAAAAAATGGTTTATGTTTCCAAAGATAAATATTTTGTGAAGTATATGACGAAAAAAACCAAACAGAAAACGCTTTCCATAAAAAGATATGGACAAAAATATAAATGCTCACAAAAGTATTCGTTGCACATACGATTTTTTTATATTTTAGTATTTTTTGGGGTTAGCGCATTAAGTGGAGTGCCTTAATAAATTCCAAAATACTACCAAAGATATATGTACATATATTTATATACATATGTAAATATGTAGCTGCAAATGTACCCATATATTATGGAGTAATTCATAAATTTATCGATTAAATTTTAGCCGCAACAATGTTCGCTAGCTGCTTTTAATTACTGACAAGACTTTAGATAGATTTGTATGCATGCTTCTCTGCATTTTTTGCAAAGTTTTTTTATTACAAAATGTACTTGATTCAAAATTCATAGCCTGGCATATCCACATATGTATGTATGTATGTACCCGTACGTACATTTACATAGTAAACACAAAGCTTTAAGCTCTTGTGTTGTTCGGTCACAATTTTTGGTTGTTCAAAGTGCACGCCATGCATGCCTACGACAAATGCTGTTTGTTTTTATTGTAAAAATTATTATTTACGTTGCCGTAAATCTGTGATATTTATTTTTCTGAGCCAAGTATGAATTGTGCTTATTTTTTGCGTTAAAACTAATTGCAAGTCGATGAAATGCACGGAAGTGAATTCACTGATTCAATTGTGCATCCATGTTCTTGTATAGCATTTAAATGACATTTCTGTCAGTGAATAAACCAATTAACGTAAGTACTTATATTGACATTTATGTACATATGTATGTATGTCCATATATATAAAGATTATAAGGGCGTTCATACATATACATACATATATATAATAAAGAACTTGGTCGCAGAATAGGTGCGCGTTGTTAAAGCGCAAATACGATTTCAATACATTATTCTATATTTTCTTTTAAAATACAATTTAGTATAATGATACACTAGACTACTTTACTTTACTTATTACTTTGATAAGATTCAACACTTTGCACATATGTACTTACATTATAGTATGTACATATGTATGTATGTATTTTAAAATGTAAATATAATGTATTTATGTCTTATAAAATGTATTTTTTGGGACTAGCGCATTTTTATACCCTTGCAGACGGTATTATAATTTCAGTCAAAAGTTTGCAACGCAGTGAAGGAAACATTTCCGACTCTATAAAGTATACATTGTATGTATGTATTCTTGATCAGCATCCCCAGAATAGTCGATCTAGCCATTTTCGTCTGTCCGTCCGTACGTTTCTACGCAAACTAGTCTCTCAGTTTTAAAGCTACATATCTGCTTGAAACTTTCCCAAAAGTTGTCTTTCTATTGCAGGTAGTATATACATAAGTCGGAACGAGATGGATCGGGCGACTATATCTTTTAGCTCACATAGGAACAGTCGAAAAAAAATTCAAAAAAATTATAACTTTGTTGTTTTTAATTATTAATTATTTGTTCTTTGGGATTTGGTTTTATTTAAATATTATTGAATTACGGTTTTAATTAAATTTAAATCGGATATCAATATCATATAGTTCCCATAGAAAAATCTAAAAATTAAACAAAAAAATTTTAATTTCTTATTTTTCTGTTTATTTATTTATCAAAATATTCCTTTAAGATAAAGTAATTATTTACTATATCAGAATTACGTTTTTAGTTTTGTTAAAATTGGACAACAATATCATATGTACATATATGCAGCTGCCATAGAAACGATGGAAAAATTCAGCGCAAAAGCGACATAGCTTCATTGTTTTTTAGTAATAAAGCCTAATATTAAGATCGACAAACGAGTACGCTAGCGTAAAAACTTTAATCTTTCCAGTGTGACCAACATTTCGAGAGTTCATCAGAATTAAGCGTGCTACGGTCGTACTGTCAATCAGGTGGGTTTGTTGACAAGCAGTTAAAATTCAGATATCGTATTTGCGGGAAAGAGTCTTTAAACGATATTATCATTGTAGTTGGCAAGACAAGTCTGCCGCTGTACAAAGAAATTAAAAAACAATACAATTTAAATTTAACAGTTGTTTTTTTTTAATTTACTGATAATTATTTGCTAATTTAAAGTTCATAGCTGCACTTTTATTGTGTTTTTCGTACATTTTTGACCTAAGAAAGAGGCCCCCCAGATGGTATTAATGTTATTTTGTCCTCACATGTAAACTCCTGCAATCGACTTTTGTGGGTTTTTTAATGTTTTCCCTCCATTTTATAAAATGTTTAGTGAGAAGCGCACGCCAAAAGATTAAATTTTTTATTCTTTTCGCTAGGGTTCATCCAAAGTTCATTTCAGCAGACTGGCAACGCTATGAAATTTTCTGGTATTTTTTTTCGTCGATCTGAGTAGCGACGTGAAAAATAGGCCCAACGAAAAGTGAACGCAAGCTGTTTGCTTCTCGCTCTCTCTCATGTCTGGCGTACGGTTTTCGTCGATCTGAATACTAGGCTTAAGCATAGAAATCGAAATGTGGTCGATTTGTAATAATAGCAAGGGTATATAAACTTCGACTTGCCGAAAATCTCTTTCTTTCTTGTTTATATTATTCTATATTAAGACTGAATACGGTATAAAAAACAAACTTTTGTGCGTCATTCTTGGTGTAAATCTCTAACCAAATGACGAAAAGTAAACGTTTGAACGTTTCGCAAAAATGAATTATTTTTATACCCTTGCAGAGGGTATTATAATTTCAGTCAAAAGTTTGCAACGCAGTGAAGGAGACATTTCCGACCCTATAAAGTATATATATTCTTGATCAGCATCACCAGGAGAGTCGATCTAGCCATGTCCGTCTGTCCGTCTGTCCGTCCGTCTGTCCGTCCGTCTGTCCGTCTGTCCGTCCGTCTGTCCGTCTGTCAGTCTGTCCGTCTGTCCGTCCGTTTCTACGCAAACTAGTCCCTCAGTTTTAAAGCTATCTGCTCGAAACTTTCCCAAAAGTTGTCTTTCTATTGCAGGTAGTATATAAGTCGGAACGAGCCGGATCGGGCGACTATATCATATAGCTGCCATATAACTGAACGATCGGAAAAGCCATAACTTTGGTGTTTTTAAAGATAAGAAGTTGGGACTTTCTATGGGTTTTATTTTTGGCCAATCAATCCGACATACCGAATTTCATAAGGATCGGCTGACTATATCTTATAGCTGCCATATAACTGATTGATCGGAAGTGCCATACCTTTGGTGTTTGTAAAGTTAAGAAGTTGGGATTTTCTATGGGTTTTATTTTTGGCCAATCAATCCGACATACCAAATTTCATAAGGATCGGCCGACTATATCTTATAGCTGCCATATAACTGAACGATTGGAAATGCCATAACTTTGCTGTTTTTAAAGTTAGGAAGTTGGGATTTTTTATGAGAATTAAGAATGCATCATATGAATAATTTTGGAGAATATAATTTACAGAGTATTCTGCAAGGGTATATCAACTTCGGCTCCGCCCGAAGTTAGCTTTCCTTTCTTGTTTATACCTAAGAATAAGCGTATCCACTAAAACCGTCCGAAGAGTTCTAGAAGCTATGATTTACATCTCTCATCTAAGGAACAGGAGAAAGTGTGTCGAAAGCGCGGTGATGAACTTGACTTAATAAATGCTACCCAACGGTGAAGCACAGCGGAGGGTTTGTTCTAGATTGGGGCTGCATGTCCGCTTGAGGAGTAGGAAACATGGTTTTTATAAACGAAATGATAAATGCTGAAGCATATCTATGTAAATATTAAAGAAACATTAATGGCTTTAATGCCGAAACGCTCAAGCTATTAAGGAAAACAATGGCTTACACAAAAAAAAAACAGAATTAAAAATCAAACTAAAATATTTAATGCCGAAACAAAAAGAAATAATATTATTATAATTTTATAGTCCTAATGATTTCCAAGAAGAATAAGCAATGAAGATAATTTTTTTAAGACTTTTTTTATTTTTAATATGTGCGTTACTCCAAACAATAAAACAATAAAATAACCAATTAAAATTGACAAAAGGAAGAGCAGGCTATTGCTGCTTAATGAAAAACAACAAACACTTATAATTTCTTCTCGGAATTTTACTGTTTTGCATTTTAAAACAGCAAGACAAAAGTAAAATTTTTAAAGTACGTTATCTGCATTTGCAAGAGACTTTGAAATTTCTGAAACGTAACATTGTAGATTTGTGCTTTTTAATGTTATTCATTAAAAATTGGAACAAAGTCTTAAGAAATGTTTTTTGGCCAACGAAAGTAATTTTACACAATTTTAGGAGAAATTTTGCTTTTAACACACATAATTTCTTACTTAAGGAGATTTCGTCGATCTGAGTACTAGGCTTAATGAAAAACTTTGCCAGCTGTTTGGCTCTCGCTCTCTCTCATAGTTGACGAACAGATTTCTTTGATCTAAACTGTAGTAGTATTGAAAATGATTATAAAACTCGACTATACGATCCTCTTATCGCCGCTTAAAGGAGTTGTAATGATACGTTTGTTGCGACCCATTCACAGAGCCACCTTCTGGCGCACCACCTACAAGAATTATCCAATTATCCAATTATTCCTGTTGAATATAAATATTGGTTTTTCCGCGCTCCTCGCGGGTCGCCTATCGTTTTGCCCCACATGGTAATATGTCTATTTTTAGCCGTGACACTTCAAGACTCCTTTTTATACCCTTGCAGAGGGTATTATAATTTTGGTCAAAAGTGTGCAACGCAGTGAAGGAGACATCTCCGACCCTAAAAAGTATATATATTCTTGATCAGGATCGCCTCCTGAGTTGATATAAGCATGTCCGTCTGTCTGTTTTTACGCGAACTAGTCTCTCAGTTTTAAAGATACCCTGCAGTACCGTTCATCACCTTTTAATCGCTTTTTCATCACCAAAAATTCATCACTGCTGATTAATCGGCGATGAAACTTCATACAAATTAGTGATGAATTTAACATTGGCATGTCCTAGGAGTTAATCAGTGAAAAATTCATCACTCTTTAATCAGTAATTCATCACTCTTTTTTCAGTTTTTCATCACTCTTTAATCAGTAATTCATCACTCTTTGAACAGCGTTTACTGATGAACATGCGATGAACGAGTGATTAAAATGCGATGAAATAGTGATTAACGAGTGATGAATTTCGGAACTGCAGGGTATCGAATTGAAACTTTGTATACACCCTTCTTTCCTTTGCACGCAGTATGTAAGTCGGAACGGCACAACTTTGGTGTTTTTAAGGTTAGGAAGTTGCGATTTTTTATGTGTATTAAGAATGCATCATATAATTTTGGAGAATATAATTTACAGAATATTCTGAAAGGGTATATCAACTTTGGCTCCGTCCGAAGTTAGCTTTCCTTTCTTGTTTATGCTTCCTTTCTGTTAATCATGATAGACAAAATGTTGGATTGAAGAAATTAGCATCGTAATTAGTAAATATATTCTATTACAAGAAACCCATCAATGAACATTTTGTTTTGGTTTTGCACTGGATCATAAAACAAATGAAAATTTTAAATGGATATGAACATTTAAAATGAAAAGAAATGTTTATGTAAAGCGAAAAAACTCAGTCAAGAGCCCTTTTCTCCCATAGAAGATCGAAAACACTCTTACTTAGAGAAAATCCAGTACGAAATTGTGGTGGTAACCACATCATACATCAAAGGGATGAGACAATTTTCTTTTAACATCGTTTTCGTTCGCCAACAGGTTAACAGAATCATCCGGGGCAAACCTTTCAATTGCTAATGTGAAAATAGTGTTTAATTTTCCGTAATCCACTTTTTATGGCGGGAAATCTTGTCTTTTTCGGTTTTCTTTACATATTGTAGGCTGATCATGATTCTGCAACTTTTGTGGCTGTGTAAGGACTATTGCCTATCGATAATTGCCGATAGCTTAATTTAGTTTTAATTGTTAAAAAAAATGTTTTCTTCAAGAATATTGCCATTTATAATAGTTTAGTTTTCTTCAAATTCTTAATAATAAACTATCTAAACATATTTCAACAGTACTGCTTCGTATTTTGAAATTTAAAAAAGATACTTTTCACTTTTTAAATCGGCGCACTGAACTTTTGTGTTTGTGCTGATATTTGGCGATTCGACACTTTTTGTGATGGTGATCTGGTCTTCCTTTTTATACCCGTTACTCGTAAATTAAAAGGGTATATTGTATTCGTTGGAAAGTAGAAAGAAGCCTTTACGACCCAATATAGTATATTTATTCTTGATCTTCATTAGCTGAGTCGATTAAAGAGGATAGTTATTGGCGAATAAGTCAAAACTGAAACTAAAATATATACTCATTTAATATCTATCAACACTCCAAAAATCGAATCCGAATCGCACCATTACTTTACAAGTTAAGGAAAATGAGTTAACGACGTCATATCGTTACATATTTGAAAAAGGGGTCCATATCTGCGATATGATATTTTTTTTTTTATATTTTTGTTGAACACGCCACACAAGGATGGACCCTGTTTTCGTGTATTGACAAATTATTTCTAAATATTCCAGAAAAGCGGGTAGCGGTAGCTCTGGTTAATATTCCGCGGAGCCGGATGATTAGAGGGCGGTCACTGACGGTCATGTTTCCTCTCCGAAAATATTAAATAAAATTTTGAACTTGAAGCAAACAGAAGCGACTCACAGCGACCACGTTTGTCCTAATGCTGGATCAGCAAGTTGGCCGGTGTTATGATTCAGACTCTTGGGTAAACGGCTCTGGTTCGCAGACTTGTGTTAACTATCACCACTAACCATATAAACGCACACATGCACCCCTGTATGAGAATGCATAAACACGCATATAAAGACCAATTCAAGCGTAGGCGCTACCTTCTTTAAAATGAGCCTTTCTGCGACTGGACGGCCGAACTCGTGCAATTTGCGAGCATCACAATGAGAATAAGAATGAGATCGCAAAAAACCCGAAGGCACACGAAGTGTCCGGGGCCTGCCGCTAAGAGCCCGGGGGCCTGTCGCCCCAGTCTATTTGTTGTATGGTTAGTGCTATCACCCTTCAGGTATAAAGCTGCCCTCGGTCGTCTTTATTTCAGCGATTACTTTTCTTAGCTAAATCACAGATCTTCTGTCGTTCATGAGTCGCTGATAAATGATACCGATAAAAATCAAAAAGTAATGCTATGCGACATTTTCGATTTTCGTTCCGAACTACTGGATAACCTCCGGAAGGCAGAGGAGGATGAGGCATGTCTTGGGTGATGTTCAACAATGGAGAGCTAGAGTTGTCTTCTACCCTTTGCTCTCCATTGCATAATGCTCGCATGGACTTTCTGCTAATAGTCGGCAGAATGTGGCTCCCGGCGATATAGTATACTTTTTGATTGAGCGAATTTCCGTCGCACATCGTCTGTTATCCGTAGCTTTATGTCTTTGTGGGTGACACGAAAAAATAATTAATTTAATTTATTCGCAAGTGAACTTTAGTTTGGTAAATTTTATAATTTAGTGCAGGGGACTAAATCATTTTTACAGACGATACGGACATAAGATCCCCTATAGGAGTGTCAATGGGTTTTTCATGGCCAGCAATCTGTCTTTAACAAGCAGGTTCTCGTATAAGTGTCCGGTGTCCACTACCGAGTTTTTTGAAGGTGGAGGTTAGTTGATTTATTTGTGTATAAATAATTACTATATCTCAAAGCAAAATACAATTTTTTTTTTTTTGATTGACTTTGCTTTTATTTATTGAATCTTGAGACTAACAATAAGTTTACGAATCTTAACATTAAAATTTAACTAACAGTATAATAAGACTGTATTCTAGTTACTCGTCCCTCAAGTCGGTCGCTGGGTGGGTAAGTCATTGCGACGAAGGCGTGATTGGTTGATCAACCTTGTAAGACCTCTCGCCAGGTGGTTAGGGTGCAACGATAGCTTGGTAAAGTACTTTTCCTTCTGTTCTGGGATCACTTCTTTGACTGGTAGAATGTTTAAGTCGCGATGTATGTTTTCGTTGCGAACGTTCCACGGTGCCCCGGTGATTGTTCTCAAGATCTTCGACTGAGCTCGCTGGACTGTGTCAATATTGCTATTGCTGGCATTCCCCCATAACTGAGAGCCGTACATCCATATAGGTTTTAGTACCGAGTTATACAGCAGGACTTTATATTCAAGGCTAAGGGGAGACCGAGCGTTGATAAGCCAATTAAGGCTACTGGCTTTTAGCTTTAGGTGTGTTCTTTTTTGCCGGCGCCAAGTGAGTCTTCTGTCGAGGTGTACTCCTAGATATGTCACTTCGTTTGCTTGCGGGAGTAGAGTATGGTTTAACATGAGCGGCGGACAGTTTTGCCTGTTCAGGGTGAACGTAACGTGCTTGCATTTTTGTTCGTTCACTTTAATTCGCCAATCTGAAAGCCACTTTTCAACATCGACCAGATGAAGAGCTAGCTGCGCAGTTGCTTGCATCGGGCATTTTGAGCGGCTGAGAATAGCTGTATCATCAGCAAACGTAGATGTTGTTAGTCGTGTGCTTGTTGGGATGACTGATGTGTAAAGGACATATAATGTTGGCCAAGCACGCTACCTGGAGGAACTTCAGCTCCAATAGTGAAATCGTCAGTTATAGCAGTGTTGCATCTCTCAGCAAATTTTCTGTCGTAGAGGTAAGACTCTAAAACCTTGTGGGTGTTGTAGGAGAGCATTGTCTTGATCTTGTACATTAGACCTTCTAGCCAAACTCTATCAAATGCTTGATAAAAATATGGCAGTACTCTTGTTTTTTGAACGTGTTCCGAATTTCTGATGTTATCCGGTTGACCTGCTCAATTGTTACGTGCTTTTCACGAAACCCAAATTGATGTGACGGAATTTCTTCCTGGATTCTTAGGTATGTGTTTATCCGAGTCAATACGCATTTTTCAAAGAGTTTAGACATGAAAGTAGGCTTATAGGTCTATCAACGTGGGGATTGTGTGGTCTTTTCCCGGCTTTGCTATCATTATTATAATCGACTTCTTCCAAGTGGCCAAGTTTTGCGATGGCATTAAAAAGCTGGGTGATAGTGCAAACTGCGCAATATCGGAGCTAAATGATCATTTTGGGAGTAATGAGGTCGCAGCCCGTGGATTTCGTATTCAGCTGATTTTTGATGATGGTAATGATTTAGTTTTGGCGAAACTCAATTGGCTCATGTTGAAGCTGAGGCTCATATGGTAAAGTCGGCAAAGTGAAAGCACTAGTGGCCGGATTTGGTTGGAAGATATTTTTAAGGTGGTTGCCAACCGTGCTGGCTCTGTGTGCATCAATGCCGCCTGTGGGATTTCTAATAGGCATCACAGTTCCTTTCGGTGATCTTAGAGCTCTCCATAGTGAGTGTACCTTCTGCAAGGGTATAAAAATATAAATTGAGCCACTAGTTTCAATTCTTTAAAAACTTTAAAAACTCCTCCTGTTTCGATGAAGCACTGCTAGTGCGATTTTAAAGTATTAAACGTGTCACGGAAGACATTCTCCGGAAAAGCCTTTAAAGCCGCGGTGGAATTTTTGCCGTCTTCTGTTGTCTCAAATTGCTTGCTTTTGCCAGAATTTAATCGCTGACCTCTGTTTTAACGAACTCTGCATTTTAAGTTTGTAAAAAAACAAGCATCACACGAAGGGCTGTCCTTACCCTCAATATATATATATAAATATATATAAATATATAAATCAATCGGGCCAATCCGATATACGCGACTTACATGTTAAGTGGCAGCTGTTTGGATAGAATAACTCTTGTAAACGATCTTGGCGTTCTCTTGGACCTAAACTAAAATTTTCGAATCACATTTCTTCCATGGTTAATAAAGCCAGAGGAGTGCTTGGAGTGCTAAAAGGTGGTCAAAAGAATTCGATGATCCTTATTTAACTAAAACTTTATTTATTTCGCTTGTCGTCCGATTCTGGAGTATGGGTCTCCCGTCTGGAGTCCACAATACGGAATACATATTGGTCGAATTGAATCTGTACTAAAAAACTTCCTTCTTTTTGCTTTACGGCGCCTAAACTGGGATGCAAATCTTAACTTACCTTCTTATTCTAGTAGACTTCTGTTGATTAATTTACCCTCTCTAGCCAACCGTAGAACGATGCTTGGTACTATCTTCATTTATAACCTTATACATGGTGATATTGACTGCCCCATTTCGGTAATTCGGCTAAACTTTTCTGTGCTAAGTAGATTAACTAGAAATTATATTCCCCTAAAAGAAAAAAAAAATCGGACGACTATATCATATAGCTACCATAGGAACAATGGGGAAAAAGAAAATTAAATTATAACATCGTTGTTTCTAATTATATAACCTAAGTATTATCTAAGACGCGGGATGTTGTGTGAATGAGACTTTGGTCACTATTTATATCCAAAATTTGACTTCTTACATAAGTACATCAGTACATAAATTCTAATAATGAAAGCCCTAAGCCCTGAAGGTGCTGACGCGGTGCGTCTTGCATGGTGTTGTGAAGACTGGGCTTCTGGCATTTTTTCTGAATGCACAACATTTGAAGAATATTGCGTTAAAATTTTTGATTCATCCGAGTAAAACTTCCGAAGTTATGGGCAGTTGAACGTAGGTGAGTTAGCTCGTTTTGTATGCGATTTTTCGGTGTCCAAAACTTTAAAACGCTCTCCTGAAAAGTTTCAATTTCAAAGTCGGTGAACACGATCCTGCAAAATCTACTAAACGAATCGTTTTGAAATTTCTGACCTAATAACATTTTATAATAACAAATATATCGAATTTTTAGGCTAAAATCACGTTTTGGACTTTAAAGTGTTACCAAAAATCCAAAAATTGATTGAAAAAAAAACTTAACGTAGTTTCCTCTAGAAACATATTAACTATTAAACTATTTTTTTTTGGTTTTTCTGATGATCCAGTAACGAGTTATGCTGTTCACCGCAAAACCTTTTTTCTAGGAGAGCTTTGCTGCGAACGGCTTATTTATAAGTTTTTTTTTATAAAAATTTGTGAAAACGTAGTTTAAATGTTGTACTTTAATATGCTTATGCTTACTTAATTCATTAAAATAGGCCTTTTTTGGCCGAATTAACCATACCCCCACCCTTACCTCCTCCACCGCTTATATGAAGGACGTCTTCGGACTTCTTGAAACCGTCAATAATAACTTGGAGGTCATGGTGGCCACGGACTCGGTGGCTTCTCTGGTAGAGTTTGGAAGTAATCTTGATACCGCAGTCAGCTTTATTATTGTCTCCGCAAAAAAAATTAAGAATAGTATTGTTGTGTTCAACGGGGTGCAAGATAATTATCTTACATGGCAAGTTCGCCTTAGGATTTTTATATAACAAAATAAATTGTGTAAATAATGAAATAATTGTTTTATAAAACTTTAAATTGAATGCCTGGTCAGTTATTGTAATATTCGTAGAATGTTCAATAATTCAATTTTGTTAAACATTAGAATCAAAAATCGCTGGTTTGACTAATCCAATTTTTTCAAGTGTAACCGACAACATCTAGGCTTCGAGTTCGGAAATTATTAATTTATTTCTTGTTTACAAGGTTTCATATAAATTCTCTTTTTTGTTTTTCAATTTTTTTACTAAAATGTTAACTGCGTTTGTTAGACTGTTTATTTGTTCTTGGGTCTTTGAGGTATTGGAAGAGTGTTTGAGGTATTGGAAGTCTTTTCAAACAATCACTTCCCGTCAATGATTGGTATGTAGTTTGAAGTCGTGTAGTTGGTCATTTTTACTGGTATGGGGAAGAGTAGTGGTCTTAAACCCATTAGTGTCAATAATAAAATTAAATATAAGTTTGATTTTAATTACCTTAATTTGTCCTTCTTTAATTTGTTCAAATCTCTCACTTCGGTCTTATAATTTTAACAGCGCTACACTACATTACAAATTATTCAAAATATTTAGATACTAAACTCTTTTCAATTAAATAATCTTTTAATTAAAATGGCACCTAAAAACATAAAATTATCTTATCTTAGCGCATCTGTGTTGCAATTGACGAAAGTATTTTCGCAGCTAGATAGACAATAGCTTTTGATGAAGAAACAATTTCGTTAAACCCGACTTAAATTAAATTTTGACTAACAATTTTAAATTCATAAATATATTGCCATTGTCCTTGATGTTGGAGATTGATAAAAATTGCGTTAACAAGGATTATATATGTCAGCTTCTGATGCATCTGAAAAGTTAATACAAAAAGATCTAGACGTGGGCAGTTCACATTCAAATCTGCCAAAAATTACGAAATGTTTTGTAATAACTGCAAGGGTATATAAACTTCGGGTTGCTAAAGCTAGCTTCTTTTCTTGATTTTAATGAAAAAAGTACGGGTAGGATAATTGCATTTATTAATTTTTTTTACGATTTACATTACTCTAAATAAATATAAACGCATTATAATTAGTTATAATAATATTAAAGGTTATCAAAAAAGTTGAAAGAAGTAGTACAAAATAGTAGATATGCTAATTTGTATTTGTATTAAATAATTAAATTAGAAAAAAAGAAAAAATCAACTTTTGCTTAAGAAAGTAAAAAAATTAATTTACTACCCATTACCCATATCAAATACTTTTATCAGTAATAAAAAGAAATTAAAATATTCACAAAACTTTAAGTCGGTTCAAAAAGTTATGCGAGTCAAATGTAAGCCTTAAATGAACGTGGTTTTGCCGTAAAGAAATCGTTCATTTATTAAAGTTCATAAAGAGATAAAGAAGTTCCAAAGTCCTTAAGTCGTTTATAATCTATAAACTTCCGCTAACTAATCTTAAGTCTTTATAAAATTTGTGTCTTTAACGAATACAGCTGTGCCCGCTTTCGTTAATATGATAAGTTATCGCGTGCAGTTTATATTACAAGAAGCTTATGAATACTAGCAAATATGTGTAAACATAAATTTCCACGCGTTGAAGCACGTTTTGTTAAATTTATTGGCTAATAATTAAAAGTTCCCAGCAAAGGAAATATTTTCGATCTTATAACGAATGCAAGGTCTTTTAAAGCTTTTCCAAAAGCCTTCTTTCTATTGCAAATAGTCGGAACTAGTCGGATTGCTGCCATAGAAAAAAGTATTTTCATAGGAAAAAATTAAAAATGAATCGATCAAATCATACATAAGGTAAGCAGGTAAAAAAAATCGATATTCTAATATTTTCTTATTCATTCATCTGATATTTTTACTGAAGGCTCATTTAAGTTTTTCCAATTACATTACATTCATAATAAGCTTGCAGGCTTATAAATCTATAGGTACATGCCCCAAGTCGTTTCTTTTTGCACAGAGCGAAAAACCTCCTTTAAATTAACTTCACGTGGTAAAAACCTAAATCCATTTCAGAAGTTTTAATAAATAAATTCAATAAATGGAATAATGTGTTACACATCTATTGGAAGATAATTTCCGAGAGACATTGGGTTATTTATTTTTATACCCTTGCAGTGGGTATTATAATTTCAAAAGTTAGCAAGGTATGTATATTCTTGATCAGCATTACCATGCCATGTCCGTCCATCTGTCCGTTTGTCCGTTTATACGCAAACTAGTCCCTCAGTTTTAAAGCTATCTACTTGAAACTTTCCCAAAAGCTGCCTTTCTATTGCAGGTAGTATATAAGTCGAAACGAGCTGGATCGGGCGACTATATCTTTTAGCTCCCATAGGAACAATCGAAAAAAAAATTTTTTTAAGTATAACTTCGTTGTTTTTAATTTTTTTTTGTTCTTTGGGGATTGGTAATGTTTAAATATTATGGAATTACTGTTTTAATTAAATTTAAATCGGACATCAATATCATATAATTCCCATAAAAAAACCTAAAATTAAAAAAAAAATTAAAATTTCTTATTTTTCTGTTTATTTATTTATCAAAATATTCATTTAAGATAAAGTAATTATTTACTATATCAGAATTACGTTTTAAGTTTTGTTAAAATTGGACAACAATATCACATAGCTGCCATAGAAACGATGGAAAAATTCAGCTCAAAATCGACATAGCTTCATTGTTTTTAGTAATATAGGCATAGAAAGGTATTCGTTTTGTAATAACACCAAGGGTATATAAACTTCGGCTTACCGAAGGTTGTTTCCTTGCTTGTTTTTGTATTATTTTGTGTAGGTACAAGGTGCAACTTTCGTGACTATATTGCTTATCTAATCCGTTAAAAAGATTTTTAGACAATGACTTTTTCTTTACCTATTACTTATTTATGGGCCTTGTTATGTTTACAAATATATATACAAATATGTATATACGTACTTGTCCTGTTTGAAAGTATATTTTGTTTCAGTAAGAATATTTACCGATAAACCTTTTGTTAATTTAGTAATGAAAACTATTTTTGAGATATCCGCAAGGGCAAACATTGAGTGGTTCTTATCAAAAATGTTGGGCACCTATCAACGCAAAGGTATTTCTATTGAGAAAGTGGATTTCAAAAGAATTGGAACTAGTTTAATTTTAATGCGCGGTGAATACGGACTTAAAATTGGTGACGGACCTATCATTTAATAAAAATTACGCGTTGCAAATACAACATTTTATATTAAATATCCTGTTTGGGTAATTGTTACTAAATATGTTTGAGCTGACTAACGTGTAGTAAGTAAACACAAACACAATATATTTTTTCTCCATAAATAAATTTTAAATATTTAAATTTTTATTATTTCGAAAATTTATTGTAAAATAAAATTAATTTAAATCTTTCAAATAACACAAAACTTCCAAATTAAAAAAAAAAACGAAGAAGGGAGCTAGCTTCGGCAAAAATAAAACAAGAAAGGAACCAAACTTCGGCAAGCCGGATTCGATTTCTATGCCTTTATTACTAATAACAATGAAGCTGTGTCGACTTTGCGCTGCATTTTTGCCATCGTTTCTATGGCAGCTCTATGATATTGTTATCCGATTTTAATTTATTTCAAACCGTAATTCCATAATATTTAAATATTACCAAATCCCAAAGAACAAGAAAAAAGTTAAAAACGACAAAGTTATAATTTTTTTAATATTTTTGTCCTATTGTTCCTATGGGAGCTATATGATATAGTCGCCCGATCTGTCTCGTTCCGACTTATATACTACCTGCAATAGAGGGACAACTTTTGGGAAAGTTTCAAGCAGATATCTTTCAAACTGAGGGACTAGTTTGAGCAGAAACGGACGGACGGACAGACGGACATGGCTAGATCGACTCTCCTGGTGATGCTGATCAAGAATAAGTATATATACTTTATAGGGTCGGAAATGTCTCCTTCACTGCGTTGCAAACTTTTGACTAAAATTATAATACCCTCTGCAAGGGTATAAAAATAAATCGACGAGAGATTCAAAATGGAAATAATTTTATTGATTTATTGATGATAATAGCTATGATAGCCATATTCTATGACATATTCTATGACTAAGTGACAATTTTCGTATATGTACCAGTGCTAAATAACAATTCTAAATAAGGGTTTAAGTTAAGTGTGAGGAACACCAAAGTTATCGCGTTTCTGACCGTTCAGGTATATAACAGCTATACGATATAGCCAGTCCCATCTTCCTAACTCTAAAAACACCAAAGTTAAGGCATTTCCGATCAATCAGTTATATGACGGCTATAGGATATAGCCTGCCGATCCCGGCCGTTCCGACTTATATACTGCTTGCAAAGGAACGAAGGCTGTGTGCAAAGTTTCCATTCGATATCTTTAAAACTGGAGACTAGTTCGCGTAGAAACAGACAGACGGACATTCTTATATAAACTCAGGACGCGATCCGGATCAAGAATATATAAACTTTATAGGGTCGGAGATGTCTCCTTTTCTGCGTTGCACACTTTTAACCAACGTTATAATACTCTCTGCAAGGGTATAAAAAATGGATATTTTCACAGCCTTTAACAATTATTCCTATGGAAGCTATAAGATATAGACGGCCGCTTTTTCCCTGATTAAGGTATGCATAAAAAACTTTGATTTGGAAAGATAGCTTATATACTGCGCGAAATATCCTGAAAAGTATAAACTTTTAAGCGATTTCACCACACTGTTCCCATGGGAGCTATAGGATATAGACCTCCGATCGAAACGCGCTTTTACCCTGATCAAGGTATGCATAAAAACATAAGATTTGGAAAAATGCATGTCAATAGCTTTTACACTGCGCGAAATATCTGCCATTCTTGCAAGTTATATCCAATTGTTTCTATGGGAGCTATAGGATATAGACATCCGATCGGGGCCCCGACAGACGGACATGACTAGATCGATTCTACTGGTGATCCTGATCAAGAATATATATACTTTACATGGTCGGAAAGGAAGGAGACATCCTTCACTGCGTTTAAAATTTTTGACTGAAATTATAATACGCTACGTAAAGGTATTCAAAATAATAATTTAAGATTGTTATCTAAAAAGTCTGAAATATAAATGTTTTTCGATTTTTATTCAGAAAAACCACTCGGAACTTATATTTATAAAAATCAAAATAAAAGTTTTTTCGGCACAGAGCCTTCACTTACAAATATTTTGCACTCCAATTGTGTTTCAATGGTTCGATATATAGTCAATCAATAGCATTATAAATTGTTCGCATGACAGCTAATAGAATGCCGATCGGGGCAGTTCCGACTTATAAGCTTCTTGCCATAGAAAGAAGACTTATTATACCCTTTCAGCGGGTATTATAATTTTGGTCAAAAGTGTGCAACGCAGTGAAGGAGACATATCCGACCCTATAAAGTATATATATTCTTGATCAGGATCGCGTCCTGAGTTGATATAAGCATGTCCGTCTGTCTGTTTCTAAGCGAACGAATCTCTCGGTTTTAAAGATATCGAATTGAAACTTTGCACACACCCTTCGTTCCTTTGCACGCAGTATATAAGTCGGAACGGCCGGGATCGGCCGACTATATCCTATAGCCGCCATATAACTGATTGATCGGAAATGCCATAAATTTGGTGTTTGTAAAGTTGGGAAGATGGGATTTTCTAGACCGGATCAATCCGACCTACCAAATTTCATAAGGATCGGCCGACTATATCTTATGCCTGCCATATAACTGAACGATTGGAAATGCCATAACTTTGGTGTTTTTAAAGTTAGGAAGTTGGGATTTTTTATGAGTATTAAGAATGCATCATATGAATAATTTTGTAGAGTATAATTTACCGAATATTTTGAAAGGGTATATCTACTTCGGCTCCACCCGAAGTTAGCTTTCCTCTCTTGTTTTTAATATTTTTCGTTTAAATTTGTACACAATGTTGTTCAAACCTTATACAGCTTTTGTATTTCCCTGAAATATTACTAGTTTGTAAACATTGAATTATTTTATCGTATTTATACTTTTTTAAATTTTATTTTCAGCCTAATTTTCTATTGATTACTTCGTGGACCTCTAATCTAAACAAAACGCCCCAGAACAATTATAATATTTACAATAATGAGTGTTCTATCAAAATATGTTGACCGTATTGCAGAAAAATTTGAACATAATGGAATCACGAAACACGCTTTTAGCTATGCCCTCGTGACTAGTGCAATACTAGCACTAACCATTAAGGTGACTATCCCTTACGTAAAAAACGCCCACACTACATCGATCGAAAAGACTCCAAAAGGAAAAACCAAAGTCTATAATGGGGTGCTTACTCCATTAAAAACAGATAGCACCGAAGAGGATTTAAAGCTGGCAGAGGCGGAAAAGTTATTGGTTGCTCAGCAGCTAAAAAAAAACAACAAAAATTTTGTTGAGCCTGGACTAAACCATGAGTTTTTAAAACAACTGAAAATGCTGGCTAAAATAATGATTCCACATACCTTGTGTTATGAAACGGGATTGCTTAGCATACACACGTTTTGCCTAATTTCTCGCACATTTCTAAGTATTTATGTCGCTGCGTTGGAGGGGGCCCTTGTTAAATTTATAGTACGAAAGGATATTAAACAATTTGGTCTTGTGTTGCTCAAATGGTTCGGAATCGCTATCCCTGCTACATTTGTTAATTCAATGATACGATTTCTTGAAAGTAAACTTGCTCTGGCTTTCCGGTAAATAACAAATAGTAATATATTAGGCGGTATAAGATTCAATTTTTTTTTATTTAGAACACGACTGGTGCGCCACTCATATCGTCTTTACTTTAAGAATCAAAATTACTATAGAGTATCAAATTTGGACGGACGTATTGAGAATGCGGATCATAGGTAAGTTTTGAGGCTGCTTAAAATTATTATTTTTCTAACACAATTCAATATTTTATAGACTTACCGAAGATATTTCCGTGTTCGCTAGTTCTGTAGCTCATTTGTATAGTAGCCTGACTAAACCATGCTTTGATTTGATGTTAATTGGATTGGCACTGATGAGATCCTCTAGAAAAATGAAAGCTAACATTTTAACGGGTTAATTATTTCAAAATGAGTACGTTTTACGGATAACTTACTATTTTATTTCAATACACAGGACCAGCTTTGTCAGTCGGTGTTATTGCCCTAACAGCCCACATTTTACGAATTGTATCCCCGAAGTTTGGACAGTTGGTATCGGAAGAGGCCAACAGATATGGGTACCTAAGACACATTCACTCCCGTATAATAACAAATGCCGAAGAAATCGCTTTTTACGGAGGCCATAAGGTAATTTTATTGTTGTTCGTTATAAATATTGACATATAAGGGCACGGCACTCTAAATCCGCCTTCCCTTCAAAAAAATAAGGTGATCTGAAAAAAATATAATTCATACTGGGCTTAAAAGGAAATAGAAATCCCCGGTAATCACAAATCCATTTTTAAATCGCAATTTTTATTTTTGCAGCACTTAGTAGTACAAAAATCGTTTTTATACCCTTGCAGAGGGTATTATAATTTCAGTCAAAAGTTTGCAACGTAGTGAAGAAGTCAATTACGAGAAAGATACGATAAAAAGTTTATAATATTTATTATTATTAACAAATTTAATGAAGAACCAATGTCGAAATAAAATTCGTCATCGCTTTGATCGATTTTAGACAGACTTTTTGCTTTGGAAATTATTTTACTTTTTATGGGTCCATAACAACGTCGTTAAAAGTAGATTTGAACGGTTTTGAAAAATTCGAAGTTTTACCAAAATTTTACAATGTTCTATTATTGGTACTTATTGCAAAAAGTTGCACATACTTCTTATTTTGTAACTATTCATCAATAATATATATATATAAAAGGATATTATATATATGTATATAAAAATAATTTATTTATTTCGCTAGTCCATCCGATTCTGGAGTATGGGTCTCCCATCTGGAGACCACTATACGGAATTCATATTGGTTGCATTGAATCAATACAAAACGTTTGCTTTTTGCTTCCTACTGTTAATTTATTGAGCATTCCGGAACAATTATATAAATATAATTTTTATTTTACTTTTGACCACCTTTAAATATAACCAATTGACACGATACAAAATTATGCGCTTGCACCTAGAACCATTTAAATTTAGAAAATTATGCCGGCAGCAGCTGTGAAGGTTATTTAGATCGGATTGTCAGTCTAAATGACTGGAAATATTCTTATACTGCAGGACAAATTTAACATCATCTGCGTACATAATTACACGAGAGTTACTTATAACAATGGATGGTTGTTAATAAATAAAGTAAAACAAGAAAGGAAGCAAACTTCGGCAAGCCCAATTTTTACAAAGCCTTACAGTTACTACAAAACGACTACACTTTGATTTGTATGCCTATATTACTAAAAACAATGAAATTATGTCGATTTTGCGCTGCATTTTGCCATCTTTTTATGGCTATATGATTTTTCCGATTTTTACAAAACTAAAAGCGTAATTCTGATATAGTAAATAATTACTATTTCTCCAAGGAATATTTTGATAAATAGAAAAAACACCAAAATACAATTTTCTTTATTTTTATTTGTTTTTAATTTTATTTTTTTTATAATTTTTTGATTTTCCAATGGGAACTATATGATATAGATGTCCGAGATTTCAATTTAATTAATGCTACTGCAGTAGCACTCGCTCTTATGTATAATCGGGGCAAAATTTGTTTTAAAACTTTTACCATAACTTTTCTTAAGTTTTAAAAGCATTTTTAAAATTAACCACAATTGCCCCAGTGAAAAGAAAAAGGTTTTTATTTTTTGGACTATTTGATATACATTTATATTAGCTTTTTGCATTTGTATCTGATATCCTTTGTTTCGAAATAAGAGAAAAGATCAATTTTTAAAGTTTCATTGAAGCCACACTTTTAAATAAAAGTGTAACAATAAGTTGGAGAAACAAAAATATGTATACGAAAAATGTAATAATCAAAAAAACTTTAATTTCTTATTTATATATGTATATAACAAGAAAGGAAAGCTAACTTCGGGCGGAGCCGAAGTTGATATACCCTTGCAGAATATTATGTACATTATATTCTCCAAAATTATTCATATGCTGCATTCTTAATACTCAAAAAAAATCCCAACTTCCTAACTTTAAAAACACCAAAGTTATGGCATTTCCAATCGTTCAGTTATATGGCAGCTATAGCATATAGTCGGCCGATCCTTATGAAATTTGATAGGTCGGATTGATTGTCCAAAAATAAAACCCATAGAAAATCCCAACTTCCTAACTTAACAAACACCAAAGTTATGGCATTTCCGATAAATTAGTTATATGGCAGCTGTAGGATATAGTCGGCCGATCCTTATGAAATTTGGTAGGTCGGATTGACTAACCAAATATAAAACCAATAAAAAATCCCAGCTTCCTAACTTTACAAACATCAAAGTTATGGCATTTCCGATCAATCAGTTATATGGCAGCTATAGGATATAGTCGCCCGATCCAGGCCGTTCCGACATATATACTGCGTGCAAAGGAAAGAAGGTGTGGGCAAAGTTTCAGTTCGATATCTTTAAAACTGAGAGACTAGTTTGCGTAGAAACAGACAAACGGACAGACGGACATGGCTATATCAACTCAGGAGGTGATCCTGATCAAGAATATATATACTTTATAGGGTCGGAGATGTCTCCTTCACTGCGTTGCCCACTTTTGACCAAAATTATAATACCCTCTGCAAGGGTATAAAAACAACAAAAGCATCGGTCCTTAAAGAAAAAACTACTGAGGTTTTCAGGGTTTTTTCCAGTCTCTAATTAAAAAATTAAATATTTTTTTGTACGTTTTTATGTCAATTTTATTTTTAATCTCGAGTTCCGGTTTTATGTTTTATATTTTAGTTTATATAGTTTATATTTTTGAATACTCTGCAAGGATATTAACACTTTGGCTTGCCAAAACTAGCTTGCAATAGCTGCCTCATAAATTGCACAAACTAAAATAAGTTATTGTTTATATATTAGTAGTTAACTTTTTATTAAGCTTTGGCATTGAAGTTTTGTAGAGATGCTTCTATTGTTGCAAACCAGTGCTGGTACATTGGCAATATATTCAAAAACATTCAGACTTTGCAATTTAAGTTATTTATAACATATTTAAAATAATTTGATGTTTGTTTCTCTTAGAGAAAGCCTTTGCTGTGTTCTTCTTGTATGTATTTTACAAATATGTTAATCAGTTTATTCTTTTATAATATATAGGTGGAGATGCAGCAGCTACGGCAAGCATACAATCGCTTAGTAAATCAAATGACTGCCATTTTCAACCAAAAACTTTGGTTTATAATGCTAGAACAATTTTTTATGAAATATGTTTGGTCCGGGACTGGAATGATCATGGTATCCCTACCGATTTTGACAGGCAAAGACGTAAGCTCTGAAACAATTTCTGGCACAGCCATAACAGAGTCTAGAGTTAGCGAACGAACGCAATATTTAACTACAGCTAGAAATTTGCTAATTTCTGCAGCAGACGCGATTGAGCGGTTAATGTCTTCTTACAAGGAAATTGTGTCGCTCGCTGGTTATACTTATCGTGTGGCTGGCATGATGGATGTGTTTGAGGAAACCGCTCAGGGAGTATATTGCAAGACCAGTGTGATGGAAACCGATCAGTCAAATGGTATCATTGAGTTTCGTAATGGCAAACCAATAGCAAAAGGCCGCATAATTTATTCAGATGATCCGGAAAATATGTCAATAAACCTACGTGCAGTTCCAGTAGTGACACCCAACTGTGATATAGTTGTACCGAAGCTTACGTTATGTATCGAACCAGGTGTGCATTTGTTAATAACTGGTCCGAATGGATGCGGGAAATCTAGCTTGTTTAGAATACTAAGTGGACTTTGGCCCATATACGCTGGAGAATTGCAAATTCCACGGCCTGTAAAAGATGTTCCATGTATGTTTTACATTCCACAACGTCCATATATGTCAATCGGAAGCCTATGCGACCAAATAATATACCCCGATACACGTGATGATATGAAACGCAAACAAATAACTGAAAACGAGCTAAGAAGCATTTTAAAACTGGTCAGTCTCGAACACATCGCCCAACGGTAAAAAATAATTTATAAATATATGTAAGTAGGGTGGTAAGTAATCCAACATACATTATTACTTTCAGTGATAGTTTTGACGTTGTTCGCGATTGGAAGGATATATTATCTGGAGGTGAAAAGCAACGTATGGCGATAGCTCGATTGTTTTACCATAAGTATGAACAAATTAATTTTCTACATTTTTAGTATTCATACGTCAAGCTTAAAAACTAATTTTAAAAACTGTATTTTTAGACAAAAAGTTAAAAATTATTTTTTAATTTTATTTGAAAAATTTAAAAGCTTAAATAATGTAAATAAAACGCAACTTAACTTTCGATTACATTAGAGCGATTACCGAAAAAATTTAAAGAACATTGTAGTTTACGAACGTTAACTTTAAAGACTAATTAGATAAGGATACAAAAAATGTATATTAATTTTATAAACTATTCCTACTTATTTTTTTTCGTTAAGGCCACGATATGCCCTTCTAGATGAATGTACCAGTGCAGTTTCTATTGATGTTGAAAGCTCGATTTATGAAATTGCTAAGGGTATGGGAATTACCCTTCTGACGATAACACACAGGCCTACGCTTTGGTAATATTTTAAAATGTCACATCTCCCCTACACTTAATTAAAATTGTACCTATTTAGGAAATATCACACACATATTTTGGAGTTCGACGGTCTTGGAAGCTGGCAGTTTAGAAAAATGAATGCAGATGAACAACAAAAAGAACAATTTTTATCTTAGTTTTTGTCATATATGTAGATTTTTTTAATAAATTGCGTATGTTATACATTTGGAAAGACATTATAGTAGATTTCGCAAACCAAAGTTTATATACCCTTGCAGATATACAAAAAAATAGTTATTCAAAATAATAAATCATCAAACCAAGACACGCAATTCGTTTCTTTCACTTAAAGTACAATATATAAATGAAATGCAAATACCCGTTCTCGAGGATACCAAATAGGAAGTAGCACCCATTTAAAACTAAAACTGAGAATGTAACTAACTTTAGCAGTATATTTGTATATATTTTGATTTATTTTATTTATAATTATAATAATCTCTGCAAGGGTATACATACAACAAAATATCTGACCTTTTCCAATTTCCACTTAAAAAACTTTTGTCTGGAATTAAGCATGTAATGAAATCAAAATATTTTTTGAATACTTCTTTTCTAATATCTTCTTTATAATAGTTTTTATAATTTGTTTATAACATTTTACTTTATAAAATTATTCTTATTCATTGTGCACACACATTTCGAGGGAGGTATAATAAAAAAAAATAAAATAAATAATAAAAATTAGTTTTCCAGATCAACAATACATATATAAACTGCTTTTGAGTGAATGTATTAAGTATGGAAGGGCCAGCTGTATATCTTTAGTTTAATATAGGAAAGTCTAAGGTATTTTGAATTAAAGCATTTCCTTGCATTAGTTATTTTCCGCTGTTCGTGTAAATAACTTTCGTTATTTCAATTTAAAGAGGGGCTATTTTAATTTTGGTGCTTTTTTTAAATTTTTTTTTCTGAACGCACAACATTTTAAGAATATTGCGTTACAATTTTAGATTGATCCGAGTAAAACTTCCGTAGTTTTGGGCAGTTGAACGTAGGTGAGTTAGCTCGTTTTGTATTCGATTTTTAGGTGTCTAAAACTTTAAAACAGTCTCCTGAAAAGTTTCCATTTCAAAGTCGACGAACACGATCCTGCAAAATCTACTGGACGAATCGTTTTGAAATTTTGTACACTATTTCTGTACTTAAATTCTCAGGTACTGACGTCGAGTGTTTTGTTTTTACTGATTATTTTTCATTTTATAATAACTAATACATCGAATTTTTAGGATTAAATCACGTTTTTGACTTCAAAGTGTTACCAAAAATCCAAAAAATTAAAAAAAAAAAATTGAACGTAGTTACCTTTATAAACATATATTTTTTTTATCGGACGTTGATGCACTATGGTCAGCGCAGACGAGTGGCCCTTGCGACAACAAGAGGTGCTTGTTACGCGCGGAGCCCTATTCCCAAATGGGCGTAAAAAACGAGATCGCGAGATGTGAAAAAGGAAACGCGCAGACTAAATTAGAATGCATACGAAACACGATACTAAAACTAATTATGTGCTAAATGAGATAAAATTAATGCTTTTAAGTTTAGCAAAGAGTTAGTAGAAATGGTATGGTATAGTCTATTATAGTCACTACATAGTACTCTAAAAGGCTCATATATCATAGTTTGATCTACAATGAATAAAGTTTCTGGTAATTCTATTAGGCACAGAGAAGTTTAGGCGACCCAGTAACTCCGGACTCTCAACATCTCCGTGAATAAGTTTATGAATAAAAGTAGTGCCAAGCATCGTTCTACGGTTTAATAAGGATGGTAGATTAATTAGAAGATTTTCAGAACACCATGTTTGAAAAGCATTTAGGTATGATTGTAAGTCAGAACTGCTGGAAATTTCGTTATATTGCGGACATAACTTAACGTCATCTGCGTACATGAGGACCCGCGTGTTTGTTAAGACTAGAGGGAGATTGTTAATAAATAATGTAAAAAGAAGTGGGCCAGATCGGCAATTGCCTGATCAGTATTTGCCGTAGAGTTTTCAAATTATAGCGATGCAGAGTAACAGGCAGATTTACGCTTAGTGTTAACAAAATTATAAAACTGTTTTGGATTTTGTGAAAATTGGACCCTACAACGAGTCAGATAGCTTTTATAACACCGGGCGTTAAGCACGATAAAATTTGACCGAGCCCGTAGGTATCGAGAGAAGCCAGATTGTGAGCCGCACATTTTAAATTTATTAAAAAGTCTGGACTTAACATATTTTAGGTGCGACAACTCCTTATTAAACCATGGAGGCTTATTGGACATTGACGGATAGAACAGGGTGGCCCATCTAGCGTTTGCTTTTTGAACTATCGATAATTTTTACTTTGACATTTCGAATGTTATTGTCAATGTGCCAGATATTTAGTAGAAGGTTTGCGGTTTACGAAATGGTTAAGTTTACGCTCGAAGAAAATTGGGAAATATTGAAAACTTTCTTCCAAAGTGGAGAGTCTTCAACCGAAACTGCAAGAAAATTGCGGTCAAAATTCAGAAAATGTAAAGCGCCTTCCAGGCAGTTTGTGGATAGTTTTGTGAAGCGTGTGCGTGAGACTGGATCTTTGATGGATAAAACAACATATTTACGTGCTCGTCCAGTTCAGTCGGTCGAAAATATCACTGCGGTGGCCGAAAGTGTCAATGACAATCCGTCGACGTCAAATCGGCACCGTGCTCAAGAGTACACTTCCTGCAACGGATTTTAACCAAAGACCTCCGTCTAAGGCCATATAAGATTCAGTTGGTTCAGCAGCTTAAGCCGCATGACCATCTATTGCGTTTTCGGTTCGCGGAATGGGCTCAGGAGCGCTTGGTTGAAGATGACCATTTTTTACAGAAAAATTGTTAATGGTGTCCTCTATCGCGGCATGTTGGAAGACTTTTTCTTTCCCCGAATGGAAGAGGAAGACATAGACGACATAAGGTTCCAGCAGGACGGAGCTAGGTGTCACACAGCCAACGCAGCTTCGATTTGACCCCGTTGGACTATTTTTCGTGGAATACCGTCAAGGATAAGTGATACGGCAACCACCCAGAGACGATTGTCGACCTAAAGCACGAGATGAAGTCGCCATCAGGGCCATACCATCGAAAATGTGTTTAAAAATTGGGTCGACCGAATGGGCTACTGTGAAGCCAGACGAGGCAGCCATATGAACGAAATGGTGTTTCATACATAAACCGCAATGTTGAGGCTATCCAAAAAAAAACAAGAGAGAACGAAATAGTCGAGTGCCTCGACTATTAGATACCCGTTACTCAGCTGAACAACTTAATATAAATATGCCTTCTTGTATTATCCGTTAGATGGCGCTATTGTATTGCGCCATCTACCCCAAGACATTGGTACCACGGGCCATGAAAGGCGGAAATGTAGGCGCTAGCCAGGCTTAAGCGTTTAATGGGTTTTTGGGCGTTATAGTGGGCGTGGTAAAATTTTATTAGGCCAATCGATAGGTATTGACGAAACAAATACATATCAATTAAAATTTTCATAATAGCATCAAAACTGTGGCCACAGCTTGTGGCTTGTGGGCGTCAGAGAGGGCGTGGCACCATTCTTGCGCTGCGTAGGAACTCCTAAAATCTACATGCAAGATGCCAATCTTCTAGCTTTTATAGTTTCCGAGATCTCAGCGTTCATACGGACAGACAGACGGACAGACGGACATGGCTAGATCGACTCGGCTAGTGATCCTGAACAAGAATATATATACTTTATACTTATCGTGCACAAACTTGCCAATAAATGCAACAATCTCCAGCTGTACGCAAACTTTTGAAAGCATGTTATTTTATAAGGTTTTGGGGAAATACAAATTATAAGGGTACCAAAGAAGATACACATTTTTTAAAATATAGAATGTGAAGGTAATTGCTGGGACTATCCGTAACAAAAATCATAATTTTTTTATATCACGTCTAGCCCAAGATTTTTCCTATCAAAGTGACAAATTAAAAATTATTTGCCCTGTACGCAGAGATATGACGCTGAGTGTATAAACTTACCATGGTAAACTTCCTTTCATATTTAATTTTCGTTATTTTTAGAATGACATTTGCACAAACACCCGAGGAAGCTATAAATGTACTACCATTAATTGCCCATATGGATACACTAATGATCAAGAGCAAAAAAAGTAAGTGATAATGAACATTATTTAAAGTTGAAATTAATAATGAGTCTAAGTCATTTTTTTTGAATATGCTTGCCAGCTGTGGCTTGGATTTTGCAAGTTTTTCCTTATTTTGTTTTTTACGATTTTTACTATAATTTTTTTTGCACGAAATTTTTTGTACCATTCATGCTTATTCTCGACCTAGTGGGGATAAAAAGCACAGTTACCCAACCGACCGAGGGGCTTAGCCGTGTATCATACGGCACGATTCGCAAAAAGATAGACGCGAGATAAGAAAATATAAAAAAAGTAACAGTAAGATTAATTTAGTGCCAATGAAGCTAGTATTAATCGTTTTAGGAGCGGCAGAGAGTCAAGATTTGAGATTATCGGAAAAAGAACATAATACTCTGAGAGGCTAATGCAAGGCATAGTTAGATCTAAAATGATTTAATATTAGGGAAATATAATTTTTAGTTAATCTACTTGGCACAGAAAGGGCAGTCAATATCACCATGTATAAGGTTATAAATAAAGATAGTACCAAGCATCCTTCTACGGTTACCTAGGGAGGGAAAATTAATCAACAGAAGTCTACTAGAATAAGCAGGTAAGTTAAGATTTGCATCCCAGTTTAGGCGCCGTAAAGCAAAAAGAAGAATTCAATACGACCAATATGTATTCCATGGACTCCAGACGGGAGACCCATACTCTAGAATCAAACGGACTAGCGAAATAAATAAAGTTTTAGTGACATAAGGATCATCGAATTCTTTTGACCACCTCTTAATAAATCCAAGCACTCCTCTGGCTCTATTAACCATAGACGAAATGTGATTAGAAAATTTTAATTTAGGGTCCAAGAGAACGCCAAGATCGTTTACAAGAGTTATTCTATCCAAAGAGCTGCCTCTTATTGTTTAAGTCGCGTATAAAGAATTGACCCCATAAAAAGTCATCAGCTGACACTTGGAACCGTTTTAATTTAGTAAATTATCTCGGCACCAGTTTTGAAAATTATCTAGATCGGATTGCAAGTCTAAAAGGCAGGAAATGTCCTTATAATGCAGGCACAACTTAACATAATTTACGTACATAAGTACGAGAATGACTTATAATTGCGGAAAGATAATAATAAAAATAATAATAAAAGTTAATAAATAATGTAAAAAGTAGCGGACCCAAATGGCTCCCTTGTGGGACACCGGAGGTTATACGGAGAATTTTAGAAATTTAATTTTTAAAAAGGAACCTTTGTGACCTGCCATTAAGATAACTTGAGATCCATCTAAGAAGATCACCTGTAGAACCTAACAGGTCAATTTTATGAACAAGAAGTAAGTGATTTACTTTACTAAAGTCAGTGTAAATGGAGTCTGTTTGAAAACTACTATTAAAGTACTTTATCACAGATGTAGTAAGCTTCAGAAGGTTACTGATTGTGGATCTAAGTTTAATAAGTCCGTGTTGACACGGAGAAATAAATAATCTGCAAAGATGCAGCAAATGAGGAGTAATGATTTTTTCAAAAAGCTTAGGAATAGCTGAAAACTTTTATATACCTCAGTTACTGGCTTCTAACTTGTTACCTTTTTTGTAAAGAGGAATAACAAATGATTCCTTCCAAATATTTGGGAATTGGGAAGTTTCTAGAGATAAGGTAAACAACTTTTGAAGAGGTTTGCACAGGGCCTTAGCGCAACACCTAAGCACGCACCCAGGAATACCATCGGGCCCTGGCGAATAAACAGGCTTAAATACGAAGAAGATCCAAAAAAGAGAACTTTATGTTAAAGTGGGACAGAATATGAGGTTTGACTTGAATATGGTGTAAGAATAAGGCTAAGATGAATAATCTAAAGTAGAGTATGTCGTTTGAAAAAATTGGGCAAATAAATTGGCTATTGCCTGTTTTCGAACGACAGCGAGGAAGGATATGAATTAAGAAGAAGAAGATTTACGCTTGGTGTTCACGAAGTAATAAAACTGTTTTGGGTCGTGAGAGAACTGGACTTTACAACGGTTTAAGTAACTATTATAACACTGAGCATTAAGCATGGTAAATCTTGACCGAGCACTTAAATATCTAGTAAAAACAGATTGAGAACAGGTGTTTTTATATTTCCTAAAAAGTCTGGACTTTACATTTCTTAAGTGTGTCAACTCTTTGCTAAACCAAGGTGATTTATTGGAAGTTGACGGATAGTACCACGGAACACAGGAATTAAAAAATGAGTTTATTGCAGTATAAAAAACATTAACTGCATCGGACATATTATTGCATAAGTAAAGATCAGACCAATTAAAGCCAGAAATAAAATTATTAAGCCTCAGAAAGTCTGCCTTGCGAAAACAATGTATTCGTTTGGATTTTTCTGATTTTTCTTCTATAACTCTACCCGTATCAAATGAAAGTTCGATTGTTGGGTGATATGGATCTTCAGGTTGCGTGAGTGGTGCTACTCTGGACAGAAATACACCTTCAGGATTCGATACAAAACACAAATCAAGTAGGCGACCTAATGAATTTCGAACATGGTTTACTTGAGATAGAGATATGTCAAGCAGGCCATCAATAAAATCATGTTGTGCTATAGGTAGTAAGACATTCGATCCATCCTCAGTGGACCAAGTAACTCCAGGTATATTAAAATCACCTAGAACTATCAACTGATCCCTATCGGAAAGCTTATTTGCAACGGACTTAATAACGGATAGGTGATTTAAATAATCAGGAAGTTCAGACAACGGCGGAATATAAGAGCAAGTTATGTATATAAAGTTACCAGGAAGCGATAACTTTACACAAATAAATTCAATGGTATTGAATTCATCAAAAAATAACTCCTCAGACGGGAAGTTTGAATCAACTCCAATTAAGACTCCACCTCCCCGTCTAGAGGGACGGTCATACCTATATATTGTGTACTTACCTGGAAAAACTTCGGAGCTAAAGATCTCCGGCTTTAACCAGGTTTCTGTGAACATAATAATATGAGATGCAAAGGAAAGGCTATCAGAATACAATTTTGTGAGTTTGCTACGCAAACCTCTTGCATTCTGATAGGAAAGAAGGAGGTTAGAAGTTAGTTTTTTGAAATTGGTACACTGGTTTGGCCTCGACTAGGAAGTTTTACTCCTACGGGCCCCTTCTTCTTTATCTTAGCCTCGAACTCCTTTACAACCATATTATCCGGCCAAAAGTCGCCCGAGCATATGGCTTCAAAAAGCTCGTTAGGGACAGTTATCTTGAAAGATGAAATGTCTCTAGCATAAGAAAACTTAAACTTTTCCACCTTTACACTATTACAATCGGCTTTAGTTTTGTCTTGTATATAAGACAATACATCAGAAGATGTTTGATCAGGGGAAAGCCGAGAAACGAAAATTTGTTTTTTTAGTGGAACCACTAAAAGGGATTTTGGTGGAGCAGACATTGTTTCTGCAAAACCAACTTGAGCCGGTTGTCCGGACTCAGTAGTCCCTTGTGGTGGTGATACTACATTCTGAGAGATAGGTGGATCCACTAATTGTGAAACCACTACGGACAAATCGGAATTCTTGGAAGTCCCTGGTTGCATGCATTCTGTAACGGATTGTTCGGATACCGAATCTTTTTTAGCTGCGGATCTTAGCAACATTTGAGGGTTTGCTGAAATCAGCTGCTGATCCGCCGGAATGCTCTGTTGTTCTTTTGATTTCGGTTTGATTGCCAAGGACCTACGTAGCTCCTTAGCGACTTTGGGCAGAGGGAAATCCGAGATGGCTTTAACTTTTTCTGGCAGTGGTTTGATGCCTATGCCTAAGAAATCGATCGACTTTTTTCCGAAGATGCACTTCGCTGGATTAATGGTGGGTTAAATTGTCGTAGTCGTTCAAAGACTTGGAGTAGGTGAAATTGGTGTTGCTCCATATTGACTGATGCAACCGCAATGTTATCGACGTAAACGAAGACAAAATCCATCTCTGCCAGTGCGGAATGCATGTATCGTTGGAATGTTTGTGCTGCGTTGCACAACCCGAAAGTCATGTGGGTGCCGTTTTGGGAATGTCTCGAGCCTCGATGGGGATTTGATGATATGCTCGGTATAGATCGATCTTTTAAAAAACGTGTTTCCCGTAAAATATGTGAGTGCAGTCTTGGATGTGCGGTAAGGGATACCGATCTAGGGTGGTTTGGGCGTTGAGAGCTCGGTAATCACCACCAGTAGCCCTACGGACGGCCAACGCCAAGGTTGATTAAATACTGGAAATCCCTTTTTGGTGCTTGGAATTTTTCTGGAGTTAGCCTTCTTGGCCTGGCGAATGGTGGAGATCCTTTGGTTTCGATGCACTGTGTGACGTTGGTGGTTGTTGATTGAGAAGGACATGAGTTGAGCTGCGTGATGTCTTTAAATTCTTCCAGTAGTTTGGAGAATTCGCAGTGAATGTTATATGTCCTTATCTCCGAATTCGATTGCTGGCTAAATATACCGCAGCATGATAGGCGTGTTTCGTGATTAAAGTGTTGCAAGAAGTCTGAACCAATGATTGCGATTTTGGTATCAGCTATGGTAAAAATCCATGTGAAAGGGCGACGTAAACCGAGATCCAGCATAAGGCGAGTGGTGCCATAAGTTTTGATTGCTGTTCAATTGGCTGCAAATAGTGTATGTTCATTAGTGACTGCGATGTATTGATTAATTATGCTGGGTGGTATAACAGGTACGTCAGCTCCAGTGTCGATAAGAAAACTTTTACCCGATTTTGAGTCTGGAACGAAGAGACGATTGGAGGACGAAATTCTGCAGATGTTTACTTTGAGCAATGGGTAGCGTTGTGGCGCATTTGCGTCACGACCGTTGGAACTGCCCTGTTGATTTCCAACGGTGGTGCTTAGTTTTTTGAACTGTTGTTGACATGGAAAGAGCACGGTTGGATGCAACGTTGGGCACTGTCCGCGTACTTGTTGTGGTACCAGCAAAATTGAGGGTGTGTTGCTCCGGTAATTGTTGTTGCTGGGCGATCGATTGTAGCTCCAACCTCGTTGCTGATTTGTGGTGCCAAGCAGGTGACTTAGCTTGTTGTTGATCTGCTGCAGAATCTTGTCATTATCGTCCAGGCATTTACTTAATTGTGTGATGCGATCCTCCTGTGAAGCATGGTGGGTGTTTTGCTGTGATACCGCACAGATGTGGTCTGAAGCGTCGTAGTTAAGAGAATCCATCACAGCACCGGCGGCAGTTGCGAGCTGCGCGAGGGTGGTGTTGGGAGAGCTTTCAAGGAGGCCTACGATCACTGCACGTGCCGGAGGTGGTAGGCGCTTGACCAGTAGCGACGGACAACCGATTCATCATTGGTGGCGTTAGTTTGCTGCAATTGACTGAGTAGATGACTTGGACGACCGTCGCCGAGTTGAATTCCTGTCGCAAAACTGTCGAGGCGCACCATCTCTGATTTTGCCAATTTGGACAAAATGGTTTGTTTAAGGGTGGAGTACGGATTCGTTTGTGGAGGGTTGTTGACAAGATCGTGCACTTGATCCAGGTATTTGGGATCAGCGTACGCCATTACTGCTGCGTATTTCTCTTGCTCTTTGCGTGCACCGAGGCCTTGCAGGATAAACTAGCTTTCCACTTTGGTGAAACACATTTCGGTGTTGGTGATGGAATGTAGTTGAGGGAAGGGCATTTTAGCAAATACCGAGTTAACAACATTCGCATCAGGAATTTGCAATGGCTCCTGCGCGTCGACAAAATCTTCGTTGTTCTGCATTGTCTTAGGTTAGGATGAGGTTCTGCGTAAAACTGGACTTCGTTCGCTTTTATTGCAGATGTTCGAATTGTCGGGGTCACCAGTTATTATTGGCTAAACAACCAAGGAACAACCTTGCGCTTGATTAAATATAAAAGACTTTAAGTTTAAACTATAATTTATTTTGTATTCGTTAATTTGATGAAATATTATAAATTTGTGTTCTCTTTTTGTGGGCTTTTGTAGAGTCGGTTAGGGCAGAGTGTGACCAAAATATATTCTTGGATAAATCTTAAATTCTTAAGGTTAGGTAACACATAATTAAAGAATAAAATAGTTGGGGAATAGGTAAAAGTACTTCTATAGTTCATGTAGAATAATTTTGACTTTGATTGTTGAAACACCCGGAGAGTGCAGACGTGTTTTGCGCGAGCTCCGGAAAAAACAGCTTAAAAGTGAAAAACAAATAACTAAAAATACTGGAGTAGTGTAATAAAGTAAAATAATGATTAGAGCTATGAATAAAACTAGTGCAAAGTTATTATAAGAACTAAGAAGTGCCACGAGTGAAAGCGCAATGAGCGGCGATTCTAAAAATGAGCGTAGAAGCTCCGTAGACCAGAGAAAAAGTTATATCTCTTATTTCTCATCCCGTGATACAGAAGTAGAAAGAACTTCTTCAAAGAGCAACTAAGCCCTACTGACCATTTATTAATTAATTTCTGCAACCGCAGCCACTGCAACAACAACATCAACGGTCGCCGTTACCAACAACGCGATTTCGAATGCGTTTGCAACTTCTGCAGCGCCGAATAAAACTACAAAGCCAATTGTAAGCACGAGTGCCAATATCGGCAATATCAAACAACAACAGGTGGGTCCGGCTATACAGACTGGCATGGATCGTTACATCCAAATCAAACGGAAACTAAGCCCGCAAAATAAAATGGTTGGAAATAAACCAAAACAAAATTGCCCTAATACAGGCAGCGAACAACCAGGGGCATCTAGTAACAACAGATTCGCCATATTGTCGGAAATTGACAATAATCAATCCGAAGCTGGACAGGCTGCAAAAGAAACCAAAGCCAATTTTCATAAGGGAACAGAACTCAAATGCACTAGTAAAGAGAATTGTTGTGCTGGTCGTGAATGACAACTTTTATCTTACTCCTCTTGTTAAAGGGAATATTCATGAAACAAAGCTTCAAGCTAAAACTGAAGATCAATTCAGAGCTGTAACCAATTACCTAGACGATGCTAGGAAACCCTACTACACGTACCAGCTCAAGAGTAGCAAGGGCTTGCAAGTAGTGCTAAAGGGCATAGAGCCCGATGTATCCACCAATGAGATAAAAGAGGCACTGAAAGAAAAAGGATTTTTCCCCAAAAGTTTTATTAATATTATCAACAAAAATAAAAAGCCGCAACCACTCTTTAAGGTCGAACTGGAGCCAGAAAGCAGAGCCTTAAAGAAAAATGAAGTGCACCCGATCTACAAACTGCAATTCCTGTTGCATAGTATTACTGTTGAAGAACCGCATAAGCGAAATGGTGCGCTGCAATGCACAAACTGCCAAGAGTATGGACACACCAGAAACAACTGCGGGCTTCGATCAGTCTGCGTAGCTTGTGGTGGCTTCCACAGCTACGAACCTTGCCCTGTAAGCAAAGAAAACCCAAAGACGAAGAAATGCGCTAACTGTGGAGATAACCATACCGCAAACTTCAGAGGCTGCCCGGTCTATAAAGAGCGGAAGAGTCAGTTTCAACAAGCAAAACACGCACGCTCCCAGAATGCATAAAATGCGTACGTGCAATCCCAAACCACACCTAATGTTTTCTTTGCGAAAGCAGCCAGATCTTCATTTGGGCCCCTCAATGATGATGATGGAATTTTTGTCCTTCATGAAAACAACAATGGCAAACCTTATGCAGCATCAAAGCATTTTAATAAATTTGCTCACATCCCAACAATCTAAATAATCGATGTCTTGTCTTCGAATATCCATGTGGAATGTCTTTGGCGTTTCACGGCACATAAGAAAAAGTGGGTCCAGTTTTTGGGTCCGGGATTTTCTAAAATTTTGTTGGCCTGTGTAATTATTTGTCTAATGTCAATCTTCATGACTGTTAGTTAAGTTTTATTTTTAAGATTTGATTTACTTATTGTTAGTCTCATTAAAGAGACTATCCAATAAATAAAGGATATATGTACCCAAAAAGAACCACAATACTCGCAAAGAACGCCCATTTGCCCAATGCAAACGCTAGGATGGAAGCTGCAGTCGTATCGAAACGCAGCTCGATGCAAATCAACACTTGATAAATCCCTTGTTCTGCGTCGCACATTAAATATCTGTTGACCTCTGTTGTTCGCTCGTCGATTTTGAATTGCCAACCGAGCCGATTCACGGATCTGCCGAACTTTGGTCTTGTGATTGAGAAGCACGAAGTCGAGCCATACTAACGCGGCGTTGTACACTTGCAATTTCTTGTTCTTTTTAAATCCTTTCATTACCGATTTGTAGGGAAAGATTCGATCGTCTTGGTCGCGGCATAGTTAATTAACCTCCTTAGAACGTAGTTGGGCTTGGGTTAACCTAATGGAAGTTAAAGGTTCCCTTTCTATTTTGACATATATACATGTCGACGCAATACTGCTGAAACAATCGACGAAACCGAAATGATATTGATACTCACCATTCATTTCGATATTAAAATAATATCCATCTTTTTCTTGCCAAAACATCACATATTTGTTGGAGTTGCCCAGTATCGCCACGTTTAAGCACAATATCGCCTGTTTCCAATTGCTCACCAACAATTAGGATGACAACTTATTCTATTGTTGGAGACGGTTGTTTATCTGCTTTGGCAAGTTTTATCAATTTATTTATACCCCAGCAGCAGTTACGAAAATTAAATATTCTATAAAACGTCCATATTTTGATATTTTTAAGTACCGTTCCTAGGCAATACAACTGTCCAATTTTATAAAAAACAAGAAAGGAAGCAACCTTCGGTATGCTGAAGTTTTTATACCCTTGCAGTTATTACAAAACGACTACGTTTCGATTTCTACGCTTATACATATTTCTAAAAACAATGCAACTATGTCGATTTTGCGCTGCATTCTGTCATCGTTTTTATGCCATCTACATATATGCTATTGTTGTCCGATTTTGACAAAACTAAAAGCGTAATTCTGATATAGTAAATAATTACTATATCTCAAAGGAATATTTTGATAAATAGTAAAACATCAAAATAAAAATATAGATCAAGAACATACATATTTTATAGGGCCTGGAGACATTTCCGGCCTGTTCCGAATACCTGCAAAATAAAGAATCCTTTTTGTTCAGTTTCACTCATTCAACTTTAAAGCCTAGTATCCAGATCGACGAAATCCGTACGCCAGTCATGAGAGAAGCGAGAGGCAAACAGCTGGCGTTCACTTTTCGTCGGGCCTTTTTTTCACGTCGGTCCACAGATCGACGAAAAAAATACCAGAAAATTCCATAGCGTTGCCAGTCTGCGGAAATGAACTTTGGGTGGACCCTCGTCGAGACGACGTCTCGTCGTTCGTCTTTCTTCTCTCTTACTTCTCGTCTTTCTTCTTTACTTCTTTATGTCGTTCTTGCATTTCGTCGTTCGTCAGCTCAAAAAGGTTGTTGTGTAGGGTAAACTTATTGTGTAATGATTGCTACCCAAAGCAGACACACCCCACAGTTATTTATTATATTTATTATCTAATACATTTAAGAAAGAGAAGAAAATAGTTAACAAAAAATAAGTTACACCTACTCGAATTAAGTAATGTACAGCCAAAAAGAAATTAGAGCGCTTACTAAACATTAAACACTTAACGATAATTAAGAATACATAACCGCCATTATAAACATAGTAAGACCAATCATATTATGAAGAGTTTGTACAAAGTTTACTTCGATGTAAGTACAATTTTGCTGGATGGTATATCTTACAGTTATATGGCGAAACTATATAGGAACAAAATAGTTTTGACTAAATCCCTTACAATGATTATTATGCATTTTTTAAAACTAAGCAATTGGCAATACTAAAATGTACAAAGGTATCGGCGAGATTTTATCGCACTTTTTATTAACTATATTTTATTATTTCAAGAAATTTTCTATAGAAATCCAGGAAATTTTCCAAGTTGCATATCATGATTTTGTTCAGCACGCAAACTGACATATGTGGGCTGGTCTATTTCCCAGTCGGTACAATTATTTGGTTCGTAAACTTCAGTTATGAGTGGCCAATTATCTATTTTCGAAATGTCGTACTCCAGGCGCATGTATTTTTGCTTCGATGTGACCCAGTTTTGATCCCGCTTAACTTGGTATTTTTTGAAGACTAAATATTCAACTAAAAAGGACTCGACAAAAACATGACAAATAAATGCTGCTGCTCCGTAAACAAGCATAATGTAACGAAAGCTCATAACAGGAGGTACAATTAGCTGAAAAAAATTGGCTGCCCAGTCGCTGGGGTATATAACTAAATAGACTATGACGCAAGCATTTACAATAAATGCTAAACAGAGTGGCCAGTTCGACCATAGCGGTTTACGATAAGGCGCACCCTTTGAAAACACAAAAGCAAGTATTATGTACTGGAAACTAGATATGCAAAACATGGTGTAATTTTCATAGCAACCCAAATGTTCCTCGTCCGCATGCTGAAAAGGTTTAAACCAGGGCTGTTGATGAAGATGAATCCAACCTAAAAAAGTATGATAAAATTAAAAAAAAACTATTTCTTTTAGTTTTCATCCATATACTTACCAGTTACCTGGAATCCTGTTACAACAGTAAGATGTATTAATAGAGATGCTAGTGGCGTGGACGATATCAATGAACTGAGTGGCACTTGTTTTACTAGATTTCCATCAAATGCTTCAGTTTTACCAAAAAAGAAGGCAAATATCGATATCAGCCCAAGATCTACATAAAGATACTGCTTGTCGGTAAGATTCGAGTCGATGGAATACAAAATCATTACAGATATAAACTGAACCAGCGAGTAAGCTGCCATATACTTGAAAATACCGAAAGATGTGACTAATGCAGCGCGTCCTTCTTTTATAACATTTAAAACTGCCGAAATCGTGGGATTGCGTGAGGTAAACGGCGACGCTATAGACGCTTCGGTCTCGCTCAAGGAAATACCAGCATGAGCAACTTTCAATGCACCACAGTCGTTGGCACCATCACCGCACATGGCAACGCAATAGTCCAAATTTTGAAGTTCTATAATTAGTGCCTGTTTCTGATCCGGCGACATTCGAGCGTAAATTGATCCCCGCGTTAAAAGAATTTCCATTTCCTCGGGAAAATGGTCTTTTACTATTTGCCAAGTTTTACCATCCATTGCAAATATATAGTGTTGGCGCCAGCTTTCGTCTTGTGGGCGTTTTATTCCGAGCTCAACATCAATATCGGATCCCTCATTGTGGGTCCAAGTGTCGGTGGTCTTTACACTGGCCAAACTATCACTTGTCGGCAAAACACTTTCTGCATAACTTGAGCTCAATTCATTAACTAATGAATTTGTCGACTCTAGGCGAAAAAGTGTTGAAGCATCATCGACGCTACATACACTTGTACCATTTTCGTTGGGAAAAACATTACCATTAGCAGTCGATGTCAAATGAGAAGACGAAGAGATTTTACTTCCCAAATCTAAAGTATACTGTAACTTGTAGTGTATATCTTGATTTTTATCAACAATACATTCAGATCCAGTGGGGTTGGTCTGAGTATGCGCACCATCATTAAGGGAATCTGCGTGCACTGTAATAACTGCTTGTGATGTACTTACGATGCCACAGTCACGAGCAACGCTCATGGCGGTTAATATGTTATCGCCAGTTATCATAATAGTTCGAATATTGGCTGAGTTTAGAGCACTGATAACTTTAGCAGTATCATGTTTTAGACGGTTTTCAAGTATAACGAACCCAAGAAATTCCAGATTGTTTTCAACCTCTTCGCGGGATAGTCGCTGTATTTTTGTATAGTTCATCTTGTGGGCAAGAGCTTTGAAGGCAATGGCAATAACTCGGTATCCTTTTTTGGCAAATGCCGATAATTGCTGGGAGTAATTGTCGGGTAAGCTTTGCGGAGTGCACAGCTTTTGCAACATCTCAGGGGAACCTTTGCAGTAAATATTAAACACTTGGTCGCTGAGACAACGAGTAATAACAGACATTCGCTGAAGACTCGACGTAAATGGAAATTCTCGAACGATACCATGATCAAAATTCTTTTGAGTATGCGAGATGCCAACAGTGGCAAGTAAATCGTCTACAGAGGATTGTCGTTTAATTTGAGCTTTAGTTCCCATATCTAGGGAAGTAGAATCGGATCCACAAATTCTTGGTTGTCTTAAAATTGTTGGGTAAATAATACCATATTTCTCATTATCTGGTATGTTACTAGAATCTTCTAGTGTCCAACCCGTTGATTGAAACATTTTTAAATCCAACGGATCTCCCATCATTGTGCCTTTCATTACTGTGATAGAATGACACGTTACCATGCAGAAAAGAAAATGATCATAAGGCAGACGCTCCACATCTTTTAAGGGTATTTGAAATTGATTAGTTGATGATTTTGGCACAACCCCCCACATATCCAGTCCATCTTCAGTAAGAGTACCAGTCTGAAAAAATGAATAAATAAATAAAAAGTGTGTATATTATATTGTATATGAATAGTTCATAAAAATTCATCTTTCTTTTCAACCGCATTTGATTTTTAAATGCTTTTACTTTTGTGTAGTTTGCATTACAATACACAACATTCGCCAACTAATTTTTTTTGGCATAAAGTCGTTAAATGGATAAAAAGATATACAAAAATATATTAAAATATTATAAAAGTAGTTAAGTTATTCATAGTAAAATCACTTTGTTTAATAGTGCGGCAAACCCTACATATTTGTGTGCTTCTTAAAGTCAACTGATTAACGATACTTCTGGCACGTGCAAATGTGCTAAACGATTGTTTACGAATGTTTACTAATCTATTCCTCCTGGAAAATTTAATTTAGTAAGAACTTATGTGAACAATTTGCTATGCTAAGTATGCTATCCAAGCTAGTCCCTTTCAATAACAACAGGTGCGGGCTCCGCCCGAAGTTAGCTTTTCTTTCTTGTTTCTTATTGAGACCACCAAGATTTACTTAAATCTTTTTTAACGTTTCTACACCTTTAAGTGTTTTTTAACAACTTTATGTTCGCTTCGCGAGTGCATCGTGCTTAACTTGTGTTTAGAAAATAAAAAGTTTTTATCATTTAATTCGGTGCTGGTTTGTTGTTATTGTTTTCTATTGCCTCCCTTTTCATTCTTTCTCTTCGTCTTTGGGCGCTGTTGGAACGGCACGCACTCTAATGGTAATATCTCTCTGAGGTATCTTATACCGGAGTTAATTGGTTAATAATCCCGCTCTCTCTCTCTCTTTTCGTTTCTATCTCGTTTCGTGGTGCCTAACATCAAAGTTTATCGGTGTTTCGCTCCCGCTCTGTCGCTCTCCTTGCTCTCTCATTAAAAAGTTCTTGAGCGCTTTCGATTTTTTTGGCCGCTATAGTGCACAGTGGTCCGTGGTCAGTGATAATGGCTTTCTGTTCATTAAAAATTGAAAGAAAGTTATCTCGGCTGGACAGCAAAGTACCGGCCGATACTGATAGTACAGATACAAATTCTGTAGGACCAAAAAGGGTTGCATGTGTTGTACCAAAAACGGTTACTTGTGTTCGGGTGCCTCAGCTAAAACATGTATTTGTTTCACGGCTTGCCCCAGACCTCTCATCACTGGATATTACGGCTTATATCCGTAACAAAATCCAAGTTGATGATTTGAAGGTCGAACAATTTAAATTTTCTTATGCTAGGAAAGTATCATCATTTAAGATTAGTATTCCTTGTGTTCTTTTTGCATCTGTGTGCTCCACCAGCTTCTTGTCCGAGGGCATATTTGTAAAAAAGTACGAAGCTATGAGAAACAAGAGAAACCGCTATAGTCGAGTGCCTCGACTATTAGATACCCGTTACTCAGCTAAACAACTTAATATAAATATGCCTTCTTGTACAAGAAGGTTGTTGTTGCAATTGCAACTGAGTACAATGTAAATACATACATATGTATATGCTTACATAAATACACACATACGCCATTGTTTGACTCAGACCTCCAATTTGGCTAACTTGATTTGATTTGCATAGTTCTTGGGATATAGTTCGGTATTGACAAATGAAAACAAATGAAATTAGCGTTGACTCTGTTGAGCACCTTGGTCAGCTGTTCCAAAGTCATCCGTTAGATGGCGCCATAAAAGGCGGAAATGTAGGCGCTAGCCAGGCTAAAGCGTTTAATGGGTTTTTGAGCGTTAGAGTGGGCGTGGCAAACTTTTATTAGGCCAATCGATATTTATTGACGAAACAAATACATATCAATTAAAATTTTCATAATATCATCAAAACTGTGGCCACAGCTTGTGGCTTATGGGCGTCAGAGGGGGCGTGGCACCATTTTGAAACAAACTTGCGCTGCGTAGGAACTCCTCAAATCTACATGCAAAATGCCAATCTTCTAGCTTTTATAGTTTCCGAGATCTCAGCGTTCATACGGACAGACAGACAGACGGACATGGCTAGATCGACTCGGCTAGTGATCCTGAACAAGAATATATATACTTTATAGGGTCGGAAACGCTTCCTTCTACCTGTTACATACTTTTGCACGAATACAATATACCCTTTTACTCTACGAGTAACGGGTATACAAATTTTTTTTAAATATATACTCGTTTTTAAAACGCAAATCTTTTGTGGGCCACCCTTTATAACGGAACCCACAGATAAAATAAGGAGTTCAATGCATTATAAAATATATTAACGGCCTCAGCCATGTTAGTGCATGAATAAAGTTTAAAGGAGTTCAATGCATTATAAAATATATTAACGGCCTCAGCCATGTTAGTGCATGAATAAAGTTCGGAGCCGCCTAATAGATATTACTGTCCAGGCGAGATAATTTTCTTACTGTTTTTTAATGAGCAGAAAACCATTATCACTCGGACCACTGTGCAACTATAGCGGGCAAAAATCGAAAGAGCCCAATAACTTCTTGATGAGAGAGGAAGGAGAGCGACAGAGCGGGAGCGAAACACTGATTAACTTTGATGTTGGGCACCTCGAAACGAGATAGAACGAAAAGGGAGAGAGCGGGAGCGTAACACAAAATAACTCCGATATTAGACACCTCTGAGCGGGATAGACAGAGAGAGTGATAGGTCAGGAGCGTAACAACGTTAAGTTTTGCCAACTCCGCAAAAATGTTCAACTCCTCAAAGATATATTCAGAGAGGTAGAGGGAGATATTACCTTTGAAGTGCGTGCCGTTTCAACAGCGCCCAACGACGAAGAGAAATGCTTAAAAGGGAGGTAATAGAAAAACAATAACAACAAACCAGCACCGAAATATTGATTAAAAGTTTTATATTCTAAACACAAGTTAATCACGATGCACTCTCGAAGCGAACGTAAAGTTGTTAAAGACACTTAAAGGTGTAGAAATGTTAAAGAACATTTAAGTTAACCCAGGTGGTTTCAAAAGGAAAATGAAAATTCGGAGCGAAAATCAAAAACACGACCGTTCATTGAGAAGAGCGATTTTTCTTAACTAATAAACAATTTTTTTTTATTTTTTCTGATGATCCAGTAACGAGCTATGTTGCTCACCGCAAAACCTTTTTTTTTTGGAGGCGCCATCGGAGCTTGGCTGCGAATGGCTCATTTATTTTTTTTTCGATGAAAATTTGTGAAAACATGGTTTAAACAAAGACTAATATAATCACTAAGATGCGTAACGCCCATACATTGGTTTTGCAATATGCAGCTCGTTTTTTGGTGGCGACGAAAATTCCGCTCTCTCCGCTCGCACAAAGTAAAGAGCGTATTTGTTCGAGAAGACGATTTTCGTCCAGAAATCATTTCTGGACTAAGAAACTAATTGTGTGTCAAAAGAACTTCTATGATTGAACAGGATGATTATTTAAATTGCATTTATGTATATATGGCAATGAAGCTTGATGTAAAACTTTGTTATATACCTTAAATATTAATATCTGCATATTTAATTCATAGTTTCGTTTTACATATTTAAATTTAAGCTAAAAACATAACTTTTAATACAAAACATATAAAACTGCTTGATTAAATTTAAAAATATTTCAATAAAGATTAATATATTTGAATATACTATGATTGTTAAACAAAAACAAAGCGAAGTTTATTTAAATTGAATATATTTAAAGGATATTTAATTAAATATATGTCGCTTTGTTTTTTATCCATGGCTGTTTTTATTAACTTTAAAATGGAAATATTAAATTTAATTTTTATTCAAATATATTAAGCTTTGATCTAATGACTTAAAATATTTAAAGTAAATACGAATAACATCATATCTAATATTATCAATCTGCATTTAAATCTATTCTTATTTAGTCAAGCAGTTTTATTTGTCTTGTGTTAAAAGGTATGTTTTTATAATTAATTTAAATATATAAAACGAAACATTTAATTTGATATCCAGATATTAATTTTTATTTATCCATCGTTTTTTTTTGTATACCTAATAAATATTTAAAGCTAATATTATTATTTTATAAAACTATTTATTTATTTATTTATTAAACTATTTATAATAACACGAATTGAATGTTTTTTTCTAAATAATTAAAATAGTTAACTTACAAATATTTATATAAATTTAATTTATGATAATAATAAAATTTTATAATAATAATTTATATTATGATAATAATTTTATATAATGTTATTATAATACGTATAATATAACAAGAAAGGAAAGCTAACTTCGGGCGGAGCCGAAGTTGATATACCCTTGCAGAATACTCTGTAAATTATATTCTCCAAAATTATTCATATGATGCATTCTTAATACTCACAAAAAATCCCAACTTCCTAACTTAACAAACACCAAAGTTATTCCGATCAATCAGTTATATGGCGGCTATAGGATATAGTCGGCTGATCCTTATGAAATTTGGTAGGTCGGATTTATTGGCCAAATATAAAACCCATAGAAAATCCCAACTTCCTAACTTAACAAACACCAAAGTTATGGCATTTCCGATCAATCAGTTATATGGCAGCTATAGGATATAGTCGGCCGATCCTTATAAAATTTGGTAGGTCGGATTTATTGGCCAAATGTAACCCCCATAGAAAATGCCAACTTCCTAACTTTACAAACACCAAAGTTATGGCATTTCCGATCAATCAGTTATATGGCAGCTATAGGATATAGTCGGCCGATCCCGGCCGTTCCGACATATATACTGCGTGCAAAGTAAAGAAGGGTGTGTGCAAAGTTTGAACTCGATAGCTTTAAAACTGAGAGACTAGTTTGCGTAGAAACAGACAGACGGACAGACAGACGGACAGACAGACGGACAGACAGACGGACAGACAGACGGACAGACAGACGGACAGACAGACGGACAGACAGACGGACAGACGGACAGACGGACATGGCTATATCAACTCAGGAGGTGATCCTGATCAAGAATATATATACTTTATAGGGTCGGAGATGTCTCCTTCACTGCGTTGCACACTTTTGACCAAAATTATAATACCCTCTGCAAGGGTATAAAAATACCACATATTTTTTTAACCCATATATTTAAAATACAATAAATATAAAAATATTCATCCTGTTCAATCGCAAAATTTCTGAGACTCCTAAAAATCGTTCACACGTCGCTTGCTTAATACCCTAATGACAATTATTCCAATGTGAAGTCATGTATGAAATAAATTATGTTATTTTTTTAAACTTAGATATATTTGGTCATTACTAAAAAATATTATACATTCGAATAATTAGTAAATAAAGTAAATATAAAGGCAATACAAAATAAGTATTTTTAATAATGTTATAATTTTAAAATAAAGAGTATATTTCGACAGCGCGCTGCAGCGAATTTCTTCGCTTGTAAATACATGTGCACACAAACATTCGTCGGCTGTCGCAGTATGCACGCAAAAGAGCGGCTGGCTTTAGAGCGCTCTCTCGCTGGCTTTTGGGCGGAGAGCGAAAAGCCAGTTAAAAAGCCAGCACAAAAAATTCGTGTGCAAAAAAATCGTATGGCGTTACGCATCTTGGAGTTTATATTGGTCTTTGGTTTAAATGTATTTTAAATGTTGTATAGTTTAAATTTATCACATTTTCATCAGTATTTTATCGCATTTTATCAGAATTTCATCGTATTTTCATTAGTAAATAAACACATAATTTTATCAATATTTATATTTATTTAATTATAATATTTTCTTAGATTTATTGGTTATTATTATTTATTATAATTCTAAGTCTTAATCTTAATTAAATTTACGTTTTCTGTTGTGTCGCGGGTGTTGGGCTGCCTGAGGTTTCGGTGGTCTTGGGCACCTTTTTTTTACGGCTTGCTTTATGTGCTATAAAAAACTCAGTAGAGCTCGAAAAAAGTAATGCGGCCAGCTTAGTCTATGTTGGACTTACAGTTTTATTATAAGCTTCACCTAAAATAATGAATAAATATATTAGCAGTATAGGTACAGTTTAAGCGATAGAAAAACAGAAACAAAAATAATTTTACAATTTGCTGCCATTTTTTCACAAGTTGTATATATATTAAACAGATAAAATTGAATTTCTATATTCTATATTCTATATTTATTTTAATTCTTGTTGTTTATATTTATATTATTTTCTGCTCAAAAATTATTTTTTTAAGTTCCAAGGAGGCTCATTCTAATTATTTAATAATTAAATAAATAGCAATCACCTAAATTTCTGATAAATTTATAACCAGAGCTCCCAAATAACTGTCGACCGTTTCTTGTTGTCTGCAAGTAAGTGTCTTTTCCTGACTCTTTACGAAAAGACTCAGAGAGCAACCGATTTATGGGTTCTTGAATGAGCTTGCTCGCGCTCAGAGCAAAACCGTTTTTTTTCTATTCTGTTTGGTTCTGGTTGTTCCAAGACCGTTTTGTCGTGTTCAGTTAAGCAAAAGGTCTTTTGCGTATGTATTGCTAAAACAACTTCGAACAAACGCAAGAGCCCCGTTAAACCAATTGTTATTTACTTTGCCAAAGTTGACTTTATACTCTTTTCCCATAGATTCCATCCATTCGAAACGATTGGGATTTTTGACAAATGTAAAACCCCGATTCACACAGAGCACAACCACCATCCACCATCCACCATCCGACAACAGCTGATCTGATTCACTGTCAAGAAGAAGGACTCAGAGTTGCACCGAAAAAATATCGGCTAAGTAAAAGTTCGTAAAGTTTGGATGGGGAACTAACTGGGAAATTTTCGGAACAGCAACCCTTTTGGACCATCCGCTCAACGGATGGTGGATGGTGAAGAATTCTCTGAGGCAAACCGCTCCGCGTCAAAGCAGGGTACGTAAAACATGTCCGACTATGCAAAATAATTTTATTTAAATTTACATAATTAACGAATCCATTTCTTTCAAAACGATCATAAAGTATGTTATTTCAAAACGTAAATCCATAAAATAATATCATTAATAAGTATCAACTAAAATATTTATTACAAAAATAAAAATTATATTAGGCGTTTTTATTTTTATAGGCTGTTCTCCACCTGAGTGGTGGCTCAGCTTATGGGGAGAAAGACAGAGTAAGAGAAAGAGATGGACATTTTTCTGCGTTTCCTACGGATGTAGAGGGCGATCCTGCCAAAGACTCCTTGTAAAAAATCCCACAGCGCGAACGCAAAGTGAACGAAAATGATGTGGTCAGTGTGTGGTCAATGGTGTGGTCAATGCTTTATTGCGCTGCATACATGAGACTAAACATAACTTAAACATAAAACCGCACTCCCGCCCGCTATACTCCGCTGAAGCGAGAGCGGGAGATCGGCTCCGGCCGTCCGAGGTGTTCGGATCCGAAACCCGAGGCTCGCGCTCCGTAGCGCGAACGTTGCGAGAAAGCGAGCGAGGGAGCACAAGAAGGCGAGAGCGAAAGCTCGGAGAGCTCAGTGAGCAACGGCGGTGCATTGGGCCACTGACCTAATCATTCCGCCCCCCCTTGCAACTACTCGGGTTGCAACATAGCCTGGTTGCTCTTCTCACGCCTGGTAGCAGGCTCCGTACCCGACCCATCCAAACACGGTGCTCTGCCGACCGCTTCACGCTCGGATACATATCCGCGCCCAGGATGGTGGAGATCGTCGCGGGGAAACGGTCGTCAGCCAGCGTAATATCCAGGAAGTGGGTCCGCTCTATTTTAAAGATGACGTCGAGCCGGACAGCGCTGTCGATCTTAGACCCCACGATTGCCGAACAAATCTGTTCGCCTCCCACGTTGGTAGTCGGCAAGCGGAAACTCGTCGCTAGCGAGGAGTCGATGCAGCTCGTAGGCGTACACGGGTCGATGAGCGCCGCAGTGTCGAAGACTCGAGTCCCGGTGTACGAGTATAACAGCACCGAAGCATTCGGAAGTAGGTTGATACTGTGCCGCTGCGTGGCACCCCGACGAGGGGCAGAAATGGCTGAGAATCGGCTGAAGAATGCCGCGGAGCGTCGGAAGAGAGCCATGGAGTGGCGGACGAGGGCCGAGGAGCAGCTGAAGAGAGCTGTGGAGTGGCAACGGTTCTCTGCGACCGGCGTGCCGCCGACGACATTTCCGAAGCGGATGGATCCCGCTCCAGACTCGGCCACAGTAGGATTGGATACCTCGAGTACGTCTGTTTTCCAATGCGATGGCGCTGCGTGGACGTGGAGACATCGTGTGAGATCTGATTGGCGGAATAGGACAAATGAAAATTTTGGATCAGTACTGATAAGAACTACGGCTTAAAACTATGAACTTAAGTTACGAATCGGAGTGATGACTTAGAAAACCGGAGTGGAGGGACGACTGGTTATTGCGGGCAGGCGGGCGTTTCCATCGGAAGAAAGACGACCTTCGCTATGGGACGCTTAATGAGTCCCGCGCAGTGCGGATGTCGACCACACGAACATGGCCATCGGATCCTGGAAACACCGCGTCAATTCCGCCTAATCGCCACTCATTGGACAGAAGGTTGTCTTCCTTGACAATCACCCGGCACGGAGTTGTTCGCTACTTATTCCGCTAATGGAGTTCCTTGAGGTACTCCTCCTTCCATCGCAGACGAAATTGTTGATAAAGAGCCTTCAGGTGTTGCCAGGAGTTTATAATGGATGTGGTGTCCCCCTTTATCTCGGTTTCAACCATGGCGAGGAGGGGCCCTCCAACAAAATCTTGCACAGGCGAAAGTGCCAATAGGTCGGTGGGGTCATCGGACATCGGCGCGAGCGGACGCGAATTCAGGCATGCTTCGATCCTAGCCAGAAGCGTGGACAGCTTTTCGCGTCGCCTTAGACTTGTAAAACAGGGTCTTGAAGCTCTTAACACCTGCTTCCCACAAGCCTCCAATGTGGGGGGCTCCCGGAGGAATGAACTGCCAGAGCAGCTGCTGGTGACTATAGGCACCTGTCACAGCTTCTTTGAGAGCTTGGAGAAATTCGCGGGAGAGTAGGTCAGCCGCAAACTCAAAGGTCTTCCCATTGTCCGACTGAACTTGACGGGGGCATTCCTCCCGTTTAGTTTTTGATATCGAAGGGACCGGCATAGTCCACACCAGTATATGAGAAAAGGTCCGTTCTTTGGGTAAGTCTCCCATGATTTGCGTTTGCAACTTTTTTTTGTGGATAACGCATATATGATTGCAGGAATATATGCCGGACTTGACCAAATTCCTCACCCTCGAGAACTTGGAACGGATCAGACGGATCATCAGCTAATTGCCGCCGTGCAGGGATATGCGATGCGTAAAATGGACGAGGAGTCGAGACAGATGGCAGTCGTATGGAAGGATGACAGGATGCCGTTCATACTGGAGAAGTTCGGATGCCGTGACCCGGCCACATGCTCTCATGAGCTCTTGGCAATCAAGGTACGGGTTCAGGTTTTGGAGAAGGCTGGATGCCGGCACTAGCCGTTTTTGGCTTAAGCAGCCAATCTGCGTTGCGTGACGGAAATCAGCAAACGCACGGCCGACGCAATATCAGGACCTGTCAAGAGATCCTCAAATGGAGACATGAGCTTTCGCGAGCGCTGGATGAGTCGATGAGCGTAAGCGAGGACTTGCAACGCCTTGTCGAGTGTGGAAAAACTCAAGAAAGTCTTCAGGGGGAGCCTTCGCAACATGGACTTTGACTGCTAGCTTCTCGAGTTCAGTCACAGGGGGTTCATAGCCTTGAATGGGGTACTCGCAGCGAGGCCTTTGCAGCCAGGCAGGACTATTCCACCACAGCTGGCTGTCTGCGAGGTCTTGAAGCGCTACGCCCCGGCTAGCGAGATCTGCCGGGTTATGCGCGGAACGAACATGTGCCCATTTCTCCACCTAGGTGAACTGGGTGATCTTGGTCACCCGATTTGCCACGAACGTTGTCCAGTGGCACGCCGGTTTATGCAACCAGACGAGAACAATCGTCGGTCCGGGCATCTTCGGAAGAACGGCGACGGCCAGTTCGGACAATAATAAGGCTCCGCACAAATTGATCCGCGGGAGCGACACCGTTTTTACTGGGGCCACCCGCGACTTTGCCGTTAGCAAGTTTACCAATACCGCGGACCCGATTTCAAGGAAATCAGCGCGAAGGTGATGGTCACTCTGGATGTTGGCCAAAATCGCCTTACTATTGGATTTCCATTTTCTAAGGGGGAATCCTGACGAACGCAGGGCCCCTGCGAGTACGTTGTCGACGTACATGTACTGTCGGATAATCCGACTCGCCTGCGGATACCTCGACTCTTCGTCGTCGACAAGCTGTTGCAAGACACGGATCGCTAGGAACGGGGCACAATTGACTCCGAAGGTGACAGTCTTCAATTCATAGTCGCGGATTTCCCCATCGGAATATTTGGAGTCTACCCAAATTTGCCGATACATCTTCTCGATGTAGGCGTCGCCACTTTAGAATTTAAATCGTGAGGTCAGACTGTTAGACCGGGCCCGCGTAAAGTATCTCATTCAGAATGGTCCCGTTTGCGGAAGGGCTAGAAGCGTTGAAAACCACCCTCACTTTAGTGGTTGTGCTCTCAGGCTTGAGAACAGCATGATGTGGAAGGTAGTAAGTGGCGGAACTGCTCGTCAAAGAAACCTCAGTCTTCCTCCACCTCCCAGAATTTGGTTAAGAGCTGATCCAACGAGTCGTCGAGGCCACAGGTAACTCGCGTGGAGAAGGCGGACACATATGGGGCCTGTCAACAGCCATCCAAAAATTGTTTCTGGCCGAGAAGTGAACCGCAAATGTTAGTCCTGGAGTTGCCGAGGAGGATAGACGGAAGAATGTCGGCTCCTATCAAGACATCGATATGGAAGCTCTCGAAGAACTTGGGGTCCGCAAGAGGGATGTCAGGAATTCCTTTAAGAAGATCTCGAGGGACTGGATACGGAGGCAGATTACCGGCCAGCTGCGGAAGAACGTAAGCAGTGCCTGGAAATTGCACCTAGATGGCAAATGTTAATAAGGGATGTGCCCAGTAGGACGGGTCTTGAGCCGGAAGCGAAGCACACTTGCACATCAGAGCGATCCTCTGTGGCGCTCGTGCCTCTTGTAGTAGGCGCGGGTCGAGACCTGGCTGGCGCAGACGGACTTGGAGCGGCCGCGAATGGATTACCGCGGTGCACGAGGGTATGATGACGGCTGTGGCATGTGAAGCAGCTATAGGCGCTTGTACAATTCCGTTGCAAGTGCCCTCGTGCAAAAAAGTTCAGGCAAAGCTGATTTTTCTTAATGTAGTCGGAGCGACCATTTACATCCGGGGCGTGCGCATCGCCACTTATTTTGGACAGTAGGTGTTACAACTCCTCCACCGGTGTAACACGCGTTAAACGGTTGTGGATGTATATCGCGGTGAAAAGATTTCGCGGTGAAAAGATTTCTTAAAAGATTTCACCAGCGAAAACTTCTGTGTCCACTGGTGGCAAACGACAACCCGTAGGCGGGGGTGTAGGAACACTGGCGGAAGCTTGAGTGGGCTGGGAGTCGGCCTTGTCTATTATGTCCTGAAGCTAGACCAAACACCTCGATAGGCGGAGTAGCAGTAACTGTACTTGGATTCAAGCACTGTCGAGGTGGTCGTACTGTCGGTGAACGCGGAAAGAGGATTGGAGCAACTTTCATAGCTCTTCTCCACTTTTTCCCTCAAAGCCCGGATTTGGTCCCGATTGAATTGGCACATGCCAGGGGAAAGTCGTTCATGTTCAGCGGCGCTCGGAGTATGAATATCCGCTTGAAATTGGATAACTCGGTCTGTTGTGGCAATCAACTTTTTGAGGGCGATGTCTATCGCAGTTTGAGCCATCTTGGACTCCGACCAAGAAATCCTTGTCGGGGGACCGGTGTTAGTCTCGACGAACTCGTCTCTTTTTGCCCTTGGAATGGCAGTGGCAGCATTTGGCCTTAATTGAGACGGCCGTGACGACGCGGATTCGGACCTGTCCAAACGAATCGATGGGATCGACCGCGGTTTCTTGTCGTCTCCCGTGGGCATTCTTATCAACTGACCTGAGCAAGGGGCGTCTCGTTCGGAACGTGAGGATATTCACAGTTAAGCTCTCGGTGCGATCTGGGTCGCCAACGAGTTGTTCGTCGCTGCAAATGAACGAACGACAAAATAAACTATAGTCGAATGCTGCCACAGGAGGAGCTATTCGGCGTTTTTGACGAATGTTGAATTTTTTTTTATTATGAAAACAGAGCTTAAAACGCAACCAGAGATGGAAAAAAAACACCGAGAACGGTCACACTGTTAATTTGAGCGGAGTAGAAGGCACAGTGCAGTAAAAACAAGAAGTATCTGAAAAAAATATTTGGAAATCGATGAAAATGTTTTTATTTAATCTTGTTACTCCCTTTGTTCACTTCTGTTTTTTTGTTTATTTTAATTATATTATTACCTTTGTTATTGTTTGCAAAATAATTTAATTGTATATATTTATTTTTTAAAGGTTGGGAAATATTTTCGGTGTCAAAAAGAAATTGATTAATTACTATCCATTGGCCCTAAATAATAAATATAAATGAATAATTAAATAATAATTATAATTAAACAATAATTATAAATGAATAATATTTATAATTAAATAATAATTATAATTATTATAAATAATTTTTTTCGAATTTATTTATTTATTTCGGGAGAAATAAGCGTGGGTAATGCGTCGGCAGCGCAGTGCATGCGTGAGGGGCCCGGGAGAGAGAGAGAAGAAAAAAACAGCAACAATAACTACACGGCCGCAGCAGCGGTTAATGTGTCCATTTTTTTTAAATTTCTTTTGGCTTGTTATGACTGTGCGTAGGTTAGTTCCTGTATAAAATATATAAATGCGGGATGAACATGCGCAGAATGTATTTTTTTTTTATTCATAAATTACATACATAGACATAAATAAATATACATATGACGTGAAGCATTGCTTCGCAAGGCTGGCTGGACTGTCTAGGGCCTCTCGTTCCTTATGCGTTCTAGCCGCCTCAGTTCCGTCGTGACTTCCGCAGCCAGACTGCATACAGCTGTCCAGTTATCCTGACTCTCCAGCATACTAGGTACAAGTCCCTCCACTGTGATCGGGGTCCCCAGGATTTGTTCAGCTCTTAGGCGTTCTTCTCCAAACCTGACACAAGGGGGTTGTGCGTGTTCGGCATTTTCCACTGTTCCGCAGGTATCGCAGATTGGGCTTCTCTCGTGGCCGAAGCGATGTAAATACTCCTTAAAGCATCCATGTCCGCTCAGCACCTGTGTCAGATGGAACGTTAGTTCGCCGTGTGGTCTGTTTACCCAAGCCGCTATATTGGGGATGAGTCGGTGCGTCTACCGGTCGGTTTCTGCCCTATCCCATCTTTGCTGCCAGTTTTCAAGGGACTTTGTTCTTGACCTTAGTTTTGCCAAGTGGTGGTCCGCCTGTGTATCAGCTACTTTTCTCGCTGCGAAGTTCTCCTTGGCCTCCACAAGATGTATGTGTGAGCGTATGTGTTGGATGCTGTTCTTTGTCATACAGTCGAAACCCAATAAGTTGATAAGAACTACGGCTTAAAACTATGAGCTTAAGTTACGAATCGGAGTGATGACTTAGAAAACCGGAGTGGAGGGACGACTGGTTATTGCGGGCAGGCGGGCGTTTCCATCGGAAGAAAGACGACCTTCGCTATGGGACGCTTAATGAGTCCCGCGCAGTGCGGATGTCGACCACACGAACATGGCCATCGGATCCTGGAAACACCGCGTCAATTCCGCCTAATCGCCACTCATTGGACAGAAGGTTGTCTTCCTTGACAATCACCCGGCACGGAGTTGTTCGCTACTTATTCCGCTAATGGAGTTCCTTGAGGTACTCCTCCTTCCATCGCAGACGAAATTGTTGATAAAGAGCCTTCAGGTGTTGCCAGGAGTTTATAATGGATGTGGTGTCCCCCTTTATCTCGGTTTCAACCATGGCGAGGAGGGGCCCTCCAACAAAATCTTGCACAGGCGAAAGTGCCAATAGGTCGGTGGGGTCATCGGACATCGGCGCGAGCGGACGCGAATTCAGGCATGCTTCGATCCTAGCCAGAAGCGTGGACAGCTTTTCGCGTCGCCTTAGACTTGTAAAACAGGGTCTTGAAGCTCTTAACACCTGCTTCCCACAAGCCTCCAATGTGGGGGGCTCCCGGAGGAATGAACTGCCAGAGCAGCTGCTGGTGACTATAGGCACCTGTCACAGCTTCTTTGAGAGCTTGGAGAAATTCGCGGGAGAGTAGGGCAGCCGCAAACTCAAAGGTCTTCCCATTGTCCGACTGAACTTGACGGGGGCATTCCTCCCGTTTAGTTTTTGATATCGAAGGGACCGGCATAGTCCACACCAGTATATGAGAAAAGGTCCGTTCTTTGGGTAAGTCTCCCATGATTTGCGTTTGCAACTTTTTTTTTGTGGATAACGCATATATGATTGCAGGAATATATGCCGGACTTGACCAAATTCCTCACCCTCGAGAACTTGGAACGGATCAGACGGATCATCAGCTAATTGCCGCCGTGCAGGGATATGCGATGCGTAAAATGGACGAGGAGTCGAGACAGATGGCAGTCGTATGGAAGGATGACAGGATGCCGTTCATACTGGAGAAGTTCGGATGCCGTGACCCGGCCACATGCTCTCATGAGCTCTTGGCAATCAAGGTACGGGTTCAGGTTTTGGAGAAGGCTGGATGCCGGCACTAGCCGTTTTTGGCTTAAGCAGCCAATCTGCGTTGCGTGACGGAAATCAGCAAACGCACGGCCGACGCAATATCAGGACCTGTCAAGAGATCCTCAAATGGAGACATGAGCTTTCGCGAGCGCTGGATGAGTCGATGAGCGTAAGCGAGGACTTGCAACGCCTTGTCGAGTGTGGAAAAACTCAAGAAAGTCTTCAGGGGGAGCCTTCGCAACATGGACTTTGACTGCTAGCTTCTCGAGTTCAGTCACAGGGGGTTCATAGCCTTGAATGGGGTACTCGCAGCGAGGCCTTTGCAGCCAGGCAGGACTATTCCACCACAGCTGGCTGTCTGCGAGGTCTTGAAGCGCTACGCCCCGGCTAGCGAGATCTGCCGGGTTATGCGCGGAACGAACATGTGCCCATTTCTCCACCTAGGTGAACTGGGTGATCTTGGTCACCCGATTTGCCACGAACGTTGTCCAGTGGCACGCCGGTTTATGCAACCAGACGAGAACAATCGTCGGTCCGGGCATCTTCGGAAGAACGGCGACGGCCAGTTCGGACAATAATAAGGCTCCGCACAAATTGATCCGCGGGAGCGACACCGTTTTTACTGGGGCCACCCGCGACTTTGCCGTTAGCAAGTTTACCAATACCGCGGACCCGATTTCAAGGAAATCAGCGCGAAGGTGATGGTCACTCTGGATGTTGGCCAAAATCGCCTTACTATTGGATTTCCATTTTCTAAGGGGGAATCCTGACGAACGCAGGGCCCCTGCGAGTACGTTGTCGACGTACATGTACTGTCGGATAATCCGACTCGCCTGCGGATACCTCGACTCTTCGTCGTCGACAAGCTCTTGCAAGACACGGATCGCTAGGAACGGGGCACAATTGACTCCGAAGGTGACAGTCTTCAATTCATAGTCGCGGATTTCCCCATCGGAATATTTGGAGTCTACCCAAATTTGCCGATACATCTTCTCGATGTAGGCGTCGCCACTTTAGAATTTAAATCGTGAGGTCAGACTGTTAGACCGGGCCCGCGTAAAGTATCTCATTCAGAATGGTCCCGTTTGCGGAAGGGCTAGAAGCGTTGAAAACCACCCTCACTTTAGTGGTTGTGCTCTCAGGCTTGAGAACAGCATGATGTGGAAGGTAGTAAGTGGCGGAACTGCTCGTCAAAGAAACCTCAGTCTTCCTCCACCTCCCAGAATTTGGTTAAGAGCTGATCCAACGAGTCGTCGAGGCCACAGGTAACTCGCGTGGAGAAGGCGGACACATATGGGGCCTGTCAACAGCCATCCAAAAATTGTTTCTGGCCGAGAAGTGAACCGCAAATGTTAGTCCTGGAGTTGCCGAGGAGGATAGACGGAAGAATGTCGGCTCCTATCAAGACATCGATATGGAAGCTCTCGAAGAACTTGGGGTCCGCAAGAGGGATGTCAGGAATTCCTTTAAGAAGATCTCGAGGGACTGGATACGGAGGCAGATTACCGGCCAGCTGCGGAAGAACGTAAGCAGTGCCTGGAAATTGCACCTAGATGGCAAATGTTAATAAGGGATGTGCCCAGTAGGACGGGTCTTGAGCCGGAAGCGAAGCACACTTGCACATCAGAGCGATCCTCTGTGGCGCTCGTGCCTCTTGTAGTAGGCGCGGGTCGAGACCTGGCTGGCGCAGACGGACTTGGAGCGGCCGCGAATGGATTACCGCGGTGCACGAGGGTATGATGACGGCTGTGGCATGTGAAGCAGCTATAGGCGCTTGTACAATTCCGTTCCTCGTGCAAAAAAGTTCAGGCAAAGCTGATTTTTCTTAATGTAGTCGGAGCGACCATTTACATCCGGGGCGTGCGCATCGCCACTTATTTTGGACAGTAGGTGTTACAACTCCTCCACCGGTGTAACACGCGTTAAACGGTTGTGGATGTATATCGCGGTGAAAAGATTTCGCGGTGAAAAGATTTCTTAAAAGATTTCACCAGCGAAAACTTCTGTGTCCACTGGTGGCAAACGACAACCCGTAGGCGGGGGTGTAGGAACACTGGCGGAAGCTTGAGTGGGCTGGGAGTCGGCCTTGTCTATTATGTCCTGAAGCTAGACCAAACACCTCGATAGGCGGAGTAGCAGTAACTGTACTTGGATTCAAGCACTGTCGAGGTGGTCGTACTGTCGGTGAACGCGGAAAGAGGATTGGAGCAACTTTCATAGCTCTTCTCCACTTTTTCCCTCAAAGCCCGGATTTGGTCCCGATTGAATTGGCACATGCCAGGGGAAAGTCGTTCATGTTCAGCGGCGCTCGGAGTATGAATATCCGCTTGAAATTGGATAACTCGGTCTGTTGTGGCAATCAACTTTTTGAGGGCGATGTCTATCGCAGTTTGAGCCATCTTGGACTCCGACCAAGAAATCCTTGTCGGGGGACCGGTGTTAGTCTCGACGAACTCGTCTCTTTTTGCCCTTGGAATGGCAGTGGCAGCATTTGGCCTTAATTGAGACGGCCGTGACGACGCGGATTCGGACCTGTCCAAACGAATCGATGGGATCGACCGCGGTTTCTTGTCGTCTCCCGTGGGCATTCTTATCAACTGACCTGAGCAAGGGGCGTCTCGTTCGGAACGTGAGGATATTCACAGTTAAGCTCTCGGTGCGATCTGGGTCGCCAACAAGTTGTTCGTCGCTGCAAATGAACGAACGACAAAATAAACTATAGTCGAATGCTGCCACAGGAGGAGCTATTCGGCGTTTTTGACGAATGTTGAATTTTTTTTTATTATGAAAACAGAGCTTAAAACGCAACCAGAGATGGAAAAAAAACACCGAGAACGGTCACACTGTTAATTTGAGCGGAGTAGAAGGCACAGTGCAGTAAAAACAAGAAGTATCTGAAAAAAATATTTGGAAATCGATGAAAATGTTTTTATTTAATCTTGTTACTCCCTTTGTTCACTTCTGTTTTTTTGTTTATTTTAATTATATTATTACCTTTGTTATTGTTTGCAAAATAATTTAATTGTATATATTTATTTTTTAAAGGTTGGGAAATATTTTCGGTGTCAAAAAGAAATTGATTAATTACTATCCATTGGCCCTAAATAATAAATATAAATGAATAATTAAATAATAATTATAATTAAACAATAATTATAAATGAATAATATTTATAATTAAATAATAATTATAATTATTATAAATAATTTTTTTCGAATTTATTTATTTATTTCGGGAGAAATAAGCGTGGGTAATGCGTCGGCAGCGCAGTGCATGCGTGAGGGGCCCGGGAGAGAGAGAGAAGAAAAAAACAGCAACAATAACTACACGGCCGCAGCAGCGGTTAATGTGTCCATTTTTTTTTAAATTTCTTTTGGCTTGTTAGGACTGTGCGTAGGTTAGTTCCTGTATAAAATATATAAATGCGGGATGAACATGCGCAGAATGTATTTTTTTTTTTATTCATAAATTACATACATAGACATAAATAAATATACATATGACGTGAAGCATTGCTTCGCAAGGCTGGCTGGACTGTCTAGGGCCTCTCGTTCCTTATGCGTTCTAGCCGCCTCAGTTCCGTCGTGACTTCCGCAGCCAGACTGCATACAGCTGTCCAGTTATCCTGACTCTCCAGCATACTAGGTACAAGTCCCTCCACTGTGATCGGGGTCCCCAGGATTTGTTCAGCTCTTAGGCGTTCTTCTCCAAACCTGACACAAGTGGTTTGTGCGTGTTCGGCATTTTCCACTGTTCCGCAGGTATCGCAGATTGGGCTTCTCTCGTGGCCGAAGCGATGTAAATACTCCTTAAAGCATCCATGTCCGCTCAGCACCTGTGTCAGATGGAACGTTAGTTCGCCGTGTGGTCTGTTTACCCAAGCCGCTATATTGGGGATGAGTCGGTGCGTCTACCGGTCGGTTTCTGCCCTATCCCATCTTTGCTGCCAGTTTTCAAGGGACTTTGTTCTTGACCTTAGTTTTGCCAAGTGGTGGTCCGCCTGTGTATCAGCTACTTTTCTCGCTGCGAAGTTCTCCTTGGCCTCCACAAGATGTATGTGTGAGCGTATGTGTTGGATGCTGTTCTTTGTCATACAGTCGAAACCCAATAAGTGGACTGTAGTTATGAGGGCATACAAAACAATTATGGAGGCAGATAATATATTTATGTACTAGCTGTACCCGGCGCGACTTCGTTCGCTTAAAATTAGTTTTGAGTACGGTTGTCAAGACTTTCCCATTTCCACACCACCCCTGATATAGAGAAATTGGCGCGTTTTTTTTAATGTGGTATCTCCAATTAGACCTATTCCACTGAAACTTTCTAGGTTTAATAATGTTAATTAATATGATTACTTTAAAACCTCTGAGTAAACAACATTTTTAGAAGATCCTTCAGGAGCGAGAATAATAAGGCTACTGGGAGAGCTAACTCTAGAGCATGCGACATAAAATTGTCCATGAGAGAAGCAATCTTCTCTAAGATCGAGTCCAGCCAGCTTCAAAGTCTGCCCCTGCGATTTATTTATAGTTATTGCAAAGCAAACTTTTAGAGGGAATTGAAGCCTTTTAAACTTAAACGGCAGACTGGATGGTATTAATGGGATCCTGGGTATAAACACTGTTTCCCCCTTCGCGCACCCCGTAAATACTGTTGCTTCGATTACATTCTTATGAAGACCTTTTATCTGCAATCGTGTCACATTCATACCTTTGGGGGACTTAAATTTCGCAATAACATTACGGGTGCTCCAATCCTAAGAGACAGATTATGCTGAGGAATTCCTGGAGGATTCAAAGAATTTAAAAATTCAACAGGGTAATGAACAGCATTATCAGCATCAGGAACAGAGTCGACCGATTTATAGGAGACTTCTAAACCATCAAATGAGTTTAGCAATAAATTATTAATAGTGGTTGCTCTTTCATTTTTCGTTGTCAAAATGGCGCGCTCAATCTAAGCTTTTACATGATATGTTGGAAATGTCAGGAAATATTTTGGATGTAAGGTCTTGAACGTTTTTGACTACATTTCCTAAGCGTGATGTTATAACTATTTTTCCATCAACTGTTGGATGGACGCCATTCCCAATTTTTAAAAGAGTTTCGGCGGAAATTCCTGCAGAACTGTCTCCTTTTAAGTGCACTCGCATATTTTTCGTGACCGCTAGTTTTTTTATCTGTGGCCATAAAAATGAAGATTTTAAACAGGCCTTTATTTCGTCAGCTCTTGTACCTCTTGGCACAACAGGAAGGGTTTGGCGAAAGTCTCCAGCTAGCAGGACTGTAATACCACCCATCAACATAGTATTCTCATTAATATCTTGCAGGGTTGTATTTATGGCTTCAAGCCCACCTTTATGTGACATTGTGCACTCACCCCAAACAATTAACTTACAATCTTTAAACACCGCAGCCATATTACATTGCTTTGAAATAGAGCAATGAGGTGTTTCTAAATCAACTAAATCCAAAGGAAGTTTAAATGTAGAATGATCAGTTCGACCTCCATTGAGCAGGGTAGCAGCTATACCGGAAGATGCTACAGCTAGGGCTATTTTTCTTCCAACTTTTGCCAACAATAAGTTTGTCAAGAAGGTTTTACCTGTCCCTCCAGGTGCATCCAAAAAAAATATTTCACCCATCTCAGCCCCAACGCTTTGTAAAATTGTATTGTATACGACTTTTTGCTCGTTCGCTTAATATTAGTTTGGAGTTAGGAAATTGGGTTGTCAGGACTTTCTTATTTCTTATTTGGGCGTTTTTTGAAAACCTTTGTGTTAACAACCTTTGTAGAAGATCTTTCAAGAGAGAGAATCAGAAGGATACTGGCAGAGCTATATAATAAATGAAAGTGATCCAAGTAAAAGTCGTGAGCTTGTATACTTTTTATACCCTTGCAGAGGGTATTATAATTTTGGTCAAAAGTGTGCAACGCAGTGAAGGAGACATCTCCGACCCTATAAAGTATATATATTCTTGATCAGGATCACCTCCTGAGTTGATATAGCCATGTCCGTCTGTCCGTCTGTCTGTTTCTACGCAAACTAGTCTCTCAGTTTTAAAGCTATCGAGTTGAAACTTTGCACACACCCTTCTTTTCTTTGCACGCAGTATATATGTCGGAACGGCCGGGATCGGCCGACTATATCCTATAGCTGCCATATAACTGATTGATCGGAAATGCCATAACTTTGGTGTTTGTAAAGTTAGGAAGTTGGAATTTTCTATGGGTGTTATATTTGGCCAATCAATCCGACCTACCAAATTTCATAAGGATCGGCCGACTATATCCTATAGCTGCCATATAACTGATTGATCGGAAATGCCATAACTTTGATGTTTGTAAAGTTAGGAAGCTGGGATTTTCCATGGGTTTTATAGTTGGCCAATCAATCCGACCTACCAAATTTCATAACGATCGGAGGACTATATCCTATAGCCGCCATATAACTGATTAATCGGAAATGCCGTAACTTTGGTGTTTGTTAAGTTAGGAAGTTGGGATTTTCTATGGGTTTTATTGTTGGCCAATCAAAGCCACCTACCAAATTTCATAAGGATCGGCCGACTATATCCTATAGCTGCCATATAACTGAACGATTGGAAATGCCATAACTTTGGTGTTTTTAAAATTAGGAAGTTTGGATTTTTTATGAGTATTAAGAATGCATCATATGAATAATTTTGGAGAATATAATTTACAGAGTATTCTGCAAGGGTATATCAACTTCGGCTCCGCCCGAAGTTAGCTTTCCTTTCTTGTTATCAGTTACAATGTTATCAATGCAATTTTAATTTGCGCACAAATATGTATACTTGTTTGTAAATTGGAATTTGTTATTTTCAAATTTCTTGTTTTGAATGAAACGAAAACCTTTGTACACACAGTAAAAGATTGGCATCCAATACAAAAACAGCAAAGTAACGTATTATTTTCAGATTCCACATTTGATCGATAAACGGGTATAATAAATCATTTTATTTGTATTTAAGCACATTATCTACTTTCGAATAGAAACATACACACATTGTATGTATGTACATGTATTGTACATATAAGCAAATCAAAACATATCCAAATATACATATGTACATACGTATTTGGTCAAAAGTTCGAATCTTAAGATTAATATTTAACTTGGAAACATTTTGGCTTTGCTTACAGAATTTGTAGTAATTTTCTATTTTCTTCCATGGTGGAAATTAAATAAGGCTCTTTATTGATCGAAAATCATATTGATCGGAGCAGCAGTTTAAGTTTTTAAAATCCAAAACAAATTTAACTTAAATTGCCTCTTTCCCCTCCCCTTTCCATGCAACACTACCCCTCCCCATCATCAGTTTTCTTGGCTGTTGCTCTGTCGGCCGTCGCTCTCTTGGCATCCGCTCTCTGGGTTTCGCTCTCTCGACAGGCTCCCGCAAAATACAACGCAATGACTTAGAAAATCTAAATAAATTCGTTAAAAATACTTAAAAAAATGTTAAAAACTTGAAAAATTAAACTTAAGCATTTGGGCCATAGAATAGCTATTGAGCGAAAAATCATCTTGATCGGAGCAGCGGTTTAGATTTTTTAAATCGAAAAGTTAATTTTAAATGTAGCCCCCAACTTATGGGGGATATCGAAATTTCTTTTAGATTTCTAATTAGGCCTTTTCAAAACCTAAAATTCGGAAAAAAACCAAATATCGAAATTCCAACCACTTTAGAAGTTAAGCTTAAATACATCAACTTTTTTTTGCTCAGAATAATGGATGTTGGAGCTGTTTGGGGCCACTGGGGGGACATATCGGATCTTAGTGGGCGCCCACGCACCCAATGGAATACTGTGAAAAAATTTGGCTGCTCTTGCTCTTACGGTTTGGGCTGTGGCCGTATCCCCTTAAAAATCGGTCTTTCATTTTATAATCTTTAGGGATATATGGGCATGCATGCACTTATGGATAAATGTATGTATGTGTAAGGACATTTATTGGTATAGTAGAGCGTCGAGGAGTGGACTGTATTTGAAGTGACGGAACAGAGATAATTATGTGGAGAGAAAAAAACACAAGGAAAAAAATATCGCGACAGCGGCGGACTGTTCGGTCAACTCCCGAAATTAGTTCACACCGAGTGGCTGATATAGTTATGCCTATTTATTTTCCATCACACAATTTCACCTTTTGTCGAATGTCTCTCTCGAAGGCAATATTGCACTGAACTATGTGCACAAGTTGGCACGCTCGTGTGTGTGTATATCTGGATGCACATATGCCTTGAGCGTTGGCAAGCGGAGACGGATAGAAAATTTGATCGAATCGAAAATAAATTTCTCGACTGCCGTTGTTTTGGGAAAACTCGGACGTGGACTTGACACGAAAAAATTGATCTTGCAGCAGTGTGACCGAAATTTAATGTTCGGACCACTGCTGAATCCCGGCAGCGAGAGGGAGACGGAAGAGGCTACTTATCTTTTAACGGAAAAATCACCGGAACTGCTGGTTGAATGGCGGAGGGATATCCTTATCCGGATCGAAGGACCAAATGGTGTAGGGGGGCGATCCTGTCACTAAATGTCGAGGGCATCGTGCTTCTTTAATAGTGTAGCCAGCTTTATTTATAAACCCAAACATAACTTGAACATAAAACCGCGCTCCCGCCTGCTTTACTCTGCTGAAGCGAGAGCGGGAGATCGGCTCCGGCCGGCCGAGGAGTTCGGATCCGAAACCCTAGGCTCGCAAGAGGGGCGAGAGCAAAAGCTCAGAGAGCTCAGTGAGCAGCGGCGGTGCAGTGGGCCACTGACCTAACTACCTACGATCGTCGACTGAGACATGATTAAATAACATAAGTAGTCTCGTCGGCTTTTTAAACGTGTTCGTTTTTTGAAGAGAAAAGTTGTCTGCGGACGAAATTTTGAATGAATTATTCCTTGCGCACGTTTCGCTCGCACTTACTAAGCAGAGATCATTTCACTCGTACAGGCACGGCACGCTGAGCCCCCAACGAAACCTCCCCGAGCTACCCTAGTTTCGACACATATAAACTAAATTGTTGCAACTTTGAATTTTATTGACAACTAGAACAACGACCGACCAAAGGGCCAGTCGTTGCTCTTAGATCCATTTTTGTCAACGCAGCACTTGAGAGGAAACCCCAACTCCTCTCAAACCAGGAAACGGGACACCGACTCAGCGGATCGCCACTTGAAGCAGCGGCACTCGAACTACACACTTATGTTTATGCACATTGTATTAGTATGTAAGATATATATAAAAACTATGTACTTTCACTGCTGAAAATTATAGAAGTCAGTCTCTAAGTTAGTTTAAGAAGTCGAATTTTCTATATTTTCCATCCACCGCTCTCAGATATAAGAATACTTAAATTTATAAACACTACCACCAACTCCACGAAGAAGGAATTCACCGTTTGGTTTTACCATAACTCACTCGTTGTTATGATTGTAGAGGTACCAGATTTTGCCGACAAGACTACCTTATGTTATTGTATCATGGGCTGAGAGTTTAGGCTCTGCCGGCGTTGCAGTCGGGTGCTGTTAAAAGGGCGATGCATTTTTGTAGTGATGAATTTCGAAAGTCCAGGGGTCCCTGTCTAGCCAAGTGAAACCTTGTCACATCAACCTTCTTTTTGTGGAAGGAGAAACGATCCGTAGTGGGTCCAATTTATTAAACTAAATTTAATTCCTATTAGAAATTGACGACTATAATCTTTGGCTTCCGTGCACGAGATCAGGACAATTGACGACTATAATCTTTGGCTTCCGTGCACGAGATCAGGACAATTTGATAAACACTTTTTGTAAGATTTCCAGAAGGGATGATTGATGCTGGTCGGTGATAGTTTCTCACTTAGCTCAGCTTCTTTAAGATTTAGGTTTGATGTGCTGAATTGCCAAGCCCGTCGCTGGAGTCTCTTCTCCTGAATAAGCTGTTCGAATTTCTGATTAGTTTTGTGTTGGTAAGTCCTTTGTGTCTGCTGACACGGTTTCACTTTTCAGAGCAATTCATGTCGACCTCGACGTTTAGTTGTAGGGTTAGTTTATTGGTTGAACTCAAATTCTTCTTGTATTTAAGCCAGTTAGATCTAAATGTTAGTGTTTGACTATTTCAGGGTTTTGAAAAAGAGTTTTTAACAAGTGTTGTTATAGGCCCAAAAGAGAATTGCTTGCGATGTTTTTTTGCTACACCAAGGTTAGCTTGTCAGTATGTAGGGCAGCCAGAGGAAACATAGTACGATCTAGGATGTCTTCTGTCGGAATGGACGCCACATGGGCCTTGACAGGACTCTTTTCTACCTCGGTCACCAGTAAGTCGGTGCCCTGGCTAGGCCACTGATCTCGTGGCAGTTGCAACCAATTTGGGCCATGCCACCAAAGAGAGTTATCTACCACTTCCTGAAGGGGCACTTCCCGACTAGCCAAGTCAGCTGGATTATATTCGGATTGAACATGCGACCAATTAGCTGCCTCTTTGGACTGGTCAACGAACGTTGTCCACAGATATGCTAGTTTCGCTGACCATGCCAGCACAATCGTGGAGTCGGTCCAACAATGGAGTTTCGAGGACAGCATCGGCATACTGGGGAGAATGGATTCGGCCATCTCGGATAGTAGTAAAGCACCACACAGTTCTGGCCTGGGAAGCTACACAGTTTTGACTGGCGCAACGCGCGAGTTACCGCCTCAGCAGTTACCCTCGGCGGTTCCCCACCGAAACTCCCACGGCAGCCCAACATCTAGCAGCCAAAGTACCGCCTCAGCAAATATTCCCACGGCAGCCAAACGTCTAGTAACCAAATACCCCGTTGGCAATAAAGTTGCCAACCAAACACAATCATCGGGACCACTTCGGATCCAAACCCCACATATGCATCCGCTCCAATTTCAATTCCTTTCCGCTAGGTCAGCATAATTACAGGCGAACATTTAAGCATTGAAACACGAATAATTAAATAAAGAATTCAGTTTGAAATATATTGTCAAAGAATTCAGTTTGAAATATATTGTCAAAGAAACCACAACTTGTGTGAAATAAAAAAAATAAAAATATACAACCAAAGAGTATTAAAATCAGTGCGCATAAAGGCAATAATGCGAACCGCTGACAGAGAAATGTGGAAGAAGAATAGGGCAAGTGCAGAGTGTCCGAAGCTGAACAACAGCAGGGTGAAAGTCGAACGTCGACGAACGGTCAAGAACATCGACGGTTCGAGGTTGCGTCGAGCAGTCCGATCGAATGTTCGACCGAGTTGTTCGGTGTGCATCGAACCGCTGTCAACCACAACCGCCTGCCGACGCTCGACGACAGCCGACCGTGAATGGAAGAGAGAGGGTGTTGCAGACAGTTCGATGTTGCGGTATTGGTGGGTCGAGTTGGCAACGGTTGTCGACAAGCTCAAACCAATACAGAAGAGAAGTGAGTGGTTCGATCGGTTCGGACACAGTGGGGTGTCGATGCAGCGGACTAGGAATTTGAGGGCGAGATATAATTCAAAAAAACAAAGTATGCCTTTCGTTCTCATGTATTGAGCGGCGCACTGTATCACACAGGGCGGCCGTTTAGCATAAGAATGGGGTAAAGTACCACGAATAATTAAAGATTTAATAATAATTAGTTTCGGGTATGCTTTCACTTGTATTAGGCGATGAACTGTGGAGACAGGGCGTCGCTTAGCAAAGGGAGGTATTGACTCGATGAAAATAATAAAAGAATTAAGTGAGATATACGCATTAACATGTATTAGGCGGCACTGTATTGCGCAGGCGGTTGCTTAGCATGTGGATGAAAGGAAATATATATTAATAAAGAATAAAAATATGAAAAAATAAAAAAACGTTCAATAAAGAAAATAAAAAGAAATCTAATATGAGAGTATTCGCATGTATTAAGCGATACACTGTAACGAACAGGGTAGTCGTTTAGCATGGGGATGGTCAAAAAAAAAAAAAAACAAGTCAAGAAAGGGAGAAAATACCCAAATGGCAATGACTGTCCGCATTTGGCTGTGATGCTGTATCGCACAGCTGAGCAGCTAGCTTCAGCATGCCGGGTAACAATGACTAAAAGGAAGAAAAAAGATTCGAAAAAAATAGGAACAATAAATAAACAGTAAATAAATAAGTAAAATATTAAATATTAAAATATTAAAGATCTGAGCAAGATTTGATTATGGAATTGACCCACATTAAAGAAAAGAAGTTAGAATTGGAGGCCTTATACACCAAAGTAATGACCCTGAAGAAAGCCCTAGTGAGTCTGGCCAAGTCCAGCGAGCAGGGAATATTGTTGAGAAGCGAAAAGACCAAGTGGTATGAGGAAATGGCCTTAACCGCCTTTGTGTCAGCCTTAAAAGGACCGATAGGGGTAACTATCAGGAACATGGGGGTCACTAATATAGCTAAGGCCTATGAAATAGCCTGGAGAGAAAAGAATTTGGGTACCTTGGTGGTAGCAGAAGTTGAAGCAAAAGGTCAAGAACTGACTGTCGCAGGGCAAAGAGGTTAAAGAAATTCCGAAACAGGAACCAGGAAAGCAAGCTAACCCAGTACCAGAGTCGCAGACTGGCACTTGGTCGCAGTATCGGTGGGCAGGAAATACCCAACCGCAGTTCCCAATGCCGTTTCCGATGCACAACATGAATGGATGGCCAGGATTTGGATTTCCGTATCCAATGATTGGTAACCCATTCAGACCGGACAATTTTAATCAGGGAGAAACTTCCAATTTTGCAAGACCATATCGTAGTTATCAGAACAAGAATAATAATTGGAGCAATAAGTGGAATTATGGTCAAAATAATCGAGATAGGCAGTGGTATGGCAACAACAATTATATCAACAACTAACCTAGAGAGGGTCAGCTAGCAATCCAGGCGACTGGAGATGCAGAAGGCAGTGGCCAGACAAGGATGTCTAGGAATTCAAACTATTCCGGACAATCGTATAATTCAAACTATTCAAGGCAGTCGAATAATTCGGCCAATTCAAAATGGTCATATAAGTCGACTAGTAACTCAGAGAGAGCCGAAAATCGGCTGGCAACCACTGGCCAGCTGCATAACATCCAGAAGGAGGATGCAAATTTTTCGCAATCAGCCTCGAGCTACCAACAGGATATTTAGGGACCAGGAGGGGTCACTCAACCCTACCTTATGTATTGATCAAAATCACTCCGGAAAAAACAATAAAAATGCTAATTGACACAGGATCCACTTTCTCATTTATTCGTCCCGAACTAGCTCAATCACAATACGTGAAAGACCTACAAGACCAAATTGCGATTAAGACAATTACACAATCTCATAAAATTTATAAGGAAGCATACTTACCAACGTTCAAGGAACTGGGAGGAGTAGGGAAGATTAGGATGCTACTTTTCAGTTTCCACCAGTTTTTTGAAGGGTTAATCGGGATAGATTTGTTACAACAGTTAAAGGCCGTGAGACATAGAAAATGGTTGGTTTCGCACGGTGGAGGAGTAGTTGCAGATTCAGTTCGCTAAATATAGACCAAGCGAAGTTCACACAATAGAAGCAGAATCAAAAAGAGTAATCTCTATCCCAGTACAAGTATCCGATGGGGATTTCTTGTTAAGTAAAACAACAGTAAAGGAAGATATGATCATTTCAGAAGGAATTTACAGGGCAGTGGCTGGACAGAGCCTGGTAGAAGTAACAAACTATGCAGAGATAGACCAGGAGTTGTTTTTGGAAGAACCACTAAATGTTGTAGAATTTAGAACTGAGCAACATTTCGAACTCAATAATATAGAAGACGCAGGTAACAAAGATAAAAACATACCATTCCACAAGATTAGGACAGAACACTTAAATAACGAGGAGCTTAAAGAGCTTCAGAGAATTTGCAGGAAGTACCCGAAGGTATTTCATAAGGAAGGTGATAATTTGGCTTTCATTAATGCAGTCAAACATCAAATCAGAACGAATGATGACATACCACTGTATGCCAGACCGTACAGATATGCATTTTAGGAGAGACAGGAAGTTAGAAAACAGCTAGAGAAGCTATTATATCAGAAGATTATTAGACATAGCCACTCACCATGGAGTGCGCCGGTTTGGCTGGTGCCCAAAAAGAAGGATGCCTCAGGAGAAAGGAAGTGGAAATGGTGGTAGACTGTAGGAAATTAAACGAGAACGTAATTAAAGACAGATATCCCCTACCAATAATAAACGATGTATTGTATAACTTGGGGAGAGCCAAATATTTCTCCACCTTAGATTTGGCGAGTGGATACCACCAAATCGAGGTAAAGGAGGAAGATATCCCGAAAACAGCTTTTTCTGCTGATGGAGGGCACTTCGAGTATGTACAAATGCCTTTCGGTTTAAATAACGCTCCCGCAACCTTTCAAAGGTTAATGAATAACATTTTCGGAGAATTGCTAGGCATATGTTGTCTCATATACATGGATATAGAAAGAGTTTTTAAGAAGCTTGCAGAAGCAAAAATTTGCTTATATAAACTGCAGTTAGACAAGACAGAATTTTTGAGAAAAGAAGTAGAATATTTAGGGCACGTAGTAACCCAACAGGGTATTAAACCAAACCCAGGGGAAATCGAAGCAATAATAAGATTCGAGATTCCGAAGACTAGGAAGCAGATTAAATCATTCCTAGGTCTGTTGGGGTACTATAGAAAATTTATACGAGACTTCGCGGCGATAACGAAGCCAATGAGGAGGCAATCAAAAGGAAAAAAGGCTGTATAGATGGATCAGGAATACAAAGAAGCATTTGAGGTATGCAAAACCTTATTATGCAACGATCCGATCACTGATCATAGACCATCAACCTGACTGATGAGCATCAAGGAAGCGGGCTCCAAACTCGTAAGGTGGCGTCTCCAAATGTTGGCAGACGTTTTGAGCAGAATTCAACCTGAACTCAATGTGTTAGAAGATGTCTTAGAGATAGCGACAAACGGAGAGATAATTCACTTCGCTGGGAAACCTGCAATTGGGATTCCCAATATCAGAAAGACCACTGAATGAGTATAATATTCAAGTGGTTACACAGGAAGGGAGAATAGCACGAGTAGTAAAACAAATTCCATTCAGGAATAAATTACGAGTAATTTGGACGGAAAACAACTTTGATGACGAAACAATTGCCCGTAGGCTAAAAGAAATTCTAAAGCCTAAAAGAACGGTGGCGTTGTTGATTCCGGAAAACTTGGTGATAACAATATAGTAAGTTGTATAGGGCAATAAGATGTACAGTTTTGTTGCCAGATATAATAAGAAAAAGCGAACAGGAACAAGTCATTAAAGAGTAGCACGAAAAGAGCAATCATAGAGGAATAGACGAAACGGTAGCCCATAATAGACTAATTCTCGAGGTACGCTTGGGGATTAACGATTCCAGCAAAGGAAAGCTTAAATATAGTAAAGGCAATAAAAAGTTTCATGGCCTTATTCGGAGTACCCAAAAAGATAGTTTGCGATCAGGGAGTAGAATTCTCGTCCAACCTCTTCAAAGATTTTTGTAGGCAGTACGATTTTTAACTGCACTCAACGTCTTTTCAGCTGTCGTCGAGCAATTCCACGGTTGAAAGACTGCACTCCACGATTACGGAAATATACAGGCTTATAAACGAAACTAAGAAAACAAAGAAATTGGTTATCAGGCATGAGGAAGTACTGGACGAAGCGTTTATAACTTATAATAACGCTATTCATTCAGCTACCAAGTTAACACCGCAGGAACTATTCACTGGAAGAACACATAATTTTTTAAATAACGTGTCTTTTAACAATGAACACGATTATTTACAAAAGATCAATGCGTTTCAGGCATTATTATGCCCAAAAATCAATGAAAGGGTAGAGCAACAGAAAACCAAGAGAATAGCAACAGCAAATACAGGTAGAAAAGAACCAAGTCCGGTACAGGCAGGGGATACGATATTTAGGAAATAAAAAAGGAGGGATATGCTTACACCTCGGTTCTCAAAATACAAGGTGTTGGAAGACAATGGCCTGACACTAATGTCAACCAGACCACAGAAGATTCACAAAGAGAAAATCAGAAGATTAACAAACCAAACGAATATATAATTACAGGTGGCCAAGGACCATGGTTGCGGGAAGGAGCTTTGAGATCCGGCCGTTGAAAGGAGACGAGCCGTTGGCCCAAATCAACTTAGGCTCGGCGAAGATAATACAGACGCACAAGACATTCGTACACATAGTAAGACTACAGGAATACCAAGAAGCAATGGAAAGCATAGAGCAAACGCTCGGAGACATAGTTAAAGATACAGGAACGAAGGATCTGGTGAGAGCACTTCAGAACAAATTACAAATGATGAAGACAAGGCTGGAAGCTATATGTCCAAGGAGTAGGAAAACGAGAGGATTGATAAACGGATTAGGTTCGGTCGTCAAATCGATAACAGGGAATCTAGATGCAGAAGATGCAGAAAGGCTGGAAGCAGAGATAAGGAGAATGCATGAAGAAGAAAAAGGATTGAGAAAATCCATAAGCTCTCAGGAAAAAACAGGTAGCAAGATCAGTATAATATTCAAAAATCTAACAAAATACATCAATGAAGAACAAACCAGAGTAACCACATTCATAAACAATTATAAGAACGGAATAAGCAAGACGTTCCTAGAAGAGAACAAAAGGATTTATAGGTTAGAGTACATAGACAGGATTTCCGTATCGATAGATATGTTAGGTTTAAATCTAAATAATATAGCAGAAAGCTTGTTGCTACCAAAGATGGGGCTAATCTCGAAAATTATATTTGACAAACAGGAAGCAACGAAGTGTGTGCAAGAATTAGAAGGACAAGGTATACAAATAATGTCCGAAGAACACATGTACGAATTTCTAGAATTAAAGGCAATAATATATAGGACAGACGTTATATTTTCCATAAAATTACCGGTTTTTAAAAAGGGAACGTATTCTTTGCAAAGAATTATAGCGTTACCCATGAATAAAACAGAATTTGTAATAACACCGGAATATGTAGTAAGCAACAAGGAAGAAATATATTACTATAAGAATAGATGTCAGAAAATAAGAAATTTGTATACATGTAAGAATGATAAAATTGTAAACCATGTTAACGAGAATTGTATTAAGAAACTGATCAGCGGAGAGAAAGCGAATTGTGAAACAAAAGATGTAGGACTCGTAAGCAGGATTTTCGAACCGGAAGAGGGTTACATCGCAATCTTCAATGGGAAGAACGTAAAAATACAAACAGACTGTGGACACTAAAGAACCATGAATGGATCAGCACTGATCACATTCAGCGAGTGCAGAGCCATGGTAAATAACATCCAATACGAAACAGTGGAAAGTCTTGGTACAGCGAGATTAAACTTGGAGATACCTCAGATCGGAGCTATCCAGAAAAACAGAACTACCCAAGAATTGGGAATACATGAGCTGAAGATGGAGGACATCGAGACGAAATTACAGATCAATAGAATCCAGACGGGAACAGCAATACACACAACAACGACATACACAATGCTAACCGCACTATTGATAGTCGTGGCAGCGGTGGCCTGCTTTTCAAAAAGAACGACTACCTTTACACCAGCGGCACAACTCACGACATTCACGCCGACTATTGCTCCTCCTGCCACTTTCACACCTACCATCGCTCCGATATGGTCGGTAGTTCAGTCTGTGGGGGGAGGAGTTACCGCCTCAGCAGTTACCCTCGGCGGTTCCCCACCGAAACCCCCATGGCAGCCCAACATCTAGTAGCCAAAGTACCGCCTCAGCAAATACCCTCGGCGGTACCCCACCGAATTCCCACGGCAGTCAAACGTCTAGTAACCGAATACCCCGTTGGCAATAAAGTTGCCAACCAAACACAAACATCGGGACCACTTCGGATCCAAACCCCACATATGCATCCGCTCCAATTTCAATTCCTTTCCGCTAGGTCAGCATAATTACAGGCGAACATTTAAGCATAGAAAGACGAATAATTAAATAAAGAATTCAGTTTGAAATATATTGTCAAAGAAACCACAACTTGTATTGTTAATTATTGGAAAAAGCTTCCCGAACCAAATTGGAACACCTTTCCTTTAGTTAACTCGCGTCTTGGCCGTGAGAAGATGCACTACCGTAGTAGTGCCGAGTAACTTTGGAGAAAGTCGCGCCACCTTTGGCACAGCTCAATTGGAAGTTCATCGTCCCACCCTAGCTCCTGAAGCCAAATCTCTTGCATAAAGATTTTGGCACATACAACAAATGGAGCTAGCCAGCCTGCTGGATCAAACAGTTTGGCAATTTGGGAAAGGACCCGGCGTTTTATGGGGGAGATTTCCGTTGTCAACGCTGGTGGGTCGAAGAAAAACTCATCGGACGTCGCTTTCCAACGTACGTCGAGAGTTTTGGCTGTACTTTTAGTGTCGATTTCGAGAAAATCTGTGTTCAGAAAATGTTTGCTTTGGATATGAGCTAAGATTTCCTTGTGGTTGGAGGTCCATTTGCTTAATGGAAAAGCCGCGGAATCTAGGGCACTTTGTAGCTCCCAAACAATGAGCTGAGCGTTCTCTGCGGAGTCAGCTCCCGAAAGAATATCGTCGACATACAAGTAATTGCGAATGACATTACTCGCTCTTGGATGGCTCAGCTGCTCGTCTGTCGCCAGCTGTTGCAGAACTCTAATCGCCAGGAAGGGCGCACAGTTGACTCCAAACGCTACCGCTCAAAAACTCGAATATACCCCTCGCTGTTGCGGAATAAAATGTGTTTTGGGTCTACCCAGATTTGTCGATACATCTTCTCGATATCTGCACTAAAGACGTATCGGAAATAACGCCATTTTAGGATTTGAATGGTTAAGTCGGACTATAAGACTGGGCCAGCATGAAGGATGTCATTTAGGCTGACCCCATTTTTTGAAGGGCTGGAGGCATTGAATACCACCCGAAGCTTGGTGGTCGTACTTTCCGGCTTGAGCACGGCATGATGCGGAAGGTAATAGCTGGCAGCATCATGGGTGGGATGTACCTCTCTCATGTGGTTGAGATCGAGATATTCCTGTATCACGGAGTCGTACTTAGCTTTCTGCTGACTGTCCCTTTTTAGGCGTTGCTCATTCCTTAAACATTGGGATAACGCAGATGATCTGGAGTATCCTAGGGCGGACTTTACGTTTTCTGAATCACGGAACGGAAGGCTTACGACATACCTGCCGCTATTGTCTCTCGTAGTCGAAATTTTAGGAAATTTTCTTCACAGGTCAAATCAGATGCCTTTACCACTTTTACTGGCAGATCCTCCACCGCCTAAAATTTGGTGAGAAGTTTATCCACGGAGGTGTCAACCGCGTGGGAAATTTGCGGCGGAAATCGTACTTTGCCTTGACGCAGGCACTGGTCCTGTTAGGATCCAGCCGAAAATTGTTTCTTGACCGAAAAGAGTGCCACAGATGTTCGGTCGGGTACCGCTTAGGAGAATGGATGGGAGTATATCGGCCCCGATCAGAAGATCTATTTGTGCGCTCTCGTAAAACTTAGGATCCGCTAGTGGAAGTTCGGAAAGCCCGGAGAAAATGTTGCGGAATCGGACAGGATGAAAGATTTCCCGCTAAGAACGGAAGAACGTAGGCAGTCGTACATAACTGCAAGCTAGGCCGGTTAGGCGAACGAATAGTAAACTGACAGAGCTTTTTGGATTCAGCGCATACTGTCTGACTTAAGCCTGATACCTGAGCTTGAATAACTTGATCGAGCAACTTAATGAGGTTGAAAAGCCGCTCAGTGATAAAGGTGGCCTCAGAACCTGAATTTATCAGAGCACGAGCTTTGAAATTGGAACCCAGGTTACAAATGTCGATTATAGCGGTACCCAGCAAAACTGATATATACCCCGTCGCAAAGTAATCTTGCACAGTGGAGTCCGTAGCAATGGTAGCCGCGGGAACGGGTGTATTTGGTCTTGGTCTGGGTGACGGAGTCGGATTGGAAGGCGCTGGGTGTGAGTTGCCTCGGTGTAGTAGCGTATGATGGCGGCCGCGGCACGTGAAGCAGTTATGAGTGCTTTCGCAATCACGCAGCTGATGTCCTCGTGCGAAACAGTTCAGGCACAGCCTTTTCTCTTTTATGTAATCGGAGCGCTCATCGACAGACATCCGGAGAAACCGGGGGCATGTGCGTACGGGATGGTTTTCCCGATTACACAAATCACACCCTCTAGGTCTGGGTGCTACCCTTGCCTCGTAGGAATTTATCCTCCGAGACGGAGAATTTGATATCGATGCTCTGGGCTGAGACTGACTAAACAATATTTTCAGTTGGCTGTTTACTAACAATCGTTTGTTTTCGAAACGCTCAGTTAGGTTAGCCCAAGCTGAGCGAAAATTATCGTTAGTGAGAGGCGCTTTAGAAACTATGGCGTACGAGTCGCCACTAGTTTTGGCGTTAAGGAGGAATAATTTTTCGACTGGCGTTAGCCTCGGATTGTTAACATAAATGGCCGTGAACAGACAGCCTGACGGAATGTACGATGACCAGCCTCAAATTCAGCAATTTCGGAACAAACTTCGCTGACACACGACTCATACCCAAAACGTTTGAAAAAATTTCATGGCACGAGCCAAGCGATATACCGACATCTTCAGCAACTTCTCTGATAGTGATTCGACGATTTTCCAAAACAATTTTCGTCACTGCTTGAACGTTTTCATCAGTTGTTGACGTGCTTGGGCGTCCAGAGCGAGGCTGGTCATTGGCATCTTCCCGGCCATCTTGGAAGAGTTTGTACCACTTGTACACATTTTTTTACTCAGAACAGTTTCACCGTATGCCACTGTCAACATTTCAAGTGTTTCAGAGCACTTAATTTTATTTTTTACACAAAATTTGATGCAAATCCTTTGATCTATATTTTTCGATAGCAAAAAATCGCCGAGCTCGCAAAATAACTTGTAACTTTACGCCTCTCACAACCAAACAAAAGAGGATGTTCCATTGAAACTTGGTACAGATGTTAGGGAAGAGTGTACCAATATAACAAAACAAAAAAATCGATAATCGAAAATATGTTGCCCGCGAAATTTGAAAAGTCACCTTACTTTTTGAACACACCTCGTACGTCATATCCGCGATCTGAGCACCACACCCTTAGCCGTACTTCGCCTTAAAAATTGGTAAGCTCTCAGCTGGACTTTCTCCAGCTGCTACTATGCACGTGGTAGAGACAACATACTCTTTCTTGATGCGGGCCCATACATCTCGGACTTCGTCTCGGCGAATGTTTAGGACGAATAGAGTCGGAGGGACCGCCGGGGATATGCTCATTTGTGCTTCCAATTCGGACAGTCGATCTGAGACCTCAATGAACTGGTTTAGAGCGATTTCGGAAGCCGTTGCAGTCATTTTTTTGCTGGCACCCGTGACTCTTTCGACGGGAGAAGGATACTGTTCAGGAGGTGGCGACTTTACCTGTTTAGGTGTGGGCGACTTTACCGAAACTTTTGGTGTTTTTTGTGATGGAACAGGAACAAACTATCTTTCGTTTTTAATAAGTTTTAGAAGAAATACTGAAAAAAGTAAAAAAAAAATACCGACAAAATACCCAACCAATTTGTTGGAGAAGAAACCACAACTTGTATTGTTAATTATTGGAAAAAGCTTCCCGAACCAAATTGGAACACCTTTCCTTTAGTTAACTCGCGTCTTGGCCGTGAGAAGATGCACTACCGTAGTAGTGCCGAGTAACTTTGGAGAAAGTCGCGACACCTTTGGCACAGCTCAATTGGAAGTTCATCGTCCCACCCTAGCTCCTGAAGCCAAATCTCTTGCATAAAGATTTTGGCACATACAACAAATGGAGCTAGCCAGCCTGCTGGATCAAACAGTTTGGCAATTTGGGAAAGGACCCGGCGTTTTATGGGGGAGATTTCCGTTGTCAACGCTGGTGGGTCGAAGAAAAACTCATCGGACGTCGCTTTCCAACGTACGTCGAGAGTTTTGGCTGTACTTTTAGTGTCGATTTCGAGAAAATCTGTGTTCAGAAAATGTTTGCTTTGGATATGAGCTAAGATTTCCTTGTGGTTGGAGGTCCATTTGCTTAATGGAAAAGCCGCGGAATCTAGGGCACTTTGTAGCTCCCAAACAATGAGCTGAGCGTTCTCTGCGGAGTCAGCTCCCGAAAGAATATCATCGACATACAAGTAATTGCGAATGACATTACTCGCTCTTGGATGGCTCAGCTGCTCGTCTGTCGCCAGCTGTTGCAGAACTCTAATCGCCAGGAAGGGCGCACAGTTGACTCCAAACGCTACCGCTCAAAAACTCGAATATACCCCTCGCTGTTGGAGTTGAGGAGTATTTTTTTCTTTTTTGGTCTCAACGATAAAAATATATATATAATAACGAATTCGGGATTTAACACTTTGAAAAAAATATAATTTTAATTTATCAAAATAGTGTAAACGCGAACTGGGAGAGATACATAGGTCTGCTCCTTACAAGATTCAACTTAAAACTCAAACTTATAAACTGACGCTTATCAAACCTTCGATTGGGAGAAAGAACTCGATTGATAAATTGAGAGTGTCCAAAATGAGAGCACTGAGCATGAGAGCGATCGAGGTTTGAGCTGCGTCTGCAATTTTACAGAATTGGGGGATAAAAGCTTTTTGAAGTTTGGGGACATTTGTTTATAGCGCAAGAGGATGTTTACATTAATTGGCCACTCGTGGGAGCCGACAATTTGGGGTTCTTTCATTTGTTTATAACTCAAGAGGATGTTTATATTAATTGGCGACTCTTGGGTGCCGATGATTTTGGGTGTAGGTATGTTACTATATATATCACGGCATTTAATGTTCGCGCAATAATAAATAATGTTCACACTCGGATTGGTTGAACAAAAAAAATAAATATGGAAATGACAATTAAATTTGGCTTAGTATTGGTCGGAATTTAATTATTTGATCGGATAAAATTGTGATATTTAATCATTTGATCGGAATAAATTGTGATATTTTATTATTTGATCGGAATAAATTGTGATATTTAATTATTTGATCGGAATTACGAAAAATGCGTAATGCGACACAGGTTCGGTCGTGCACAAAGCCTCTTTTTTTTGCTATGTGTATGTATGCTGGAATGTATATGTGCGTTAATGCAGCTCGCGCTCACGCAACAACCTCTGGAATTAATGAGAGAGAAAAACACTGGAAACAAAAAGTTTAACAGGTAGAAGGAAGCGTTTCCGACCCTATAAAGTATATATATTCTTGTTCAGGATCACTAGCCGAGTCGATCTAGCCATGTCCGTCCGTCTGTCCGTCTGTCTGCCCGTCTGTCTGTCTGTCCGTATGAACGCTGAGATCTCGGAAACTATATAAGCTAGAAGATTGGCATTTTGCATGTAGATTTGAGGAGTTCCAACGCAGCGCAAGTTTGTTTCAAAATGGTGTCACGCCCCCTCTGACGCCCACAAGCCGCAAGCTGTGGCTATTATGAAAATTTTAATTGATATGTATTTGTTTCGTCAATACCTATCGATTGGCCTAATAAAATTTTACCACGCCCACTCTAACGCCCAAAAACCCATTAAACGCTTAAGCCTGGGTAGCGCCTACATTTCCGCCTTTCATGGCCCGTGGTACCAATGTCTTGGGGTAGATGGCGCAATTCAATAGCGCCATCTAACGGATGACTTTGGAACAGCTGGCCAAGGTGCTCAACAGAGTCAACGTTAATTCTCGATAGGGATTTCTATTAAAGGAAATTGCGATGGTTTTCATTTGTCAATACCGAACTATATCCCAAGAACTATTCAAATCAAATCAAGTTAGCCAAATTGGAGGTCCGAGTCAAACAATGGCGTATGTGTGTATGTATGTAAGCATATACATATGTATGTATTTACATTGTACACAGTTGCAATTGCCCGGCAATTATAATATTAAGTTGTTTAGCTGAGTAACGGGTATCTAATAGTCGAGGCACTCGACTATAGCGTTCTCTCTTGTTTTATTTATAGTTTTTATCATAATTAAAAAAATTTTTATGACGATTTACGAGTGAATTATCGTGGTGCCATATTTGTGACGAGTTGTTTATGGCATACACAAGTTAGCTTACCACTGGTTAGCTTACCTGAGCTTACAGAGAAATCAGAACGAAAGGTCGGAAGTAGGGCGTTTTCAATCCCAAGTCCGTGGTCCGGCTGCGCCAATTATGAGTTCGGGATCAGGCGGTCCTAGTTATGAGTTGGGGATCCAGGGTCCTCTGTTGTATGTATGCTCAAATGAAAAGACGTCGATTTGGTGTCGTGTCCAAAAAGAACTTTCGTTTATTACATTTCAAAAGTATAAGCTAAGTGTGTATATAAGTATATGAACGGCTCGGCTTGCTGCTGAGTGCAGTGTTTATGCCACAAGCTGCTGAGTTATTTCCGACAACTTTCTTAATCAGAATTTACGCGGGTCGTTGGCTTTTTTCAGCCAGGCAGGCTTAATGGGCGGCGTGTCTATGTTGGTGTGAGGGGGTAAGGTAACTCAGGCGGGATCTACTGGAAACCCGAGTCAGTCCCCGTTGGTTCGTGCGGTTCAAGTTAATCTTCTTCCGGAACGGAGTCGTTCGTTGCTAGTGACCGACTACGAATTTGATCCTGATGCCTTTTGATGAAGCGATAATCCTCGAGTCGCATGATATACGAGATAGGTCCTGTCTGTTCCGCAAGCTGTGCTCTGACCTAATTTTAGGGTCGTAATTTCGTAATTATACTGGATTGCTTGTAACACAATGTTTAGACTTTGTAGATTTGTTATCTTTTCTAAGCGTTCCTGCGGTTGCTGTGTGTTGATTAAATAAGTATCTGGCCAAGAACAAGTTAACATTTGTGTGTTCTGGCCCATCTTCCGCAAACTTTTCTTGGTAAACTGCACCAGGTAGTCCGTGGGTGTCTGCCAGTTGTCTGAGGAACTTTCATCTTCACTATTCCTGGATGTGGTGCTTGAAGAGCTTGCAGAATTGATTCTCGGAGTTTGGGTGGAATCCCTGCTCGACTCTCCCAAACTTGAACTCCTCTTATGACAGATAGTTCATTTCACCGTATGTAGAACTGATACAAATCGAACAAGCAAGTTCGATTTGTAGGCTCTGCCATCCCATTAACACCCAGCTTAAAACTTTCGTTGAATCTTTGGAAGTTTGTGATCCGATTTGTTGTTCAATGACTGTGCCGATAATTCTAACATTAATATATCCTGACGGGCTTTTTCGGGCGATGAATTTTCCACAGGGCACCGGCTTAGGAAATCTGCATTTCCCATTTTCTTCCCTTCTTGGTGTACGAATTTAAAATTGTAGGCGTTTAGAAAAATGGAACGGTGCAGAATGGAGTCGGAAGTTACGGTCGGAACTGGTTTGCCTCTTGTGAAGATTCCCAACAGTGGACTCCAGCGATGAGCTCAACAGATTCTCTGTCGATTTGCGCGTGTCCGCGCTCTGCTTTAGATAGCGTTCGGTAGTAGAACGCAAAGGGATTTTCTGACAGCTCCGAGTCCGTATGGGCATGCGTCGTATGTTAGTACTAATGGCGACTTTGGATTGTAGTGTACTAATAGGTCATCTGATGTCTCCAGCCGTTTTAATTTGCAGAAAGCCAAGTCATGCTTCTTTGCCCAAGTCCAGTGTGCATTTTATCTAGGAGGCGGTGGAAGGGTTCTTTTACTGTTGCCTTATGTCTCAAGAAACTATAATAAAAGTTTGGTAAGCACAAGAACGTCCTTGGGGCTGAGGCTTCTGAGATAGCCTTTATATTATCGAATGGGCGAATGCCCAGGGCGTCTATTTGGAGTTCTATGAAATGAACGGACAATACTCCAAATTGGAATATGTACTTTCGCTTTTCAAAACGATCTAGTACTTCTGGAAGTCTTAGGGCGAATTGTTCCTATGATTTTTTCTTGATAACTATATCGTCAAAGTATGGTAGCACACCTGGGATTTTTGGAGAGTACTCTCGATGAAATTTCGAAAATTAACTGGAGTGGTTGAGATTCCAAACTGTAGCCTGTTGACCTTAAACGCGCCCTTATGCGTTGACAGAGCTTGTAGCAGCGCCGATTTGTTTTCCATAACAATTTGCTGATAGGCTTGTGAAAAATCGATTTTGGCAAATATTGATCCACCCTCACTTAATTGATGCCAACAATGTGCTGATCGATGGTATCCGATGGCAGTGTGGTTTGATGGCTTGGTTTAAAGTTTACTTATAATCGCCACAGAGACGGACTGAGCCATCCTTTTGAACTTTTTTTTTTTTAACTTTGCTTTTATTTATTGAATCGTCTCTTAATTTTGAGACTAACAATAAGTTTACGAATCTTAATATTAAAATTTAACTAACAGTATATTAAGACTGCATTCTGGTTGCGCGTCTCTCAAATCAGTCGCTGGGTGGGTAAGTTATTGCGACGAAGGCGTGATTGGTTGCTCAACCTTGTAAGACCTCTCGCAAGATGGTTACGGTGCAACAATAGCTTGGTAAAGCACTTTTCCTTCTGTTCTGCGATCACTTCTTTCACTGTATGTTTTCGTTGCGAACGTACCACGGTGCCCCGGTGATTGTTCGACTGAGCTCGCTGGATTATGTCAATATTGCTATTCATTCCCTCATAACTGAGAGCCGTACAGCATTATAGGTTTTAGTACCGAGTTATACAGCAGGACTTTATATTCAAGGCTAAGGGGAGACTGAGCGTTGATAAGCCAATGAAGGCTACTGGCTTTTAGCTTTAGGTGTGTTCTTTTGGCTTCAATTGCCGGCGCCATGTGAGTCTTCTGTCGAGGTGTACTTCTAGATATGTCACTTGCAGGCGTAGTGTGTGGTTTAACATGAGGGGCGAGCAGTTTTGCCTGTTTAGGTTTCGTTCACTTTAATTCGCCAATCTGATAGCCACTTTTCAACATCGACCAGATGAAGAGCTAGCTGCGCAGTTGCTTGCATCGGGCATTTTGAGCGGCTAAGAATAGCTGTATCATCAGCAAACGTAGATGTTGTTAGTCGTGTGCTTGTTGGGATGTCTGCTGTGTAAAGGTCATATAATGTTGGCCAAACACGAACTCCAGCTCCAATAGTCACAGCAAATTTTCTGTCGTAGAGGTAAGACTCTAAAAGCTTGTGGGTGTTGTAGGGGAGCATTGTCTTGATCTTGTACATTAGACCTTTTAGTCAAACTCTATCAAATGCTTCAGAGACATCTACAAATATGGCAGTACAGTATCTCGTTTTTCGAACGCGATCCGAATTTATGATGATATCCGGTTGACCTGCTCAATTGTTCCGTGCTTTTTACGAAACACAAATTGAAGTGTCGGAATTCCTTCCTGGATTCTTAGGTATGTGATTATCCGAGTCAATACGTATTTTTCAAAGAGTTTAGATAAGCATAAAAGTAGGCTATAGGTATAGACACGACGTATAGACTTGGGGATTGTGTGATCTTTTCCCGGCTTTGCTATCATTGTTATAATCGACTTTTTCCATCTCAGTGGAAAGTGGCCAAGTTTTGCGATGGCATTAAAACGCTGGGTAATAGTGCAAACGGCGCAATATGGGAGCTCAATGATCATTTCGGATTCAGCTGATTTTTGATGATGTTAACGATTTCGTTTGGCGAAACTCAATGTTGAAGCTGAGGCTCACTAGTGGAAGGATTTGGTTGGAAGACATTTTTAAGGTGGTTGGCAAATGTGCTGGCGAGCATGGACGCCTGTTCATGATGATGGCTACTGCTTTTTTCTGATCGATCAGTGGAACCACCTGGTGGATCGATTTTATGTCATGGTGGAATGTAACTCGGATAACTACTTCGGCTCGCCGCCGATGATGTTCGGTACAGGTGATACCTTTGTTTAGATGCCTGATGGCCATCGCACTGATCGATGCAACTTCGCTGGTCTTGGCTCCATCGGCAGCTAGCTGCATGGTGAGATCTATCTCCGCCATGATTTCTGCAATCCTTTGTCCGTCATGTCGCATGAAATTCAAAGCTGATCCGAACTGGCAGTCCACTGTCAACGCCCGCAGCGCTGCTATGTAACTGCTGACTGATTCGCCTGGTTGCGGATCTAACTTGTGGAATTGATAAAATGTGGGCGATAGATGACTGGTTAATGGTTGGTAAATTTCCGCTGGCTTTAATTCACTTATCTGTTTTGGTGAGGCCACGCTGAACGCTGCTTTTTTGGCTGTTGCTGAGTTGGCCAAAATGTAGAGTTCAAATAGTTCCATGTAGTTGTTTCTGTGCTTGTCCCTCGTTGAATGGTTCGAGATGACCAACACTCGCCATTGCGGTGTGTTGAGTGTTGTTGGCCACCTCTGTAAGAAACTCTTCCACTTTTACTGGAGTTGTGGCGGCACTAGTGGCTGCGCACGATGCGCACAGTGCTGATGGATGCAAGTGCTGTGGCTTGATCGCCTGATTACTGGAGAAGTGCGCGGCCCCGTGGTGCCGGCGCGTTTCTACGCAAATATTTCAGACTTGCGCCCCCGTTGCAACTCACTATGTAAAATCAACGCACAACTTTGTTTAATATATTTGCAAGCGTGCGTCGATACTACTTAACATAGTTATTGTTTAAGTTACAATTGCACGTTAAGGCGAGCTTATGATGTGATACTGTGTTTCATGCAGTGTTTCTGTGTGCTTCTAAAGACCCAAAGCTTCCTTAACCCAATTATGGGCACAGCCTCCTGAAAGGTAATCGTTTCGATAGGAGCGTTTAAATTTGGGTGAGCCCTCCATAGGAGGTTTTTTGTACTGGTTGGCGAGAGTTTTCCGATTTTCCGCAGCTGTTCATTTTCTGCTTGTTGCTGCAGAGCCATGTCGAGAGAGCGGATGTCTTTCTTAAGGCGTTGCTTTGAAGATGGCGATCTGCTGGTCTGCCAGGCATGTCGCATACACCCCTTTTTCCGAACCAGCTTACTGATTTACTGATTAGATTTATAGTATTTGTATGCATTGACGACTTCCTTTTCTTGTGGTGTGGAGACTTTGGCTGCCGCAACGAGTACGTCTTTCAGAGCTACAGTGTGTAGTCGATGTCCGATTCCATATTAAGCTGAGGGGCAAGTTAAATGTGGGAACTCACATACTTTTTGTATTTAAGCCAGTTGATGGAGCATTTTGATTTGGAGGCATGTCAGCGTCGAAATAAACTTGCGCTGCTTAAGAAAACCTATAATATTCATGTTAAGTCCCCAAAACCCGGCTCTTGTAGTTTCCGAGAGCTCGATGGCATATGGATTCTGATCAAGAGTATTTATACTTAATAGGATCGGAAACGCTTCCTTCTACCTGTTACATACTTTCCAACGAATAGAACTTACTCTTTTAGTCTAAGTACTCGACTAACAGGTAGTACAGCCATGAAAAAGAAAATAATATAAGATATCAAAATAGCGTTCAGTCCATTTCTCTGATTCTGAGGAACATAAAACCAAAATAATGCTAAAAGGAAACAAAACAAGAAAGGAAAGCTAACTTCGGGCGGAGCCGAAGTTGATATACCCTTGCAGAATACTCTGTAAATTATATTCTCCAAAATTATTCATATAATGCATTCTTAATACTCATAAAAAATCCCAACTTCCTAACCTTACAAACACGAAAGTTATGGCATTTCCGATCAATCAGTTATATGGCAGCTATAGGATATAGTCGGCCGATCCTTATGAAATTTGGTAGGTCGGATTGATTGGCCAAATATAAAACCCATAGAAAATCTCAACTTCCTAACTTTACAAACACGAAAGTTATGGCATTTCCGATCAATCAGTTATATGGCAGCTATAGGATATAGTCGGCCGATCCTTATGAAATTTGGTGAGTCGGATTGATTGGCCAAATATAAAACCCATAGAAAATCTCAACTTCCTAACTTTACAAACACGAAAGTTATGGCATTTCCGATCAATCAGTTATATGGCAGCTATAGGATATAGTCGGCCGATCCCGGCCGTTCCGACTTATATACTGCGTGCAAAGGAAAGAAGGGTGTGTGCAAAGTTTCAATTCAATAGCTTTAAAACTGAGAGACTAGTTTGCGTAGAAACAGACAGACGGACAGACGGACATACAGACGGACAGACGGACATGGCTATATCAACTCAGGAGGTGATCCTGATCAAGAATATATATACTTTATAGGGTCGGAGACGTCTCCTTCACTGCGTTGCACACTTTTGACCAAAATTATAATACCCTCTGCAAGGGTATAAAAAAAAGAAAAACAAAAAGGGTATTTATATAAGCGACTCGCAATAGTTTCCAAAGAATATTATTTGTTTATTTTTATACAATTGCAGAGGGTATTAAATTTTCGACCCTATAAAGTATATTTATTCTTAATCAGCATCACCAGGAGAGTCAATCTAGCCATGTCTGTCTGTCCGTCCGTCCGTGCGTCTGTCCGTCCGTCTGTTTGTACGCAAACTAGTCCCTTAGTTTTAAAGCTATATACTTGACTCTTTCCCAAAAGATGTCTTTCTATTGCAGGTAATAAGTCGGAACGAGCGACTATATAATATAGATCCCATAGGAACAATCGGAAAAAAGAATTCAAAAATATTATAACTTAGTTGTTTTTAATTATTTTTTTTGTTTTGTGATTTGCTAATATTTAAATATATATTATGGATTTATGCTTTTAATTAAATTGAGATCGGACAACAATATCATATACCTGCCATAGAAACGATGGCAAAATGCAGAGTAAAATCACTTCTTAGTAATATAGGCATAGAAAACGAAATGTAGGAGATTCGTAAAATATGCAAGGGTATATAAACTTCGGCTTACCGAAGTTTGCTTCCTTTATTGTTTATATTTTAAAAAAACAAGCTGTCTAACGGTATATAACACTTTTTCTTTTGTAAACTAGTGAAATAATAAAATTATACTTACATTTTACCATTCTAAATATTAGATTTTCAGTGTGTCAGCTTAAAAAATTGTAAATTACTTATATATACTTTAAATATAAGCATATTATTAAAATAGTTTAGATGTGGCATGCTTAGATAGATTAAATGATGTACTGGGATTTAAAATGGAAAGAAAAACATCACTATATTGTGCGATTTTATTTATTAAATTGTGCTAAAATTAAGAAAAAAACAATGACAGACAAGCACTGCCGATTACTTATGCTACAGCTTCTTCTTATGAGATTTGTTTATTTTTCGGCGTTTCAAAATCATATCATATAGAGCGTCCAAGCCTTCTTGAAGACCCTCGCCAGTTATAGCGCAGGTTGGTTGTATATACCACCCTCTAAATTGCACCGAGTTGGAAATTGTCCTGTTATGTTTTTTGTTATGAAAACTGCTTTTAACGTCACGCTGAATTTTTTGGTCCAATACAGAAGAATCATTGTAAGAATGCGGATAAATGAATGCCGGCAATGATCCTCCACTTAATGTGGAATTTTGGTCATTGCTTTCAGCAGGTTTAATGTGAATCATTGATGAATGCAAGTGACTCGCTGTTTGTTCTGTTAACGGACTTTCTGTAATACTTTGGTTTGACACGCTGCACCCGATTAAGTTGATTGCCGAAGAAGAGTCGGAACTTGTTAGCATTGATATATTCGGCACTGGATTATAAAGTTCGTTAAGTCCTAAAAGTTTTTCCAGCTCCTTTGCACCACATGCGTTTGGAAGATCCTGCTTATTTGCTAATATCAGCACGGGAACACCCTTTAAAGTAAATAAAAATATTTTTTTATGTTTTATATGGTTTAAGGTTATATTAAGTTTTGTTAACAAATTGTATACTTATGTGTGTAAATTATTATTTAAACAATGAACCGCGGACTTGTATTGTATAATTTTATATTTACTGGTCCGAATTTTATTCATGCACTAACGTGTCGGAGGCCGTTAATATAATATTAAATAATCCTCCATTGTTTAATAAGGAGTTGTCACACCTAAAAAATGTTAAGTCCAGGCTTTCAATAAATTTAAAATGTGCGGTTCACAATCTGCCTTTTCTCGATACCTAAGGGCTCGGTCAAATTGTACCGTTCTTAACGCCCGGTGATATTAAAGCTATCTGACTCGTTGTAGGGTCCAATTTTTACAAGATCCAAAAAATTTTTATAATTTTGTTAACACTAAGCGTAAATCAGCCTGTTACCCTGCATCGCTATAATAAAATTCTTCGGCAAATACTGATCAGGCAATTGCCGATCTAATTGCAGAGTTTTTCCAGACAACATATTCTGTTTCATTCAGTCAAAATCCCTCTTATTCAAATTCCATATCCAAGTCAAATTTAATTTTTTGTCCGAGGTTAAGCGAAAGCTCCCTTCTCTTGGATCTCTATAAAGTTAAACCAGTCTATTCACCTAGACCGGACGGAGTTCCAGGCTGCGTGCTTAAATACTGTGCTGAAACTCTGTGTAGACCTCTGCACGAATTGTTTACCTTGTCTTTAAAAACTTTTCATTTCCCACTTATTTGGAAGGAGTCATTTGTTATTCCCCTTCATAAGAAAGGAAATAAATGCATTACAAGTAAATACAGAGGCAAACTATCCGTTATTACACCCCACTTGCAACATTATATCTCAACATGGATTTATAAGGCGAAGATCTACGACGACAAACCTCTTGGAGCTAACGTCTTTTGAAATAAAAAGCTTAAAAAGGAACATGACAGTAAATCACTCGCTTCTTGTATTAAAGCTAGATCTATTAGGGTTTCCATGTGATCTTCTAACATGGATCTTAAGTCATCTAAGTGGTAGGACTTAACGAGTCCTCTTTAAAAACATGATCTCTTTTTTGATCAGAGTTACTTCAGGCGTCCCACAAGTAAACGATCTCCCTCTAGTCCTGAAAAGGTCGCATGTCCTTATGTACGCAGACGACGTTAAGTTATGTCTGCAATATAACGAAATTTCCAGCAGCTCAGACTTACAATCGGACCTAAATGCTTTTCAAACATGGTGTTGTGAAAATCTTTTGTAATTAAATAGCGCCAAGTGCAAAGTAATGACATTTTTTAGAGTGAACCCACAATATGGCACGTATACGCTGGGTGGTTGTGCGTTGTCTAGAATTACGCATGTTGATGACCTTGGCGTCCTTCTTAACCTAAAATTTAAGTTTTATGACCATATTACTTCTATGGTGAATAAAGCCAGGGGAGTACTTGGATTTATTAAAAGGTGGTCAAAGGAATTCGATGATCCCAATGTTACAAAGACTCTGTTCATTTCACTAGTCCCTCCAATCCTGGAGTACTGTTCAGCAGTTTGGAGTCCTCAGTATGGTGTACATATAGACCGGATAGAGTCTGTGCAAAAGAACTTTTTATTATTTGCTTTACGGGGCCTTAACTGGAATGCAAGCCTTATTTTACCATCCTACTCTAGTAGACTTCTCCTTTAAATATTTGTAGATCTAACTATGATATGCATGAACCGTTTAGAGTACTGTGTACCGACAATAATAGACTATAGTATGTTATTTCTACTATCGACTCTTTGTCAAGCCTAAAAGCAATTTTATCTTAATTAGCACAAAATTAGTATTAGTATTAGTCTCGTACGTATTTCTAACTGAGTCTGTCCGCTTCCATATTGTCCTTTTTCACTTCTCGCGATCTCGTTTTTACGCGCGTAACAAGCACTGCTTGGTGTCGAAAGGACCACTTTTTTGCGCTGATCATAGTGCATCAACGTCTGAAATATTTAAAAAACTGGCTTAAACTATAAATGCCACCAAATGCATTTCAAATTTGATATGAATAGAAACATATGATCTCTTTACTTTCTAACATTTTGTTAAAGTTGAACCTGTTAATTAATAAAATGAAGCAACTTTTTCTATTTAATACCAACTTTTATATACCTAATAACATTTGGTTAATTTTGAACAACTGTATAAAACTGTAAAAACAGACCAAATTTGAACAATACAAAATTTTTTTGTCTGCCAATTTTGAATCCATGTTTTGCTTAACACGATTTCGTTTAACACCAGGATTTCTTGGAACGTAACCCCCGTGTTAATCAAAACGGCAGTAGTCTGACCTGCGAGCTTGTGAAGGAGGAGAAATAAAATAACAGTTTCTGAACTGGTTCTATAATATCTTGATAACAATCGTATTCTGAGAGCCATACACTGGAACAGTGCTCTAGCGTAGGACGAACTAGGAAATCATAAAATAGCTTTGCGGTGCTAGAATTGAAACCAGAATGAAGGCAGAAGTCGATCTGGAGCTGAGTACTGGAACTAGGTATATGCATTTGAGATAATCCATATGAATTCTGGAGGGCAAAGTTAATAAATAGTGCGAAATATAAACTACCAATATGAATGTTTTTGAAATTACAGATACAGCTTTGAAAAATATATTATTGTATGGGACCAAAAGATACGATTTGTTAAACAGTAATTAATCCTTATCAGTATATTTGGAGGAAATTCGAGAAGAAGAAGCTTGTGAAGGTGATGGTTGGCTAAATCATAGGCTTTACTTAAGTCAGTGAAGATTACATCAAATTGCTTTGCGTGTTGAACGGTGTTATATGTTGAAAGTGCGATCGTCACGACTTTTATACCTCATTGAGGTTTTTATACCCTTGCAAATGGTATTATAATTTTGGTCAAAAGTGTGCAACGCAGTGAAGGAGACATCTCCGACCCTAAAAAGTATATATATTCTTGATCAGGATCGCCTCCTGAATTGATATAAGCATGTCCGTCTGTCTGTTTCTACGCGAACTAGTCTCTCAGTTTTAAAGATATCGAATTGAAACTTTGCACACACCCTTCGTTCCTTTGCACGCAGTATATAAGTCGGAACGGCCGGGATCGCTTAAATGTGATGAGCTCTCGAAATTTTGGTCACACTGGAAAGATTCAAGTTTTTACGCTAGCATACTCGTTTGTCGATCTGAGTACTGGGCTTTAATCTTTTCGCTAGGGTTCAACCAAAGTTCATTTCCGCAGACTGGCAACGCTATGCAATTTTCTGGTATTTTTTCGTCGATCTGAGGACCGAGGTGTAAAAAATACCTGACGAAAAGTGAACACCAGCTGTTTGCTTCACGCTCTCTCTCATGACTGGCGGACAGTTTTTGTCGATCTGAGTACTAGGCTTAAAAAATTAAATGTTTTGGCGTGCGCTTCTCACTGAACATTTAATAAAATGGAGGGAAAAAATCAAAAAAACCCGCAAAAGTCGATGCAGAAGTTTTCGTGTGAGGAGAAAATAACATTAATACTATCTGGGGTTGCCCTTGTCAGAGCAAAATGTTTCTTAGGTCAAAAATGTTCGAAAAAACACAATAAAATTGCAGTTATGAACTTTAAATTAGCAAATAATTATCAGTAAATATAAAAAAAACAACTGTTAAATTTAAATTGTATTGTTTTTTAATTTCTTTTTTCAGAGGCAGACTTGTCTTGCCAAGGTTGATAATATCTTTTAAAGGCTCTTTCCCGCAAATACGATATTTGAATTTTAACAGCTTGTTGTCAACAAACCCAGCTGATTGACAGTACGACCGTAGCACTCTTTTGGTCACACCGGAAAGATTAAAGTCATTACGTTAGCGAACTCGTTTGTCGATCTGAGTACTAAGCTTACTGATTGTGGCCTCCAGGCGGGAGAATCGGACGTACTATCGAAATAAATAAGGTGCTAGTGACTTAGGATCATTAAATTCTTTCGACCACGGTTTAATAAAACCAACCACTCCTCTGGATTAACCATAGACGAAATACGATCAGTAAACTTTAGTTTTGGGTCCAAAATGACCCAAGAGTTATTCTGTTTCCGATTGTTTTCGGATTGAACCGCTAAAAGAGCCGTTTAAATTTAGTAAATTTAGTATCCCGCCACCAGTTTTAAAAATTATATACATAGGATTGTAAGTCTAAATGGCACGAAATATCCTTTGGAATATCCGGCAACTTTCTATTAGTTCTGGCATCTAACATGTTACCTTTCTGCTGAAGAGGAATTACAAATGATACCTTTCAAATACGGGGAAATTGGGACGGATTCAATGATAAGATTAATTATTTGAGAGTGGCTTCGCTTAGTTATACAGCCCAGTCCTAAGCAAAAACTTAGGAACATCATCGGGCACTTGCAAATAAACAGGCTTAAACAGATAAAACCTACTTTGGCTTAAGTGGGCTGGAAATCGACCATAGTTTGTACTGTGGCTGCCGTCATTTTTAGATTTCCACTCACTATTAACAAAGTTATAAAACTGGAACTTACAACTGTTTGATTAATTATTATAACAATAAGCTAAAGCATGGTGAATCTAAATCAAGCACTGAAATATCTAAAAACAAGAAAGGAAAACTAACTTCGGGCGGAGCCGAAGTTTATATACCCTTGCAGAATACTCTGTAAATTATATTCTCCAAAATTATTCATATGATGCATTCTTAATACTCATACAAAATCCAAACTTCATAACTTTAAAAACACCAAAGTAATGGCATTTCCAATCGTTCAGTTATATGGCAGCTACTGTATATAGTCAACCGATCCTTATTTGGTAGGTCGGATTGATTGGCCAAAAATAAAACCCATAGAAAATCCCAACTTCCTAACTTAACAAACACCAAAGTTATGGCATTTCCGATTAATAAGTAATATGGCGGCTATAGGATATAGTCGTCCGGTCCTTATTTGGTAGGTCGGATTGATTGGCCAAATATAAGACCCATAGCAAATCCCAACTTATGAAATTTGGTAGGTCGGATTGATTAACCAAATATAAAACCCATAGAAAATCCCAGATTCCTAACTTTACAAACATCAAAGTTATGGCATTTCCGATCATTCAGTTATATGGCAGCTATAGGATATAGTCGGCCGATCCCGGCCGTGCCGACATATATACTGCGTGCAAAGAAAAGAAGGGTGTGTGCAAAGTTTCAGTTCGATATCTTTAAAACTGAGAGACTAGTTTGCGTAGAATCAGACAGACGGACAGACGGACATGGCTATATCAACTCGGGAGGTGATCCTGATCAAGAATATATATACTTTATAGGGTCGGAGATGTCTCCTTCACTGCGTTGCACACTTTTAATCAATTATAATACCCTCTGCTAGGGTATAAAAAGCGCTTACTTACCTACGTTCAACTGCCCATAAGTTCGGAAGTTTTACTCGGATCGATCTAAAATTTGTACACAATATTCTCGAGATGTGCATTCAGAAAAATAAATAATAAAAAAATGTAAATACCATACCCCCCGATACGAACGATTTTGTTTTGACGAAAATTCTTCTGCAATACTTTTGTAAGCTCATATTTTATGGAAACTTTGATACTTTTGGTTTTTGAACAAATTTATTGCCATAATTTATCTTCCAAATTTATCCTTATTAAACTTTGAGTGCAAGGTTTTCCGATGATACCTCCATATTTTACACAGGGTTTAAGAATTGTGATGTTGCTGCTTACCTGGTTATCTGGACATTTAGCCGTTCGCATTAATTCCATTTTTGCTTCTTCCATGCGTTCCGTATCAACAGAATCAATAACGAACAATATGCCATCGGTGCAACTAAAGGCAATATAAAGACATTCGACAATTTAAATAATTAAATATGTATATAATACCGTGTATAGCTTCTCCAAAGTGGCCTTAGTTTTTCTTGACCTCCCACATCCCAAACGAGAAAATGAACTCCTTTTGCTTTGCCAATAGTACCTTGTACCTAGAAAATGACTTTTTTTTAGTAACATATATAAGACAATTTTTTAATATACATCTATTCACAAACCTTTTCGCAATTGAACCCAATAGTTGGCACTGTATTTAAATACTGATCAAACTTTAGTCTGTATAATGCCGTGGTTTTCCCCGCAGAATCCAAACCTAACATAACTACATGTAGTGTTGCCTTAAATTTAAAAATGGCTTTGTTTATTTCAAGTTGAGAAATAATTTTTGAACTACCTGAGAAGGCAATGCATCCAACAAATTTCCATTTTTAACCAATGGTTTTACCATTGTAGACCCCATTCTTTTTTGCTTTGCTTATGCTCAATTTGGGTATTATTGTATTTCGATAACATGATGCGATGATGCTCCCGATTATCACAGCTGTTTTATATCCCCGTTTACACTGGGACTGCATTATTGCATCTTTACATATTTACAACTTAGAACAGCCGCCTCTACTTAATATCTCTTCGATTTTCTTTTTACTGAATTCAATTTATAGTTAAATATATTTAAACATGACATTGAGTGACTAGCAATTACATTTAATATTTTTATATAATTGGAAAAAGGAAAAGCTGTTTTCGGATTAACAGTGCTGCCGAAATTTTAAATCAGGCAGATGGACTTCAATAATTTGATGCTACCGAAGCTAGAGTAAGCTCGGGAAACCCCTATTTTCATAAAGCTCTGTACTCAGATCGAAAAACAAGTTCACCAACGGAAAAACTTTAATGCCAGTCTAAAAACATTTTTGAGTGTTCATCACAACTGCGTGTGCCACAGTCCTTCTGTCAATGAGCTGCGCTTGTAGACAAACAATTAAAATTGAAAAAAACTTATCTACAGGAAAGGCCCTTAAGGGGTTATCCGGGTCTTGACACTTCAAAAAATTAATTTTTTTTAAACTTTTTTATATAATAGTACAAAGTGTCAGGAATGTTGTCCGTAAATTTCAGGTCGATCGAAGCAAAACTGTAGGAATGGGAGAAATGTTGTGTCCGCTTTAAAACTTTAAGCACGTTTTTCTCAAAACCACATTTTTAAAAACTATTGCACCGATCGACTTCTGCTTTTGAACTCTTCTTTTAGACATGTTTTTTTTGTCGTTGAAAAAAATGATTTTTTTAATCTTCAATACAACTCATTTCATAAGCCAAAATATGGCCAAAATTTACTTAATAATTTACACTTTTTATGAAAAGCGCTACAAAAAATTCAAAATTCATACACTAACAGAAAAACTTGGTTTTCTTTTATTTCAAATAGAAATTGACGGAGATATTATGCCTACACAATTTTTGGTGTGGTCAAGTTCAAGCCTGCCTCAACGGCTCATTTTGTAATATTTTTTGTTCAAATTTGTACACAATGTTGTTCAAATGTAGAATAAATGAAATTTTAAAATTTTTTTTAAAAAATTCACGAAAATAGGCCTTTTTTGTGCTTCAAGACACGGATAACTTTGGCAATACGAGTCTGCCGGTGTACAACAAAACCAAAAAACAATAGTATTTTAATTTAAATATTGTTTTTTTTTTTAATTCACTACTTATTAATTGTTAATATAAAGTTTTTAGCTGCTTATTTTTATTCTAATGCCCTCATCCCACAGAGCTCCATCCACCATCCGTTGAACCAATGGTCCATAAGGTTTTGCCGTTCCGAAAATTCCCAGTTCGATAGTTAGGCGATGTTTTTTTGGTGCAACTCTGAGTTCTTCTTCTTGACAGTGGAAATTGGAACATTCACTTCGAAAATTAAAAAAAATAATGGCTGGTAACTTTTGAATAGGGAAGGCGCCAATTCAAAAAATGCTGTTTATACTTGTAATAATTAATTAATTTCTGCTCCATCCGTGTGGCAGCATTAGGTGTCGCTCCACTCTTTCCTAGGCGCATACCGTACTCACAACATGGAGCAGAACATTTAAAATGAAATAAAATATGAAATTATAATAAAACAAACAACAAACATTTAGATATAATGAACTTGATTTGTTACCATTTAGACAATATTGGGCAATAGCTGTTCATATTTTGTCTGCAGGCTGGCAAAAATCTGCAGACGTATTAGTTCGCTTTGGTTGTTCGCGTAGATCACTTGCAGTCTGTTACCAAGTATCATTTATAGAGCTCTTGTGGTCACTTTAAATGTTGTGCAAAATGCAACAGACTAGAATGATAAGACACAGCTGTTCAGATTAGCTGTTATCGGATGGTGGATGTGCTCTGTGGGCATCGGAGTTTCACATTTGACAAAAATCCCAACCGTTTCGAACGGTTGGACTCAATGGGAAGAGGGCATAAAGGCTCTTCCCCGCAAATAAGATTTTTGAATTTAAGCTGCTTGTCAACAAGCGCAGCTGATTGACAGTACGACCGTAGCACGCTCTTATGAACTCTCAAAAAATGCAGTCACACAGGAAAGATTAAAGTTTTTCCGCTAGCGAACTAGATTTTCGATCTGAGTACTAGGCTTTATATATTAATAACTAGCAGGGTGCCCGCAGCTTCGCTTTGGATAACCCGAATATCCTACTTTTTTTATGTAATAGGTTTGCAGTAGAACTATGTAATTTTGCATTTTAGATGTTACTTTAAATATATTTGTAGGTTTGGCTGAAACTTTAATTAACCCTCATTTCCACACCACCCGGAGGTAGAGGATACGGCGCGTTTTTTTTAATGTTGTATCCCCCAAATAGGCCTACACTTTGGTGGGGGGTGGGTCACCAATAACTATAAACTAAAGTCTACAGAAATTAAAACCGTATTAAAGCTCATTTTATATTTTTAGGGAATCATTTGTTGACAATTTGTATGAAAATGCAAAGAGAGATAGCAATATGAAGGCAGAAAACGAATGATGCTTATGGAGACACTTAAATTCGATAATAGATCGACTTTTTGCTTAGTTGCTTTGTTTAGAAGATAGCTAGAGCTTTGGTGAAACCATCAAATGAATCGTTAAAGCTTAAGGAAAAACTTTACTGATGGAATTTTTGATACTCAGTTTAGAAGTGTCATTTTTCGACGTTTGAAGATATTTTTGGCTAAATAGTAATTTTAGAACGGGTGTTAAAAATAGTAAAAAGCCTTAAATCTAAGCGGTCAAATTTTTTAAACATTTATAATGTCTTAAACTATTTTTGGGCGAAACACGGATTCGATTGGTTAAACGGTTTAGCGTCCAGAATTTTTGAAAGGAAAATTGACCTTTTTTCCAATTGGAAGCGATTGGGGCCTCTTGGGGAACCCCAATAAATCTGAGCAAATCAGATTAAAGTTATTAGAATGTAATAAAAATGCATATTAATATTGTTAACCAGTGGTTTTGGCTTTGCGTGGGTTCGCAGTTTTCTTACTGATAGCTTTATATATAGATTTAAATCAAATGTTCAAATATTTTTTTATGGGTTTTTATTTTCCTGAAAATTAACTTATACAATTTATTTGCGTCAACAAACAAAAAGCAAAAGAATCGTTACAGACACCATTGTTGCTGCTGCTGGATAAGTTATTTATCGCCAGTCTCAGAGCCCATTGTTTGTTGTTTATAGGCGATTGTGAAGTCCCGAGTAGTCAGACAGTTGTCGTCCGATTTTTATACCCGTTACTCGTAGAGTAAAAGAGGTATATTGTATTCGTGCAAAAGTATGTAACACGTAGAAGGAAGCGTTTCCGACCCTATAAAGTATATATATTCTTGTTCAGGATCACTAGCCGAGTCGATCTAGCCATGTCCGTCTGTCCGTCTGTCTGTCTGTCCGTATGAACGCCGAGATCTCGGAAACTATAAGATTGCAAGATTGGCATTTTGCATGTAGATTTTAGGAGTTCCTACGCAGCGCAAGTTTGTTTCAAAATGGTGCCACGCCCCCTCTGACGCCCACAAGCCACAAGCTGTGGCTACAGTTTTTATGCTATTATGAAAATTTTAATTGATATGTATTTGTTTCGTCAATACCTATCGATTGGCCTAATAAAAGTTTGCCACGCCCACTCTAACGCCCAAAAACCCATAAAACGCTTAAGCTTGGCTAGCACCTACATTTCCGCCTTTCATGGGCCGCAAAACGCAAAAACCACAAAAAAAACTAATTAGTAAGGTCAAATAAGTATTAGTAGTATTAGTAGTAAGTACATAAGTATGCCCTCCGTATGTTACGGATAAACAAAATTTTGGGGAACATGGAGATTCCAAACTTGAATAAAGCTTGGCAACTCAAGGCGACTCGTAGGTCCCCAAATTTTATTTTGGTTTGAAAGACCACGTGGCAAATCAACGGCCTCCACGTGGTGTTCCCTGGGTACCGATTTTAACATAAAAATCGGGAGCTAAATCGAGCGGCGAAAAACATACAAGAAGGCATATTTATATTAAGTTGTTTAGCTGAGTAACGGGCATCTAATAGTCGAGGCACTCGACTATAGCGTTCTCTCTTGTTTATTCCTGCAAAATATTTCTGATTATCATCCGTCTCAAACGGTGAACTCCAACGAGTGTTATATATGTATGTACTGTAACGAACTGATTTTTATGGTCTGCTCGCTAAGAGTATCGTGCGGCTAGCTCAGAAGATGTGTGTTGTTTGTCCCACCAAACTTATATAAACGTGACCGCCCGATTGTCTAGTGAGAACGCACAGAATGTTAGAATGTTTTTACTAGGATCTTTATTTGCCGACTTGTCCCTCGGCCTGGGATTAATGGTGATAGATGGTTGTCTCAACGTCTTCCCTGATGAATTGTGGCTGCTCCACCGTCGCTCTCCGCTGCCTCGTTGCTCGCTGCTTCGGAACGCCTCCGTTGTCTTTGGCCTCGGGGCTATGAGGGTCTAGGGATGCGTTACCGTTCCTAGACTAGGGTGAACAAGAACTGGGCTCTCAAAGCATGCGCCTTTCGCAGCCACAGCCTCCCGTCCCTGGATCTGTCCCGGCCGGTCACACCAGACGCCTACACAGTTTTACCTGACGGTTCAGGCATACGCCGGAAGGCCGCCAATGCAGTCCCTGTGGCAGGACGCTAGGTTCAGGAGGAACGCTTCCGCCCTCGCCTCTTAGCCGTGGACTGGATACGTCGTAGTATTACTTGGTTGCCGCTGGGCCTGCGATGATTGCTCGTCGTTTCTTATGTCCTTGCTCTGCTCACGGCGCGAATCCTGGCTCCGTTGTCCGCAAGTTCTTGTGAGACTAGGTGCAGCGGGGTCTTTGTCTCTCGGGATTTGGTCAGCTGCCTTTTTAGGACTCTGGCGGTGAACTACTGTGCTCTCGACGCATACGCCTCTCGAGACACCCGTGGTTCGGACGCGCGTCCTTCGTGGCTAGTCGCACCAGGGCCTGCACAATTCTCGCCTGTCGGTTCACACCGGAATTCGACAAGCCAATTGATTTCGCACGGCGGCTGGTTGTGGACAACTTCCCTTCCGAGCCCACGGTTTTTTGTCGAAGGACTCTTTTTTATTCACTTCTGTCGGACTCGCCGAGCAATACGCCAAGCTCAAATCGCGACATAAATTGGAACAATGCGCTCGGACTTAGCCGCGTGATGCCTTAAAGACCTCAGCTACCTGTTTTTCAGCTCGGAGGCTTCGACTATAAGACCCGAACGTCTTGATGTAGCGATCTTGCTCCTGTTGACTCGGCGCGGCTCTGCTTCCTCCTGATGTTAACTTGGCTTGTGTTGTTCACTGATATGCTGCTTGTCTACTGATCTTGCTGGATTGGCTCCTTGTGATCGACTGATCCCGCTTCCTGCGCTCGGCCTGCTTATATAGGCCGGCGTATCCCGTTAATTCTCGGCTTCTCCTTTTTCGGTTTTGCGCACGGCACCATACTAGGGTCCAAAGTCCGCCGCGTTCTACCGTTACTCCTTCTCTCCAAACTCTCTCTCTCTCCTCGTTCTCTCCAAACTCTCTCCAGCAGTATTCTCCAAACTCTCTTCTCTCCAAACTCTCTCCAGCTGTATTCTCCAAACTCTCACCAGCTGTATTATCCAAACTCTCATTTATTTGTGAGGAGTTATTTAACTCCTTACAATTTCCTCCCACGCTCTTTTTATAATGCTTGCGTTAAAATGTTTTTTATTGATTTTTTCAAAAGATTAAATTTTTTAATCTTTTCGCTAGGGTTCACCTAAAGTTCATTTCAGGTGGTTGGCAACTCAAAGTAATTTTCTGCTATTTTTTTGTCGACCTGAGTACCGAGGTGAAAAAAAGCCTGTTGGCCTGTCGCTATCTCCCATGACTGACGAACAGTTTTCGTCGATCTGAGTACTATGCTTAAGTGCATAAAGACAAACTCATTTTTTCTCATCTCTAGGCCCCCATCCTGGAAAAAGTTTTGCCCTAACCGCAATTACGCTGTCCATGTGATAGCGGGGCGTAAGAATCGACTGATTTGCAGAACTACTAGCGTCGATTGCTTTCATAGTACCTTTTTCAACTGTAAAATAATATGTAATTTATTTTTGACAAAAGCAACACTTGTATTTAAAATATTGTGATACAGTTTTGTAATAATAACCCTCAAATATATTTTTTATTTACTCAACGTTCTTTTTGTCATTGTCCTTGGCAATGTCTGGGTACTCCAATTTAACTCCAGGCTCACATGTGAAGATGGGACAGCAATAAGGAAAAGAAGCGGTTTTATTAGTCTTCTCTGTGTCCAATTTACATTTGTCGTTCGCCAGAGGCAATGGTCCGCAGTCTTCTACAAGTTCCAAAAGCCTAAGAATAATGACATTTATTTAATTTTTAAATCATTATATAATATTATAAGGCAATATTTACTTTAATTCGTTTTCCTCATTTTGTACGCAAGTAGATCTTCCGCAGAAAGGAGTCAGGTCCCAAGACTTTCCGGGCTCAACAGTAGCACATCGTGTGGAGGCAAAGCACATTGCAGGAAAATCTAAAAATGTTTGGAATTTAGCTTCTTCAGTAATCAAAGTTGATATTTAAAAATTTTATTTAGCGAAAAGTAAAGTTTTATATACATATGTACATAGCGCCTGTAAAATATTCTTTGCTCAATTGGTCACCCGAGTACTAATACAGAGTTAAGATAACTAGAGACTAGTACTCAGATCAACAAACGAGTTCGTTAGCGGAAAAACTTTAATCCTTCCAGTGTGACTGAATTCAGTATTAAGCGTGCTACGGTCGTACTGTCAATCAGCTGGGTTTGTTGACAAGCAGTTAAAATTCAAAAATCGTATTTGCGGGAAAGATTCTTTTAAAGATATTATCAACAACCTTGGCAAGATAAGTAGCCGCTGTACAAAGAAATTAAAAAATAATACAATTTAAATTTAACAGTTGTTTTTTTTAATTCTCTGATAATTATTTGCTAATATTAAGTTCATAGCTGTACTTAGTTCTGACAGGCGATTTCTCTAAGTTATTTATTCGTACATTTTAGACCTAAGAAACACTTGGCTCTGACAAGAGGCACCCCAAAAGATTGGCTTCTCCAGTAAGTCTCCTCCAGCACTTCCACTCTTCGACCGCTTTCATTTAAGGTGGTATTTATAGGTGATACTATTGTTCTTAAATATAGAAAATTAAGAAAATTTATGCGACTATACATAAAAACGAGGAAGGAAGCTATATTCGGCAAGCCGAGGTCTTAATAGCCTGGCAGGCTTTGCCGAAATTGCTAAAATTGCAAAAAGTAGAAAGAAGAAGTCTTCTTAATACAACGGCCAAATAACAAATATGCTAAAAACTGTTTCGGGAGTCAACAAACTCCCTCATCAGCGACCTAATAAATCCAATTGATTTCACCCTATTGTTCCTATGGGAGCTATAGGATATAGACGTCCGATCGACACACGCTTTTACCCTGATCAAGGTATGTATGTATAAACAAGAAAGGAAAGCTAACTTCGGGCGGAGCCGAAGTTGATATACCCTTTCAGAATAATCTGTAAATTATATTCTCCAAAACTATTTCTAACTTCCTTATTTTCAAAATCACCAAAGTTATGTCATTTCCAATCGTTCAGTTATATGGCAGCTGAAGGATATAGTCGGCCGATCCTTATGAAATTTGGTAGGTCGAATTAATTGGCCATAAATAAAACCCATAGAAAATCCCAACTTCCTAACTTAACTAACACCAAAGTTATGGCATTTCCGATTAATCAGTTATATGGCGGCTATAGGATATAATCGGCCGATCCTTATGAAATTTGGTAGGTCGGATTGATTGGCCAAAAATGGCATTTCCGATCAATCGGTTATATGTATGAATATAGTCGGCCGATCCCGGCCGTTCCGACTTATATACTGCGTGCAAAGGAAAGAAGAGTGTGTGCAAAGTTTCAATTCGATATCTTTAAAACTGAAAGACTAGTTTGCGTAGAAACAGACAGACGGACAGACAGACGGACATGCTTATATCAACTCAGGATGCGATCCTGATCAAGAATATGTATACTTTATAGGGTCGGAGATGTCTCCTTCACTGCGTTACACACTTTTGACCAAAATTATAATACCCTCTGCAAGGGTATAAGAATACGATTTCTTGCAAGGTATATCGGATTGTTCCTATGGGAGCTATAGGATTTAGACGTCCGATCGGGGCGTAAACATGTTTTAGGACGACTGTGAAAGTTTCAGATCGCTAGCTTGTAAACTGAGCTCGCAAATGGTATTGAAACAGACGGACAGACGGACATGGCTATATCGACTCCCCTATTGACCCTGATCAAGAAAATATATATGTACTTTAATCGGCCGATTATATCCTATGGCTGCCATAAGGGTATATGCAAGCCTTGCATTGCAAGGGTATATCAACTTCGGCTCCGCCCGAAGTTAGCTTTCCTTTCTTTTTTCAGTCAAAAGTTTGCAACGCAGTGAAGGAGACATTTCCGACTCTATGAAGTATATATGTATATTCACCAGGAGAGTCATGTCCGTCTGTCCGTCCGTTCGTCCGTTTCTACGCAGAAAGTTGTCTTTCTATTGCAGGTAGTATATAAGTCGGAACAAGCCGGATCAGGCGACTTATCATATAGTTCCCATAGGAACATTCGGAAAATAAAAAATTTAAAAAAGTATAACTTTGTTGTTTTGTTGCTTTAATAACTGCAAGGGTATACAAACTTCGGCTTGCTTCCTTTGTTGTTTATTTTGAAATTGTTTAGCTGAGTAACGGGTATCTTATAGTGGCACTCGACTATAGCGTTCCTTGTTATCCTTGTTATCTCCTTGTTTTTAAAATGCGTTCAAAATGCCTTAATGATATTATAACGAAAACTTAAAACAATAATTTTTTTAGCAGATAATGTAAAGTCCTTTCTACTTATATCAATAAAAAATATGAGCATTTCGAAGTTTAGGGACTTTTGCGAAATCTTGGAGCAAATTTTAAGCTCGAAAGTTTCCATTTTTTTATTAATTAATTAATTAAGTTATTTTATTAGCTATTGGATTTAATTTAATATTGAGGACCTAGATTCTCTGTTTTAATTTGAATTAGTTTTTATTTATAATAAAATTCGGTTAAAATTAAAAAAAAATTAAATTTGAAATCTAATTAATTACATTTTTTCAAGAAAATCTCAACCTTGGATGTAGAGCTGGATTTAAATATGTATGAGTTTAAGCTTTACAAAAAAAATACATATGTACCTAACAAAGGTATAATCACTTTGGTTTAAGTTGTTCTTATAAAAGCAGAAACACCATCAACAAATATGAATGTTATAAAATATATAACTTAACTAATGCTTTTATTGCATATACAAAAAAAAATGTAATTGCAGATTAGTATTGCCATACTTACCTCTAAGAACATCGGCAGGAATAAGACGTTTAAAAATACGTATTTCCCCACCATTGGCAGTTTCTTCTGTCGTAATTTTTTGTTCTGCGCCAGTACAAAAAAAAGCTGTTAAAGTTGTTAACGTAAGAACAACAATAGCAAAATTAAAATTAAAACTCATTTTAAAGATTGTGTGGAGTTAATCATAAACAGCCAAAAAAATTTGTCACGGGTTATAAATGGTAGAGATTAACAGAAATGAAATCAAGCGCTAAACCAGTCTGTATAAAGCGAAAGTTTACGATACATTAAACCGTCTGACCAGACACACCTCTACTTATGAGGAGTTCGTACATACATGTATATGTAGCACACTAAGTTAAAGCTTTTGTGCTGGCTTCAGTACGGCTTTAAAAGTTGTTAGATTAAAAAACAAAGCCAAGCTTTGTGCTTTGGCCCGGTTTTCGTCAGCATTGATGTATAGTGAGAAATTTCCATTCCTAGGTGCGTTTCACACATATACTATTGAGATTATGAGTTCTTTTGTATTTTTTAACATATCTGTAGATTTCAGGTGTTTTGAACGGAAAATAAAAATCAGGGCTGCTGTTCACATACAGATATTTTCCAGGATAACCTGCTATACAAAAAAAAGTATAAACATAATATTAAATAAATGAAGCCACATAAATGAGAATGATCTTGAGCGTTTAGAACTAAACTGGGCAAGCAGACCTTTACTTTTTAAGTTAAAGCAAACAAAAGATCTATAACAGAATGTGGTTCAGGCTTAAGCAGGTACTAAAATAAAATAATTGGTAAGAGAATTGAGATATACGCAAATATCTACAAGACAACTTATTTTTGAAAATGTACTATTGGGAAAGTTTCAATATCAATAGTTTTTAAGAATCCCTCGTGAATAGTGTAAAAACAGAGAAATAAAAAGAAAAGTAAAGGCGTCTATATAGACGCCCTCAAACTTTTATATATATCGTTGATATTTGTCTTAAAAACCAGACAAATGACTGTAATAAAAAAGCATTAAGCACCTTGGTATATATATTATATAGTATTTAAACCTGAAAAATAAAATAAAGGGAATCATTTTTCAATTGTCCTCGAGGGTATCACTGTACCTATGATTTATTCACTAGCAGGAAATTTAAAAACACCGCCTGCCATAAAAGTTACGTTTCGGCAAGTTTCATTCAGATAGCTGTTAAACTGATAGTCCAGTTTGGTACATTTTTTATGTCCCCAACCAAATACACCATCATTTTAGAAAATTATTTTCATAATTTTTTTTTTCATGAACATTTTTAAAGGCGACACTCGCCTCTAAATTCAAAAAAAATTTTTTTTTTTTTTTTTAACATTTGCATTTTATTTATTGGATCTTCTCTGAATTGAGACTAACAATAAGTATATAGAATCTTAAATTAAAAAGCTATCTGACAGTCAAGGTGACTGGCGCGAAAATTTAGGGGCTCTAATAACTATTGCTGAGCTGGAAGGTCATTGCGTTGCAATCGGGTCCGGATGGAAGCCCTGGCTAGGCCCCTGGCGAGCTGGTTTGGATGAGAAGTTAGCTTGGTGTGGTAGGACGCTTTTTGTTTTGATATTTCATCTTTTACGGGTAGAATGCCAAGATCTCTGTGGATGTTGTCGTTCCGAACATACCAAGGTGCCCCAGTGATAGTTCTCAGGATTTTTGATTGTGCTCGCTGAATAATGTCGATGTTGCTGCTGCTCGCGTTTCCCCACAATTGGGAGCCGTAGGTCCAGACTGGCTTAAGCGTTGAATTGTAGAGCAGGACCTTGAAGTCCAGGCAGAGGGGGGAGCGCGCGTTTAAAAGCCAATGGAGACTGTTTGATTTTAGTTTTAGGTGAATTTTCTTAGCTTCGATATGTCTCCGCCATGTAAGTCTCCTGTCTAGGTGGATGCCAAGGTACGTTACATCGTCAGCTTGTGGAAGTGGCGTGTTATTCAGGGTTAGCGGGGGACACGTTTGTCTGTTAAGAGTAAACGTTATGTGTTTACACTTTTGCGCATTTATTTTTATACGCCAGTCTGATAACCACCTCTCCACTACAACGAGATGATCAGCTAGTAGTGCTGTTGCCTGAGTTGGGCATTTGGACCGACTTATGATCGCGGTATCGTCTGCGAATGTAGAAGTAGTTAGCCGCTCGTTCGTGGGAATATCTGCGGTGTAGAGGAGAAATAGAGTTGGGCCAAGGGCGCTACCTTGGGGAACTCCAGCCTCTATAGCGTAGTCATCGGATGTTGTCGTGTTGCATCTCACGGCGAAGGCTCTTTTGTAAAGGTACGATTCCAGTATCCTGTGAGTGTTTCCTGGCAGGATCGTTCTGATTTTATGGATAAGGCCATCAAGCCAGACTCGGTCGAAAGCCTGTGCAACGTCAAGGAATACCGCACTGCAGTATTCCCGAAGCTCGAATGCAGTCCTTATTTCTGTTGTTAATCTGTTGACTTGCTCTATTGTTCCATGGCTTTCTCGAAAGCCAAATTGATGTGCTGGAATAACGTTGTGCTCTTTCAGATATGGAATGATGCGCGTCAGAAGGCATTTTTCGAGCAGTTTTGACAGACACGAGAGTAAACTTATCGGTCTATACGAAGCTGGTATAGTGTGATCTTTCCCTGGCTTTGGGATCATTATGATTACCGATTTTTTCCATTTTTTTGGGAAATAGCCAAGTCGTGTAATCCCGTTGAAGAGTTTACAAATAACCTCAACTGCACAGTTTGGAAGTTCGATTAACATTTTGGGAGTTATTTGATCACCGCCTGGGGCCTTTTTTGGTTTCAATTGCTCGCTGATTACTTTTGCAATTTCATTTGGTTGAAACAGAATTGGCTCCGTCTCAGATTCAATTCGAATTGACGGCGACGGTAGTGCGAATGAATTAGTTGCAGGGTTTGGCTGAAAAACATTTCGAAGGTGTAAAGCAAATGTACAAGCTCTGTCGCTTCTTGCCCAGCTGCCTGAAGAGTCTCTTATGGGGATTACTGTTTCGGCCGGCGCACTTAGTTTTGGGTGGGCCCTCCACAAGGAATGCTTAGTGCTGGTGGGTGAAAGATTCTCAATGTACTGGCGTTGTGCTTTTTCTTCTTCTTGCCGTAGAGCCCTGGTAAGTCTGCGACCAGCTTCTTTAAGACTTTGTTTTGAGGATGGCGATCTGCTGGTTTGCCAAGTACGTCTCAAACGTCTTTTCTCCAGAATCTGTAGGCCAGTATGTAGGGCTGCCTGGTGAAACGTAGTCCAGTTTGTTGCATGTTTTAATGAGTGCATTATATAGTTGTCTTCCTTTGGGGATCACAAGGCGGGATCCCCAGTGCGTGTGCTTGGCGTTGTAATCTCCTGCTGCTATGGATCGCTCTCCAAACGAATTGTAGAAGTCCATGAATTGGTCTTCGGAGACTGTAAAGCGGGGTGGGCAGTAGACAGCGGCAATGGCAAGGTTGCAGTTGCCCAACTGTAATTTTATCGATGTAGCTTGCAGATGATTTTTAGCAAACCGTTGGTGAAAGTGGTGTTTGACGCGGTCTCTTATTAAGATTCCAGTGCCGCCATGCGCTTTACCATCTGGATGATCTGTGTCATAGAACGTGTATCCCCGTATTTGAAAGTTATATTTGCTGGTGAGATGCGTTTCTGCCAGCATTGAGTTATTTCAGGTTTATGCCGTGAAACACCGTTGGCGTTCCACAAAATTATTCGAAGGCTAGGCATGGTTTATTTGGAGTGCTGAGTTGCAAGCATTTGTAGTAAGATATTTTGGTTTTGCATAAGGGTTTGCATGGTGGTTTTCATGAAGGACATAAATTCCATCATATTTTGTTGCAAAGTAATCATCATAGATTCCATGTTACTTTGTGGCTGTCCCATGGCCTGCTGGATGTTATCAATTTTCGGCTCTATGTGAGCTGTGCCTGATCTTAGAGCACTGGCGTAAGAAATTCCGTTGGTTGTAATTGAAGGGCCAAATGATGATCTGGCTGCTTTTGCGAAGAAAACTTCCGGTGTCGTTTGTGATCTCATGTAAGTGTTTTGTGTGTTCAGGGAGCGTGCCGTTGTTGCTCGTTGCATCCGACTTTTCATCGCCTTGTAGACTGGACAGCCTCTGTAGTTAGCTGTGTGGTTTCCTTGGCAGTTTACACACTTTTTAGTGAGAGAGTCTTCCTTGTTGGCAGGGCAGGGTTCGGAGCCGTGGCAGTTTCCACAAGCTACACATACTGACCTGAGGGTGCAGTAAGCCCTGGTATGACCGTATTCCTGGCAGTTTGTGCATTGCACTGGTCCGGTCCGTTTGTGCGGCTCTTCCACTGTGATCCTACGGTGCAGAAGGTACTGCAACTTGTAGATCGGGTGCACTGCGTTTTTTTCAAAGTTCTGCTGTCTGGCTCCAGCTCGACCTTGAAGAGTGGTTGCGGCTTCTTGTTTTTGTTCATAATGTTTATAACATTTTTTGCGCAAAAACCGTTTTCTTTTAAGGCCTCTGTAATTTCGCAGGGGGTCACATCGGGTTCTATTCCCTTAAGCACAACTTGCAAACCTTTGCAACTTATCAGCTGGTACGTGTAGTAATTCTTTTTGGCATCGTTTAAGTACTTCGACACTGCTCGGAAATCGTCTTCGGTTTTGGTTTGGAGTTTAGTTTCGCTTATATTTACTTTCATAAGCGGAATAACATGAAATTTATCTTTTCCGACAAGCTCAACTATTTTGTTGACTAGGGCATTCGAGATCTTCTCCCGAATAAAAATAGGTGGGGGCTTTAGTTTCCTTGGGGCTAATTGTTCAGACTCTGTTTCAGGCTCCGCCAGAATGGAAAATCTGTTTTCATCTAATGGCCCGAGATTTACAGGGCCTTTGTTGGAACGATTTATTTTGGGCTTATTGCCGTCCGAGTTTTTTGGGGGTGTTAGCTTGCGCTTGGAGATATTAATGTAGCGATCCATGCCTGTCTGAATGGCCGAACCCGCTTGCAGAATTGTCACTTCTTCTACCGTAGCTTTGTTTTTGCCGTTTGCACCGATTTTTGCACTTGGTTGTGTTGTTGCTTTACCCGCAGCCCAAGAAGAGGGTGGAGTCGTTATTGCATTGTTGGCGACAGAGACCGTTGTAGTAGTCGTAGTAGTTTCTGTTGTTGTTGCGCTAGGCGGCAGAAGCTCTGTTGGAGTCTTGCATTGCTCACTCCATGGCCTTCGAGCGGTGAAGAGCAGGGCGGGAGAGCAAGAGTTAGCTCTCTGGTTTTCGGCGGTCAGTAAACTTGCACCTTCAAGCACTTTCGGTTCTAGAGTATTACTCGTCACCGTAAAATAGGCGTTGTTACGGGCCAAAGAGAGACGACGTTTGTCTTGTTCTCTCTGAATTTTTTCACGGGCTTCGTCTTGTTGTTTTTGTCGTTGAGTGCGCTGATCCACGTTCTTACTCATTTGTTTATAGTTAGTGCGTAAAGATTAATTATTTATTTAATTAAAACTTTAGTTTACGATATGCGATTTGCATCGCGAAACGCAAAACCTCGCGCTTATTTTTTTTTCGAACGTTTTCGACTGATTGGCTAATTGTTTTTCCGGAGCGTTAATAAAACACGTCTGCACGCAGCCGAATTAATTTTGAATTAATTTGAATTGAAAATTCAAAGTCGATAATTTTAAAATCGAGAAATTACATCTTAAAGGAATATTTTGATAAATAGAAAAGCAGAAAAATAAATCTTTTTTCACTTTTATTTTTTTAATTTTTTGATTTTCCTATATGATATTGATGTCTGATTTTAATTTAATTAAAACCGTAATTCCGTGGAATTTAAACATTACCAAATCCAAAAAAAAAATTAAAAAACAACAAAGTTATTCATTAAAAAGTTTTATTTCCGCTTGTTTCTATAGGAGTTATATGATATAGTCGCCCGATACGGCTTTTTCCGAATTATACTACCTGCAACAGAAAGTCAATTTTTGGAAAAGTTTTAAGCAGATAACTTTAAAACTGAGGGTCTAGTTTGCGTAGAAACAGGGACAGATGGACATGGCTAGATCGACTCTCCTTATCTGCTTATAAAGAATATATATAATTTATAGGGTCGGAAATGTACGGACCTCAAACCGACGCAAAGCTGAGAGCCCAAAAACCAACATACCGCGCAGGACCTTGGACCCTCACACGACAAGGACAAAAAGGTTAAACGGTTGAAAGTCTTATCAACTTATATCAATAACAAATATGAACTTTTCGGAGTGTAAGAACTTTTGCGAAATCCTGGAACAAACTTTAAGCTCGATAGGTTCCATTTTTTTCATTAATTAATTAATTAATTAATTTATTATACCCTTGCAGAGGGTATTATAATTTTTTGGTTTTCAGATTTTTTTCAATGCTTAATGTTGGCTAGGGATTGCCCTTCATTTTTTGTTAATTTTTGCTTATAAATATTTTTGAACTAAATTGTTTTACTCCTATGGTTATATGCTTCGATGATTTTTTTGTCACTTTTTGAGTTGTATTCCCAGAGCAGTGAATTTATTGTTACGACCACTATTTTGTAATTTTAGATTGAGGGGACTATTTCATTATTTATTTTCCACCTTAGTTTTTTGATCAACGCAACCTTTATTATTTTTTGCCGATATTATCGAGTTAAAGGGGGGTATTGTTAATTCGGATAAAAAAAGGCCTCTTTTCATGAATTTTGTCACACGATACGGTTAATGTCAGATGAATTATTTTTTTTTTTTTTTTTTATCAAAGTACAACCTTTAAAATATGTTCTCACAAATTTTCATCAAAAAAAAAAAAGGTTTTGCGGTGAACAGCATAACTCGTTACTGGATCATCAGTTAAGATATGTCCTAAAGATGTACTAAAGGTAACTACGTTGAGTTTTTTTTTTATTCAATTTTTGGATTTTTGGTAACACTTTGAAGTCAAAAACGTGATTTTAGCCTAAAAATTCGATATATTAGCAATTTTTCGATTTAAAGTTTTCGACACCCGAAAATCGAATACAAAACGAGCTAACTCACCTACGTTTAACTACGTATAACTTCGGAAGTTTTACTTGGAACCATCTAAAATTTTAACGCAATATTCTTCAAATGTTGTGCATTCAGCAAAAAAAATAAACAAACTGGAAAACCAACAATTTAAATACCATACCCCCTTAAGGGTATTGTTGCATTTATTAATTTCCACCTTATTTTTTTTCAACACAAGCTTTCGGTTGAATCGGGGTTTTGGCCGCGCTAAATTCCCTTTTTACCTTAAAACTTTTTTAGCATTTATTTTTTTCGAATTATTTAATCGCACGACCCCACGTTGGGCGCCAATTGACATTCTCACTAGTAAATTTGATCAAAAAAATTTATTTTTAATTTTTGTAATCACTTATTCACTATTTCTATTTTCAATAGGTCGATTTCACTCGATTTATTCAACTGCTCGATTCGGATCTCAATAACGGACTGCCCTGCCCCGAGTTCAATGATCAATAATCAAACCTCGGCTTAAGAGACTTATCCTAAAAATTGATAAAGAGAATGACTCAAGAGAATCGGAAAATAGGATGATGCAATTTGCAAATTAAATTTGAAATCGACCGGAAATTGGTGTTTACATTAGCAGACTTTAGGGGTCGCTTTGTTGCTTACGTTAGCGGACTCAGGGCTCGATTTAGGACTCCGATGTTTACAATATTGGCTTGGATGTTTACAGCATCCCTTTGATGCGGACTGCGTGAAACTGATCTGGGTTTGAATAATTTGGAGGCGTAGTTGATAGAAACTGCTGATCACGGAATTATTTCGGGTCTGTCAGAGTTATTTGGAAATTAGCTCTCTGCTCAAAGTTGTTTATAAATTGGGAAAGAGCCCCAAAATAATGTGTCATATAACTTGCACGTTTCCAGCTATTTGGATGAAGAACTCCTCACTGGCATTAAAAAACAAAAGGCATCTGAGACGTTATTTGATCTCACTTACCAACAGAGCTAAAAAGATCTTCATATGAACGTTAGTATAGTTGAATGATACTTTTAGAGTGATTTCAATGTGGTTATGTTCTGGATTAATGCTACTGCGGTAAGCAACAATACCCTTATGGTAATTATCCAGAACTCCGTAACGTATCATCCGGCAACAATGCAAAGACAATAACATATTATTTTTGGTCCACTTTTTTTTACAAAGGCCAAAAGAACAGCGAATATTATCCCTCATACCCATCGATCTGAAGAGGAGAGTAAGACAAAGATGATTGCTCATCCCAATAAACCATTTCAGAGAACATATATACAATTGCAAACAAAGCAATACGTTTCACAAGCTACAATGTACGAGGGTGGTCCGATTACTACTTAGCCTCCAAAAGAAAAACGAAAATTTTGGAAAAGTGGCGATTTATTTCTCTACATAATCTCCTTTTGGCTCGATACACTTGACCCAGCGATGCTCCAACTTCTTTAACCCCTCTGAAAAATACGTTTTCTCCAGGTCTGCAAAATAGGATTCTGTGGCGGCGACGACCTCCTCATTCGACGCAAATTTCTGTCCAGCGAGTGACTTCTTCAAGTTTGGAAACAAAAAGAAGTTACACGGAGCCAAAACTGGAGAATATGGTGGATTGGGTAGCAGTTCGTAGCCCAATTCGACCAATTTTGCCTTGGCGAGGGCGGAAGTGTGTGCCTGTGCGTTGTCATGATGGAAGATCACTTTTTCTTCGCCAAATGGGGCCGTATTTTCTGCAATTCGGCGGTGAATCGGCCCAATAATTCGGAGTAGTATAGCCCTGTGACCGTTTTGCCCTTCTCCAGATTGTCGCTGTAGATCACACCTTGTGAATCCCAAAAAACGGTGGCCATCACCTTTCCGGCCGATGGGACAGTCTTCGCCTTCTTCGAAGCAGGTTCGCCGGGTGACTGTTCCTTGGTCTCTGGTGTGTACCAGTGGATCCATGTTTCGTCGACGGTCACGAAACGATGCAGAAACTCCTTCAGATTGCGCTTAAACAGCGTCAAACACTGCTCTGAAGTGGTCTCACGGTTGGGTTTGTTGTCCGGAGTGAGCAAACGCGGCCCCCATCGCGCCGACAGCTTTCTCATGCCCAAAATTTCATACGAGATCGTGGATTTTTGTCATGTTATACTCCGTGGTGGCGGTAAGGCTAGTACTTATCGTACTGCCCTCGTATAGTGGCCAAATAAGAGAGCCACTACAGTACCACTACAACCTCCGAAAAGACAAGTAGTATTACAACAGCACCGATCCCGCGTTTGCAAAAAACCCAAAAAGCTTATCAACAAAATGTTGACAAACAAATATCAACAACAAAAGGTATCAAAAAAAGGCAACAACAAAAACACACCAACTCTTACAACTCGGGCGCAAGCCCTTTACGACCAACCATGCACGAGCCACCAGATTTCCCCTTTCATCATTAATAAAACCGTGGACTTTGTCTGCGAAGGAAGAGTCTATTCAGTGAAAAAAGCAGAGATGGCGCACTTTTGATAAAAACCAAAAACAACATATAAGCCACAAAACTTCTGAAACTTACTAACATCGCAGATATCGAAATAGCAGCAAACGAACACAAAACACTACATTTTTCAAGGGGCGTTATCTAATAACTACATTTGAAACACTTCAACTCCCTAAAAAACTGCGAGTTGACTACGAAACCGTTCGAGTTCTCAACTACATTCCCCGCCCACTGCACTGTAGAAAGTGCTACGGACACATTGCACCCATATGCAAGAACACAGATAAATGTGTAAACTGTTCGGAAGATAAACACGCCAACGAAGGAGAACTCTGCGAAAACGTTAAAAAATGGCTAAACTGCGAAATCAATTCTGAACTTGACTGAACACAGCCCTCTAAACTGCTAATGCCCCACATTCAGTAAACAACTGCCATAAAGATCACCGAAAAAGTAGACAGTAAAACAGGTGCAGGTATATACTTTGAGCGACACGGATCCAAAACCAGAAATTCATACGCAAACACACTCACAAACACCACAACACAGGGGAAAACAAGAACTCAATCTCCAAACACTCATACATCAACAAAGAAACCATCCTCAAATGTAAAACTACATTCACATCATGTGGTCACAACCAGTCAAACATACCTACAACCTCTTCTGCATCAATCAAAACAACACTGCCATCGAAAGAAATTCTCCAAAACTACAACCAACACGATCAAGACGTCACCGAAGCCATGGAAACTGACCACGCCAACCCCACCAGAATAACATGAGCACAAGCATCACAACTCACAAAGGACCTTAAACTTAAAATCTTCCTAAAAGATAAGTCAAACCCACTCTGTACTATCTTCAAACCAGCCAAATCATCTAACAACAGTCATTGCAAAAATGGAGTATGGCTTGTTTCTATACGGACACGCTCCCAAAAGCGTGCTAAGCAAACTAAAAACACATTTTAACACTGCAGTTCGGCTAGCCCTTGGCGCCTACCGAACCACGCGCATAAATAACTTGCTATATGAATCCAATATCCTCCCACTAGAACAAAAACGAGACTTCCAAACAACCAAACACTCACAAAAAACCTTATACTGCCCAAAAATACACCAATACGAATCTCGTCGATTTGGAACAAAGGCAAGGCAGTGCCTCCAGTTTTATGGATACCGCCTCCTTCCGGTTCCGGCTGGATGGCCACACCATATTGGCACCGCTGATGACAAGCGCCAAGAGACGTGAGGTGCAGCTGGCCCGCTAGATGGCTTTGAAGCTGGAGGAGCGCTATCGCCTGGACAGACACTCGGCGGGAATCGACATGACCAGTCGAAAGAGCCTCTCCCAACTGCAGCAGGCGGAGACCTTCATCTACGACAGCACACAAAGGCAGGCACGTCCCCAAACCATGGTCTTGGATGTATAGCTCCCGACCATTCAGGTGCATCCTCCCACGCCCCACCCGCCGGAGAGCCTGGGGAGAACTCGTCGCCCAGGCGTCATAGTCGCATTACCGATCGCATCCTGCATTTCGAGCAGTCGAGACTGGAAAGATTATTGCCCAAAGATAAGGACAAGGGGATCCTGGGCTCCAGTACAAGTCCTTCGACCGATGCATCCAAGAAGCAGCCCTTACAGTTAAAGGAAAGGGAGCTAAGGTCTCCGCAGCCAGAGTCAGCTGGCTTTCAGCGTTCAAGAACCTTTACGCTGGAGATGGATACTCTGCACCACACCCATCTAAAAGATGTGGTGGAGTCGCAACCTTTGTAAAAAGTAATCTCAAACATAAAGCTTTGCAGCATATATCAGAGGAGTCTATTCAATGCACTCCGATCGCAATTAGCACAGGAAATAAAGAGAGAGGTTATTATAATACTGGTGTTTATACCATTTTTGAAGACCTGTGGCAGTAAATATACTAGAATTAAATAAAAATACCAGATCTAATACAAGTTTAAATAGTGCATTAGTTTTACAACACCGGTTTTTTTATGTGTGCCCGTTTAAGAAAAATACTAGATAGTACTGATAATACTGCAACAGCTGTTTTCCATTAAATGACAACGCCGCCTTTGTTTGTTTACAATTTTCAAATTGGCGTGGCGCAGTAAATTAAGTTAAAATTTCAGTAAGAATTAATAGTTTTTACATTTCTTTTCAGGTATCGATAGAAGCAAGATGAAGGCCAGTGTCACATCAGGATCGGTGGATTAAAAGCAGATAATATTTTAATATTATGGAATTATGGTTTTAATTTAATTAAAATCGGACAACAATATTATATAGCTGCCATAGAAACGATGGAAAAATGCAGCCTAAAATCGACATAGCTTCAATGTTTTTAGTAAAATAGGCATAGAAATCGAAATATAGTAGATTTGTAACAACTGCAAGGGTATATAAGCTTCGGCTTGCCGAAGTTTGCTTCCTTTCTTGTTTTTTCAGGTATCGCTCATATCAAGCTTGAAGGCCATTGGCAGGTAAGTGCCATTTATTACAGTTTGTAGCTTTTGGCTAACATAATTTTAGGTGATGAATTTTTTGGTACACGCCGTCCTTTTTTGTTTGCAGATAATTCATCTTAGTAGTATTCGGTGTCGAATTGTTGACGCCCTACCGCCGTGGTAAGAAGGGTTTTCTATTTGGATTACTTGACTGTTTGTTTCCCACAGGGCAGCCACAAAGGTACTCAGGAGAGGATGTCCTGAATTCACCTGCTGCCGGGAGTAGTCATCTAGGGTGACCTGGAATTGTAATACAAAAGGATTAGGTAGAGAAGGTATGATTTTTTTTTGACTTCTCTCATCAGTGTCATTTGCCTCATCTAGTTCTTTTTGTATTTGCAGTTTAAGCTTGTCAAGGCTAACTTTCCGGATCTGCTATTGCATTGGGGGTGGAGTTTCATGCGGCTCAAGCGGAGTCATAATGATGCGCTGACTATGTTATATTCAGGCTCAAAACGGATTTTCTGCGCCATTTCATAGCGTGATATGCTTCCTTTCCTGAGTCTCTGTGTCATCATATTGACCCATGATATAGGTGACTGTTCCTGTGGTATTCCAAGTGCTATAGCTCGTTCTTGTTTCAGAGGATCACTTTCCTCAAGCTGGTCCTTTGCCTACTGTTTACGAAGTAGCTTATGCTGCTCCTCTTGGTTTTGCTGCTGTTGTTGATAATATATCAAAATATCAATATATCGATATTTTTTCCTAAAAATGATATATTTATATCGTGATTTTTTATTTGCCCAAATATCGGAATTCCGATATATTTTTTTGATATTTTTGACTTTGGTCACTCTGAATTCCAAAGCGACATCGAGTGAAAGAATTCAGGCGCGAAATAAAAAATTGAGTCTAAAATCAAACTATAAGGATATAAAAAACGGAGTCCGCCCTCAAATGTGTTGTGTGCGACTGGTCATAAAATATATATAATAAAATACTATTGTTATTAAAAAGAAACTGATTGTCTTTCTTTGTGGGCGGTCAATTTTTTCATTTAACACAAAAAGTATCAAATATATTATATATATATATATAAAAAAAATATCGATACGATATTTTTAAAATTTTCGACAACCCTACTGTTGTATAAGCGTTGGAAATGGTTGCTATGGTTGGATAGCCTGATATAGGAGTTTTTGACCTACGTTAGAGGTAGGAAGTGTTTTCCTATCATATCCTTGTACCTTGACGAAGTTGGCTCCTCTGGAATAAAGAGCTATGCTATATATAAGTTGCTTAACTTCTATATTTAGGAGGTTTCACTAGGGAGGTAGCAAGTCTGTCACTGGCTTCGTCAAGCACTTCTTTGGCGGTTTTGACGTTGTGAAGGTCACGGATATACGGTTTTTGACATATCTACCAGATTTGACAGCCTTACAGACTATCTTGTTTTGAGTGACTTCAACTTTGTTGAATTGGGTATTAGAAACCAAGCACACCAAAAAGGGAGGGCATAATGCCATATAGGCGCTATTAGTTGTTTATAAAGCACTACTTTGCTACTTGGAGAAAGTTGACTCTGTTTTCCGATAATCCAGTTGAGTTGCTTAGCTGAAGTACGCAGTCTGCTTACAAGTTGCTTACTGTGGTGGTGGAGTAAAAGTTTCCGGTCCAAAGAAAGTGTCGCTACTATGCTTTTTTAAATCCAGGACATCCTTTATAGCTGGTAATGTGGTTTAGGCCACAGTTCGCACATTTAGGGTTGGATATTCTGGTCTGCGTGCATTCCGTGGAGGGGTAGCCTTGGCAGCGATGGCACATTTCAGGCACATTACAGTCGTCTAAGCTGCCGTTCTACTCTTACACGCTGGTTGCCTATTGTTGGAATATCTAGGATTTTGTCGTTAGTATGATCCGTGGTAAGAGCTAGCGCTACTTCAAATATGTCCAATGGTTTTCTCCTTCGTCGGTGTTTGATGTTGCTTATGTACATAACCTTGTTCATTTAACTGGCTCTGAATATAGTCACAGGGGGTCCTCTGTCTGGACCAGGTTAGCGTTTGTACTTATGGTTGGGGTACTCAGATCTTTTTCGTCCCATTGTGGATTCATCATCTCCACTGCATGTCGGTAAGAGCATTTATATTGAAGTGTGAAACCCCGTTTATTGCTGACAGCATTAACAGGTTTAGGATTAGTATTCATGTTGCAATCAGCGTAGATTTTTATTCCCTTATTATTTGCTATTGCTTTATTAGTAATTTTATTGTCGTTGTCAATTAGTTGGATATTTAATGCAATAGGAGGTACAGAGTTATAGTCAGTTGAATAATCAGTGACACTTGAAATGCAATCCCCAACAGGCATGCTCTTATGCCCTCTTTCCACAGAGCTCCATCCACCATCCGTTAAACGGATGATCCATAAGGTTTAGCCGTTCCGAAAATTCCCAGTTAGTTCCCCATCCAATTTTGACAGACTTTTTTATGCGATAGTTAGGCGATGTTTTTTTGGTGCAACTCTGAGTTCTTCTTCTTGACAGTGGAAATTGGAACATTCACTACGAAAATTTAAAAAAATAATGGCGGGTATCTTTTGAATAGGGAAGGCGCCAATTCAAAAAATACTGTTTATACTTGTAATAATTAATTAATTACTGCTCCATCCGTGTGGCAGCATTAGGTGTTGCTCTTTCCTAGGCGCATACCGTACTTACAACATGGAGCCGAACATTTAAAATAAAAAAATATGAAATTATAATAAAATAAACATTTATTTTTAATGAACTTGATTTGTTACCATTTAGACAATATTGGGCAATAGCTGTTCATATTTTGTCTGCAGGCTGTCAAAAATCTGCAGACGTATTAGTTCGATTTGGTTGTTCGCGTAGATCACTTGCAGTCTCTTACCAAATATCATTTATAACGCTGTTGTGCTCATTTTAAATGTTGTGCATAATGCAACGGGCTAAATGATGAGCCACAGCTGTTCAGATCAGCTGTTATCGGATGGTGATGTGGCATTGGTTAGGGTGCACGCTTATTGTGTGAATTTGGCAGCAAAAGTCACCTACTTCCGCCTGAGAAATGCTTCGTAACTGGCGCGAAAGCCAAGTGGTCAGTATTTTTCGCCAAAATGCTAGGTTTTGGCGCGAGAAAGCTAGGTTTTGGCGCGAAAAGATTTGGTTATGGCGCCAAAAAGAACAAGAAATTTAGGTTAGGCGCGCAAGACACCCTTGTCGCAACGAGAAAAAGACCACTTCTTGCACTTAGTTCTACTTTTGGCGGGAGAAAAAGTATCCCTCTTTTTATTTCCGTTTCTTCTTTTAATTTGGCCCGTAAGTTCTTTAGTGTGCATAGATGTTGTTAAAGCAAGCACAAATAAGACTGAGCACACAAGTGTGTGCCCAGCAGTTTTTATTTGATCAACAAATTGTGTTTGTATTTTACAAATACAAATAAAGGCCATATAGGCCTTTACAGGTTTTTACAATAATGGTGCTTATACCATTTTTGAAGCCCTGTGGCAGTAAATATACTAGAACTAAATAAAAATACTATATATAAAACCAGTTTAACTAGTGAATTAGTTTTACAACTATATTAGGTAGTACTGATAATACTGCAACAGCTGTTTTCCATTAAATGGCAACGCCGCGTTGGTTTGTTTAAGCCTAGTACTCAGATCGACAAACGAGTACGCTAGCGTAAAAACTTTAATCTTTCCAGTGTGACTGTATTTTCGTGAGTTCATCAGAATTAAGCGTGCTACGGTCGTACTGTCAATCAGCTAGGTTTGTTGACAATCAGTGAAAATTCAAATATCCTATTTGCGGGAAAGATCCTTTAAAAGATATTGTCATTTACCTTGGCAAGACAAGTCTGCCGCTGTACTAAGAAATTAAAAAACAATGCAATTTAAATTTAACAGTTGTTTATTTTAATTTACTGATAATTATTTGCTAATTTAAAGTTCATAGCTACACTTTTATTGTGTTTTTTCGTACATTTTTGACCTAAGAAACACTTTGCTCTTACAAGAGTCAGTCTCGATCATGCTTTCGTGGAGTGCAGACGCGTTTCTCTATCGCTGCGAATTTCATTGTAAAGAGTCTATGGACAAGTCCACCTTCGTGGCAAAATTCATTACTTTTGTGAATCCGACTTCTAAAGTCGCGGTGTCAGTGCCCCTACGCTCAGTTAGTTGTGCTTCTCGTGAGAACAAGTGGAACAGAAAGCCAAAGCAAGTGCAAAACTCCGCTAGTTTGTCCAAATACGAATTCGAATTTTATTTTGATCTTAACAACATTCTCCAAATAAAAGAAACAAATAAATTTGAATTTCACACCTCTCTTGGAGGGTTTGAGTTGGGTTCCGCCCAACTGCGGGGCCTACGCCTTGCCCACAAGACTACGATCATACTTTTCGAAATCCAGACGAAGGGCCTGAATATTCAAGAAGTCGGTAAAGCAGTACAAAGCAGTGCATAATACCTATAATGTCTGGTCTTTCGGACTCCGAAGATGACTTAAACATTAGTAAGACTGTGGCGCGAAATCAACAAAAAATGAAAGAGGTACTAAAGCAAGCTAGACTTCCATATACTTCCCCCTCGTACAACATTACACCATCGTCAGACAATGAGCCGGAACTAGCAGCCATAAATGGCGACGATTAGGACACCAAGATCGGCTAACAACAAACGGTCTCTTGACTCAAGATCATCGAATTCAGCATCACCAATCACCAAAATTCTGAGAAATTCCAATTCCCCAAAAACGAATGTTTCGGCCAACCGATTCTCAGAACTGTCGGACATGGACACAGACATTGGACACGTCCAAGTTCCTCATACGGTCAGCCCCAATGATTCTGAAAGACAGGTGAGCAGCAACATCAGCAACGGCAACAGCTCTACCAACAACACTAGCAACAACAACGTTGTCCACACCAAAGTTGGCAACAATACCGGAAACAACAACAAGATTCTCAGTCGTCCATCTGGCAGCCAGGAACGAATTCCCTCTCACAAACCACCCCTAATTGTGGTTAATCATTGTGAGAACCAGAACGGACTTATTAGATCCACAGACAAGATCGTTGACCCGTCCAAATACTCCCTCAAATGCCATCCCAACAACTCTGTTTCCATTATAGCTGCAGATTCAGATGCATACAGAGCTATAACAAAATCCCTTACCCTTAAAAAAGTGCCATACCATTTCTGGCAGTTGAAAGAAGATATATCCTTTCGTGTAGTTATCCGTGGTGTTTATCATTCCGTCCCGGATGAAAATATTAAGGAAAGTATTATCTCGGCTGGACACACGGTTCGATTTGTCAATAGAGCTAGAAGCCGCTTTGACAAAACCAAGTTCGTCAACCTGGTTTTTGTTGAACTAGAAGCGGCGGCAAATAACAAAGACATCCATGAGATGAAGACACTTTGTCGGCAAAGGGTTCAAGTTGAACTCCCCTACAAAAAGGATGATGTCGTTCAATGTCACCGGTGCCAAGCATTTGGACACACAAAAAATCATTGATTTTGGACACACCAAAAACTCTTCAGCTGCGTCAGATGTGGCCTGCAACACGGTGTGGAGGCCTGCTTAAAAGATATTCACCCTGTCAATTGCGTTAACTGTGGCGGAAACCATACAGCTAGCTATAAAGGCAGTGTCGTATATCAGCAGATTGCTAATCGACGGAAAAATGTCACATCCCATCGCAGAACTGTTCCCAACAGCTAACTCCTAAAAATTGTAAATGCAAACGCTGTCCGTGGTCAAGTTAGCAGTCCCCAGCTCCAACAAGTTCCTATGACTCTTCCACAGAGTCAACAGATTTCCCCACTGAGCAGCAAAAACAGGATGCAGAGTCAGCATCAAACAGCACCGCCTCGACAGCATCAGCAGCCATCACAGCAACAACTGGCTCCTCAACAACAACAACAACCAGATCACCAGCAGCTGTCTATCCGTCAACAACACCGACGCAACCCGCAGCAATTGATCAACGACCAGCAATGGCAGCGTCAAGAGCAACTGTTCCTACAATCCAACGAAAGAATGTCGGACCTTGTTGCTCAGATCGACAAGTTATTACAAACAAAAAAACTAAGGAACAGCTCAATCATTAGCTGGATCTCTCCCAGTTAATGTAACACAACCATGAGTGGTGTGTGGATCCCCGACGGACTTGAGCTGGAGCTCTTTGTGCATAGTCATAATATTGATATTATACTGGTTAGTGAAACACACTTTTGCTCAAGGTCATACTACAAATTGCACGGGTACACTATTTATCAAGCAACTCATCCTGCCGATAGAAAACGCGGTGGCTCTGCAATTATAATAAAATCCTGTCTACAATGTTACCAGTTCTATAGTCTACATAGTCAAAATGTTCAATGTGTCTCAGTCAAAGTCAAAACCGACCTTGGCGAGACAGCTATTGCGTCTATATATTGTCCACCAAACTTTCAATGTTCTGCTGACGACTTTGAAAAGCTCTTTGACGATCTGGGATAAAATTTCATAATCGCAGGGGACCGTTTGTGGGGGTCTCGAAACTCAACCACCCGCGGAAGAGCTCTCGCAGACCTTGTTCAAAGATCCAAAGTCCAACCGGCTATATTATCCATATAGCCGAAGAACATCAACAGCCATTGACTTTGCTGTTTACGCGGGATACGGTCTGATTGTCTTTCCATTACAGAAAGTCTTAAGCTTAGCTCTGATCATATCCCATTGATCATCAAGTTCAGAGTAGCTTCGCCAAAAATTTGCTCCAGGCTTCGCATCCTTCCTCGAAATGCGACCCTTCCTCGCTTTCAAGCAGCAGTCAACCGGCTTGTTAAACTCAATATGGTGTTAAACTCTTCTGAGGACATCAACGACGCTGTGGAGATGTTTGTGGAGAAGACTCAAACCCTTCCAACCCACCCCAGGCTCTTTTAAAACCTGAGGTAATGGAACTGGTAAGGTTGAAAAGATCCCTACGTCGCAGATATATGAGATCCAGTCGACAAAAGTTCATATCGTCGTGCCGAAGATGATCTTAAAAAACTTCTGTACCAAACCCAGCGCGAATATTTTGATTAAATGCTCCTCAACGCGGATGCCACCAAATCGTACGGCTTCAACCTTTGGAAATGTACACGAATTATGAAACGACAGCCTCTTCGAATGATCCTCATAAAAAGAGCTGACGACACATAGTGCAGATCTGACTCAGAGATTTCTCTAGCTTTTGCGGACGAACTAGAGAAACGCTTTCAGCCATTTGACCTCGCGAGTCCCGAGGATGTTTCAGAAACACTGACCTTTCTTAATGCTCCTTCTCCTGATGCACCACCGATCCAACGAGTTAGCCCAGAAGAAGTCTGCCTTCATATTCGTAAGTTACATCCCAGTAAGGCGCCTGGATTCGATGGCATTGATAGTAGAATTGCCAAGGCTTTGCCAAAAAAGGGAATCCTGTTCCTTGTCCTCCTCTATAATTCATTGCTACGTATCCACCACTTTCCATCCCAATGAAAGTGTGCTGTGATAACGATGATACCAAAGCCAGGAAAACCGGAGAACCTTTCTCAAAAATATTCGAGAGGATATTTCTAAGTAGAATTATGGGCGTAAGAAGCGTGCAGGACGCCATTCCCCACCACCAGTTTGGTTTTAGGCATCATCATGGGACACCAGAACAAGCACATAGAGGTGTTCAACACATTTTAAATGCTTTAGAAAATAAGCAATACAGCTCCGCTATTTTCCTCGACGTCAAGGAAGCGTTTGACCGCGCTTGGCATGCTGGATTACTCCATAAGTTGAAGTCCCTGCTCCCGACCGGCCAATTCCTCTTATTAAAATCATACTTGCTTGATCAATGTTTTATGGTCGAGGTAAGAGGGGAAAGGTCAAACATTATAACTGCTCGAGCTGGCGTTCCACAGGGAAGCGTCCTGGGTCCCATTATGTACACTCTGTACACTTCGGATCTGCCATGTGCTACACAACCGGTCACACTTCTGGCCACCAATTTTACTCTAAAGCCTAGTATCCAGATCGACAAACGAGTATGCTAGCGTAAAAACTTTAATCTTTCCAGTGTGACCAAAATTTCGAGAGTTCATCGGATTTAAGCGTGCTACGGTCGTACTGACAATCAGCTGGGTTTGTTGACAAGCAGTTAAAATTCAAATATCGTATTTGCGGGAAAGAGACTTTAAAAGATATTATCAAATACCTTGGCAAGACAAGTCTGCCGCTGTACAAAGAAGTTAAAAAACAAAACAATTTAAATTTAACAGTTGTTTTTTTTAATTTTATGATAATTATTTGCTAATTTAAAGTTCATAGCTGCACTTTTATTGTGTTTTTTCGTACATTCTGGACCTAAAAAACATTTTGCTCTGACAAGAGGCACCCCAGATAGTATTAATGTTATTTTGTCCTCACATATAAACACCTGCAATCGACTTTTGCGAGTTTTTTGAGTTCTTCCCTCCATTTCTTATAATGTTCAGTGAGAAGCGCACCCCAAAAGATTAAATTTTTTAATCTTTTCGCTAGGGTTCACGTTTCCGCAGATTGGCAACGCTATGGAATTTTCTGGTATTTTTTTCGTCGATCAGGAGACCGACGTGAAAAAAAGGCCCGACGAAAAGTGAACGCCAGCTGTTTGCCTCTCGCTCTCTCTCATGACTGGCGTACGGTTTACGTCGAAGTGGATACTAGGCTTAAGTGAGAAGCGCCCGCCAAAAGGTTACATTTTTTAATCTTTTCGCTAGGGTTCACCCAAAGTTCATTTCCGCAGTCTGGCAACGCTATGCAATTTTCTGGTATTTTTTTGTCGATCTGAGGACCGAGGTGAAAAAAAAGTGTCGCATAAGGTGGATCGGTGGATTAAAAGCAGGTAAGTGCCATAAAGTAGAATATGCAGTTTCGTGGCTGAACTTGGTCTTGTGAGGAGGCCCTCCTACATCCGCAGTGATCAAGCTCAACAGCCGCCCCTCAGTTAAGTGGATACCGCATGCGTTTGTTTGCAGATAATTTTAATAAATATTAACAGTTTGTTTACTTTTTTCAGGTATCGCTCGAAGCAAGATGAAGGTCAGTGTAACATCATTTGGATCAATGGATTGAAAGCAGGTAAGTGCCATTTATTACAGTTTATAGCTTTTGGCTGACATTAAATTTCCATTAAAGGTTGGTATTTGTCGGTACACGCAGTAGTAGTAACTTGGTGCTGTGAGGAGGCGCTCCTTCATCCGCAGTGTTCAAGCATAATAGCCGCCCCACAGTTAGTAGTGTTCGGTGTCGAATTGTACTGCTTACCGCCGTGGGAAGAGGGTTTTCCATTTGGATTACTTCACACAAATTCATATTTACGGACGGATCAAAAACTAACTCGACTATATCTTACGCAGTTACAAAAGTTACCAATATTATTAAATATGTATGGTATACTACCCCCATACTCATCATTACTTTCTGCTGAAATAATACCATACCCCACCTACTAAACTTATGCCCATCAATCCTACCCACTAAACTGTCCATTTTCAAAAACACAAACCCAATAAACCTCCTCAAAGACCTCAACCCAGATAATTTAGAAAATATCGCAACTTTCTTAAAAACCTCAAACACGTACCACAAAATATAAAACTTAACCAAAAATTACAAATATAACAAATATTACCAAATAAATAGCAAAACTACAATTAACAATATGTAAATTTACTAATAAATAGATATCATATCATTAACATAAAATCAGAAGGCATTGTTGCCAGCGCTATAACAACTAAGTTAGTCTAGTTTTGTAAACTTCTCTATCTTTAATAATAAATAAATAAGAGAGCCACAAGATGAAATCCTAGATCACCTACCAGCAAATCAAATGCTGCCGGTCTCAGCGAAAGTGGAATCAAAATCTGCCTTCAAGTGATAGTGACATGGAATTTAAAAACTTATATTTTGCACTTTAAATTAGCAAATAATTATCATAACATTAAAAAAAACAACTGTTAAATTTTAATTGTATTGTTTTTTAACTTCTTTGTACAGCGGCAGACTTGTCTAGCCAAGGTATTTGATAATATCTTTTAAAGGCTCTTTCCCGCAAATACGATATTTGAATTTGAACTGCTTGTCAACAAACCCAGCTGATTGACAGTACGACCGTACCACGCTTAAATCCGATGAACTCTCGAAATTTTGGTCACACTGGAAAGATTAAAGTTTTTACGCTAGCATACTCGTTTGTCGATCTGGATACTAGGCTTATGGGGGAAATTTTTCAACAAGATTTATTAAGCCTTATTCATTTATCATATACTCATATTTTGTAGGTTCCTAGGTACTTATAATTATCGATAAAAATTAAAAAACATTGAAAACTAGATGTTCATGACGAATATATTCCAGCAAGGTCACACGGAATCTGAAACGAATTAATTTTTGAAATTAAATATTGTCTGTTATTTGTTTATTTTTTGAGGCATCATACATACCTTGTCGGGCTTATAAAGATGTGTATGTGGCAACAAAAAAGTGGAGCCCAAATCTCTTTCAGTCATTGTATTAGCATCCTATTTTAAATCAATAAAGAAATTGAGTCGAATTTTAAATAATGTATTTTAAGAAAATTACCTCAATTAAGGAGATTGCGTTATCCTCATCCACATCATATGCTTCATTAAAAGAAGTCATGTTATGTAATCTTTAAATTAATATTAAAAACGTTACAATGAATAATAAGTAATTTTTGTGTAAAAAAATTTGTTCTGCTAAGACAGGTATGTATGTATAGATTTAAAATCCATGAGCTTAATTGTATCTTGGTAGTTGATTTTATCTGGTGTAAAAGTTATTCGACGCATTTTTAGTCCCAGCGTTTCAATTGGTAAATTAATGAGGAGTCCCGGAAAAATAAGACCTAGAACCTTGACTTCTGTTACGAGAATATTACAGTTTTTAATATATCACTTTACTAAATTATATTTGAGCTTAAACTATATAAGCACCGGCATAGTCGTAGAAAAATTAGGACTTGAAATAAACTACCGTAAATGGGTATAGAAGAACTCAGACTTTTTAAGGAATTTTGCGGAGGTCGTTTATTTGGTTCTACAGGAGAATTTTAATTCTCCCAAATTAGAACTGATTGAGATAACTTAAACCTGAGAGCTTCCGAGTGAAACAGTGCCTCGGGTGTTATTTGTAGCGGGAGTGCAAGGAGACAGTGCGTCCAAAGGATATGGAAACATCTGGGAAAATTGCTGGCTCACCACCGCCTACTTTGTAACAGCATTGTCCACCGTGTTCTTGTAAAATCATTTGCGTTGAAAACATGCGCAGAAAACTATGGAGTTCTGTGACCTATGGAGGCTGCAGCTAGCCAAGGAGAGTCGGATTATGATACAATAACATGCGAATAATATGCTATTGTATCATGAGTCGGATAAAATCTAAGCACTTCAGAAAAATTTTCTTCGACCCCACACCGTATGGTGCCGACAACAGGCGGTAAAACACCCGCGAATCGATGGAAGAAAGCCGATAATTTTAGGCCAGAGTCAATACTGCCAACTCCATCCGTGTCCATATAATAATATACGACCAAATGCTATTAGACATGTTCATTTTTATACCCTTTCAGAGAGTATTATAATTTCAGTCAAAAGTTTGCAACGCAGTGAAGGAGAAATTTTCGACCCTATAAAGTATATACATATATTCTTGATCAGCATCGCCAGGAGAGTCGATCTAGCCATGTCCGTCTGTCCATCCGTCCGTTTCTACGCAAGCTAGTGCCTCAGTTTTAAAGCTTACAAATTTGCTAAAAGTTGTCTTTCTAGTGCAGGTTGTATATAAGTCGGAACGAGCCGGATCGGGCGAATATATCGTATAGCTCCCATAGAAACAATCGGAAAAAAAATTTTAAAAAGTCTAACTTTGTTGTTTTAAAATTTTTTTGTTCTTTTGGATTTGGTAATATTTAAATACTATGGTTTTAATCAAATTAATATCTGACATCTATATCATAAAGCTCCCATAGCAAAATCTAAAAATGAAAAAATAATAAGATGAAAAACAAATTTTATTTAGCTGTTTTCCTGTTTATCAAAATTTTCCTGTGGGATATTGTGATTGTTTACTACGGACAACAATATGATATATCTGCCATAGAAACGATGGCAAAATGCACCGCAAACTCGACATAGCTTCATTGTTTTTAGTAATATAGGCACAGGAATCAAAATGTAGTTTTGTAATAACTGCAAGGGTATATAAACTACTAATGTCAAGGGTGCTGCAGAAACCAATAATATTTTTAAGAAGAAATGCGTACAATTGCTTGTTTTAATTAAATCAATAAAAATCATCAAATTGTGTTACTAATATAAACAAAAGCCAATGTGAATAAATGAATAAAGCAAGACGATCTTCATTCTTCGTCAATCAAAAACAACGTTTACTCCTCTCAACGAGTGGAAAAGTTAAAAGTACCAATGAGTACCTGTACCATCAGGCAATGTTTTAGGTAAAGCTGACGATGTGCCCTTAAAAAAAATGAAGTTTACCCAATCTATAAGCTCCAATATCTACTTCACAGTAAAATCTCAGTTAAGGTACTCCACAAACGAAATGGACCCGTTCAATGCATGAAGTCCCTGTAATATGAACACATCAAAACCTATTGGACTCTAACCGCAGTCAGCTTTACCTGCAGAGATACACATTCAACTGAGGTATGCCCTGCCAGCTTTAGAGCTGTCTATAAAGAGTTAGAAAGTCGCCTAGGCCACGAAATATCTTAAAACCCAGTCACCCGGCAAAACTTTTTGTCATCACAGATCTTAATAATATTTGTTTGATTCGCGCAGAACTCCTAATAGATCCGATCTACCGCACATCACCTATATGACCAACCACAGCTAAGTTGTACTTCTAGGAATATTGAAGAACTGAAGAAGGCTTCGGCGAGAAAACTCGGGCGAAAATTCGAAAAAACTATACCGCGAAAATTAGGGCAGCATTACAGCGCAAAATTCAAATACAAGTTATCGCTGAGTTCTATCAATTTGTACAAGATATGGAGTTTTGCAGCAGGTGAAAGAAAAAAATTGTAAACAAGCTGTTACAAGTAAACCAGATTCTTTGAAATATATGAACTCGGGGAAAACCGCAGAGTCAAAATCCGTTGTATAAAATTTTGTGCAAAACTTATTTTTTCGACCGACTTTTCGCCGTAGTCTTCTTATTCCACAATTTTAATCTAAATTTGATGTCACTATTGTTTTACTTAAACCATTCATTAGCGCCCCTTCAGGGGTAAACACTGGCGACGAATGCAGATCAAGAGCAAGATTATGAACACACGGCCCTTAAGCGTAGTATTCAGTTCGAAAAAAATGTTTGCCAACGGAAAATCTGCAGGGAAGGGCCCTTAAGACAAGTCTGCCGGCTTAAAGCAAAGCAAAAGCGAAAAAATAAAATACTAATATTGAAAGTAATGTATTTTTTATATTGTTAAGCTGTGAAAAGTTTGCAGCAAAATTAGAACATTGCTTTAGCATTCGTTGTTATAAGTTATGCGAGGGCTTCCAGAACTTAAAACCGTTAAGAGCTTTTTCAAACCGTGATTGGAAAGTAAAAAGAAAAAGACACTTACATTGGGATTTCTAATACATTTTTATCGGTAACAACGGCAGATACCTCAAAACCCGCAGATACCAGAGAAGATCTCTTTGTACTGATGCCTCTGTATATATTTATATCTGACAACGTTGAACTTTTCGAATGATTCTTACAGTTCAGAGCAAGTCCAGGTCTACAGGGAAGTATATTAGCATCATCTTTATGCATTATATTTTGCTGTTCATTATCAATAATTGATCTATTAGCGTTATAATTCAAAAAGGCTTTCTGAAAAATGCAAAATTTGGCTCGTGGAATCATAAGAGTAAGAGATCGATCGTTTTGTTCCTTATGATCAGGGCTAAGGTCGGTACTACAATGTGAAAAGTCATATTCTTCAATTTCTCTTATTGTTTTAAAATCGTTGCTTATATTACGAGCTGAAACGACCTTGCAATTTCGTGTCGCCCTTTTTTCTTGAAGTGATAGGTGCTTGAAATTATTCACACTGTTGGGTTTCTATAAAATAAGAACAAGACAAATGAATTATTTAATTAAATTTGTTACATTTTTGCAGTTACCTTTTTTGAAGTGGACTTCACGTTTTCGGTAAATTTACTATTAGTTTCTCCGTCGTTTGATTTTATTATACTAGGATGTAAAATGGAAGCTGCAGTAAATAATGGCCTTGTTTTCAAATTACCATGCTTTTGAAGTTTTGTGTTTATTAGTAAAAACAAGAACAGAAGCAGAGTTGACAAAATTGTGCCGCTCGTAAAAAGAATGATTATTATAATCTTCAAGTTAACTTGGCACTTCGTTCCAGTGTACCAAGAATAGCACTTGCATGTAGTTATTGCCTGGTGCCCTTTGTCGACAGGCTCCTTTATACATTTGCCATTATAGTTACACCTATCGCAGCCAATAGTTTTATCTGAGCAATGGCGACCTTGATATAAAGCGTTATCAGCTATATCTATATAACCTTCCTTGCAACTGCAAGTGTAGCTGCCAATCAAGTTGAAGCAGTGAGCATTGATGGAGCAATCATTAAAATTTTCATTACCACACTCATCAAAATCTGAAAGAGAAATAAGCATTACATTTAAAATAATATTTTTAAAACTTTTTAGATATCAACCTTTGAAAGCTAATAGTTTAATTCTTCTTTGTGAAGGGTGCAATCCAGTGCTTCCAATACTAAAGTTGCTTTGTCGTAAATATTTTTTAAATACGGATGTGAGCTGATTTTCGTCGCTATTCTCTGATAACTATTTATGAAAAAAATATTTTTCATTTCTTGTTTATTTAGTTTTTTAAAAGCTCACCTGAAGTAAAAATGTAGCTGTTAACGTATCTTTTTCTAAAAAAATGTTTCGTAATTGCACATCATGAAATATGTCTCTGTAATCAGATTGCATAACCATGCGATCAGCGGCTTCTAATAAAACCCTATTAATATGATGAAATTCGGTTGTTGAATTTTTTTTCCCGTCGTTGACCTTTAATGAATGGTTTCTTGGCCAGTATACTTGAATATTCATTTCATATGTGTAAGTAGCTAAAACAAATTGGCAAGAAAGTCATTTATAGTAAAACGAGTCAATCGTAAGACATACGTTTGCAAGGGCGATCCGGAAACATGCGTCCAAAACTTGGTCGACAATCACAAAGATTCGAAGATTGTGTATTGTTAGCATATGTAACGCAAATTTCATTTTTATTTGACCTGCACGGCGGATGACAAGCATCAGCCGAAATTGATTTTTTTAAATAATTCGTATTCGCAAGAGAACCAACAGGAACGGCACCAATGGGCCTACTATTTGATTCTCTGGCAGCATTCATAACCTCATCTGGGTTGGATTCCAAGATAACTGGCAAGCTCGTTTCGTTTCTAAAAACAGAATGCTTGGAATGCCTTAGGCTAATTTGGGTTTTAGAACTATCTACATCCCTTGAGGAACTGGGACCAATTATTACACTCGTTGGCTGCTCTATATAATCGGATGTATTGAAATGCTTAGAGATTTGACTGAACTGCAAAACCCGATTTTCTGAAATAACCTGTGTCTGCATATTTATTCGTGATGATGTAAGTACTTTCTGTAACCTAATAAAAATTGGGTTTGTTGTACTAGTTTTGATTACGGATAAGTTCTTTGGACCAAAACTATTCGATTTGGTGGGTTTTAATATATTAAAATAATTAGTTGTTTTCCGTGCATGTTTAGAGGTAGAAATCAAATGATTTATTAACTTCGAATTTTTAACGTGCATTGAAATTATATCCCATTCCATTGTTTTTTTAAAAGCAGAATTATCATCATGTAACATTTCAGATGGTTCAAGCTTTTTGATATCGTCCTTTAATGCCGTTAACAAATTATTTTTGCAGTCTTTGTGTTGACATTTAATTTGTAAGGTCGAAACACGCATAATTTTATTGGAGTCAGAAAGAGGCTCTCTTATTGATTTTAATATAAATGTGTAATTAGTCACTGGTATGACTGAACTGTACTGGTGACTATTCATTGTTTTAACTAAATGTGTTTTCAACTCCAGATCGTCGTTCGTCGTTAACCTAAGGGATTTTGACTCTTTAAATATACTTGATCTTAGTTGAGGGCGTTCGAAAATAGGTAATGAGCCTGTAAGTGTGGACTGAACAGCGTTAATAATACTTGTTTTCGGAACCACTTTAGAATTTACAGAATCAATTGTATCTTCTATAAAAGGTCTTAGATTAAACTGTTCATCCGTTGCTAGAAACCTCTTATTTGAATTGCCGGTGTGAAACTGTTTGTTTGAAGACATCATATAATTTGTGGTTTTTTCGTTGCTCTTAGGCATTGTAATATCACTTATATGTTTAACCATGGAAACCCATTTAATTGATCCCGTCTTATCTTTATGATGGTACTCTTTGGAAGAGATAAACTTTAAAAAATGCAAAGATTCATTTGAGTTATCTGCATTTTGATCTGGCACAGTTTGTTTCACGCTTTCATTAAAAATTTCACGGATACTCATTGTTGGCTTATCATATGTAGCATATGAGTCATGAGTAAATTGATAGGGAACTTTATTTTTACTGAACTTATTTGTTCCGTTTTGCTTCCAAATATTTACAAATTTTAAATTATTATTTCTTTGTTTAAACTTTGTAAGAGTTTCATCTGAAACCAAATCCGTGTGTTCGACAGGAAAGATCCTTTTATGGTTGGGTGTTAATTGAACATCAACTTTAGCGTCATTCATAGTAATTTTAACACGATCTAACAAAAAACTATTAAAATGTCCTTGTACGGCAGTTGCGTACGGAATGTTTTCAGATTCCCTTTTAAATGTTAGAGGACGGGCATGCATATTAATTGTATGGCTAAGGACGTCATTTTTCATGTTGACTTGTTCAAGCCCCGAAAACGTTGATACAATTAAAGGCGTTTGGTATGACAGGGTTGGTTTTAAAGTGTTTAGAGAACAATCATGAATAAAAGAGTAGTCAAATGTATTTGACAAGATAATATAACTTTTTCTAGCTGGTAGGCTTGTACCAAATATTTGTGGCATTCTAAATACATCTAAAATATGTTTGCTGTAAAATGCTGAATTTAAGCTTGTAAGTGGTTCGGAAGAATAACGATCGATGCTCGAATATTTTTGTACCAAATCAATGCTTGGAAACATATTTTTTTCTGTTGCTCTTTCCAATTGAGACTTGAATGTTGTTATATATTGTAGTGGCATTTGTGGTGGTGGTGGCTTCAATATACTGGCATACTCCATTATAATTATTTTCTTATGGAAAGGGGAATTATGTAACATTGTTGAATGGAGTGGAATACTGGGGTACAATGATTTAAACTGAGTTAAATGACGATAGTTTGTTGTAGTTGAACCCACATTTACATCCACATTGGGTTTCCCAAAAATTACATTAGCGCTGGCGGTTATAACTTCACCGGGTCTAATAGGAATACCGGTATTACCTAACGCGTTATTAAATATCTTGGCGCTTTCTACAGATTTTCGAGCATGCGACAGTTTTGTTAGAATATCTCTTAAACAGTTTGGTTTTACTTCTATCTTTGGGGGATACATATGTAAAGTATTAATTCTTAATTTAGCCAGACTATCAGCCTGTTTTTGTTCTATATCTCTTGAACTTAAGTATTTTATCTTACTTGTACCACTTTCATTTTGTTCTAAAGGGATATAAACTGGATTTTCAATTGTTGCAGATACAGTTTGCGTGTCAGTTGTAAAGGACTTATTAGAATGAACTTTGTTATTTTTTTTCTTTCTTTTAATAAATGTCTTACGGTTATGTTCTGTTTTTTGTATATTAATAAACTGTTTTTTTAATAAGTGTGTCACAACATTAAACATTGGACGAAAGCGTTCTAAGTTTACATTGCCAATTATATTGACCTGGGATACAAGCGAACTATACATTGGGTTTAATTTTGTATTATCTTTTACGTATACCTCACTATTTTCAGACTCCGATAATGTAAAATCTGTATTATTTTTGTTATTGTTTATTTGAATGGATGTTTTTTCTGATATCTTGCCAATATTCTCGGAATAGTTTGGTTCTTTAGAACTGAAAGCTAATTTATGCTCACTACTATTCAAAGTAGCATTGATTGCATTCATTGCTAAATTGAAATAATCTTTTGAAGTTGTAAATGTATTTGGTTTTTCGAAGATATTCATTGCTGTAACTTGAATGATTTCACCTCCCAACAATGTGGCCATTGTAATAATAGTTTGTCGTTGGTTTTTCCCCTTTTTAAGCATAAGCTCGGACTTTAACGAAACTATTAGATCTGCGTTTAATAAAGAACTACTCACAGTATTGGTAACAATATTTTTTAGAACGTGAGTCAGAAGATTTTTTTTCTGGGTAGGAACACTTGGATCACTTTTACAGACAGTCCTTTTAATATCAATATTCGAAGATTTTTCAGTCAAACTACTTCTAAACATTGATGAGCAAAAAGTGTATGTTTCTAATAAAACCTTTGTTGAGTATATTAACAGATCATCAGTTCTTTTTAAACTAGTTGTTTTGCCCAAAATTAAATCAAAAATGGTATTAGTATGAGTCGAAATTGGTGCTGGAATTGACTCTCTGATAACGACTTGGGTAAGATTGTTTTTCTTTGTGACATATGACGGTTTTCGGAATACATCGTATTCGGTAGTCGTATTTATGGTGCGCGAAAGATCTTTGGATGGATCTAGAAGGTTCAACAAATTTCCAGGATTCGTGATTGTATTTATAATAGTATATTCTGATGTGACTACTATTGGAGTTATCTCTGTTTGGCCTCTGTCTATCGTGTTATAATAGTGATAAGTTGTTGGCAACATTGCAACAACTAGCTCTGGGGTCTAAATTTGTTAACAAATTATAAGAAAAGGCTTTTAATATAGTATTTTATGTTATGCTTACCTTTGAGAAAGTATCTTCTCTAACTAACGGATTACTTGCATGAAGATCCTTTCGCTCTTCTGTAAGGCTGTTTGATATAACCATTTCCTTGCTTACCACTTTTGAGCTTCCCTTGTCCACATAGGTTGTGCGATAAGTGTAGGTAGAAAGACAAATTTTGGTTATAAATGAATTATCGGGACTATTCAATGTGTCCTATGGGATGAGTTAGCCAGTTATTGATTAATTAAAAACTTGTATGTAAGTATTACCTGTTTTACTAGAGGCAATGTTAAAATCATCTGATTTGTAAGTGTACTTGGGGCCAGAGTAAAGGGTTTATAAAATTGCTGTGTTGTTGAATTTGGGTGCGAATTCACAGCTACTTTTCCAATGGGCTTTCCTTTTTCACTGGCTATTATTAGCTCGACTCCGTTTGACATAACGTGAGTGGCAAGATTATATCTGGCCTCTTCCAATATTTTTTCCGAAGCAGAGCGATAAAAAACTTCATTTTCATAGTCCAGTATGTACCTAGAATTAATTCTCCCCGTCCTGCTATGAGCATGGAAACGAGAAACGTTTTTTCGATTGTATCCTATATTGGTTTCAAAAGACAATTTAAACATTTTTTATTTTCATGGGCGTTGTCGGCTGCATGTGCGTTTAAAGAGACGGGAAGGGTGAAAGGGACGGACAAATATATTTCTTAAGACTTTAAGGGAAACCAGATGGTACGTGTTGAAGACCTTCCCTTCGTGTCTATGTAAAACAACATTGTAATAAAATGGTTGTATACAAATAAAAAAATATTAAAACTGAAAGAAAAAGGAAAGTGTTAAAAAATTAACATTTTTGGCATGATTGACTAAAAGTGTAACAACTACTCGACGGTAGAGCAAGAATCGTCCGTTAAAGTAAAAATATTTGCAAAACAATGAAAAAATTATCATGAAAAAAATAATGTTTGTAGTGGTTTATTTTAAATTATTAACTACACTCGGCAAGTGTAAGCATACATTAGTGATTTTTTCTAGATCAAAATTATATATCGTATCATATGCAAATTTTGCCTGGTACTTGACTACGGGAGATCTTGAAGCTGCCTTGAGGCAGTACTCAATTCCAAGCACATCCCAGTATTTTACGGCGAGGGCGAAGCTCTTTCAGCCTAGTATCCAGATCGACGAAAACCGTACGCCAGTCATGAGAGAGAGCGATCCTTTTTTTCACGTCGGTCCCCTGATCGACGAAAAAAATAGCAGAAAAATCCATAGCGTTGCCAGTCTGCGGAAATGAACTTTGGGTGAACCCTAGCGAAAAGATTAAAAAATTTAATCTTTTGGCGTGCGCTTCTCACTGAACATTATAAGAAATGGAGGGAAAAACTCAAAAAACTCACACAAGTCGATTGCAGGTGTTTACATGTGAGGACAAAATAACATTAATACTATCTGGGGTGCCTCTTGTCAGAGCAAAATGTTTTTTAGGTCCAGAATGTACGAAAAAACACAATAAAAGTGCAGCTATGAACTTTAAATTAGCAAATAATTATTAGTAAATTAAAAAAAAAACAACTGTTAAATTTAAATTGTATTGTTTTTTAATTTCTTTGTACAGCGGCAGACTTGTCTTGCCAAGGTATTTGATAATATCTTTTAAAGGCTCTTTCTCGCAAATACGATATTTGAATTTTAACTGCTTGTCAACAAACCCAGCTGATTGACAGTACGACCGTAGCACGCTTAAATCTGATGAACTCTCAAAATTTTGGTCACACTGGAAAGATTAAAGTTTTTACGCTAGCGTAATCGTTTGTCGATCTGGATACTAGGCTTTCCCCGGAAACCGGCAGTAATTACATCAATTTCACACTCCTCCGCACCAGAATAACCTAGTGAGGAAAGTCGAGCCGGTGTTGCCCCCTTTGGCTATGATTTGGTTCCTCCAGATGGAAGGTCAATTTGAATTTCAAAGTTTTATCCGATTTGCTCAATTCGATCTAGCCAGGAAGTCAACCTAGCTTTGTTTTTAAGCATCTAATTCGAAATATAGAATATTTAATTTTTGTGACCGCTGCTAGGGTATACACATTTCGGCTTGCCGAAGTTTTCTTTCTTTCAATTTTGTTTTCGTTAAATGATCACAAAAAAAAGCATCAAAAGTCCCTTAAAAAATAAATACAGATACTTAAAAACATATTAAATTAATTTTTATTGTTCGTATATATATATATACATTTTTATGTGAAATTAGTGGAACATAATTAAATAAAGTAGATTTATACATATATACATTCCGATTTTATTATTGGCATGTTGAAACTATGCCACTACTTATTCATTACAAACACATAATAACACTTACATATATAAACTAGAAAACCAGTTGCCTAGATATAAGTCAGAAAGTAATACTATATAAATAAACTACGTTACCCAAAAAATGGTCTTCTTCGTACCACAATAATTTAAAATTAAAAACTCAATACCAGCATTACAAAATTATTCTTAAAGCACTGCTATACAGTAAATAAAATGTAAGATTTTAGTCCAAGAAATGTTATATGTAATAATCATTGAATTACTTGCCTCACTGTCAAAATTTCTTCTAAAGATAATTGTTTTTTTTAAACTGGATTTGTGAGTAGTTATCATCAAGGCACTGGCAAAAAAATAAATTCTATTAACTGATATGATAGGAAAATGTAGTTGGTTTAATGAACAATACATTTTTCTCATTTTGGTAAAAGATTTATATTGTATATTGGTAAAATGTTAACATTTGTGTCATTTTAATCTTAACTTAACACAATATGTGAACACATGCTGTGAACTTGAGTTGGCTTAATTGTACACTTCAATGTGATAGTCAAAATAATGCGAATAATTACGCTAGCGCATACAAGCTTCGTGGATATGTATATTTTTCTGTCGATTCATTTAATATAATTAATTTATTGTTTAGATTGAATTTAGTAAATTTATAGATTATGAACATTAAGAATTAAAAAAGCAAATTTAATGGTTTTGATAGTTTTAAAATTGCAATGGTGTATTCTTGTCTTTGCATAGTTGAGTATTGAAGAAGATTCCTGTTGAAAATTTTTTAATCACTGACTAGTAATCGGACATCTTCCAAAGGGGATGGTCTTAATTCGCTTTTATACAGATTTAATAATCATCCTTATATGCTTTTGGGAATGCCATAACAAAATAATTTAATGTAAGGAATTAGATTCCTATTGAATTGATTGTCGACGACAGTTCGAATTGTCCACTCGAGTTTGCATACCAAAGATCTACATTACCAACAATGCTTTCTAAAGATGCCGTCCGATCGCTCAAGTCGTTAAATCCTACTTCAACCGTCGAAAAACCTTTTTGATCTTTTGGAAGAGAAATATCATCTTCTTCTACATTTTCGCTCTCATCGGTATAATACAAATAATCATTTTTGGCTGTCGAAGTGACGGTTGGCTGAATTTTTAAAATTACTTGCCTCTTTTGCAAAGAAACTGAGTGATCATACTCGCTTCCTACGGTTGACAAAACAGTACTAAACTCGCCTGGTCTTCGGCCCGATACATAAAGTGTTACTACATTTGGATCTTGTTTTTCCGCAGCTGTATGACTTTGTTTACTGCGCTTATTCCCACTGCTTGTTTTTCGTGACTTTTTTCGGTGGCTTTTTGTAAGCTGAGAGTCATTGCTGATTGGCACAACATCCGAATCATATCCTACATTATCGATGACATCAGATGTTATTGATGACCGTGAAACATCGTTCAGGTCCTGCAGATTGTCACTCAAAAATATTTGTGGTGGTAAAGTGTTCGATATTGCTTGAGCCAGTGATAAAGACTCCTGCTGTTGCTGAATAAGTAACTGTTGCAACAATAAATTATTTACCTGTGCAGCCGGTGCAACGGACTGTATGTTCTGAGCGAATGGGACAGTGTTCACTATGGTATCCACACTATATTCTGTAGCTGTTATTGTCTGTGCAGTAGTGTCATAGACAGTAGTGAGAATCTTTTTTCCTTGAAATGTCACCGGAAGAATGGTGGATTTCCCATCAAAGATTGTAGTTACATATGTGGAAGTGTGGGTGCGATATTCAGTTACAGGCTCAACAGATGTGGGTATTACAGCCGATGCAGCACCTGGCTGCTGCCCAACAGCACCTATTATTGGATGGGCAGGTAAGTTTAAATTTCCCAAAAGTAGCTGGGATAGCAATATGTTAGCAAGCGGTGCATTATCAGAAATTTGAGGCTGTAGTGTAGTTACTAGGTACTCTACGGAATACGCTGTAGATGGAATAATATGTGAAAAGGACGTCTTTCTGCCGCGGATTGTGGTTGGTGTAAAAATTACAGAGCTTGTGATAGATTCATGCAACAGATATTTTGTATGCTCTGTGGCACCAGCAATATTTACACTGGATACCATTCGATTTAAGTAAATAGAACTTAATCCGTTTGTCCCTAGCACTTGCATATACTGATTTGGGCCCACAAGCTCTGTGCTCGTTTTTGCTGTGACAATATTTTTGTACTCAGTTATATGTCCGCTAACTACTGGTACCGTAACTTCAGAAGGTAAAAAATGGGTAACTGTAATAGTTTGAACTTCATGTTCATTGGACTGCAAGTCAGAGGAGTATTCGTTCCGATTTCGGCCACGACCTCTTCCTCTATTCAATGTATTAGAGTTTGAGTTTCGGGATCGCGGAGTACTTGAAAGTCGCCCGTGGTCTCCATTATTTTTGTTGTTATAGCTAACAAAGCTCTTTAGCCTTCGGCTGTTTGAATTTCCTGTATTTGGAACTACAGGACGCCTTATTGAAGCATTTACGGTTGTCGGTTGACGTCGGAAGTTATTAGTTGAACTTGCACGTGAAGTGCTTTTTGAAGTAGCGTCTTTCTCTCTAAGCGTAAACTGAGAACGTTTCGTTGTTGGCCTAGTCGGACGAATCGATCTATGACTGGGGGCTGTCGTTGAGTCTAACAGTGTTGTATGCGTGTTTAGTTGCTGTCCCTGTGGAGAATGAAATCTTGATCCGAATCGTGAGCTGGATTTTTCACGGGGAGTTGATGTGGTTTCAGTACGATCATCAGAGCCCAAGAGCTTTGATTCTTTTGTAAAAGTCGCTGTTTGGTTTTGCCGACGAAATCGAAATCTACTTCTGTTAACTGTATCTGTTTGCCGACGTACTCTTTTTTGAATTCCAGGGCTAGATGAAAATCGGATAGACCGCTTACTACGATGAACATTTTCTTGCAAGTCGTCTTCGGCGTTATTTTCATCATCGTCTTCATATTCTTCAGAAGCACTATCGTTGGACTTCAGACTTTCTTCTTTCTGGACACTTTGGAAAAGTCCTCGTGGTGGAAAAAGTGTGTTTTGTGGTCTCGATCTTGGCTGAAGGACAACTGGTCTCTGAAAGCTTCGAGGACGGGGTTTGACCGTCGTTGTAGTTGTGCTGCTTGTTGTGGTCGAGATTTTTGATCGGGGTGATAATGGGTTTCGTCTGAGAGAAACTGCTGAAGAACTGCCAGTACTTTGTCTTATTACAGGAGTAAATCCAATGGGACCATTTATAGGCCGACGAAACCGCAGTAGAGGGTTGTTATTACGTCTGGTACTTTCTTCCTCTTCGTTAACTTCATCTGTTGAACTCTCCTCTTCGCCACTACTTTCTGAACTTAGCTCTTTGGCGAATGTTATGGATTGTGTCAACCTATCGCTTGGTAGCAATCCTGAGTTAGTTGGCTTTATGCGGAGCCTCGAGCTGGGTATTATTCCAGACCCACGAAAACCAGGAACATTTGATGACCGATAATTTACATTTATATTGGGTCGCCTGGAACTCACTAATGAGCGTGAAGAAGACGCGAAACGGTTTTTCGATGGTGAAAATCCAATGCTGGTCTGTTGAGTTCCAGTCGTATCTGTTAAACTAGTCAATGACTTGGTTGGTCGTCCGAAAAGGCGCCTCGATGACTGACCCTGGCTTAAATTTGACTCGTTGGGATTAGTTGGTACATTGGATATCACACCCCGTCGCGACGAGCTGTATCTACCAACTGATTTTAAAGCAGGTGTTGCCGTAATAGTCGGTGTGATGTCCGATCTTGTTATTATTGTCGCGCTACTTGGAAGTACTGTTTTCTGTTTTGGTGCGAATGAAGGCCTATTTCTTGAAGCAAACGGCCTTATTACAGGAGCGAATGGCCTCTTCGTTGTATGTGGTGTCGTCAACTCATCTACGTCAATATCTAATTCTTCTTTTGAGTTTTTTTCGTCTTTTAAAGAAAATGTTTCGTTATCATTTTCATTTTTCAAAGATTTCATTTCAATTGAATTCATGTCTTGGGTTGCCATAAAATTGTTTTGAACGGTTGTCGGGAGCAAATTATCGTTAGACTTTGAGTTTTCAAAAAAAAAGCTTGATGTACTCTCTATTATCTGCGCATATCGATTGTCTATGACAGTACCAATAACTTTTGATTGGTATAACGTAGTTGTACTATTTTGAATGCGTTTGCCTTCAATAAGCCTTACTAACCCTGTCTTATACAATTTATTGCTAGATATGCTTTCATCCGATATATTACCTAAGATGGTGGCCAAAATAGACTTCTTGGATTCGTCAATGTGCAACCTTGAGGTGCTACTAGTTATTTCCGTTTCATGTCCCTCACTATTTAGTGAAGATATAATTTCGGTTGTAAAATACAAAGTGCTTACTTCTTCCGCATCTATTATTTGTTTATAATCGTATAGAACAATATTCGGTGTATTAGTTATAATTTGATATTCTTCTCCAGTAACAGGCTGACTAGGTTTAATCATTATATCCAAAGTGGCTTGAGTTAAAGTAGGGTCTTCTCCGGATGTCACTACGTTAGTAAGGGTCTCTAAACGTGAATCGATAATTGTCATATTTACTTTATATGAAGTAGTATAATAGGTATATGTAGTGTAATATGTGGTAATGTCAGATCGAAAGCTTGGATCAGTCAAAGAGGAAATACTACCGCTTTCAGAATTCAAATGGGTCTGCGTTTCGATGTCACTCGATGATGTTTTTTCTGCTGTCCTTGACGATTCGTCAACAGCTATTACTGTCATATTTGTGGGTTGAATAACATTGGACAATGTTTCCTCTCTGCTTAGTGTAGTAATCTCACCATCTTTAGCTAACTTAGTCCAATAAGTAAATGTTGTAAAATAAGTAATAGGAAACGAAGACTCCTCTAAATTTTCTATTTTTGTAGGTTGCAAAGTTTCAGTAGCTACGTTTGTTACTGTCTCAAGACGACTGATTATACTTGTGTCATCGCCGACATACATGGTTGTATAAAAGGTAAATGTTGTAAAACTTGTTTGAAGAAGAAAAGTTGCTGATGGTATGATCTCCTCCGTGTTACTTTCCGAGCTTATTTGGTCATCAAGCGAATTTGTTTTAATAAAAGTACCTGGACGCGCGTCACTTAATCTACTGGAATTAACTTCTTTTTCAAAAGGCATATGTTCCTTTTTTTCGATTTCGTGCTGGGCTGAAAGAACCTCTGATGTTACAAAATTCTGGTTAGTGGCTTGGGGATCGCTGGTTGTTGTAACATAATTTGTGACCACCTCTGTTCGTGATTGTACTTCAGTGTCGTTATCAGTAAAAATAGATGTATAATATGTATATGTGGTGAATAAGGTTTTACTATATTTTAAGTCTTCCATAAAAGAAGTTATTATCTTATCAGTAGTTTTATTTTCAGCAATATTTTTTTTACTTTCCTCAGTTAATAGGCTAACAATTTCAATAGGTATAGTATACTTAGACGCTAAAGCTACAGCTTTATGGTCATCCTGTCGAATTGTACTTTCAATATTCTTGTTCTCTTCAAAATAACCTAAGGTGCTCGATTTCGCTTCACCATAACTCCCAATTGTCGAGGAAATGATATTTGTTAAGACCTCAGTGTGGCTAGATATCGTAGTGCGAGAGCCTTCAAAGAATGTTGTTAAATATGTATAAGTTGTATATAGAGTTTTATATACTAAATCAGCGTCATTAATAACACTGTCGTAGTCATCATCATCGATTTCATATTCATTTTCTGTAGTCACATCATAGTCCTCTGAATCTCGAGCTGTAGTTTCATCTACATCATCTATAAACTCTGTCGACATTAATTCTTTATATTTTTCTGTAACAGACTCGTGGTCTACAATATCGCTATTTAATTCATTCTTTTGTTCCGGTTGTGAAGCTTGTATGCAATAGTATTTAGTTGTTTCTACAATGTCATAGGCGAAAAGTGGGTTGGCGTCGATAGCAATGCTATTCTCTTTGCTTATATTAAGTAACTTAGGCATCTGAGTAAGAAAAACTTGTGACGTTGTATGGTTGCATAGTTTAATGGAATTATTGTCATTATCATTACTCGTCCCAACGACTGGTTTACTACCCACACTGTCGTTCTTGTTATTAATAATAGCCGGAATTGTTTGATAAGTCAAAATGTCAACTGTTTTTTTACTTTCAGATGTTTCAATATATTGAAAAGTTTTTTCTTGGACAGATGAATTTAATTTTAAGCTTGATGAATCATTTAGCTTTACGAAACTGGTGAAAGGATCATCATCAATATATATAGTTGTAGCCCCTTCCTGCTTTTGAATATTTGGTTCAATGTGACTTTTTGGTTTTTCCAAACCATGAATAGAATCAATTGAAGCTGATTTAAGGTCCTTAATTTCTGTGGAAATCAATGGAAGGATTTCTTGAGAAAAAACTTTACTAGATTCCACCTCAACTGATAATATATTGCTGAATTTTTCTGTTTGCAAAATGTTTGACTCTGGAGTTGAAAAGTTGTTGGAATGACTCTCCTTATCATTCGCACTTTCGCTAATATCTAATCCAAGACTTGACCTTGTGCTTAAAACTTCGATTTTTTCCGCCGTGTTAGCTGTTGACAGATTACTCAGTGATTCGGGTTGTAAAGTGGGGCTGCCCTTTATCGAAGTAACGTGTCCAAAATGCATGCTGCTCTGAATGGTACTGGGCGAAAAAACAATGACACTATCTCCAACAATTGTAGTAAACTCTGCAAATCCATAGTAAGTTACAGTAGCTAAGAATTGTTGGTGGCCAGTTCGATGCTCTTGGGCTTTAATATTTTTTTCAGAACGTGAATCAATGGATTTTTTTGGTCCGTATTTTCTTTCTTCTCTAGGAGCATATAAGTCGCTTGTGACTTGATTGAACGCAGAATTTTCAAAATGACCAATATTGCTTTTAACAGTAAATGTTTCCAAAAATTCAATTGATAAGACCTTATTATCAACAATCTTTTTGATTTCGTCTGTCCTTTTTGAGTCAAACTTCAATGTATCATTATTGCTACCTACAGCGTGTAGAGATGTTAGACGTTCATTATCTTGATAAGCAGGAACCCTTGAGTCTTTAAGTATTGTGCTTTGATAGCTTACAAAGTCGGTGTTACCAACAAACTCGCCTCGATGAACACCTAGGCTATCGTCGATATCCTGCCAGTCAATGTCATCCGAGTTAAAGAGATCATTGTGACTTTGTAAATATAGTGGCGTTTGCTGAGAATCTTCTTCACCTACCCAACTAGTAACCACAGATGGTGCTAGATGTTCGTTTTGATAAAGAATTCTCGAACTCTTTTTGAGATATTGTGCGTAAAGGCGACCGTTATTTAAAGTAGTCCCAACAATCTTAGTAGCAAATTCTGTTGTTATTCCATCCTGAATAAATGTCCTAGCTGTTGAAGTCAAAACACCTAATTCTGGGCGTACCGTCAAAAACCGTCCATGACTATCGCCAAGATGTCCTGATTCATTATTTACCAAGAGAACAGTAGTTATATCTTGTTATTTATAAATAGAATTAGAAATTAAAGAAAAAACAGAAAAAGCGTGAAAGAACAGATATATACATTGTAGAATACGGGACATTATCATATTGTGCAGATAAATGGAAAAGTAAAGGTTAGTCAATATTTCCAGAATGTACATTCCAAAAGATGGTGAAATCATAGAAAGAAATACAAAAATTAATAAGAAATATTGTAAATATTTAAGTTTTTATATAAATTATAATATAGTTCTTAAAAATACTATAAACAGATCATTATTAAAAATAGAAGAATGTAATACTACGTCATTTAAAAAGTTACTTATAAAAAGTACATAAAAATGTTGCTAAATAATATGGTGCAATAAGGTAATAATAAGTCTTACCATCAGAGGCTATCGCTGCCAAAGTTGGTGTCGGACTCACTAGATAAGGGTGACCTGTAAATAAAGTAATCACATGAAAAAATCTCAAGCGTTTCATTAGCCGATAATTATTCTTTAACATAAAAAGTACAGTCGTTTTAAAAAAAAATTCATTTTGTATGGCACATTTTTCTGAAAAAATTCTGACTTACAAACGAATACAAAAATTTGGGTTAAATATAAAAGTTTTTTCTCGTGTGGGTATAATGAAAGATAATTCATGAATTTACTTATTCACGACTGAAATGAATGAAATGAATGTCATTTTATCTATTTTATTTTAACTCTTTGGATACAATAACTCTTGTAAATGATTGTGGACCCAAAACTATAGTTTTCTGATCAAATATCGTCCATGGTTTTTAAAGCTACAGGTGTGCTTGGGTTTTTTAAAAGTGTTCAAAGGAATTCTTGATTAATTCCTTTAGACTTTAGACTTTGGTTCATACGTCTGGAGCCCACAATTAAATAAGTACAATTCAATTTTTTTTCTTTGCGTCATCAGACTTTTTTGTACCTAGTAGATTAAGTAGAAATTTTATTTCCCTAATATTTAATCAGTGTAGATCTATGTCTTGCATGAGGAAGATTATTACTATAATAGACTTTTTATTATAACCTCAAATTTGGACTCACTGCCCCTCGTATTAAATATCATTAGCACAAAATTAGATCTTACTTTTTTCTTGGACTTATATCTCAGATTAGAAAAATTATTATTGTTCAATGGAAACAAAAATGGTTGTGTGTCCATTTAGGTTTATCCCATTTTGTCCAAGCTTAAAAGTCCGTATAAATTCGATTTTCAAGAGAATTGTTGAAGTTAAAGCTATCTAAGTTTTGTAAAGTTTCTTGGTTATCTTGTAATCGGATATTGGTTCCTAAAAAATCCAAATGTTTTGAATCTGTTTCACTATTTGCTAAAAATTAAAATACATCGTCTGAATAGGACTTGTTATTATTGCAATTTCAAGACCTTATTATGTTATTTAAAAATTTTCCAAAAAGAGGCAAATCGTCAAACTCTGCTTTATCACCCTATTTTTACTGCGATTGGGGATTCGATATATGATTAGAAAACCAAATCGTAAAGTAAAAAAACTAAAAAAAAAATAAATAGATACATTTGACATAAAATTGATAAATTCATGCTCTTTTTTTTTGTTTGTCATAAACCTTTTTTTTAACACTGACTTTATCTTTTCCCTTTGTATACCCTTGTAGAGGGTATTACAATTAAAGTGACTACGTTTCAAGTATTTCCAAATAAAGTAAATAGCCATGTCCGTTTGCCCGTCCGTCCGTCCGTTCGGCTGTCTGTCCGTCCGTATATCCGTCCGTCTGTCCGGCCATCTTTCCGTTTATACGTAAACAGCCCTTTACAATTTAAGCTATATGAAAAAGGAGCAATTGGGAATTAATACAAATAAAAGTATAACATAACGTGATAAAAATTATACAATTTATCGTGATCTGTTGTCTGTAGTTTCCCAATCAGTTTCTGCCTTGTTCCTATATGTTAGGCACGACGCCCTTCAGGGATCTGTTTTAGACCTTTTATTGTATTGAATGTAAAAATGATGTGGTATAAAAATTTGGGAAAGCCTATAATTTACTTGCAAAACGAAACTGAACGTATACCAAAATTTTACGTAAAAAAAAAATAGCCTTCAATTAAAAAACTATAGTTCTTATTCAACTGCACAAGAAAACTGCACGAAACAAGTATTAAACAAGTATGGATAAATTAATTAGATAAGCAAACAACAATTTTTGGAGTCACTATTTAAAACAATTAAAAATATTACTACAAAGCCAATAATAACAGCTATAAAACTCCATCTAAAAACTAAAATTGAAAATGATTTTAATCTGTTGTTATAATAAAGGTATAGAAAATGATTTTAAGCCGTACTTAAATGAAAATATCATGCAAATCAAAATAATTAATAGGCAACTCTCAAACTTAAAAAGTTAAACTTAAAGCTTAAATTTATTTTTTTTTCTGAACATTTTAAGAATATTGTGTTAAGATTTTATATGAATCCGAGTAAAACTTCCGAAGTTATGGGCAGTTTGATTTTGGGGAGTCCAAAACGCTCTCCGAAAGTTGTGATTTTCAAAGTCGGTGTACACGATCCTGCAAAATCAACTGAACGAATCGTTTTGAAATTTTGCACAGTACTTCTTTACTCAATTCCCAGGTAACGCTGTCGATGTTATTTTTGTTTTTGGGAAAAATAATTTTTATTATGTACAAAAACAAATAAATTGGATTTTTGAGCGATTATCAAGGTTTTTAACTTTAAGGTGCCTTTAAAAATCGAAAAAAAAATTAAAAATAAAAGATCGACAGAGTTACCGGGCGAAATTTATCCTTTTAATAATGCAATTTGATTTTTTCAATTCAGATGATTCTGTGGCCAGTTACGATGTACACCGTAAACCACCGTCGGAGATTGCCTATATCTCACTCACTTTTCAAAATTATGGAATGAAAATTTTTCACATATTGTTTAAATGTTGTATTATCACATGGCAAAACAAAACTTGAACTAAAACTTCCGTATCGCCAATAAAAATTCGTATAAAAAATACCCCTTAACTTGTATAATTAATTTAACTATTGTATTTATAAACCTGACTGTGCATAATTTTAATTATAAAGGGTCTGTTTAACAAAAAGGGGTTTCAAAGCTGCGAGGGTATATTGAATTCGGCTTTCCGAAGATTTCCACAAATAACCAATTCAGCCACAGTACCAGTTTAAAACAGGTTTAACGTGTGAATATCTCAGGTAGCCTGTATAGCGATTAATACATATATAAACATACGCATATGTACGAAATAAAAATTTCACAATACATGTCAATATATACGGCCTTCTTTATTGGAACATTTAATCCTGCGACCATTCATAACTTTAACCTAATTGTTCTTACTATATTGTTAAAGATATACAGTTTTTAATAAAATGTTAAACGTGCATGGTCTTAACCAGCATGAGTTTTTGTGAAGAAAAAAACCATATGGGTCTATTAAGCTTGTACCGAAAACATTGCGAAAGTTTTTGACATATTTGTTATACTCACTGGTTGACTGTGAAGCTTCAATAGGGACCATAGCTAAAATGAGTGTTGTTAACAGAGCAAGGCTCAAGTTTGTATGGTAAAAGCCGAAATATAACATTCCACTTCTGTAATTAAGTGAGCGGACATTTTTTAAACGTCGATCCAATATGCTGTTGGTTTTGCGTGGCTGCAACATTTTTGGCTCCTCTAAAAGGTGTTAAAAAGAAATGCACTTTTAAGTGAGTTTCGAAAAGTAAACTCTTCTATTGTCTAATGACAATATTAATCAATCAATTTTTATGGCTGCAAATATATTCGATTAAAGATTTACTTCTTTTATGACTTTTTAAACAAATTAAATATGTATCTAAGCTTAGTTCAACCTTTACATCAACTTATGCAAAGCCTATGTGAGTTTTAAAATTGGCTGTAGCTATGAGGAACACACACGTCTAACCATACAAACGAAAGTCAGAGAACTGATTTCTCTGGCACAATAACAGACTCATCCGGTTGTTGCTCTGTTGTCGGGCTACACGAAGGTTGTTTGGCTGGTTTGACCAACTTCAATAGATCCATTTAACAATTTATAAAACTGATACCTCACGGTATAATCTACGTCTGTACCTTTACAAATTATTAAAGACACCTTTGAGCCAAATCCGTGAGTAAGTTAGGAGTTTCCTCAGTATGCGGTGAGACTTCTGCCGCTTAATACAGTGAAGGTAAACTATTACAATTAAAATGTTGATGATTGGCAGTTGTCCCATTTTTATGATAAAATTTAACAGAACATGTAAATATTTTTTTAGATTTTGTTTCTGTATGCCTAAATGCAATGATCATATGCAATGATCAAAAAAACAAGTTTTTACATAGTTTCTACATTTTCCTGTAGATGTACACCTCCTAGGCAAATTATGTTCTCAAGTCTAGTGCAGATCATACAACACTTACACCATCTTATGGCTCTGGCTAATTTAACACGCAGCAAAATCCCCAATCACCCAAATTTCGACAATAAATTTCGAAAATTTCGAGTTCACGAGAAAACCTGCATTGAGGCTTTTGAATTTCAAAACCCAGAATCGCCCCGAATTTCGCAAATGCAGTCACCAGCAATTAAATGTGGCCATCTGGGCAGTTCGAGAGAAAGCATTTGCAACCACTGGCACAACAGGTAAGAAAAAATGATTTCAGTTCTTACCAAATGCTGAAAAACACCTACCAAATGCAGAAAAACCCTACACCTAATGTTTTTGTTTGGTCATTGGCTTGCGGCCGAAACGTTAAATTTCTTGTGCAAGTTATTTAGGTTTGGTATTTGGTATTTAATTAATCCCTATTTCTCCTAAACCTGTTAAGGCAGAGGATAATAAAGACATTAAGTTTATTATTAAGTTTATTATTTACTAGCTGTACCCGGCGCGACTTCGTTCGCTTAAAATTAGTTTTGAGTACGGTTGTCAAGACTTTCCTATTTCCACACCTCCCCTGAGGTAGAGAAATTGGCGCGTTTTTTTTAATGTGGTATCTTCAATTAGACCTATTCCACTGAAACTTTCTAGGTTTAATAATGTTAATTAATATGATTACTTTAAAACCTCTGTGTAAACAACATTTTTAGAAGATCCTTCAGGAGCGAGAATAATAAGGCTACTGGCAGAGCTAACTCTAGAGCATGCGACATAAAATTGTCCATGAGAGAAGCAATCTTCTCTAAGATCTAGTCCAGCCAGCTTCAAAGTCTGCCCCTGCGATTTATTTATAGTTATTGCAAAGCAAACTTTTAGAGGGAATTGTAGCCTTTTAAACTTAAACGGCAGACTGGATGGTATTAATGGGATCCTGGGTATAAACACTGTTTCCCCCTTCGCGCACCCCGTAAATACTGTTGCTTCGATTACATTCTTATGAAGACCTTTTATCTGCAATCGTGTCCCATTGCATAACTTTGGGGGACTTAAATTTCGCAATAACATTACGGGTGCTCCAATCCTAAGAGACAGATTATGCTGAGGAATTCCTGGAGGATTCAAAGAATTTAAAAATTCAACAGGGTAATGAACAGCATTATCAGCATCAGGAACAGAGTCGACCGATTTATAGGAGACTTCTAAACCATCAAATGAGTTTTGCAATAAATTATTAATAGTGGTTGCTCTTTCATTTTTCGTTATCAAAATGGCGCGCTCAGATAGCCAATCTAAGCTTTTACATGATATGTTGGAAATATTTTGGATGTAAGGTCTTGAACGTTTTTGACTACATTTCCTAAGCGTGATGTTATAACTATTTTTCCATCAGCTGTTGGATGGACGCCATTCCCAATTTTTAAAAGAGTTTCGGCAAAAATTCCTGCAGAACTGTCTCCTTTTAAGTGCACTCGCATATTTTTCGTGAGCGCTAGTTTGTTTATCTGTGGCCATAAAAATGAAGATTTTAAACAGGCCTTTATTTCGTCAGCTCTTGTACCTCTTGGCACAACAGGAAGGGTTTGGCGAAAGTCTCCAGCTAGCAGGACTGTAATACCACCCATCAACATAGTACTCATTAATATCTTGCAGGGTTCTATTTATGGCTTCAAGCCCACCTTTATGTGACATTGTGCACTCATCCCAAACAATTAACTTACAATCTTTAAACACCGCAGCCATATTACATTGCTTTGAAATAGAGCAATGAGGTGCTTCTAAATTAACTAAATCCAAAGGAAGTTTAAATGTAGAATGAGCAGTTCGACCTCCATTGAGCAGGGTAGCAGCTATACCGGAAGATGCTACAGCTAGGGCTATTTTTTTTTTAACTTCGAACTTTTGCCAACAATAAGTTTGTCAAGAAGGTTTTACCTGTCCCTCCAGGTGCATCCAAAAAAAATATTTCACCCATCTCAGCCCCAACGCTTTTTGTATTGTATACGACTTAATTTTAGTTTGGAGTTAGGGTTGTCAGGACTTTCTTATTTCTTATTTGCCCCTTTTTTTGAAAACCTTTGTGTTAACAACCTTTGTAGAAGATCCTTCAAGAGAGAGAATCAGAAGGATACTGGCAGAGCTATATAATAAATGAAAGTGATCCAAGTAAAAGTCGTGAGCTAGTATACTTTTTATCAGTTACAATGTTATCAATGCAATTTTTATTTTCGCACAAATATGTATACTTGTTTGTAAATTGGAATTTGTTGTTTTCAAATTTCTTGTTTTGAATGAAACGAAAACCTTTGTACACACAGTAAAAGATTGGCATCCAATACAAAAACAGCAAAGTAACGTATTATTTTCAGATTCCACATTTGATCGATAAACGGGTATAATAAATCATTTTATTTGTATTTAAGCACATTATCTACTTTCGAATAGAAACATACACACACATTGTATGTATGTACATGTATTGTACATATAAGCAAATCAAAACATATCCAAATATACATATGTACATACGTATTTGGTCAAAAGTTCGAATCTTAAGATTAATATTTAACTTGGAAACATTTTGGCTTTGCTTACAGAATTTGTAGTAATTTTCTATTTTCTTCCATGGTGGAAATTAAATAAGGCTCTTACTTCTGCTACAAAATGAAAAATAAAACCTAAGCATTTGATCCACAGGACTGCCTATTGATCGAAAATCATATTGATCGGAGCAGCAGTTTAAGTTTTTAAAATCCTAAACAAATTTAACTTAAATTGCCTCTTTCCCCTCCCCCTTTCCCTGCAGCACTACCCCTCCCCCTCATCAGTTTTCTTGGCTGTTGCTCTCTCGGCCGTCGCTCTCTTGGCTTCTGGGTTTCGTTCTCTCGACAGGCTCCCGCAAAATACAACGCAATGACTTAGAAAATCTAAATAAATTCGTTAAAAATACTTAAAAAAATGTTAAAAACTTGAAAAATTAAACTTAAGCATTTGGGCCATAGAATAACTATTGAGCGAAAAATCATCTTGATCGGAGCAGCGGTTTAGATTTTTTAAATCGAAAAGTTAATTTTAAATGTAGCCCCCAAATTATGGGGGATATCAAAATTTCTTTTAGATTTCTAATTAGGCCTTTTCAAAACCTAAAATTCGGAAAAAACCAAATATCGAAATTCCAACCAGTTTAGAAGTTAAGCTTAAATACATCAACTTTTTTTGCTTAGAATAATGGATGTTGGAGCTGTTTGGGGCCACTGGGGGGACATATCGGATCTTAGTGGGCGCCCACGCCCCCAATGGAATACTGTGAAAAAATTTGGCTGCTCTTGCTCTTACGGTTTGGGCTGTGGCCGTATCCCCTTAAAAATCGGTCTTTCATTTTATAATCTTTAGGGATTATTTATTACCGCGGCTCGAGGCTTTTGCCTGGTCGCAGCGCTGCCGCTAAAGTGCCGGGTCAGCACTTGGTATCCGGCCGGTGGCGATCATCCTACCCAGCGCCAGAAGTAAAGCGCCAGGTCAGCAGCAGATATCCGGCCGGTGGCGATCACTCGCTCCGCGAGTGCTCTGACCGGGCTCCGGGCAACTGCCCTCGGAGTGCAGAGTCGGCGGTTTCTTTACTGCGCGTGTTGGCCACCGGATATGGCCTGCAACTTGACAATTTGTCTTTGTGGGAACTGGGTGTGTTAACTTCTCCCTCTTTTAAATGGTCGCCGTCCCGGTGACCTGCTGCTTCTACGTCACCGTTAGCCCCTGATTTGACGGGGCTCCTGGTCTTCAGATGGTGGTACCCGAGCCAAACAGTGGAACACAGTAGGAAGGAGGCGAGTAGGGTGATGGAGTAGCTGAGGAGGGAGCCCAAGGTAAGCTCCACTCAGCTCGTGGAGAAATGGGAGACTTAGCCGGTTTTGGTGTGCCGTGATGTTGACAACGGCCATGGCCGATACGGCGGGTTTTTTCATCGAGTTTCCCAGCTGATTTATGAACCAAGTTCCGTTGAGACTTATTCTGTCGGAATAGGTTACCAGGTAGGTCCCAGATATTTTTTGGTCCCGTCCTTGGTCGTCGGTTATGGTCATGTTGGCCTCGTTCACTATGAGGGTGCCGTGATCTACTACCGTAACTGGATCCAGATGCCCTGGAAGCGTGGAGCAGTGCGCAGTGGCTCCGGAAACTAGTTGCTGGGCACAAGTACCATTTTGCAGCTCCCTGCAGAAGGTGGCGCCAACCGTCGTCTTGCAGTATCCGATGTTGAGATTTCGCCCTTGGCACTCAGCGACTAGGTTTTCTTTTTCAAAGTCCAGTATTTTTGTGTTGTGCTGGACCGGGTAGACCGATATCTTTTTACATACGAACTTAGGATTAGGAAATTTAATAAGAAAATGGAGGATATCGAAATTTTGAAAAACACTTATACTAGATACTTCTAATATTTCTATTAAACTAATGTTAATAGGCTGCTTGTCCCTAAATTCGCCAATGTCGGAGCTATCTAGAATTGCCGGACTTACAATAATTAATTTTGCTAGGGTTAAGCCCATTAGGATATTTTCCAGATCTGTGATAACGATTCTATTTTTTGCCAAAATGATTTCCAAGAGGTGTGTTTCTTTATTGGTTTCAAACTTCTGAATTTGATTCATTGCGCTCGCGAGTTCGTTGAAACGTTCCTGAAATTTAATATTTAATTCAGTTTGCCCCTCGTCTGCGTTCATTAGTTGCTCTTGATTGAATTTTATCTGTTCCCAATCATTGAAGTCGGGAGTGCCTGCAATGACCTTTAAAGCTGTCCCAATTAAGTTTATACTTCTAGCGGACCTATGATGGATTTTTAGGGTAGCTACCAACTTGTGAATGTGCTTAAGGTCTGTTGTTATAACCGGTATTCTATGGTCGGTGGCATCAGGCGCTTGTTTGCTTTAAGAAAAACTTTTTCGCCGATCTGATAGTCCTTATAAGTCCTACCCTTGTTTGCGTGGTCAAGGCTCCTTTCTTGGGCTTGTTGAATTTTCCTACTTTGAGTGAACTATTTCCATTGGTTTCCTGTCGGTTACTGAGTGAATTGAATTGTTATATTTGTTAGCTGCCAAAATGATTAATTCGATAGTGTCGTTTAGTTGGTTTTTCAGTTTCAGGCATCTAATTGTATGCCTCACCTTACTCTTAAACAAGATAAATGTGTCTACCGAGAAGCTGTTTCCGTCCTCAATTATTATTTGATTTCGGAAACAGTTTACTGGGTTGTCAGTTGTATCAATCGTGTACGTAAGCGACTGTTCGCTGTGTATTGTGGCTGCATCTGATTCCTGTCCGTCTTCTAAGGCGTTTATGTTCTGGCGGGATAATGCGTCCGCCACAAGGTTTTCCTTGCCTGGCTTATAAACTAGTTTTGCGCCATGATCATCAATAATCCCCTTCCAACGTTTTAGCTTCGCGTTGGGATTTTTGTCCGAGACAGCAAAGGTTAGTGGCTGGTGATCGGTAAAAATCTGTAAGCCTTTTACTCCGGAATGGTAATTCCGGAGGTTTTTTGGTGACCAAACAATGGCGAGGAGTTCTCGTTCATTGGTCGCATAATTTTTTTCGCAGTCACGTAGGGCACGTGAAATCATTGTGATTGGGCGGCCATCTTGGGATAGCACCGCCCCTTAACCAAAGCCCGATGCATCCGTTGTTAAATCGAATGGTTTCTTAAAATCTGGATACGAGAGCAGAACATCTTCTGACGCCAAGATTTCCTTTAGTCTGTCAAAAGTTTCTCTCCGTTCTTTGGTGAAATCTATGTCAATTTTCCTTGACTGGTATTTTCTGGCTTTCCCATTTTCTCCCTTTAGGATGTTTGTCAGGGGTCTTGCGATTGTCGCGAAGTTTTTGATAAAGCACCTGTAGTAGCTTGCTAACCCCAGGAAGGATCTGAGGTCGAAAAGTGTTTTTGGTTGGGGAAATTCCTTTATGGCTTTTACCTTTTCAGGTGAAGTTCTAAGCCCCCCTTGTGACACAATGAACCCCAAGTACTCAACGCTCTTTTTAAAGAACTTTGATTTTTCCTGGGATACTCTCATGCCTGCTTTCAGGAGTTTGGTTAGTACCCAATCCACGTCTTTAACGTGGTCCTCTTTTGTCTTAGAAAATATTATGACGTCATCTACGTACACGTAGCATAACTTAGAGATTCCTTCTCTAAGCACGTCGTCGATGGCCCTTTGAAATATGCTTGGGGCGTTTTTGAGTCCGAATGGCAATCTACAGAATTCGTACTTGCCGTTGTTTATAGAGAAGGCAGTCTTTTCCCTGTCCTTCTCCGCCAGCTCTATCTGGTGAAAACCTGATTTGAGGTCGAGTGTCGTAAAGAATTGTGACTCGCCCATGTTCGACAGTATTGTCGAAATTGTAGGGAACTTCCTAAAGTCGATAACCAATCGCTTCTTCTTAACGCCATTTTGTTCTGTGCCTTTTTTGTCTACAACCCAGGTAGGGTTGTTATATGGGGACTTGGATGGCCTTATTACGCGGTCCGCAAGAAGTTGTTTAACCTCTACATTGACGAATTCGGTTACACCCATGGGATGCGGGTACGACTTGGAGTACACCGGCTCCCCGTCAGTTTTAATCGTGGCGATCGTGTTAATATTAAACGGTAATGCTTCGTCTGGGTCGGCGAAGGCCCTATGATTTTTTACAATCATTTTGTCAAAGGTGGTTTTAATTGCCAGGGGAACATCCTCATCATCGATTTTTATAAAGTTAACGTTTTCTGCTTTAGTAAACTGGACCTTTTCAGTTCCATTGTTTGTAAGCAGGATATTGCCAGTAAAATCGAGTTTCGCATTCACTTGTTTAAGCAAGTCGAGCCCGATAATACCGTCAAAGTCTTTAAGGTTATTTAATATAAAAAAGGGTGTTTTTACGTTAAAAACTGAAACTAGACATTATACCCTTGCAGAGGGTATTATAATTTTGGTCAAAAGTGTGCAACGCAGTGAAGGAGACATCTCCGACCCTATAAAGTATATATATTCTTGATCAGGATCACCTCCTGAGTTGATATAGCCATGTCCGTCTGTCCGTCTGTCCGTCTGTCTGTTTCTACGCAAACTAGTCTCTCAGTTTTAAAGCTATCGGATTGAAACTTTGCACACACCCTTCTTTCCTTTGCACGCAGTATATAAGTCGGAACGGCCGGGATCGGCCGACTATATCCTATAGCTGCCATATAACTGATTGATCGGAAATGCCATAACTTTGGTGTTTGTAAAGTTAGAAAATTGGGATTTTCTATGGATTTTATTTTTGGCCAATCAATCCGACCTACCAAATTTCATAAGGATCGGCCGACTATATCCTATAGCTGCCATATAACTGATTGATCGGAAATGCCATAACTTTGGTGTTTGTAAAGTTAGGAAGTTGGGATTTTCTATGGATTTTATTTTTGGCCAATCAATCCGACCTACCAAATTTCATAAGGATCGGCCGACTATATCCTATAGCTGCCATATAACTGAACGATTGGAAATGCCATAACTTTGTTGTTGTTAAAGTTAGGAAGTTCGGATTTTTTATGAGTATTAAGAATGCATCATATGAATAATTTTGGAGAATATAATTTACAGAGTATTCTGCAAGGGTATATCAACTTCGGCTCCGCCCGAAGTTAGCTTTCCTTTCTTGTTTTGTCTATTTTGGTGAAGCCATGTATTGATTTCACTGTGAAAGGTTTCTCCGCCGCCACGATGCCTTTCAGCCCCGGGAGTGGAGTGATATAATTTTTGGAAGTGCCTGTATCTAGTAGTAATTTTATTTCACTTCCTGCTACCTTACGCGTAATGTAGGGGAGCAGGGACTTTACCCTAAAAAATTACAGGAGTCCTCTGCGTCTAACTCGTCTTCCATCTCAGTAGCGCAGGCCTGGGCAATGGAGTCATAATCTTCGTCGTCCATTTTCCTCCGGCATGAAGTTTATTTTTTGTTGAAACCGTGCCGACTGCCCTTTTTGCCATGTTGTGGGCTGCCTAAATCTGGAGGAGGTATCAACCTCCATTGGCTCTGGTGTTGGCTGGCCCTGATTATTCCCTGTGCTATTATATGGCTTCTGACGGAAAGAACCATTTTGGTTGTTGGCTCCTTTCTGGGTCCTAACGAAGTGGGGGTTTTTTTTTATTGCCCCTTGATTTTGGTTCTGCTCATAATTTTTCCAACCTGCTTGTCGCTGGTTGCTCGGCTTAAATGATTTTTCTTCACTGTGCCGGGCGAAGGTAGCCGCAAATATGCTCCTTTCGTTACTTGATTCAGCCTCTTGCGCTAACGCTAATGCTGACGGCAAGTCCCGTGGCTGTGCCGGAAAAACGGCTATTTTCAGTGATTTTTTTAACCTAGATATGAACGCATGCAAAGCGTCTTCTCTGTGTTGTTCATTTAGGACGGCCGCTGCGGCTGCATCGTGTGTCATGATAGTTTTGTTAGTTAGAAGCGTTAGCTTCCGTTCTATTTCATCGTAATACTTGAGCAGAGGTAGTTCCCCCTGCCTCGACAAGCTTAATTCTTGTTTAATTACGTGTGTCGGAGTTTTGTCCGCATACGTGAAGTCTAGGCGCGCCAGTATGACATGAAAATTGAATACCGTGTTGAAAGAGGATAGTGCAGCAGCCGCTGGTCCCCTTACTTTGTTTTTCAGTATTCCGACAGCCTGATAATGTCGGCTGCTGCCTTCATAGCTCTCAAATACCTTGTAGGCTGCGGTGGCAGCTTGTCTCCAGCAAACATAATTTTCTTGTTTACCGTCGAATTCTGGGACTGACTTGACCATGTCAAGAGGTTCGTCACAACGTACTCTTTGTGGTTATAATTTAATTTCTTCGAATGTTTTGATTGGTGGGACATTATCTTTAACTTTTAATGAGTTTAACTCCCCTACAATTGCGGCTAATTTTTCATCAAATAGCTGCTGTTGTTTTTGGAGTGCGCCAGCTATGGCGGCCTCCATATTTGCAATCTGTTCTGCTTGCATATCTTGTGCTTCTTGCTGGGTTTCTGGGTTTGTGACGTTGAGAACGCTGTCTCGAATGAATACTGCCCTACTGCTAGATGGGCAATCTGCTTCGGAATGTTGGTAATTTTTATACCCTTGCAGAGGGTATTATAATTTTGGTCAAAAGTGTGCAACGCAGTCAAGGAGACATCTCCGACCCTATAAAGTATATATATTCTTGATCAGGATCACCTCCTGAGTTGATATAGCCATGTCCGTCTGTCCGTCTGTCTGTTTCTACGCAAACTAGTCTCTCAGTTTTAAAGCTATCGAGTTGAAACTTTGCACACAGCCTTCTTTCCTTTGCACGCAGTATATATGTCGGAACGGCCGGGATCGGCCGACTATATCTTATAGCTGCTATATAACTGATTGATCGGAAATGCCATAACTTTGGTGTTTGTAAAGTTAGGAAGTTGGGATTTTCTATCGGTTTTATATTTGGCCAATCAATCCGACCTACCAAATTTCATAAGGATCGGCCGACTATATCCTATAGCCGCCATATAACTGATTGATCTGAAATGCCATAACTTTGGTGTTTGTTAAGTTGGGAAGTTGGGATTTTCTATGGGTTTTATTTTTGGCCAATCAATCCGACCTACCAAAGTTCATAAGGATCGGCCGACTATATCTTATGGCTGCCATATAGCTGAACGATTGGAAATGCTATAACTTTGGTGTTTTTAAAGTTAGGAAGTTGGGATTTTTTATGAGAATTAAGAATGCATCATATGAATAATTTTGGAGAATATAATTTACAGAGTATTCTGCAAGGGTATATCAACTTCGGCTCCGCCCGAAGTTAGCTTTCCTTTTTTGTTATTTTTTACGTTTGTATTTAAGAGTTTCCTATATTCCTCGAGAACCTCCTCGTCCGATGAAACCCCCTCGTTAACCCTATACATAGGTCCGTATTTCGAAATATTTCATGAGAATAATTTATTTTCTATATTTATTTTTTTCCACAACGACAGTAGAAGAGAGAAAAAATTCAAATAAAAAGGTGTAGCACCAATTTCTATGGGTGCGACGAAATCCGATCAAGAGCTTTCTTGAATATTGTGTAAATGAGTTTTAATGTTTTCCTACTCCGACAATTAGATGTGAGAATGGTAATTTTTATTATAAGAAATCAATTAAAAAATTTTGAAATATATTATTTGTTTCAATTAATAATTCATTTTATTAATTGAAATAAATATTTAATGCACGGGGAATAGTAATGTTCCCACCGTTAATAGATTTTATTATAATTTTAATATTTTAATATTTTCAGAAAAACACTCCTTGTTTCACTTGGCAATTAATAATTAATTTGTTCAAAAATTACAAAAATTTGTGTGGGGAAAATAATAATGTGCGCCCACTGTACCGGAAATTCTACTTCTCTGAATACTTTATTATTTATTTATTAATTAAAAATAAAAAAATTTGTGTGGGGAAAATAATAATGTGCCCACTGTACCGGCAATTTTACTTCTCCGAATACATTATTTATTGGCGAGTGAAAAAAAAGACAAGAAGCCTACTCACATTTCTTATGATTACTCCGCCGTCGAGATTTTTTATTTGTTGGCTCTGAACGCGCTGCCTTCTCTGCCGCCGCTGCAGTCGTCTCTGCCGCCGCTGCAGTTGTCTCTGCCGCCGCTGCAGTTGTCTCTGCCGTCGTTGTCGTTTCTCGGGTGGCGGGTGAGGGGTCTTGCGTTTCCCTTTATTTCCCGTCGCTGATTTCTTTGCGTTTATTTTATATGTCTCTGCTGCCAATATCGATGCTTTATTTGTTTTATTTATTTTGCCGTTATTCTATTTTATTTTTATAGGCAATTTAATTATTTCTTTATTTTTTTTTAAAATTCACTGCACGGTGTCGCGCGAGTATTTTTAATACTTTAACTTTGAATTGCAAATTACTTTTTTGCAGTTCGCACGGTACCGAGTATCGCGGGATCGGTTACGTTGAGCGCCAGTTATTTAGATTTGGTATTTGGTATTTAATTAATCCCTATTTCTCCTAAACCTGTTAAGGCAGAGGATAATAAAGACACGGTGCGATATTAAGTTTATTATTTATTACTCCTAAACCTGTTAAGGTAGAGGATAAACAAGACTTGATTTACAAAACACAGCTAAGGCTGCGGAGTACAAATTTAGACTAACTTAAGGTCCCGGTCCGGCCGCGGCTCGAGGCTTTTGCCTGGTCGCAGCGCTGCCGCTAAAGTGCCGGGTCAGCACTTGGTATCCGGCCGGTGGCGATCATCCGCTGAGTAAGTGTTCTCAGCGCCAGAAGTAAAGCGCCAGGTCAGCAGCAGATATCCGGCCGGTGGCGATCACTCGCTCCGCGAGTGCTCTGAGTGGCTCCGGGCAACTGCCCTCGGAGTGCAGAGTCGGCGGTTTCTTTACTGCGCGTGTTGGCCACCGGATATGGCCTGCAACTTGACAATTTGTCTTTGTGGGAACTGGGTGTGTTAACTTGCATATACCCTTTGCTAACTTTGAATCCTCGGAAACTATCCTTAACTATTTATTAAAATATAGACCATTAGATATTAGACATTAGATCCTAAAAAGAGCAAATAATTTATATAAATATTGCAATAATATGTCCGATGCAGTTAATGTTTTTTACACTGCAATAAACTCATTTTTTAATTCCTGTGTTCCGTGGTACTATTCGTCAATTTCCAATAAATCACCTTGGTTTAGCAAAGAGGAAATGTAAGGTCCAGACTTTTTAGGAAATATAACAATACCGGTTCTCATTCTGTTTTTACTAGATATTTTAGTGCTCGGTTAAGATTTACCGTGCTGAATTTAAGTAAGAGTAAGAGTAAGTAATTCTATTAGGCACAGATAAGTTTAGGCGACCCAGTAACTTGGGACTTTCCACATCCACGTGAATAAGTTTATGAATAAAAGTAGCGTTAAGCATCGTTCTACCGTTTGACAATATGGTAGAAGTCTTCTAGGGTAAGATGGTAAAATAAGGCTTGCATTTTACTAGAGCAAATAATAAAAAGTTATTTTGCACAGGCTCTATCCGGTCTATATGTACACCATACTGAGGACACCAAAATCAGTTTGCTGAACAGTACTCCAGGATTGGACGCACTAGTGAAATGACCAGAATCTTTGTGGCTTTATTCACCAAGTAATATGATCACAAAACTTAAGTTTTGGGTCAAGAAGGACGCCAAGGTCATCAACATGCGTGATTCTAGACAACCTCTCAGTTTACAAGTGTCACATTGTGGGCTCACCCGAAGGAATGTCATTACTTTACACTTAGCGCTATTTAAATCCAAACAATTTTTAGAACACCATGTTTGAAAAACATTTAGTCTAAACTGCTGGAATTTACCAATTTTTATAATTTTGGTCAGAAGTTTGTAACGCAGTGAAGGAGACGTTTCCGACCCCATAAGGTATATACATATATTCTTGATCAGGATCAATAGGGGAGGTGATATATCCATGTCCGACTGTCCGGCTATTTCAATACCGTTTGCGAGCTCAGTTTAAAAGCTAGCGATCTGAAACTTTCACAGTCGTCCTAAAACATGTGCACGCAGATCAAGTTTGAAAACCGCCCCGATCGGACATCTATATCCTATAGCTTCCATAGGAACAATCGGATATAACTTGCAAGAATGGAAGATATTTCGCGCAGTGTAAAAGCTATTGACATGAATCTTTCCAAATCGTATTTTTTATGCATACCTTGATCAGGGTAAAAGCGCGTGCTGATCGGACGTCTATATCTTATAGCTCCCGTAGAAAGAATTGTAAAAGACATTTTTGCAGTATAAAAGCTATTGACGTGAAACTATGCAAATCTAGTTTATTTATGTATATCTTATCCCTTCCGCTACTTATTCAATTTTAGCAATTTCGGCGATGTCTGCAATGGTATTATAACTTCGGCAAGCCGAAGTTTTTTACTAATAGACGCATGTACGGTTTAATGTTTCAACATCAATACAATAGAATAATTAAAAACATTTGAGGCTTGCCAGTTATTTAATTTAAATGGTTCCTTGACCTTTTGCATTATGTTAAGTTACCTGAACTGAAAAAACATAAATGACAAACTTTTGATAATCACTAGCCAAGACGAACATATTTTTGCTTTTCATGTCTTTTGTTTATAAACGACTTAATGAGACGATTTTATAAAATGTTTTGTGTGTTAACACAATAATATAATTAAATTTAATGTTGAAGGTTCGACTTCTTATTCACGACTCTTTTACCTCGTTATAAAGTGATATGTTTTAGCATTATGTATTAATAGTTTTAACATACTATGACAGCTTCAGAAATGTAAATAAATTTTCTTTTTAAAAAATATATAAATTTAATTAATTAAATTTAATGAAAACTTTTTTTGAGGGTGTATTAAATTAAATTATTAAATTTGTATCCAACTTGTTTTGGCTCACGAAAATTAACATATCATTAAATAAGATCATTCGCACCTTACTTTGATTTTCCCTAAATTCAATGTAAGATCTAATATTAATTGGGTCCCTGACCCATTTTAAATTTCTTTCCAGCTCGACAAAATAACAGCTGATTTCGGAAGCCTGGTCAAAAGGAATCAATCATATCGTTGAGGAAGGCGCAGTTTGCGAAAACAAACCACCACTATGTTTAAAAGGTTTTAAAAAACTCATAAGTATTAATAAATATATTTAAAAATTTGTAGCTTTATTTTATTTAGCAAAAAATAGTTCTAAATCAAAACCGTCGTGACCAACTGGTGGATCACACCGCCAGATGAAACAATAATTCGTAGTCCGGTGGGTCACGCCGTCCTCAACGTGTTAATATGGAGCTGATGCATTAACATAGGTAACTCGTGCTTTGGGAAAATTTCTTCAAAACAAATGCAAAAATTCTTGATCTGTTCAGATATATTTAGGGAGATACATTTTGTCAATGTCCGCTGACGTACATACTGCCAATTACGCCATATCGAAAAAATATCGATAATATATTTTTCATCTTGGGTTAAGACTTTTATTATACCCTTGCAGAGGGTATTATAATTTTGGTCAAAAGTGTGCAACGCAGTGAAGGAGACATCTCCGACCCTATAAAGTATATATATTCTTGATCAGGATCACCTCCTGAGTTGATATAGCCATGTCCGTCGGTCCGTCTGTCCGTCTGTCTGTTTCTACGCAAACTAGTCTCTCAGTTTTAAAGCTATCGAATTGAAACTTTGCACACACCCTTCTTTCCTTTGCACGCAGTATATAAGTCGGAACGGCCGGGATCGGCCGACTATATCCTATAGCTGCCATATAACTGATTGATCGGAAATGCCATAACTTTGGTGTTTGTAAAGTTAGGAAGTTGGGATTTTCTATGGGTGTTATATTTGGCCAATCAATTCGACTTACCAAATTTCATAAGGATCGGCCGACTATATCCTATAGCTGCCATATAACTGATTGATCGGAAATGCCATAACTTTGGTGTTTGTAAAGTTAGGAAGTTGGGATTTTCTATGGGTGTTATATTTGGCCAATCAATTCGACTTACCAAATTTCATAAGGATCGGCCGACTATATCCTATAGCTGCCATATAACTGCTTGATCGGAAATGCCATAACTTTGGTGTTTGTAAAGTTGGGAAGCTGGGATTTTCTATGGGTTTTATATTTGGCCAATCAATCCGACCTATCAAATTTCATAAGGATCGGCCGACTATATCCTATAGCTGCCATATAACTGAACAATTGGAAATGCCATAACTTTGGTGATTTAAAGTTAGGAAGTTGGGATTTTTTATGAGTATTAAGAATGCATCGTATGAATAATTTTGGAGAATATAATGTACATAATATTCTGCAAGGGTATATCAACTTCGGCTCCGCCCGAAGTTAGCTTTCCTTTCTTGTTATTAGTTGTTTTTGCTACGCATCAAAAGCTTAATTTTATTGTTAGTTACAGCTTGATACGGTAAATGATTTGTATCCTCAAATTTTTCTTCAATCATTTACTCTTGATCCATGTGTTCTGTTCTTTTGGGCCACTATTTTTTCTAATATTTAAAAATTGTGCTTTTATATTCCCTTAAGGTTGGCTATTAATCGGTATCGTCATTCGTCCTGATAAGTCTATGAGTGTTGTTTTTGTGAAATTTGTATCATAAATCTCGGCCTTCTAATCCTCCTTGCTTTCTTCTTCTTTCACTTCCTTGCACTCTATCGTTGTTGCAACTATAGTGTCACTTTTTTTTATTTAGGGCACCCATATATTATTGTACTCTGAGATCTATTGTCTATCAAATCTCTAACTTCACCCACTGAATCAGTGCCTTGGATTATAACAAAGCCCTTTGTTATAATTGTATAACTCAATTGTAATACACGTATTCACCCTTTCCTTACTTGGGTTTGAATAGTAAAGAAGTGTGTGGTGAGGTCTATTGCAATTTAATCGAATACTTTTATTAGTGCATTTTTTAAGTGCTTAAAACATTTTTGTGTTTTTGTTTTATTTTATCTCCTCTGGTGGCGGAACCTTTAGCAACCTTTAGCTTGCAAATGTCTAGCCCTTTGGCAATATTTTTCAGGTGCTTAGTTCATCCAAGGCTCTTACCACTGCACTATGGGATTTTTGACCTGTTTTTGTGCCATTAATTAATAACTCGGTCAGTTTTGGAGATATCGACATGAAACTTTACAAATCGTCATTATTTGTCCCTTGCCACATATATTGTGAAAATCGTTCGGATCAGGAAACAATAGCTCCCATAGGAACAATCGGTTAAAACTAAAAAAAAATTTATAAAATTTAAGGAGCTGAAATTTGTTGCTCTATGCCTATAAAAGTGGATGATAATAAGTGCAACAAAAGCAAAAAGAAAAAATTCCATCAAACTCAAATCTCATCGGCAGCCACGTATACATATCGTATACATATCGACTATCGCCAGTTTTTATGCAAAATGATTCGAATTTGTCCAAATTGACGGGCAACTGACAGGTCAAACGTATCAAAATGTTCCTCATATTATAAATAATTTGTTCATCAAACATTGTGTAGCCTTTTCTTGCTCAAGCCGGCCCTTCTCGCTATTCCAAACAGCAACCAAGTCCGCGTTGGAGAAAGTGAGGTTATCTAAGAAAACTTCAATTTGCACCAATAGTCCGGAAATGTGCACAATAAGACTAACAGATTTTTGCTCAGAATTGACAACGCTACAACATACACTTGGACGCACTGAAAACTAATACAAACTTCTATTTCAAAACTCTTCCCGAAGTTGAAATTTGTTCCTCAAAATTCAGCTTAAGGTGCATTTATAAACTTACAAAATGTTAGTATAAACACGCACAATTTAAACAATTAATACATTTAACATATGGTACAAACCTGTGAGATCAGTTTCCATTTGTTTTTTTCTTTTCAAATGGTGTTTTACACAAATAAATTAATTTCACAGAACGCTTCGAAAAAGATCAAAAGATCAGATTTCACAGATCAACTTGGCTAATTACGTACAGATTATTGCCCAGGCTAATTTCACTTTTGAAATGGCTTGTTAGTGACTTGGTCGACGTGACGCGACTGTGAAGTGCTAGGATTGTTACGGTTCTATCAGTACATTGACCCTAAAAGCATGCAGCACACTTCAAGAATAATCCGTCTCAAAACATGTGAAGATGTAAAGATGAAACGTTCTTTAAGTCGTTATCAATCAACGAGGATGTAGATATGTTGAATATCTGAGCGGTTTTGTATGATCTGTTGCCATCGTTTGGCAAGTACATCTGGCAAGGAGTCGTCCCAATCCTAGGACTCTGTGGGTAGACGAAAATTCCAAGCATCTTTCAAGAGTATCTTGAAAGAGATAATGACTGGTGCCACGGATCGAAAGAAGGATTGCCCGTATACATATTTATGCCAATACAACCCTAATGTGTTGAATGAGTCTTTGTTGTCTATTTTGAAGATGTTATTATTAGAAAGATCTGGAGTTGGTATATTTGATGGTTGGTTTTCAATTTTTGTAGCCCCATTTCTGCAGATTGAAAAGTGCTCCGACAATCGTCTCGTGTCCTTTTGTACATCATCTTCATAGATTTGTTCTCCTTGAACGAAATTTTCCGTGAAAAGGGGGCTCGAGAGAACGAACTAAACCTGACTGCCCGGTGGAACCAGTGGTGGTCGAGCTGTGAGTTGTGGGGAAGTGCGCTCAAAATTAAAAAATCAATGTTGCGTTTTGCCGTGTCTGTAAAAACTTGTTGAGCATTCGGGAAATGTATCAAGGTGTGGTGTGGCCAAGAATATGGGAGAAACTAATATAATTTATACATGCCTTAGAGCGGTCGACAGCAATCTTTTCTGCAAAATAATTTTTGGCAAGGAAATCCGGGCACCATTGGAGAACGTAATTCGTTAGGCAAACGTAATTATGTTGTGGTAGCTGTGTCCTGTACCTTGAGCTTATTTTGGACAGGCGGCTCACCTAAAAGCAACACATGTATATTGACTTCTTCTGCTTATACCCGCCAGAAAACCAAGACGATGAAATTTCTGCTTTGCCCGGGCATAAAAATACCGCTATTCAAGGCTATTTCAATGCCTGGGGCAGAGTCTTTAAGAGCACTTGTAGCACTTTCATAAAACACATTGTTATTCTCTTACTAACACTGCTATTAAGATAACTTTCACAATAGCATTGGCCTAGAAATCTGAAAATATTAATACCTACTTATTTTAAATTGTCAGCACTATGCCCTCTCGATGTGCTTTTTTACTTTCACTCTACAATCCGCTGAGCTAATAGATTTTTAAAAAATTACAAAATTGTCAAACTAAAAAGACCTTTTTAGAGACTATAAAGATTGCATCTATCTGGCAGTAAAGTTCTTTGACCATAAGATTTCTGAAATTTATTGTTAAAGTGCTTTTTGTTGTTTTCCAAAAAGTAGTTTGTCCGCATAAGCTGATTAATCCAATCAAAATTATTTAAGGAAAAGGTACAGAATTAAAATTTTGTTTCCATTTTTTTTCACTGTATGCACAACATTTTAAGAATATTGTGTTAAAATTTTAGATTGAACCGAGTAGAACTTCCGAAGTTATGGTGACCAAAACATTAAAACCCTCTCCTGAAAAGTTGCCATTTTCAAAATCGGTGTACACGATGCTGCAAAACCTATTGGACGAATCTTTTTGAAATTTTGCACAGTACTTCTTTACTGAATTCCTTAGGTAACGCTGTCGTACCTGTTTTTGTTTTTTTGGGAAAATTTATAATTTTCACAACAACAAATAACTCAGATTTTTAGGCAAAATCAAGGTTTTTGACTTTTAAATTCTTTGAACATCGAAAAAAAAATTAAAACTCGACAGCGTTATCTGGGAAAATTTGTTCTTTAAATAAAACAATTTGATTTTTCAATTCAGATGATTCTGTGAGAGAGATTGCCTATATCTCACTTACTTTTCAATAGTTTTTTTACAGAGACTATTCGTATTGGCAATAAAAAATTGTACAAATGGTCCGATTTTGCAGCGAATTAACCAGAAAAAGAATCTATATCAAATAAATCTCTACTAAATTCCTCAGGTAACGATGTAGAGTTTTTTTTTAAATTTATTATTTAAAAACAAAAAAAAATCGCAGTTTTTGACTTTCAAGTGCCTTAAAAAATCGAAAAAAAATAAAAACTCGACAGCGTTACCTGAAAAATCTTGTACTTTGACTATTGCAATTTGATTTTATCTAATCAGATTGGGTGTTTAAAAAGAACTGAGAACTACTGTACGATGTCTAACATTTAATCTTAGAGCTTTTCCTAAAAAACTAACCAATTTTCACAGGATCGTAAGAGTTTTATGGTTTGGTTAACACTGAACGTAAATTTTAAATTTCAGGAGTTCGACAAGGAAGCCTCCTTGGCCTAAAAATCTTGTGGATACTGTTTGATGGAGAAGGAGCATTTTCCTGACCCACATGAGACTGTAGGGAGTCGGGGGGATAGTTAAGTTAATGAAGCAAATCCAACCGTCTTGTCGCAGTACCAAAATTGAACTCTTTATTCTTACGTTGGATAATAGCCTTCGTGGCCAGTGTGGTGAATTACATGAGAGCGAGATCTTAAGCTTTACCACTGAGAGCGCAGCTCAGGTTAACAAATTAGATCCATACACTTCAAGAAAAATTAATACTTCAAAATTACATTCATGTTTTTCTCAAGATTCAATAGTGGCCCAACATTCCGGCCCCATTGAAAGTACCTAGTTACTTTAAATTAATTGGTAAACGGGCCAATTTGTGAATCGGTCGCCTTATGATTCCTTTTGACGTCCGAACATCCGCGACCCGGACGTGGTTGTCCTGACCTGGTATAGTTGCTTCGATGCGACCTAACAGCCATCGATGAGGAGGGACATGATCTTCGTGGATTAGGACCATTTCGTTGACTGCAATATTTGAAGATCCAGTCGTCCAGTTTGATTTGGCCTGAAGCTCGTGAAGATACTCCGTAGACCAGCGCCTCCAGATGTGTTGCTTGATGGCGCTGACACGCTTCCATCGTTGAGAGCAGTTGATCTGATCATCCTTGACAGGCCAGTCTGGGAGTGCTCGAAGAGCGTCCCCGGTTAAGAAATGACCAGGCGTTAAGACGGCCAAATCGCTGGGATCCGATGAGTGTGGAGAGAGCGGGCGAGAGTTTAGGATCGCCTCAGTCTCAGCAGCGACAGTTGAGAGCTCCTCGAAGGTCAATCGGGCATCCTTGAGCGTGCGGTACAAGAGATTCTTGGCGCTTTTAACGGCAGCCTCCCAGAGGCCGCCAAAGTGTGGAGCCCTAGGAGGTATGTAATTCGTTTGTACAGTACGATATAATGTCTTGCTGGTTCTTGGTGCTGAAGAAAAAGTCCTTCAGGTCTTGCAACTTGTTGCTCGCGCCTACAAAATTCGTCGCATTGTCGCAAAAGATGTCTGCAGGTAGACCACGTCTGGCGATCATCCGCTTCAGAGCACCCAAGAACGAATCAGTTGATAGGTCTCCGACGATTTCGATATGCGCCGCCTTTGTGGCGAAGCACACAAATATTGCGATGTAGCTTTTAACGGGCACCTTTCCTCGAACGCGTAGATAGGTATGAACCGGCCCGCAGAAGTCTATTCCACATCGAGCAAATGGTCTTGACAGGGTAATTCTCTCGACTGGGAGGCTGCCCATAAGTTGTTGCAGCAGCTTAGGCCTGTAGCGCACACAGTGGACACAGTTGCGTACAACACGACGAGCGACATCTCGGGCATTCACGACCCAAAACTCCAGCCGCATTAGTCCCACCAGGACCCTTGGTCCAGCGTGGTAGTTCCGCAGGTGTAGATGACGTACGTAGTTGACGACAGCAACATCCTTAGCGGGAAGCAATATAGGATGCTTGTGGGTGTCTGGGATCGATGCGAGCTCCAATCATCCTCCGACGAGAAGTAGGTTGAATCCATCTGTGATCTGCAAGAAGGGCGATAAGAATTTAAGATGGCTACGAACCGGCGCGCCTTTTTGCAAGAGAGTTATTTCCTCGATGAAATATCGCTGTTGTAGGTTCCATGCGACGCAAAGCATGGCCCTTCGCAGTTCCAGTGGGGAAAGTGACCTCGTAGTGAAGGGGTTTTTCTTCCGACATCGGTCGCAAAATCGAAGCATCCATGCTACCAATCTTAGGCCAGACTGGTGTGATTCCTTGTTGTGGAGGGCTTCCAAGACTCTATTTCTGGAAGTCGATGTCGATGCAAGGAATGCTGATTTGCGTTTTTCTGAAAATACGACATCCATGTCCAGATTGCCGTGTACATTAGGTGGCCATGATGTCGGCAGATTTGATAGAAATGTAGGTCCGTGGAACCATGTTGAGTTGGTGAGTTCTGAAAGGTTGCATCCTCTGGAGATCATGTCAGCTGGGTTGTGCCGTGTCGGAACGAACCTCCATTGACAGTCTGGAGTGAATTCTTGGATATCGGATATCCGGTTGCCGACAAACGTAGAAAGTGTTGCAGAATGTTGTCGAATCCAATGCAACACCAGCTGTGAATCTGTCCACAGAAACGTCTCGGGCGTGTGTTGTAGAAAGGCTGTCTTTATCTGGTTGTAGAGTCGTGCTAGAAGATGCGCTCCACAGAGCTCGAGCTGCGGCAGCGTCTTCTTCTTCGTTGGTGCCACACGCGACTTTGAGACGATTAGATGAACTTCGACGTGGCCATCGGCATCCGTACCCTCTTATTGAAGCAACGCTGAAGCCGTGAAGTTGGAGCTCATCTGAATGGGGCTGCAGGCAGAAACGTGGGATGAGCAGAGAGTCCAAATGCTGTAGCGACGACACGAACGATAGCCACGCTTGTTGGAGTGTCATTGGCACTGATTCATCCCAATGCAATCTAAGAAGCCAAATTTCCTGTAGAAGGATTTTTGCCACCATAATAACTGGCGAGACAAGTCCCAGCGGATCGAAGAGGGATGAGGCCACCGAGAGAATGGTTCGCTTTGTGATACTTTCCGGAGCTGTGCTGCAGTTAAATGAGAATTTGAAGATGTCTTCTCGTTGGTCCCACTTCAGTCCCAATGTGCTTGTCGTAGCGTAGTCGTCGAGATTTAGCTCCTTGACCGTTGTATCATTGACGAAATCCTGATGGTTGGAGTGCCATTTTGCCAGTTCCATCTTGCCGGCCGTGAGGATAGCGATGACTTCGGTTTGAATCTGGTTCAATTGATCTAGCTTATTTGCTCCACCGAGAAAGTCATCCACATAGAAACACGATTTTATGGCTTCTGCTCCAATTTGATGTGAACTTGCATGTTGATTGGCGAGGTGAGACAGGCTGCGAATTGCTAGATACGGCGCTGATGCGGTGCCGTAAGTAACGGTGTTCAGCTGGTATGTGCGAATCTCCTGGTCGTTGGAGCTTCTCCATAAGATGTACTGAAATTTACGATGCGATGGATCAATTAATACCTGCCGGTACATCTTGACGACGTCAGCAGTTAGTACATAACGATGAGTCCGGAACCTTAGTAAGATTGTAAACAAGTCTGGTTGAATCGTGGGTCCAACTAGAAGGATGTCGTTTAAGGACTTGTAGGTGCTTGTTGGGCACGAGGCGTCAAAGACTACCCTTAGCTTAGTTGACGTGCTGTTGAGTTTAAACACGCAGTGGTGTGGTATGTAGTAGTGGGGTTCGTTGAGGAGTGGGCTGGTTACTAATTCCATGTGACCCAAGCGCTCATATTCTTCCATAAAATTCGTGTATTCGGCTCGCAAATTCGCGTTTCGGCTTAAGCGACGTTCCAACGATGCAAATCTTAGCCGTGCTGTTTCAAGAGACCTTCCCAACAGATTAGGGTCATCCTTGAAGGGCAGTTGAACCATCAGTCTTCCATCCGCTACCTGACAGACAGATTTTTGGAAGATCGATTCGCATTTAGCTTGCGGTGGAGTAAGTGTTAATGGCGTAGTAGAAACTTCCTCTATGCGCCATAAGCGCTCCAGGTTCAGGTTTATTGAATCCTCTGATGAAAGGAAACTATGGGCTTGGGCGGCATGGCCTTGATTGCCGGTACGCCCTGATACTACCCATCCAAAGATCGTCTTTTGCAACATGGGGAGATGGGGACCCAACTTGATTTGGCCAATAGACAAAGCGGTGAAGAACGTTTCTGTGCCAAGAAGAAGGTCGATATGGCGAGACTGATAAAATCTCTCATCAGCCAGTGGAGCGTTGTCTGGGAGGCTCCATGATGAAATGTCGATTTCTGCATCGGGTTGATAGGCGATTCTCGAGGTTATACAGCATTCGACGGGTAACTCTGCTTCACCGAATCGTGACTTTACAACGGTCGAAATGCGATGCTTGATGCGGGTGAAAGAATCGCCAATGCTTCGAATGTCGATAAGTCCCTTGCTTCGGGGCAAACGAAGTTGTTGAGCGAAGTCTTCGGACATGAAGTTAACTTGGGAGCAAGAGTCCAGTAGTGCACGTCCTGGTACGTAGTTGCCCACAGCATCCTGCACTAGTATTATGGCTGTAGCCAGAATGATTTGGTCGTGGTGGGTATCCACGTGTGCGTGAGCGACGGCCTCAGCGACATGGTGCTGAGGTGGCGCATTAGTCGGACTTGGCCGCCTAGGACTCCTGGATTCCTGTCCTGACGGATCGAAGTGAAGCATAGTGTGATGCAGCCGTGAACATATTCTGCACCTATTTGAAGATGGACAATTTGACGGATGATGAGCCTTTCCAAGGCAGTTTGTGCACAGCGATTTTGTCCGGACAGCTTCTAGACGTTGGGCAGGCGACATGTTTTGCAGTCGCGAACATCTAAAAATCCGATGATCCCTGCCAGAGCATATAGGACACGCTTGCGTGGAGCACGTAAAGCTGTGGCCCATGCGTGGAGCTTGCGGTTGTCGCGTTCTGCCGGATGTATTTTGAGCCGTATTCGGATTGCCGATGTGATGTATTGAGGACTCCAAGTGTTGGCAGTGCCGTTCAATCAAGGAGAGGCAGGCATTCCAAGAGGGTAGTGCTGCGAACGTGAGAGATTCGTTCCAGAGCTGCCGGGTTCTCTTATCTACCTTTTCCATGACAATAGCAATCAACATCGTTTGAGCTATCTGCGCTTCGGATCCTAAAGATCGCAACGAGTTAAACAACGCTGATGCGTTGTCAACCAGGCTGCGCAACTGTACACTATTTTCGGTGGTCACAGTTGGCAATTTGAAGAGTGACGCTATGTTGTCCAGGAATACGATGGTGGGGTTATCGTACCTGCTCTTTAGGCGAAGTAAGGCCTTGCTGTAATTCTCTGGAGTGACTTGATACGCCTTGATGGTTTCTAAGGCGGCGCCTCTGAGACAGTTTATGAGGTGATTAAACTTCTCGATCGGCGATAGCGCTTCCTGCTGATCTACAACTTGCAGGAACGTAGTAATAAAATTTCTGTATTCCGCGTACTCGCCAGCAAAGGTCGGGAGCGCAAGAGTTGGTAGCTTAAGAGATGATGTTGGTCCAGGCCTGAGTAGCGTGTCTTGGGCGAGCGGCGTAGAATTGTGCACGTCGTCTCCAAGCTGATCCTTTATGGTCACCTTTGTAGCGATGAACAGATCTTCCAGCTCGGCCCGGTAGTTTAGCTGTTCCTCGGTTGAGTCGAGTGCCTCGATTTCGGTTTGGACGGCCATGATTTGTTTGAAGTAGGCCTCCAAAATAGTTAGCCGACACGTGAGTTCGGCTGGCGTCAGCGCGGCATTTGGCTTCTCAACCTTCTCCGTCTTGGCGACTGCTGCTCCAATGCGGGAAATGCTCCTGCGTATGTTAGATCGCTTTTGTTTTAATACGTCTAGCGGTGTGGGACACATGGTTATTGTGATTTACTTACAATAAGCCCTTGTAAAGTGTATGTAATTATAAATTAGAGCTTCTGGTGTGTGGTTATAGACGTATGCTGCCAACTTGTGTAGTTCAATATATGGCAGCGCTTTGGTTCCGCAATGAACCAGTTCCAGGTTGATGCGTTGCGCGGTGACTGCTATTGGCACTCGTGGTGACTGTACGCGTGTACAGTGGACTTGCAGGTTTAAACCAAAAGCACTACAGTGACGGCGGAATGAGACCAAAGGAGACTCAGCGATTGGCGTGAGAGCTCTGGCAGCGTTGGCACTGATGACGTAACCTTACCGTTGTGGCGTTACGTAGTCCAGCAAAACGATTTTCCAGGTTAGAGATGATATTGTCGATGGGGCGATGGAGATTCGGCTCCGCAATCGAGAATATAAGTGGCGTAGCTGACTGGGAACAGCGTAGCGTAATCCAGATCTTCTGAGCAACCCGCGCCTTCCAACGATGGTGTATGGGGGTTGTACTGCCGTGTCTACGGATGTAAGTGTGCGTGTGTCGTTAGGTGAACGTTGAGCAGCGCATCACATATGTATGAAGTAGCGCGAATCGTAACGTAACAATGCGCGGCTTACGGAATTAACTTTGGGCGATCAGGTTGACTTGAACACTAAGGATTTTTTTTTTTAATTTTTAAAATTTTTTAAATTAACTATCCTGCCCCACGCTGGGCGCCAAAATGTTTGATGGAGCAGGAGCGTTTTCCTGACCCACATGAGACTGTAGGGAGTCGGGGGGATAGTTAAGTTAATGAAGCAAATCCAACCGTCTTGTCGCAGTACCAAAATTGAACTCTTTATTCTTACGTTGGATAATAGCCTTCGTGGCCAGTGTGGTGAATTACATGAGAGCGAGATCTTAAGCTTTACCACTGAGAGCGCAGCTCAGGTTAACAAATTAGATCCATACACTTCAAGAAAATTAATACTTCAAAATTACATTCATGTTTTTCTCAAGATTCAATAGTGGCCCAACAGATACTATACCAAATTATTTATACTAACGACTCTTTGCCAATCTTAAAATCATTAATTTAATTTTATTTAGCACGAAATTAGTATTAGTATTTTGTTTTGTAAACATTATATTTTAGCTTACTCTGTCCGTTTCTATATTGTACTTTTATACCACTCGCGATCTCGTTTTTACGCCGAGAATAGGGCTCCACACGTGACTGTTTAAATAATTCCTTAAAAGAGACGAAAAGATTTCTCACGTTCTGACAGGCAGATATATTTTTATACCCTTGCAGAGGGTATTATAATTTCAGTCAAATGTTTGCAATGCAATGAAGGAGACATTTCCGACCATATAAAGTATATATATTCTTGATAAGCATCACCAGGAGAGTCGATCTAGATATCTGCTTGAAACTTTCCCAAAAGTTGCCTTTCTATTAAGTCGGAACGAGCCGGGTCGGGCAACTATATCATACAGCTCCCATAAGAACAATCGGGAAATAAATTGAAAAAAATTGAACTTTGTGGTTTTTTGTTCTTTGGGATTTGGTAATATTTAAATATTATGGAATTACGGTTTTAATTTTATTAAAATCGGATAACAATATCATATAGCTGTCATAGAAAGGATGGCCAAATGCAGCGCAAAATCAACATAGCTTCATTGTTTTTAATAATATAGGCCTAGAAATCGAAATGTAGTCGATTTGTAATAGCTGCAAGAGTACATAAACTTCGGCTTGCTTCTTTTCTTGTTTTTTACAATTTTGCTAATTGGGGCTTGGGTGATTTTTTATAAAAATCATTTTCATTTTATAAGGTTATTTTGTAAATAGCCACTTTTTCCCAGGTGCTATTAATCGCGGTTTTTTCTTGGATTCAAAAAAATTACTTATCATATGATGTGAAACTCTAGGTATAAATACCTCAGGTAAAGAAGTACCTATATGTGCACTTTTCAATTTGATTATATTTTTTTAAGTTACAGTTTTTGTAGGTATTCAAGCTTGTATTCTTACCTATTATGAATACCCCTACTTAAATTGTCCTCTTTAGGCGTTATTCATTGTACCGTTTTTAAAAATATTTGCTGGAACTTGCGGTTTTTATACGCAATTTATGTACTAATTCAGATTAGTGTGCTATTGATACCGATTAAGCTAAGAAGTGTGATTTAAAAATATGCTTTAATCAGGGGAACGTAAGTAAAATTGTTGTTTAATGCTTAATGTAGAATAAAATAATGAGTAATAATTTTGATTAAACGGCAGAATCCCTCGTGGGATATATTTGTCGAAGGAAGATCGCCGTATTCATCCACACGGCTCGTATAACAAATGGCAGCTAGAAAGATATGTACCTATCTAAGCCCAATCCTTGGATTTTCCCATAAAGTTTTTAATGGTCGCCAATTTGACACGATAAATGACTTCAAAAAGGCATTCATCCAGGAATGGGACTTCAATGCCCAACCGGATTAATCCCATTTTTATTATACACTTTCAGAGGGTATTAAAATTGCAGTATATATATAAGGTTTATATATTCTATAATCTATCTATATATATAAAACTGTTCATTGAAAATTAAGAATCAACGCACAGCCTAAACTAATTAAATGACCCTATTAAAATTTTTTACCATTCAATTCTTATAACACTAAACTGATTTGCTAAGATTTATTTTGGCCACAAACATGCCCCCATTTTCTTCCAGTGGCAAAAAACCCCCAATTTCTAAAAAAAAATTTTGACGCTAAACGCGTTAATCAATCGATGCGATTTTTGGCCAAAATTTAGTCCTCTACATAATGAAGATTCTATTTAATTTAATATTGGATATTTTTACTATTGTTTACTATTTTTTATCGATTTTTGAAAATCTAAGAATCTGCCTCATTTTTCCTAACGGCAAAAAAACACTGATCTAAGTCAATTAGCAATATGAAAATTTATCGAGGGAATCCTGATACTTTAAGGATTCATATGGTGGTTTTACTGAAGCTCTAGGTCAATTCTAAAAAAAAGTTACATTAGCCTAAAGTAGAAATAATAATTCCAACAAATTATACACAAGCATTGAACACCGAATGCATTCTCTCGCACTGTCTCTCTCTCTCTATGACTCTGTGTAGTACAATATTTGTGCGGCGGCTGATCTTGATTTCTTTTTAAAACTTAAAATTAAAAACTTAAAACTAAATTAAACTTAACAATAAATTAACAATAAATTAAAATTAAATTATACCAGCAACACACACGAATAAACCCCGTCAAAGCGTTGGAAAAAGGGCAGGGGGGCAGTCATCATCTCCATATATAAAGCTATCAGTAAGAAAACTGGGAATCAACGCACAGCCAAAACCACTGGTTAACAATATTAATATGCATTTTTATTACATTCTAATAACTTTAAACTGATTTGCTAAGATTTATTGGGGCTCCCCAAGTTTGGTAAAAATCAATTGCAAAAAAGGTCAATTTTCCTTTCAAAAATTATGGACGCTAAACCGTTTTAGCAATCGAATCCGTGTTTTCGCCCAAAAATAGTTTAAGACATGATAAATGTTTAAAAAATTTGACCGCTTAGATTTAAGGCTTTTTACTATTTTTAACACCCGTCCTAAAATTACAATTTAGCCAAAAATATCTTCAAACGTCGAAAAATGGCTCTTCTAAACTGAGTATCAAATATCTTCTAAACAAAGAAACTAAGCAAAAAGTCGATCTATTATCGAATTCAAGTGTCTCCATAAGCATCATACGTTTTCTGATATGAGTGCAAAAATGGAAACCGAACGGCTTAATTATATTTGAGCAAATCAAAAAAAGTTGGGAGCAGAAAGTTACATATGTACATCTTCAAGACGCTATAGGTAGGGGAGATGCAGATATGACTCAACTTGGTCAGATGGTGATTTTACCTTCAACTTTTACAGGCTCTCCTCGATATATGCATGAAAAAAGTCATTTAAAAGTTAAAACATTAATGGCGCTGCGGGCACCATGCACGCAGCTTCGCTTGCGATGGATAACCCCAATATCCTACTTTTCTTATGTATGAAATAAGTATGTGGACATGGGGCAGACCACGTTTTTGCCATTCAATAGAATACATAAAACACTGTACTTCACCAAACAATTGGCCTTTAACCAACAGCGCCATTAATGTTTTAACTTTTAAATGAAAGACTCGAGATATCAGATCATGACGATTCTGAGGATTTTGGCCTGGAAACAACTCATTCGTTATTTCCTCCCATTTAGGGTTACAGGTAAATGTTATAAAAGTATCAGGTCGGCCATGATGTCGGACATAAGTCATAGCATCCTGGGTCTTTTCATGCATATATCGAGGAGAGCCTGTAAAAGTTGAAGGTAAAATCACCATCTGACCAAGTTGAGTCATATCTGCATCTCCCCTACCTATAGCGTCTTGAAGATGTACATATGTAACTTTCTGCTCCCAACTTTTTTTGATTTGCTCAAATATAATTAAGCCGTTCGGTTTCCATTTTTGCACTCATATCAGAAAACGTATGATGCTTATGGAGACACTTGAATTCGATAATAGATCGACTTTTTGCTTAGTTTCTTTGTTTAGAAGATATTTGATACTCAGTTTAGAAGAGCCATTTTTCGACGTTTGAAGATATTTTTGGCTAAATTGTAATTTTAGGACGGGTGTTAAAAATAGTAAAAAGCCTTAAATCTAAGCGGTCAAATTTTTTAAACATTTATCATGTCTTAAACTATTTTTGGGCGAAAACACGGATTCGATTGCTAAAACGGTTTAGCGTCCAGAATTTTTGAAAGGAAAATTGACCTTTCTTGCAATTGGAAGCGATTGGGGCCACTTGGGGAGCCCCAATAAATCTTAGCAAATCAGTTTAAAGTTATTAGAATGTAATAAAAATGCATATTAATATTGTTAACCAGTGGTTTTGGCTGTGCGTTGATTCCCAGTTTTCTTACTGATAGCTTTATATATGGAGATGATGACTGCCCCCCTGCCCTTTTTCCAACGCTTTGACGGGGTTTATTCGTGTGTGTTGCTGGTATAATTTAATTTTAATTTATTGTTAATTTATTGTTAAGTTTAATTTAGTTTTAAGTTTTTAATTTTAAGTTTTAAAAAGAAATCAAGATCAGCCGCCGCACAAATATTGTACTACACAGAGTCATAGAGAGAGAGAGAGACAGTGCGAGAGAATGCATTCGGTGTTCAATGCTTGTGTATAATTTGTTGGAATTATTATTTCTACTTTAGGCTAATGTAACTTTTTTTTAGAATTGACCTAGAGCTTCAGTAAAACCACCATATGAATCCTTAAAGTATCAGGATTCCCTCGATAAATTTTCATATTGCTAATTGACTTAGATCAGTGTTTTTTTGCCGTTAGGAAAATTGAGGCAGATTCTTAGATTTTCAAAAATCGATAAAAAATAGTAAACAATAGTAAAAATATCCAATATTAAATTAAATAGAATCTTCATTATGTAGAGGACTAAATTTTGGCCAAAAATCGCATCGATTGATTAACGCGTTTAGCGTCAAATTTTTTTTTTAGAAATTGGGGGTTTTTTGCCACTGGAAGAAAATGGGGGCATGTTTGTGGCCAAAATAAATCTTAGCAAATCAGTTTAGTGTTATAAGAATTGAATGGTAAAAAATTTTAATAGGGTCATTTAATTAGTTTAGGCTGTGCGTTGATTCTTAGTTTTCAATGAACAGTTTTATATATATAGATGCCGTTTCGTGATTTTAAAACAAATATTCAAAATCTACATTTCTCGAATGAAACAAAAAAGACAAACCTTCAAATTACCAAAGTGTCGAGCCGGCAAATTGAGCACCGGCTGACCTACAAGACCTACCCTGAAAATGCATGGCAGGCAACATTAGTGACCTCGACCAATCTGTACTAGACTTCTGCATGAATGCATCCAAAACGACAATAGAATCACTTAGTCTAGAAGTGGGCACACTTTTTTTCTGCACAGTATATTTGGGTGTGAGTGAGTAGGCTAGTATTGTCTGTTTTGATTGACAGTGTTCTCACTCATTCCATAGTTGTACAGCTGTTGATGAGTACAGCAAAATTGGTGTGCAGTAGTCAACGCACTGTACAGTGTTTTGGTGTGCAGTATACTTACTGTACAGTGAGTGAAATTTAACACATATATAGATCTCGTATGTGTATGTCATAGAAATAATAGGATTAAAAAATTGATTTGTATTTAAGTTTTAAATGTATTTAATATAAAATAACGAATTTGGAAATTATTAATATTTTAATCAAATATAATTATAACAATTATTTTATGTTATTAAAGAATCTATATTTAAGTTATTAATATTGGAATTAAGGAACATTATTATATTTACCATATCTTCAGTGGTGGCAATTTTTGACTGCACTCATCTGCACAGTTGTACACAGTCAACACACAAGCTGTACAGCGTGTTTAAAAAAGGACAAATGTACACACTCTCGAAGACTACAAGCATATACTGTACTCACTCGAAGTGAGTACACTGAAAATGTTGTGCTATCTTCTTCTGGCCTATAGAGTACACTGTACAGTAAAGAATGAGTGCAGTATTTTTTTAAGAACACTATACTACTGTACAGATCTGCTATGCTACAAATGAGTACATTCATCCAGAAGTCTAATCTGTACGCTACGTTTATATCGGCCGAAGCTACTAAGTGTCCAACGTGCATCCGACAATGCAAGCTGCGCAACTCGAGGTGGTAGCTGGAGCAATCCCAATTGTAACCTAGCAGAGCAAAGGATTGGAAGCTCAAACATTAGGATCCAGCTAATCAAAACTAGTCGAACTATGCCAGTTCCGAACGATTGACGCACATGCGGCTGCGTATTGTATAGTTTAACCAAAAAACATGCAGTTGCCAACATCGCAGCAGGCATTCTGAAGTATTTGAGGGGCCGGGAACGTAGCCGATTTACACCGTTTACTAGATGAGCGGCAACCTTACTGCCATCCGCCATGTAATGAATAACTTTGCAGCGGTCCCACGGGAGCTGCACGTTTTTTCTATGCCGTCTTTTCCCTCCAGCTTTATATTTATATATAATAAATAATAAATTCATATGTTAGCTTATTATAAAAGTAAAGCTTACCTTTTGACGTCATCGCTCATCATTATCGCTCATTCCATTTGACTTGTTACTAGTTTAAATAACTTAGTTGCACAATAGCTTTTTATACCCGTTACTTGTAGAGCAAAAGGTTATATTGTATTCGTCGGAAAGTATGTAACAGGTAGAAGGAAGGAAGGATTTCAGACCCTATATATATATATAACAAGAAAGGAAAGCTAACTTCGGGCGGAGCCGAAGTTGATATACCCTTGCAGAATACTCTGTAAATTATATTCTCCAAAATTATTCATATGATGCATTCTTAATACTCATAAAAAATCCCAACTTCCTAACTTTAAAAACACCAAAGTTATGGCATTTCCAATCGTTCAGTTATATGGCGGCTATGAGATATAGTCGGCCGATCCTTATGAAATTTGGTAGGTCGAATTGATTGTCCAAATATAAAACCCATAGAAAATCCCAACTTCCTAACTTCACAAACACCAAAGTTATGGCATTTCCGATAAATCAGTTATATGGCAGCTATAGGATATAGTCGGCCGATCCTTATGAAATTTGGTAGGTCGGATTGATTGGCCAAATATAAAACCCATAGAAAATTCCAACTTCCTAACTTTACAAACACCAAAGTTATGGCATTTCCGATCAATCAGTTATATGGCAGCTATAGGATATAGTCGGCTGATCCCGGCCGTTCCGACATATATACTGCGTGCAAAGGAAAGAAGGGTGTGTGCAAAGTTTCAACTCGATAGCTTTAAAACTGAGAGACTAGTTTGCGTAGAAACAGACAGACGGACATGGCTATATCAACTCAGGAGGTGATCCTGATCAAGAATATATATACTTTATAGGGTCGGAGATGTCTCCTTCACTGCGTTGCACACTTTTGACCAAAATTATAATACCCTCTGCAAGGGTATAAAAATGGTGCAAAAAATGTACGACATCGCAAAACAAGAGAACGGGTGGGCCGATTTGGCTCAAATTTTTTTTCAGTTGTTTGTAATTGCCAGAAGAAGGTTAATGCATAAGAAAATATTGGGAAAACCTGCCGGAAAAGTCGCTATCGGCTCAAGAGATGTATTCATTGTTATACCCTTGCAGAGGGTATTATAATTTTGGTCAAAAGTGTGCAACGCAGTGAAGGAGACATCTCCGACCCTATAAAGTATATATATTCTTGATCAGGATCACCTCCTGAGTTGATATAGCCATGTCCGTCTGTCCGTCTGTCTGTCCGTCTGTCTGTCTGTTTCTACGCGAACTAGTCTCTCAGTTTTAAAGATATCGAATTCAAACTTTGCACACACCCTTCTTTTCTTTGCACGCAGTTTATAAGTCGGAACGGCCGGGATCGGCCGACTATATCCTATAGCTGCCATATAACTGATTGATCGGAAATGCCATAACTTTCGTGTTTGTAAAGTTAGGATTTTCTATGGGTTTTATATTTGGCCAATCAATCCGACCTACCAAATTTCATAAGGATCGGCCGACTATATCCTATAGCTGCCATATAACTGATTGATCGGAAATGCCATAACTTTGGTGTTTGTAAAGTTAGAAAGTTGGGATTTTCTATGGATTTTATTTTTGGCCAATCAATCCGACCTATCAAATTTCATAATGATCGGCCGACTATATCCTATAGCTGTCATATAACTGAACGATTGGAAATGCCATAACTTTGGTGTTTTTAAAGTTAGGAAGGTGGGATTTTGTATGAGTATTAAGAATTCATCATATGAATAATTTTGGAGAATATAATTTGCAGAATATTCTGCAAGGGTATTTCAACTTCGGCTCCGCCCGAAGTTAGCTTTCCTTTCTTGTTGTACATAAAACTGTTTAAACAGCAGGCTTTGGAAATAATGCCTTCATTGTTGTACATAAAACTGTAAAAAATCGAGTTAACGAAGCATTGCCAAAGTTTTAATTGGAAATAATTCCTGCTTTGAGATCAAGACTTGGACGGCGTTCACGAAATGCGATACATTCTCAGAATGTCCGTAATAATCAAACGCAAGAGGTACGTGCACAAATAAATGCATCGGCATTTTGCCCGACAAAATGTGAGTAAAAGAAGACCAGCCGCAAATGATAACTTGAATCGCGCTGCATTCGCATAACATTCCGAAACACCCTACAAAGATTATAGCTGCGTTGTTATTGGTTCATTGTCTGTCGTATGTCAGCATTGCACTGCACTGAAGTTTCGATTGGAAACCCCCGGCTTATGCTGTGCAGGTGGCAAAATTAAATTGCCCGTTTTGGTTCATCCACCAGAGCCATTGTATTCGCTACTATATGGAAATTCAGCCCAATCAAACAGCTTCCTAAAGCTTGCACAAAAATATAACGGATGCTTTCAAATGACGTCTATTGGAGCCGAGGTTGTTCATCAACCAGGCTACAATCCGATTTATAAGGTAATGGCGTCGCTTTATTATCTCATTTTTTCAAAATTGCATCCCAACATTCAGATTCACGGGCAAATTCACCATCGAGCGGGCGTTTTGTTACCCCCACCAAACAAAGATCATAAATTCCTTCAGATCTACTTCATTGGTGATTCGAAAGATGAACTAAATCAGCGTTGTGCAATTTTCACTGCAACTAAACGTGAAATTATACAACAATTGCAAAATCTTCTGCATGAGCGTAATGAATTGGCCGGATTGTTCAAAACCGCATTGGATACAATGCATTCTGACGACCACAAAATCATTATCAGCGCTGACAAAAGGCCAATTTAATGCTCCCACTATTAATGAAGTCGCAGTGGTGATTGTTGGCGAGAATGTGGAATCACGCGATATTGTTCTCAAGCGTCGGGATGATTGCCGCTTGCAGCGAGTTTATGAGACTCATCGGTCATATGATGCACTTCAATACCCGTTGATGTTCTGTCGTGGAGAAGATGGGTATCACTTCAACATAAAGATGGTCAATCCAACGACAGGTTTGTTTACAAGTCATCACATCTTTTTGATTCTACAAATAAGTTTGAATTAAAATTTTAGGAGAAGAAACGAATAAGAAGGTCAGCTCTATGAATTTTTATGCGTATCGATTGATGATTCGCCTAGATGTTGACAATCATCTGTTGAGATACCGCCGATTGTTTCATCAGTACTGTGTCGACATGTACGTCAAAGTACAAACGGAGCGTCTCAATTTCATTCGTTTCAATCAGTCGAAGTTGCGCTCAGACGAGTACATCCACTTGCTTGACGCCATCGCTACTGAAGGTCACGCGGCCAACATCGTTTGTTTGACCATTCTCCCAGCTACTTATGTTGGAAGCCCGCGCCATATGCATGAGTACGCTCAAGATGCGATGACGTATGTCCGTAATTACGGACGCCCGGATTTATTCATAACGTTCACATGCAATCCGAAATGGCCCGAAATTACGAATCTGTTGCTTCCAGGACAAACATCTAGCGATCGACCTGATATCACTGCACGAGTATTCAAGCAAAAGATCACAGTACTTATGAATTACATCGTTAAGCAGAAGGTTTTTGGCGCAGTTAGTGGTTGGATGTACTCGGTTGAGTGGCAGAAGCGTGGCCTACCACATGCACACATTCTGCTTTGGATGTTCGACAAGATCCGACCAGATCAAATTGATTCGATTATTTCAGCCGAAATACCAGATAAACAAACTGATCCCGAGATGCAAATTACAAATACGATACCGAATGTATTTAAAAAAATATAATTTTTATTAGATAAACTTCACTTAGACTTAGAATACAATCAATCTTAGACTTATTTCACGACTGCCCAAGCTTGAGTTGGTTCTCTTCCCTTGTTGCCTCGGGATCGAAGCTTTTAAAGTTTATCCTCGTAATTTTCCGAAGTCTTGGTTTCCGAAGCTAATTCCCGATTAAGATTGCTGTGATCAGCATGGAAAATTTGGAAGCGAACGCGATGCCTAAAAAGAGGGTTCGCGGTGTTGGGATTCTAACGGGTGTTTAGTCTAAAGTTTGGCTGGCCTTTGGCGGCTAGCTAGGGGGAATTTGTTTACGTCTGTCTCAAGCTTGGCTCTTTTGGTGCGTTTTTTTTGAATATGTTGTATTATTTTGTTTAAGATTTTGGGTGATTTGTATATGATTAAGGAGGTAATTATTAATATTAACAATATTAGCTCTAGGGGTATTTTTGTATTTCCGATTTTTAAAAATGGATTTATGATGTTTATGTTATCTAAACTTAATTCGGAATCGTTTGAGAAGATGTAGTCTGTGATCATATAATTATTATATTTATATTGTGTTATGTATTCTAACATTTTTTGCTTTTCATTAATGTATTTTACGTTATTAATGACGATGCTTTCGTTAAATAAAATCAGAAATGCGCCGTTTAATTTTGTCTCGTTAACAATGTTTTCTCCGGTGAGGAGAATGGCGCCATCATCTAAATTTTCAAAGTTTTTATTTTTTTCCTAATTTTTGAACAGTTTGCTTTTTTTCCATTTAATAAATTTATGAAACAGGAACTCTCGTTAGAAAGTTTACAATAATTATTAAATATTTCTTTTTTAAAATTTGTTATCTTATAAAATATTCCGTTACAATACGCTGTCTTATCGTCTATTATTAATTTTCCATTATTTTGGGCAATTGCCCTTAATGTATACAAACTACAAATATTATTAATTATTGGGTTTTTTATATATATTATAAGTAAATCTTGGTTTTTTACTATTTTGAATGTTGAAATGTCTAGTAAATCTGATAGAACAATTGGTTTATTTTCGTGTCTAAAGATTTCTTTTATGTCTTTTTCATTTAAAATTTTTGTATTGAAAACGTCGACTTTTGCTAAAGTGATAGTATCGATTAAATTTTGAATATCGAGTGTAATTAATTTCAGACGATGTTGTCTTACTTTTGTTTCTTTTTTAAAAATGATTGAATCAAGGGTTTTGGTGATTAATTGTACTTCCTGAAATATTCGTGAGTTTATTGTAAGTTGTTTGTTATTGTTTTCTGTTTGTTCGTTAATTTTATTTTCAATTCTTATTAAGTCGTCATGGTCGGGTGTACCTGATGGCCACTTCCATACGGTTCCCTATTCGTTAATACCCCTTTTATTTCTAGATGGTAATAGTTGGGACATGAGGATTTTAATAATGTTTAAATTTTGTGCAATGTCCCATTCTAATTCAGAATTCGGACTTTTATTACTAATATTATTTTCAATTTGAATTATTTCTTTGTAAAAACTTAAATTAGTAGTATGGAATAGGTCCTCAAAGGAGTCGTAAGTCATTACATCGTTTTCGTTTTTAAGTAGTAAATATTCCATAGCGTTGCCAGTCTGCGGAAATGAGTTTTGGGTGAACCCTAGCGAAAAGATTAAAAAATTTAATCTTTTGGCGTGCGCTTCTCAATGAACATTATAAGAAATGGAGGGAAAAACTCAAAAAACTCACAAAAGTCGATTGCAGGTGTTTACATGTGAGGACAAAATAACATTAATACTATCTGGGGTGCCTCCTGTCAGAGCAAAATGTTTTTTAGGTCCAGAATGTGCGAAAAAACACAATAAAAGTGCAGCTATGCACTTATAATTATCAGTAAATTAAAAAAACCAACTGTTAAATTTAAATTGTATTGTTTTTTAATTTCTTTGTACACCAGCAGACTTGTCTTGCCAAGGTATCTGATGATATCTTTTAAAGGCTCTTTCCCGCAAATACGATATTTGAATTTTAACTGCTTGTCAACAAACCCAGCTGATTGACAGTACGACCGTATCACGCTTATATCTGATGAACTCTAAAAATTTTGGTCACACTGGAAAGATTAAAGTTTTTACGCTAGCGTAATCGTTTGTCGATCTGGATACTAGGCTTAAGAGATGAATTATTTAATATTATCTTTATGAATAATTCTATTTGTATTATTAATTATTACTTTGTTTGGTAAGTTTTCCTGAACGACTTGTTTTTTGAATCTTGGATTTAGTTTGTTTCTCTCTTCGAATCTTTTTTCGTATACTACTTCTCCTACGTGATAATTTTTTTGTAATCTATTTTTATTTTGATGATCTAACATTTTAGTTTGTGCTATCTGTAATTTGACTGGTAAGTCGCTATGATTTATTTTATTAAACAAGATGTCGTAAGGTTTTTGGTTTGTCACTGAGTGAATTGTCAAATTGTAATTTTTTGCTGCTCTTATAATAATTTCAGAATAATCTAGGAGGCGGTACTCGTCTTTAATACAACGAGCTATTTCTGTTAAGGTTGAATGAACTCTTTCAACTTGTTCGTTGGATAGGCTATGTCTAGGGTCTGTATAATAAATTGATATTCCAGAACGTTGTAAAAAGGATTTAAACTGTGCCGATACGAAACTCGGCTCGTTATCTGTCATAATTGTTTTTACTAGTGGAAATGTTTGAAGTAATTCGTATACTTTTGAGTCAATGTTTTTTTTGTTACTAATTTCTTTTACAACGAGGTATTTAGAGTATGAATCGATGCAAGTTAAAAACGTTAGATTTTGTGCGTAATAAATATCAATATGTAAATTTTGACCTTCTATTTTTGGAATTGGAGCTTCTCCGATAGGGATTTGTGTTGAATTTCTGTTGTATTTATTTGTATTACAAATTTCGCAATTCGTGATATATTCCTTTATTATACCCTTGCAGAGGGTATTATAATTTTGGTCAAAAGTGTGCAACGCAGTGAAGGAGACATCTCCGACCATATAAAGTATATATATTCTTGATCAGGATCGCCTCCTGAGTTGATATAAGCATGTCCGTCTGTCCGTCTGTCCGTCTGTCTGTCCGTCTGTCTGTTTCTACGCGAACTAGTCTCTCAGTTTTAAAGATATCGAATTGAAACTTTGCACACACCCTTCTTTCCTTTGCACGCAGTATATAAGTCGGAACGGCCGGGATCGGCCGACTATATCCTATAGCTGCCATACAACTGATTGATAGGAAATGCCATAACTTAAGTGCTTGTAAAGTTAGGGAGTTGAGATTTTCTATGGGTTTTATTTTTGGCCAATCAATTCGACCTAGCAAATTTTATAAGGATCGGCCGACTATATCCTATAGCTGCCATATAACTGAACGATCGGAAATGCCATAACTTTGGTGTTTGTAATATTAGGAAGTTGGGATTTTCTATGGGTTTTATTTTTGGCCAATCAATCCGACCTACCAAATTTCATAAGGATCGGCAGACTATATCCTATAGCTACCATATAACTGAACGATCGGAAATGCCATAACTTTGGTGTTTGTAATATTAGGAAGTTGGGATTTTCTATGGGTTTTATTTTTGGCCAATCAATCCGACCTACCAAATTTCTACCGACTATATCCTATAGCTGCCATATAACGGAACAATCGGAAATGTCATAACATTGGTGTTTTTAAAGTTAGGAAATTGGGATTTTGTATGGGTTTTTTATTTGGCCAATCAATCCGACATACCAAATTTCGTCAGGATCTTTTCAGATTTACCTTTAAACCTAATTTAGAATTGTTATTGAGCTTCTGGTACATATAAGAAAATTTGTACTTAGTCTAGAATTTCTGTTGTATTTATTTGTATTACAAATTTTGCAATTCGTGATATATTCCTTTATTATACCCTTGCAGAGGGTATTATAATTTTGGTCAAAAGTGTGCAACGCAGTGAAGGAGACGTCTCCGACCCTATAAAGTATATATATTCTTGATCAGGATCACCTCCTGAGTTGATATAGCCATGTCCGTCTGTCCGTCTGTCCGTCTGTCTGTCCGTCTGTCTGTTTCTACGCAAACTAGTCTCTCAGTTTTAAAGCTATCGAATTGAAACTTTGCACACACCCTTCTTTCCTTTGCACGCAGTATATAAGTCGGAACGGCCGGGATCGGCCGACTATATCCTGTAGCTGCCATATAACTGATTGATCGGAAATGCCATAAATTTCGTGTTTGTAAAGTTAGGAAGTTGAGATTTTCTATGGGTTTTATTTTTGGCCAATCAATCCGACCTACCAAATTTCATAAGGATCGGCAGACTATATCCTATAGCTACCATATAACTGAACGATCGGAAATGCCATAACTTTGGTGTTTGTAATATTAGGAAGTTGGGATTTTCTATGGGTTTTATTTTTGGCCAATCAATCCGACCTACCAAATTTCTACCGACTATATCCTATAGCTGCCATATAACGGAACAATCGGAAATGTCATAACATTGGTGTTTTTAAAGTTAGGAAATTGGGATTTTGTATGGGTTTTTTATTTGGCCAATCAATCCGACATACCAAATTTCGTCAGGATCTTTTCAGATTTACCTTTAAACCTAATTTAGAATTGTTATTGAGCTTCTGGTACATATAAGAAAATTTGTACTTAGTCAGAATTTCTGTTGTATTTATTTGTATTACAAATTTCGCAATTCGTGATATATTCCTTTATTATACCCTTGCAGAGGGTATTATAATTTTGGTCAAAAGTGTGCAACGCAGTGAAGGAGACGTCTCCGACCCTATAAAGTATATATATTCTTGATCAGGATCACCTCCTGAGTTGATATAGCCATGTCCGTCTGTCCGTCTGTCTGTCCGTCTGTCTGTTTCTACGCAAACTAGTCTCTCAGTTTTAAAGCTATCGAATTGAAACTTTGCACACACCCTTCTTTCCTTTGCACGCAGTATATAAGTCGGAACGGCCGGGATCGGCCGACTATATCCTGTAGCTGCCATATAACTGATTGATCGGAAATGCCATAAATTTCGTGTTTGTAAAGTTAGGAAGTTGAGATTTTCTATGGGTTTTATATTTGGCCAATCAATCCGACTCACCAAATTTCATAAGGATCGGCCGACTATATCCTATAGCTGCCATATAACTGATTGATCGGAAATGCCATAACTTTCGTGTTTGTAAAGTTAGGAAGTTGAGATTTTCTGTGGGTTTTATATTTGGCCAATCAATCCGACCTACCAAATTTCATAAGGATCGGCCGACTATATCCTATAGCTGCCATATAACTGATTGATCGGAAATGCCATAACTTTCGTGTTTGTAAAGTTAGGAAGTTGGGATTTTCTATGGGTTTTATATTTGGCCAATCAGTCCGACCTACCAAATTTCATAAGGATCGGCCGACTATATCCTATAGCTGCCATATAACTGATTGATCGGAAATGCCATAACTTTCGTGTTTGTAAAGTTAGGAAGTTGGGATTTTTTATGAGTATTAAGAATGCATTATATGAATAATTTTGGAGAATATAATTTACAGAGTATTCTGCAAGGGTATATCAACTTCGGCTCCGCCCGAAGTTAGCTTTCCTTTCTTGTTTTTTGTATAAGTTTGGCCAATAGTATAGCCTGCTGATTTGTTTATAATTCTCATCTAATCCTCTGTGAGCTCGACAATGGGTTTCCTCTATTATTATTGCTTTATCTTCGTTATTTGTTATATCTTGAACAAAAACTTTTGTATATAGAAATTTATTTGTAAAATTGTCTTTTAGTGGAGTTTGAATTTCGTACAATACTTCAGGGGTGCAGTGGATTCCTGTGCTAATATTCGGTTGTAGAAATTCTTTTAGAATTGTAATTAAGTTTTCTGGTTGGTCATATTCTATGATATGGCTTCTGTTGTCGAAGACATTGATTTGTTCATGTATTGTAAAGTTTCCTTTTGCTAATAGAAGTTGTTGTTTAAACTGATTAAGGGGTTTTTTTGTTTCGTTAATTATGTTATCAAAGCTGCTTTCGGCTGAATGTTGAGTGCCAGAATCCGTGGATTCTTCATTCTCTTCTTCTGTTATATTATTTATTTCGATTCTAGAGAGGGCATCCGCTACTACATTAGTAGTACCAGGCTTATATATAATCAGGGTAAAAGCGCGTGGCGATCGGACGTCTATATCCTATAGCTCCCATAGGAACAAAAGGGTAAAATCGGTTAATATTTAATGATTTTTAGGATATTTCGCGCAGTATACAAGCTATTGACATGAATCTTTCCAAATTGTATTTTTTTATGCATACATTGATCAAGGTGAAGGCGCGTGCCGATCGGACGTCTATATCCTATAGCCCCCCTAGGAACAATAGGGTGAAATCGGTCCAAATTTGATGATTATCAGAATATTTCGCGAAGTGTGTAAGCTACTATCATAAATTTTTCCAATTCTTATTTATTTACGCATATCTTGATTAGGGTAAAAGCACTTGCCGCTCGGAAGTCTATATCTTAAAGGAGATAGGAAAAATTAATTAATTAATTTTAAGGCTGCGAAAGTATCCCTTTTTTTCTATTTGTATATGACATTTTTGCAGTATAAAAGCAATTAACTTGAAACGATGCAAATCTAGTTTACTTATGTATACCTTATTCCTTTCACTACTTTTTCACTTTTAGCAATTTCGGCAAAGTCTGCAAGGGTATTAAAACTTCGGCTTGCCGAAGTTAGCTTCCGTCCTCGTTTTTGGGTTAAAACTTTCTATGTAATTAAACCATCTTTTTAATTCAACATTTGGGTTTTTATCCGAAATAGCGTAAGAGAGCGGTTGATGGTCCGTATGTATTTCTAGTCCTGATACTCCGTATAAATAATTTCTTAAGTTTTTTAGTGCCCAAACTATCGCTAGAAGTTCTTTTTTATTGGTAGCGTAATTTCTTTCGGTTTTATTGAGTGTCTTAGATATAAAGGTAATTGGGTTTCCGTTTTGGGAGAGCACTGCTCCTATAGCTAAATCAGAGGCGTCTGTTGTTAATGTAATTTTTTTTGTGTAATCTGGTTGAACTAGTTCTATGTAGCTAATTAGTTGTTCTTTTAGTTCGTTAATGGCCTGGATTGCCGGATCATCTAGAGTAATTGAGACATTCTTTGACATTCTCTTTGAAATTTTTCCATTGGAGCCTTCTAAAAATCTGGTTAGGGGTTTGGCAATGGACGCGTAATTTTTTACGAATTTTCTATAGTATCCTGTGAGTCCCAGGAAGCTACGCAGCTCTCTGATATTTTTGGGAATAGGATATTTCGATATGGTTTCTATTTTTTGAGGGTCGGTTTTAATAACGTTCTGTGATACTACATATCCTAGAAATGATGTTTCCATTTTTAAAAATTGGGATTTTTCTAGTGATATTTTCATATTGGCTTCGTGTAGAATGTTAATTATCGAATTGAGGTCATTTAAATGTGTTTTGAGGGAGTGAAAAAAAATAATTATATCGTCCATGTAAACATGGCAGAATTTTCCAATATGTTCTCTAAGTATATCGTCCATTGCTCTCTGGAATATTCTGGGCGCATTTGTAAGCCCGAATGGCATTCTTATGAATTCGTATTTTCCGTTGTTAAGCCTAGTATCCAGATCGACAAACGATTACGCTAGCGTAAAAACTTTAATCTTTCCAGTGTGACCAAAAGTTTGAGAGTTCATCAGATTTAAGCGTGCTACGGTCGTACTGTCAATCAGCTGGGTTTGTTGACAAGCAGTTAAAATTCAAATATCGTATTTGCGGGAAAGAGCCTTTAAAAGATATTATCAAATACCTTGGCAAGACAAGTCTGCCGCTGTACAAAGAAATTAGAAAACAATACAATTTAAATTTAACAGTTGTTTTTTTTAATCTACTGATAATTATTTGCTAATTTAAAGTTCATAGCTGCACTTTTATTGTGTTTTTTCGTACATTCTGGACCTAAAAACATTTTGCTCTGACAAGAGGCACCCCAGATAATATTAATGTTATTTTGTCATCACATGTAAACACCTGAAATCGACTTTTGTGAGTTTTTTGAGTTTTTCCCTCCATTTCTTATAATGTTCAGTGAGAAGCGCATGCCAAAAGATTAAATTTTTTAATCTTTTCGCTAGGGTTCACGTTTCCGCAGACTGGCAACGCTATGGAATTTTCTGGTATTTTTTTCGTCGATCAGGAGACCGACGTGAAAAAAAGGCCCGACGAAAAGTGAACGCCAGCTGTTTGCCTCTCGCTCTCTCTCATGACTGGCGTACAGTTTTCGTCGATCTGGATACTAGGCTTTAATGGAAAATGAAGTTTTTTCTACGTCTGATTCTTTCATCAAGATTTGATGGAAACCTGATTCTAAGTCTATCGTACTAAAATATTTAGCCTTTCCTAGGTTAGATAAAATAACCGACGGATCCTGCATGGGGTATCTATCCGGAATTGTGTTGAGGTTTAATTTTCTAAAATCAATGCTGTGTTTGGGGGTGCCGTCTTCATTAGTACCTTTCTTTGATACTACAATCATTGGCGAATTATAAAGGCTTTTGCTGGGTCTAATGATTTCGTCTTCAAGCATACGACTTATTTCCTGATTCACAAACCCATTTACTGCTTGTGAATATGGGTACTGTCTTGAATAAATTGGTTTGTCATTAATTGTGTCTATCTCGCATCGGACATCTGTCCGGAATGGAAGATTCGTATTTATTTCTGAGTGTACTTTTTTTATTGTGTTTACTATTTTTTCTGTATAATTGGTTATTATTGTTTCGTCTGTAGTGTTTTCTAAATTATTAATATCGAGGGTATTGTCGAAGTTGCTTCCTATATTTTCGTCTTCTGAAATGTTTATTTTGTTTATGTCGAGCTTGACATCTACTGCGTGGTCGGAATCTGAAGATCCCAAACTGTTTGACTCATCTGTGTCGGAAATATCGTCGACGGCGCGTTCGGAACTTGATTGTCCCAAACTGATTGTGTCGGAATTGTCATTAATGGCTTGTTCGGGGTTTATATACCCCAAACTCTCTATGCTAGCTGTATTTTTATTCGAAAAACTTTCATGGTTAAAATATCTATCTAATCTAAACTACTATATAAAAGTCTTCGAATAAAAAATGGGTCAGTGGTAAATTCCTACCAGAGCGGATTGACATAAAAATCTAGAAAAATCCGCATAATTCTGAAATAATTAGGAGACGTGTGTGAGGTACAAATTAAAACAATAAACGACCCCAAAGTGCCCCAAAATTCGATTCGTTTTTTTTTTAATTCTTTCTTTTGCCATTTTTCTGTTATAAATGTTGTTAAAATGGTTTAAAAAAATTATGATCATAATCTTATGGCATAGCCGCAACTAACTGCATTTAAATTTTTTGGAAATTCAGCCTCCTTAACCAAGTCACCAATATTTTCCAATTCTCTTATGCGTGACGTCACGGCCTCCACATATGTTTGTATGTATGTTCTGCTGGCGCACTTTGCATTAAGTCGTAAATGAGTGTATGTAGCATTTTAAGTGTGACCGCGCAGGGGAAAAAATGAAAATACCAGTCACAAAAAATTTAAAATGCGCGGTTAAAAAATCGATTATATCGCAAATCTTTTCATTTGTTTTCAAATGTTGAGTTATCTACAAACTTTGGATTTGTAAAAAACAAAAATAAACAATGATTCGCTCTGCTATGTACACACACACGCACGAAATATGTATATCCAAAAAATCAAGATAATACTGATATCCTTTTGCTAAAAGAATATTTAATTTACATTTCCACAACAGATTTAAGACATTTTGTAACCGATTTTTGTCATTTAAAATTCAAATCGCATTGATAATATTAAAAGAACATTAAATATTCAAACCAATTGATTCTCACGCTCTTTATTACACGTGCCTCATATTGTTTAAACAAATGCAAATGTTTAAACAATTTGATTCACGGCGTCCCCCACCTGTCTTTATTATTAATATAATCTTTTTCTTTTGCATACTTCTTTACGTCCCATTAAATGACCGTTTGCTGTAATTTATTCAAGTGAAACATAACCTGTTGGTCGTGTACAAATACTTCATTATTTGCCAATTGTTTTTTTTTTTTAATGTGTGGAAAGAAGGTGTGTAAAGAGGGGTTGGGGGCCCAAAAACGCCAAAACTGTAATTAGGTGATAGATGGACAGCCTCTTAAAATTGTTAACCAAGATAAAAATAAAGGAAATTGTATTATTGGGGACGCATTTAACTTTTCCTTTGGCATATTTCTTAATTTTTCTTACATAAATATTGGCTTTCCTTATAAGCGTTGTCTACTGTGGATTCTCTTTTAAACTTCTTCTAAATCGTCAACAGTATGTGATTTTTTATTAACCCTTTCGTTACCAATGTGCATAAAATTACCTTTTCTACATTCTTAATAGTAATAGTACATTAATATTATTTGTCAAGCAATAACATCACTAGAAGAAAGTAAACATAGCATGGCTTAAATGTTAAAAAAATGTATATTTGTTAAATTAAAATTTTAATTCTTTAATTTCAATTTGTAATTAAAAAAAATAAAAAAAAAAATTAAAAATAAAGAGTTCTAATCTAAATATAAACAAAAACAATGAAGAGTCTTAATTTTAGATTGTTTTTGAAAAACACTTTGTTTTTATTTTTGTCCTTCAATATAATGTATCGCCCTTAACTGCAAAACAAAAGATGTGGCAAAATAAAATGTAAGCGATCGGTATTTAAAAAAAATTAAAATTAATATAATTATAGAAAAAGATCCTACCATATTTAAAATCTTCGGCACAAAAAGGTTAAGTTCAAAGAGAGGGAAGTAAACTGATGGAATACGCACACATACATCCGTAATTCGGCAAATTTGGACTTATATATGTTTTTAGGCAGCAATTCTGTCAGTTTTAAAATGAATCCCCATGGAAATGGTGCTGGGCAGTGGGTTGCATGGCAACCCAATTACACGGCAGCTCCAGCTAGCTATTCGTATCCGTATCAAGCTGCAGTTCCGCCTCCAGTTGTGTGCCAACACGTCCCGCAACCCGTACCCGTCCAGCACTTCACGCAGCATTTCCCGCAACACGTTGCGCAACATGTACCGCAACATGCGCAATGTGTTCAGGTGAAATCAATAGATGAGCAAGAAACTAAAAATTTTATGGGAAAAAACAAACGACAACAAGTGCAAGTGAACAACAATAAAACCAACCATTTAATCTTCTCCTTTTGCATACATTTGTACTTCTCATTAAATGATCTTTTGCTGTAATGCATTTTAGTGGCAATATAGCTCAGGTGTTAGAGGTTGTATATAAATGTAATGTGATCTGTAGGTCGTGGGTTCAAACCCACTTCAGTTCTTGCCAAAAATGATGTTGACATTTTTTTTTTTTTGGAAAGTGAAATCCAAGATTGGTAAGAACTCGGTTTGAAAACACGACCCTTAAATTGCAAGGAAACCACATTGTACAACAACACCAACTCTTTAGGAATGCTATTACCTAAGACTACTTCTTCATGAAGTGCGGGGACCAACCTCATTCTTATTTCTTAAAACAGTTAATAACATTACGTATGCTACATTTCAATTGGCATGTAAGGCTTTGGGCTTACTAGAAGATGACACACACTGGGAATATACCCTAAAGGAAGCAGCTTTATGTAAATCGCCAATTCAATTACGTGATTTATTTGCGGTGATGTTAGTAAATTGTCACATGGCTGATGCCGCACATCTTTGGGAAATGTATAAAGAAAGCTTTTCAGAAGACATTTTGTACGAGTTTTCTCTAATAGTGGCAGAAGTCAATCAAGATCTACTGGATAGAGTGTTTAATAAATGTCTTATTTTAATCGAAGATATAACACTGTCCATTGGAGGTACGTGTCTATTAGACTATGGTTTGCCCGAACCGATTAGAGTTAGTAGACCACTTCAAAATAGGGAATATTTAAACGAAATAAATTACAATATTAATGAATTCGAATTAAGTAAAGACGAAAATTCCCTTAACGATGAGCAAAGAATGGCATTTCAAAAAATATTACAAAGTGTTAAAAATGAAAACGGTGAAATATTTTTTTTGGATGCCCCCGGTGGCACAGGCAAGACATTTTTATTGAATTTGTTGTTAGCAAAATTACGACATAATAATAATGTAGCATTGGCTGTTGCTTCTTCAGGTATAGCTGCTACGCTGTTAAATGGGGGACGCACAGCCCACTCTGTGTTTAAACTCCATTGGATTTAATAAATGTAGAAACACCATGTTGCTCAATATCTAAACGGTGTAATATGGCATTGGTCTTTGGCCTACTATTCAAAAATTGTGCCTAACAAAAAACATGCGTGTGCATTTAAAAGGCGATACAACTGCTGGAATTTTTGCACATACATTATTGAGAATTGGAGACGGTCTTTTTCCAACTGTCGAAGGAAAAATAATTATTCCTTCAGGTTTAGGAACTGTTGTAACTTCCCTTGAGGAGCTCACATCAAATATATTTCCGGAAATTTCAAAAATCTCAACCAAATCATTAGATTGGTTTTCGGAGAGAGCAATATTAACTGCTAGAAATGATAGAGCTGTGGTAATAAATAACATACTGTTAAAATCATTTGATGGTATTGAAGTTACGTATAATTCTATTGATTCAGTCACTGAAGTTGATGAAGCAGTTCATTTTCCGGTTGAATTTCTCAACCAACAAAATCCACCTGGACTTCCCTTACACATTCTAAAGCTTAAGATTGGTGCACCAATTATGCTGTTGAGAAATTTAAGACCTCCAAAACTATGTAACGGTACAAGATTGCAAGTAAAAGCTCTTCATAACAATTTAATCGAAGCTGTGGTTTTTACTGGCTGTGCCAAAGGAGAAATTGTTTTTATACCACGAATACCCCTAATACCATCAAATCTACCGTTTCAGTTTAAAAGACTTCAGTTCCCTGTAAAAGTTTGCTTTGCAATAACGATAAATAAATCGCAAGGTCAGACCTTAAAACTAGCTGGACTAGATTTAAGGGACGATTGCTTCTCTCATGGTCAGTTTTATGTGGCCTGTTCAAGAGTTAGCTCCTCTGAAAATCAAAAAATATCGTTTATAGAGAAGTCTTGCAAAAATGTTAAACATTTCTAATTAAAATGCACTGTGGAATAGGCCTCATGGGGAAACCACAAAAAAAAAACGCGCCAAAACCTCTACCTCTATGGTGGTGTGGAAATGTGGAATGGTTTTAGTTTAAATAAAGTAGCAAATAAAAAAGTTAATCAAAAGTATAGTTTTAAGCGATATAGTTAGGAAATTGCTAATCTTAATTTCCGCAGGCGAAGCTGCGGGCTACCTTGCTAGTCTAGTATATATTTTTTTAGGGGAAGTATGTTTGTTTCATTATTTGATTCTAATAAGTTTAATTTTTCTTTATAATGTAATTGTTCCATTTTCCCATTATATTTTATTGTATTATTGCTTATGTCAATAGCTGCTCCTATCTTCCTTAGTAAATTATATCCTATTATTAAATCTGCTTTTAAACCTTCTATTTCATAAAATATGTGTTTTGTTTGAAAAATTGTTATGTAATGGTATATTTTAATTATTGAGTATCCATTGACTGTGGATACTCTCTTATAAATAGGTAATTCTATCCCGTTTTGGTAAATGCCTTTTTTTATATAACAGGCTGTAGCTCCTGTGTCTATCAAAATATTAAATTTTTTATTTATTTTCTTGTCCTGCCGAAAAATGTGTGGCAGGCCTATTGTTCTTCTAAAAAATGGTCCTCTTGAATATTATTTATGCGCATTTGACTCAGCTGATGACTCAACTTGTGTGCGCTTAGCTGGCTGTTCTGCTTGTTGAAATGGTTTTCTTTCTTGGTTATAGGAGTTTGTTTGGAAATTATTATTTTTGTTTTGGTATTGCCAGCCTTTGGGAAATGATTGGTTATTAGGATTATAATTTTTATTTTGGAATTGGATGCTGGCGTCCACTTCCATTGGCTCACTCCTGTTTTGATAAGTATTATTCGCTTGTGTCCAAACATTATTAGTTGGGTTTGAATTGAACCGAGCGTTGTTATACAGATAGTTATTATGATTTTGATAACTATTAGTATTTTGATAGTTATTCGGGTTTTTATAGCTATTAGTAATTTGAGGGTTATTATTATTTTGATAACTATTATTTTGATAGCCATGTTTGTTAGTGTATTGGTAGTTGGCATTTTGCCCTTGATAATTTTGAATATTATCATTGGTTCTATTCAGGCGCAATTGATTGCCCTGATTATTGTTGTCAAATTTATAATATGAATCATATGAAGTTCGTGGGTTTTCGACAAAGCGGCGTTGAGGAGCGCTAAAACGATAAGCGAACTGTGCCCTCATCTGGTTGCTTTCCATTTCTTGCACTCTGGCTAATGCGTTTGGCAAGTCTGGAGGGTTGAGGGGAAAATAACATGCCTGAAATTGAGCCGTTTAGTCCAGTTATAAACACTCTCAAGGCATTTTGCCTATGTCTGAGGTTTGTTTCTGTGGTTATGGGATTTTCTTTCCCGTAAGTCATTATGGTTTTATTTATTAGTAAGGTTAAGGTTATTAACCAAATTATAAAAGTCCATAACTAACCGTATTTTATTTCTTAAAATGGTTAAAGCTACAAAATACCTGCGGCTTTTACGAACGTATAATCCCATTGCGGTTTCAGCGGCTTCCCGCCAGCCCACATAATTTTCCAAACTTCCGGAAAACTGGGGAACGGATTTTACTACCTCCAAAGTTTCGTCGCATGTTATGTTATCGTCAATCTGTTTGACTTGATATTCGGTTACTAAATTAGCTCTTGAGTCTTAAAGGGTACGTAAATTTTTTATTTCGTCTTGTAAAGGGGTTACATTACTAGCAATCAATCGGACAATTAAATCTGTAATTAATGTTTGTTCGGGTGTTTGTTTGTTAGCGCTTCGGCTAGTCGACGGACCATTTGTATCAGTCATTTTAAAATTTTGTAATGCGTTTATTAACTCTTCCAGGATTAATCTATCACTTTTAGCAAAATCTTTGTTTATTTATGAAGATTAGTTTTATATATATTGAATATTGTTTAGAATTGTAGATAATAATTTCTTTCTTATTTAAATATTTTTATAATGCTAATTCTACTCTCACGATTTGTTGTCTTCTGTGTCCTGGTGGGTCCTGGGTCTTCTTAGTCTTCTCTCAGTAATTTTGTTTCGTTCCTTTTCTTGGTACTTCTTGGTTTTATCAAATTGTTTGTGTGTGTCACTTTCTATAGTTTTTTCTTTTTTTGTTTTCGTGTAGCTTTTTGTATGTTTTTTTATTTGTTTTCTTTAATTTTTTTTATTTTGTTTTATTTTATAAAAAACAACAAAATTTTTTGATGATTTATATTACTCTTTAGGAATATTAAAAATTATGCTGTATTTTTGCACCTTGCGTTTTGTAAATTTAATTTTTGCACCTCTTTTTTTATTATATTTGGCGTTTTATAAATATTATATTTATTTTATTTTATTTTATTTTTTTATTGGAAATATTTATTATTTTTTGTAGTTTTATTTAATATATTATTGTAATTTTTCACTTTTATTATTTGGCGTATTCTGGCCCTTTTTTTATTTCTTTATTTAAAGTGTTGCACTTTTAATTGTGTTTTTTGGATTTTCACTTTAGTTGTTTCTCAGCACAATAATATCTTCACTTTATGCTCTGGTTTTTTTTATCCGGTACGTTTTGTTTTTTTTACATAGAAACCTTTTTTATTTTCAGGTCTATGATTTATTTTTATGGGAACACTCGCGATTATCTTTTATTTCATTTCGATATTTTTTACAGCGCGGGCCCCACGTTGAGCGCCAATTACAAATACGATACCGAATGTATTTAAAACAAGAGAGAACGCTATAGTCGGGTGCCCCGACTATCAGATACCCGTTACTCAGGTAAAGGAAGTGCGAGGGAGATGGAGATAGAAACTTTGATCACGCATAACTTTTTAACGAATGGTCCGATTTGAAAAATTTCTTCAACATTTCGATAGGTATTGATAAACACAATAAAACTGCATTTTTACTTTTCCGAAATATTTAAATTGTTAAAATCGTATATAAGCGATTGTGGGCGTTAAAGGGGGCGTGGCACCTTTTTGAAACAAACTTGCGCTGCGTAGGAACTCCTAGAATCTGCATGCAAAATGCCAATCTTCTAGCTTTTATAGTTTCCGAGATCTCAGCGTTCATACGGACAGACAGACAGACAGACAGACGGACAGACAGACGGACAGACGGACATGGCTATATCGACTCGGCTAGTGACCCTGATCAAGAATATATATACTTTATAGGGTCGGAAACGCTTCCTTCTAGCTGTTACATACTTTTGCACGAATACAATATACCCTTTTACTCTACGAGTAACGGGTATAAAAATATAATTTTTATTAGATAAACTTCACTTAGACTTAGAATACAATCATTCTTAGACTTATTTCACGACTGCCCAAGCTTGAGTTGGTTCTCTTCCCTTGTTGCCTCGGGATCGAAGCTTTTAAAGTTTATCTTCGTAATTTTCCGAAGTCTTGGTTTCCGAAGCTAATTCCCGATTAAGATTGCTGTGATCAGCATGGAAAATTTGGAAGCGAACGCGATGCCTAAAAAGAGGGTTCGCGGTGTTGGGATTCTAACGGATGTTTAGTCTAAAGTTTGGCTGGCCTTTGGCGGCTAGCTAGGGGAAATTTGTTTACGTCTGTCTCAAGCTTGGCTCGCCGTTTGCGAGGGTGGAAATGTTTATAAGATAAGAACCCGTGAGAACTCAGTAGCAAGCTCTGCCAAAATAAATTGTTTACGATATTAATTAGAATCTTTAATTAAAGTTATAGTTAATTTGCATTCCATTGTGACAACGAGCATGATCCATGGCCCTTGCGGAGTCCACAACCCAGAATCAATGCTAGCAGCGAAGAATAAGGACGTAGATAGTTTGAATTTCGTTACTCAAAGTCAAATCGCTGGAGAACTGCATTCATACAGATCCGTTGACAGCGTGACCAACGAGGATGAAGCGACCAACTGTCCAACAGAATTTTTTAACTCACTGGATGTGTCAGGAACTCCGCCGCATAATTTGCAACTGATTATAATGCTGCTTAATCTAAATCATCCGAGATTATGCAACGGTACGCGGTTGTCCGTTAAAAAACTGATGATCAACGTGATTCATGCGACGATTATTAAGGGCAAATTTAAAGGAGAATTTCGAATTTCGATTATTCCAACAGATCTTCCATTCCAATTCAAGAGGATTCAGTTCCCAGTTCGATTGGCATTTGCGATGACAATCAATAAATCGCAATGCCAATCGTTGGATGTCTGCGGGATTAATCTGGAATATCAATGTTTTTCACATGGGCAATTATACGTAGCCTGTTCGCGTGTGGGAAAGCCGTCATCATTATTTATTTTTGCACCGAATAACAAAACAAAAAATATTGTTTATCACATCGCTCTCCACTGATTTCGAGTCAAATAAATTTTTATGAAATTTGAATTACCAGTGTTTTATTATTACTCTTGGGTTATATGAAGTCGTGAAATTGGGGCGAGACAAAGTTCGCCGGGTGCTCTAGTAAAGTATATATGTTCTTGTCAGGATCAATATCAGAGTCGATAAAGCCATGCTCGACTGACCGTCCGTCCGTCTATTTCCATATATACAGTCAGCACAAAATTTATTCGGACACTGTCTATTATCAAGTTTAACAGCTTATTTGCAGGAATTTTCGTAATTTTAGCAGGTTTTTTTGTACGTATCATAGAAACAGTGATTTTCAGAAGACATTTCACAAACAAAAATTTAATTTTTTAAATTAGCCTTAAAAATATTGAAAGAAAAGCAAAAAAATTGCTAAAATGTTGCACAAAAATTATTCGTACATTTCTCATTTATTGTGTTTATTTCTGAACTCAACGGTAATCGGTGATTCTTTTTAAAGTAGTTTAGTTGAAATTACTTCGGAGTAATTTTCTGCATGCTTTTTTTTTTGTTTATTGTTAGTTTTTATGTGTTTTTTTGATGCGATTGGTCAAAATGGAAGGAGTTCAAGATTTGTCACTAGATTTTCGAAAATCTATCTTAAATTAATTTTTGGAAAATCGTAGTTATTGCGAAATCGGTCGTATTATTGGAAAATCACCTTCCACAATACATAGTATAATCAAAAAATACTTAAAAACGGAATAATGAGCTTCAAATCACAAGAAAGCTTGAAGGTCTAAGATTCTGTATTCACGTGAGGGACTGAAATTTATGTTTATAGTCCTGAAAAATCCGAAAACAACATCTACAACAATTCAAAAGAATGTAGAGCAAGCGAAAATAAAAGAAGTTTGGGCCCAAACCGTCCGAAACTACCTGTACAAAGCTGGTTTACATGGCAGAGTTGCTCGTCGAAAGCAATTAATTTCTGCCATCAACAAAAAAAGCGTTTGGAGTTCGGAAAACGGCATATAACCACCCTGATTCGTTTTGGGAGAACGTAGTTTTTAGCGACGAATCCAAATTCTATATATTTGGACACTATGGGCCCTCGAAAGTGTGGAGGAAACCAAATGAAGCCATGAATGAGAAGAACTTAATTCCAACTGTTTAGCATGGTGGCGGGAATGTAATGATTTGGGGGTGTGTATCGGCAGGAGAAGTCGGTCAAATGGTCAAATGGTTATTGACGACAAAATTAATAAGAATATGTACAAAAACATTTTAAGCGAAAATTTGATTCCAAGTGATATAAAACTTGGTCTAGATCCGAAGACATTGTTGTTTCAACAAGACAACACTCTTCGTCTTTGGTGCAAGAGTGGCTTTTATATCACTGCAAGCAGCTGAAAACACCTTTCCAGTCACCTGATTTAAATCCCATAGAACATGTGTGAGATATTCTTGAGAAAAGGATTCGGAAGCACGTCATTTCGTCCAGGGAGTCCTTAAAAACTTCATTGATGGCTGAATGGGGTCAAATTAGCGCTAATGAGACAAGCAACTTGGTAAAAAGCATGGGTCGACGCTTACAAGCTGTCATTGATGTTAGTGGAGGACCCACCAAATATTAAAAATATTAAAACATCAAGAAATATGTTTTTTTTTAATATTATATGAAGTGTACGAATAATTTCTGTGCGTAAAATTGTGACTTTTCAAGTTCATTTAAGAAAATATCTCATTTTACTGTTGAAAGTACCTTATTTTTTTGTTAAAATATATTCTAAGAATGTTAGCCTTTACGATGAAATATAAATTGTTTGGTTTCGTTACGTTTTTGTTGAGTTATTAATGAATCAAATTGAAAATCACGGGTGTCCGAATAAATATTGTGTTGACTGTATTTTGCCACGCCCACTCTGCAAATCACCAAACACTTTAGAGACCTCGTTGAGGCCAGTTATTGGGCGGATTATGTCAAAACTAGCACTAAAGTACCTTTTTATGCAATATCTATCAACACTGTTCAATTTTTTCCGAATCGCACCATTGCTTAACAAACCTTTTAGAACATATTGAGTGTTAATTGTAACGTTATTGGATTTTTGAAAACGGGGTTCTATTTGAGAGAGCGGAAGAGAGCGAGAACACTGAAAGTGCAGGACGAGGGTGCTGCTCGCATATTTACACCCGTTACTCGTAGAGTAAAAGAGTATATTGTATTCGTGCAAAAGTATGTAACAGGTAGAAGGAAGCGTTTCCGACCCTATAAAGTATATATATTCTTGTTCAGGATCACTAGCCGAGTCGATCTAGCCATGTCCGTCTGTCCGTCTGTCTGTCCGTCCGTATGAGCGCTGAGATCTCGGAAACTATAAAAGCTAGAAGATTGGCATTTTGCATGCAGATTTTAGGAGTTCCTACGCAGCGCAAGTTTGTTTCAAAATGGTGCCACGCCCCCTCTGACGCCCACAAGCCACAAGCTGTGGCCACAGTTTTGATGCTATTATGAAAATTTTAATTGATATGTATTTGTTTCGTCAATACCTATCGATTGGCCTAATAAAAGTTTGCCACGCCCACTCTAACGCCCAAAAACTCATTAAACGCTTAAGCCTGGCTAGCGTCTACATTTCCGCCTTTCATGGCCAGTGGTACCAATGTCTTGGGGTAGATGGCGCAATACAATAGGCAAACAGAAAGAGCTACCACTTCTATAAATTCAATTTAATAAAATATAAAGGAAAATACCTTATTGTAAGCAGATTCGTTAATGCTATGTACAAATTATAAGACATATATGTCCTGTGGATGCCCTTGCTTAGTGCTTGCCATTTATTATAAACCATCTATTATTGCAAAGCATTAACCAAAACCACAGGATCCACAAAAGCATCAAATTATATTCGTATGGAAAACCAAAAAATATGCTTATACATTGTTGTGTTAATAAAGTGGTCTTTACCCTAAAATTTGTGTTTCTCACGTTATTTTGCTGTTCGGCAAAATCTAGAACAGAGTATATAATTGTAAGCCATATCGTTGTTAATATCCGAGAAAATGTTTACTTACTTGCTGTACAAGTGTATTTAATTATAAAAAGTTAATCTTCATTACCTTCATGTATTCTAAAAATATGGCGCAACTGAATTCTTATCTGATTTCTGAAAAAATATTCCAGGCAATATTATTGTGCGAAAAATGTATTCAAATTTTTAATAGCGTGTAATACAAACATCAAGAAGGTTATCTAATAAATCATCATTTCGAAACTGATATTGATCATCAATGTTTTCCACTAGTGGTCGGAAGTTAGTGTAATCATAATTAATTGTTATGTTGCATGGATGACAAGGACCCGATATATCAGATGTTATAATTTGGTCTTCTAATGTACATGCCAGCACAGGTGTCATATCGGAATATATATTTATATTATCGAATGCACTAAAATCGTCATCTCCGGAAATCTGCTGTAATTTATATAGTTTAAGTTAACAAAATTCGTATAATATATTAGCATCTTACCGTGTTGGTACTGTCCAACTTGTGGGATATGAAACAGTTTAAGTTTTGAGGCTCCGTTATTAAATCTCCAGCGCTAAATTTAATTTTTTCAAGCTCATACTTCTTTTGGAAAATGTCCTCGTTAATTGTGGTTCGTAACGGACAATTTTCAAATTGAATTCCATTTACCTCAGCGATAGAATCCTCAAAATTAACTTTTGTTGGAGTTGACGATAATTTTTTTAAGTGATTTGCTACTGATATTTCTGAGAAGTTATTTGCCCTAGCCATCTTAGCTAATCGTGAATAGTATGGTTGAGATAATTTCACATGCTCTTTTTCTGATAACGGCTCACCTTTTGTTACACTTGGTTGGGCATTATTTTGTGTTGTGAGTGAATAATGGTATTTAGCAGTCTGATTTAGTTTTGCATGACTTAGTTTTCTATTACGAATGCGTTTTCTTTCACACTTTTTTGGGTCAACCCCCAACTCCCAGTAACCGCCTTTGCCTTTTTCTTCTCTTTTTCGGTTGCGAAAGCAGTGGTGTAGTGATAAATTATGCCTTATGGAATTCTTTATAAAAAATGCATAATAATTATACAAATTTAAGGAATACAAATTTTTAAAGTACTTACATTCCATTTCTTTCGTACTCTGAAGAATGCAAATTTTGCCTCTATCCATGCGCATATTTGTTGTAAAGTTATGCGACCATTTTTAAGCATAGCCATCCCAATTATATGTGAATAGTTAAAAGGCGGTTTCTCAGTCACATCAGTTTCATACTTAGTTGCCAATTTTTCATATTCTGTTAAATCCCTATAAAGCATTTTGAATAACATATATTTGCGTTATACCATTATAGAGTGGAAAAATTGATATTTTAATTACCTTTTAACTTTGTTAACAAATATTTCAAAGCGTTCCGATGGAGTTGGTCGCTTTGCTATTGTTCTTTGTGCTTTAGACTCAAGAAATATTTTAGATTTTTTAACAGTATTCTCACTTCTTGTACAAATCAGTTGGACTTGGTTTCGTCGGATATTAGAGTTGTGAGGTACGGATTTTATATTACAACTTTCCTTTGTATTAGAATCTATCGTTTTTGGCCAAGCAACATTTTGATTTCGCAGAAGCCAGTTGAGGTTGGTTAGCTCTCGCTCTTCGTCGGAGTCCTCTGCTTCCCGAAGGGAAGGGTAGTCTTCTCTATTCGGAAGGTCTGTCATGACCTATTTTCGTTAAAAATAATAAAAATATTGTGTGATTTGATATTAACATATCTTAATAATATTGAGATCTTGGAAACCATAAATATTACGAGTTTTAATTTAAGAAAAAATGGGAGCTATAGGATATAGACGTCCGATCGGCACGTGCTTTTACCCAAATCAAGATATGCATAAAAAAATACGATTTGGAAAGATCATGTCAATAGCTTTTACACTGCGCGAAATATCATCAATTCTTGCAAGGTATATTGTACCTATGGGAGCTATAGGATATAGACGTCCGATTTTCAAACTTCATCTGCGTACACGTGCTTAAACTGAGCTCGCAAACGGTATTGAAACAGAATTATAATACCCTTAGCAAGGGTATAAAAAGAGATTGGTTTACAGAATGAAAAACCCTTGGTAAAATCGGTATATATAAGATTAGTCTGCATTTTATTTTTAAGTCCTTTAGTATAATATATGAAAGTACTTTACGGATTACAGACAATTTAGAAAATCCTCTTTAATTTTTAACATCCGACTTGCCTCCCTTTTTATGGAGTGGAATAATAAAAAATCTTTTCAGAAAGATGGGAAAACTATGGTGTAAAGAACCTAATAGTACAAACTTACGCACACATACAGGGCTTTTACCGGAAAAAATACAATTTGTTCTATTTAAGTATTTTTGAAGAACGTGGCAATTATATCTGCAATTTTAGAATCAGTAGGCACAATAATTGAGTTTAATCTGACTGTTACCCTGGCATTCACAAAATTATAAAACTGCTTAGGATCATTTTTAAATTCGGCTATACATGGATTCAAATACATAGAATAGCAATGACTGTTATGAACAATCTGATCGAGCCATGTATTATCTCTGACGTAAAACAGCTTAGTTAACAGTAATGACCATATAAGTATTAAAGTTGCTTGACAAATGTCTGAGTCGGATATTTCCGGTTTCAGCCAAGTTTCAGTAAAAGTTTAAACATGCTCATTAAAGGCAGGGGAGCTAGCATAAAGCTTCATATTTATTAGGTCCTCTAACATTTTGCTAGGCTTAGAATATATAAGTGTTCATAATATAATATATCAAGTTTAAGGCCGATTATGGAATCTCTGTCTCTTGGGAACGAATTATTTTATTATTAGTTCATTATCAGATCAAGAACTTTTACTATTTAAAACATAAAAAGCGTCTTGGGGAACAGATATTTTGAATGAGGATAATATACGAGTGATTTAAAATTTAAATTGTCCAACTGTAATATTCTGAGGTGGCTATTTTTCTTGAACACATTTCATAACATCATCAATTATGTCTTCTGGAGTAAATCGAGAAATAGAATTGAACTATTACCGGAAAATGAAAAAAAATACAATAAATAAAGATTTTTTTAAAAATTTATTTATAAAGTTTATTTTTACCCCGACCGAATTTTAAATATTTATTTATAAATAAGCAACCTGAAGTTTTACACATTTTTGTAACCGCTAAGGTAAAAATTGAGACTTTGGATATAATAAATATACATTTGTATATAAATAAATATTGGATATAAAATATATAATTTATTAAGCCATTAAGAAGCAGAGTCCATTAATAAAGAGAAATTATTAACCAATATTTTTAGTTTATAAAATATGTCAATAGGTCTTGTATATGAAACTAAAATGCATCTCCACAAAAATACAAGAAAACACACTCAAAGGAATCAAGTTTAATTCTTACAAATAATGTTTTTATTTAGATACATTTTACAGCTGGTCTAAAAAAGTATCAATATTTATATTAATCTTTTTTGGTTCTTGAACTTCTTCAAAGTTATTTTCAATTAAATGAAAAAAGTCATAAAATTGTATCAAAAAGTCATTATGATCTGGAATTAATCCTTTTCCTAGATCCGCCTCTTGAAAAGACCTAAAATGTCTGTCCCTAAAATATTTGTTTTCCGCTAACAAAACCTTGTGGATAATAAGGCATTGATTTTCAAATTTAAAATTTATTGCAAGGTACTACAAGGTATCATTCATTTTACCGACTCTAATCAAACGAACTTCACGTAACAAAAAAGTGTAGAGTCGGGAACAGAACAACACCAATTTGAATTGTGAGTTGAGACGATACAAAAGAAATCATTGGAATTGTTGTTGGCTTGGCTCGCTTCTCTTCTGTTACCGACTGCGCTACAAAGAACAATGGGAATATGTCAAAACTAGCACTAAAATACTTAATCAGTTAATATCTATTAACACTATCCTTTCCGAATCGCACCATTACATTATGAAGCATATTTGCATATTTAAAAACTGGATTCATACATTTGAGAGAGTTAAAGAATGGTGTTTGCCCTGCAGTTAGGCAGATAGCGCTTCCTAAAATTGATTTATTTTAAATTGGTTAGCTGAGTAAGGTATGTCATATAGCGTTTCACCTTGTATTATTTAGAAAACAAAAAACTCCTCTTTTAAAATTATTCCTCCTGAATCCCTTCTCCCGCAAGCATTAAATCCTGGACTTTGGCCAGAAGGCTCCAAAATAATAGTTCACAAATTCTACAAATCACAATATTTATTTTCTTTAAATACGTGAGAACCCCTCTCGACGAGGTGGAGGTCTCCTTTTTGCAGTAAAATCAGAATTATCTTTCCGTGCATTGACCATTTGGACCCCGACGATGTGACGTCTTATTGAATGCAACCTTTTTGTAACCGATTCCAAAACTCCGATTTGCAGAACCCTGCCACCATCAGGAATATCTCCTCCTCATCCGCTGATGATTTTGACCACCCAATTATATTGGGTGACTTAAATACCATACAATTATCTTGGTCAGCATGTGTCGATTTTACTGCATGTACGAATAATAACGATTTCGTGTTCGTATTGATTAATTGGCTAAATAATTCCATATCCAAGCAGCACTCAATTCATAGATCTTATTATTGTATCAGACTTTTCTCAAGACATTATACATCGCGCCACTCCGCTTTCCCTTCCAGGGGACCGTTATCATCCAACTTCATAAATTTCCAGGTATTATATGTTTCTAATACTCTTACGACACCTTTGCTACGTCGAATGTTTGACTCGGTTGATAACTCGCGAACAACAGCTTCCTTATCCAAAGATATCTGGATCTTTATCTAAAATTTCGCATTCTTTAGCTTATGAAACCTCTATCACCCCTCCGTGGTCATTTATAAAACTGTTAATACTGTATAAGAAGTTTGTATAGTTTTTCAAATCCAAATATTATCTGCAAAATTCAAAGTGATTTTATAATGATATTATCTCTAGTAACGGTGCAAAAACGAATCTCACAGCAATCCTTTGTTAACTCAAAACGCAAATACAATATGTTTTCGCCATCCCGTCAATGCAGACTTTTTAAATTCACCTATTCACCTTATTTAACTCATCTTAATTTCGATATACTCTTGGGTAATTTTAACGGCTGAGACACACTGACATTATATTTATTCCTCTAGTGTCATTTTCTTCAGACTCTAGATGCGATCTAAGGCACTGCCCAAACCACTTGCTTGTTTGTTAACTATGCTTTTTCAGTGAATAATAATAGTATACCACAAGATGGTTTCCTTGGATTATCCCAGTATTTCTGAAGTGAATGGTTCCGTCCCTCCAAACCAGATTCAAAATGACCAATACAATAGTATAAATTAACAAGAAAGGAAACTATCTTTGGGCGGAGACGAAGTGGATATACCCTTGCAGAATATTCTGAAAATGATATTCTCCAAAATCGGATCGGTTGGCCAAAAATAAAATCTATAAAAAATCCCAACTTCCTAACTTTAAAAACACCAATCGTTCAGTTATATGGCAGCTATAGAATATAGTGGGCCGATCCCGGACGTTCCGACTTATATACTGCGTGCAGAGGAACGAAGGGTGTGTGCAAAGTTTCAATTCGTTATATTTAAAACTGAGAGACTAGTTCGCGTAGAAACAGACAGACGGACAGATGGACATGCTTATATCAACTCAGGACGCGATCCTGATCAAGAATATATATAGTTTATAGGGTCGGAGATGTCTCCTTTACTGCGTTGCAAGCTTTTGACCAAAATTATAATACCCTCTGCAAGGGTGATCAAGGTATGCATAAAAAAACGATTTGGAAATATTCATGTCAAGGGTGATCAAGGTATGCATAAAAAAACGATTTGGTAATATTCATGTCAATAGCTTATACACTGCGCGAAATATTCTGAAAAACATCAAATTTGGACCGATATCACCCTATTGTTCCTATGGGAGCTATAGGATATAGACGTCCGATCGACACGCGCTTTTGGAAAGATTCATGACAATAGCTTTTACACTGTGCGAAATATCTTCAATTCTTGCAAGGTATATCCTATTGTTCCTATGGGAGCTCTAGGATATAGACGCTTTTCAAACTTGATCTGTGTACACATGTTTTAGGACGACTGTAGAAGTTTCAGAGCGCTTGCTTTTAAGCTGGGCTCGCAAACGGTATCCAAATAGCGTTAAACTGAAAGACTAAATTGAATAGAAAGCGAATTTCTAAGCTAGTTAAAAATTACTTTATCCTGAAAAATAAAATTTTTTCATTTTTTTTTGTTTTTGTTTTTTGATTTTCTTATGGGAGCTATATGATATAGATGTCCGATTTTAATTTAATTAAAACAGTAATTTTTTCCCGATTGTTTCTATGGGAGCCTTATGATATAGTCGTCCGATCCGATATACTCCCTGCAATAGAAAGACAGCTTTTGGGAAACTTTTGAGCAGATCGCTTTAAAACTGAGGGACATATTATCTTCATACCCTTGAATAGGTTTCAGCTTTGTTCAACGTAGTGATGGATATATTTAGGTCACTAAAACGTAAATATATTCTTAATCCGCATCACCGGATAAATCTTCTTGTCCGTCCGTTTCTAGACAAACAGGTTTATCAGTTTTGAGGCTATTTGGATAAAACTTTTTCCAATTGGAAAAATACATATATAAATTAATAAATATACATAAATAATATAAATAAATAAATTTATTGACTTTTTAAACAGCCATTAAATGAATAATTCGCAAATTAATAAAAAACTGTAGGAAAATCGAAATATCCTTTTTGATGTCTAGCATATACCCGTAAAACTCCAGATAAAAATGTAAAATTTGTACATAGAACACGACGACACACATTTTCGACACCTGCCCAAAAATAATATGTATTATAAAGTAGTGTATGAATTATCAACCTTTAAACTTATGAAATAGTCGAGCTTATTAAATAATTTTAATTACTAATATTGGCTCTGGAAAAGTGTTATGCAAGTAGAATACTATTAAGCTCATGGTTCTGGGTCAATTAAACGCCATCTTGAAAGAACTCATTTATCAGAACCGAAAGCATTTTCATTTGTGACTCACTAACTTTTACTATTTTATTAAAACACTTATTAAAACTATTCACTCCTATTTATACTTATCTGCTAGTCGATTTCAACGAATTTTATGTGTTATATTACTTTTAATTTCGACAGAAATCACTTTTATATTTAACTCCTTCGGACCAACTGCTTGAAGTGTACTGCACGGCTACTCTCTGCTGTTGCACCTGTGTCTCTGGTCTATAAGCAACCCTCATTTTTTACAATACCAAATAGTTGTAGGAGGTTAGGCTAGTTCTCTCGGCCTTATAGGGTCGAAGTGGACGCTGCTCATGTGGTCGAACGTTACCACCTGAGCCGTGTCCACGTCGAACTCGCTTTCGTTCTTAATTTGCTCGGCAGCAAATCCCGAGCCGACTATTTCCGACGAAATAACGTCCACAAATTTCGGAAAAGGTCACTGCAACAACCCTATTAAAGCAGACATTTAATTACCTTCAAGCTGGCCACATACAAAAACTATGTATATCCACCACTTTTTTGTCAAATTTCTCAATAATTTACATTTATATCATTATTACAATCTTGAATTGTAAATGTGACCATAATGTTATGTAAGTGTAAATCATAGGTTTAGTATTCAAATTAAATTTTATAAACTTTTTAACAGTCGAGTATTGCAGCAAATCTGATGTGATGGTATGATCGAAGCGAGTGATATTCCAAAAGAAAGGTATCTTGTTTAAGAGGTGTGCATAACAAGACAAAAGGAAAATCAATTGATTCAGGAAAAATAGCGAAGATAGTGAAAGTGAAACTTTAGATAATGAGTGCTCATGGAGACGGTTTTTTATACCCTTGCAGAGGGTATTATAATTTTGGTCAAAAGTGTGCAACGCAGTGAAGGAGACCTCTCCGACCCTATAAAGTATATATATTCTTGATCAGGATCACCTCCTTGGTTGATATAAGCATTTCCGTCTGTCCGTCTGTCTGTTTCTACGCAAACTAGTCTCTCAGTTTTAAAGATATCGAATTGAAACTTTGCACACACCCTTCTTTCCTTTGCACGCAGTATATATGTCGGAACGGCCGGGATCGGCCGACTATATCCTATAGCTGCCATATAACTGATTGATCGGAAATGCCATAACTTTGGTGTTTGTTAAGTTAGGAAGTTGGGATTTTCTATGGGTTTTATTTTTGGCCAATCAATCCGACCTACCGAATGTCATAAGGATCGGCCGAGTATATCCTATAGCTGCCATATAACTGAACAATCAGAAATGCCATAACTTAAAGTTAGGAAGTTGGGATTTGTTTTGAGTATTAAGAATGCATCATATGAATAATTTTGGAGAATATAATTTACAGAGTATTCTGCAAGGGTATATCAACTTCGGCTACGCCCGAAGCTAGCTTTCCTTTCTTGTTTAGAATGGTTTATAAACGAACGACTTTTTGAAAGGATGAGTTAATTTTTATTAATTTAATTTTTTCTTTGCTAAAATCATAACTTTTGAGTCAAACGAGACAATGAGCATTGCAAAAAATTCTGTATATGAAAAATACAAAAATAGAACTACAAAAGTTAAAAGTTAAAAAATTATTATTATTTTGTTACTGTAATTTGGTATAACCTTGCATCGGGTTTTGTTAATATCAGTCAAAATTTTGAAATGCATAGAAGGGCACACTTCCGACTAGTCAAAACTTATTTTTTGTTGCATGTATTATTTAACACGGAATGAGACAGATTGGCCTATTATATCATGTAGCTGTCATAGGAAAAATCGGGAAAAAATGGAAATTATAATTAAACTTAGTTGTTTTTTAACATATATCCATATATTCCAAGATGTAGTCATTTTTAACGATTTCAGAATTAAGGATCGAAAAATGCATTGGTTTTAGTCATCAAAATCGAAACATTGAATATTGAATTTTTATAACAGCTCGAGGATATAAAAACTTCGGTTTGCCGATATTTACTTCCTTTCTAATTTCATCTTTTTTTACTTAATTATTACAATTTGAAGAAGAAGTTTTATATAATATACTCATCATATCCGAACTATAATAATTTGATTTTAACTCTTCTTGTGATTTTGCATACCGCAGAGTAGAAATAAGGATATCGGAAGAAGTTGTTGGCTATGAAAAAAAGTTAATAAATAACATTTTTAATGAAACAAATTAAATTTTTTCCATATTTCTGAGAATTATTTTATATAGTTATATTTATAGTTTTATATAACTATAACATTTATAGTTTATATAACTATAACATTTATAGTTTATATAACTATAACACTTATAGTTTTATATAACATAACATTAAAAACAACTGCTAATGCTAATAATATTTTTTTTAATAGGCATATTTTTTTTAATTTTAACTATAACCCGTTACTCGTAAAGTTATAAAAATCCATTGTGTTCGTTGGAAAAATGCGTTTCCGCGCGCCAACATTTTGAAATAAACTTGCGCTGCGCAAGAAAGCCTTGAATCTTCATGCCTAATCCCAAATCTCTAGCTCTTATCGTTTCCGAGATATCGAAGGGTATATTTTATTCGTTGGAAAATATGTAACAGGTAGAAGGGAGCGTTTCCGACGCTATTCTTGATCAGGATCAATAGCCGATTAAGGCATGTCCGTATAAACGTAGAGATCTGCAAATCACTGCAAATACAGGAGGCTCACTCTTAAAGAATACAATAAGGCCTTCCTGACAGAGCACACGTCCTCGTGTGTTGTCGTCCAAGCGATATCCTTGAATTAATTTCTTTATGTTCGTTTTTATCGTATGTGATATTAAAGTATAATTGTCTCAAGGTAATAATACTTCATTCATTTTAAACAGATTTTTAAATATTGGGTGAAGCTAAGTTTAATTATTTATTTCACATCTAATGAACCGTGCAAATTCAGTTCCATTAAGGTGTGTTGCGGAAGGTCGTCCATTGCAGACAGCCTAGAGGTCCATTGGAAGACTAGTCGCAAAGATCCATTTATTTGGTTAGTACGCTTTTATCCACACCATGTCGTTTTTGTCACTTCACAAATTGATGATGACAGCTTGGTCTATTTTAGAATTATGGCGTATAGGATATAGGATAAGTCTTGATGATTCGTCCCCATGGTCAACTCAAAGCCGAAAGGGTATCTTCCTTAGCCAAAACCAGTAATCCTTCCCTCTCGTTTAGTGCTGCAGTTTCCACTTATGTAGAGCCTGAAGCTCCTGTAAGTATTCAGCTGCCCATTCGTTTTAGGACACGTGTTTCACTCTTGTCACCAACTAGACCCCAATAACGAAATGTCTTGGGGTCAGCGCTGGTGTATCCATGAGAGCGTTTGAGAATTCCCTTAAATTCTGCTATGAGTATATTTAGCTCCCCTAATGTTAGCGATGCTGTTGCCGTGGTCATGACAAGTTATATTTTTGGGGATTTCACCCAGCTTCCCATAGGCCTCCAAATAATGGTGCTCGTAGTGGGATGAATTTAAATTCAAAAAAATATAATTTTCTTATTCTTCTAAGGTGTTAGTTTGACACCTTCCGTAGCGGAACTGCCTTTGTGGAAAACAGCTAAATGCGATGATTAATGCCTTCTCTACCCTCTTTCCTCTTTACGATTTTGTAATTTATCCACAGGGGTTACAATAGTCTAGAGTGACTCTAGTATATCTTATACGGCTGCGAATGATGTTCTACGCCATGGTTTTATCTTTGAGAATCCAAAATTGTAGCAGCGTAATGTATATTTTCTCCGTGAAAATCCAGAAGAAAGCATTCTTACAATTGGTTCGTTTTACGGAAGTAATACTTAACGCTTTGAATTGTACAGAAGTAAAGATTTTTCTAGTCTCCTTCTGTTTCTGACTAGTTCAATTTCTCCAATTATGGAAGATAACGATGAGATGTTGCTTCCTTAGTCTACCGTCTGGTAACGCTTGGGAAATTCGAGATCAATTGAAAATTTTGCTTGTAATTCTCCAGCTGTTAGCGTTGGTGTTGGGGTTGGCGTCCTGTTGTTGCAGCTTGTGATATAAATTGATGTGTTTGCATAGTATATTTCCACCCCTATCGTGTTCGACACAACAGTTTTGATATATAGTTTTGTTTCTGCAGGAAAATATGACTAGTAATCTTTGTTGTGCTACTATCGGGGTTTAGCACACAGTGGTGGGATATAAAATAATGATCCCTCGTATTCTGTCATAAAGTCTAAAAACCCTTTCCAAAAGCTTCCATGAAGTTTTCTTTCTTGAGTTTTATACGACTTGTCACTCTTTCCGCTTGTTTTTATGAACCATTTTCCTATCAGAAACCATGCTTAACAAGAAAGGAAAGCTAACTTCGGGCGGAGCCGAAGTTGTACACCCTTGCCGAATATTCTGTAAATTATATTCTCCAAAATAAATCATATGATGCATTCTTAATACTCTCACAAAATCCCAACTTCCTAACTTTAAGTTATGGCATTTCTGATTGTTCAGTTATATGGCAGCTATAGGATATAGTCGCCCAATCCCGGCCGTTCCGACTTATATACTGCGTGCAAAGGAACGAAAGGTGTGTGCAAAGTTTCAATTCGATATCTTTAAAACTGAGAGACTAGTTTGCGTAGAAACAGACAGACGGACATGCTTATATCAACTCAGGACGCGATCCTGATCAAGAAGATATATACTTTATAGGGTCGGAGATGTCTCATTCACTGCGTTGCACACTTTTGACCAAAATTATAATACCCTCTGCAAGGGTATAAAAATTGATAATTTTATCCATTTTTCAAAAAACTTCGGGATGTTTTTTTATTAGCTGCACATCAGTGCTGATTGTGATAAATGCACTTGGCCATGAGTGTCTTCTGCACTTAATTATACTTCCGTTCGGCTTTTATATAGTAGCCTTTCTAAATTGCGTTGTCAAACTCTTCATAAATTCTCAAATGGACCTCTTGTATTTATGTTCAAAAAGAATTCTTTAAGTGTTGCCATATTTGTCTCAAGATATGAAGGCCTTTGCTTTCTGTCCGATTTATTCATTTTAATATTTACTTTGCAGAAACTCCAACAAAATTGGTCAAATAAACTTAACAGTCTTACATTGGAGCAATGTTTATTCAACACAGGGGTTTTTCCAAACTGCCGACGATAATGTATCGGAATCCAAATGGTTGTCCAATTTGGTCGCCTTGCTGACTAGTTTTTTTACTTTCCGAGTTGATTGGTCTCAAGTTCAAATGTCCTGGTTGGTTGACGCAACTAGCACTAGTCCTTAACGCAAGGCGAAAGCCTCTTATGATTGCGGTGGTAAATGATTTTATTGAAAACACTCTTTCGCATTTATTGGTACAACAATGCTTAGGTTAACAGAAAAGGAAAACAGAGAAAGAGAACTTATTAATATTCTGCAAAATAGGAAAGTGGTAAATTTGTAAATGTATCTTGGTGGCATCTTATGTTTATTGTGCCGCCACATTGATGTTTTGAAAGAATGACTGTTTGGCTGCTTGCCTATCCTGGCCTGAAGTGTTGTATTTTTATTTTTATTTTTTATTTATTTTTCAACTCTGAGCTTGACTAGCTTCGGTAAAGCAGTATAACGCTAGGAGGAAAAATTGTTCAATGGAAATGAAAAATCCCTTTGAAGAAAATTTTTAAAAGTGTATTCTTATATATTCGTCAGTAAATTAGATATAAGACAATTTGTATGTTAAGAGTGCAATCGCCACGACTTTTTTACCTCGGTTTTTTTATTATCAGAAGTCTTTGTTTCTTTGTTTAAGTTTTTCGTTTACACAGGCGTTGTTATTGCCGAATACGGAAATTTTAAAACGTGTATTAATTTAGTCGAATTTTGTATTATGAAAATGCGACCATGTATAATCCGGAGGATTCTACCAGGTCCCTTCAAACTCGTTGCCAAGCTTTACTTGCGGGTGTTCCTGACAACCATTACCATTTACAAGCCCTACTGCTGCTCCAAAAGTACTTATTGGTAATGTTAATTATGATTACGAAAATTAACTTTCCTCTTCCCTCCTAACGTTCAATTTTGCAGACCAAGTGTGCATCAAGAACAGGGAAACTGGAATGTTCCGGAATTATGATATATATTTATGAATTATGTTGCTTAGGTTATGCTTATGCTGTCAATTAAACTGTTTAACTCGTAGTCCCGGTATTCGGCTGCTAAAATGGACCTGAGCGCGATTGTAGGGCCTATTGGAGATCCGATCAGAGCCGTCCTAAGGCTTCTTGGTGTCCCAGGAAAATAAAAGGCGGGAGGCCAATGACCAGAAAGGGTTTTAACGTACTGCCACGGCACAGGAACGGCCTGGTGTCAATATTGTTGCCACTTCCAAATATTTTTTTTGAATGGACTCACTGGCGAAGATTGCCGTCGAGTGTGGGCTCCCGTCCAGTCCAGCTGGAGAGCCGGCTGGTGGCTGCACGTTTCGGGTTGATGGACCAAAGAAATATGGCGATTTAACAGCTAGCCAAATAAAAGTCAACCAGCATTTAACACGCACCGTTGAAAAAACGAGGGCCGAATACGGTCTTTTCGTCCTAAAAGCTGCGAATTGATGCGACCACCCTGATACCCTCTCTACAGCATTACTCTGGGGTGAGTGTACTGGCGTTTTGATGAGACGAAGCTATCTATTATCTCATCGAACATCTTTGAGGTGAACTTTTCCAAATGAACCATTTCTATATTCAACACCGAACTTATGGAACACCTCATAAAAATCAACCACGTTCGACTCATTCGTGTCCTTCATGGCCTTTAGGCCATGTTTTGTGGAATTGTTTTCGATGGGAATGTAAGCATTGAAAAATAATACCATGACCTTATTTCGCCCTAGGATACTTTCCCAAAAAGTCAATATAGAGTTTCTGGAAAGGCCCTTCCGTCTCTACCATTTTCCCGATGGCGACTCGAATCCGAAAGTTTGGCGCTTGCACTCCTTGGGAGTGGAAGATTTACTTTTCTCTTCTTAGTTACCGTTAAATTTTGCAGACCCTGTCTGGTCAAAGAGCGTACCTAATGGAACTGGAAGGTGCGGAATTATAAAATAATCAGGTGATTCTCTAGAATCAGTCACCGCACAGGAACGTTCTGGTGGCAATCTTGTTGCCTTAGGACTTTTTTGGGGTACGGACTCCCTTCTAATCTGGTAGAGCAGGTCAGAGTGTGGTGAGTTTTTACAACCAAAGGCTGAGCAAACCTTAGTTTTTAATAGTTTGAAATTTGTATCATCCATATAAACCTTAATTCTAAAATTCATTTGTGCCTGTACATTTATTGTATTGAGTCTTCTAGTTTGGGTTAGGGCAATGTACAATTTATTTTACAATTCCTTTGATTAAAGAATGATTCGGCGGTTCCCCGAATTGGTAGCTTCAGGCACAGCAATTATTCTTTTTGTCGGAATAATGCTTGCTTGGATCAAATGGTCCGGCTGGATCTTCATTAGTATTTGTTATAAAGATCCTACTACTTTGGTCATCGATGAAATTGTAGAAGTATTTATAGTGGTAAGAAATATGACTGCGTTCTGGACTTAAAATACTATAAGTAGCATAGCGTTCTCATACAGGTTAGCATACATAACATAACATACAGTAATGCATGGATTTATTATAAGCAATAGTCAACAAATTTATATGGTTTGGCATAGTCTTAAAATTAGTCCTACCATATCGTATACATTAACGGTGACATTTTGACTTCATAAGGCATATTCTAACGTCATCAGCATACATACATAAGTATTTAATAAATAAAGTAAATAGAAATGGGCTAAGATGGCTCCATTGTTTCTCTTAGAAAGACAATTTTCAAAAAGACTCTTTATGTCCCAAGTTACTTTAGAGAACTCCTTCTCCGATCCCAGCAGATCTTTCCGCTCTCCACTATCCATGAAGATAAAGGATAAACTGATAAACTTTTTTCACAGTTTTTCTTTTGGAATGCATTTACTTTCATTACCATTCTTTCCTGTCCCGGATCAAGGCCACCACTTTACTGCCCATCATTCGGTCGTTCGAGACGGATTTCCTCCTCAACTGACTTTCTATACGATTTCTGTGTGTAACCAAATTTTTATTTTAGTCAGACAAAACGGAAGTTAATAATAGCGAAATTTTCCATACCTTTCCATTTTTTAATTAAATTTCAAATTTTGTATTTAACTATTTTTCTTAGTCGGCACTCTCTGTTTCTCGGCTTCCTCATGATTTTCATTTCCCAAGCTTTTATAGTTATAAGTTCTTCTACTTCTACTCATAAGGTCTTGTAATTAGTATATCACTATAATACTTTTTAATTATAACTTCTTTCATTTTGGTTTTTTAACCTCTAGTATGCCTCTGGTGTCTTGTAGTATGCATATATCACTGTAGCGGGTACTTACCCGATATATACCGCTTAAAAAACAGAGCGATACACCTTTTTTTCTACAGTGTAATTACATATATACAAATCCATAAGCTCAAGTGGACCAAAAAGGATCACTTGAGTATGACTTGGTCGAGAATATGAATTGCTAGTGCTAGCATATTTCCTGGCCTGACTGTAAATACATTTGATACATACAAATTAAATTCTTCTTTGCGAATATTTAAAAAATAAATATATTTATTTTATATTTTACTTTTTCCCTATTACAATATTTCCAATAGGTCAAACTTTTGTATTCACTGCTCTTCACTTATTTATTTGAGGTGAACTTTACTATTCGAAAGCAAAAATGGACTGCCCTGCTCGAGTTTAATAATTAAATCTCGGCTTAAGAGAATTTTCTCCGAAAATTGATCATGAGAATGAATTAAGACATAAAATAGGATGATGATAATTGTCAATTAAATTTGAAATTAAAATTCTGCCGGAAATTGGACTCTAGTGACTTCACCGCAACAGCTCGCTAATTGCAAAACACATTGTAAAACCGCTTAACATTAATAAAAATCTCAAAACATATACATATATAAAATAATACAGTCCACTTTATTTATAAACATAACAAATTTTGATATGTTCGAGTAGCCGGATTCCCGCGTTTTGTTTCGAGTTTCTTTGTGAATAATGACCAGTCGAATATTTTGCTATCAACAACAGTGGAACGTCTATTTGAGGGACAAAACCAACTTCTGGAAAAAATTCATAATTCATCGGGAGCAGCTAATTTAAGGTTTGAGAAAATTCGCATTCCCACATTTTCTGGAAAAGACGAGGATGGGAGCCAGTTAAGTGATTTGTTCTTAAGCTCAATAACGAGAAACTTTCCAAGTGTCAAAAATTTCATTATTTAAAATCTTATTTAGATTGGGAAGCACTTTCCTTAATTAAACATATTGCCGTTTGTAATGACAATTACCAAGATGCGTGGGAAAAATTGGAAAATCGTTATAACAATAAAACGCTAATTGCTCGATATTTTGTTCAGAATTTTCTTTCGTTGCCAACCGCCTACAATTTGAATATCTCTGAGTTACGTAGGGTAATTGACTCCGCCGACGAATGTATTCGAGGCCTACACGCGCTGAACTGTGACAGCCGCGATGTGTGGCTAATTCATATTTTTCTATCCAAGTTAGACCCCGAAATCAAACAAGTTTGGGTCAACCGTAGTTTGTCGTCCAAGGAAGACGTCACCATAAATGATTTATTCACTTTTCTTTTTGCTCATTGTGATACTTGTCTTGTCAGGATATACACGTAATGCAACCCCCAAGACCACCCCAGAGTAGTCGCCGCCAAGTCGCTTATCATGCAAGTGGATTAAGTCCGTCTTCTCGCGACTGTATATATTGTCAAGGACAGCACAATATATATGCATGCACTGTGGAACATATATACAGGAAATCACCGAGAGTTTGGTTCTGGAAACGCTAGAACTTAGAGTATCTCAATACACTTCAAGTTCGCACGAAATGGCAACAAGATGCTCAGAATGTTGCTGTTGGGACGAGTCATACAACTTCAGATCAGAGGGTCCGTGTGGTCACAGTTAAAACTGCCAGAGGAATATACAAGCGGCCCATTACGAAAATTTCTGTGCTTCCTTTGAACTGAACCGTCGTTCAGGGGGGCCGGGATGTTGAGAAATAGATCGGTCATTTAATATCTGCATATAATAGCACCTAGTTACACGCTCATCATTGTTTTGTTTTCTACATAAAAGCTTTACACTCACACGCATAGCCGAAAATGCAGTAGATCTGCATTAGTATTGAAATATCACGCGTTTTTCTGCATTCTCTTTGTTCTGCTTTTTGGGCTTTCATATAGTTGACTTCACCGCAACAGCTCGCTAATTGCAAAACACATTGTAAAACCGCTTAACATTAATAAAAATCTCAAAACCTATATATAAAACAATACAGTCCACTTCATTCATAAACAGTGGTGTTTACAGTATCCGTCTGATGCGGAGTATGTAATACAGAAATTATTAAATATTTAAACCACGCGCAGAGCAAATATAAGCCATCAGGAATTCGCAAGTTGAATTCGGCAACGTTACGAAATAATAAAAGCAATACTTGTCTCAGTCGCTCACGTAGAAAAGGAATTACTGCGTGTGATCTGAAAGTAAGCAGTAACATTCAAAGAGGGAAACTTGGACGAGTGGACGAGTTAATATTCCTACTAAAAGCGCTTGTTGCGTTAAGCACTGGAACTAGAGCCGAATTAGTCCAACGCCCAATAGAGTTATAGCCAACAGCAAATCTTATTTTGTAAATAGAGGGCGTTCAATTATAAATAAGAAAAGAAAGGAAAAAGTCGCGACTTGCGTTTCAAATTCCACGAGTCAAGTCCTGTCTGTGTTACCGTCAAAAGCAAACAGCAAAAATCTCAACACCAGAAGAGACAATTGTGTTTGGGATAAACGACGTCTACGATGCGCTTGACAATCGAGCATATCTTCGTATTCGAAGAAACAGACTCACGCAACCCTAAAGCATGAAGAAGAGCTTGCGAATTATCGCCGACCAGTACAAAGCATTCTTTGTGGAGAGCTCATCCAAATTTAAGCTCTCCGACAGAATCAGTCATTCTTGGATACTACCCAAAAAAATGGAAAAAGTCTGTTGTCAAATTGATACCGAAGACTGGAAAAGACAGGCGTTGTTTATATCGTGCCTGCCAAAATTTTTCGCGCTTTTCTGACAATTCACCACACGCACACAGACGAAACGCACTCCTAAAATTTTTCCCGATTGGCACTGACCAAGAAAACAGTGTGCGTCCGGTAACCGTTTGGCGCCACAAAGAGACAGCAGCAGAGACAGTCGCAGAGGCGGGCAGAGACCAGGACGATGATCAGAAAGGACCAGGATGAGGATCAACGCAGCCGGAAAGTCTCAACAAAGAGCAGCAGGGCAGGATTCCCCGCCCAGGACCAGCGGCGGAGCGCAAAACCTGCAGAAGAAAAAAAAAGCGTGTGCGAGTGTGGAGAGGAGAAGCGGGTGAGTGCGTGGCCAGCAGGTGACCCAAAAGAACTTAGAAAAGGTATAGTGGATCGCGGACACGAATACGTGCTTGTAAGTTTTCCCGCTGATTCTGGTTAGAATTAGGTTAAATAGGATATATGCGCCGAAAACAAAAATCAGCAAAGAAAAACTTTTGCGAACGCCCGCCAACGGTTTTCGACGGCTCGTTCAAAAGTACCTATAGGATAGCAGGGGGGCCAACCTTTCGACGACCAGCCACAAGAATTACGTAAGAAGAGATAACCTAGACAAACGAATGTCCTTTTTGCAAATTTAAGTGGGGAATAATAAATCCTGTCTTTGTGGGGCTAGTAGTAGGTACCTCAAACTTGGTACTTCCATTGTAACTTGTACCTAGAAGAATAAAATAAATGTATTTAAAGCCTTGAGCTTATTTTCCCTAATCTTAAATATTAAGCCCTGCGACTGACAACTAACACCTATCGTCAGCACGCCGTTCATCTAAGCCATGTCCCAGCTTATATGTTCTCTGTAAAGTGATCCTGGACTGAGTTGACCCCATCCTTAAAAACTTCCTTACAGATGGCGCCCGAACAGGGACATGAAAGAAAAATGGGACAAAGACCAAATTGTGAATTTCTTAAGATAGGGTAAAAATTTAAGTACAGTTACGAGCGTACCCTGTCGCGGTAAGCCAGAAAAGGAAGGAAGAAGAGACCTTGAGCAGTTCTGGCTGAGAATGGAAGAAATATATAGAAATTTGATAAATATAACCTAGACAAATTTCAAGAAAAATCAAGCAAGTAACGCTGAGTTCACCACGTGAAACACCTTTATATATATGCATTTAAAGAGAGAGCGAACTGAATCCCTGTACCTTGCATCCCTGTCGAGAGAGGGATAGGGAAAAGACGAGGGCAGCAAAAGAACACTCATACTTACACAGCAACTCGCGCCAAAGCCGCGCGCCATTTGTTTGACTCTCACACCTTCTCTTCCTCCGCTGACACGATCGACTACCGAAGGCCTATCGCTTGGGCTACGGATCGAGTCAAGATCGCAAAATCTGCAAGTCTTCGCCTAACAGAGTTCAGATCCAGTCGTCGTCGAGCCCAGATACACAATTCACTGCCTTGTTATATCCTCTTCCCATAGAGTCCATCCGTTCGAAACGGTTGGGATTTTTGACATATGTGAAACTCCCACAGAGTACATACACCATCCGATAACAGCTGATTTGAACAGCTGTGGCTAATCATTCTAGCCTGTTGCATTTTGCACATCATTTAAAATAAGCACAAGAGCTCTATAAATGATACTTGGTAACAGACTGAAGTGACCTACGCGAACAACCTAATCGGACTAATATGTCTGCAGATTTTTGCCAGCCTGCAGAAAAAATAAAAACAGCTATTGCCCAATACTGTCTAAATGGTAACACATCAGGTTCAGTAAATACAATATGTTTGTTTTTGGTTTTATTATAATTTCATATTTCATTTTATTATTGATGCCAAGGATTGCAGGACAGCCAAGCTCAATTCAATGACATGATCTTGGTCAGCGCTCGCTGCTCCGCCAGCCTTTCTCGAGCTCGGCCTTGTGGTAAACCTTTTCGGGTGCGCTGAGCTGCATGAGCTTTGACTTCCGCTGCAGAGGCTTACAGATCAGCGGGGTTCACATATAAGACCTTCACAAAGTATTCCCTAGTACGTGCAATAAACATATTTTATTAGTTAATTGTAAACCACAAATATAAGTCTGGGGACGTACCCCCGTTCTCCAAGATGGGAAGACGGTACTAGCTTTCGTCAAGTTACCAGCGGGTGTACAGTCACCAACCCACAAATATAATAAAAATCTCCACTTTGATTCCTTTTGCTTTCGAGCCTTTGGTATTTGGCTTTGTCAATTTTTTATCCTTTTCTGTCTTTAAGAATTTATTCCGCTGCGCCGGAATTCCATTTTGACCCAGTTTAAACATCCCGTATTGCAAGCAAGGGACCCCGTTGGATCTCATACCTTCGCAGAATGGAGCTGGAGGCTATCCTTGCGGAATTCTCACTGGACACAATGGAAAAGTCCATGGAAAGTACATTGGCAGAGAAGCTAAGGATCTGGGGAATCACATTTGACGGAACCACCGACCCAATCACGTTTATTTCACACCTCGAGGAGCGAGCCAACGCCTACAGGCCTGTTAACGGGAACCGCAAGACTCTGGTTCAGAACCAGCCAGCTACTCGGAGCATCTTGGGCCAAGTTTAAGCCAGCACCCCTTGACTTTTTCTTGCCACCCAATTATTTTCAGCGGCTTGAAGACGAAATACGCGCCCGATACCAGCGGCGCGGGTAATCCTTCAAACAATATCTGGTTAGCCTTCAACTGATGATGTAACGAACTGGATACAATCCCACCAAGGAATTAGATCGGATCTACGACAACCTACAACCGGAGTACCAGCTTCTTATTAGGAGACACGAGTTTGAGACTTTAGAGAAGTTGACCGTACTGTCCGACAACTCCACTCAACTCCATGGAAACGCGAGATCGAGAACCGGTATTATCTGCACTTTTCCCAGAGACTAGAATTGGGAATCCTTTGGAAAATCTGCAAGCAGTTCCGAATTTTTGACAGGCTTGTGGACATTGTGCCCAACAAGGACATTTCTCGCGCGACTGTACCATTCCCAGGATCATTTTCTGTTGGGATTGAGGACGCCTATTAATCCGCACCATGAAATGTTGTCGTCAAGCTAACTCGTGAAACGGGAGAGGTCTTCGCGCCTCCGGGGAGCGGACGGCGACTACCAAGAGAAATACCCGAAACTAAAAAGAATGGAAGGTTTCTCCGTCAGGCACGGGCGCAGATTTTCAATCCTACAATCGATACGGGCTCCAGCAGGAGTTTCATGAGTGAGCGACTCGTTCAACAATAAACAACAATAACATAAGGACGGTATGAACGCGGGCCAGCCTAGTTGAAGGTTCGAAGAAGGAGATTAACAAGTCACTACTTGCAAAGGTCCAACTAGACCAGCGGTGGATTTGGTTTCAGTTACTTGTTTTACTCTCCATCATGGAAGCCGTTCTTCTAGGAATGGATTTTCTGTGCGGCGTTGAGGCCTCCCCTTGGATCCACCACTAAAGACGAGCCAGTGTTATTACCTATTCCCCCAGCTGGAGCCATCCCGAAGTCTATACCCATCACAGGGCACAGGAACCCGAATCAAGAGCCTGCAATCCCGAGAGCAGGACTCAAGCCACAGCGATTTTAACCAACATCCTTGGACCTAGTGATGCAGCAGATGTACGAAATAACGCTTTCCGCCGGAGCCAGGAAACTACAAGCCCACGGGACCTGAGATCGAACAAAGCACCAGAGTATCCAGAGCAGAGCACCAGAGCAAGGCAGGGAACAACGCAGAATCCCACTAGGACTACAAAAGAAGGCACCCCAGTTAGACTAGATTTAGCATTCCATCACCATGCGCGATGAGAAACCCATCAAACAACCCATCACCAAGGAATCCAGCGGTGCAACGGATTATTGATGAACAGATTGACGAGCTGCTGGGGAACGATTGCATAGAACCCTCACGGAGTCCCCATAGCGCTCCACTTGTACTTGTGGGCAAGAAAACAGGAAAAAGGTGTCGACTTTCGACAACTGAATGCCAGTGCCTGGAAAAGGACAGTATTACTGAAAAGTGATGCCCTTCGGTCTCCATTCAGCACCCGCTAGCGAGCGCTTGATAGTGTAATCGTGCCAGATATGGAACCCCATGCTTTCACATATCTCGATGACATTATAATCATCGGAGCCACGCTTGAAGAGCATGTTAAGCCCCTACGTGAAGTGTTTCAACGACTGAGGGAAGCGAATCTTCACCTCAACTCGAAAAAAAGTAGTTTCTTTAAGCGCAGCCAACGGATTCCAGTGATAAGCCAAACAATTCAAAGAGAAATGCGAGTCACCGCATTCGCTAGCAGGCGTCTCGTAGCCGCTGAAGAGAATTATTAAGCTACTGAAAAGGAGTGTCTAGCAATTTTCTGGAAAACTTCGATGTTAATTAGAAGGGTACCGATTTGAAGTAATAACCAGCCACCTCGCACTGAAGTGGCTTAATTCAACCACTGGCCGTATTGAACGATGGGCGCTAGAACTTCAGCAATACCACTTTGATGTACAGTATCGACGGGGTAGTCAAAACATAGTTGTTGACGCCATTTTCCATTAGAGCTACTACAGATGGTCGAGGAGAACCCAACCCAATGCAACTGGCTCCACCGGATGACGAAGCTAGTCCAGGATAAGCCCGAGGATTTTCCTGAATACTTGTACAGAACCAACAGTTATACCATCATATCGGATGACGCCCAGACGAGGAGGAACACGTTCTGTGGAAGTTGTATGTGGCAGAGGAATATCCACAGCGAATTCATATGGAGGAAAAGCTGATTAAACGACTGACTGACAAAAAACCCAAAAGCCAGTCCTTGAGCAGCGGACGATTTTTTTTTTTTAATACTTTATTCTTATTTATTTGATCTCTATTACTTAAGAGACTAACAATAAGTTTTCAAATCTTAATCTATGTTACGTTAATTTATGTTATTGAAAAGGGATGGGAAATCATTCCGCTGTAGACGGGAATGATAGCTTAGCCGGTTGAGTTGTCTGGCTAGCAGGTTTGGGTGATTTGATAGTCTGGCTTCATATTTCATTTTTCTGGAAACAATTTCTTCTTTTACGGGATTTATATCCAGGTCTCTCTGAATGTTTGCTTTGCGGTTGTACCAGGGGGCTCCAGTTATTATTCGTAGGGTCTTTGATTGTACTCTTTGAATAATTTCTATATTCCTGCTGCTTGCGTTTCCGCAGAGCTCGGAACCGTAGGTCCAGATCGGCTTTAAGCACGAGTTATACAGTAGTACTTTATATTCGGGTGGAAGGGGGGAGCGGTAGTTCATGAGCTGTTGTTGCTGTTGCTGTTTTTGGGCATTTCGAGCGGCTGATAATGGCAGTGTCGTCAGCGAAGGTTGACATGAGGATAAATAACATGTAAAGGATGTACAAGATTGGTATAGGCACACTTCCTTGGGGTACTCCAGCTTCGATGTTACGGATGGTTAAAGTAAAGGTTTTACATCTCACGGTGAAAACTCTGTTTCTAGCAACTTGTGTGTGTTTTCCGGTAGGAGGGTTTTTTTTGTATACCAGACCGTCGGTCCAGACGCGATCAAATGCTTGTGATACGTCCAGTAATAAGGCACTGCAATATAGCTTGTGTTCGAAAGCCGTGCGAATTTCAGATGTTAAGCGGTTCACCTGTTCGATAGTTCCATGCTTTTCCCTAAATCCGAATTGGTGCAGAGGGATCAGCCGATTGCCACTGACCAAGAAGCCAGTATACGTCCGGTGGCCGTTTGGCAATGAGACAGCAGCAGAGACAGTCGCAGTGAAGCAGCAGGACAGAATTGGTACCTAGAAGAATAAAAGCAATATATTTAAAGCCTTATTTTCCCTAATCTTAAATATTTAACACGGCGACTGACAACTAACACCTATCGTCAGCTCGCCGTTCATACTTTTTAAATTCTCTGTAATGTGATCCTAGCTAGACTGAGTCGACACCAGCCTTAGAAACTTCCTTACAAACGTCACAAGTGTTCTATGAAGATTACAGGCATATGCGAAGGTTCATGTATTCTTACAGAAGCGGTAGTTCTGGATATAGACATCGACGCCGAAATGATCACATCCAAAGTCTGCTACGTAAGACGACAATCCTTTACAGGAGGGCTTTCTGTTATAACAAGACGTCATCATTAGTGCTCAACTTACTTTAAATTTTGAGCGAGGAGATACCAAAATTCAACGAACATTCCATCAACCAACAGTTCTTTAAAACGTCACTGCTGTCGAAAAACTTCCTGTTAATTTTCAAACCGGGCCAAATGCCCGGTTTATTGGAAAAGTTTACAGTGGGTCAATGTTTTCTCTACAGGATTGCAAGGCATATGAGTTCAAGCGGCTCCCGATCGGTTTGCTTTTAATCAACTCATAGCAGAACTACAAAAGCTCGTACACAAAGGTGACATGACTCACTACATGGAGGACATCCTTATTGGTAGCCAAACGTTTGAGACGTTTATGAGAAGCTTGTGCGTATTCTTCAAGTCTTGCAAGAGGGCGGACTTACCTTGAACATAAATTACATTACATTTCTAGGTCACCAGATACATGCATACGGCATCAGTCCCGGAGAGGTTAACACGAGTGCCATAGAATGTTCCCGAAGTCGACCAATGTTATCGACGTGAAAAAACTTTTTTTGGTATTTTCGAAAATTTATAGCTGGATACGCCATTACACCAGAGCGCTTGCGAATTCTATTTCGAAAAGATCAAAAGTTTCAGTGGGAAGCGTCACAACAGGAAAAAGGATAAGGTTAAGCCAATTGCTTATTATTGTCGAGCAACTTCAAAGCCAGAGAAAGACTACCACAGTTAAAAGTAAGAGGCTCTAGCATCTAGGCACTTACTACATTTATGGCAAAAATAAGTTATCACAGACTGTAATGCCTTGAAAACGCAATGAAATAACGAGAGCTCATTCCCCGAATAGCAAAATGGTGGCTACGAATCCAAGAATTTGACTTATAGATTGTTCTTCCAGCCGGAACAAAAATGAACCACGTTGACGCGCTCATATGAGCCTCGAGATATTCTGAAGAACACATTGCGAACGCAATCCAACCCTCACAGCCGCGAAGTCAACGACAACGGAGTAAACCGGAAACCAGAAACGAGGAGACCCAAATCAACGCGTTCGGGAGCAACCACGGTGAAAGGAGAACGACTAAGGAGCACCTACTGTACGGCGGAGAAGGCGTCATTTCTCTACTTTGTCAGCCCTGTCTGTGATCCAGTCTTTTGTGCATTCTCACTAGACAACCGTGTGGTCACGTTTTGTATAAATTTGGTGGGACGAATACACACATCTGCTGAATTAGCCACACGACATTCGTAGGAAGCAGAATATAAACAAAATCAGTTCGTTAAATCTGTCGCACAAAAACGTGATTGTCCAGTCTTTGAGAATCAGCATCAAGCATAAATGGAAAAAGGCTGGATCTACCTCCTCAAGAAGGAGGACTTTACAAAAGTAGCAACGAAACTTGGCATCACTCTGGAAGGCAGGACGGAGGAGCCTGAAAGCCCTTTCAGAGTGCCTAACAAGAAACCAGAATGACCCAGGATAAGCTGAGATCTGGGTTGAGCTGGAAGATAAATAGTAAGAGTGGAGCAGCAAATACCTAGGTCTTTCAAATTCGATGGCACTGAGAAGCCAGACCTGAGGATTTCGCTGAGAACATACAAGATAGAGGTCATACAAACACTGATGATCCTGGCCGACGCGTGCGAAGTGCTGGACAAAGAGCGAGAAGAATTCCTACACGAGTACAACATTTCGCGAAACAAAACGACACCTACAATACAAATTACATGCAGGAGATGTGAAGACAGTGCCGTATCCCAAACAGCAAAGACAGCAATTTAAAACCTTATGGAGGCCACCAAACACCATTCAGATAACACAATCTACAATGAGCCACCAATGCTCAAACCCATATAATGCACCCACAGGAGGCATTTCCGCGATGTGGAGGCCACGAACATCGGGCACGAGGGTGCAGAAATTAGCGATTACTGTTCTACTGGGTGTAGGGCAAGGTGGGAGTTAGAAGCGTAAAGTGCTGCCACAAAGCGGGAAACGGGCAGCCTCTCGCAGAGATTCGCAAAATGCTTCCTCTCCAAACTAACTGGAAAACTGATTGAGGAAGGGCAGCAGTTGTCCGCGACCGTGGTGTCGCGTACAAGGCCACAAATAACACGGAAGCCAACTCAAGTTTCATCAACGAATAGCTGGCGGACACATTGGCCGGTGAGGGAAGGATCACAAGGACGAGTCGCCAAGATAGGTAGGCAGATGGAAGATGCAGCGTAATAAACTCACAGTTCGAGGTCACGATTGGCAACAAACGAATGGGCATAAATCTTCTAATACTTCCAGGAGTGGTGTGCGAGTTAGTTCTGAGATGGAGTTTCCTCACAGGAGTCGGTGCGGAAATAAAATGCGCCGGGCATGAATGATGAATATCTGCAACTAAACGGCACAATGGATGGCTCGAGGAAAGGTTGTCGGTGGCGGTAGTTCAACCCGTAACTGAGGAAGAGGAGATTGAGAAATTCCTAGACAAACAGCTAGCACAATTTAGGACCATGACAGGAACTTCCATAGTGCCCGAGCACCAAAACATTATGAAGGACGACAAACCAATCAAGCAGAGATACTATTCCAAGAACCCAAGAGTCCAACGGGAGATACAGTTCTCTTATTGTAATGACTTCAGACAGATAAACGCAAATTCTATAAACGATGCCTACCCAATGCCGCGTATCAATTATATCTTGGACTCAGAGAAGCAATATACATAAGCAGTCTAGATCTGAAAGACGGATATTGGGAAATCCCCCTGGAAGAAAACAGTTGGCAGTTCACGGCGTTTACAGTACCCGTCAAAGAGCTCTTGATCAGGTTATTGGCCCGGAAATGTCACCATACGCGTTTGCGTATCAAGACGACATTATTGTAATCGGACGTACGCTGAAAGATCACGTAGACAACTTGAAAGAAGTGTTTAGCCGGCTTAAGGAAGCAAACTTAAGAATAAATGCTGAAAAGTGAAAATTCTTCAAGCAAGAGCTGCTGTACTTCGGACACCGCGTTACTGGCGTAGGAATAAGCACAGATCCCGAGAAAGTAGCAGCTATAGCCGAACTAGAGCCGCGTTCGTCGATACGCGAACTACGACAATACCTAGATGTATCTTCGTGGTACCGAAGATCTGTGGCAGATTTTGCGCGGATAGTAAAACCACTTAATGATCTACTACGCAAAGGCACAAGGTGGAGATGGACGCCGGAGCACCAGCAGACTTTTAAAGAAGAGAAGGCAAGACTGGTGGCCGGTTGAGAAAAGGTTCATCTTTCAGAAACAGAAACCGTACTTAGAAGGCTACCATATTAAAGTGGTAACGGACCACATGACATTAAAATGGATAAACAGCATCGAAAGCCCTTCTGGAAGGATAGCACGATGGGCACTTCGAGATAGCGTACAGGAAGGGAGAGCTAAACGTGATGGCAGAAGCCCTATCAAGAGAACCTTTGCCAGAGACCCATAGAGGCATGAAATTTACATCGGCAGAACTGGCTGCAGTTGGGTCAGAACGATGTGCGAGCGAAGGCGAATCACTATATAGGCACATACTACACAGAACGGGCTTGTAGAAGAAACATAGCACGGTTGGCCACCCTGTACTACTGGCCAGGAACACACAAAGACGCCATGAACTATGTGCGCAAGGGCAAAGTTGGCCTGAAGTACAAGCCCAATCAACTGCAGGCGGCCAGCAAAATGCTAACTCAGATACCAGAGGAACCATGGGTAACAATGAATTTTATTTTTATAAGTCTGTGTTTATTTCATTTCGGACGTTGATGCACTATGATCAGCGCAAACAAGTGGCCCTTACGACACCAAGCAGTGCTTGTTACGCGCGGAGCCAAATAGGCGTAAAAACGAGATCGCGAGAAGTTAAAAAGCGCAATGTAGAAGCGGACAGACTAAGATTAGAAATACGTACGAGACTAATACTAATACTAATTTTGTGCTAGGTAAGATAAAATTGATGCTTTTAGGCTTGGCAAAGAGTCAGTAGTAGAAATAATATGGTATAGTCTATTATAGTCGCTACACAGTACTCTAAACGGATCTACAAATATTTAATGTAAGAAGAACATAGTTCCTGGTAATTCTATTAGGCACGGAGAAGCTTATGCGACCCAGTAACTCGGGACTCTCCACATCCCCGTGAATAAGTTTATAGATAAAAGTTGTGCCAAGCATCGTTCTACGGTTTACTAAGGATGGTAGATTAATAAGGAGAAGTCTTCTAGAGTAGGATGGTAAAATAAGGCTTGCATTCCAGTTAAGGCCCCGTAGAGCAAATAATAAAAAGTTATTTTGGACAGACTCTATCCGGTCTATATGTACACCATACTGAGGACTCCAAACTGCTGAACAGTTGGACGGACTAGTGAAATGAAAAGAGTCTTTGTAACATAAGGGTCATCGAATTCCTTTAACCACCTTTTAATAAATCCAAGTACTCCCCTGGCTTTATTCACCATAGATGTAATATGGTCACAAAACTTAAGTTTTAGGTTAAGAAGGACGCCAAGGTCATCAACATGCGTAATTCTAGACAACGCACAACCACCCAGCGTATACGTGGCATATTGTGGGTTCACCCGAAAAAATGTCATTACTTTGCACTTAGCGCTATTTAAATCCAAAAGATTTTCACAACACCATTTTTGAAAAGCATTTAGGTCAGATTGTAAGTCTGAACTGCTAGAAATTTCGTTATATTGCAGGCATAACTTAACGTCATCTGCGTACATAAGGACACGCCTGAAGTAACTCGGATCAAATCAGAGATCGAGTTTTTAAAGAGGACTCGTTGAGTCCTACCACTCAGATAACTTGAGATCCATGTTAGGAGATCACATGGAAACCCTAATAAGTCTAGCTTTAATACAAGAAGCGAGTGATTTACTGAATCAAACGCTTTACTAAAATCAGTGTAAACTACGTCAGTCTGCATGTTCTTTCTAAAGCCATTTATTACAAAAGACGTTAGCTCCAAGAGGTTTGTCGTCGTAGATCTTCGCCTTATAAATCCATGTTGACATGGAGATGTAATCGATCTACAAAGATGTTGCAAATGGGGTGTATATGGATATGCCTCTGTAATTATTTGTATTGCATTTATTTCCTTTCTTATGAAGGGGAATGACAAATGACTCCTTCCAAATAAGTGGGAAATGAGATGTTTTTAAAGACAAGGTAAACAATTTGTACAGAGGTCTACACAGAGTTTCAGCACAGTATTTAAGCACGTAGCCTGGAACTCCGTCCGGACCCGGTGAATAGACTGGCTTAACTTTATGGAGATCCAAAAGAAGGGAGCTTTTGCTTAACCTCGGACAAAAAATCAAGTTCGACTTGGGTATGGCATTTGAATAAGACGGATTTGGACGGGATGAAACAGAATATGTTGTCTGGAAAAACTGGGCAAATAGATCGGCAATTGCCTGATCAGAGTTTGCCGTAGAGTTTTCGAATGATAGCGATGCAGGGTAACAGGCTGATTTACGCTTAGTGTTAACAAAATTATAAAACTGTTTTGGATATTGTGAAAATTGGACCCTACAACGAGTCAAATAGCTTTTATAACACCGGGCGTTAAGCACGATAAAATTTGACCGAGCCCTTAGGTACCGAGAGAAGGCAGATTGTGAACCGCACATTTTAAATTTATTGAGAAGTCTGGACTTAATATTTTTTAGGTGTGACAACTCTTTATTAAACCACGGAGGTTTATTTGAAATTGACGGATAGTATAACGGAACACACAGATAAAAGAATGCATTATAAAAGATATTAACGGCCTTAGCCACGTTAGTGCATGAATAAAATTCGGACCAGTCATAGCCGGATATATAAAAGGTGAAAGTTTGCCTTACGAAAGCAGCGGATTCGTTTACCCAACTTTTCGGATTTTTTATTCAGCTCTGTTCTTGCGTCTACAGTCAGCCCCTCGCCTCCTTTAATCATGTGCCTATTCTTTTATTCTTTTTTTCTTATGATTCAATCTTGGATTTTCTTGCATTCGTCAATGACGTTACTTAAGGGCTTGGTTAACATGAAAAAGTTGATAGACTCCTTTTACACATAATAAGATTCTTGTATACACTCGTCATATTCTTAACTATTTTGTTTAATCCCTTAAAATTGGAGTAAACCTCATTAGTCATTTTTTTTTCAATATATTAGTCGTAGAATCGACTAAGGAGGTTTGCTTTCTCTTTAACTCGTTGAGGCTATGCTCATTACTTAAAACATTCTTCATATTATTCTTCATCTGTAACCTGTCGTCTTTTTCCATTATCCCAAATAAAATGTGACATACCGATCCCAAAGGCAGCCCGTTAATGCTGTCTTCCCACAGAGATCCATCCACCATTCGTTGAACGGATGGTCCATAAGGTTTTGCCGTTCCGAAAATTCCCAGTTAGTTCCCCATCCAAATTTGACGGACTTTTTATGCGATAGTTAGGCGATGTTTTTTCGGTGCAACTCTGAGTTCTTTTTCTTGACAGTTTTTTTGTAATATTATTTCTTTGTAAACATAGAACCCGTACAATCTTTAAGACCTTAACAATGTAGTAGAACCAAACCTCATGCCTTCAGCAAAAGGACTTTATTTTTGTTGTTTTTTTTCTTGACAGTGAAAATTGAAACATTCACTACGAAAATTTCAAAAATAATGGCGGGCCACTTTTTATAAAGGAAGGCGCCAAATCAAAAAATGCTGTGTATACTTGTAATAATTAATTAATTACTGATCCATACGTGTAGCAGCATTAACAGTTGTTCCACTCTTTCCTAGGCGCATACCGTACTCACAACATCGAGCAGAACACCTTGGAGAAAGAGAATATGTCCCCAGACTTATATTTTTCGTTTTAAATTTATTTATTGCATGTACTAGGGAATACTTTTTGAAGGTCTTAGATGTGGACCCCGCTGACCTGGAAGCCTCTGCAGCGAACGTCAACGCTCAGGCAGCTCTGCGGACCCCGCAAAGCGCGAAAAGGTTGACCACAAGGCCGAGCCTGTGGAGATAGCGCTCGAGAAAAGCTGTAGGAGCAGCAAGTGCAGACCGAGATCATGTCATTGAATTGAGCTTGGCTGTCTGCCATCCTTAACATTAAAAATAAAATAAAATATGAAATTATAATAAAACAAACATATATATATATATAATGAACTTGATTTGTTACCATTTAGACAATATTGGGCAAAAGCCCAGACATATTAGTTCGATTTGGTTGATCGCGTAGATCACTTGCAGCCTGTTACTGTTATAGAGCTGTTGTGCTCATTTCAAATGTTGTGCAAAATGCAACGGGCTAAAATGATGAACCACAGCTGTTCAGATCAGCTGTTATCGGAAGGTGGATGGTGAATGTGCTCTGTGGGAATCGGAGTTTCACATTTGTAAAAAATCCCAACCGTTTTGAACGAATGGACTCTATGGCCATAAGATAATTCTTGAATTACCCTGAGCCATAAAAAGCTTATTATTTTCTTCTGGGTCTGAGATCTGCCGTTCTGTGTTATCCAGAAAACTTTATTTATTTTCTCTATCACATATTCGGGTTGATCAACTTTAGCTGAAGCTTAAGAAAATTGTCAGAATATAAATAACACATGGATCAATAAGTCCCGAGACAATGAACACAACATTTTTTTAGCAAAATTTTTTTTGTTTATCAACATAATCACCTTTGAGGGTGATACAATCGTTCCAAAGCTTTCCCAATTTGTCAATACCATGTTTATAAAAAAAATTATCTTTCGCTTCAAAATAAGCTTTAGTTTCAGCGATGACCTCCTCATTTGAGCCAAATCTTTTTCCCTGGAGCATCTGGAGAGTATGGGGGGTGGGGAAGCAGATGAAAGCCCAATTCGTTCAATTTTGATATTTCCATTTTTTAAACAAACTTAAAAACGACTTTACTCCAACCTCGTTAACTCAGCTGTTTCTAGTCCGATCGACTTAAAATTTTAACACGTTTTAAGTAAAAGATAGTACTTTAGAAAGACCTGGTTACTGGTTTACTACGAGCGATATCTCTGGGTAGTCTCGGGACTTATTGATCCATGTGTTAATAGCATAGACATTAGAAAACTATGGTTAGATATTCTCGCTGTACCTCTTTTTTGTATCTCTGGTTTTCTCTCTTCCGAGACAGATACCCTTCTGTCGACAGATTTTATGCCTTCTAAGAGACTAATTATACCCGGTACTCGTGGAGTAAAAGGGTATATTGTATTCGTGCAAAAGTATGTAACAGGTAGAAGGAAGCGTTTCCGACCCTATAAAGTATATATATTCTTGTTCAGGATCACTAGAAGATTAGCATTTTGCATGTAGATTTTAGGAGTTTCTACGCAGCGCAAGTTTGTTTCAAAATGGTGCCACCCCCCTCTGACGCCCACAAGCCACAAGCTGTGGCCACAGTTTTGATGCTATTATGAAAATTTTAATTGATATGTATTTGTTCCGTCAATACCTATCGATTGGCCTAATAAAAGTTTGCCACGCCCACTCTAACGCGCAATACAATAGCGCCATCTAACGGATGACTTTGGAACAGCTGGCCAAGGTGCTCAACAGAGTCATCGTTAATTCTCGATAAGGATTTCTATTAAAGGAAATTGCGATGGTTTTCATTTGTCAATACCGAACTATATCCCAAGAACTATGCAAATCAAATCAAGTATAGATAGATAGATAGATAGATAGATAGATAGATAGATAGATAAATAGATAGATAGATAGATATAGATTAATAAACTTATTTAGTAAACACTAAATGACACTTGTCTAAGATTACTGGATGCTCCAAATTCTGCACAGGAGTTCTGAAGTCTCCCTCCGACACGAAGGATAGGATGGTATAACGGATTCAATGACAGTATCCTATTAACATCCTTACAAATAGAAGGGAAAAATTGGATTCCTTCTTTATTTTAATCTGAAAGAATCTTGTGACGTATAGTATTATGCGTATATTTTGTTTGCTGGAAAGCTTCTTAAACAAATTATAATAGGATCATCGGAGTTATTATTTAAAATTGAATTGTTCAGTACAACTTTTGTGGATTGCTGGCGAGGCCAAATGCTTTTTGGACTCAGCTAGCCATATCGGACCTTTGCAGCAAAGATTACAGGTAATTATTTTTGAATAAAAAGTTTTTCTGAAATAGTCACATAAGCCAACCATCCCAATGGGTCATATATTTTTGATAATGTTGATAACACAATTTACTAACCGCAATTTACTTTGAATTTAAATAAATCCTTCTGAGGTTCCCATTGAAGCCCCAGGGTTTTAATGCTTTCATTTTTAACAAGAGTGAGAACTCTACAATCTCCTGTGCCCTCTACAGTTTTCATTATTTTTAAACTGTTGCTTGGAAGGAAGGCAGCTGTATAAAACAATTATAAATTTGAGCAACAATCTCGACTATGTCTCCCATGGCAGCCCTACGTACTGGCCAGCTGATCCCAAAAAACTTCCGGACCTAATTGACTTCGCTGTGACAAAGAACCTCCCAAGAAAGTAAGCGCCAAATCGCTATCGTTATCATGGGACCATTCGCTGGTTTTAATAACTCTTCTTCGAAGCCCCGAAGTAAGGCTGACTTCTCATAGAGCTAACTGGCTAATGTACAAGAAGTAAGGAAGTTCCCACATTGATCTAACCACCGCTCAACATTGATAATGACATCAACTGCTGATCTGATGCCCTGGAATCCGTACTCGTGGCAGCAGCCAAAATCTCAGCACAGAAAGAGACAATTGTGCGTACTAACCAAAAAACTGATCTGCAAATAGTAATACTTGTTCGGGAACAACGACGCCTACGACGCGCATGGTAATCCAGCAGATCGCCACAGACTTACAAACAAAAGAAGAGCTTGCGCAGCGCCGGTACATTGAGAAATTATCGCCGACCAGTACAAAACATCCTTTGTGGAGAGCTCATTCAAATTTAACCCCGCAGCGACAAAGACAGAGACAAAACTTTTGCCTTACACCTACGAAATGTATTTCAGTTAAACACCGCCACACATTTTTTGATGTACCGTCACATCGCACTGAAATTGCAAGTGAGCCGATTGTTTTTCGAGCACCTAAAATTGCTAATCTCATTAGAAAGCAATTTACACCAAAGAAGCCTCCCGGAGGTGACTTGATAACCAACAAAATGATAATGGAACTTCCCAACCTGTGCAGTCGATGTTATATGCAAACTATTTAACGGGATAACGGGATAATGATACCGAAGCCTGGGAAAGACCACACAATTCCCTTATCGTACAGGCCAATAAGTTTATTATCGTGCCTTTCCAAATTATTAAAAAAATGCCTACTCACGCGCATAAGACCATATCTAAGAGCTCAAAATGTAAAGCCACGGAACCATAGAGCAAGTCAACCGTATAAAAATTCGTAAAGCCTAAACATCCAACAAGTATAACATTGAAGCTGGCGTTCCACAAGGTAGCGCACTGGGCCATACTTTATTTGTCATATACACAGCACCCATTCCTACAAAGGAGGGGATGACTACGTCCACATTTGCTGACGACACCACAATCCTGAGCCGCTCGAGATGCCCAACTAGAGCAACAGCTCAACTAGCAGATCACTTGGTGGCGAATCAAAATTAAAGAACAAAAGTGTAAACATATAACGATTACTTTTAACAGACATTATTGCCCCCCGCTTCAATTTGAATAGTAGGCAGATCGCCCAGCCAGCGATGTAACAAATCTTGGCGTCCACCTCGACAGACGCCTAAAATGGCGGAGGCCCAGTGAATGCAAGAAAATACATCTGAAACTTAAAGCTAGTAGCCTACTCTGGATTATAAATTCTCGTTCTTCTCCGTGTGTGGACTTCAAAGTTCTGCTCTACAATTCCACCCTTAAACCAATTTGGGCTTACGGTTCCCAGCTTTGGGGGAACTGAAGCAACAGCAACGTCATACAGCGCTCACGATCACAAATCTTGCGAAAACATCCACAGGGATCTTGGCATACCGCCTGTTGAAGATGAAATATCAAAGCAGAATGCGGCCTACAACAAACTTACACTGCACCCAAATAAGCTCGATCAGCCCATCAATAACACAGGCCAACAATTTTTAGACCCAAAAACTGGACACGCATTTCTTATGCGAAACGCGCTGAATCCAAATACAAATTTTTAAATACGGTTATTCGTAAAGTTTCTGTAAATAACTATTCTTATTTTGGTTTGGGCGTTAAGGGGTTCAATAAAAATATTAAAGTGGCATTCTTTAAATGGTCATATCTCAGGAACGAATAGTCGTATTTAAAAAACTAGAAAAGAATTTTAAAGGTTAGGTTGTGCACTTTGAGGTAAAATTGGTGCTAATGTTCAAAATTTGGATTTGGATTCAGCGCGAAAAATTGCATAAGAAAAAGTGGGTCCAGTTTTTGGGTCCGGGATTTTCTAAAATTTTGTTGGCCTGTGTAATTATTTGTCTAATGTCAATCTTCATGACTGTTAGTTAAGTTTTATTTTTAAGATTTGATTTACTTATTGTTAGTCTCATTAAAGAGACTATCCAATAAATAAAGGATATATGTACCCAAAAAGAACCACAATACTCGCAAAGAACGCCCATTTGCCCAATGCAAACGCTAGGATGGAAGCTGCAGTCGTATCGAAACGCAGCTCGATGCAAATCAACACTTGATAAATCCCTTGTTCTGCGTCGCACATTAAATATCTGTTGACCTCTGTTGTTCGCTCGTCGATTTTGAATTGCCAACCGAGCCGATTCACGGATCTGCCGAACTTTGGTCTTGTGATTGAGAAGCACGAAGTCGAGCCATACTAACGCGGCGTTGTACACTTGCAATTTCTTGTTCTTTTTAAATCCTTTCATTACCGATTTGTAGGGAAAGATTCGATCGTCTTGGTCGCGGCATAGTTAATTAACCTCCTTAGAACGTAGTTGGGCTTGGGTTAACCTAATGGAAGTTAAAGGTTCCCTTTCTATTTTGACATATATACATGTCGACGCAATACTGCTGAAACAATCGACGAAACCGAAATGATATTGATACTCACCATTCATTTCGATATTAAAATAATATCCATCTTTTTCTTGCCAAAACATCACATATTTGTTGGAGTTGCCCAGTATCGCCACGTTTAAGCACAATATCGCCTGTTTCCAATTGCTCACCAATAATTAGGATGACAACTTATTCTATTGTTGGAGACGGTTGTTTATCTGCTTTGGCAAGTTTTATCAATTTATTTATACCCCAGCAGCAGTTACGAAAATTAAATATTCTATAAAACGTCCATATTTTGATATTTTTAAGTACCGTTCCTAGGCAATACAACTGTCCAATTTTATAAAAAACAAGAAAGGAAGCAACCTTCGGTATGCTGAAGTTTTTATACCCTTGCAGTTATTACAAAACGACTACGTTTCGATTTCTACGCTTATACATATTTCTAAAAACAATGCAACTATGTCGATTTTGCGCTGCATTCTGTCATCGTTTTTATGCCATCTACATATATGCTATTGTTGTCCGATTTTGACAAAACTAAAAGCGTAATTCTGATATAGTAAATAATTACTATATCTCAAAGGAATATTTTGATAAATAGTAAAACATCAAAATAAAAATATAGATCAAGAACATACATATTTTATAGGGCCTGGAGACATTTCCGGCCTGTTCCGAATACCTGCAAAATAAAGAATCCTTTTGTTCAGTTTCACTCATTCAACTTTAAAGCCTAGTATCCAGATCGACGAAATCCGTACGCCAGTCATGAGAGAAGCGAGAGGCAAACAGCTGGCGTTCACTTTTCGTCGGGCCTTTTTTCACGTCGGTCCACAGATCGACGAAAAAATACCAGAAAATTCCATAGCGTTGCCAGTCTGCGGAAATGAACTTTGGGTGGACCCTCGTCGAGACGACGTCTCGTCGTTCGTCTTTCTTCTCTCTTACTTCTCGTCTTTCTTCTTTACTTCTTTATGTCGTTCTTGCATTTCGTCGTTCGTCAGCTCAAAAAGGTTGTTGTGTAGGGTAAACTTATTGTGTAATGATTGCTACCCAAAGCAGACACACCCCACAGTTATTTATTATATTTATTATCTAATACATTTAAGAAAGAGAAGAAAATAGTTAACAAAAAATAAGTTACACCTACTCGAATTAAGTAATGTACAGCCAAAAAGAAATTAGAGCGCTTACTAAACATTAAACACTTAACGATAATTAAGAATACATAACCGCCATTATAAACATAGTAAGACCAATCATATTATGAAGAGTTTGTACAAAGTTTACTTCGATGTAAGTACAATTTTGCTGGATGGTATATCTTACAGTTATATGGCGAAACTATATAGGAACAAAATAGTTTTGACTAAATCCCTTACAATGATTATTATGCATTTTTTAAAACTAAGCAATTGGCAATACTAAAATGTACAAAGGTATCGGCGAGATTTTATCGCACTTTTTATTAACTATATTTTATTATTTCAAGAAATTTTCTATAGAAATCCAGGAAATTTTCCAAGTTGCATATCATGATTTTGTTCAGCACGCAAACTGACATATGTGGGCTGGTCTATTTCCCAGTCGGTACAATTATTTGGTTCGTAAACTTCAGTTATGAGTGGCCAATTATCTATTTTCGAAATGTCGTACTCCAGGCGCATGTATTTTTGCTTCGATGTGACCCAGTTTTGATCCCGCTTAACTTGGTATTTTTTGAAGACTAAATATTCAACTAAAAAGGACTCGACAAAAACATGACAAATAAATGCTGCTGCTCCGTAAACAAGCATAATGTAACGAAAGCTCATAACAGGAGGTACAATTAGCTGAAAAAAATTGGCTGCCCAGTCGCTGGGGTATATAACTAAATAGACTATGACGCAAGCATTTACAATAAATGCTAAACAGAGTGGCCAGTTCGACCATAGCGGTTTACGATAAGGCGCACCCTTTGAAAACACAAAAGCAAGTATTATGTACTGGAAACTAGATATGCAAAACATGGTGTAATTTTCATAGCAACCCAAATGTTCCTCGTCCGCATGCTGAAAAGGTTTAAACCAGGGCTGTTGATGAAGATGAATCCAACCTAAAAAAGTATGATAAAATTAAAAAAAAAACTATTTCTTTTAGTTTTCATCCATATACTTACCAGTTACCTGGAATCCTGTTACAACAGTAAGATGTATTAATAGAGATGCTAGTGGCGTGGACGATATCAATGAACTGAGTGGCACTTGTTTTACTAGATTTCCATCAAATGCTTCAGTTTTACCAAAAAAGAAGGCAAATATCGATATCAGCCCAAGATCTACATAAAGATACTGCTTGTCGGTAAGATTCGAGTCGATGGAATACAAAATCATTACAGATATAAACTGAACCAGCGAGTAAGCTGCCATATACTTGAAAATACCGAAAGATGTGACTAATGCAGCGCGTCCTTCTTTTATAACATTTAAAACTGCCGAAATCGTGGGATTGCGTGAGGTAAACGGCGACGCTATAGACGCTTCGGTCTCGCTCAAGGAAATACCAGCATGAGCAACTTTCAATGCACCACAGTCGTTGGCACCATCACCGCACATGGCAACGCAATAGTCCAAATTTTGAAGTTCTATAATTAGTGCCTGTTTCTGATCCGGCGACATTCGAGCGTAAATTGATCCCCGCGTTAAAAGAATTTCCATTTCCTCGGGAAAATGGTCTTTTACTATTTGCCAAGTTTTACCATCCATTGCAAATATATAGTGTTGGCGCCAGCTTTCGTCTTGTGGGCGTTTTATTCCGAGCTCAACATCAATATCGGATCCCTCATTGTGGGTCCAAGTGTCGGTGGTCTTTACACTGGCCAAACTATCACTTGTCGGCAAAACACTTTCTGCATAACTTGAGCTCAATTCATTAACTAATGAATTCGTCGACTCTAGGCGAAAAAGTGTTGAAGCACCATCGACGCTACATACACTTGTACCATTTTCGTTGGGAAAAACATTACCATTAGCAGTCGATGTCAAATGAGAAGACGAAGAGATTTTACTTCCCAAATCTAAAGTATACTGTAACTTGTAGTGTATATCTTGATTTTTATCAACAATACATTCAGATCCAGTGGGGTTGGTCTGAGTATGCGCACCATCATTAAGGGAATCTGCGTGCACTGTAATAACTGCTTGTGATGTACTTACGATGCCACAGTCACGAGCAACGCTCATGGCGGTTAATATGTTATCGCCAGTTATCATAATAGTTCGAATATTGGCTGAGTTTAGAGCACTGATAACTTTAGCAGTATCATGTTTTAGACGGTTTTCAAGTATAACGAACCCAAGAAATTCCAGATTGTTTTCAACCTCTTCGCGGGATAGTCGCTGTATTTTTGTATAGTTCATCTTGTGGGCAAGAGCTTTGAAGGCAATGGCAATAACTCGGTATCCTTTTTTGGCAAATGCCGATAATTGCTGGGAGTAATTGTCGGGTAAGCTTTGCGGAGTGCACAGCTTTTGCAACATCTCAGGGGAACCTTTGCAGTAAATATTAAACACTTGGTCGCTGAGACAACGAGTAATAACAGACATTCGCTGAAGACTCGACGTAAATGGAAATTCTCGAACGATACCATGATCAAAATTCTTTTGAGTATGCGAGATGCCAACAGTGGCAAGTAAATCGTCTACAGAGGATTGTCGTTTAATTTGAGCTTTAGTTCCCATATCTAGGGAAGTAGAATCGGATCCACAAATTCTTGGTTGTCTTAAAATTGTTGGGTAAATAATACCATATTTCTCATTATCTGGTATGTTACTAGAATCTTCTAGTGTCCAACCCGTTGATTGAAACATTTTTAAATCCAACGGATCTCCCATCATTGTGCCTTTCATTACTGTGATAGAATGACACGTTACCATGCAGAAAAGAAAATGATCATAAGGCAGACGCTCCACATCTTTTAAGGGTATTTGAAATTGATTAGTTGATGATTTTGGCACAACCCCCCACATATCCAGTCCATCTTCAGTAAGAGTACCAGTCTGAAAAAATGAATAAATAAATAAAAAGTGTGTATATTATATTGTATATGAATAGTTCATAAAAATTCATCTTTCTTTTCAACCGCATTTGATTTTTAAATGCTTTTACTTTTGTGTAGTTTGCATTACAATACACAACATTCGCCAACTAATTTTTTTGGCATAAAGTCGTTAAATGGATAAAAAGATATACAAAAATATATTAAAATATTATAAAAGTAGTTAAGTTATTCATAGTAAAATCACTTTGTTTAATAGTGCGGCAAACCCTACATATTTGTGTGCTTCTTAAAGTCAACTGATTAACGATACTTCTGGCACGTGCAAATGTGCTAAACGATTGTTTACGAATGTTTACTAATCTATTCCTCCTGGAAAATTTAATTTAGTAAGAACTTATGTGAACAATTTGCTATGCTAAGTATGCTATCCAAGCTAGTCCCTTTCAATAACAACAGGTGCGGGCTCCGCCCGAAGTTAGCTTTTCTTTCTTGTTTCTTATTGAGACCACCAAGATTTACTTAAATCTTTTTTAACGTTTCTACACCTTTAAGTGTTTTTTAACAACTTTATGTTCGCTTCGCGAGTGCATCGTGCTTAACTTGTGTTTAGAAAATAAAAAGTTTTTATCATTTAATTCGGTGCTGGTTTGTTGTTATTGTTTTCTATTGCCTCCCTTTTCATTCTTTCTCTTCGTCTTTGGGCGCTGTTGGAACGGCACGCACTCTAATGGTAATATCTCTCTGAGGTATCTTATACCGGAGTTAATTGGTTAATAATCCCCCTCTCTCTCTCTCTTTTCGTTTCTATCTCGTTTCGTGGTGCCTAACATCAAAGTTTATCGGTGTTTCGCTCCCGCTCTGTCGCTCTCCTTGCTCTCTCATTAAAAAGTTCTTGAGCGCTTTCGATTTTTTTGGCCGCTATAGTGCACAGTGGTCCGTGGTCAGTGATAATGGCTTTCTGTTCATTAAAAATTGAAAGAAAGTTATCTCGGCTGGACAGCAAAGTACCGGCCGATACTGATAGTACAGATACAAATTCTGTAGGACCAAAAAGGGTTGCATGTGTTGTACCAAAAACGGTTACTTGTGTTCGGGTGCCTCAGCTAAAACATGTATTTGTTTCACGGCTTGCCCCAGACCTCTCATCACTGGATATTACGGCTTATATCCGTAACAAAATCCAAGTTGATGATTTGAAGGTCGAACAATTTAAATTTTCTTATGCTAGGAAAGTATCATCATTTAAGATTAGTATTCCTTGTGTTCTTTTTGCATCTGTGTGCTCCACCAGCTTCTTGTCCGAGGGCATATTTGTAAAAAAGTACGAAGCTATGAGAAACAAGAGAAACCGCTATAGTCGAGTGCCTCGACTATTAGATACCCGTTACTCAGCTAAACAACTTAATATAAATATGCCTTCTTGTACAAGAAGGTTGTTGTTGCAATTGCAACTGAGTACAATGTAAATACATACATATGTATATGCTTACATAAATACACACATACGCCATTGTTTGACTCAGACCTCCAATTTGGCTAACTTGATTTGATTTGCATAGTTCTTGGGATATAGTTCGGTATTGACAAATGAAAACAAATGAAATTAGCGTTGACTCTGTTGAGCACCTTGGTCAGCTGTTCCAAAGTCATCCGTTAGATGGCGCCATAAAAGGCGGAAATGTAGGCGCTAGCCAGGCTAAAGCGTTTAATGGGTTTTTGAGCGTTAGAGTGGGCGTGGCAAACTTTTATTAGGCCAATCGATATTTATTGACGAAACAAATACATATCAATTAAAATTTTCATAATATCATCAAAACTGTGGCCACAGCTTGTGGCTTATGGGCGTCAGAGGGGGCGTGGCACCATTTTGAAACAAACTTGCGCTGCGTAGGAACTCCTCAAATCTACATGCAAAATGCCAATCTTCTAGCTTTTATAGTTTCCGAGATCTCAGCGTTCATACGGACAGACAGACGGACAGACGGACAGACAGACGGACAGACGGACATGGCTAGTTCGACTCGGCTAGTGATCCTGAACAAGAATATATATACTTTATAGGGTCGGAAACGCTTCCTTCTACCTGTTACATACTTTTGCACGAATACAATATACCCTTTTACTCTACGAGTAACGGGTATAAAAAGAATAGTATAGGGGAAATAAAAATTCCATTAAAGAGCCATCCCCAGCGCCCTCCACATCCACTTTTATCCCAAAAAACTAGCCTCCTCCCGACGTAACCCCCAATTATCGATGCCCTTAAAGAAAATGGGTTTTCTGGAAAGAACGTTAGTAACATCATTAACAGGAACAAAAAGCCGCAACCACTCTTCAAAGTAGAACTGGAGCCAGACAGCAGAGTCTTGAAGAAAAATAAAGTGCACCCCATCTATAAACTGCAATACCTATTGTACCGAATAATTAAGGTGGAAGAACCCTGTGAAATGTACAAACTTTCAGGAGTATGAACACACGGGGACATACTGCACACTTCGATCAGTATGTGTAGTTTGTGGAGACTTTCACAATTCCGCTAATTGCCCTGCCAACAAGGAAGACCCCCAAAAGAAAAAATGTGGAAACTGGGGAGGAAATCAAGGAGTTGAAAGACCGCATGCGACGAGTGACAACAACGCGCCAACCAAAACACTCAAAAACGACGCCGGAAGTATTTTTCGGGACGGCTGCACGATCCTCATTTGGTCAGCTAAATACCCAGAAGGAACGAAAAACCCACTCCACTCTAATCTGGGAGACGTTCAGCAGGTCCCAGGACAGTCACAAAGCCCACTGGAAGATATGATGGTTACTATGCAACAAAGTATGACGGAATTTATGTCCTTCATAAAAACGACCATGCAAACACTGATCCAGAAGATGGTGTTACAGTTGCTTGCAGCTAAGCAGTCCAAATAATTGATGGCAAATCTACGAATAACCATGTGGAACGCCAATGGCGTTTCCCGGCACAAACTTGAAATAGCACAGTTCCTAAATGAAAATCATATCGACATTATGCTACTGATAGAGACGCACCTCACAAACAAATACAATTTTCAAATAAGAGGCTACACCTTCTACCGCACAGATCATCCAGACGGTAAAGCCCACGGCGGAACCGGCATCCTAATCAGGGAACGCATTAAACATGACTTTTACGAAAGGTTAGCAACTAATTACTTGCAGGCCACTTATATCAAAGTGTAGTCAGGTAACGGACACCTTTGCCCGCCTCGCTTTACCATTTCTAAAGAACAATTCATGGATTTTTACAACATACTTGGATATCGCTTCATAGCTGCAGGAGACTATATTGCCAAACTTACGCACTGGGGATCACGACTCGTGACTCCCAAAGGAAGTCAATTATATAATGCAATCACTTGACACGTGATTACATTTGTTCTAATGCTTAAAATGAAAAAACAAACCACTTGCTCCTGATAGAATGATAAAAGAAGATAAAAGAATTTAAGTACTAAACAGAGTTCAAACGATTGGAAAACACAATGTCGATATTTTTTGTAACCTCACATAAGCACATGGACCAATAAGAAATGTGTAAGAGTACTACCATCGAATCCAAACCTATCCCCGGGTAAGACATACTAAATGTCTGTGGTCATACTTTAAATAAATTTGACTCGAAATGTTGATAGATAGATTTATCTAATGATACGAACCTTGTCAAAGCAACAGCAGTTTATGCTTCCTGCTACGTTTATAGACCGTGGGGAAATGCAAAATATTTCACTAGCCTTTAACCGCTTTTGTGCATAAAATCGACCGACGGTCATTGCCGCTGGTAGTGCTGGTGGGACTACAATTGTTATAAGGTCCAGAGATTCAACTGCTATTTTAACGGGATCCGTTCCACGCAATATCTAAGAAGATACAATCGAAAATTTATTTGTCTTTATTAATTGATATAAAATAACTTACTTTTGTTACAAGCGTATAAATAAATCCAATACAAGCAATTAATGCCAAGAACTGAATAAATTTATAAGAATCTTGTTCAAACTTGTAGTCTACAGGTGGGGGGTAAAGAATAGATCGTATTAGTTCCCCTTTGGCTGTTATGTTCCCAGTGTTTATCACAAATGCCAATACTTTTTTTGATCCAATATATCGAGTCTGAATAACCTTTGTACCACTAAATAGTGTATGCCTGGCATGCTCTGTTTTATCGAATATCATTTCACGTTTCGATGGCAATGGAGTTTTGGTCACTGGTACACTTTCGCCAGTAAGCATAGACTCATCTAAAATACAGTTTCCTGATAATAATACTGCATCGCACTGCATAGTACAGCCTGAAGAAGGTATTTCAATTATGTCTCCCGGTACTAGGACACGCGTTGGAAACTCTTTGGAGAGACCTTTATGATCAACAACACAAACATTACCAGTGTCATATACTGTTTTTTGAAGCACATCTTGATTCTAAGTAAACAATTAATTAAAAAAGATTTTAAGAATTTTGTATCGTTATACTTGCCTTTTTAGTTTGCAAAATAGATACAGTTATACCGAATATTGACATCAAAAGTATTACGCAAGCGTAGTAGTAGTAGTCATATGTGAACCATAGAATCACTGAGAATATTTGAAAAACGTAAAAAGGGTTAAGTACTTCCAAAAAAAGCAATGTTTTTATATCTCGCAGTGGCACAGTTATTTGATTTTCCCCGAAAACTACTCGTCTAGAAATCTGTTCATTCAAGGTTAATCCACGTTGTTGGTGATAATATGAGCAAGGAACATTTAAGTCGAGACCATTTATCCTTTGGAAACAATTCAGACTGTTGTTCCAAGCGTAGACCAATTGCTTGCACCGAAATATACGTAAAGATGAACATTCTAAAAATATAATTCATTGGATATATTGTAATTTCTTTATATGTTTGTATACTACATACTTTTGAACTGCGCAGAGGTAAAGTGAACCGATAGTTGCAACGCGTTTTCAACATTTTCACTTTCTAAACTCATGACTTCTGTGCCCGACAGGTCCTTAAGCAACAATGCCCTGATAAAATGCTTTGTAGTTTAGCAACAATGGTTTTTTGTTAATGCGAATCAATTTTTACTTACTTAAGGTGGTTCACAGTTAGAACCTGAATTTTCTTTACGTGATACAGTTTGTGCTTTCCTTGATAATCCTCTGTTACCAAAACTTGTTCTGCCTCCTCCAATGAACATTGAGAGCATGTGGCAAATAGGTACAAATGGCGCCACCAGTATAAAACGAGTCGCAGTAGACCACCAGTTAAAATAATACAAGCCCAGCAAAAAACAGTTCGTATATGAGAACGACGGTAGCCGCATATTTTCATCTGATCTTCCTGATCTTGATTCAAAATTCCAGTACATGGTTTAGTATCTAAAAAAATTCAAAATTAAATTAAGAAACATTTTACAATAGGTACGTTAATATCTTTTAATATTTTGTCTTTCTTTACTGTGTTAAAATGCATACCTCTTGTCACTTTGTGGTTAATCATAATTTTGTTCTACCAAAATGGAAATAAAAAAAATCATAAACCCAAAACACAATACGAAATATGTACCTAAATTTCTTCTGATTTACACAGAAGGGACACGTACATTTTAAAAATATACCAAGTCTTTATGTCTTACTATGTGAAATTAATTATGTGTTAGTAACTGTTAAAACCTTACTCTTAGATTTTGAACAATGACTTTTTAAATATTTAGCAAAATCAAAACAAAATGTTTAGAATTACATGTAATGTAACAATGTCTTGAAACGCAGTGCGTTATGTCGATTAGCTAGGGCTCGTAAACGAAAAAAAATTAAGACAAATTCAATGAAAAAGTTGAAGCCACGAGCTGCTGGCGAAACGGCTAATCGAAAAGGCAACATCAATAGATAAAAACGAAATGATAAGAGTCCGAATCGGGCACTTGTTATTGTTTGTTAGCTTTGAGCAGTCACTCTTTTTGCCCTTCATGTTTTATTTTTTCCTTTATGCGTTTATATGTTTATTGGACCCTCGTTAATTTTTGTAGGTTGAGTGTTGTTTTGTGTAAAAAATACTAAATAATCAACAAAATGTTTTCACTTTTACATACAAAGTTAATTGAGAATATATACTAATTTTGACGCACTTGTACACACATTCACCCAGTCCATAACGAATAATAAGTAACAATATTCATCAATTAATCCACACAAACGTATGTACACACAAACTTATATGAAAATATTTTCATATGTGCAGGCAGCCCACATATAGCATTGATCAATTCTTGCACATACACAAGCAAAGAAACGTTTGCAAGCTGCTTCGACATTTTTATATTTATACATGTATGTATGTATGTTAGTCAATTTATTGTTTTTGAAAGTTATACTTTACTTAAGTGCGTTCATACATATGTATGTATATAAACCCCTTGCTTTGATGGTACTCTTTGGTATACGCTTACATACATAATTGATGAATGAATCCACAATTATAAGTGGTTTAATTGAAACTACATACATACATATATGTATATATTAATATGTATATTGTATTCAAAAGCACATTCTGAAGACGGACAATTTCTTGCACACATTTCCTTGAACCAAATATTGAATACAACATTCGTCTAAACTGTTACACACCTTCCCAAACGAAGTGTTATATATATTTGCAGATAATAACAAGAAAACTAAAAAATTTTTTCATGGTTTTATATATTTTTTTATTTAACTATAAATATATACTGACAAAAAGCATGTAAAATTATTTTCAATTAAAAAGATGTAATTAAAAAAAATAAACAATATATAATTTTTTTTAAATTTAAATTAAATTAATTTAAATTTTGTGAAAGCCAATCTTTAGTGTGCGTTGATCGCCATGTTTTTGTGGCAACAGGTTTTTAAGCTCAACAAAGTGAATGTATGTATGTATGTACATACTTACATATGTTTATCGGCGGTGACACAGAATTTTTTGATGAATATAGGGTTTAAATTTGTATATACATATGTACATCATAAGTACATTCCAATTCGAACTGAAAACAGTTCTGTGATTTTTCGGTCGAATGTTTCAGTTTTTTGCCTGCATTCTTGTTAAAAATACGCACATAACCGTAAAGACATATTTGAAAATTAAAAAAACTAATTTTTTCCGGATGTTTATCTCATCAATGAAAGGATCATCAATAGTAATTGTGATCTTATACATATATTATAAGTTTAAAGCCGGAATTTTAGATTTACCTATTTATTTTAATTTGCAGCTGAGGTTTAGACTTGCACTATTATTTTCGAGGTTCGTAGGACCAAAACATAATAAGGTTGGATGGGACAGAAATCTCTTTACTTAAAATTCGGCTAATATGTACAGTGGCTCACAGCTTTTTTCGAGCAGATATAAAGTTGAAATTCCAACTCAAATAGCTGGCAAACTTTACCGAATATGAAAGTTTTTGTTCTTAAAAGCACAATTGACATTGACTTACAGTCAACACAATATTTATTCGGACACCCGTGATTTTGAATTTGATTCATTAATAACTCAACAAAAACGTAACGAAAACAAACAATTTATATTTCATCGTGAAGGTTAACATTCTTAGAATATATTTTAACAAAAAAATAAGGAACTTTCAACAGTAAAATTAGATATTTTCTTAAATGAACATGAAAAGTCATAATTTTACGCACAGAAATTATTCGTACACTTCATATAATATTAATGAAAAAACATATTTCTTGTTGTTTTAATATTTTTAATATTTGGTGGGTCCTTCACTAACATCAATGACAGCTTGTAAGCGTCGACCCATGCTTTTTACCAAATTGCTTGTCTCATTAGCGCTAATTTGACCCCATTTAGCCATCAATGCAGTTTTTAAGGACTCCCTGGACGAAATGACGTGCTTCCGAATCCTTTTCTCAAGAATATCTCACACATGTTCTATGGGATTTAAATCAGGTGACTGGGGAGGTGTTTTCAGCTGCTTGCAGTGATATAAAAGCCACTCTTGCACCAAAGACGAAGAATGTTGTCTTGTTGAAACAACAATGTCTTCGGATATAGACCAAGTTTTATATCACTTGGAATCAAATTTTCGCTTAAAATGTTTTTGTACATATTCTTATTAATTTTGTCGTCAATAAAGACCATTTGACCGACTTCTCCTACCGATACACACCCCCAAATCATTACATTCCCGCCACCATGCTAAACAGTTGGAATTAAGTTCTTCTCATTCATGGCTTCATTTGGTTTCCTCCACACTTTCAAGGGCCCATAGTGTCCAAATATGTAAAATTTGGATTCGTCGCTAAAAACTACGTTCTCCCAAAACGAATCCGGGTGGTTATATGCAGTTTTCCAAACTCCAAACGCTTTTTTTGTTGATGGCAGAAATTAATTGCTTTCGACGAGCAACTCTGCCATGTAAACCAGCCTTGTACAGGTAGTTTCGGATGGTTTGGGCTCAAACTTTTTTATTATTGCTCGATGTACATTCTTTTGAATTGTTGTAGATGTTGTTTTCGGATTTTTCAGGACTGTAGACATAAATTTCCGTCCCTCACGTGAATACAGAATCTTAGACCTTCTAGCTTTCTTGTGATTTGAAGCTCATTATTCCGTTTTTAAGTATTTTTGGATTATACTATGTATTGTGGAAGGTGATTTTCCATTAATACGACCGATTTCGCGATAACTACGATTTTCCAAAAATTAATTTAAGATAGATTTTCGAAAATCTAGTGACAAATCTTTAACTCCTTCCATTTTGACCAATCGTATCAAAAAAACACATAAAAACTAACAAAAAACAAAAAAAAAGCACGCCGAAAATTACTCCGAAGTAATTTCAACTAAACTACCTTAAAAAGAATCGCCGATTACCGTTGCGTTCAGAAATAAACACAATAAATGAGAAATGTACGAATAATTTTTGTGCAACATTTTAGCAATTTTTTTGCTTTCCTTTCAATATTTTTAAAGCTAATTTAAAAAATTAAATTTTTGTTTGTGTAATGTCTTCTGAAAATCACTCTTTCTATGATACGTACAAAAAAACCTGCTAAAATTACGAAAATTCCGGCAAATAAGCTGTTAAACTTGATAATAGACAGTGTCCGAATAAATTTTGTGCTGACTGTACATAGCAAGGCCACATATATACACTCCCCCGCATATCTCTGCGTACACCCCAAAAAAAATTTCAATATCGAACTTTTAACCCTAGTGTTCGGCCATTCTTTTTTTAAACATAATTATAATTTTTTGTCTTTAATGACGTATTTTTAAATTATTCAACAGTGTCTTATATTTTATTTTTGATTTTAAACTTAACACTACCAAAAAGTCTGCGTACACCTATTTTAAACATAAATAATATTATTTTTAGTAACTGGTAGGGTATCCTTTTCTCTGCAAAACTTCCGTCAGGCGTCTCGGCATGAACCTTATCAGCAGTAATTTTCCCCCACTCCTCCAGAATCACATTCTTGAGCATTTTTATACCCTTGCAGAGGGTATTATAATTTTGGTCAAAAGTGTGCAACGCAGTGAAGGAGACATCTCCGACCCTATAAAGTATATATATTCTTGATCAGGATCACCTCCTGAGTTGATATAGCCATGTCCGTCTGTCCGTCTGTCTGTCCGTCTGTCTGTCCGTCTGTCTGTCCGTCTGTCCGTCTGTCTGTTTCTACGCGAACTAGTCTCTCAGTTTTAAAGATATCGAATTGAAACTTTGCACACACCCTTCTTTCCTTTGCACGCAGTATATAAGTCGGAACGGCCGGGATCGGACGACTATATCCTATAGCTGTCATATAACTGAACGATCGGAAATGCCATAACTTTGGTGTTTGTAAAGTTAGGAAGTTGAGATTTTCTATAGGTTTTATTTTTGGCCAATCAATCTGACCTACCGAATTTCATGAGAATCGGCCGACTATATCTTATAGCTGCCATATAACTGAACGATCGGAAATGCCATAACTTTGGTGTTTGTAAAGTTAGGAAGTTGGGATTTTCTATGGGTTTTATTTTTGGCCAACCGATGCGACTTACCAAATTACATAAGAATAAGCTGACTATATCCTATAGCTGGCATATAACTGATTGATTGGATATGCCATAGCTTTGGTGTTTTTAAAGTTAGGATGTTGGGATTTTTTATGAGTATTAAGAATGCATCATATGAATAATTTTGGAGAATATAATTTACAGAGTATTCTGCAAGGGTATATCAACTTCGGCTCCGCCCGAAGTTAGCTTTCCTTTCTTGTTTTAGATGTTATTGCGTGTCTTCGGATTTTCCTCTCAAGAAGATCCCACAAATGCTCAATTGGGTTTAGATCAGGACTCTGGAGAGGTGTTCGCAGCTGATTTTTGACGTTGTACAGCAGCCAAAGCTTGGTATTCTGTGCCGTGTGCTTCGGGTCGTTATCTTGTTGGAACCAATATTCACTTTCGAGCCCTAATTTTTCAGCACTTTCTTTTAAATTGTTTTTTTATGTCAATATAGATTTTCTGATCCATTATTGACTCGATAAATACCAATTTCCCAACGCCACTTGCTGCCATACACCCCCACACCATTATTCCGCTTCCTCCTTGCTTTACTGTGCCAACCAAATTTTCTTTATTAAAGGCTTCTCCGCTTTTCCTCCATACCAAAACCTTTCCCTTGATTCCAAATATACAGAATTTACTCTCGTCGTAATATAACCTTATTCCAGAAGTCTTGGTGTTTGGAAATATACTCATTAGCAAAGGTTAGGCGCTTTTGTCTATTGACTTCCGGCGTACAGTATCCTCGGAAACTGTTTTGGAAAATCTATCCTCGACCTGGAGTTTTGCCTGATGAGCTGTCTTCCTTGTGTTGAGCGGAATAGATTTGATAATATTCCTCTGCTCGCGGTTTGTAACCAAAGGCGAGCCTTTGGCTAGATACTTCCAGTCGAGTTGTAGTTATTTATCACTCTTTGGATGGATGAGTGGGTTCTACCAACTAAAGCACCAATTTCTCTATAAGATTTTCCATCCAAAAAACCTTTTAATATAATTTTTGCCTTTTTGTTCCATCTTGCAATATGCTCGTTATTGTAATGAAAGAGTTTCATTTTAACTACGTAATGTCTATTTTTATACCCTTGCAGAGGGTATGTCGGAACGGCTTGGATCGGCCGACTATTTGGCATTTCCGATCAATCAGTTATATGGCGGCTATAGGATATAGTTGGCCGATTAAATTTGGTAGGTCGGACTGATTGGCTAAAAATAAAACCCATAGAAAATCCCAACTTCCTATCTTTAAAAACACCAAAGTTATGGCATTTCCGATCGTTCAGTTATATGGCAGCTATATGATATAGTCGCCCGATACGGCTCGTTCTGACTTATATACTACCTGCAATAGAAAGACAATTTTTGGGAAAGTTTCAAGCAGATAGCTTGAACAAAGAGCAATATCTAAATATATTGAAGAACCATCTTCCCGATTTTATTGATCGCTGTGCGTACTACGAAGCTGAAATCATGTTTCAGCAGGATGGATACCCGAAGCACACTACAAAAGTCATCCAGAAATGGCTAGTGGACCAAAATTTTCAGTTGATTCAGTGATCGGCTCAAAGCCCTTTAACATTCTTTTTTGCAGATAAGAAGTTTAAAATGTCAAAGGTACATAAATGAGTACATACGAATTGTTTTTGTTTTGCAAGTTTTCTGTTTTTCTTTGTGCAACTCTTCGTTGGTCTTTTCTTGTTAATGTATAGTAAATTATAAATTGCATAAAGAAAATAAACATTTTTTCCATTTGCCTTACTGTTTTCTTCCTCATTCACTCCGAAATGTGAAATATGCAAACATGTACTCACTTTTGCTCCCCACTGGTAGATCAACGACCATTAACCTTATCATTTTTGATAAAAGGCTTAAAAAGTAGTTCTCGTACAGACGTCATTTACACTGACTAAAGTTAAGCATTTGGCTTTATTAATCATTTACTTATTGTTCCTAAACTTGACCTGTTAGGATTTTTACTTGATCAGGCAAATCACAAAGGGACTTTTTAAAAATTTGTTTTACAAAGTTCTCCGCGTTACATTCGGTGCCCCACAAGGGAGTAATTTTGGACAGTTTTTTTTCACATTATTTATAAACGTCCTTCTCCCAGTTATAAATCATCCTCGTGTACATATGTACGCAGATGCCGTTAAATTATGTCTGTACTTTTTTCTCTATTTTCTTATATAGGTCGGTTGGGTCCGTGGGACTCCGCCCTAACAAGTGGACTGATCTGGCGGAATTAACGTTTCTGAGAAATAACAATCCTTAATAAATTTGTCAGATGTGGAAGCTGTAAAAACAAGAAAGGTTGTTATAGTAAAAATACTGCATTTCGAATTCTATGTCTATATTATTAAAAACATTTTGCCATCGCCCCAACTGCCCATATGCCTGGCCACGGTTACCAGCACAGTGACGACATTAGCAACTCTAAATGCAATGACAACAACAACAACATCAGTTTCGTCTGTATGCCCGATACAGTCGATCGTTCTACCTGCTGTGCCAGCGGATTTACCAACTGCAGCTAGCGCAGCACCGACAAACGCTCCAATTAAAAAGCAAGGTTCGAACATACAGACTGGCATGGATCGCTACATAAACATTAAAAGAGAACTAAGTCCACAGGACACGAAAATGGGTAACGTCGCAAAAATCAATCGGGCTTCCTCAAGCCAAGGAACTGTGCAAAACTCTAATACAGCAAATAGATTTAAAATTTTTGGCTGACACGTCCGACGAAATCCCTTCTACAGACATGGATACGGACAAAAGGAAAGCGAAGCCGTCTCCGCTTTATACTCGAGAGAAAAACTCCAACAACCTTGTTTATATAATAATCGATATGATTGGTAAAGATAGCTTCCACGTAATCCCCTTGACTAAAAGAGACATACATGAAACAAAGGTCCAAGTCAAAAGTGATAAAGCTTTAGAAAATTGACGGAACTCAGCTAAAAAGTAGTAAACGTCAACAAGTTGTCATAAAAGAATCGAACCAGGTGTAAGCAATGCTAAAGTCGAACAGGCACTAAATGATAAAGGTTTGAACGTAAAAACCGTTTTAAATATATGTAACCGAAACTAACAACCGCAACCTTTCTTTAAAGTGAAACTTGTACCTGACTCTAAGACCCTCAAGAAAAACGAAGTCCATCCCATCTACAAACTCTAGTTTCAATTGCATCGCAGAATCACGGTTGAAGAGCCGCATAAAGGCAATGGCCCAGTGCGCGAATTGCCAGGAATACGGACACACCAAATCGAAATGCACACTCCGCTCTGTATGCGTCGCTTGCTGAGGGCGGCATACCTTTGCTAAGTGCGAATTAAAAAACGAGCCAAATAGCAAAAAGTGTAGTAACTGCGGAGGAGACCACACATCAAACTACAGAGGCTGTCCAGTCCTTGTATACTGGAAAAAGTCGGATCAACCAAAGAGTGTCAACAGCACGATCTCACCACACACCATTGATACCCTCCAAATCCACACATGAAGTTTTCTTTTCGTCAGCAGCCCGATCTTCACTCGGCAGTTCCACTTTAACTAAAAACGTAAGCTTTGCTTTATAAAATTGGATCATGCGAGCCCTGCTTACAATGTCCAATCACCACCTACAGTCTCTTACCAACTTGCATAGAACACAGAAAATAAAATGGAAACGGTGATAGTCAGATTGCAACAAAGTATGTATGAATTCATTTCTTTTATGAACGACCATGCAAAGTATGTTGACAAATCAAAATATTTTGATTCAGATGCTCCAACACACCTTATCAAAATAATGGCTCCCCTCCGCATTGCAATGTGGAATGGCAAAGGTGTTTCACGGCACAAACTTGAGCTAGCTCAATTTATAAATGACAATCAAATCGATGTAATGTTACTTGCACAAACCCACCTTACTAACAAACACAATTTCCAAATCCGAGGGTATATGTTTTACAATACTAATCATCCTGATGGATGATTACATCTATCAATACACAGTTGGGTTTTCACAATCTAGCTGTAGCAGCGGTATAATGTCCTCCTCGATTCACGATATCCGAAGCCCAATTTATCGACTACTTCAACTCACTAGGCAAATACTTTATAGCAGCAGGAGACTATAACGCCAAGCATACGCACTGGGGATCTCGCCTCGTGACGCAAACAGTCAGCATTGGCTTATAAACTCAGTCTGGAATACAAGGTCCTTCTCTACAACTCAGTTTTAAAACGAATCTGGACTTATTTCTCACAGTTGTGGGGGAGCGCCAGCAACAGCAGCGTAGAAATCGTGCAGAGAGCCCAAGTTAAGATCCTGAGAACTATGTCCGATTTTGACAAAAATAAACGCGTAATTCTGATATAGTAAATAATTACTATATCTCAAGGGAATATTTTAATAAATAGAACAAGAAAGGAAAGCTAACTTCGGGCGGAGCCGAAGTTGATATACCCTTGCAGAATACTCTGTAAATTATATTCTCCAAAATTATTCATATGATGCATTCTTAATACTCATAAAAAATCCCAACTTCGTAACTTTAAAAACACCAAAGTTATAGCATTTCCAATCGTTCAGTTATATGGCAGCTATAAGATATAGTCGGCCGATCCTTATGAACTTTGGTAGGTCGGATTGATTGGCCAAAAATAAAACCCATAGAAAATCCCAACTTCCTAACTTTACAAACACCAAAGTTATGGCATTTCCGATCAATCAGTTATATGGCAGCTATAAGATATAGTCGGCCGATCCCGGCCGTTCCGACATATATACTGCGTGCAAAGGAAAGAAGGCTGTGTGCAAAGTTTCACCTCGATAGCTTTAAAACTGAGAGACTAGTTTGCGTAGAAACAGACAGACGGACATGGCTATATCAACTCAGGAGGTGATCCTGGTCAAGAATATATATACTTTATAGGGTCGGAGATGTCTCCTTCACTGCGTTGCACACTTTTGACCAAATTATAATACCCTCTGCAAGGGTATAAAAACAGCAAAATATATTTTTTTCACTTTTTTTTTGATTTTCCTATGCGAGCTATATGATATAGATGTTCGATTTTAATTTAATTCAAACCGTAATTCCATAATATTTAAATATTACCAAATCCCAAAGAAGAAAAAAAATACACAAGAAAAGAAAGCTAACTTCGGGCGGAGCCGAAGTTGATATACACCTTTCAGCATATTCTGTAAATTATATTCTCAAAAATTATTCATATGATGCATTCTTAATACTCAAAAAAAATCCCAACTTCCTAATTGATTGAATAAATGCTATAGAAAATCCCAACTTCCTAACTTTAAAAACACCAAAGTTATGGCAATTTCGATCCAGTTATATGGCGGACATGCTTATATCAACTCAGGACGCGACCCTGATCAAGAATATATATGCTTTATAGGGTCGGAGATGTCTCCTTCCCTCTGCAAAATTAACGAGAAGGAGACGCTTCCTCTTCTCATCCTCGAACCCCTTTCTTTAACAATATCTCTGTCTTGGCAATCATATCCTCACGTCAAATTCTGCAACGTGATTAGAAATCAAGAAAGAAAAGCTAACTTCGGGCGGAGCCGAAGTTGATATACCCTGTGCCAGCGGATTTACCAACTACAGCTAGCGCAGCACCGACAAACGCTCCAATTAAAAAGCAAGTTTCGAACATACAGACTGGCATGGATCGCTACATAAACATTAAAAGAGAACTAAGTCCACAGGACACGAAAATGGGTAACGTCGCAAAAATCAATCGGGCTTCCTCAAGCCAAGGAACTGTGCAAAACTCTAATACAGCAAATAGATTTAAAATTTTTGGCTGACACGTCCGACGAAATCCCTTCTACAGTCATGGATACGGACAAAAGGAAAGCGAAGCCGTCTCCGCTTTATACTCGAGAGAAAAACTCCAACAACCTTGTTTATATAATAATCGATATGATTGGTAAAGATAGCTTCCACGTAATCCCCTTGACTAAAAGAGACATACATGAAACAAAGATCCAAGTCAAAAGTGATAAAGCTTTAGAAAATTGACGGAACTCAGCTAAAAAGTAGTAAACGTCAACAAGTTGTCATAAAAGGAATCGAAGCAATGCTAAAGTCGAACAGGCACTAAATGATAAAGGTTTGAACGTAAAAACCGTTTTAAATATATGTAACCGAAACTAACAACCGCAACCTTTCTTTAAAGTGAAACTTGTACCTGACTCTAAGACGTTCAAGAAAAACGAAGTCCATCCCATCTACAAACTCTAGTTTCAATTGCATCGCAGAATCACGGTTGAAGAGCCGCATAAAGGCAATGGCCCAGTGCGCGAATTGCCAGGAATACGGACACACCAAATCGAAATGCACACTCCGCTCTGTATGCGTCGCTTGCTGAGGGCGGCATACCTTTGCTAAGTGCGAATTAAAAAACGAGCCAAATAGCAAAAAGTGTAGTAACTGCGGAGGAGACCACACATCAAACTACAGAGGCTGTCCAGTCCTTGTATACTGGAAAAAGTCGGATCAACCAAAGAGTGTCAACAGCACGATCTCACCACACACCATTGATACCCTCAAAATCCACACATGAAGTTTTCTTTTCGTCAGCAGCCCGATCTTCACTCGGCAGTTCCACTTTAACTAAAAACCTAAGCTTTGCTTTATAAAATTGGATCATGCGAGCCCTGCTTACAATGTCCAATCACCACCTACAGTCTCTTACCAACTTGCATAGAACACAGAAAATAAAATGGAAACGGTGATAGTCAGATTGCAACAAAGTATGTATGAATTCATTTCTTTTATGAACGACCATGCAAAGTATGTTGACAAATCAAAATATTTTGATTCAGATGCTCCAACACACCTTATCAAAATAATGGCTCCCCTCCGCATTGCAATGTGGAATGGCAAAGGCGTTTCACGGCACAAACTTGAGCTAGCTCAATTTATGAATGGCAATCAAATCGATGTAATGTTACTTGCACAAACCCACCTTACCAACAAACACAATTTCCAAATCCGAGGGTATATGTTTTACAATACTAATCATCCTGATGGATGATTACATCTATCAATACACAGTTGGGTTTTCACAATCTAGCTGTAGCAGCGGTATAATGTCCTCCTCGATTCACGATATCCGAAGCCCAATTTATCGACTACTTCAACTCACTAGGCAAATACTTTATAGCAGCAGGAGACTATAACGCCAAGCATAGGCACTGGGGATCTCGCCTCGTAACGCAAACAGTCAGCATTGGCTTATAAACTCCCGCTCCCCCCTCAGTCTGGAATACAAGGTCCTTCTCTACAACTCAGTTTTAAAACGAATCTGGACTTATTTCTCACAGTTGTGGGGGAGCGCCAGCAACAGCAGCGTAGAAATCGTGCAGAGAGCCCAAGTTAAGATTCTGAGAACTATGTCCGATTTTGACAAAAATAAACGCGTAATTCTGATATAGTAAATAATTACTATATCTCAAGGGAATATTTTAATAAATAGAACAAGAAAGGAAAGCTAACTTCGGGCGGAGCCGAAGTTGATATACCCTTGCAGAATACTCTGTAAATTATATTCTCCAAAATTATTCATATGATGCATTCTTAATACTCATAAAAAATTCCAACTTCCTAACTTTAAAAACACCAAAGTTATAGCATTTCCAATCGTTCAGTTATATGGCAGCTATAGGATATAGTCGGCCGATCCTTATGAACTTTGGTAGGTCGGATTGATTGGCCAAAAATAAAACCCATAGAAAATCCCAACTTCCTAACTTTACAAACACCAAAGTTATGGCATTTCCGATCAATCAGTTATATGGCAGATATAAGATATAGTCGGCCGATCCCGGCCGTTCCGACATATATACAGCGTGCAAAGAAAAAAGAAGGCTGTGTGCAAAGTTTCACCTCGATAGCTTTAAAACTGAGAGACTAGTTTGCGTAGAAACAGACAGACGGACAGACGGACATGGCTATATCAATTCAGGAGGTGATCCTGATCAAGAATATATATACTTTATAGGGTCGGAGATGTCACCTTCACTGCGTTGCACACTTTTGACCAAAATTATAATACCCTCTGCAAGGGTATAAAAACAGCAAAAAAATTTTTTTTTTTTCCCTTTTGTTTTGATTTTCCTATATGATATAGATGTTCGATTTTAATTTAATTCAAACCGTAATTCCATAATATTTAAATATTACCAAATCCCAAAGAAGAAAAAAAAATACACAAGAAAAGAAAGCTAACTTCGGGCGGAGCCGAAGTTGATATACACCTTTCAGCATATTCTGTAAATTATATTCTCAAAAATTATTCATATGATGCATTCTTAATACTCATAAAAAATCCCAACTTCCTAATTGATTGAATAAATGCTATAGAAAATCCCAACTTCCTAACTTTAAAAACACCAAAGTTATGACAATTTCGATCCAGTTATATGGCTTATATCAACTGAGGACGCGACCCTGATCAAGAATATATATGCTTTATAGGGTCGGAGATGTCTCCTTCCCTCTGCAAAATTAACGAGAAGGAGACGCTTCCTCTTCTCATCCTCGAACCCCTTTCTTTAACAATATCTCTGTCTTGGCAATCATATCCTCACGTCAAATTCTGCAACGTGATTAGAAAACAAGAAAGGAAAGCTAACTTCGGGCGGAGCCGAAGTTGATATACCCTTGCAGAATACTCTGTAAATTATATTCTCCAAAATTATTCATATGATGCATTCTTAATACTCATAAAAAATCCAAACTTCCTAACTTTAAAAACACCAAAGTTATGGCATTTCCAATCGTTCAGTTATATGGCAGCTATAGCATATAATCTAAATTCCTCAGGTAGCGCTGTCTATTTTTTTGGTTTTTGGGAAAATTGATTATTTTTACTACAACAAATAACTACATTTTTAGGAAAAAATCGAGGTTTTACACTTTCTAGTGCCTTTAAAAATTTTAAATAAAAACAAGAGAGAACGCTATAGTCGGGTGCCCCGACTATCAGATACCCGTTACTCAGGTAAAGGGAGTGCGAGGGAGATGGAGATAGAAACTTTGATCACGCATAACTTTCTACATTTCGATAGGTATTGATAAACACAATAAAACTGCATTTTTACTTTTCCGAAATATTTAAATTTTTAAAATCGTATATAAGCGATTGTGGGCGTTAAAGGGGGCGTGGCACCTTTTTGAAACAAACTTGCGCTGTGTAGGAACTCCTAGAATCTGCATGCAAAATGCCAATCTTCTAGCTTTTATAGTTTCCGAGATCTCAGCGTTCATACGGACAGACAGACGGACATGGCTAGATCGACTCGGCTAGTGATCCTGAACAAGAATATATATACTTTATAGGGTCGGAAACGTTACAGCGTTACTTCGGTGAATTTGTCTTTGATTTCAGATGATTCTGTGACCAGTTAAGATGTACACCGCAAACCACCTTTTTTCGAGGGTATATCTCACTGAATTTTCAACATTTTATAGTATTGTTTAAATGTTGTATTATGAGGCCTGCCGCTAAGAAATTTTTTTTTTTTTTTTTTTGTCCATTTTCGTTATATGAAATGACCAGTCTATATCAGGTCGTCAAATATCTCCCCCTTCCGCTTTTTTTGGTTTTTGAATTTGGCGGCTTAGGGGTTAGTCACCAAACCATCTGCAGAAGGCTGGATACAAAAAAAAGCTGGATGTTTGGGTGCCGCATGATTTGACGCAAAAAAACCTGTTGGACAGAATCAACGCCGATATGCTGCTGAAACGGAATGAACTCGATTTTTGAAGCGGATGGTGACTGGAAAGTTTTGCTCTGTGTTTGGTGGGATTGGAAGGGAATCATACACTATGAGCTGCTCCCTTATGGCCAGATTAATTCTACCATCTACTGCGAACAACTGGACCGCTTGAAGCTGGCGATCGACCAGAAGCGACCAGAATTGGCCAACAGGAAGGGTGTAGTGTTTTACCAGGATAACGGTAGACCACACACTTCTTTGATGACTCGTCAGAAGCTACGGGAGCTCGGATGGGAAATTTTATCGCATCCACCATATAGCCCGGACATAGCGCCAAGTGACTACCACCTGTTCCTGTCCATGGCGAATGCCCTTACTGGTTTAAAGTTGGGCTCAAAAGAGGGTTGTGAAAAGTGGCTGTCACAGTTTTTCGCAAATAAGGAGGGAAGTTTCTACGAAGGAGGTATTATTAAGTTGCCGTCTAAATGGGAACACATTGTCGAACAAAACGGAGCATATTTTACCTAAATCCGTTCACTGTATCAATTTTTATAAAGCATTGAATAAAGAGCAAAAAAGCGGAAGGGAGTTAATTGGCAACCTAATATGTTGTATGATTAGTGATACAAGGTACTTCAGGTTCAATCGGGTCTTTAGGTTTACACAAAGTATATTGTATTGGTGATTCCCCACATTGAAGGATACCATAATGATATTGATTTTTAACAATATTTAAAAACATAATAAATGTGTATAAGAGTGATTCGAGCTCTTTATTAGTTTTGGAGCACTTTTTAAAAATAATAACTATTTTGTTCTTAGACGAATAGGATAGAGTTGATTTTTTTTTAATTTATAAGTACAGTAGCAACAGCAATTGACTTTGCGACTAAACTGCATGATGCAAATTGCTACAAATTAGTTCAACATTTAAATTCAAAGCAATCGCCAAGAGTATTACCACTTACATGTAAATCTAAAATATGTTCCAATAAAACCAGGCACATTTAAAATGTGTCAGAATGTGATTGGTTTTTTTAACCAAAAGACTTGTCTGATATATTAAAAAATATATATTTTATCTGATATATTTAAATCAAGAAAGGAAGCAAACTACGGCAAGCCGAAGTTCATATACCCTTGCAGTTATTACAAAGCGACTACATTTCGACTTACATGCCTATATTACTTAAAACAAAGAAGCTATGTCGATTTTGCGCTGCATTTTGTCATCGTTTCTATGGCAACTATATGATATTGTTGTCCTATTTTGACAAAACTAAAAGCGTAATTCTGATACAGTAAATAATTACTATATCTCAAAGGAATATTTTGATAAATAGAAAAAACAGCAAAATACAACTTTTTTTATTTATGTATTTTTTAATTTTTTGATTCTTTTATGGGAGCTATATAATATAGATGTTAGCTATATAATGTCAGATGTTAATTTAATTAAAACCGTAATTCAACTGTACAAAAAAAACAACGAAGTTATATATTTAAAATTTTTTTCCCGATTGTTTCTATGTGAGCTATATGATGTAGTCGCCCGATCCGGCTCGTTCAGACGCATATACTACCTGCAGTAGAACGACTACTTTGAGAAAGTTTCAAGCAGACAGCTTTAAAACTGAGGGACTAGTTTGCGTACAAACGGACGGGCGGACTGACGGACATCGCTAGATCGACTGTCCTGGTGATGCTGATCTAGAATATATAATATATACTTTATAGGGTCTCCTTCAAACTTTCGTTGCAAACTTTTGATTGAAATTAAAATATCTCTGCAAGGGTATAAAAATATAATTTAGACCGACCACCCTAAAATATATTTTTAGACCAATCATCCTAACATATATTTTTCAAATATGTCGGACATCTCTTTTGGTTAAGAAAACTCAACTTTGTTAGGTACCGTGATCGCAGTTTTAAAAGACTAGAGGCTGCTTTTCCTTCGGTAAAGGTAGCTTAATCCATGATGTATTTGTAGTTCTTCCGTAAAAATTTGACTTAGGTGGAGGTTGATGGACGACTTAAAGCTAGAGTCAATCCATGACAAGTGTTGTGCCAACACACACAATTAGAAATAGCAAAAAAATATATTTTTAAATAAATAAAATATATAATTAAATAAATACTGATTCTTGACTTCAAGTTGATTGGTATTATGAACAAATTCCGTGTAAACTAATTAATTAAAATTGTCTAAAACGAAAATCCGGTTTTTTGTGATTTGACCTATACATACCATCAACGAGTCGGTGTGAATCTTTCGGAAAAAATTCATCGACGTTTGGCTCGTGAATGCTTGCTTCTTTTTCATCATTGATGCGTTCCTGGACAGGACGATTATACTGGAGTAACGGGACAGATCTTACTGGCGTGTTTGTACACCCGTTAGCTAAAGTATTATTGTTCTCAACCTTATTGGTTTTATTGCTGGGTTCTTTATCATTTTTTCTATGCTGTACTAATGTCTCCTCTACATCGTGTATTTGAGTGGGTGAATGCCACCAGCTAAGCTTCAAAAGTTTATTTTTAGAAGCAATTCGAGAGAACGTAAGATCATCCTCCGATTCAACATCCAAATCTCCACTTTTTTGGTTTTTAGTCAGTTCTGATAATGATTTTAGCTTCAACGTCTCACTTCGAGAAATAGCAATTTCATTAGCGTTTCCCTGACTTGTAAACATCTTTAAAGCAATTAGAAATGAGGAAGCAGGTAATTTCACTATTTTGTTTAGAGACTTCAAAAGTTAGAGCGACGATAATGTCAGCTGCACACCAGTACTTTACAAAATATCACTCTGAAGCAGTATAGAAAACTAGCAATAGATTTCACATATATCATTTTAATTCGGTTTGGCCTACTCAACTTGCATAAAAACAAAGGACGGTGTTTAATTTTAATAATTAATGTCACATGTTTCACCGTTAACAGTTTAAAACGCGTTTTCTTGCGCTGCCGTCCTCTGAATAAAAATTGCACACGGTGACCTGAGAGACGTAGAGCCTGCTTTTCTTTTGCAGGGCTTCTACCCCAGTTTTTCTTTAATCATCCAAAACATGAGATAGGTTTAAAGCAAGTTCCTCCGCTTCCCACGCTCTTTTCAAAAAAGAACTGTTTGATGTACTCCTTCTGCAAAATATCCAAGCTTAATCTTGCCCCGCTGAGCAGGACGCCAATCAACCTGTTAAATCTTAATGTGAATACACCGTAGTACTGATTGAGCCAATTTTTTTTTAATTGCCCACTTTTTTCCAGTTTCTTTTTTATAGCACCTTGAACTGAATTCATTACGATACGATCCCTCGGATAAACTTCTTAGTTTGACTGGTGCAAATTACTTGACAATTATACCTTTATAATGGATCCTAGTTTGTGATAATATAATTTGCTATTTTTATTCCATTTAGGACAGTGAATTTTACTGTTTAGTAATAAAAAGATTCGACACCGAATTGAAAATGGAATGCCACTTAGTGAACATCAATCTATTTTTGGTGTATGTTTTTTTATATTGAAAACCAATCTTTATCAAATAATTGATTTTTGTGGCATTTTTCATTTCATTAGGAACAGCGATCAATTGCATATTAATAAGTATCCATGCAAAAGCATGCGTATGATTTATAATTGGTATCCTCTTTTTGTTTGTCTTAATAATAGTACATTTATCTGAAACGAAGATAAGTATTTAAATAATTAATAGTAATTGTATAATTGCATATGTATTATAATTTTGTCAGTAGTTTCTAAAGATGCGGTTGAATTTGTTTATAAATAGTTTCAAATAGAAATAGTGCCGCTGGCGACATCTAGTATAAAATATATTTAAAACAATAAGAAAGGAAGCTTCACCAGGACAAAGTTTATATACCTCTGCAGCTTTAACAAAAATTAAATATTCTATATTTGGTTGCGTAAAAATAATAAACCTGGTCGATTTTTCGATCAATTTATTGAACGATTTTTATTAAAGTAAAAAAAAAAAGGTTTATATTACAGAACAACGATGTTAATATTTTATTTCCTTTTTTCTAGATTGTTTATATTGTAGCTACAGCCTTCATTTATAAATAACGACAGAACTCCACCTATGTTAAAACTAATGAAGTTCGGCAACTCATCGTAACATTGGGGAGTTTCTGACGCGTTGTATTATTTTTCAAAAATTCAATTTTAACTTTATTAAAATTCAGACATCTATATAATACTAGCAAGATGCCCGCAGCTTCGCTTGCGATGGATAACCCCAATATCCTACTTTTCTTATGTAATAAGTATGTGGACATGGGGCAGACCACGTTTTTGCCATTCAATAGAATACATAAAACACTGTACTTCACCAAACAATTGGCCTTTAACCAACAGCGCCATTAATGTTTTAACTTTTAAATGAAAGACTCGAGATATCAGGTCATGACGATTCTGAGGTTTTTGGCCTGGAAACAACTCATTCGTTATTTCCTCCCATTTAGGGTTACAGGTAAATGTTATAAAAATATCAGGTCGGCCATGATGTCGAACATAAGTCATAGCATCCTGGGTCTTTTCATGCATATATCGAGGAGAGCCTGTAAAAGTGGAAGGTAAAATCACCATCTGACCAAGTTGAGTCATATCTGCATCTCCCCTACCTATAGCGTCTTGAAGATGTACATATGTAACTTTCTGCTCCCAATTTTTTTTGATTTGCTCGAATATAATTAAACCGTTCGGTTTCCATTTTTGCACTCATATCAACCAAAAATTGATTAAACAGAGCTCTATAATAATGCAAGTGATTGACTTCAGTCTCCCTAAGAATTATTCGATAACTGTAAAAGCTTAATGCAAATACAGTCTTCTTTAGATCATTTTTTGTTAACGGATCCCGTTGGGGAATATTTATGGAATATCCATCATATCCGTGGCAAAAAATTAATGGATATTGTAGACAGTCATAAGATCGGTAAAGTTCACTTTGCTATTATGACTCTCAATAAAAATGTCCCGACTTGGAAATTGTTGATCAACTAATACCAAACCCACTTCATTTGTTTGAGATGCATTATAACGACCTCTATGAGCATTTGCTGGCTTTTTATCAGCGTTAATGACCATTTTGAAGTCTTTGCAATCTTTTGGGTCACCAATAACTATAAACTAATGTCTACAGATATTAAAACCGTATTAAAGCTCATTTTATATTTTTAAGGAAGCGTATGGAAATGCAAGGCAGAGAGAGAGGGAGGGAGATGGAATCATTTGTTGACAATTTGTATGAAAATGCAGAGAGAGATAGCAATATGCACGCAGAAAACGTATGATGCTTATGGAGACACTTAAATTCCATAAAAGATCGACTTTTTGCTTAGTTTCTTTGTTTAGAAGATAGCTAGAGCTTTGGTGAAACCATCAAATGAATCGTTAAAGCTTAAGGAAAAACTTTACCGAAGGAATTTTTGATACTCAGTTTAGAAGTGTCATTTTTCGACGTTTTAAGAAGTTTTTGGCTAAATTGTAATTTTAGAACGGGTGTTAAAAATAGTAAAAAGCCTTAAGTCTAAGGAGTCAAATTTTTTAAAAATTTATAATGTCTTAAACTATTTTTGGGCGAAAACACGGATTCGATTGCTGAAACGGTTTAGCGTCCAGAATTTTTGAAAGGAAAATTGACCTTTTTTCTAATTGGAATCGATTGGGGCCACTTGGGGAGCCCCAATAAATCCTAGCAAATCAGTTTAAAGTTATTAGAATGTAATAAAAATGCATATTAATATTGTTAACCAGTGGTTTTGGCTGTGCGTTGATTCCCAGTTTTCTTACTGATAGCTTTATATATAGAGATGATGACTGCCCCCCTGCCCTTTTCACAAAGCCCAGCGGCTTGAACGCTTTGACGGGGTTTATTCGTGTGTGTTGCTGGTATAATTTAATTTTAATTTATTGTTAAGTTTAATTTAGTTTTAAGTTTTTAATTTTAAGTTTTAAAAAGAAATCGAAATCAGCCGCCGCACAAATATTGTACTACACAGAGTCAGAGAGAGAGAGAGAGACAGTGCGAGAGAATGCATTCGGTGTTCAATGCTTGTGTATAATTTGTTGGAATTATTATTCCTACTTTAGGCTAATGTAACTTTTTTTTAGAATTGACCTAGAGCTTCAGTAAAACCACCATATGAATCCTTAAAGTATCAGGATTCCCTCGATAAATTTTCATATTGCTAATTGACTTAGATCAGTGTTTTTTTGCCGTTAGGAAAAAATGAGGCAGATTCTTAGATTTTCAAAAATCGATAAAAAATAGTAAACATTAAAATATCCAATATTAAATTAAATAGAATCTTCATTATGTAGAGGACTAAATTTTGGCCAAATTTTAAATTTTAGCGTCTAGAACTTTTTATAGAAATTTGGGGTTTTTTGCCACTGAAAGAAAATGGGGGCATGTTTGTGGCCAAAATAAATCTTAGCAAATCAGTTTAGTGTTATAAGAATTGAATGGTAAAAAATTTTAATAGGGTCATTTAATTAGTTTAGGCTGTGCGTTGATTCTTAGTTTTCAATGAACAGTTTTATATATATAGAAGATGACTGCCCCCCTGCCCTTTTCCCAAAGCCCAACGGCTTGAACGCTTTGACGGGGTTTATTCGTGTGTGTTGCTGGTATAATTTAATTTTAATTTATTGTTAAGTTTAATTTAGTTTTAAGTTTTTAATTTTAAGTTTTAAAAAGAAATCAAGATCAGCCGCCGCACAATTATTATACTACACAGAGTCAGAGAGAGAGAGAGAGAGAGACAGAATATTTAACTTGGAAACATTTTGGCTTTGCTTACAGAATTTGTAGTAATTTTCTATTTTCTTCCATGGTGGAAATTAAATAAGGCTCTTACTTCTGCTACAAAATGAAAAATAAAACCTAAGCATTTGATCCACAGGACTGACTATTGATCGAAAATCATATTGATCGGAGCAGCAGTTTAAGTTTTTAAAATCCAAAACAAATTTAACTTTAATTGCCTCTTTCCCCTCCCCATTCCCTGCAGCACAACCCCTCCCCCTCGTCAGTTTTTTTGGCTGTTGCTCTCTCGTCCGTCGCTCTCTTGGCATCCGCTCTCTGGGATTCGCTCTTTCGGCAGGCTCCCGCAAAATGCAACGCAATAACTTAGAAAATCTAAATAAATTCGTTAAAAATACTTTAAAAAATGTTAAAAACTTGAAAAATTAAACTTAAGCAATTGGGCCATAGAATAACTATTGAGCGAAAAATCATCTTGATCGGAGCAGCGGTTTAGATTTTTTAAATCGAAAAGTTAATATTAAATGTAGCCCCCAAATTATGGGGGATATCGAAATTTCTTCTAGATTTCTAATTAGGCCTTTTCAAAACCTAAAATTCGGAAAAAACCAAATATCGAAATTCCAACCACTTTAGAAGTTAAGCTTAAATACATCAATTTTTTTTGCTCAGAATAATGGATGTTGGAGCTGTTTGGGCCACTGGGGGGACATATCGGATCTTAGTGGGCGCCCACGCTCCCAATGGAATACTGCTCTTACGGTTTGGGCTGTGGTCGTATCCCCATAAAAATCGGTCTTTCATTTTATAATCTTTAGGGATAACAAGAAAGGAAAGCCGAAGTTGATATACCCTTGCAGAATATTCTGTAAATTATATTCTCCAAAATTATTTATATGATGCATTCATAATACTGATAAAAAATCCCAACTTCCTAACTTTAAAAACACCAAAGTTATGGTATTTCCAATCGTTCAGCTATATGGCAGCTATAAGATATAGTTGGCCGATCCTTATGAAATTTTTTTTGGTAGGTCAGACTGATTGGCCAAAAATAAAACCCATAGAAAATCCCAACTTCCTAACTTTAAAAACACCAAAGTTGTGGCATTTCCGATCGTTCAGTTATATGGCAGCTATATGATATCCGATCCGGCTCGTTCCGACTTATATACTACCTGCAATAGAAAGACAACTTTTGGGAAAGTTTCAAGCAGATAGCTTTAAAACTGAGGGACTAGTTTGCGTAGAAACGGACGGACGGACAGACGGACATGGCTAGATCGACTCTCCTGGTGATGCTGATCAAAAATATATATACTTTATAGGGTCGGAAATGTCTCCTTCACTGCGTTGCAAACTTTTGACTGAAATTATAATACCCTCTGCAAGGGTATAAAAACTATATTAAACTTATTCGTCAGAAATTCGTTGTTTTTCAACGTATGCGCATACAACTCAAACTTTTTTATTTAGAACCCCAGCTATCCCTAAGTAGTTTTAAGATTGAGATTAATAAATAATATGACAAACTAAAATTACTTTAATGAGGATATCTACCACAGCTCCACTCCAACTGTACAAAAGAAACATTGATTCTGTATCTAAATCCGTTTTCCTTTATAGAGTGTACCATGTATTGAATCGAACGAAAATTGTTTAAGAAAGTTAAGGATGAAGACTTATTATAGCTCTTTAATTATAACTCGAATACTCAACCATAAAACAGGCACTGATTCATCATAGCAGAATCTATCAAGGCTGAAAATGCGAAAATTCGGATTCAAAATTGGACAAACAAACCTTAAATTTAAAATAACAACTTATATTTTTTAAATTGGAAAATGGAAAAGTTTCAAGCAGATAGCTTTAAATCTGAGGGACTAGTTTGGGTAGAAAAGGACGGACGGACAGACGGACATGGCTAGACCGACTTTCCTGGTGATACTGATCAAGAATATATATACTTTATAGGGTCGGAAATGTCTCCTTTACTGCGTTGCAAACTTTTGACCGAAATTATAATACTTTCTGCAAGGGTATAAACAGAGAATTTATATCCCTAATTTCGGTGCTGCCCTCGGTAAAAGATTAACGAACTTATTGGATGAATTTAATTTCGCTCAATTTTACACCTTTCAAAGTTTTAATTATTAAAATAATTATCCAATAATGTCTTTAGGAATACGACTCCATTCTGCTTCAACACTCTCGCAAAGGTTGCCCATGTTTTGTGGAGCTGCTTCGTACATCCCGTGCCGTCTTTTCACGATTGTTCAACGATTTTCAATCGCATTGAGATCGAGACTTTGTGCTGGCCACTCCATCAATTTAAAATGTTGCTTTCCAATTCATTCCTTAACAATTTTCGGTATGCTTCGGATCCCCATCTTGTAGAAAAACAATTTCTGTTTCGGGATAAGCACATTTTTCAATAAAATTGTGAAGATTTGTTTGAAAAATTTGGACATTTCACATATTTCACATTCTATTAAGTGCAGAGGGCCAACATGCCACCATGTGAATCATCCCTGAACCATAATATTTCCACAACCATGTTTTAGAGTTTGTTTTACATGGAGTCTCTGGATTCGTTATCCGGTTCTACGCCAGCAGTATTACTTTCCGTCAGACTGAAATCGGTTAAATTTTGACTCGTCAGACCAGTCGTCTTCAACGGTCCAATTTTTTTATCGGATAATGCAGGTTAGTTTTTTTAAACTTGAAATATATCCAATGTCCCGCAGCGGTCTTCTAGCAGTCAATTGCTAACATTATTGTTAATGGCCAAAGAAGCACCCTTTGGTGTTAGAAGCTTGCTCCTTTTCATCTCAGACATGATTAGTTGAGCATCTAACTCCTTCAATAAATTTTTACGACCCGCGACTAGCAATTTGGGAGTCACATTCCTTCTCTTTTCAACTGCAATTACCGCCGATTGGCTTCTACCAAGCCCTTTGCAAATTGTACGTGAAGTACAACCATTCTCGGTCAGGCTTACAACATTATTTTCAATTGCTTCAGATAGTTTTCTCTTTTTTTTGGTTCGCAAATTTATAACAAATTATTTACAATTACAAGATTATTTAGAAACACTTTGCTTAACCCGAAACACGTTTTAGTCTGCGCTACAGCATCAAAAATAATACAAATACAAACAAACATACAAACGGTTAATCTTGCCGATTTATGCTGCTAAGAGGAGTGAAAAAGCAAAAATAGGCGAGAAAGTGCCAACGTCCAAAATTGAGTTTATGCGGTTATCTTTCGTTTTTTACTTTAAGTCTCTTCGAATTCATCTTCATCATTGTTTTTGCTTAGAATTTATTAAGAATTAAATAATAAAAATAAAACAAAAATTATGATAATTATGATTATGATTATGCATTCAATTTTGCTCGCCATTGTATGTATGCATATGTAAAGTTTGCATTATAAACGGTTTATGTATTTGAAAAGTACGATGAGATATTAAATAAATGAGATAGTAAGAAATGAAATAGTAAACTTTTTATGCCACCGCTTCAGACGACTTTCGTTTGAGAATATATCTGTCTTAATTTTTTTTGTAGATTTCTGGTTCAGCTTTTGCCACCCACAAGGAGAGAAATATGTATACTCCCTACCTGGATCTGCCTTAACCCTCGGCCTCCTGTTCATCTTTATCTGACCCAGATGAAACAAATTCATCTTCGTTATCGCAGCTGGTGTTTGTGGAATTGGATTCATCTATTCGAGCTGCTTTCCGGACGTTGTACGGCCCTTTTCGCTTAACTCGGACGACTTTGTATGGCCCTAGATATGGACTTGCTAGCTTCCTTCCTGCAACGAATTGAGTCCTTCTGATTGCGACGAGATAACCCAACCTTTGATGTGAGTTCGCTTGCGCGGCCTGTCGTAATTCCGCTTTTATACTTGCTGAGCGGCTTTAATTTTCTTTTTCGCTTCTTTCGTCAATAGATATTGATCAACTATACCGATTTAAATTTTGTCTCTACCATGTCTCTACTGAATTTGGTGTTTTGTGGGCGTTTCAGTTGGCGTGGCAAACTTTTGAAATAAAAGAGCGCAGCGGAAGTATAACTTTAATGAACATGTTCAAATCTCTAGATCTAATAGTTCATACGGACGAACAGTCAGACGACTGACATTGTCCTGACTGACATTTATCCTAAACAAAAATATATAAACATAATACGGCTATTATTAACATTATTCTTTAATAGAAGTTGATATTCGAGCAACCTGACAAATTAACCTTGATCATAACACACACAGCTCTATATGACTATTACACATTTGTTTCTAGGATATCTTTACAAGGCAGTTGTGTAAGCTGACAATTATTAGTGTTGGTTCTTACCGAGATACTTGTTTTGTACAAGTGGTATTGATTTTTAGGAAATATATATCAACGTGTGGTGCAATAATGATCTCTGTGGGCCACTATTTCTAGTGCTAGACCGCCTGCAGGTTTAATACCACAGCGAAACAGGCACTATTGCATTTTCTGGTAATGACAGCGTTGTTGTATATACCCATAAATATCAGCCCTCTTTAAATGATTAAAAAATAAAAAAAATTGAATTACAACATTTTTGTACCTTTTACCTTACTTAGATTCTCTATTGCGCAGCGATCGTATTGTATATTTGACATTTAAGAATTTGGTTATAATTTTATATTGATCGGAGTGAAATTTTCGAAGTTCAACTGCCCATTTGAACGCGGGTAAGTTTAATATTCGACTTTAAAACGCTCTCCTGCAAAATCTACTGGACGAATCGTTTTGAAATTTTGCACAGTACTTCTTTACTAAATTCCTCAGGTAACGCTGTTTCTTTGTTTTTGGGAAAATTTGTTATTTTTACAACGATAAAGCTATGATTTTTGGGCAAAAATCGAGGTTCTTGACTTTTTAGTGACTTTAAAAACCGAAAAAAATGTTTAAGAACAGCAGAAATGCGCCGAAACGTTTGATACCTTTTATTAATGTCGTTTCTCATTTTTTAATTACTTTGAAAATCAATATTATAAAAGAAAAAAAATAGGGTTTTGTGTAATAATTAAATTAAAAACAAGACTTCTCGTAAAAGCTGCAGAGCAGCGCCCGACACGCACAATATCCAGCTCCCTGACCTTATTTATTCCAACAACATTATTACATATTGAAATCCCTGATCTCAGATTTTCAATGGCAAAATGATACAAATTAAGCAACATACACTCACTATCATATCTCTGCGTACACACCAAAAAAATTTCAAAATCTAACTTTAAACCCCAGCTGTTCGGCCATTTATGCATATATTCAACCCATTCTTTTTTTAAACATAATTATAATTTATTGTCTTCATTGACGTATTTTTTTAAAATTATTCAACAGTGTCTTATATTTTATTTTTAATTTTAAACTCAACACTACCAAAAAATGTACCCGCAAAAGTCTGCGTACACCTATTTAAAACACAAATAATATTATTTTTAGTAACTGGTAGGGTATCCTTTTCTCTGCAAAACTTCCGTAAGGCGTCTCGGCATGGAATCCACTTTTTTTTGTCTCATCTGCAGTAATTTTCCCCTACTCCTCGAGAATCACATTCTTGAGCATTTTTCTAGATGTTATCGTGTGTCTTCGGATTTTCCTCGCAAGAAAATCCCACAAATGCTCAATTGGGTTTAGATCAGGACTCTGGGGAGGTGTTCGCAGCTGATTTTTGACGTTATACAGCAGCCAAAGCTTGGTATTCTGTGCCGTGTGCTTCGGGTCGTTGTCTTGTTGGAACCAATATTCACTTTTGAGCCCTAATTTTTCAGCACTTTCTTTTAAATTGCTGTTTAATATGTCAATATAGATTTTTTGATCCATTATTGACTCGATAAATATCCATTTTCCAACGCCACTTGGTGCCATACACCCCCACACCATTATTCCGCTTCCTCCTTGCTTTACTGTGCCTACCAAATTTTCTTTATTAAAGGCTTGGCTTCTCCGCTTTTCCTACATACCAAAACCTTTCCCTCGATTCCAAATATGCAGAATTTACTTTCGTCGGAAAATATAACCTTATTCCAGAAGTCTTGGTGTTTGGAAATATACTCATTAGTAAAGGTTAGGCGCTTTTGTCTATTGACTTGCGATATGAGAGGTTTTTTGCGGGCGACTCTGCTATGGTAGTCGGCCTTTTTTATGGTCCGGCGTACAGTATCCTCGGAAACTGTTTTGGAAAATATATCATCGACCTTCAGCTTTGCCTGATGAGCTGTCGTCCTTGGGTTGAGCTGAATAGATTTGATAATATTCCTCTGCTCGCGGTTTATAAGCAAAGGCGGACGGCCAGAACGAGCCTTTGGCAAGATACTTCCAGCCGAGTTGTAGTTATTTATTACTCTTTGGATGGATGAGTGGGTTCTACCAACTAAAGCACCAATTTCTCTATAAGATTTTATAAGAAAATACATACATAAATGGCCGAACAATTAATGTTCAAAGTTTGATTTTGACATTTTTTGGAGGTGTACGCAGAGATATGCAAGTGAGTGTACTTATGTAGATAAAATGTAATTTTATTTTTAAGGTAACTAGGAATTTCCTCATAAGAGTGTCTGCGGCCCAAAACATTCCATACATATAGCTGACGAACATAAATTAAGATTAAACGATCACCTGTTACTTAGCTGAGATAAAATCCATGTGGATACTTATTTTACAATATAATTCAGTTCTTGATAAAAGTTTTTTATTAATTTAAGATTTCCCAATGTTATCATTATCTTCAAAAATGTATAAACTTTTTGGTTTCTTTACGTAATATGAATGAATGAAACGTATGTATATGTTTAAATAATTATTTACATATATATATACATGTATATTCACACATGTGTAAGCACTTTGTATCTAGAATGCATACATACATTTAAATCAATAGGCATATAAACATTTATATGCGCGGACCTAATATGTTTCAGAATGATAGTTATGCACTTGAATATGATTTAACGCGGATTTAAACCACTTTATTATAAGATTAACATAGACAAACGGCTAAAAACAATTAAAATTCCTAAATAATTTTTTCCAGAACATATTAAAGTATTAACATAAATGTATCGATATTTTTATGGTATTTTTTTACGCCTTACAGCCCGGTTATAAGCCAGGCACACTATAGCCTAGTTACACATACGCTAGATTCCTATCGCTATCGGAGTTAACCCAATCACGCAGAACGGCCGTCGATATTTAGTCAACTCGATTGTTAATTTGATTTCCAAATAAAAAAGATCAATATCTGGTTAAACAACAGTAAAACTATGCAATGGGTACTCAAAAAGGCTGCCTTAAGAGTTGTTAAATTAATGATTTCATCCATAAACAGATTTTAGTTGCCAATAACAAAATAACAATCCATATTCTCCTAAATAATATTAGTAATATTAAAAAATACACCACCAAAAATTTAAGGATGGATAAAGCAGACATTGAACGGTTTGAATTTTAACTTCGTATAAACGTTTATGATTCCGGCGTTGCGGCGGAACCAAAAACAACAGCACTCTAAACCAGAGACCAAAACAAAAGATTATTTTATTTTAATAAAATAATTTTTTAAATAAAAAAAATAGGTCAGATAGTGTACTTTTCCTGTATCAATATAAAAAATTAACTTTATGGTCTCTCCTGGAACAGAAGACGTGGTTCATTTATACACATTTAACCAATTTTGATGAAAATTAGATTCGAACGAAGATCTGGAGAGTCCAAAGACTTAGGTATGCTCCAGAATGGGAATTTATTGTCATTCCATAGATATTATTCCCTTTCAAAAATAGTAAATAGAACTGATTTGTGGAGTGGTTTGAATCTATTATTGCCTGATTCTACGCACGGCACCTCAAACTTACCAGCTCTTTCTCGCCCTAGACCTGTCAGGTCGCAGTTTAAAAGCCTCAGCCTTGTCGACTTGCAGCGTAAAATCTTTTGCAATGAGTGTTGGATCTCCTATTACAGCCCCTGGTAGTCCCGTAATTAGTTCCTTTCTCACACGTAATATGATCCAAATGTCCTCCTTTTACGCTATAAGTCTTGTCAGTACCGCCTGTGGTGGCTGCTGAACAACCTGAATTGAACGACTTTATGCCAGGACTTCTGGTGTTCCGATTTTACCGATTTCATGAAGAGAAGTTGGTTTGACGTCCGAGACTTTGTAACTTGGCACTTTGATCTCCTCTAGCTTTTGTCAAGTCTCAGAGTTTAAGAATTAACTCGATGAGTTTAAGTCTCGGGATCTTTATTTTGCGATCTTGATCTTTCCGGTTAAATCTCCTTGACTTTGATTTAATTCTGGAACTTTTGTTGCTAACATGATCAGGGTTCTCGCGTCTTTTAAAGCCCTTGGTTGGCCCGCCTCTCCTTTCTGCTTTTATTAAGTCACAGACCTTCTCTTTGTTTAACTTAATTGTTGTGACCTTGCCATGTAAGTGTAAAAAGTCCACTGCAGTACTGTTAGTTACCGGTATCTTTGCTTAGCGTTAATCTGGATTCCGACTTTGGTTCCCTGGAATCCCGACCGCAACGACCGCCAAATATGCTTAAATATAGTAGCCGTACACATATTTTGAGTAACCTAGCATAAAGAAGCCATTAAAAAAGTAGGGCATTAGAATTTCAGTCAAAAGATTGCAACGCAGTGAAGAAGACAAACAAGGTACATATGTATGTACATATGTATATTCATGATCGGCATTCGGCCATGTCTGCACGGCCAGGACTGTCCGTTTCTACACAACCTAGGCTCTAAGTTTTTAAGTCTAGCTACTAATCCGTAAATCTACTTTCTATTGCAAGTAGTATATAAGTCGAAACGGGTACGATTGGCCGAATATTTCATATATGTAGCTACCATTAACCAATCGATGAAAAAGGAAACAAAAACATTTACACATGTAGTCCAAGAAGAAGAACATTTTGTATAATTTAAGAAAATTATTTTTTACTTTTTTAAAAATCAGGGGATTGTATAACATTTTTGTCATACGAAAGATCCAAAACTGAAATTATTAGTAAAATTAATTTAGCTTCACCACACATTTGAAATTAAAAAAATTTTAATTTCGTAACTAACTAAGGACTATATAGTAAGACTGCCATAGATAAAATATTTATTAAAAAATCGACATAACTTCATTGTTGTGAAAAAAAGAAGCATACAAATTAATCTGCCTTTAAAGTTGCTTAACAATGTTATGCAAAGTAACATTAATAATAACAATAACCAGCACTATGTGCTCGTTTAAAACGGTGACTTAGACCCTAACAAGTACAAAAAACAGCAACCATAACTGCAGTAACTCGGTGGCCGGTATCGCCAGTTCTTACTGGAATCGAACGCTAATGAAGTTCACCCAATATAAGCTTCAATATACATATACTGCACCAAAGAATTACCGAAGTGGATAAGTCCAATAAACAAAATTACCGACCACGACGCCGAGAGTTTCTTTTACTCAAGCATTAAGTTACAACAAAGGGTCTTAGGCCTAGTAATCAGATCGACGAAAACTGTACGCCAGTCATGAGAGAGAGCGAGAGGCAACGTCATGCTTTTTTTCCACCTCGGTACTCAGATCGACGAAAAATACCAGAAAATTGCATAGCGTTGCCAGTCTGCGGAAATGAACTTTGGGTGAACCCTAGCGAAAAGATTAAAAAATGTTAAGCGCACGCCAGCGCTTCTCACTGAACATTTTAAATAATGGAGGAAAAAAATTTTAAAAAACCTGCAAAAGTCGATTGCATGTTACATGATTACATGTGTCGACAAAATAACATTAATACTAATTGGGGTGCCGCTTGTCAGAGCAAAATGTTTTTTATGCCCTCTTCCCATAGAGTCCATACGTCTGAAACGATTGGGATTTTTGACAAATGTCCGATTCCCACAGAGCACATCCACCATCCGATAGCAGCTGATCTGAACAGCTGTGGCTCATCATTTTAGCACAACATTTAAAATGAGCACAACAGCGTTATAACAGACTGCAAGTGATCTACGCAAACAACCAATTCGAACTAATATGTGTACAGAGTTTTGACAGCCTCCAGCAAAAATATGAACTTCTTTTGCCCAATATTGTCTAAATGGTAACAAATAAAGTTTATTATATATAAATGTTTGTTTTTGTTTTAATTTAATTTCATATGTTATTTTATTTTTAATGTTAAGGATGTCAGACAGCCGAGCCCAATTCAATGACATGATCTCGGTCTGCGCTCGCTGCTCCTCCAGCCTTCCTCCATCGTTATTTCCACTAGCTCGGCCTTGTGGTCCACCTTTTCAAGCTTTGCGGGGGCCGCAGAGCTGCCTGAGCGTTGTCTTCCGATGCAGAGGCTTCCATGTCATTGGGGTCCACATCTAAGAACTTCAAAAAGAATTCCCTAGTACCTGCAATAAATATATTTTATTAGAAATTGTAAACCACAAATATAAGTCTGGGAACATACTCTAGTTCTCCAAGGCATTCTGCACCATGTTGTGAGTACGGAAGGAATGAGTAGGAAAGAGTGGAGCAACTGTTAATGCTGCCACACGGGTGGAGCAGTAATTAATTAATTGTTACAAGTATAAACAACATTTTTAGATTTGGCGCCTTCCTTTTTAGAAAGTTACCCGCCATTATTTTTTAAATTTTCGCAGTTATTGTTCCAGTTTCCACTGTCAAGAAGAAGAACTCAGAGTTGCACCAAAAAAACATCGCCTAACTATCGCATAAAAAGTCGGACAAATTCGGATGGGGAACTAACTGGGAATTTTCGGAACGGCAAAACCTTATGGACCATCCGTTCAACGGATGGTGGATGGATCTCAGTGGGAAGACTGCATTAGGTAAAAAATGTACGAAGAAACACAATAAAACTTTAGCTATAAACTTTAAATTAACAAATAATTATCAGTAAATTAAAAAAAACAACTGTTAAAATTGTATTGTTTTTTAATTTCTTTGTACAGCTACATACTTGTCTTGCCAAGGTAGTTGATAATATCTTTTAAAGGCTCTTTCACGCAAATACGATATTTGAATTTTAACTGCTTTTCAACAAACCCAGCTGATTGACGGTAGCACGCTTTATTCTGATGAACTCTCGAAATTTTGGTCACACTGGAAGGATTAAAGTTTTTACGCTAGTGTACTCGTTTGTCAATCTGAAACTAGCTATACTTAAAAAATCCGCGTGTTAGATATCTATTGGGCTGTTTACAGGTCATTACATTGGCTACGAGATTTCAGCTGTATTATTTTGGTACAAGTTAACTAAGTTAACCGGGCGACGGCAATGACCGATCGTCCGAAGGCTCGCTCCGGCCAAATTGCTGACACAGCGTCTGGCCGGAAGCTCGTGCATAGCCGGCAAAGACTACCCATTGGAGTGGCCGCTATGAGTCTCTTTTTTGTTAGCTTTAAGTTTCAGTTTAGATTTGACTTTATATGAATAAAGAGCTGTCGCTCATACAATTTATACTCCGACTACCGTCGTTAAATTCTTATTATTGAAAAACTGTCTGAGTCCCTAGGCCAGCAGGTAAAGAAGGGCAGTCACCCTTCCAACATAATCTTCGTAATTCATCTTGGAGAATTCTACGGCCAGCCGGCCAACCACCACAGCGACGAACCTTGCCACCCGCACCCCCTGGATAAGCTGCAACTGCGAGGGACGACCCGTGGGATAAATAATTAATTAATTGGCGCTCAACGCAAAAGTACCCACAGCGGTATAATAGGGATCATGTAAGTGAGCACCTCAGTCCTTATACTTCCCGGCATCTGCATTTGTGTGTAACTTATAATAAATAAAATAAATAAATCGCGGCCAGAATATTCTTCTGCAGCTCGAATAAATAAAACAAGTAAATCACTGCCAGAATACTTTCTGCAGCTCCGCTTCCATAATTTGTTTGGTGTTAATTTAAAAAAATAAATACAATATTAATTAACATACTCATTATTTGATGACATTGTGGAATTTTAAATTGTGAAATTATATGCGTTATTATTATATTTGCTTCTGTGTGTTGTTTGCATTTTTAATTGATAAAAAAATATAAATATATCAGACACATAAAATATAAATATAGTATTAAATATCTCAGCCTCGGCGCAAGAGCGCCGCTGGGAAATAAATAAATTGTTAATTTATTTAAATAATTTTATTGGCGACAGAGCTGTCACATCCAATTGTGGGCATTTAATTTAGCCCTTTTGTGTCGTTGTGTTTTTTGCTTATACTTAAAATTCTCTGTATTAGCTTTGCAACAATCTTGGGGTTTTTTTGTTTTTTTACTGCTTCCCCGCTCCGCGCCGGTACGCGAACCCGACACCGCGCATTCACATTTCGGCTCTGTTAGCTTCGCTTCTTTGTTTACCATAGCGGCAGCCCAGCTGCCACGGCCCCTTTGCTGTACAATTTTTTTATGTAAAGCTGCTTAGGCATGCAACTCTTGGTAGATGGAATTTAACATTGCTGCCCATGTCATTCCTAGATTATAGGGATACCAAACAAAATAGCGACTCAGAGTCAGACTCTGAGAGACTTCTAATTACTTCTACACCGAGGCAGGCGGCTACCAGTGCCGCTCCCAATACAAACATGTCCATAAACGCGGATCAGCTCCAGGCTGTCATCCAGGCGGCTATCGCCAACGCCCTAATAGAAAAGGCCGGCGAGGACCAGCGCAGGGAGAATGAAATGCGCCGAACTATAGAGAACTTAGCTAGGCAGGTGGCAGAGGCGCGGATATCACCCGCCCAGATGGAAACCCCCAGATTAAAGTTTATGAACCGATTGACATCTCAGGCGATGTTCAATGCAACGAGCCCTTAGACGCCGTTAAATGCCTTCCCGAATTTACGGGGGCACAAGAGACGTATGTCTCTTGGCGGCAAGCGGCAGTAGCTGCGTATTATATATTTAGAAATTATGTAAATAGCTCACGCCATTACCAGGCGGTAATTATTATTAGGAGCAAAATTAGGGGCCCTGCTGATGCCGTGCTATCTTCGTTTGGCACTGTATTGAATTTTGATGCGATTATAAATCGCCTCGATTTCACATACAGTGACAAGCGACCGATGCATGTCATAGAGCAAGAGATGGGCACCCTCAGGCAGGGAAATCTCTCTCTGCTACAATATTATGATGAGGTCGAGAAAAAATTGACTCTCCTCACAAACAAAGCCACCATGTCGCACGATGCCTCGGCGGCAAGGGTCCTATGTGAAAAATTCCGGGATGATGCCCTTCGAGTATTCATCTCGGGATTAAAACGCAGCCTCACAGATGTCCTCTTCTCGGCAAAGCCGAAGGACATGCCAACAGCGCTTGCTTTGGCCCAAGAAGTGGAAGCAAACCACGAGAGGTATTCCTTCGCGGCTTCGTTTGCAAGAAGCCAGGAGGATAAAGAAAAAAAACAATATCCTAGGACGCAGGAGCGCCAACAGGCCACTCCTCAAAACAATTCGCAAACAGGTGCTAGCAAGAATCCGTATTTCACAAAGCAGCACAAAGCTCAGGTCCAGTCTGCTCCACGCGGTGATAGGCCTCATGAGAATACTCCCGAGCCCATGGACCCTTCGCTGTCCAGGATGTTCAAGCCATCTCAAGCGCCGGCTTACCAAAACAGGAAACCGGCCGTGTCCGATCGATCTGGCCCGCACAAGAGGCAGAGAGTTAACAACATCGCGCAGAGCGAGGGCGAAACCGAGGGCAAATACACCGCCGCAGCCTCAGGCGCGGTCCAGGAAATCAATGATGACGCCATTCATGAATATGATTCGGACGTTATTAATTTTTTAGGGGAAAATCCCTGCTACCCGTCATCAGACGAAGAGTAGCAGGAGTAGAAATGAAGCTTTTGGTAGATACGGGCGCATCAAAAAATTTCATCCGTCCATACGAAGGATTGAAAGGCATCCGCCCGGTAGAATCGCCATTTACGATACATTCTATCCATGGCGTCACCACCATCACTAGGAAGTGCTTTGTCTCCCTATTCAACTTGAAGGCCACGTTCTTCATATTACCAGATTTGTCCTCCTTCGATGCCATAATTGGCCTTGACCTGTTAAAACAGGCAGGGGCATCGCTTTGTCTAGCTTCCGGCCACCTCAAATGGGGCTCCGAAGTAGAACAGTTAGAATTCCAATCGTGCCCCGACGTCAATTTTACCAACATTGATTGCTCGGACGCCCCGCCTCTAGCTAGAGAGGCCTTTATAAAAATGCTCGGCGAACGAAAAAAAGCCTTTGCAAACGCCAACGAGGCTCTACCTTACAACACGTCGGTGGTAGCTACCATCAGGACGGTTAGTGAGGAGCCCATTTATGCCAAACTTTACCCATACCCAATGGGGGCAGCTGATTTTGTCAATAACGAAATCCAAGAGTTGCTAAAAAACGGCATAATACAAAAGTCAAAGTCCCCCTACAACAACCCAATATGGGTAGTAGACAAAAAGGGCACTGACGAAGTGGGCAACCGCAAAATGCGGCTCGTATTGGACTTTCGCAAATTGAACGAGAGGACGATACCTGATCGCTATCCTATGCCAAATATCTCTATGATACTAGGGAATTTAGGCAAAGCCAAATACTTCACAACACTCGATTTGAAGTCTGGCTACCACCAGATCACTCTGGCAGAGCGTGACCGTGAAAAAACTTCCTTTTCCGTTAACGGAGGAAAGTACGAGTTTCGCCGGCTACCATTTGGTTTGAAGAATGCTGCCAGCATCTTCCAAAGAACCATCGACGACATACTGCGAGAGCAGATTGGCAAATTTTGCTATGTCTATGTTGATGATGTCATCGTCTTCTCAGAACACGAAAACGCCCACATACGGCACGTGGATTGGGTTCTTAGGAGCCTGCACGACGCCAACATGAGGGTATCAACGCAGAAATCGCGTTTTTTTAAGAAAAGCGTTAACTTTTTGGGCTTTATTGTCACCAGCAACGGTGCCACAACTGACCCAGAAAAAATTAAGGCCATTCAGGAATTCCCCGAACCCAAAAATATATTCGAGGTGAGATCATTCCTTGGCCTGGCCAGTTATTACCGATGCTTCATTAAAGATTTTGCATCAGTAGCTAGGCCCATCTCCGATATCCTGAAAGGGGAGCATGGAAGTGTCAGTAGGCACAGATCCAAAAATATCCAGGTGCAATTTAGCGAGCAGCAACGGCTTGCTTTCCAAAAGTTGCGTAACATTCTGGCTTCAGAGGATGTCATCCTCAGCTACCCTGATTACAAGAAGGCATTCGATCTAACGACGGATGCCTCGGCATTTGGCATTGGCGCGGTACTATCCCAAGAGGGAAGACCCGTCACCATGATATCTAGGACCCTAAAAGACCGAGAAGTTAACTACGCTACTAACGAGCGTGAACTGTTAGCCATAGTCTGGGCACTGGCAAAATTACGCCATTACTTATATGCAGTAAAAGATATAAATATCTATACTGACCACCAGCCATTGACGTTCGCAGTATCGGAATCCAATCCGAATGCGAAAATCAAACGATGGAAAGCTCGCATCGACGAGTCCGGCGCCAAAATGTTTTATAAGCCCGGCAAAGAGAATCTCGTTGCGGATGCCCTCTCCCGACAGCAACTTAACGTTGTGGAGGCGGAAGAAGCTTATTCGTGTGCGGCCACTATTCACAGTGAAGTGTCGCTCACACACACCATCGAAACCACGGATAAGCCATTGAATTGCTTTCAGAACCAGATAACTCTGGAGGAAGCACGCTTTCCGTGTAAACGCAGCTTCGTGCTCTTCGGAAACAAGAGACGGCACAGCATTGATTTCATATGCAAGGAGTCACTGCTTGAGGAGCTCGCGGACGTTATAGTCCCCAAAGGCGTAAACGCCATTCATTGCGATCTGCATACGCTGGCAATGATACAGGATGAATTGGTCCGGCAATTCCCAGCCACCAAATTCTGGCACTGTAAAAACCGTATTACAGATATTTTCGCAGTCGCTGAGAGACGAGAAATCCTCACCACTGAGCATAATAGGGCTCACAGATCTGCACAGGAGAATGTCAAGCAGGTACTTTCGGAATACTATTTCCCGAGAATGACCAAGTTAGCGAATGAAATCGTCACTAACTGCAAGACCTGCGCTAAAGCAAAATATGACAGGCATCCTAAAAAACACGAACTCGGCGAAACGCCAGTACCGTCGCATGTGGGAGAAATGCTACACATAGACATTTTCTCCACTGATAAGAAATACTTCCTCACATGCATTGACAAATTTTCAAAGTTTGCAATGGTCCAACCAATTCCCTCTAGAACAATAGAGGATCTCAAACCGGCTTTACTACAACTTCTTAACGTCTTCCCTAAAGCCAGAGTCATTTACTGCGACAATGAACCCTCATTGAACTCGCACACTATTCGGGCCAAGCTGGAAAATCACTTCGGGGTTAGCATTTCAAATGCACCGCCACTCCACAGCGTCTCGAACGGACAAGTGGAGCGATTCCACAGCACTCTGGTGGAGCTTGCCAGATGCCTTAAAATCGACAAAGGCATAAGCGACACTGTAGAGTTGATCTTGCTGGCTACGTCTAAGTACAACAAGTCTATCCATTCGGTCATCGATAGGAGACCGGCCGACGTGGTAGTCACACAAGCAAGTGACCCGCATTGCGAAATACAGGATAAGATTAGACTTGCCCAAAATAAGCTAAGAAGCAGGGAAAATACCTCCCGACAAAACCGAGTGTTCAATGTCGGCGACAAAGTCCTAGTGAAATCCAACAGGAGACTAGGCAACAAGCTTTCACCGTTATGCGAAGAAAAAACTGTGGAAGCGGACATGGGGACCACAGTCCTCATTAAGGGGAGGGTGGTCCACAAGGACAACCTTAGGTAGGCGAGACACAAACATGTTGTCATTCGCTTGATAATTTTTTACTATTTTTTCCATTTTTTATCTCTAGCCACTTGGCATAAGTTTTTGTCCTTATCATGTTTCATTACCATTATTTGTACTCATAACTCATTTACGCTTTATCTCATATGTTTGGTGGTGGGCTACCCAAATGTTATAAAATACTACAACAAATCCAAAATTACAGGTTTAAACCCATACCTCTGCTATTCCTTTTTGCCCTGACATCGGCGCACGTCACGGACTACTCGCAAGCCAAATACATTCCCATCATTGATGGACGAATTTTAGTATGGGAAGAATTCGCATTTTTGAGACACTCAGCGAATCTCTCAGAGTATAGGCGCGTGGTGGAGGAAACTGGTGACATGATTAACATGTTTCCCCAGTCCCACATGCAAAAGCTTTTGATCGTAGATGTCGGTCACTTGCGTGACCTTCTCGAATCACTAAGCATCCACCATAGGGTAGCCAGGAGTTTAGACTTCTTGGGAGCGGCGTTAAAAGTAGTGGCGGGAACGCCAGACGCGGAAGACCTTGAAAACATTAAACTTACTGAATTTCAACTTATCAATGCAAACAATAGACAGATAAATATTAACAACAAAGTGCAGGAACAAATCAATAGTATTACCACCACTGTCAACCAAATTCTGAGGTCGGCTAAAAAATCCCAAGTTGATACGGGACACCTATACGAGATGTTATTATCTCGGAATAGGATGATTGCGATGGAGCTGCAGAGTTTATTGCTAGCAATAGCTCTTGCCAAAATCAATATAGTTAGCCCCAGCATATTAGATCATGCAGACCTGGAAAGTGTGTGGATAGAGGAGCCCACAGATACCCCCATTAGAGATATACTGTCCGTTGCGTCTGTCAAAATATTACAATCCGTTAACATTTTACATTTTATTATTAAATTTCCAAAAATTAAGTCAGCATGTGTCAAGATCACAGTTTTTCCCGTGTCACACCATGACACAGTACTCAGGCTGGAGGACAAGGTCATAGCAGATTGCGACGGAGAGATTCACACAGTCAAAAACTGCTCCGTGTCACCTGGAGCCACATTTTGTCAACTGGCGCTGAGAAGATCATGCGCCCAAGAACTCCACGCTGGGGGTATTGCGCACTGCGATATCCAGCATAGCGATTTGCACCCCATCACCCACGTAGATGAAGGCATTATCATCATAAACGATCGTCCAGCTCGTGTGAGGGTGGACAACGGCACTTACGTCCACTTACGAGGAACTCACCTCATCACCTTCATTGAGAGTGCCATGGTTAACGAAACCCGATACGTCAATCACGACGTGGCCCGGAAAAGGCTACCAGGAGTGGCTAGCTCGCCTTCCCTGAACATCACTCTGGAGCACAACATTCTCAGCCTTCCATACCTTCACCGCTTGAGTGAGCGTAACTTGGAACATATTAAACAATTCGGGGAAGATATCAACGGCTATCGTTCACACCAGATAATGCTAATCGCAGGAGCGATCTGCTGCGCGTTGATCTGCGTCGGTCTCACTTATCGGCGAGTCACCCAGGCCAGGAGATCCACGGCCCAGCTAAGGCAGGTGATTGCCCAAATAGGGTCGGCCGAGGGCGGCCTTAATTCTGAGGGGGGAGTAGTTAACTAAGTAAACCGGGCGACGGCAATGACCGATCGTCCGAAGGCTCGCTCCGGCCAAATTGCTGACACAGCGTCTGGCCGGAAGCTCGTGCATAGCCGGCAAAGACTACCCATTGGAGTGGCCGCTATGAGTCTCTTTTTTGTTAGCTTTAAGTTTCAGTTTAGATTTGACTTTATATGAATAAAGAGCTGTCGCTCATACAATTTATACTCCGACTACCGTCGTTAAATTCTTATTATTGAAAAACTGTCTGAGTCCCTAGGCCAGCAGGTAAAGAAGGGCAGTCACCCTTCCAACATAATCTTCGTAATTCATCTTGGAGAATTCTACGGCCAGCCGGCCAACCACCACAGCGACGAACCTTGCCACCCGCACCCCCCTGGATAAGCTGCAACTGCGAGGGACGACCCGTGGGATAAATAATTAATTAATTTACATACATACATAAAAATGAAAAAATGTGTGGCCACTTAAATGTAGCCTAATTGTGGCAGTTTTGAATACAGCCTAAGAAAATACTGAAAAGAAAGGACCCGTTTGTCTTTTACTTCCTCACTGAACAGCAAGTCTAAGAATTCGTCTATTTTTGATTTGTTAATTGTTTAAAAGCGCTTTTGACGTCGGATATTGCAGCTTTCAATCGTGTCCTGTGCACTCCCTGGTGCTCATCCCCACCAGCAACCTGATAGCCCCGGAAAAAGGCCAACTACTAAGGCAAACAAAGGAGACTAACTACTACCTGTTCAAGTTCCTGATAATTGGCAGAGCTGGCAGTGGCAAAAGTTGTCTGTTGCATCACTTCATCGAAAGCAAGTTCAAGGACGACAGCTCGCACACCATTGGCGTGGAGTTCGGCTCGCGGATCGTCTACGGGGTGGCAAATCGGTGAAGCTGGGATACGGCTGGACAGGAGAGATTCCGCTCGGTGACGAGATCCTACTACCGAGGAGCTGCCGGGGCTCTCCTGGTCTACGATGCCACGTCGCGTGACTCCTTTAATGCCCTGACAAACTGGCTGAATGACGCCCGCACCCTGGCCAGTCCGAAAATTGTGATCCTCTTGGTTGGCAACAAGAAGGACTTGGAGGAAGCGCGGGATGTGACCTTCATCGAGGCCAGCACATTTGCCCAGGAGAACAAGCTCATATTCTTGGAGACAAGCGCTAGGAGGAAGAAGGCCTTCCTTAAGTGCTCCAAAACCATTCTGGCCAAGATCGAGACCGGCGAGCTGGACCCCTAGCGGATTGGCAGTGGTATTCAGTATGGCGGAGCTGCCTTGCGCAACTTGCAGACGCGACAGCGCAGCATCAACAAGCCGGATTAATCCTGTCGCGTTTAGGCCGCACGATATCAGTACTCTGGACTAGCGAGCAAAATCTCAACCCGGAATGCGCACTCGCATTCCCCTTAGATGTATCGTGTACTTGCCCACGATTTCGGGTTTCCCCCCAAATGTTACTTACTATAATTTTGAATTTGTGAAGCACTAGGAGCCCTCGAACAACGAAAATATACGGCTGATGCTGAGGGGCGCGTGGATCGGATCGCAGATGAGTAGAATGCATTCGGCATTTTTATTGTATACTAGCAAGGTGCCCGCAGCTTTGCTTGCGGTGGATAATTTTGAATGTAGATATGTCTGTATATTTTGCGAATAGCTCTCCACATCTGTATATTCCTTATTCGCATTTATCTTAAAGCTGGAGTTCTTATTTAAAAGTAATAGAGTATTAACTATATAATTTAATGTAATTGAGGTTTTCTTTCTTTACACTCTCAGTTTTTAACTGAAACTAAAATGAATCCCCATTTCCACACCACCCGGAGGTAGGGGATACGGCGCGTTTTTATTTAAGGTGGTTTCCCCAAATAGGCCTAGTCCACAATTAAAACATTTTTAATATATTCTTATTTTAAAACCTCTCTGTAAACGACATTCTTTGTTTGACCATCATGAGACAGGATCATGAGGCTCTTTGCCGAGCTGACTCTTGAACAGGCCACATAAAATTGGCCGTGGGAGAAACACTCGTCCCTAAGGTCTAATCCAGCTACTTTCAAAGTCTGTCCTTGTGATTTATTTATTGTTATCGCAAAACAAACCTTTACAGGAAACTGTAGGCGTTTAAATTCAAAAGGTAAGTTTGATGACGTTAAGGGAATTCTTGGTATGAATACTGTCTCTCCCTTGGCGCAGCCAGTAAAAATAACGGCTTCAATAACAAATTTGTGAAGAGTTTTCACTTGCAATCTTGTTCCATTGCATAATTTTGGGGGTTTTATGTTTCTTAATAACATAATTGGTGTTCCGACCTTAAAGCCTAGTATCCAGATCAACAAACGATTACGCTACCGTAAAAACTTTAATCTTTCCAGTGTGACCAAAAGTTTGAGAGTTCATCAGATTTAAGCGTGCTACGGTCGTACTGTCAATCAGCTGGGTTTGTTGACAAGCAGTTAAAATTCAAATATCGTATTTGCGGGAAAGAGCCTTTAAAAGATATTATCAAATACTTTGGCAAAACAAGTCTGCCGCTGTAAAAAGAAATTAAAAAACAATACAATTTAAATTTAACAGTTGTTTTTTTTAATTTACTGATAATTATTTGCTAATTTAAAGTTCAAAGCTGCACTTTTATTGTGTTTTTTCGTACATTCTGGACCTAAAAAACATTTTGCTCTGACAAGAGGCACCCCAGATAGTATTAATGTTATTTTGTCCTCACATATAAACACCTGCAATCGACTTTTGAGAGTATTTTGAGTTTTTCACTCCATTTCTTATAATGTTCAGTGAGAAGCGCTCGCCAAAAGATTAAATTTTTTAATCTTTTCGCTAGGGTTCACGTTTCCGCAGACTGGCAACGCTATGGAATTTTCTGGTATTTTTTTCGTCGATCAGGAGACCGAAGTGAAAAAAAGGCCCGACGAAAAGTGAACGCCAGCTGTTTGCCTCTCGCTCTCTCTCATGAGTGGCGTACGGTTTACGTCGAAGTGGATACTAGGCTTAAGCGAAAGAATATGCAATGGGAGTCCAGCTGGATTCTGCTGGTTAAGAAATTCTACAGGATAATGTACAGCATTTTCTGGCTCAGTAACAGAGTCTATTGATTTGTATGTAACTTGCTCTCCATTAAATGATTTTATTAGCTGATCATTAATTGAAGCAGCTCTGTCATTTCTTGAAGTTAAAATGGCTCGTTCTGATAACCAGTCCAATGACTTATGTAAGATTTCTGAAATATCAGGAAAAATTTTAGAAGTAAGCTTTTCCAATGTGCTTACTACAGTACCCAAGCTTGATGACAATTTTATTTTGCCCTCAAGCGTCGGATAATCTCCATTTCCTATTTTAAGTAGAGTTTGGGCAAAAACACCGGCAGTTTCATCACCTAGTAAATGTACGCGCATATTTTTTGTAAGAGCCATTTTGTGTATTTTACACCACAAAAAGGAAGATTTTATGCAAGATTTTATCTCATCAGCCCTTGTTCCTCGGGGTACAACTGGGAGTGTTTGTCTAAAATCTCCAGCTAATAGAACGGTAATACATCCCATTACTAAGTCATTGCCTTTTATGTCTTTTATCGATCGATCAAGAGCTTCAAATCCACCTTTATGAGCCATAGTACATTCATCCCAAACAATGAGTTTACAATGTTTAAGGACGAATGCCATATTAGACTGTTTAGAATGTTACAATAAGGTGTTTCTATATTTATTAAATCAAAAGGAAGCTTAAATGCTGAATGGGCTGTCCGTCCTCCGGTTAAGAGCGTGGCCGCAATTCCCGAAGATGCAACAGCTAATGCAATTTTTTTATCTTGTCTAATTTTTGCCAATAGCAAATTTAAAAGAAACGTTTTTCCAGTGCCACCAGGAGCATCCAAAAAATACATTCCTCCGTTTCCAGCGTCAATGCTGTCTAAGATTGTTTTATAACAGTTTTTTTGTTCAAGAGTAAGGGAATTTTCCTCGTTTCTTACTTGAGCTTCATTGCATTCAAAATTTATTTCTCGCAAGTAATCAATGTTTTCCAAAAACTCTTTATCTCTAATTGCCTTGGGTAAACCATAACTTGATAAGACATCTCCGCCCATTGACAATATGAGATCTTCAATACAAATTAAACATTTATTAAAAACTTTTTCTATAAGTTCTGGATCTATATCGTCATCTATTTTAGATTTTAATCTATACAATATATCTTCTGAAAGACTTTCCTTGTACTTATTCCAAAGAAGCATAGCATCAGATAACTGACAATGAGTTAACATAATTGCAAATAGGTCACGCAATTTATTTGGAGACTGGCATAATGCTGCTTCTTCCAATGTGCAGTCCCAGTGCTTATCATCTTCTAGTAAGCCTAAAGCTTTGCAAGCCAATTGGAATGTTTTATACAAAACACCATTTACAGTTTTTAAAAAAGAGAATGATGTTGGACCCCGAACTTCGTGAAGTAAAAGTCTTAAATAATAACATTCACTATTTTTTGGATGTATTGTATTCACACGCCCCAAAGTATTATCTTTTTTAACACCAGAAAACTCTGGTACATCTAAACCCTTCTTTCTTCTTTGGAATTTTTTATTAGCCCAAATGTAATAGGACGGCACCTCAACATAAAGTGTTTTAGCAAAGTGGTCAATTTTGCAAAGATCGAAGAACGCTGTAAGCGTAGTTTTTGCCGGATTAGTTAGTTGATTAGCTAATTGATTGGGTTTATTTGGGTCAAAGTATATCCGCTGACCATTTTCCAAATGAACACTTAAATGAAAAATAGGGGGATATCTTTCATGTATTGGAAACGATAAAATCCTCCATACTGCCTGTGAGCTACTTATATATCGACCACTTTGGTACACATGGACCTCATCTTTAAGACTCTCGACTGCAACTGTTGCTTGGTCACTGCCCTTGTTAACATATTTACAAATGTATTTAATAGACTTTACTGAGTTGCAATGTTCCACATTTATATGAGCTCCAAAGGTCCGCAAAAGCACGGAATTGTATGGCACAACCCATTTATACCATTAATTTTAACAGTAAGCCCCCCATCCATTGGGGATCTTCGCCGATATTGGGGATAACCATCATTTTCTGTAATAGTTTCCTTAAGAAACTTTTTAGGAAATTTTTTTGTGCATTTACCTTCTTTCATACATGGCGAATTAATATTTAATACACCACATGGCCCATGTATCATGTTAGTCTTAACAATCTCATGCAGCAAAGGATCCTTTTGTAAATCAGGAATTTCTGCACAAATGTAAGAATCGATTTGATTAGGCATAATTATACCCGTTACTCGTAGAGTAAAAGGGTATATTGTATTCGTGCAAAAGTATGTAACAGCTAGAAGGAAGCGTTTCCGACCCTATAAAGTATATATATTCTTGTTCAGGATCACTAGCCGAGTCGATCTAGCCATGTCCGTCTGTCCGTCTGTCCGTCTGTCCGTCTCTCCGTCTGTCCGTCTGTCTGTCCGTATGAACGCTGAGATCTCGGAAACTATAAAAGCTAGAAGATTGGCATTTTGCATGTAGATTGTAGGAGTTCCTACGCAGCGCAAGTTTGTTTCAAAAAGGTGCCACGCCCCCTTTAACGCCCACAATCGCTTATATACGATTTTAAAAATTTAAATATTTCGGAAAAGTAAAAATGCAGTTTTATTGTGTTTATCAATACCTATCGAAATGTAGAAGAAATTTTTCAAATCGGACCATTCGTTAAAAAGTTATGCGTGATCAAAGTTTCTATCTCCATCTCCCTCGCACTCCCTTTACCTGAGTAACGGGTATCTGATAGTCGGGGCACCCGACTATAGCGTTCTCTCTTGTTTTAATCTTTAACCATATAAGTATGTGTACGTGGGGGAGACCACGTTTTTGCCATTCAATAGAATACATGAAGCACTGTACTTCCCCAAATAACCGGCCTTTAATCAACAACGCCATTAAAGCCTTAACCTTCAAATGAAATACTCGTGATATGATGTCATGTCGATCTTGAGGCTTTTGGCCTGGAAATAATTCATTTGTTATATCCTCCCATTTTGGGTTACATGTAAATGTAATAAAAAGATCAGGACGACCATAATGCCGAACATAAGTCATGGCATCTTGTGTCTTTTCATGCATATATCGAGGTGAACCTGTAAAAGTAGATGGCAAAATAATCATTTGACCAAGTTGAGCCACATCCGCATCACCCCTACCAATAGCGTCTTGAAGATGAATATAACTTTCTGCTCTCAACTTTTTTTGATTTGCTCGAATAAAATTAAGCCGCTCAGTTTCAATTTTTGCATACATATCAACCAAAAATTGATTAAACAGAGCTCTAAAATAATGCAAGTGATTGGCTTCACTTTCTCTAAGCATTATTCTATAGCTGTAAAAGTTCATGGCAGAGACTGTCTTTTTTTTTTAGATCAATATTTTTAATAGGGTCACGTTGAGGTATATTTACTGAATAACCGTCCTCTCCGTAGCAAAAAAGTAATGGATATTGTAGGCAGTCATAAGATCGATGAAGTTCACAGATTCGTTTAAGTTTGTTATTATGACTCTCAATAACAATGTCTCGATTTTGAAATTGTTGGTTAACTAATACCAATGCTACTTCATTTGTTTGAGGTGCATTATAACGACCTTTATGAGCCATTGGTGGCATTTTATCAGCGTTAATGACCATTTTGAAGTCTTTGCAATCTTTCGGAACTTTATTAAGAGCAGTTTTAAAATCTTTAACGTATGGATTGCATCTATGCAGCATAGACTGCAGTGATTTTATTAAGCCGTGTTTAACACCGGAATTGTGCTGACACCTTAAATCCACCTCTCGATCATCCTCACCAACAAAATATATCTGTAGAAATTGAGCATTTGTTTGAGAAGTTGGTAACAGGCTACCTATCAAATGATAAACTTGGCCTTGTATTTTGAATGTTGGCATATATGCATCGCATACAACTTTTCCACTACCAAAAGATTTCATTTGAAAGCTATTATTATACTTTCTTGGATTGGCCTTGAAATGAGCATGGTTAGGATGGTCCCCCATTAATAAACTTTTAAGAGGTTCAGGTAAAGCCTGAAACGGAGGTAGTTGAATTTTACCCTCTTTACAGCACATGCCTTTGGCCTCATCTTTCCATTTCAATGCAGCACAATATTTACATTTGTTATTCATTATACCGATTTTAATTTCAGGATTTGACATATAATCTACTTTGTAATCGTATTTAAATGCAGAGTTTTCTGTTACCCATTTTGAACATGATTTCTTACTATTCCGACTTTGTTTAACAGCTTCTGTTTTGTTAACTAAGTTAAATTTTTCTTTTCCCAACTTTAACTGCTTCGCTCTGGTCAAATTGGAAAATCGTTTTCGCCTTTTCCGGTTGTTTTGTTCAGTACGTGGATTATATTCAGAGAATGTTAATGAATAAGGCGAATTTTCTGAAGGTATGTAAACATCGAAATGACCATTAGAAAAATCACCACTAAAACGAAGCCTTTTTAAAGTACTGCCTTCGTTTCCAATTTTTGCTATACAAATACCATTTTGAAAAACTTCAACAAAAACAGGATACAATTCACATGAAGCTTTCAACTCGGCCAATGAGCCAAACGTATAAGGTTGCCGCATTTCAGTTTCGTATGCAGCACAATTGTCATAAGGGGTACCCATGGAATTGCAAGTATATGTACAAAAATTATTCCATCGGCGAACGATATATGCAACAACAGCCTGACGAATAATGTCCGAAAAATCTTCGTTTTCATGTAAAAGATACGAAATTGCCCTGAAAAGGCATGCTCCATCTCCTGTAATAGGAATTACTGAGTGGGGCACCAAGGCACCATTTATAATCAACAGTTCACTTTTTCTATTTGCATCCATATTGTGCAAAAGAAAGGCGACTGCAAGTCAGTTTTGCTAAAAGCACCTACTAAAATTACAATTAGCAACTTAGCAAATTTGTATTATATTTTACAACAGTTAAGACTGTTAAAATTTGCCGAAATTCTGCAGCCAATAGATTGCACTGGGCACTTAAATAAAAAACTACTAATATTAAAATTTGCAATTAAGCAAATTTTTACTTAATTTTACAACAGCTAAAACCGTTCAAATTTGCCCAAATTCTGCCGTTGAGCACTTAAATAAAACAATACTTCAAAAATATTGCAACTACAAAATCAAATAAGTTTACAAAAAAATTTGCAATAAAGCAAATTTTTACTTCATTTTACAACAGTTAAAACCGTTCAAATTTGCCCAAATGCTGCCGTCAACAGATTGCACTGGGCACTTAAATAAACAATATTTCAAAAATATTGCAACTACCAAATCAAATAAAAAACTACAAAAAAACTACAGTTCTTATTAAAATTTGCAATTAAGCAAATTTTTACTTAATTTTACAACAGTTAAAACCGTTCAAATTTGCCCAAATGCTCCCGTCAACGGATTGCACTGGGTAATAAGTAATATTAGATTAGTACACAATAACTACGTATAATATTAAAATTTGTAGCCGTTAAAATTTGCCAAATGTGTGCCGTCAACATACATTTAAACAATAAGGCAATACTTAATGTAAGTATTGATACTTAATGTAAGTATTGAAGCAAAAAATAAAATCTTTTACTACAAAGCAAATATTACTTTAAAGATTAAATGCAATTATCAAGAAACTTGTAATACGTACACGCTTCTCGTTGATATTTATGTACCAAAGTACACATGTATGTCTTCACAATCGCAGGCTTTGCACACAATAAAAAAGAGACACAATTCCATCGACATAAAGAATAACAGAAAGGATAGAGAAAGAAACCCCGCGCAAAAATTTGAAATGTACAAAATCTGTTTTAGGAAACAGAAGACAACATATAGAGAGCGTAGTCGATGGGAAAAAAGTTCACATTGACGCGCGATTTAAATGCACATATGTACATATATAGATATGTAGATATCTAAACTTTAAAGAATGCTAGAGCTTTAAAAAAAATAGTTTTTTTGTAAGCATTTAATGGATTTTTGCCTCAAACTTAAATTAATTGCATGTCAGAATATTAGTTGAGCCGGCTTGTATCAATTGGTAAAAAAAAATGGTTCAAATTGGACTAAAACCATGGGTGTAAGCGGGAAAATAGGATTAATATTGCATGTATTTATTTTTTGTACGTCTCCGTCTTTCTTCTCCTTTTCCTTTTCGATTCTTTGGTTACCGCTATTCTGTCTATCCTTATTTTGATCTCTTTGAATGAACTATCTTTTCTTCTTGTTTCTCTTCCCGACAGTATATGATGTGCTTCTCTCTCTCTCTCTCTTTCTCTCTGTCTCTCTCTCACTCCATTAAATTGTTATTATAATTTGTTAAAATACAAATTAATATATATCCAACGGATTACAGTGTATAATCTACTTCTACATATTATTTGTTTCGTGGATACACCAAGCCACACTGAAAATAACGACTCAAAAGTCTTTTGAAACTATGTCAAAGTGAATACACATATGTGTATCTAAAATTTTGTATGCCACACTGAAATAAATCACCCAAACTCTTTTGAATTATAATAATTTTTTTTAAAATGTGAAAAAAGTTATCCATATCTACTTTAAATTTATTATTATTTTGCTTTGACGAAAATTATTATAATTTAAAAGAGTCGGGGTGGGTTTTTTCCAGTAAGACATACATAATTTTAAGTAAATATATAGTTAAAATTGTCTATGCCACACTGAAAAAACCGACCCACAATCTTTTGAATAATTTTTGTTAAAGCAAAATAATATTAAATTAAAAACGAAAAATATTCAAAAGAATGTGGGTCTTTTTTTCAGTGTGGCCTAGACCATTTTAACTACATATTTCCTTAAAATGGTCTAGGCCACACTAAAAAAAAAGACCCACGCTCTTTTGAATATTTTTCGTTTTTAATTTAATATTATTTTGCTTTATCGAAAATTATTCAAAAGAGTGTGTTTCAGTTTTTTCAGTGTGGCATAGACAATTTTAACTATGTATATATTTACTTCAAATTATGTATGCCACACTGGAAAAACCCCACCCGACTCTAATTTCCAAAACCCCACTAAAATAAAAACCAGAACAATTTTTAAAATTTTTGTTGTTTATTTTTTTTTAAATAGAAGCTCTATTTATTATTTCTTCGAGTTTAGAAATTCGCTCAATAGCACATTTTAGGTCATTTTTCGTTTTAAACAGATTTTTTTTTAAATTAATTATGTCATTGTTTAGTTTATACACGTAGTTATGGTCCTTGTTTCTGTTTCGTTGATTTATTTTTGGTTGTGGCTTTGGCTGTTGTTGTTGTTGCTGCTGTTGTTTTTGTTGTTGGAGTAGAGGTGGCTGTAGTTGCTGTTGCGGTGCTAGTTGTTGTTGCTGAAGTTGTTGTTGCTGCAGCAGTGGTTGCTGAAGTTGTTGTTGTTGCAGCAGTGGTTGCTGAAGTTGTTGTTGTTGCAGCAGTGGTTGCTGAAGTTGTTGTTGCTGCCATTGTTGTTGTTGCTGCCATTGTTGTTGTTGCTGTAGTAGCGGTAGTTGCTGAATTTGTTGTTGCTGGATTTGTTGTTGCTGAGTTTTTTGTTGCTGGATTTGTTGTTGCTGGACTTGTTGTTGCTGGATTTGTTCTTGGTGTAGTTGTGGTTGTTGTTGTTGCAACCTTAATAAAAATGCTTGGTGGTGCAGGACTCGAATATAATCTTCAACTTGAGCCAGTTGGCCCTCAGCTCCGCTTGCTCCGCTTGTTATCGAGTTAATTTTGGCAATGAAGGCGTCTTCGAAAAATCAAAAGCGCGAGACAGAGAGAGAAACCGCACAGAGAGGGGTACGAATTGCCAAAATAAAATACACCGAAAAAGAGAGCGCATCGCTCTCAGAGAGAAGAGGAAAGGGGGAGAGAGAGAGAGATGTGCTGTGTGCTGATATAATTTTGTTATATTATACCCTTGCAGAGGGTATTATAATTTTGGTCAGAAGTTTGTAACGCAGTGAAGAAGACGTTTCCGACCCTATAAAGTATATATATTCTTGATCAGGATCAATAGGGGAGTCGATATAGCCATGTCCGTCTGTCCGTCTGTCCGTCTGTTTCAATACCCTTTGCGAGCTCAGTTTAAAAGCTAGCGATCTGAAACTTTCACCCTCGTCCTAAAACATGTGTACGCAGATCAAGTTTAAAAATCGCCCCGATCGGACGTCTATATCCTATAGCTACCATAGGAACAATCGGATATATCTTGCAAGAATTGATGATATTTCGCGCAGTGTAAGAGCTATTGACATGAATCTTTTCAAATCGTAATTTTTTATGCATACCTTTATTAGGATAAAAGCGCGTGCCGATCGGACGTCTATATCCTATAGCTCCCATGGGAACAATCGGATATATCTAGCAAGAATTGATGATATTTCGCGCAGTGTAAAAGCTATTGACATGAATCTTTCCAAATCGTATTTTTTTACGCATACCTTGATCAGGGTAAAAGCGCGTGCCGATCGGACGTCTATATCCTATAGCTCCCATAGGAACAATAGGGTAAAATCGGTCCAAATTTGATGTTTTTCAGCATATTTCGCGCAGTGTAAAAGCTATTACCATAAATTTTTTCAAATCGTATTTTTTTATGCATTCCTTCATCAAGGTAAAAGCTCGTGCTGATCGGACGTGTATATCCTATAGCTCCCATAGGAACAATAGGGTGAAATCGGTCAATATCCTATAGCTCCCATAGGAACAATAGGGTGAAATCGGTCAAAATTTGATGTTTTTTATTAAGAAGACTTCGGGTTTATTATTTTACACATTTGTTATTCTTTTCGCTACTTTTTCAATTTTAGCAATTGCGGCTAAGTCTGCAAGGGTATTAAAACTTCGGCTTGCCGAAGTTAGCTTCCGTCCTCGTTTTATTGTTAAGTTTAATTTAGTCTTAAATTTTTAATTTTAAGTCTTAAGAAGAAATCAAAATCAGACACAATTTGCCGATGGGAGAAATGGGGAATATTTTATGATGATTTTCTAAGATCAATAAATATAGTAAACATTAGAATATCCAATATTAAATTAAATAGAATCTTTATTATGTAGAAGACTACATTTGGGCTAAAAATCGCATCGATTGATTAACGCGCTTATCGTCCAGATTTTGTTTACAGAAATTATCAGTTTTATATATAGATGACTGCCCCCCTGCCCATTTCACAAAGCCCAACGGCTTGAACGCTTTGACGGGGTTTATTCGTGTGTGTTGCTGGTATAATTTAATTTTAATTTATTGTTAATTTATTGTTAAGTTAAATTTAGTTTTAAGTTTTTAATTTTAAGTTTTAAAAAGAAATCAAGATCAGCCGCCGCACAAATATTGTACTACACAGAGTCAGAGAGAGAGAGAGACAGTGCGAGAGAATGCATTCGGTGTTCAATGCTTGTGTATAATTTGTTGGAATTATTATTCCTACTTTAGGTTAATGTAACTTTTTTTAGAATTGACCTAGAGCTTCAGTAAAACCACCATATGAATCCTTAAAGTATCAGGATTCCCTCGAAAAATTTTCATATTGCTAATTGACTTAGATCAGTTGTAGTGTGCATACATACAGAGTACACACTGTACCATCGGCAACAATGTTAGCCAAGTCTGCAGGATCAGCACTCTTCAAGTGCAAACGTAATTTGACCACACACGCCATCAGCGAGTGATAAGTCGCGCCAGTTTATTCCCACAGCTTGGCGACTGCAACAAATATATCCATGTATGCACATAACATTCCATTCTCTCTCTCTGGGCACCGTTCTCAGAGATAAACATAAGCTAATATATAAGGCGGTTGCGTCGCTGCCGGCTTGACCGACAGCGCCGACCGCGCAACATAGAGCTAAGCCCAAATAGAATATAGGCCAGGCAGTCTAGAAATGACGGCAAGACAACGAAGTATCAATAAAAATAAATTATAAATTAAAATAAAACCAGTGCGTTTATATTTCTAACTAAAGTGCTGGGAACCATAAATTATATCTTAACATGGCGACCGTGACATGGATTTATGTCAAGCAATTAAAAACACTGTTAAAAAGTGATAAAAAATAAACAACAAAAAAAAAAATTTTATTACAAATAAAAAACACTATTGTTAAAAAAAAAAAAAGAGAGAAGAAAGAAAAAAAAAAATCATCAACAAAAATTGAAGAAAATGGTTATGGTTGTGTTACTACAAGATTATGAAATGGAATAATATATGGTACACAAAAAGCTATGAAAACTGAGTTGAAACGATTATGATAAAATATATCGAAAAACTTTAACGTTGAGAAAAGAAAACACCCTGATTAAAGGAAAACGGCCTGGAACCCTTCTTTTATCCTGCGACACATCAAATAAAATAGCTTGTGCGATGACCAGCACCGGCACCGCCCGAGTCCAAAGGGCCAGGAATATCTAAAAAAAAAAATAATAATTATAAAACAATTCAAATCATCAAAATAAAAAGGAAACAGCCTGTGCGAGGACCAGCACCGGTACCGCCCGAGTCCAAAGGGCCCGGAACATCAAAAAATAATAGCCTGTGCAAGGACCAGCACCGGCACCGCCCGAGTCAAAAAGGCCCAGGACCTTGAAGACGAGAAGATACTAAGGACAAGGATGCAGAAGAACAATTTTTTTTTTTGTATATATAAATATATTATAAAATTGTAAGTTTGAGCTGTACAAGAAGACGGCCCGAATTAGAACATTTTTTTGAAAGGCAGGAAAAATAATTTGTAAAAAGAATGGAAAATAATATAATAACGTACAACCAATTTTATTTTTAAAATATTTGTGTTATTTTGAACTTTAAAAAGAAGATGGCCCAAAAAGATTATAAATAGGCAGGGAATTTTGAAAAAAAAAAGTAGTAAATATATTAAATATTAAATGCGAATATATGAATATAAAAAAAATTTTTAAAAAAAAAAAATAAAAATGTAAAATAAGTAAACAGAATATAAGAATTAAAAAAAAAAAAACTATAAACTTTAACAACATTTTTTTTAAATTACAATATTAGCATTGTCTTCTATTATTCTTTTAACTCCCCATGCAAAATTAAAAAATTACAATGGGTTGGTTCGGCTCAGACGACACCCAGTCTACGGGAAATAAAGCTAATGTTGTTAATAATGTTCAAATAGTTGATCATACGGATGCTATTAAGTCAATGTGGATACTACTTTTGATCCTGACAATTAGTAGCGTTGCTCAATTCGTGCTCGCATTATACGTTAAACATAATAAAATAATTAAAAGACGTTATATAAGCAGAGCTAACGACTTGGACAAGGTTTAAATTCATTTATCTTTTTTTTTTTACCCTATTGGAGAAACACTCATTTTTTTTGCATCTTTCTATAAAAGACATACATTTAAATATATTGTCCACCTAACAAGGATGGACCGTAAAACGAAAAATAATAAAAGGAAAGGAGGATTAAGAAAAAAGGCATTTAAAAGAATAGCCGCCATTCGAAATGAATTAGCAGCCAGTGATAATACATCATGGGAACAAGCATGTGAACTTCACGCAGAGCTAGACTCCCTAAAAAAATTTGTAAGCTCTAAACTAAAGAAAAATCAAGAACCCGAAAAATGTTACAAAAATATTGAAATCATCGGGGAAACTGTTGACAATAAATCTCCTCCAAAAGATAAATTTTTGCCAGTTCTTAAAAAGGAATGCCCGGCAGACTGCCCAGGCCCTTTATTGTCACCATACTGTGAATACACATGCAAACACACAAAGCCCCAAACATACTGGTCTGTAAAATAATAAAATAATAATAAAAATAAAATAAAAACAAAAAAAAAAAAATTTTTTTTATTTACAAATCTGTTTTTTTATTATGGATACAAACAGATGTATAGAAAAAACACGGGAAAGGGAACCCATGTTCGATTATAGAGTAAGATCTATCCTCGAAACACTTCGGAACCCCATCTCAGTGTATGAACTAGAAATTGAATATATGGAAAAATTCAACCTAAGTAGTTCCCCATTAATACATTGTAATAATACGCAAAAAGCTATAGTATTATCAACAATACAAAACTGTAAGGTTTTTTCCGTCATTGACAAAAATGCATTGCTTGGCAATATAATAATCTTTAAAATTATTATGAAATAAAGCCTAATGGATTGGAAAACTATTTCTGATAAATTAAAAGAAATAAGAACAAATTTCGACAAGTCATACAAATGTCTTTCGCAAAACCGAAATGTTCAGGGAACAACCATACAAAAACACGCTAAAGTTCTAGTAGACAGCTTTAATGAAGCACGCCTTATAATTTACGAACACAGAGATAAATTATCCAGTAAACACTGGACAGATATCTCAAAATTATTATCTAAATTTAAAAACAATCTTAAAAATATAAAAGAAAAATATAAGTTAGACATTTTAATTCCATCTATCCTTAATACACCATTAACATTTGAGGAGGAATTGAAATTAGAAGAAATAGAAGATAAAGATTCCGATACGGAAAATTTAGTCGAAACAAACAAAGAAACAGAATTCCCAAAAACCGAGGACATACACAACCTGACTATTCCAGCGGTATTAACGCTGACCGAACTGTCGGATTCCGAAGAAAATATATCATACGAAAATTTGGAAAATAATATAATCAATATGACGGACGACTCGATTGCCAATAGAGCTTACATGAAGGAAATCAGCTCGGCAATTCCAGAGTTCGATGGAAAAAAAATCCACCTGCAAAGATTCTTAACAGCATTGAAATTGGTCAACCTTACCAAGGGACCATACGAAAACATAGCTGTTGAGGTAATCAAATCCAAAATAGTTGGAACAACATTGTACAAAGTACAAAACGAAACAACTATTAATAACATAATCAGTAAACTCCAGGTCACTATAGTGGGCGATTCTTCTGACGTTGTAAAAGCGAAATTATTAAACATATACCAAAAGGGAAAAACGGCTACGCAATTTACAACTGAAGTAGACAATCTACGGAAACTATTAGAAGCTTCTTACATTGACGAAGGATTAAGTGCCGAACATGCAGATACGTTCAGCACAAAAGAAGCCATTTCTACAATGATAAAAAATTGTGAAAATGTCAAATTAAAAACCATTCTGGAAGCAGGCACATTCAAAACAATGAATGAAGCTGTTACAAAATATATTCATTGCAGCACGGAAATGACAGGAAATGCAAACAACATATTTTATACAAATAAAAATAATTACTTCCGTGGTAATAACTATAGAGGAAACTATAGAGGAAACTATAGAGGAAGAGGCTATGGCCGAGGATATCACCAAAATAATTATAATAACTATAATCATTATGATAATAATTACAATAACCGAGGCCGAGGAAACTATCGGGGTCAAAACCGCGGTAATGGAGGCAACAACACAAACTACACCAATCAAAATGGCAGAAATAACACTGTGAGAATGGCTCAAACTAACTCGGAAAACGAGGAAGCTCCCTTAAGAAGTCAACAATAAAAAACAACACAGTTCACTCTATTACTCTTAATTTAAATATATTTGTAAAAGTAAAACATGAACTTACACAAAAATCACTCACCTTTTTGATAGACACCGGAGCGGATATTTCTCTCATTAAAGAAAATTCCGACAACTTCATTGATACGGACTTCAATAACACTATACAAATATCGGGAATAGGCAAAGGCTCAATAACTACAATAGGACTATCATTTATTGAATTAAGAACAAGCAATTATATAATACCACATAACTTTCATATAGTTCCCCATAACTTTTCAATACCGGTAGACGGAATAATTGGAATAGACTTCATAAAGAAATTTAATTGTATATTGGACTTCAATCAAGATAATGACCTTTTCATTTTAAGACCTGATAATTTAAAATTTCCAATAAAAATTCCAATTCTTCATAACATAGAAACTAACGAAATAATTATACCAGCCCGCTCCGAAGTAATTAGAAAAATAAATTTAACCGAAAGTAATAAAACCCTCCTAATACCAAATCAAGAAATTGAAGATGGTATATTCATAGGAAATACAATTTCCGATCCCCAAACCACATTCGTCCGAATTTTAAACACTACAAATGAGAACAAAATAGTTAACCTTAAGAACATTAAACACGAATCTATCGACAACTATAATATTGTCCATTTAAATGGCACAAATAGAAACGAAAAAGTCATCAATAAACTAAAACAAAATTTTCCGACTCAATTTAAAAATGTCTTAACAAATCTTTGTTCAAAATATAGTGACATATTCGGTCTTGAAACCGAACCGATATCTACTAACAATTTCTACAAGCAAAAATTAAGAGTAAAAGATGATGAACCCGTGTATATAAAAAACTATAGAAGTCCACAATGTCATAAAGAGGAAATAACTAAGGAAGTGGACAAACTTATAAAAAATAAAATAGTAGAGCCCTCAGTATCAGAATATAATAGCCCTCTGTTACTTGTTCCAAAAAAACCATTACCTGACTCAAAAGAGAAAAGATGGCGTTTAGTAATTGATTATCGCCAAATTAATAAAAAACTTTTAGCAGACAAATTTCCACTACCTAGAATCGATGATATACTTGATCAATTGGGCCGAGCAAAGTATTTCTCTTGTTTAGATCTTATGTCCGGATTCCACCAAATTGAATTGGAGGAATCGTCCAGAAATATAACTTCATTTTCAACGAGCTATGGCTCTTATCGTTTTACACGATTACCTTATGGCTTAAAAATAGCCCCAAATTCTTTCCAGCGTATGATGACAATTGCATTTTCCGGCTTGGAGCCATCCCAGGCATTCCTCTACATGGACGACCTAATAGTTGTAGGATGTTCCGAAAATCATATGTTGAAAAACTTAACAAACGTCTTTGAACTTTGCAGAAAAAACAATCTTAAACTACATCCAGAGAAATGCTCATTTTTCATGCATGAAGTGACCTTTCTTGGTCACAAATGTACAGATCAAGGTATAATGCCAGATGACAAAAAATATGAGGTCATTGAAAAATACCCAGTCCCCACGGACGCTGATAGCGCCCGCAGATTTGTTGCATTTTGCAATTATTATCGTCGATTCATTAAAAACTTTGCAGATTATTCCCGTCACATAACTAAATTATGCAAAAAAGGTGTTAAATTCGAATGGACACCAGAGTGTCAAAGTGCTTTTGATTACTTAAAGAAAAAATTAATGAGTCCAACACTACTTCAATACCCCGATTTTTCTAAAGAATTTTGCATAATCACGGACGCAAGTAAGCAAGCTTGCGGAGCAGTCCTTACACAAGAACATAATGGCATACAGCTTCCTGTATCTTATGCATCGAGATCATTTACTAAAGGAGAATCCAATAAAAGCACAACGGAACAAGAACTACTAGCAATACATTGGGCAATTAACCATTTTAGACCTTACGCTTATGGGCGACATTTCCTAGTTAAAACAGACCATAGACCATTAACATTCCTCTTTTCCATGGTTAATCCAAACTCTAAATTAACAAGAATAAGACTAGATTTGGAAGAATACGAATTTACAGTTGAGTATCTTAAGGGAAAGGACAATTACGTTGCTGATGCGTTATCTAGAATAACCATCAAAGAACTAAAAAACATACAAAAGCAAATTTTACAAGTCACTACAAGAAATCAGTACAGACAGAATAAACCCTGCGCAGGGAAAAATCAAGCACAGCTGCCTAGGCAGTGTGTTGAAAAAGCTTCTATGCCCAAAATATACGACGTCCTTAACAACGACGAAGTAAAGAAAGTAGTGACCTTGCATTTAAATAATTTCAAATGCTATTTTAAGCATGGTAAAAAAGTTATTGCAAGAATAAATGTTAGCGATCTATATACCAATGGTACATTTGATTTAGGTCAATTTTTCCAAAGGCTTGAAAAAGAAGCCGGTATATACAAGATCAGCCAACTTAAAATGGCACTGTGTGAAAAAATCTTTGAAAATATTTCAGTTGATTCGTTTAAAAAAATGGGCAATAAAATATTAAAAAAATTAAGAGTAGCGCTACTCAAACCAGTGACCATAATAAAAGATAAGAAAGAAAAAGAAGCTATACTGTCTGAAAACCATGACGATCCACTACAAGGCGGCCATACCGGAATAGCCAAAACCTTGTCAAAAATAAGACAACATTTCTATTGGAAAAACATGTCTAGGGACATAACGAACTACGTAAAGACATGTCCAAAATGCCAGAAATCTAAAATAACTAAACACACAAAAACCCCATTAACTTTAACAGAGACTCCAACTATGGCATTTGACAGAGTAATTGTTGATACGATAGGTCCATTACCAAAATCGGATCAGGGCAATGAATACGCGGTAACTTTGATATGCGACTTAACGAAATATTTAATTGCCATACCAATACCAAACAAAAGCGCAAAATCAGTAGCTAAAGCTATTTTTGAAAATTGTATTCTAAAGTACGGTCCAATGAAGACGTTCATATCGGACATGGGAACTGAATATAAAAATTCAATTATTGAAGATTTATGTAAATACCTTGGTATAAAAAACATAACATCTACAGCGCACCACCACCAGACATTAGGAACAATAGAACGTAGTCACCGAACACTTAACGAATACATTCGATCCTATATATCCGTTGATAAAACAGATTGGGACATATGGCTACAATACTTCGTCTATTGTTTCAATACAACACCTTCTATGACACACAACTATTGCCCCTATGAATTGGTTTTTAGCAAACATCCAAATTTAAGTACATCTTTTAATTCAACAGATAGAATAGACCCTTTATATAACATAGATGACTATACTAAAGAAGCAAAATTTAGACTAGAAAATGCTTACAAAAGAGCTAGAATTATGCTAGATAAAAATAAACAAAAAGAAAAATCTAATTACGACAAAAACGCTATTGATTTTAAGTTAGAGATAGGAGACCAGGTTTTATTAAGAAATGAAACCGGTCATAAATTAGATAACAAATATTTAGGCCCTTACAAAGTGGTAGAAATAAAAGAAAATGAAAACATAGTAGTAATGAGCGATAAAAATAAAAAACAAGTTGTTCATAAAGATAGGCTTAAGATTTTTCACGTATAAATACTTTGTTATCTCGTATGGCCTGATCAACCATACGGGTACCCAAAAAAAAAAAAAAAGAAGAAGAAGGAACATTACAACAACATTTTCCAATTATATTTCCAATTTATATTTCCTAATTTTACTTTTAACTACAATTTTATAATTTTTATCAAATTTTATTACATTTTTATTGACATTTTATATTCTTATATTTTCAAATAAACCATTTTTGATACTTAGTATGACCATTGTAATGTCATATATAAATACAAATATATATTCGCATTAAACAAAAAAAAAAAAAACATCAAATCAAAACATAAAAAAAAAAAAAAACAGACAAACAAACAAAACGAAAAAATAAAAATATAATTTCTTTTAAGACTTTAAGAATATATATATATATTATGATAAAATAACTTCATATATTACGTTATTTTTTAAAAGGAGGGAGATGTAGTGTGCATACATACAGAGTACACACTGTACCATCGGCAACAATGTTAGCCAAGTCTGCAGGATCAGCACTCTTCAAGTGCAAACGTAATTTGACCACACACGCCATCAGCGAGTGATAAGTCGCGCCAGTTTATTCCCACAGCTTGGCGACTGCAACAAATATATCCATGTATGCACATAACATTCCATCTCTCTCTCTGGGCACCGTTCTCAGAGATAAACATAAGCTAATATATAAGGCGGTTGCGTCGCTGCCGGCTTGACCGACAGCGCCGACCGCGCAACATAGAGCTAAGCCCAAATAGAATATAGGCCAGGCAGTCTAGAAATGACGGCAAGACAACGAAGTATCAATAAAAATAAATTATAAATTAAAATAAAACCAGTGCGTTTATATTTCTAACTAAAGTGCTGGGAACCATAAATTATATCTTAACACAGTGTTTTTTTGCCGTTTGGAAAAAATGAGGAAGATTCTTAGATTTTCAAAGATCGATAAAAAATAGTAAACATTAAAATATCGAATATTAAATTAAATAGAATCTTTATTATGTAGAGGACTAAATTTTGGCCAAAAATCGCATCGATTGATTAACGCGTTTAGCGTCCAGAATTTTTTATAGAAATTGGGGGTTTTTTGCCACTGAAAGAAAATGGGGGCATGTTTGTGGCCAAAATAAATCTTAGCAAATCAGTTTAGTGTTATAAGAATTGAATGGTAAAAAATTTTAATAGGGTCATTTAATTAGTTTAGGCTGTGCGTTGATTCTTAGTTTTCAATGAACAGTTTTATATATATAGATGAGTGGCGTTCCGTCGTTGACGACGTCGCCGATTGTAAATCGAACTCGAGCATGCACGCGGTAAATAAAAACGCAAAAACATAAAAAAAAAAATATGTAGCCTTATGTAATAGCTGGCCACTATAAAGTTGCCCGATCAAAGTAGCGTGGTCGCAAATTGACATTAAAGAGAAATGGTAAATCGAATAGAAAAAAAGCAAAGTAGTCGCCGAACTAAAGCCATTTCTATGCAATAGCATAGAGAAATCACTCTGGCGCTCCGAAAGGGAGGTCTGGTTGCGCGCATTTAACATATATGCGGACAGCGAAGAAATCAGCTGGACTCTTAAACAGCGCATTTGGAAGGCTCGCAACTTCAATCTATTGTTGATAAGGGCAACGTTGTGCTCACACCTTTGGTGGATAAATTAAATGAATATTTTTCGCCATTACGCAATTTGGTATTTGGGCGACATGACTCCGCGGGTTGAGAATGTTTCACCGAGTTTCTTATGCGATTGCGTCAGCAGGTGAGGAAGTGTAATTTTGGTACTTCCAAAACAGAAGTAAACGATTTCTGTCAATGATAAACTAATTGATATTTGGGAACTTGCTGAGCTAAAAAATAGTTGCTGTCAACTGAACAATCCTTGTCTAATTGAAGAACAGGTAAGCAGCCACAACTAATGTCGTCAACGTCGTCAAATGGTTGCTCAGCCTCAATGATCATGATTCAAATAGTCCACCTTGTCCAGCGAAAAATTCGATGTTCAAAAGTCAGAGACTTTGCTAAGACATATCCTTCTATTGTAAAGAGATCAGGGGGAAATCATAGAGAAGATATGTACAAAGCGGCGCTATGTAGATATGTACGTGCAGTGAGTGGCGGTCAACAATTTCACAATCCCTGTTTCCGAGTGTGTTTGCTTCAGTGGTAGCAGAAATGAGTCTATTCTTTTCCAAATCATGCGTGCTTAGCCTATTTCACAAGGGTGGAACTTAAACCGATCGTGCGAGACCGAGGTAGACATGGTGTTCGATTGACAAGGGGAGGCAATCGTTGCTTGGTGGGGAAACAGCCATTAAACTCAATGAGTTGAGGCTGGGTATAGCTATATAGTCGAAAAGTTGGAACCTTTTCGAAAGTGGAATAACGTACGTATTCGTCTGTCAATTGATCCACATGTTAGGCCCGTGAAACAACCAATGCGACGCATCCAATCAGCCATTGAGGACAAGGTAAAAGAAGAGCTAGAATCGTCTTTATCTCAAGACAGCATAGAGCCATTACATGGACCGAGTGAATGGATTTTTCCAATTGTTATCGAATTCAAAGTAACACATGGGCTGAAAAGTCCTGGGCCTAACACATAGATAGATGTAGTTTTATTGCAGTCACCTTTTTTTTTTAGTTAATACTAACCTTCAAAAGACAGCTGTTATAATTTCATCATATCTAATCATTAGCTTGTGAGTTATTGTGCTAAGAGTGACGCTACTTTTGTTATTTTCAAAACAATGATCAAAAACTATTTCCTGTTTTAATTTTACACTGTTTCTTGATGGAAAAAAATACCGTTCAAGCGAAGCAATGGCTAATGGTTATGGGCACTCCGCTCCATCAGAAACAACAATAAAACTTTGGTTTGCTGACTTCAAACAGCGATGATGCAGAACGCAGTGGACGTCAAAATGAGGCGGTTACAACAGAAAACATTAAAAAAATTCACAAAATCGTTTTGCATTATCGAAAAGTAAAGTTGTGTGAGTAAGCTGACATCGTATAGATATCAAAAGAACGTGTTGGCTTTATATTGCATGAGCATTTGACTATGAGAAAACTCTGTTTAAAGTGCGCTTGCTCAATGTTGACCAAAAACAAGAACGTGTTGATGATTCTGAGCAGTGTTTGGCCATGTTTAATCGTAACAAACCGGAATTTTTGTGTCGATATGTGACAATGGATAAAACATGGATCCACTTCACTCCGGAATCAAAACGATCGTCATCTGAGTGGACAGCACCTGGTGAATCTCATCCAATGCGCCCGAAAGCACAACAATCGGCAGGAATGGTTATGGCTTCGGTATTTTGGAATGCGTGGTGGATTATTCATCGACTATATACTATAGCGTTATTGGGGCGTTTTCGGTCCAAAATTGCAAAGAAACGACCGCATATGCCAAAGAACAAAATTTTGTTTGATCAAGACAACGCACCGTGTCACAAGTCATTTAAAGCAATGACAAAACTACATGAATTGATCTTCGAATTGCTCCCACATCCACCGTATTCGCCAGATTTGACTCCCAGCGACTACTGGCTGTTTGCACACCTGAAAAAAAATGCTCGCCGGTAAGAAATTTCGCACGAATGAAGAGGTTATCGCTGAAACTGAGGCCTATTTTGAGGCAAAAGATCAATCGTTTTACAAAAGTGGTATTGAAATGTTAGAGCGGCGTTGGAATGATTGCGTTACTCTTGATGAAGATTACTTTAAAAAAAAGAAAACGTGTTTTCTTTGTAAGGCCCGGGACTTTTCAGCCCATGTGTTATAGTTTCAGGACATCAAAGAACAATGAAGAGCTTCAGAGTTTCTTAAGCCTTTTCACTTATGTAGAAAGGAACCGTTAAAAAAGTTAATCAATGCGGATGAAAAATTTTTGTGTAACCAACTAGAACAGCATGCGTTCGACAAACTAAAAATTGGAGTTTCAAGATTTCCGAAGTTGGCATATTTTAACGTTAAGTTAAAAACTCGTTTAATTGCTGATGCCATTCTAGCAGCGCTGGGAGCGGTCTTAATACAATTTCCAAGTAAGAGTCTTTCTGATGTTGAGAAACGATACTCGCAAACGGAAAAGGAAAGTCTGGCATTGGTATGGAGCGTGGACAAATTTCATTACTATGTTGCTGGCTTGGAATTCGAGTTGGTAACTGACCATAAGCCATTGGAGACGATTTTAAAACCAACTTTTAAGCCTCCAACTGGAATTTAGACGTGGTTACTACGTCTACAGGCATACAGTTTCCATGTGATATATAAGACTGGATAGAAAAAAAAATATTGATGATTCGATCTCACGCTTATGTGACATTTCAAATACTAAATCATTTGATTGGGGTAGATGGGAAAATATATTCCATATGATTTCATGTTCTACTCCTACATCTTTAAATATATCCGAGATTTCCAAAATGAGTACTATAGACAAGGAAGTACTAGATGCCAAAACATGCCTGGACAACGACTGCTGCAATTCTGCAACAACTAGCCCATATCATCCATTTCCTCTGGAGCTGTCAAGAATTGGTTATACTCTGTTAAGACGAAGTCTGATCATCTCAAAACAACTACGACAGAGAGTTTTAACACTAACTCACATCCTGGAGAAGCAGCAATGAAAAGGCGACTTAGATAAAAAGTATGGTCACCAAAAATTTACCGGAATTTACCAGGTAATTCAGTTCAGACGTAATGCGTTTCCGAGTAGCCCATGGGTAGCCACTGACTTGTTAGGACCGTTGCCAAATAATGATCACTTGTTGGTACTCATCGATTACTATTCTAGATACATATAAGTAAAATTTGTACAATCAAAAGGATCGAAGAGATGTCCGACATTTTTATAGATTGGTGTATCCAAAAAGTTAAGAACAGAGAATATGTGAGTGTAGAAATTAAAAAATATTGTGAAACGAATGGAATTGACCTCATTACAACCCCTCCATATTGGCCTCAAGCTAATGGCGAGGTATGAAAAAATATGAATAGTTCATTAGTAAAACGGTTGAAATAGCATATGTAAATTATACAAACAGGAGATTCACAAATTTACATTGACGTACAATCTTACGCCCCTCTTTACTACCATCCCAATCGTATAATTAAAGACAGTATTCTGGGAGTTAAGGATATAGTAAGGGAAGTGAAGGAATCTGAAGAGAGAGACAGGGATTTACTTAATAAGGAAAAGGGAAAGGAGGAGGCAGACAAAACTAGGAGAACCACCGAATCTATCTGGAGAAGGTAAAACGTATCTGAGAAATATAAGTCATGTTAAAAAGATCTCAGTGGGTTCTGGTTTATCCATCAAATCTTCTCAACAGTCGAATGGCAGCGAGCAAGAAAATTATGCCTTACTTAGTACACAGACACCACCGTTACCGCAAGCCGAATCGATTACGTATATCACCGTGGATCAGCCTTCATATGCGCCTTGGAGCTGAAGATGAAAAATATTGAGTCAGGCATTATTAGTTGTCATTATACGCTACAACCTATATACAAACAACATAAATAAACTTCGAAAGTCCGTTTTCGAAACAGAAGATGTACTTAACCTGTATGTACATAACCTGTTTTAAAGGAGCTGTTAAAAATAGCCAACTTAAATATCCTATATGGAGAAACACTCCCCAAACTCAGTGGATGGCCGCGGCCTTTCGACTCGTTGGAAGGCATAATTCATAAAGTCACAATAATTCTTCCACAGCTAAATATTTCGCAATACGATGAAAAGAATTTGTGTCCGAATATTATCAAAATCAAGCTGGAGTACCCCAAGTTAGCTTGTTTGGGCCGCCACTGTCATTTTCAAAGCAGTTTTACCGACAACCAGTCTTACAACGACTTCAAGATTTGCTGATGATACTGTCATTCACTTGCCCTCAACCTTCCCACCCAGCAACAATATTTAGGGTAGTTTTTCTATATAATTAATTGTAATTAATAAAGCATATTACATTAAGACCGATGTTTTTATTATTTAAATCAAATTACAAAATTAAGATAAATTCAAGAGCTTTAAAAATTGTTTTCTCTCCTATTAAGAATATCAATGCAATTGTCAGGTCGCTCGCTCGCAGCTATGGAATGTTTACATTTACTTAGAAGCAACGTCCAGTACAGCTATTTTGGTTGCTGGGCGTACCATAATACCCTGTTGAGTCATAATAGTAGCAGATCGAACTTGGCCATCTATGGCTGTGACGAACTCTGTAATTCGTGCTTTGGGCCAAAGGTTCCTTTGCAGATTTTTGTCCACTACGATTACGACTTCGCCAACTGCCAGAGGTTGTCGTTTGGGAAACCATTTAGATCGCTTAGTCATTATTGGCATGTATTCCTTCGTTTGTCTGGCGCCAACGTTGTCTCGGGCTTGACTCCCTTGTAAATGGAGTCTTAAAGCCATCTGCGGATCCTAGCAATGAATGGTTGGGAGTAACTGCGTCATCGTCTTCTGCCTTTAAGGAAACGAAGGTCATTGGGCAGGAGTCTTTTACGTATTGTGCACTTGTAACAGCATTTTTGAGACTTTCGTCGGTGTAATTAGCGTTCGGGGAAATGGATTTGAGTACCATTTTAATCGATCGAATTAAACGTTCTCATGCCCCGCCCATGTGCGCCCAGGTGCGGCAGGTGGATTGAAGCGCCATTTAATTTTGTCCTATTTTATAACGAGCTTGCCAAACTCAACATTTTTGAGCTCCTCTTTGACAATCTTTTCAGTTGCTTTGAAATTTGTTCCATTGTCGATATATATTTTCTTGGCGACATAAAGTTTGCCAGGCACATTACGCAAGAGCTAGTGTAAAGGCTGTGGGCTATCTCTATAAAAACTGCGCGCAGAGTGAGGCATGTAAAAAGTACAATTTGGTCTCGGCTTTGATTTATGGTGTCTGAACGGCCTTGAGTACGCAGTATTCCATCACTATCTATGTAAATATTCAGTTAGGTTTACTTATGAAGATTCTCAAGTTCTCATGTTAAATTGTCTTGTTGTGCTTTCTTGAATAGTAGGTTTTTGGCCGACGTCAGTTGTTCGAGCGTAACCATTTTTTGGATTTTGTCAGCTTTGCAGCTAGCTTAAAGAATGTCCAAGTATAACAGAAAAGTTGCCGTTGTCCGGTATAATCGCTTTCCTTCCTGATGATCAAGACGTTTTTTGAATCTCATCATGGAATAAAGTGGGCTGTTTGGGCCACTGGTCCTTTGGCTGTTGAAGAAATGATGGGGCGTTAATCCATTCCTGTGAGTTTGTTTTGCTGATAAACTTTGTCGCCATGTCTGCTTCGTTAAGCTTTGACCAGCGTTTGTGGTCTCCAGAATTTCTCCTACGCGGCGCATTACGTACGCATTAGAGTAAAATTTGCGCGGGTCCGTCGTCAGCTAAGAAGGTACTGTCCTTGAATCGGTCCAATGAGTGTGTTGATCGACGCTTATGTTACGGGTAATCCGCACTTTATAGGATAGACGTGCACCGATTACAGCAGCAAGTAACTCCATGCGGGGTATGGAAAGTGGGTTGAGGGGAGTCACTTTACTTTTTGCTGCGATCAGTGATACAGTTATATCATCCCCTTTTCCTATCCGAAAGTAGCACACGGCGGCATATCCGTAATCACTGGCGCCCACGAAAAGTATGTAGTTCAATGAAATCTGCCATACGAAGTAAGGGCGAGTAATAACGCGGTACTTTAATAGTTGTAGCTTGGGGTAGCAAGTCTTTCCATTTCGTCCAAAAACCCAGCTGAAGTATTTATACACACAAAATATATAGTAGTAGCCCTAAGCATCTCTGTAAATACACATATACACACTTCCTCGTATTTAAATGTATACACTCTGTTAAAGTTCCTAGCTGTTAAGAGAATGTTAGCAAAGGAGAGAATAAATAAGAGAAGTGCAGTCTTGTGCCATAAAAACATTCATATCTCTGCCAAAAGTGAACAAGAAAGGAAAAAATTTTAAATGGAACTGATCAACTCAAATGACTATATGAGCAACCAACTACGAGAGTGTTGTAAAGTTTTAAATCTGGTTACTCACGGAAATTAAAAAACACATTAGCTGCTCGATTGATCAAAGTTCCGTCTCATGGAAGATGCCTAAATATACCGAAAGAATATACAGCAAAAACAAGAGAGAACGCTATACTCGAGTGCCTCGAGAGGGGGCGTGGTACCATTTTGAAACAAACTTGCGCTGCGTAGGAACTCCTAAAATCTACATGCAAAATTCCAATCTTCTAGCTTTTATAGTTTCCGAGATCTTAGCGTTCATACGGACAGACAGACAGACGGACAGACGGACATGGCTAGATCGACTCGGCTAGTGATCCTGAACAAGAATATATACACTTTATAGGGTCGGAAACGCTTCCTTCTACCTGTTACATACTTTTGCACGAATACAATATACCTTTTTACTCAACGAGTAACGGGTATAACAACGGCAAAACGAAGCGGAGAATGGGCAGAATATTCCAGAAAAAAATTTAAATTTTAAATGACCAGAAATTGATATTGCAAAACGAAAACGATTTTCAAAGAGCGAAAATGCAATTAATATACAGAGAGTTGAATTAATGCGATTTGTTAAGAGCGGCTGATGGAGCGGATTCATGCACGGTTTTGAAAGATGATGAAATTTTATTCCAAAGCATAAAAGAAATGGTGCCGGACTTCGACAGTCAAACGAGTGTTAGTGTATGGCATGCCCATATAAACGTGCTAAAAACAACATATGCATTAACTTAAAAAAACGTTTCGGTCCCTTATATTCAGCAAACTAAAGGGTGTTCACAAACCTGGGTGTTCTCAAACCCAAAATTCGCAAACGAGGAGATCGGTACGCTGTTGATATTGATGGAAAAAGCGTTTTTTCCAGAGGAGAGTCAAATCAATCGTTCTCAGCGTATTTTAACAGCAAAGTTATACTACCTAACGGACTTCAAATGTCAGAGCGCGAATTGGTTGATTATATTATCCACGGTATACCAGATCGTCAAGTACCTACAAGTGCCAACATGATGTTCTTTAAAATGAAGGATGACCTGCTGTCGGCACTACTACACGTCAAGTTCCTCCAAAGATGGGAGGAGCAACTAACAGCAATGAAAAAGTCCAGAAGCAAGCTTTCGATTGTAATTGTTTGGGGCACGTCGCCTCAGATTGGCGTAAGCCAAGACAAGAAGTTGGAGCCTGCTGTTGGAGATGGGTCACCTTGCCGCAGCACGTGCCAAAAACAAGAAGACATCAACCCCAGCTACTCGCAAAGATGATTACGTAAGATATATAAATATAGAAATAGAGGGTATCATTAAGGGGGTATATACCTTTTTCATTTTCAAAAAATGGAAATTTTTTTTTTTGCTTTATCTTAAAGAATAACTTCTTGAGAATATTTCCCAACATTTTCATAGAGATTTGAGCAGTAGAAAAAAAGTTACAGCGATCCTAGCTGCGCGCCTCGTCCCCGCCCAAACCCTATTTTCAAACTTTAAACGCGAATATCTCGAAATGGTTTTTTTTTAAAATGACTTTGCGGTGATATGGATTGGCGAAAAACTACTGAACCGATTTTCTTCAAATTTTTTTTTAAATGTTCGTAATGAATTTTATTAGTACTTGAACGATCGTTTTTTCATGTAAAAATTTTTATTTCGCCGAAATAAATAGTTTTGTAAAAATTTTTGCGTCCAAAAACGTAATTTTTTGAATTAAACGTTCCCGTATGCACAAAAAAAAAAAATGTTTAAAACGTTCGTTCAAGTACAGGATACTACTTTAAACTAATGAAATATTTTTATTTTTTCGGTATCAGTTGACCCATTTGTCCTATGAAATTATCACCGCAAGGCTCTTAAAAAAAAGGCGTTTAAGAAAAACAGCCACACCTTAAAAACTATTAAATATTTTTTAAAAAATTTTTGCATAAACAGTGTCAACAATATAAACTTTCAGAAAATATAATCATTCATTTAATAAAAACAATAGTTACATCCATAAAAAAATCCAAACTTTCCTATTTTTTTCGACAAATAAAGGTATATACCCCCTTAATGAATCGTTTTTTTTAGAATGCCTGTTAGACCCAGGAAGTCCAATCAGTTTTATTAAAAGATCTTATGTTCCGGCTAGCGGAGACTTTAAACCACATTGGTTTAAACTCCAGTAAATTTATTATCTTTAGAAAGATTTTTGTGTTATTACAATTTATAATAAAAGAATAAGACTGGAAAAGTTAGTTTTTCAGGATGATTATATGAATGAAAAGGTAATATTGGGTAGGGATTTTTTAAATGCGAGAGGCTCTTCCATTTTATGGGAAGAAGATGAGTTAAGCACAAACGAGAGTACAAATATAAATGATTCAAATGATATGGATAAATCAGATTGTAGAAATGACTTTTTTGGAAAAATTTGTATGATTGAATATGAGTCTAATGAAGAGAACGTAAATGTGGGGATAGACATAAATGATAAAATTGCTTTTGAAAACTTTTTTCGTAAAAATTACACTGAAGGTGTTCGATCAATGATCTTAAGTCATTTAGCTGTAGCCCCAGGTGCCTTTCCTATGCTGAAAATGAGTTGTTAAAGGGTATATTAGACCAAGCGAGTCTGAATTCGTTTCACCAATAGTGTTAGTGAAGATGGCGTCAAGCGAACTTAGAATGTGTATTGATTTCAGAAAGTTAAATAAGTTAACAGCAAAAAACAGTTGTCCAATCCCTTTGATAGATGAGCTACTAGATCAAATGACAGATAAACAAGGGTTTACCAAGCTAGACTTAAAGAATGGGTCTTAATGAGTCGGTAAAGTTCACTTCGTTTACAACACCTTCTTTTTTCACTCTTCATTTTTTCTTGACGCCGTAAATGGTATTGACACGCGGAAAGAGAAAACTGATGAAAAAATGGATCAAGCCCACATTTCGACGCCAAGACCAGGTGGCATTCGAGAAACCGATGATGACCACATGGATCCACTTAGTGAGAATGGGAATGATACTGTAATCGAAAAGGACAAAGAAACTTCAATAATTAACATGCAGGACTTCATGGAGAAGATGTTGGTCGAACAGCAATTGCAGACGAATAGTCATTACGCAGTACTCTAAACGGTTCATGCATATCATAGATTTAAAGTAAGAGGAATTTAGTTCCTGGTAATTCTATTAGGCAAAGATAAGTTTGGGCGACCTAGTAACTCGGGACTTTCCACATCCACGTGAATAAGTTTATAAATAAAAGTAGTGACAAGCATCGTTCTACCGTTTGATAAGGATGATAGAAGTCTACTAGGGTAATATGGTAAAATAAGGCTTGCATTCCACTAGAACTAATAATAAAAAGTTAAGACTCTATCCGGTCTATATGTACACCATACTCAGGACACCAAAAGCAGTTTGCTGAACAGTACTCCAGGATTGGACGGCCTATTGAAATGAACAGAATCATTGTAACGTAGGGATATCCTTTGATCACCTTTTAATAAGTCCAATCACTCCCCTGGCTTTATTTACCATTATTTGTAGTCAGAACTGCTGGAAATTTCGTTATATTGCAGACATAACTTAACGTCATCTGCGTACATGAGGACACGCGACTTTATCAAGACTAGAGGGAGATCGTTAATAAACGATGTAAAAAAAAGTGGGCCAAGGTGGCTTCCTTGTGGGACGCTTGAAGTAACTCGGATCAAATATAGAGATAAAGTTTTTAAGAGGACTCCTTTAGTCCTACCAGTTAGATAAGTTAAGATCCATGTTAGAAGATCACATGGGAACCCTAATAGGTCTAGCTTTAATACAAGAAACGAGTGATTTACTGAAATCAGTGTAAACTAAGTCAGTCTGCATGTTCTTTCTGAAGGCATTTATTACAGAAGTAGTTAGATCCAAGAGGTTTTTCGTCGTAGATCTACGCCTTATAAATCCATGTTAGCATGGAGATGTAATTGATCTACAAAGATGTTGCATGGGGTGTAATAACATTTTTGAAAAGCTTTGGGATGGCGGATAATTTGGATATGCCTTTGTAATTACTTGTATTCGATTTATTTCTTTTCTTATGAAGGGGAATAACAAATTATTCTTCCAAGCAAGGTAAACAATTTGTGCAGAGGTCTACACAGAGTTTCAGCACAGTATTTAGGCACGCAGCCTGGAACTCCGTCCGGACCCGGTGAATAGACTGGTTTAACTTTATGGAGATCCAAGAGAAGGGAGCTTTCGCTTAATATCGGACAAAAAATTAAGTTTAACTTGAATATGGGTTTTGAATAAGACGGATTTGGACGGGATGAAACAGAATATCTCTGATCAGAAAATTACAACCTACAACGAGTCAGATAGCTTTTATAACACCGGGTGTTAAGCACGGTAAAATTTGACCGAACCCTTAGGTATCGAGAAAAGGCAGATTGTGAACCGCACATTTTAAATTTATTGAAAAGTCTGGACTTAACATTTTTTAGGTGTGACAACTTCTTATTAAACCATGGAGGTTTATTTGAAATTGACGGATAGTATAACAGATAAAAAAAGGAGTTATAAAAATTTGGACCAGTCATAGCCGGATATAAAAGTATTTAAAAGATGAAAGTTTGCCTTACGAAAGCAGCGGATTTGTTTAACCGAATTTTCGGATTTTTTATTCAGCTCTGTTCTCGCATCTACAGTCAGCTCTAGAGTTGGATGATAATGATCTTCCGGTTGAGTAAGTGGTGATGTTCCTAAAAGACAAACGCCTTCTGAATTTGAAACAAAACACAAGTCCAGTAAACGTCCTAAGGAGTTCTTAACATGGTTCACTTGGGATAGCGCAATGTCAAGCAAGCCGTCAATCAAGACATGCTGCGCTAAAGTAAATAAAATATTAGAGTTTTCGTCTGGGGATCATGTCGCACTAGGTATATAAAAAAAAACACCTCAAATAATATGAAGTGGATAATAAAACGAGCTAGGGAACATAGTTTATATATTCAAAAAGTATATTTCTTGTGTAATAATCACATAGAAAAAATCTTACTGCTTTCAGCGGCGTAATCATACATTTAAATTTAGAATAACATATAACTATAAAAATATGTCTATACATCAAGTGCCTCGATTTCTCCCAAAGTAGTTTTAGTGATAGTTTTCATCCTCCATCGATATCGAGGATGTTTTTTTTTTCGCGCGGATTCCCACGGCCCACTTATTCGCCCAATAGTCAATATCACCATGTATAAGGTTATAAATGAAGACAGTACCAAGCATCGTTCTACGGTTGGCAAGGGAGGGTAAATTAATCAACAGAAGTCTACTAGAATAAGAAGGTAAGTTAAGATTTGCATCCCAGTTTAGGCGCCGTAAAGCAAAAAGAAGAAAGTTTTTTTGTACTGATTCAATACGACCAATATGTATTCCGGATTGTGGACTCCAGACGGGACACCCATACTCCGGAATCGGACGGACTAACGAAATAAATAAAGTTTTAGTTAAATAAGGATCGTCGAATTCTTTTGACCACCTTTTAATAAATCCAAGCACTCCTCTGGCTGTATTAACCATGGACGAAATGTGGTTTGAAAATTTTAGTTTAGGGTCCAAGAGAACGCCAAGATCGTTAGCAAGAGTTATTCTATCCAAAGAGCTGCCACTTAATGTGTAAGTCGCGTATATCGGATTGACCCGATAAAAAGTCATCAGCTTGCACTTGGATGCGTTTAAATTTAGTAAATTATTTCGGCACCAGTTTTAAAAATGATCTAGATCGGATTGCAAGTCTAAATGGCAGGAAATGTCCTTATACTGCAAGCACAACTTAACATCATCTGCGTACATAAGTACGCGAGAATGACTTATAATTGAGGGAAGATCGTTAATAAATAATGTAAAAAGTAATGGACCCTGATGGCTCCGTTGTGGGACACCGGAGGTAACACGGAGAAATTCAGAAATTGAATTTTTAAAAAGGACCCTTTGTGACCTTCCATTCAGATAACTTGAAATTCATTTAAGCAGATCAACCGGAAAACCTAACAGGTCAGTTTTTGAACAAGAAGATAGTGATTTACTAAAGTCAGTGTAAATGACGTCTGTTTGAAAGCTACGATTGAAGCCTTTTATCACAAATGTAGTGAGCTCTAGAAGGTTTGTGATTGTGGATCTACGTTTAATAAATCCGTGTTGACACGGAGAAAAGATTGATCTACAAAGGTGCTGCAGATGAGGAGTAATCATTTTTTCAAAAAACTTAGGGCCTTAGGGCCTTAGCGCAATACCTAAGCACGCACCCAGGAATACCATCAGCCCTGCCAAATAAACAGGCTTAATACGAAGAAGATCCAAAAGAAGAGAGCTTTCTGTAAAAGTGAGCAAAATATGAGGTTTGACTTGGATATGGTGTAAGAATAAGGCTGTGATGAATAATGTAAAGTAGTGAGCTTTAGTGAGCTTGCTACGCAAACCTCTTGCATTCTGATAGGAAAGAAGGAGGTTAGAAGTTAGTTTTTTGAAATTGGTACACTGGTTTGGCCTCGACTAGGAAGTTTTACTCCCTTCTTCTTTATCTTAGCCTCGAACTCTTTTACAACCATATTATCCGGCTAAAAGTCGCCCGAGCATATGGCTTCAAAAAGCTCGTTAGGGACAGTTATCTTGAAAGATGAAATGTCTCTAGCATAAGAGAACTTAAACTTTTCCACCCTTACACTATTACAATCGGCTTTAGTTTTGTCTTGTATGTAAGACAATACATCAGAAGATGTTTGTTCAGGGCAAAGCCGAGAAACGAAAATTTGTTTCTTTTGTGGAACCACTGAAAGGGATTTTGGTGGAACAGACAATGTTTCTGCAAAACCAACTTGAGCCGTTTATCCGGACTCAGTAGTCCCTGGTGGTGATGCTATATTCTAAGAGATAGGTGGATCCACTAATTGTTAATCCACTACGGACAAATCGGAATTCTTAGAAGTCCCTGGTTGCATGCATTCTGTTACGGATTGTTCAGATACCCAATCTTATTTAGCTGCTGATCTTAGCAACATTTGAGGGTTTGCTGCAATCAGCTGCTGATCCGCCGGAATGCTCTGTTGTTCTTTTGTTTTTGGTTGCGGGGTGTTCCCCTTTTGCTGCTTACCACCAGCGGGCTTTTTGCGCTTAGGGGACTCTTCTAATAGCTTACGACTATTAAACTGCGAATCCAGCGCAGAGAGGAGATCATCAGCTCGGCGAAAACTATCTCTAGCAACTCCGAAACAGCTAATCAGCCCCATCAGGCCGCCTTTAGTTTGGCGCATGAACGATTTCATCTCGTTCGCAACCTCGACACAAGCATCACAACAAAACTGCAAATTTGGCCCCTTTGAAAGGTCATCACTTGTCCGGCCAATATAACCGGCGCACTTGGTGTGCACCATATTTTCACACAGCCAGCAAGTCATATTAGACTGGTCAGCCCTGATTACGAGGCTGCATTTTTTGCAGAAGCAGACTAAATTATTATTATTCATTTTGTAAGGACTTTTCTTAGGCTGGGATAGACTTCAGTCCGGCCAGAGTCCTCTACAGTTAAATTTGTAGAAACACAGGAGACGAAACGGGACTGGGAGTTGCCGCCGGGATTTTGTTTACGGGTCTGGGTCTGCACCTCTACGCAGCGTAGATCGCTCGGAGGCGTAATGTCAACTGGCCGACACCAATTAGCACCCGGGGTTAGCTTTTCCGGTCCGGCAAGCGTCCGTATTGCACAGAGAAAACCTCGGAAGCGCAATACGGGGACTTGTCCGACGCGAAGGAGCACGCGTACAGCCTCGTCGTCCGTGTTGCGTAGAGAAAAGTACCTCGGAAACGCAACACGAAAAACAGGGCCGCCTCAAATTAACTCGAGAGGGATTTTGACTGGGCCTGAGCGTGGGCGATCGGCGATAGCTTTTCCAGTCCGGCAAGCGTCCGTGTTGCACAGAGAAAACCTCGGAAGTGCAATACGGGAACTTGTCCGACACGAAAGAGCAAGCGGACAGCTTCGTCGTCCGTGTTGCGAAGAGAGAAAGCAAACCTCGTAAACGCAACACGAAAACGGGGCCGCCACTAATTAACTCGAGAGGGATTTTGACTGGGCCTGAGCGTGGGCGATCGGCGATAGCTTTTCCAGTCCGGCAAGCGTCCGTGTTGCACAGAGAAAACCTCGGAAGTGCAATACGGGAACTTGTCCGACACGAAAGAGCAAGCGGACAGCTTCGTCGTCCGTGTTGCGAAGAGAGAAAACAAACCTCGTAAACGCAACACGAAAACGGGGCCGCCACTAATTAACTCGAGAGGGATTTTGACTGGGCCTGGGCGTGGGCGATCGGCGATAGCTTTTCCGATCCGGCAAGTGTCCGTGTTGCGCAGAGAAAGCCTCGGAAGCGCAAGACGGCAACTTGTCCGGCGTAAATTGGCACGCGGGCAGCTTTGGCGTCCGCGTTGCGCAGAGAAAATAAACCTCGGAAAACGCAACTCAGAAGCCTCACTGACCCGAAAGCCCCTCCGCGAAATGCACTAAATCTTATTAGCCTCTCCCTAACCTGAACGTGTGCAGAAAAGGCCGGCGATAGTTTCCCGCGCTTTTCTCTAGTCTGGTAAACGTTCGTATTGCGCAGAGAAAATAAACCTCTGAAACGCAATACGAGAACTTGCCCGACCTGGAGTAGCACGTGGGTAGCTTTGGTATCCGCGTTGCGAAGAGATAATAAACCTCGGAAACGCAATACGGTAACCTAGCCGACTTGGAAAACCACTCAGCGAAGTTCACTAAATTTTAGTAGCCAGGCTTGGGGTTTGAGTTTCACAACTTTATGTGTATTTTATTCACTTGGTCTTTCTCCCTAACCTTCGCACTCAGTATCTGGGTTTCTAACCTCTGCCTTTTGTCTTACTCTATGCCTCTGATATGGCGTTGCCGTCCGCGGGAGTCTCTGCTGCTGGTGTGGTCCTTGTGGTCTGCGCTGCTTGGCTGCCGGAAAAGAATGAGGACGATCTCCGTCGATCGCGGTTCCACGTCGACACGCTTTTTCCCTTTACAGCACGCGTTTTATTATTAACAGCACGAAGCTTGTCCTTAGTCACACGCTTTGCGCTTAACAGCCCGCGCGCTTATTCACGGGTGATTTGCGATAACTTATCGATACTGTTGGCCATTCGCCCCGACTAGCCAGCGGACTGATCTTGCTGATCAATACTGGTGACCTCGCGCGCGCCTATTTGAAACTAGGATTACTTAGGTTTTAGACTTAAATATATATATTTTAGAAACTTAATAACTAATAACTAATAACTAAGATATGGCCTCCAATGGCTGAGATTAGGGTTTTGGCCTCCAATGGCTGAGATAAGTTAAGATTTGAGAGGCGCCTTGAAGCGTCCTCACAATTTTATCTATTGGAACCACTGTACCAAGAAAACGAATTGAAATTTATAAGCGAGCAGTTATAAGTACCGCAAGAGCGCTTAGAACTTTCAAAGCAAAGAGATCGAGAGAGCGGGAGCTTAAATTAGTTAAAGTACATGCAAAAGCAACACTAAAAACAGCTCTACGACTTACGACGGTCAACGCACAAAAGAGAAACGGCGGGGTTACAAGAAAAGAAAACACAGAACAGAATTATGAAATTAAAACAATTTTTTAGTGTTATAACACAAGTGCAAAAAGATGTATAGTTCACTCGCAAAGCGAACGGAATTTAAATGTATGTTTGAATTAACTGGAAGAAAACCCACCGATGGGAAAAAACGAAACAAATATACACAATCGGAGCGCACAAAAAAAACACGACCGTTCACTTTGAAAGTCAAGACGTTAATATATTAAAATCACCTAATACTATTAACTGATCTCGATCTGACATTTTGTTGGAAATGGACTTAATAACGAAAAGGTGATTTGCTTGGAGCTTCATCGCATTCGGATGTCTCACAGGGCGGCATTTCTGGCCTGGCTTCCTCATCTGGAGGATTGCATCCTGGAATTGCTGCCACAATTGGCAGCTATACATTGAATTCGGATGTCGCACAGGGCGGCATCTATGGCCTGGCTTCCTCATCTGGAGGATTGCCACAATTGGCAGCTATACATAGAATTCGGATGTCGCACAGGGCGGCATCTATGGCCTGGCTTCCTCATTTGGAGGATTGCATCCTGGAATTGCTGCCACAATTGGCAGCTATACATCGAATTCTGGTGGCACACAGGACGGCATCTTGTGAGGAGTCTCAAACTCCCCACAAATCCCGATGCAGGAGATCGGCCTAGCAACAGCGGAGGAGGCGAGAAAGTCGGAGAAATGAAGGGTATCCATGTCAAACGGGAAACATTCGGACCTTGGACCCTCATATGGCAAGGGCAACGAGGTGAATTGGCGGACTTCGGACCCGGATGAAGAGGACACACCGATAATGAACGGTACTTCAGTGGACCTTGGACCCGAGCTCGGCGTGGGAAATAACGGCACCTAGAGCTCCTATAAAAGGACGGCGCAAGCGCAGCTCGGGACAGTACGAGTGCGAGAATCAGAGCGAGTGCGTGACGCGGAATAAGTACAAATCGAAACCGAAGTGCCCAAGGATCAAGATCGCAAAGTCGAGACGCCGAACGACGACAAGTCTACAAGGCTGAGGCTACAACGCTGAGATCCAACGGTGCTAGGTCGTGGTGAAATCAAACTTATGGAGTCCTTGCGCGGTGTCAGGCGATAAAGGTGACTGGCGATAAGGGAGAACTTTGTTCTACCTGCTAGGCGATACACCTTGCCGACAAAGTCCAGGCTGAACTCCGGAAGCCAGACGATAAAGGTTCACCTGCTAGGCGATACACCTTGCCGGCCCCGGTAGGGAAGCTCGCATAACATCCTGGGTTTTTGATGGAGCCGTCCCGATCTCAGTCACCCGGAGCAGCAAACCGAAGCAACGCAGTAGCAGCCCAGGAGCGACGCAGCGGCACACCAACGCAGCAGAAGACAGCGACAACGGGTAGCAAAACAATAGCAATAAGGCTATATTTAGAGAATCAATAAACCAGCACCAAACTAATACTTTCTGGCGTTATCCTTTGGTCACGGGCAGTCACTTAATATAAATTTGGTGGAGCGAACTCACAACCTCTCTGAGCTAGCCGCACGTTTACGTAGCGAGCAGAAAATAAAGAAACAGGTCGTTACATCTGGCGCCCAAGAGTGATTGTCCTGACCAAGGAAACAAAAGTTCCGAGATGGGGAAGTCCTGGGCTTAAAATCTCAGGAAGGAGGACTTCGACGAGGTGAGCCAAGTTCTGGGAATAGAACTGGAGGGCTCAGTCGAGTCGATGAGGAAGACTCTGGGAGACTTCGTCGACCAGACGGCAGAGGAGCCGGACACCGCCGATTTGGTAAAAGGTCTGGAGAAGAAATTCCGGATAATGACAACTCCAAAACTCAAGCTCACAACCGCAAGTGCCGAGGGCCTGATAGCGAGCTTGGATGTGTCGAGCATCGCAAGCCACGCCCGGCAGCGGGAGAGTAGCCGGGAAAGAAAGGAGAGTTCATCGCCAACAATCGGCACTGGGAGACCTGGGGAGACTTTTCCAAAATTAGTTTCTTCCCCGAGGATACATGGCGAAGCTGTCGGACCAGGTCAGACAAAGGAAGCAAGCCTACAGGGAAAGCTTCAAAGATTTCATGGTGGACATGCAGACCCTGATGCGGCCGCTAAATATGTCGACCAAAGAAACGCTGGAGAGAATAAAATAGAACAGCACGCCGGCACTCCGAATGTTCATTCGCCCATACGAATGTCGAAATTTGGATACCTTGATGGCGCTGGCAGACGAGTTTGAGGAGCTCGACCAGCAGCGGGAGTAGTTTGAGCTGAAAAACAATCCCCGTAAGCAGCAAGGGCAGAGCCACCCAGTACCAAGGCCAAGAACAGACCAGGGTGCGGTGTGCAGGCGGTGCCAGGAGGACCCGGACGCACAACCACGAAATACGCCGCGCGGCCACGAACCAGCAAACAATCGCGGTGGATACGTAGCAAATCCCAGGCCTGCCGCAGATGCGGGGGTCCAGACCACTGGGCTAAGGAAGGCCGAAACCAACGGCTTAGGTTCTGCTGGCGATGCGGAAAAATAAGAGTTCGGACGGTTCGGTGCTGTTCCGGGTCGGGAAACGCCCAGCGACCTCAGCCTCCGAGGGTCGGCCAGGGATCGCAAGGTGCTGCCTCTCGAAATTAATGGCGGAAGAAATGCAACTGTCCGCCACGGTGCTCATAGGTGAAAGTAAAATTAAGGCCACGGTGGATACCGGCGCCACGGCGAGCTTCATCAGCGAAGAGCTGGCGGACAGGCTGTAGGCAGCATGGAAGGGTCGGACCCACGAGAAGGCAAGTACGGATGGCAGACGGTCGCTGCGGGGAAATAAAATCACAGCTGGAGACCAAAATTGAACTGGGCACGAAAACAGTGTCAATGGAGCTGCTGGTTTTACCAGGACTGATCGACGCCCTGGTGTTGGGATGGAATTTCCTTACCAGAATCGGGGCCGAAGTCGAGTGCGCAGGACACAGCGCGTCTATACCGGCAAGGGATAGACGAGGAGGATGGCTGGATGGAAAACTTTCTGTGGCAATAGTTGAAACACCCAAAAGATTTTCGGAAAAGGATGTGGAGGGGTTTCTAAAAGCCGAGTTGGACGAACTGGAAGGCATAAAGGGAACATCCAACGTGGTCGTACATAGGATCACCATGAAGGACGACCAACCAGTCAAACAGCGGTACTACCCTAAAAACCCAAAAAAGGAAGGGTGAGATCAATGCCAAGGTAGACGAGCTGCTGAAAAAAGGATGCATCGAGCCGTCTAGGAGTCCCTACAGCTCACCAATAGTCATGGTGAGGAAGAAGACTGGACAGTGTAGGCTGTGTGTAGATTTCCGGAAAATAAACGCAAGGTCCGTAAAGGACGCATACCCAATGCCGATGATAAATTACATCCTGGACCAGCTGCGGGAGGCACCATCAGCAGTCTCGTTTTAAAGGACGGGTACTGGCAGATCCCCTTGGTGGCAGACAGTACACGGCGTTTACTGTACCAGGGAAGGGCCTGTTCCAATAGAAGGTGATGCCATTTGGCCTACACTCTGCGTCGGCAACAGAAATGATGCCGCACACTTTCGCGTATCAGGGCGACATTATCGTGATCGGACGGACGCTAGAAGAGCATATGGAAAACCTGAAGGAAGTGTTTAGGAGACTAAGGGCTGCCAACCTAAAAGTAAATGCGGAAAAATGGAAGTTTTTCAGAAAAGAGCTGCAATACTTAGGGCATCGCATAACAGACCGAGGCATCGAAACAGACCCAGAAAAGGTATCGGGCAATTACTTTAATAAAACCCCCGGCCAACATTAAGGAGTTGCGACAAGGCATTTTGTGCCAGATTTTGTAACGTTGGTGCATCCGTTGAATAGCCTGCTCCGAAAAAGCACAAAATGGGACCCTCAACAGGCTTTTGAAGCTGTCAAGGTCAGGCTAATCGCAGACCCAATCGTAGGATGACCGATTACGGGCTCGATGCTATTCTCACACAGAATTCCGTCCAAGGCGAGAGGGTGATCTCGTATTCCAGCAGGTCCCTGAATGGATCGGAAATAAATTTTTCAGCGACTGAGAAGGAATGCCTGGCAATTGTGTGGGCCATACGCAAGTTAAGGACTTATTTGAAGGGCTACCACTTCAAAGTGATCACGGATCACATGGCCCTGAAGTGGTTGAATAGAAGAATAGGAAGAATCGCACGATGGGCGCTGGAACTGCAACAATATGACTTTGAGATCGTGTACAGAAAGAGCCAGCTGAATATAGTAGCAGACGCACTATCGCGACAGCAACTGCCAGAAAAGTGTCGACGGGTAAAATCACAGGAACAGCATAAGGAAACCGGCGAGTGTAACTGGATAAGGGATATGCGGAGCAAGATAGCCCAAAATCCCCAAAAATATCCAGACTACATGACGGAAGCCGACCAGCTATATCGCCACATACCGCACAGAGCGGGCAACGAGGATGTCACATCATGGAAGCTGTGCGTGCCAACGGGGTCCAGGCGGCGGGTAATGTCGGAGAACCACAACATACCGACAACTGGCCACATGGGCAGTCGGAAAACAATTGCCAGAGTCGCAACAAGATACCATTGGCCGGGAATGCACCGAAATCGCAAGGCATTGGTGGCCAGAACCCAGGATCGAAGTCGGACTTTGCGGGAGCACACTGTAAATCCAAAGAGAGGGAGAGGACGATATGCAGTATCGAACGCACACAGATGCGTTAGGAGCGCGAGAGCGGGAGAGGGAGGGTCTTAGGATGCGGATACCGTTACCGGGTAACGCACACTAAAGAGAGGACCCGTTGGAGCCCGGTAGCAAGGAAGAGTCCAAAGGCCGCCGCGGACTTCGGAACCAAGAATCATCGGAAACCGAGGTTTCGTCAGCGCGCAGCGGTACAAATCAAGTCGCCAACATGAGTGCAAGTAACAGCAGCAGCAAAGCCGTGAGGGTAGAGGTGCGGGGAGGCGGCACTGGGCAACAGCCAGCGGCGAGATGGAGGCGGGACTCGGGTTCCGCACTCCAGCTGCCGGCGTCCCCCCTGGTGTCGCGGTCCCCGTCACCTAGCCCGGAGACGGAGGGCGAAGGAAGAATCTCCGACGTGGAGCTGGAGTCGGACGATGAGGCCGGCGTCCGGCCGGCAGGGCAGGAGGCCGAAGCAACGGTCATCGACCTGTCCTCGTCGGAGGAGGAGGCGGATGAGGAGAACACCGGGACGGAGACGGTGAGTCCGGAAGTCTCCTCGGACGAGGATGACGAGCCACGTCGGGCGGCGAAGGCCCGGATGGCGTTCAGGAGGATCCGGAGGGCCGCAGCCGGATGCGGGCGGATCCGGTTGGGCGATGTGGCGCCATTGGGCCGCCCGGACGTGGTACGAAAGATGTTCGCACATCGGGCGGTGGCACGGGCATCCGCCGCAGCCAGAGAGTGGCAGAAGCGGCTGGATCAGGCCAAAGCCGAATAGGCGTCACTATGAGCGCAGCCGGGCCCTTTGGAGCAGTTGCCCCCGCACTCGCCACCACCGCCGTCGACAACGCAGTCGTCGCCACCGCCGTCGCCGACGCAGGCAGCACCATCGCCACCGCCACCGCCGTCACCGACGCAGGCAGCACCACCCCCACCGCTACCGCCGTCGCCGCCGCAACTAGGCCGTCAATGAGTCGCCAGCAGTCGGCGGACAGCAGCCACCGGGAGGAGGTGGCCGAGGGTGGGTGCCCGCCGAGGGTGGCATACGAGGCCAGCAGGCAGGTGAGGAGCAGCCGCTGGGCCAAGCTGCTAGTGGTAGATGGCGTCCGCTATCGCATCCGGGTGGCGGGCGGGGTTGTTAGGGTCCTGAGAGCCCAATAAAAAGCCTTTAAAGGTCTTAAACCGAAAAGTTGATGTGTTTATTTACATTTGGGAGCAAGGGGTTGCCGGACATAGGCAATAGGGACGGGGCGCCGAGATAGGCGGTCGATCGATAGTTGCGAACAAAATTGGTTATTTCTATGTTCGAAAATTCAAACGGCAACTTAAGACAACGAATAGGCAACGACGATGGCAACACTGGAACCCACAATCGATAAACGCGATCGTGGTGAGATTCCAGGGAATTGCCGGACCGAACGAAATGGTGACTTTTAGTTTGGGGAAATGTCTGGGCGGGAAAATTCGAATTCCACGCAGGGAACTGTTTGGGCAACTGGGAACTGTCTGGGAACTGGGAACTGGGAACTGTCTGGGGAACTGGGAAACAGTCTGAGGAAATAATCTTTCAAGGAGCTGTATGGAAAAGTCTTTTAGGGAAACAGTCGCGGGAAAGTTCAAGTGTTTCAAGGAGCTGTACGAGTAAAGTCTTTTAGGAAAACAGTCTGGGGAAAGGTTAAGTCTTTCGGGGAACTGTCTGGGGAACATCTAACTCGCAATTCAGGCGGGGAATTCGAGTAGTCTAAACATCAAGGGCGGGGAAAGTCACCACTTTCATTACGTTTCCGAAGGAAGGGGGAAATGTGAGGAGTCATAAACTCCCTACAAATCCCGATGCAGTAGATCTGCCTAGCAACAGCGGAGGAGGCGAGAAAGCCGAAGAAATTAAGGGCATCCAGGTCAAACGGGAAACAAGGGCAACGAGGTCATACGGTGAATTGGCGGACTTCGGACGCCTAAAGAGGACACACCGTGAATTAACGGTACCTCGATGGACCTTGGACCCGCGCCCGGCAAGGGCAACGAGGTCATACGGTAAATTGGCGGACTTCGGACCCGGATGAAGAGGAAACACCGATAATGAACGGTACTTCACCTTGCCGACAAAGTCCAGGCTGAACTCTGTAAAGTAGTTATCCTGGCTGGGATATGTCTCAGTCCGGCCAGGGTCGCTTACAGAAAATTTATAAGATTGGGGACTCGGAAATTTTGTTAGAGAGCGGGCCGACTGAAGGTGAAGGTTGTCGGCTCGCGTTAGAGTTTCCAGCGTAAAAGGGTCTCTGCTTGGGGAACAGGGAAAAGCAACTGAGGCTGGTCGCCACTAGCAGTGCTGGGCTACTTGTCTCAACCGAGGCTTTCCGCCCTAGCGGCTGCGAAGCAAGCGGGGAGCGGGTGATCGTACCACTCGGGAGCGGAGGCTGGGCGCCTTACAGCAGTCACCGAAAATGGACGTGAGGATCGGGTATGTTGAACTTTGGGGTGGGCTTGGTCTGCTGTGGCGAATGCACTGGAGGCACGGAAATACTAGTTACGCACGCGGGATCGTTTCGTGTATAGGGTTTTGGTTTTATTTTCAGTAACAAGATGCTGTTTCTACATGTGAATGATTTTCCCTGCCTATACCGCACTCCTCGTCTTAACGCTACTCACTCAGATAGACTCAGCGGATCCCGGCAAGCGTGGTGTTGGTATCGGTTGGAGGGTGTGGCTGTAGGTCCTGGCTCGGGTGATGCACGTCGAAGGATGTGGCTGTATGTCCTGGCTCGGATGGTGCACGTCGAGGGATGTGGCTGTAGGTCCTGGCTCGGCTGGTGCACGTGGTACTACCTCAAGGTTACCGGTCGCGAAGTTAAAAATCTGAAGTCTACTCCCGCACTCGACTTTCTTGTTCGCACTCCAGAACTCGACTTCCCTGTTCGCACTCCAGAACTCATGCAGCCAAGTTCTTTGGCATTCCATCTTTCTCGCTGCTTCGGTTTTTCTGCCAAAGTCCGCATGATCGAGTTGTCCTGCTCTCACGACTTCGGGTTCTATTGCTGGTGACGCTGGCGTAAGCTCGCTCTCGCTCTTCTACTTCGATACGGCCGTCGCGTACTCTCGCTCTCTGGTGATCCTCACGTGTTCGGTGGAAATTTCCATTGCATCTCCGGCTTGATTCTCGCTGCTTCTACTTCTATTTCGCTTGCTTCGCTTCCTCTGCTACTGCGCACTTGTAACGGCCTACTTAATGTCTCTATCCCTCCCACTGCCTAGAGAGGAGCCATTAAACTATCGTGCTTATGTTAGAACTTATTCTTATTTAATGTTATATTGATTAGATATATATATATGATTATGTTTAAATTGTGCGGCCACTTCTGGCCGTTACAACTCCGGAAGTCCGATAAGGCGATACTTCGGTTCACCTGCTAGACGATACACCTTGCCGGCCCGGTAGGGAAGTTCGCATAACATCCAGGGTTTTTGGCGGAGCCGTCCCGATCTCAGTCACCCGGAGCAGCAAGCCGAAGCAATGGTGGAACGAACTCACAACCTCTCTGAGCTAGCCGCACGTTTACGTAGCAAACAGAAAATAAAGAAACAGGTCGTTACAATCTATGGCCTGGCTTCCAAATCTGAAGGATTGCATCCTGGAATTTCGGCCACAATTGGCAGCTATACATCGAATTCTGGTGCCGCACAGAGCTGCTTACATGACCTGAAAATTGCACCATTTTCAAAATGGTGAGTCTGTTTTTGGATATGCAGGGTCCCGGGGTTGTGACGCATTCGAGATGGGTAATAGTTTTTCGAAGTGAAAAATTCCTGCCTAATTTCCATGGATTGCCAGAAGACTTAGACAAGTACTTAGATTTGAAAAATCTACTCCGACTACAGAAGAGTTTAAAAGGAGCTGTTAATAAATCCAGTAAATATTGATAATATTATGAAGCGCCTACAGTTTAAGTATGGAAATCAGGACTGCTAGTTAGGAGTCAGTTAGAAAATAAATCTGAAATACAGCAGATCTCAGAATATAACCTGGTCAAAATTATATCATTTGCAGCAAAGGTATCAAACCTAATCATAGTTCTTAAATCTGCTAACGCTTTGCAGCATCTGCAAAACCCTGCCCTATTAAGTGACCTTATAAGTAAGCTAACCAAGCGAACTCGTATAGAATGAAGAACATATGCATCAGGTATCCAACCTTATGCTGATCTAGGACATTATGGTTCATGGATAGATAAAATTGCAATGGATATATCACAAGCTTCTCTTACAACTGCATCAAGTAAGACAAACTCCAGACATGGGAAAGGAAATCAAAATCAAAAGATGGTGATGTAGATAACCAAGGAGCCGTCTAAGGATTCAGGGAAAATTAAATGCTATGATCATATTTTTGAGGACTGAGTGACGTAAATAATAGGTGATTGATGGTCAAGAAACTAAAAGTGTGCTTTGGATGTCTTCGACAGGCGCACAAACCTTAACGTGTTTAAGAAGAAACGTAATTGTAAGAACGAAAACTGTAAGTTGTTTTATAGTTACATGCTACATCAGGATAAGAAGCTTGTCGCTGTTAATAGTTCGCCAGATACAGTTCAAGAGCCACAAGAAAGTAGTCCAGCAATTATCCTCACAGTCAGAAACAGCACATCGATTCTTCTATTTAAGGTGCTGCCAATTGAGGCCACTGGACCAAATAGATCGATTATCAAAGTATTTGCCTTTATAGACGAAGGATCCTCTGTATCATTAATAGATGCAGATTTGGCAGAAAAACTTTGTGTGAACTGTAGAAGGTGAAACAAATTGGTTGCCCTTAACAGGTAACACAGCTCCGTCTTTGAAACTACCTTTGTCACTTGATATCGAATCCCTTTACGACAAATATACAAAATTAAGGCGCTTGCCAATTAAAGGGTACGGAGCCAAGTATTCTGATTGAAGTGGAAAATTGCCATTTAACCTTCGAAGTGTTTATTTGGAAAACAGATTAGTAGCCGTTCAGACAGCTTTAGGGTGGCTAGCATATGGATCAACACAGCCTCAACAAGAAAATCCTTATAATGATATAAGCACCGTCTTTCATACGTATACGATCGATTCAAATAAAAGGCATATTTCAATACAGAGAGCCTTCTGGTTAAGTTACCAATAATGCAAATAAAATTGTCAGGGCTCGAAAAATTTTAAAAGAAAGTACACTACGTGTAAACCAGAGTTATGAGAAAGCTATTTTGGGGAGTCATGATAATATAATCCTTCCTAATAGCTTTTTTTTTTTTTTTAACGTGTGGCTTAGTATTTAATACTCTCCTTTGTGGCCAATCAATAAATGTGGTGGTGAGGTACTTCGCTTATGGTTTTTACAGGTGTAGTGGGAGTTGTGAAATCAGGTCAGACATCATTTAATGAGTGTTGCGGGTGAAACATCGGCCCCAGAGTGTATTTCGGATCGGACCTTAGTCCCAGTGTAGATCTAGAGGGTGGGTCCTTTGTAACCTCCTGGTTTGTGTGCTGTTATCTAGCAGGTTTATTGCCAAATTGTTGCAATGTTTCTAATAGCTTTGATAGGGCTCTAAAAGACTTCACACGACTGAGCGCAAGATTTTCGATTCTGACAAGCAGGAGGAATATAGAAAGGATATAATGGATTTGGTATATAAAGGATCTGCCCGAAAATTGAATAAAGAAGAAGCAGAAAAGGTCGGCCCACGAACATGGTATCTCCCTCCCTTTGGTGTGCATAACATTTATAAACCAAACAAGATGAGGCTTGTTTTCGCTGCGGCAGCCAAAGTCAATGGAATTTCTTTAAACAGCCAATTGTTAAAGGGACCGGACGAAAATCCTTCACTTCTTAAGTTCCTATTCCAGTTTCGACAAGACATAATAGCTGTATGCGCCGACATCCTAAAAAAGTTCTTGCAAGTAAAGGTCAAAGATTTAGATCAAGACTCATTCAAATTCTTATGGAGGGATTCCGATGGCAATATTGAGGTCTATAAGATGCAAGTACTAATATTTGGAGCTACATGTTCATCCTGCTGTGCGCAGTATGTAAAAAATCAAAATGCCTTAAATGAAAGTAAATGCCTTAAATTAAAGTGAACAGGAAGGAAGCTGTTATTAAGGCCATACAAGAAAATCATTATGTAGATGATTTTGTAGCAAGCCTTGACAATGAATAGGATGCATAGGAGATAACCAATGAAGTAAAGAACGTCCACAAATTAGCCAACTTCGATTTGAGAGGTTTTATATCAAACTCATCGAATATCCAAAACTTGCTAAACGGTAGAAGTAAAGTTCGATTCCAGTTCCGTCGATAAGATCCTAGGTATGTTTTGGGATAATGGAAAAGATGCATTCTTGTTTGATATTAAAACGAACAGAGTTGATAACAAAATAAAGCAAGGAATAAAAGTTCCAAACAAGAGACAACTTCTCAGTATCATAATGTCAGTGTATGACCCGTTTGATCTTATGATAATTGGCAAAGTTTTAATGCAGGATATCTGGCGTACAGGAATTACCTGGAATGACTTAATCAACGATAACATATATAAAGGTTTCAAAGAATGGATCGGACAGTTGGATAGAGTGAAGCATTTTAAAATTAGTCGTTGCTTTTCTCCATAGTTCTTAGCTTCAGATATCAAAAAGGAACTTCACATATTCGTCGACGCAAGTGGGCAGGCATTTGCTGCAGTGGCTTATTGGCGAATAATATCTGGCGACAATATTGAAACTTCCTTCGTTGCAGGAAAAACTAAATGTGCTCCGCTGCAGATGTTGCTGGTGCCCAGGGTAGAGGTCCGAGCCGCAGTACTAGGAACGCGATTGAGAAACTTGATATTGGAAAGTTATGATATTGCCATTGAGAGATCTGTGTTCTGTCGGATTTAAGGACAGTGCTCGCCACGAATTGTTCTGACTACAGGCAGTACAAACAGTTTGTGGCATACCGGTTAGCAGAACTTCGAAAAGCGCAAGATTGTCCTGACAATAGCGATAGAACCACCAATAGACATTGGTCGTTTTTCAAACTTTATGCGCTTAAGCGATGGGTTGGATGCTCATAGGAAACATCTGGAAAAACGAAAAGAAAGTTAAAGGAGCTATTTCCTTCAAAGAATTGGTCAATGCTAAAAAAAATATTGTGTAAGCTAGTACGGCAACACACATATTTTGAAGAAATAAGCGCTCTTCGGCAAATGAATTTCCAAATGTAGCCCAATATATTCATTGTCATCCGGTCTAAATGAAGATGATTTCTTGGTCGTGCAAGGCAGGCTAAAAAATGCATCTACACTGGCCGTAAGTACTCGTCAGCCAATAATACTTCCAAAGGACATCCACTTACCGACTTTATTACGAGGGTGGTCCGATAAGTACATAGAAAAAGAAAAACGAAAATTTTGGAAAAGTATCGATTTATTTCTCAACATAATCTCCTATTAGTCGGATTCACTAGACCCAGCGATCCTCCAAGGTCTGCAAAATAGGCCTCTGTGGCGGCGACGACTTCCTCATTCGACGTAAATTTCTGTCCAGCGAGTGACTTTTTAAGTTTGGAAACAAAAAAAAATCACACGGGGCCAAATCTGGAGAATTCGACCAATTTGGCCTTTGCGAGGGCGGAAGTGTGAGCCGGTGCGTTGTCATGATGGAAGAGCACTTTTTTCTTCCCCAAATGGGGCCCTCTGACCGTTTTGCCCGACAGCTTTCTCATGCCCAAAATTTCATGCAGGATATGAACCACTTGGTCTTTTGACTGCCAATACGAGATCGTGGATTTTTGTCACGTTATCCTCCGTGGTAGCCGTTTTCGGGGAACCTGGACGTGGCTCATCAAAAACCGACGTGCGACCACGTTAAAACAATTTTTTACGGTCGCCAGCGAAGGGGAAGAGTCACCGTACACAGCATCCAAGCGCTCTTTGATTTCGCTGCGCGATTTCCCTTCCAAAAACAAGAATCCAATCCCAGACCGATATTGCTCTATCTCCATTTTTCTAAAATCCGCGGACACGTCCGATTCCACACGCAGTCAAAACAAAACTACGAGTCCGATTCGGCTAAAATTTTCGACCTGTACTACACGATAGTAAATTTCTCTTGCGATAGTGACGCCATCGGGCGGTGAGGCTATCAAAATGACGAACTAATAGTAAGCGAAATACGACACAAGTTCTAGGTGATAAGTAATAAAAGGCAGTCAAAAGATACAACTCGTCCTGTCAGTACTGCAAAAACAAAAACGTAAAGCCAGTGCCCACGCTTATGGGCAATTGCTGAAAAATAAGGTTACGCCGTACAATCGACCGTTTACTTACACAGGGCTTGACTTCTTTGGCCCCCAATCTGTAACAATAGGGCGTCGTCACGAAAAGAGTTGTGTTGCCTTGCTTTCATGTTTAACAGTCAGAGCTTACACCTAGAACTTGTCTAGAATATCTCATCTGATGCATGCATTGTAGTCATCAGAAATTTCGTGAATAGAAGAGGCGTTCCCAGCACTATTCGCTGTGATATGGGCACAAACTTTGTTGGTGTCGACATTATTGTAAGGAAAACAAATGACATCTTCGATCGGGAGTATATAAAGGCAACGCTGGCGACCAAGGACATCAGCTGAGAGTTTAACTGCCCAGCTAATCCTAGTTCCGGAGGATGTTGGGAAAGATTGGTTCAACCAACAAAGCGTAGAAATGATACCTTGTCTATTGATAGAGGCCGAAATATTATTAACAGTAGACCTTTAACACACGCACCTGTTACTATAGACGATCCTGAACCACTCACCCCAAACCACTTTCTACTAGGAACCGTAAACTCGACACAAACTCCTGGAGAAGTTGAGTCAGCAGCAAAAGGATGAATTTTGGAGACGTTGGATAACAAAGCTTACCAAATGGTTTGCACTTACCAAGCCAATTCAAATCGGGGATCTAGTCTTGATCTGTGATGAAAATCAACCCAGAGGAGGCTGGAAGAAGGGCCTTGTTACCCAAACGTTTAAGGCTAATTCCTAGTACTCAGATCGACGAAAACTGTCCGCCAGTCATGAGAGAGAGCGAGAGGCAAACAGCTGGCGTACACTTTTCGTCAACGTTCTTTTTCACCTCGGTCCTCAGATCGACGAAAAATACCAGAAAATTGATTAGCGTTGCCAGTCTACGGAAATGAACTTGACGAAAAGATTACAAAATTTTAAGCGCACGCCAGCGCTTCTCACTGAACATTTTAAATAATGGAGGAAAAAAATCAAAAACAAAAGTCGATTGCAGGAGTTTACATGTGAGAACAAAATAACATTAATACTATCTGGGGTGCCCCTTGTCAAAGCAAAATGTTTCTTAGGTCAAAAATTTACGAAAAAACACAATAAAAATGCATATATGAATTTTAAATTAGCAAATAATTATCAGTAAATTAAAAAAACAACTGGTTCACATAAACGCCCTATATCAAAGCTAGCGGTTCTTGACGTTTTAGGTAAAACGACTTAGGCGTTTTACGGTGAGGGAAGTGTTGCTGGTGAAAATAAAATTTTGAATTAACCGTCTTAATTTGAATGCGTCGAAGTACTCTATATTCCAATTTCAGCTGATCTTATAAATACGTTGACTAACACTTATAATTATCATACCGTCATTGTCGCTACAATCGTTGATGTGAGCAGAAATACAATTTAATAAACGCATCGTCGCACAATAAACCGCATGAACCGAAATAAATTTATAAAAAATACATATTGTCGCCGATCGCAGACAGAAGTGTTTCATTAAAGTGTAAACTTAGACTTAGTAAATGTGAGTTTTTTCAAACGGAAATTAAGTAAATAGATTATACGGTTGATGGGTACGGCATCAATGCTAATGGAAAGGGTATAGTCGCTATAAAAAATTTGTCTGTCCATACGAAAACTAATGAAGTACAAAGCTTTCTAGGACTTTTTTTCATACTTTCGCAGGTTTATCAAAAACTTTTTTATAGTTGCGAAACCGTTATAAGACGTAACGAAGAAAACGACAAATTTCCGGTTTGGGGAATTGAAGCTGAAAACGTTTGAAGTTTGAAAAGAAAAATTAATAGGTTCCATTATACTTGCTTTGTACAATCCAGCAGATGAGACAGAGCTGAACTGCGAAGCGAGTTCAATTGGTTTTGGTTCAATCTAGATCCAAAAGAAAAAAGATGGGGGGTTATACCCGATGTTTTATTTTTCCAAGCGCACTACGTATGCTGAGTCAAGGTATCACAGCTTCGAGCTGGAAACGATAGCAATAATTTAATCACTCAAACGTTTTAGGGTATATCTTCACGGTAAAAGTTTTAAAGTTGTCACGGATTGCAATTCTCTTACACTGTTGAAAAAAAAAAAACTAAGCCCCAGAGTAGCACGATGGGCTTTAGACCTGTTTATATACTGGAACATATGTAGATGCTCTCAGCAAAAGCACTATTATAGTGGTAGTGGATACAAATTCGTTCGAAGAAAATCTGATTATATGCCAGGGTAAGGATGAGAATATTGTCAAAATTAAAGAACTTCTAGAATAGACTGAACACAAACTGTATGAAATGCGCAATGGAATTATTTATAGGAAATATCATGACTCTATATTATTCTATGTTTCAAAAGATATGTGAACTACGCGCGTTAAATATTACAATGGCTTTGGATATGTAGGTGTCGACAAAATGTTAGAAGTTGTTTTGAAGACATATTGGCTTCCAAAATTAAAGGAAATGATAGGACAACATATTAAAAATTGATTAGAACGTATTGCATTTACGGCAAAAGGCAAGCACGAAGGCTATTTAGATAACATTCAGAAGCCAACAAAACCTTTTGAACAGTTATGTACATATTGATCATCTGGGACCAGTTACAACGAAAGATAAGAAATCAAGACATATTTTATTAATTGTTGATAGCTGCACAAATTTTGTAAGACTGTAATCTACAAAAACCACTAAGTCTACTGAAGCGATAACTGCACTGGAAAACTATAGCAGATCATATAGTACCCCTAAATGTATAGTTTTTGGGCTTGCCAGGTGTTGTGCGGATGTTTGTGTTTACATTAGCTGGACCCAGCTTAGTTTAATTATGTGTTTTCGTACATTTTTGATCTAAGAAAAGCTTTGCTCTGACAAGAGGCACCCCAAAACATTAACACCCTCACAAGAAAACTCCTGCAATCGACTCTTACGGGATTTTTTATTTTTTTCCCCCATTTTTTAAAATGTTCAGTGAGAAGCGCACGCCAAAAGATTACATTTTTGTTCTTTTCGCTAGGGTTCCAAAGTTAATTTCCGCAGACTGGCAACGCTATGCAATTTTTTAGTATTTTTTCGTCGATCTGAGTACCGAGGTAAAAAAAGCCTGCCGAAAAGTGAACGCCAGCTGTTTGCCTCTCGCTCTCTCTCATGACTGGCGGACAGTTTTCGTTTATCTGAGTACTAGGCTTAAACATGTAGTGTAGTTTTAAGTAAGCTTTCGTCGCTTTTGGCCTTTTTTTGGCTTTTGGTGAGATGAAAAATCTGTTTATAACTTGACACACGCATTTAGTGAACTCTGGGTGAATTTTTCATGCATCTTTGGCTTTATGTAAAATGAATATACATATATGTACATATGGATATCCCTAATAGTATAAAAAAAGCTAGATTTTACTGGAAAAGTGTACGAATCGGGCAGCACTGATTGTATTGAAGGAATTTGGTTATGGTACAAAAACGATAAGTATGTTTATTATCGAACTACTTTCTCCAAAATTAGTAACGCATTCGTTTTGATAGTTGTAAATATATATCTAATTATCCATAGATAGTGTATTAATTATTATATAATATTTGTGTTTCATTTATATTAAACCATTTTTTAATAACGGGACAAGAGTTTTATTTGATGACGTCATTCCACCAATCGTTCAGTAAAACTAAAAAGTTTCAACAATAACATTAAATATGTACATTCATATATCATGTAAAAATGGATGTCATTGTGCTTTACGGACATGTTCCCTACATACTGTATTGTCTTCAAAATAGCCAAAAATCTTACAAAAATATTTACATACATACATACAAGTATATTCTTCTCACATACAAATGTTTATATGCGTATACATAAATTAATTTGCACATCTAAAGAAAAGTTACTGCACAAACATAAACAAATAAAAATATACCCAGTTTTTTTATTTCTATGCATATGCATATATGTACATATATATATTGAATTTTCATGTCATTTTCAGGCCTTGAACCTCAATCATGACACTTGATGAGGTACGAGTTGAGAACAAAATTAAAGCAACTAGTGAAACTTGTGTTCAAACAACGAGTATGAATAACGGGATGACCTCAGACCAAATTAATGGAAATATAAAACAGGTAAACAATAATAAATCCTTTTTTTTTATAAACAAGAAACAGCAATACATATTACATATGTCCATACATGGGCAGATTAGCAATATCTGGATGTGTACAATAGTGTTATACACATAGTTTAAGTTAATTAATGCCCGACGAATTTTTTGAATATTCCAACATTTGCACGTATGCACATACAGTTGAGGCGAAATTAAAAATAGAGCCATCACCTTTTAATACTAGTTATTATTTCGCTTCTGCAGTTCGAACAATGTTAGAATATTTTGAAGATCTAAACACAAGAAATGTATTCCATTTTATTTTTCTTCTAAAATCAACAATTTCTAAAATGGTATCGGTCGAAAAAATAATAATTCTGACTTAATTGATTCAATTAAACTTAAAGACGTTGAGTTGAACACATACAGTGAGTCACACTGCGAGGTATCCCATGAATTAAATGCATGTATTTTTTAATGATTAAGTATCAAATTGATTATTTTATTTATTGTTTAAACAAAAATATTTAATATTAACAAAAATATTTGGAAATCATTAGGACTACCAAATGTCGTTAAGTATTAAATATTATTTGTTTTTATATTCAGTATTTTGTTTGTAAGCCATTGTTTTCCTTAATATGTAGCTTGTAAGCGACTCGGCATTGAATCCACTAATTTTTGGCACCTGACTTCAGAAATATTCGACCATTCCTTAGAGAAAATCTTTTTAGTACGTTCTTAGAAGAAATCTTATGTTCCTGGACTTTTAGCTTGAAGTGGAACCAAAGATTTTTAAAAGGGTTGAAGTCTGGTGTCTCTGTAGGCGATGTAATCTGTTTAGTGTTGTGCAACAGCCACATCTCGACTTTCCAAGTGACTTTCGTGTGTTTGGGATCATTGTCCTATTGGAAAAGTAACTTGTCACTGGAGTGTAAATTTGTCTTTAATATATTTAGATATGCTTCAGCATTCATAATTCCGTTTATAAAAACAAAGTTTCCTCCGGCTTGCCTATTTTTTTCTATTTTTTTTTCTGAATGCACAACACTTGAAGAATATTGCGGTAAAATTTGATATTGTTCCGAGTAAAACTTCTGAAGTTATAGGCAGTTGAACATAGGTGAGTTAGCTCGTTTTCTATGCGATTTTTGGATGTCCAAAACTTCAAAACGCTCTCCTGAAAAGTTGCAATTTTAAAGTCGGTGAACACGATCCTGCAAAATCTACTGGACGAATCGTTTTGAAAATTTACACACAATTTCTGTTCCTAAATCTTCAGGTACTAACGTCGAGTTTTTTTTACTGATTATTTTTTATTTTATAATAACTAACATATCGAATTTTTAGGCTAAAATCTAGTTTTTGACTTCAAAGTGTTACCAAAAATCCAAAAACTGAATAAAAAAAAACTCAACGTAGTTACCTTTAGAAACATCTTAACTAATAAACAATTATTTTTTTCTGATGACTCAGTAACGAGTTATGCTGTTCACCGCAAAACCTTTTTTCTTGGAGGCGCTTACGTAGCTTGGCTGCAAACGGCTCATTTTTTTTTCTATGAAAATTTGTGAAAACTTGGTTTAAATGTTGTACTTTGATATGCTTATAAAAAAATTATCTGACATTAACAGTATCGTGTGACAAAATTCATGAAAATAGGCCTTTTTGGCTGAATTAACCATTCCCCCTTAACTTAAGTTAGCGCGGTGCTTTCGACACACTTTTCTCACTCCATTAGATCCAAATACATTAAATTTGCTTTCATCACTAAATATTTATTGTTCCCGGTACTCAAAATTCTGGTCTGAATAGGTTTGGGGAAAACACCGCTTTGATATATTAATGGATAAGAGATTCTTTCCACGGTATCTCCCAAGGAAATTGTTTAAATACGTTTGTTCTTACGGATGTGGATATGGCGGTATTCATTTTTGAAGCCGATGGATTACGGTTTTTCCTGTTTCCCTCTCTTCTTTACTTGTTAATGATTCTTCAGACAGTTTCAGTGAATACGTTTGTTCCTACGGATGTGGATATGGAGGTATTAATTTTTGAAGCCGATAGATGCAGGTTTTTCCTGTTTTCCTCAAGGATTTTCCTCTCTTCTCTGCTTGTTAATGATTTAAGACGGCCAGAACGGATTTTATTCGAGAAAGAAAGATAGAAGTGTTTCTTATATTTGGAGGACTTCTATCGAACATCCCACAAATACGAGGGTGGTCCGATAAGTACTTATCCTCCAAAAGAAAAACGAAAATTTTGGAAAAGTGGCGATTTATTTCTCAACATAATCTCCTTTTAGCTCGATACAGTTGACCTAGCGATGCTCCAACTTCTTTAACCCGTCTGAAAAATACGTTTTCTCAAGGTCTGCAAAATAGCCCTCTGTGGTGGCGACGACCTCCTCATTCGACGCAAATTTCTGCCCAGCGAGTGACTTTTTCAAGTTTAAAAACAAAAAGAAGTCATACGGGGCCAAATCTGGAGAATATGGTGGATGGGGCAGCATCCAAGCGCACTTTGATTTCGCTGTGCGATTTCCCTTCCAAAAACAAGAATCGAATCACAGACCGATATTGCTCTTTCTCCATTTTTTTAAAATCCGCGGACACTTCCGATTCCACACGCAGTCAAAACAAAACTACGAGTCCGATTCGAAATTTCGGACCGTAGCCGTCTACGAGAATGTACTACACGATAGTAAATTTCTCTTGCGATATCGGACAGCCCGTCTTATATTCAATTATAGACCCTCCTTGTGTAAATGTAAAATATTTTTTTTTGTGAAACGTTTAACTCCATACATTTCGTCAATAAACCCTTGCAGAGGGTATTATAATTTTAGTCCCTCTGTTATTAATCTATCTGCTTGTCTTCCTATTGCAGGTAGTATATAAGTTGGAACGAGCCGGATCGGGCGACGATATCATATAGCTCTCATAAGAACAATCGGATAAAACATTTCCAAAAAATTTTAATTTGTTGTCTTTTTTGTTGTTCTTTGGGATTTGGTAATATTTAAATATTATGGAATTACGGTTTTATTTAAATTAAATTCGGAGAACAATATCATATAGCTGTGTTTTTCATCGAATTCCGTCTTTAAAATAGAATCGCAATCAAATTAACAAAAAAAAAGAGGACGGAAGCTAGCTTCGGCAAGCCGAAGTTTTAATACCCTGGCAGACTTTGCCGAAATTGCTAAAATTGAAAAAGAAGCGAAAGGAATAAGGTATACATAAATAAACTAGATTTGCATAGTTTCAGCTTTTCGTCTGCAAAAATGTCATATAAAAATAGAAAAAGAGGGATATTATCGCAGCCTTTAACAATTTTTCCTACGGAAGCTATAAGATATAGACGTCCGATCGGTAAGCGCCTTTAACCTGATCAAGATATGCGTAAATAAATAAGACATGGAAAAAATGTATGTCAATAGCTTACACACTGCGTGAAATATTCTGCAAAACATCAAATTTGGACCGATTTCACCCTATTGTTGTTATGGGAGCTATAGGATATAGACGTCCGATCGGCACGCGCTATTACCTTGATCAAGGTATGCATAAAAAATTACGATTTGGAAAGATTCATGTCAATAGCTTTTACACTGCGCGAAATATCTTCTATTCTTCCAAGTTTCCGATTGTTCCTATGGGAGCTATAGCATATAGACATCCGATCGGGGCGGTTTTCAAACTTGATCTGCGTACATTTGTTTTAGGACGACTGTGAAAGTTTCAAATCGCTAGTTTTTAAACTGAGCTCGCAAACGGTATTGAAACAGACGGACAGATGGACATGGCTATATCGACTCCCCTATTGATTCTGATCAAGAATATATACATTATAGGGTCTTAAACGTCTCCTTCACTGCGTTACAAACTTCTGACCAAAATTATAATACCCTCTGCAAGGGTATACAAATTATACATTTTTTTATTTTTAATTTTTTTTTGTTCTTTGGGATTTAAATATTATGGAATTACGGTTTTAATTAAATTAAAATCGGACAACAATATCATATAGCTGCCATAGAAACGATGGCAAAATGCAGCGCAAAAACGACATAGCTTCATTGTTTTTGGTAATACAGGCATAGAAATCGAAATCTGGTCGATTTGTAATAGCTGCAAGGGTATATAAACTTCGGCTTGCCGAAATTTTCTTCCTTTCTCGTTTTTACAATAAAGGTAGCGCGATGTAGTGGTCCTATTATTATTTCGCAACTGTATATGTTTATCAGATCTGACGCAACTTTTGAAAAATTTCTTTGATTTTGACTTTTTGTGTGTTTATAGAAATAAAATAAAATAAAATAAAATAAATTCATACCCCTAAAATTACATAATTGGGTATGCATTATATGGATGAATAATACTAATTATACCCTTGCAGAGGTTATTATAATTTCAGTCAAAAGTTTGCAACGCCATGAAGGATACATTTTTGACCCTATAAAGTATATATATTCTTGTTCAGCATCACCAGGGGAGTCGATCTAGCCATGTTCGTCTTTCCGTCCACTTGTCCGTCCGTCCATCTGTCTGTCCGTCAGTCCCGTCAGTCCGTCTAGTCCCTCAGTTTTAAAGCTATAACTTTCTCAAAGTTGTCTTTTTATTGTAGGTAGTATATATGTCGGAACGAGACGGATCGGACGACTATATCATATAGCTCCCAAAAGAACAATTGGAAAAAATATTTAAAGTATAGCTTTGTTGTTTTTAATGTTTATTTCGTGTTCTTTGGGTTTTGGTGATATTAAAATACTGCCTATCTTGTTGAAAGGCAATCCGAAGTATCCCTAGCAGTCATTACAAAACGATTACACTTCGATTTCGATGCTTACATTACTAATTGTTTTAGGTTCATATGGTTATGGTGAAAAATGGTAGTTGATAGTCAAATGTTAAATCTGGCTCATTTTAAAACACATTTGCTGAAATTTTAGTTACCATAAAACCATACATTAAAAAAATTGAACTTTGTTGACAGCTCCAACATAGAGACGGTCCCAAACTACAACACTCTCTCGATAAAATAATCTCTAAAGCTCCATTTTTATTTACAGAACGACGCAACGATATCATTTCTACGTGCTGCTCGCAGCGGGGACATTAAAAAGGTGATTGACTTTATTGAAAGGGGTGAAATATCGGACATAAACAGTTGCAATGCGGTAAGTAAAAATTTTAATTAAAAAATAATTGAACAAAATAGTTTTAATTAAGTCAGGGCTTAACCATTTTTAAAACACGTTACTGGTATAGTAAAAGTTTATTTTGTATTCGTTGAAAAGTAGAAGTAACCGTTGTCAACAAAATAAAGTATATATATTCTTGATCAGAACCAATATCCAAATTGATCTATCCTTGTCCGTCTGTCTTTCTCGTTGTTTTTTTTTCAATACCAGGAGAAAGTTATATTTTTAGAAAATACAGCAATCAATTGGACAATGTAGTTCAATATGTAATTATTTTCTATTCATTTGTATATGTAATTGTTTCTAAGGGTTGGAATTCTCAATTGTTATCAAAAAGTGAAGCAAAGTTCGGCAAGCCAATTACAATTTTGATACAATGATTTAAAAAAATAAATTAAACTGTAATTCTGGAATCTTGGAGTTTATGATAGATGTTACGAAACGAAACGAAATTATAATTGAATTTCCCCCATTTTTAAATTGTTCATAGAAACAGACAGACGGACATGCTTATATCAGCTCAGGAGGCGATCCTGATCAAGAATATATATACTTTATAGGGTCGGAAATGTCTCCTTCACTGCGTTGCACACTTTTGAGCAAAATTACCCTCTGCAAGGGTATAAAAAGACTTTTGGCCAAGTTTCATCCAAATAGCTTTAAAACTGACGGACTAGTTTGCGTAGAAACGGAGAGACAGACGTTCAGACGGATATGGCTAGATCAATTCGCCCGGTACATAGTTCTGGAGGATCAAGATCGCAATGTCAAGGCGTAAAAAGAATAGAGTGATCGTGATTAGAGGCGGAAAAGAGGAAGTAATAAAATAAACATGAAAGGAAAGCTAACTTCGGGCGGAGCCGAAGTTGATATACCCTTGCAGAATATTCATATGATGCATTCTTAATACTCATAAAAAGTCCCAGCTTCCTAACTTTAAAAACACCAAAGTTATGACATTTGCAATCGTTCAGTTATATGGCAGCTATAAGATATAGTCGGCCGATCCTTATGAAATTTGGTAGGTCGTATTGATTTGCCAAAAATAAAACCCATAGAAAATCCCAACTTCTTAACTTTAAAAACACCAAAGTTATGGCTTTTCCGATCGTTCAGTTATATGACAGCTATATGATATAGTCACCCGATCCGGGTCGTTCCGACTTATATACTACCTGCAATAGAAAGACAACTTTTGGGAAAGTTTCAAGCAGATAGCTTTAAAACTGAGGGACTAGTTTGCGTAGAAACGGACGGACGGACAGACGGACGGACAGACGGACATGGCTAGATCGACTCTCCTGGTGATGCTGATCAAGAATAAATATACTTTATAGGGTCGGAAATGTCTCCTTCACTGCGTTGCAAACTTTTGACTGAAATTATAATACCCTCTGCAAGGGTATAATAAACTAGGAACTATATCTCAATAAATAATTTCTCAAGATCCCAAAATAAAAGCGGGTAGCGAGTGCTCCCTTTTTGGGCAAATCAGATGTGGGCATAGCCGGATATAAGTTAATGAAGATGTGTGGTTATAGAAGACGCCCGTGTCTGTCACGGCCGAGAAGCCATAAAACTGCCGGGTGTCGTCTACGGAGGCGCCTTCGACCCAGTAGTGTGAACTCGATCAATTTGTCAGCTACATCACTGTTATCTAGGAACGATATAAAGAGCTTCCAGAGTCTCTCAGTCAATTAGCTTGTAGAACAATCCTTCGTGCCAAACCCTGTCAAAGGCCTGTAGAACATCGAGAAAAACGGCAGAGCATTAACGGTGATCTTCGAAAGCACCGAGAACATTGTAAACTACGGAAACCAAACAGGTGGGTTGGATGTGAGTCTTCAAAGGTTTTAATAGCTAGAAGTCTATCAAGCCTGATCCGCTCAAAAATCTTGGAGAAAGTGGACAGCAAACTAATCGGCCTAAAAGATTCTGGGCGGCATGGGTCTTTTCCTTATTTTGCCACCATTGTGACTAATGCACGTTTCCAAGGTGATGGACATTGACCAAGGTCCAGGCAAGTATTAAAGCGGAGACAGAGCTGCGCAATGACTGAGCTAGGAAGAGCCTTTGCTACTTTGCCATCAATCGCGTCCATGCCAGGAGCTTTAGTAGTAACCAGTCGCACGCACCTCATCTTCGTCTACAGGACGGACAGGAGACAGTTGTCTGGAAATTCAAGGAGGACTTTTCTTAGCCCCGACACAGTAGCCTTCCACCTTGCCATTTCAATGGTATGCCTCGTCCTTATCCAGACACGGCGAAGTACATGACCTTTTCTGACCAAGGTCAAATTCTGGCTTTAAATAAGCCCAGATAGAGGAGGAGGGGACAGCTTGATGGATCTGTTCAACTAAAAATTTAATACTAATTTGTATTAATAACAAGAAAGGAAAGCTAACTTCGGGCGAAGCCGAAGTTTAAATACCCTTGCAGAATATTCTGCAAATTATATTCTCCAAAATTATTCATATGATGCATTCTTAATACTCATAAAAAATCCCAACTTCCTAACTTTAAAAACACCAAAGTTATGGCATTTCCAATCGTTCAGTTATGTATATGGCAGCTATAGAATATAGTCGGCCGATCCTAATGAAATTTGATATGTCGGATTGATTGGGCAAAAATAAAACCCATAGTAAATCCCAACTTCCTAACTTAACAAACACTAAAGTTATGGCATTTCCGATCAATCAGTTATATGGCAGGTATAAGATATATTCGTCCGATCCTTATGAAATTTGGTAGGTCGGATTAATTGGCAAAATATAATACCCATAGAGAGTCCCAACTTCCTAACTTAACAAACAGCAGAGTTATGGCATTTCCGATCAATCAGTTATATGGCAGCTGTAGGATATAGTCGGCCGATCCCGGCCGTTCCGACTTATATACTGCGTGCAAAGGAAAGAAGGGTGTGTGCAAAGTTTCAATTCGAAATCTTCAAAACTGAGAGACTAGTTCGCGTAGAAACAGACAGACGGACAGACAGACGGACATGGCTATATTAACTCAGGAGGGGATCCTGATCAAGAATATATATACTTTATAGGGTCGGAGATATCTCCTTCACTGCGTTGCACACTTTTGACCAAATTTATAATACCCTCTGCAAGGGTATAAAAACGCGATTTTGATTAGAGAGCGACGATTTTTATACCCTTGCAGAGGGTATTATAATTTTGGTCAAAAGTGTGCAACGCAGTGAAGGAGACATCTCCGACCCTATAAAGTATATATATTCTTGATCAGGATCACCTCCTGAGTTGATATAGCCATGTCCGTCTGTCCGTCTGTCTGTTTCTACGCAAACTAGTCTCTCTGTTTTAAAGCTATCGAGTTGAAACTTTGCACACACCCTTCTTTCCTTTGCACGTAGTATATATGTCGGAACGGCCGGGATCGGCCGACTATATCCTATAGCTGCCATATAACTGATTGATCGGAAATGCCATAACTTTGGTGTTTGTAAAGTTAGGAAGTTGAAATTTTCTATGGGTTTTATATTTGGCCAATCAATCCGACCTACCAAATTTCATAAGGATCGGCCGACTATATCCTATAGCTGCCATATAACTGATTGATCGGAAATGCCATAACTTTGGTGTTTGTAAAGTTAGGAAGCTGGGATTTACTATGGGTTTTATATTTGGCCAATCAATCCGACCTACCAAATTTCATAAGGATCGGCCGACTATATCCTATAGCTGCCATATAACTGAACGATCGGAAATGCCATAACTTTGGTGTTTGTAAAGTTAGGAAGCTGGGATTTCCTATGGGTTTTATATTTGGCCAATCAATCCGATCTACCATATTTCATAAGGATCGGCCGACTATATCCTATAGCTGCCATATAACTGAACGATCGGAAATGCCATAACTTTGGTGTTTGTAAAGTTAGGAAGCTGGGATTTCCTATGGGTTTTATATTTGGCCAATCAATCCGATCTACCATATTTCATAAGGATCGGCCGACTATATCCTATAGCTGTCATATAACTGAACGATTGGAAATGCCATAACTTTGGTGTTTTTAAAGTTAGGAAGTTGGGATTTTTTATGAGTATTAAGAATGCATCATATCAATAATTTTGGAGAATATAATTTACAGAGTATTCTGCAAGGGTATATAAACTTCGGCTCCGCCCGAAGTTAGCTTTCCTTTCTTGTTTTATTTGCGAATATTAGCGACGAAAGGGAGTGCGATCTTGATCGGATTCGATTTAACACTGATCTTAATTTCCATAATGATCTCTTAGAGCTATGCTTATCTAAGGGGGTCGAGAGACAGGCTGAATTCGCGAGAGCAAACGAAAGCTTTATTGGCTCCCGCTCTCGCCTTAAAACTAGAGAGACTTTAGAATTTTAAATAAACGCGCCAAGTGCGCAAAGACCGCCCCCTCTGAAGGGACGACGTCCTTCAGCCCAACGCCGGCAATTCCGCCAGCCGATATATTGCTCTCCGGTGTAGTCCTTCCGGAGTCCGAACGTCCGCCACCCGAACCTTTTTATCGGCGCCGGCGTGAACCGCTTCCACTCGCCCGATCCTCCACTGCTGGGGTGGAAGGTTGTCCTCTGCGACGACGACTATTTTTCCCGCGACGAGGTTTGGCTCCTCCTTGTGCCAATTGGACCTCTGCAGTAGGCTGGAGATGTACTCCCGGGACCATCGCTGCCAAAACCTGTGCTTGAGCGACAAGACACCTCGCCATCGACGCAAGCAGGTCAGGTTGATCTGGTCCGGGAGTGCTTCCGAAGGTGGGGCCAACAGGGGGCCGCCAATGTCCGAGCGTCAGGGCTTCGCCGTCGTTTGGGTCGTTGCTGAGGGTTCCCAGAGGTCTTGAGTTGAGCACGGCCTCCACGCTGGTGAGGAGAGTTCCGAGCTCCTCCGCGGTCAAGAGGATTTGGCCGACCGTCCGAAGGAACAGGTGCTTTGCAGACTTCACACCTGCCTCCCAAAGTCCGCCGAGGTGCGTTGCTCTGGGCGGTATGAACGCAAACTCGCATCCTTTCTTTGATGCGTATGTTTCTATACCCGCCCCCTGCTCCTCCAGACGGGCTCGAAACTCCCTCATGTGCCGGTTGGCTCCGACGAAGTTGGTGGCGTTGTCGCACCACACCTTCACCGGTATCCCGCGACGACTCACGAACCTTTGAAAAGCCAACAGAAAAGCATCAGTGGTTAGGTCAGAAACAAAACAGACAAACAAGGCCACGTACGTTTTGTACGGTGGCTTGCCACGGATACGATACGTTGTGCTAAAGAGGCCACAAAATTCAACGCCACAGATGTTAAACGGGCGGAAAGCTCGAAGTATATCTGCTGTCAAGTTCCCCATGATTTGCGTCAAGAGTTGCGGCTTACAGCGAAAGCAGCGAATGCACGATCGAACTGTTCGTCGGCAGTATTCTTGCGCATTGACTAGCCATACTTTCTCGAGCAGACAACTTACAAGAGCTCCAGGGCCAGCGTGACAATTCGTAACGTGCAGGTATGACACATATGATCTGATGAATTATGAGCTTTTAAACAGCAACAACGGGAATTTGGCTTCGTACGAGATAGGAGCATTCAATAACCGACCCCAACTCGTAGCAATGTCGGGGAACACCAATTTAATTTATTCTCCTGAATAAAGGGACTTAGCTTTTGAATATTCGTTGCTACCGGTTTATTTTTCCAAATTTTACTAATATCGTCACTGAATTCGTGAAATTGGATAACTTCAACAATTTTCTCAAAAGCGAAATTCAGTTCCCTTGGCGAAATACTTTTTTCAAAGGTCTTCGTCCCTTTTCTGCACCTTTGAATAAAGCGGAGAACCCATACGAAAACTCTCAGAAGTTTTCAATTTTCTGAAGCAGATAATTTGGCTCTGGGCTGACTACAAGAGCTAATGCCGATTTGCGTAATTCCATCGACAGTACTGCGGCCGGCAGTTCGAAATGTTGATTTACAGGACAATTCATTTCTGGGTCCAGCAAGAGCAGAGGCCCGCCGAACCAGATGAACGTTGTAAGCTCCTCAACGTCACATCCACGGGATACTATGTCTGCTGGGTTAACTTTCGTGGGAACGTGTCTCCAAGATGCGTTCTCCGACCACTCCTGAATCTCTGCGACCCGGTTTGATACAAAAACCGACAACGACGAAGGATATGTTTTGATCCAGTGTAATGTGATCTCGGAGTCTGTCCATAGGAAAAGATTCTCAATTGGACAATTTAGCAATGGCCTGACACGATTATACAGATCTGCTAAAAGGTTAGCTGCGCACAGCTCAAGGCGAGGCAAAGTTTTCGACCATGTATTTGAATCGGGACTTGCGGATCTGTGTGGACGAATCGCGATACCTTAATTTTCGGCAGCTGCAGAAGTGTTGCTTTAAAGGTATCCCATGAAATAAGCAACTGCATTGGTAGCGACTCGTCTTAATCTAACTTTCGAAGCGCAGCTTCTGCAACAACATCTTTGCCCTTGTGATTAAAGGACACAAGAGGACAAGTGGATCGAAAAGTCGCTCACCGACAAAATATTTCGTTTTGTCGCGCGAAGATCCAGGAAAGAGTCAACCAACCGAAATTGGAAGTAATCTTTAACCGGTATCCAAACCACGCCAAGGGTCTTAGTTACGTCTGAGCCTGCCGTAACTGGCATTACAGCGCTATCAGATGCGGATAACTCTTGCCAGTTTGAAACCACTTTGCCAGCTCAAATCCTGCCTCTTGCAAAACCTGAGAAACTTCGTCTCGAAGGCCTTGCAGGTCCTCAACGCAATATACATCTTCCTTAACGAATTGTCCTTTGACAATTTCCTTTCTAGCGACAAAAATCTACGTTTCGCAACTTCGTATGATGAGCGAAAAGAATTTGGGTCACATTTGAAAGGCAAACGAACCAAAAATCTACCGGACGACAATCTTTGAGTATTTTTCTCAAAGTGTTGTTCACAAAGTTGCTGCTCAGGAGTATGGACTTTAGCATTGGGCGGCAGGTCCTCCACAGACCAAAATTTCTGCAGGGTTGTGACAATTGACTCCAACGCTTCCTCCTGGCAGCTGAGATGTACCATTTTGTTAGCCTTTATTTTATCTTCAGAGGCACATCTCCCAGACACTATCAAGCCAATAACTATTTTTTGTAAGATGGGAAGTTCAGGCCCCTGCTTGATCTGGCCAATAGATAAAAGTTCAAAGAACGTATCTGCACCGATAAGCATATCTATTTTTTGGGGCTCGAAGAAAAATTTATCTGCCAAGTGAATATATTCAGGCACTCTCAACCTTCTGGTGCTCACCGCTTGATCCGGATGATAACCAAAAATATTTTTTTGGATCCAAAAATAGGACGACAACTGGCTATTCCCTACTCGCGACTTCACAACCGTGTGTATTTTTTTTGTAGCTTGGGCATTAGTCCCATCCAATGCCTCGTTAACTCAAGTAAACCTCCTCTCTTGAAATTATAAGTCTCTGAGCGAGCTCATCGGTCACAAAGTTTATTTGTGATCCTGAGTCGAGCAACGCTCGAGCCAAGACAAATTCGCCACTTTTCGTTTGAACGCTCAAAATAGCAGTTGCAAGAATGACTCTATCCGATGCAGTCGCATGCAAAACATGCGAAGCGGATGGAGCGTGGGCTGAGAAGGGGGTGGCAACGCGAGATTAGTGTTCGCGGAATATATGTGCAGCAACGTATGGTGTGAGGAATTACACACTCTGCATCTGTTCGATTTGCATTTTTTGACGGTATGTCCCTTTCGAAGGCAGTTAATGCACAAGGGTGCTCTTTTAGCGAAATCGAATCTTTGCTGAACTGTTAGATCTGCGAAGGAAGCGCAGTTTCCAATTTAATGTTCAGCTGAGTTGCAATACACGCATTTTACCGTGTCGTTACTGGCAGCGACAAACGAAAAACTCCTATTTCCATTCTTCTAAGGATTAGATTGGACTTGCTGAACAGTTTTGGGTTTTGAGGCCTCTTCCGCTACCATATGTTGGTAACGCCTGTTCAATGTCGTCTCACATTCGCTCCAAAGTGGAAGCGAAGTATAGTCTAATTGTTCTTCCCATTTTCTTTTAGTTCCTGCATCGACCTTGCTCATTACCAAATGTATTAAAATAGCATTAGTAATGCGTATATCATAAGGGGCTTTGACTGTGTCGATGAGGGTTCTCAAGGCTGTAGCTGAGGGCTGAGTAATTTTTTGCAAATTAAAAAGTGTCGATATGTTGTCAAAAAAAAAAACGGCAATCATTATCGTACACCCGCTTCAGGCTAGCAAGGGCTTTGGGATAATTTTCCGCAGTGATTTGAAATGCCCTAACTGTTCCTAAAGCGTCTCCAGCTAAACACGAAATTAAATGATTACATTTCTCAATATCGTGTAGCGTATCATCTTTGTGAACTAAAGTTTCAAAAAGGCTTATAAAATTTTTAAATTCGGAGTGTTTTCCGCTAAATGTTGGAAGAGCGAAGTTCGGCAGGCGGCATTGAGGCGGGCGACTTGCCTGCGGAGCGGATTTTTCTACAGTATTTCGTTTAGCGTTATTTAACATTGAAATCAGTAATGATTTTGTTAAAACTGCACACTCTTCCAACTCTTCGCGAAAGACATCTTTTGGATCTCTCACTTCTATTTGGTTTTGAAGAAGTGAAGCATTTTCAATGTGCGAATTTAGGATTTCTAATCGACATTCTAGCTCAAACGGATTAAAAGAAATTTTACCGTCATTTAAGTTGCGATACGTTCGGTTTATACTTTTCATGCAAATATCTCGTTTGTGTTTAAGCTCTTCGATATCCTTAGTTGCCATTGCCTTTATTATACCCTTATAATTTTGGTCAAAAGTGTGCAACGCAGTGAAGGAGACATCTCCGACCCTATAAATATATATTCTTGATCAGGATCACCTCCTGAGTTGATATAGCCATGTCCGTCTGTCCGTCTGTCTGTTTCTACGCAAACTAGTCTCTCAGTTTTAAAGCTATCGAGTTCAAACTTTGCACACACCCTTCTTTCCTTTGCACGCAGTATATATGTCAGAACGGCCGACTATATCCTATAGCTGCCATATAACTGATTGATCGGAAATGCTATAACTTTGGTGTTTGTAAAGTTAGGATGTTGGGATTTTTTATGGGTTTTATTTTTAGCCAATCAATCCGACCTATTAAATTTCATAAGGATCGGCCGACTATATCCTATAGCTGCCATATAACTGAACGATTGGAAATGCCATAACTTTGGTGTTTTTAAAGTTAGGAAGTTGGGATTTTTTATGAGTATAAAGAATGCATCATATGAATAATTTTGGAGAATATAATTTACAGAGTATTCTGCAAGGGTATATCAACTTCGGCTCCGCCCGAAGTTAGCTTTCCTTTCTTGTTTTTTATTTATTTATTTTTGGAATCGAAGAGGTTTTAAATATATATACATTTTATTTTTTATTTATACTGTGTATTTGTTGTAATATATAAAACGACTAACGAGAAATATGCCGAACGCACGCAGTGTAGGGGAGCTAAGTGCCGAGAGAAGTTCAAAAAAAAAATCTTAATTAGAATTTTTAGAAGTTTGTATGAAAAACCACGACAGTACTATGCCAATCGCACGCACTGTATGGGAGCACACGCCAACGCGTACCGAAATCCAACGAACATGCGTTAAAGCAACCAACTGACCGATAGCTAAGGGCAACGAATATATAAGCCTGATGAAAAGCGCGGGTTTTTTGCTGCGATTTTCTCAATTTTTAAAAAATTGCTCTTTTTTCCAACTTTTTAGCAATACCCTAAATTGGTGCTTACTACGACTAAAATGTACTAATTCGATTTTTTTAATTTGTGTTTTAATGTCCAAAGCGATTCACTTTTTTATAGTTTAAAATATTTATGTATGTATATTTGCCAGAATTAAAATTGTTAGTATGTACATGCAAATTTTTATTTTCTTGGTTAGAATGGTCACTATCTACCGAATTTTACACGAATGCAAAAAGTTGAAAGATGGGCCAAACACAATTAGAAAACGCCACATATTAGCTTCAATTTTTCGCACTCTATACCTGCTTGGCCAATTCGGGGCTTGAAACTTCCTTTGATTCCATCTCAACAGCAGCAAAAGAGGGAGGGGACTTCCTTCCAACGCAGTTTCAAAAAAAAGAAATTAGAATTAGAAAGTAAGGTGGTTGCACGGAATGCCTCTGTACACTGCAAAATCATTGGCCGTCGGTTAATATATTCTTGATCAGCATCACCAGGAGAGTCGATCTACCCATGTCCGTCTGTCCGTTTCTACGCAAACTAGTCCCTCAGTTTTAAAGCAGGTAGTATATAAGGTAGTATATAAGTCGGTACGAGCCAGATCGGGCGACTATATTATATAGCTCCCATAGGAACAATCAGCAAAAAAATGCGCTAAAAATTATAACTTTGTTGTTTTTATACCCTTGCAGCTTAGCTGCTTTAGCTTTCCTTTCTTGTTATATATTATATAAGGTCGGAGATGTCTCCTTCACTGCGTTGCACACTTTTGACCAAAATTATAATACCCTCTGCAAGGGTATAATAAGCATGTCCGTCTGTCTGTTTCTACGCGAACTAGTCTCCCAGTTTTAAAGATATCGTATAAAACTTTGCACACACCCTTCGTCCCTTTGCACGCAGTATATAAGTCGGAACGGCCGGGATCGGCCGACTATATGAAATAGCTCCCATAGGAACAATCGGAAAAAAATATTCAAAACAAGAGAGAACGCTATAGTCGAGTGCCTCGACTATTAGATACCCGTTACTCAGCTAAACAACTTAATATTATAATTGCCGGGCAATTGCAACTGTGTACAATGTAAATACATACATACATATGTATATGCTTACATACATACACACCATTGTTTGACTCAGACCTCCAATTTGGCTAACTTGATTTGATTTGCATAGTTCTTGGGATATAGTTCGGTATTGACAAATGAAAACCATCGCAATTTCCTTTAATAGAAATCCTTATCGAGAATTAACGTTGACTCTGTTGAGCACCTTGGCCAGCTGTTCCAAAGTCATCCGTTAGATGGCGCTATTGTATTGCGCCATCTACCCCATTTAGAAATGTAGGCGCTAGACAGGCTTAAGCGTTTAATGGGTTTTTGGGCGTTAAAGTGGGCGTGGCAAACTTTTATTAGGCCAATCGATAGGTATTGACGAAACAAATACATATCAATTAAATTTTCATAATAGCATCAAAACTGTGGCCACAGCTTGTGGCTTGTGGGCGTCAGAGGGGGCGTGGCACAATTTTGAAACAAACTTGCGCTGCGTAGGAACTCCTAAAATCTACATGCAAAATGCCAATCTTGTAGCTTTTATAGTTTCCGAGATCTCAGCGTTCATACGGACAGACAGACAGACAGACAGACGGACAGACAGACGGACAGACGGACATGGCTAGATCGACTCGGCTAGTGATCCTGAACAAGAATATATATACTTTATAGGATCGGAAACGCTTCCTTCTACATACTTTTGCACGAATACAATATACCCTTTTACTCTACGGGTAACGGGTATAAAAATTATAACTTTGATGTTTTTAATTTTTTTTTGTTGTTCTTTGGGATTTGGAATAATAAGGAATTACGGTTTTAATTAAATTAAAATCGGCCAAAAATTTCATATAGTTGCCAAAGAAACGATGGCAAAATGCAGCGGAAATAAAATAAAAACATAAGTTTTTAGTAATATAGGCATAGAAATCGAAATGTAGTAGATTTGTAACAACTGCAAGGGTATATAAACTTCGGCTTGCTTGCTTGTTCTGAATTAAATGAGTTATACGGGTGAATGAAACCATATAAAAACTTTTTGTGACCTCTGCCTCTTTTTATACTTTTAGAACGGTCTGAATGCACTTCACCTAGCCGCAAAAGACGGATTTGTGGATATTTGCTCGGAGTTGCTGAGGAGAGGCATCAATGTGGATAATGCCACCAAAAAAGGAAACACTGCCTTGCACATCGCATCCTTGGCAGGACAGCTAGATGTTATTAATCAGCTTATTTTATCTAATGCCAATGTAAATGTGCAGTCTCTTAATGGTTTCACGCCTCTTTATATGGCAGCACAAGAAAATCACGATAATTGTTGTCGGATCTTACTGGCAAATGGTGCGAACCCGTCATTATCTACAGAAGATGGCTTTACCCCACTTGCGGTAGCAATGCAGCAAGGACACGACAAAATAGTGTCTGTCTTGCTTGAGAACGATGTTCGCGGAAAGGTTCGCCTTCCAGCACTTCATATTGCAGCTAAGAAAAATGATGTTAATGCAGCCAAGCTATTACTTCAACACGATCACAATGCCGACATTGTGTCAAAATCTGGTTTCACCCCTTTGCATATAGCAGCTCATTATGGAAACGTGGACATAGCCACTTTGCTGTTAGATAGCGAGGCTGATGTTAACTTTGTGGCTAAACATAACATCTCTCCATTACACGTGGCATGTAAATGGGGAAAGTCATCTGTTTGTTGTTTGTTACTATCTCGAGGAGCAAGAATAGATGCAGCTACTCGGGATGGTCTGACACCACTTCACTGTGCGTCTCGCTCGGGCCATGTTGAGGTGATTGAGTACTTGTTGCGTCAAAACGCTCCCATACTGACAAAGACAAAGAATGGCCTGTCTGCGCTTCATATGTCTGCACAGGGAGAACACGATGAAGCTGCGCGTATTCTATTGGAAAACAAAGCTCCAGTAGACGAAGTTACCGTCGATTACTTGACAGCTCTTCATGTGGCTGCTCATTGTGGCCATGTGAAAGTAGCAAAACTTTTGCTTGATTACAATGCAAATCCAAATGCTCGCGCACTTAACGGGTTTACTCCTCTGCATATTGCCTGTAAGAAAAATCGTATTAAGATAGTTGAATTACTTATTAAACATGGAGCTAACATTGGTGCGACCACAGAATCTGGTTTGACGCCTTTACATGTTGCCAGTTTTATGGGTAAGTACATGCAAATTTAAAAATAAGTAAAAACAAGATTTATATTATAACCTGTTGCATTTGCAAAGAAAACTAAAAAAAAATAGTTGTCGATTTCCCTGATTATTTTATACCCTACTAAAAATGAGATGCTGTCCAAGCTAGAACATCGAATGCTCGTTTTAGGGAAGATTTCAAATTCTTTTTATCTTTTGAACTTCCAAGTATTTTCTTTAATTGCCGCCAGCAGTCTGTGGCCGATAAATTTTTCGACCAGTTCCTCAAAGTAGAGATGAAGTAAAGCGATTCTTAAATCAACTTATAAATAGATATTTCTTGTATAATTTGAGAATCGTTTGAAATTGGAAAATTCGAAAACCGAGCTATGACGTCTTCCTTCACCGGTTAGTTCTAAGCTACTTGGAAACACTTTCCACTTCTCCGTTTGGTGGTCTGCTCGAGAACAAGTGGCCTATCCCACGCCCAGCCAGTGGTTTATGTAGACGATAGCCAGAGATATATGGTCGTAGGGCATATATGGTCGTAGGGCCTTCGTTGATAGTGAGGCTTGCATTTGGTCGTAGGGTTGAAATTTTCTTGCCATATTCCTGGCAAATCCAAAGCTAATTTTACAAATAACAGGAAAGGAAGAAAACTTCGAAAGTTTATATACCCTTGTAGTTATTACAAATCGACCACATTTTGATTTATATGTCTATATTACTAAAAACAATGAAGCTATGTCGATTTTTGGCTGCTTTTATATGGCAGCTATATGATATTGTTGTCTGATTTTAATTTAATTAAAACCGTAATTCAATAATATTGAAAGAATACCAAATCCCAAAAAACAAAAAAATAATTAAAAACAAAATTATAATTTTATGGAATTTTTTTTCTGATTGTTCCTATGGGATCTATATGATATAGTCGCCCGATCCGGCTCGTTTCGACATATATACTACCTGCAATAGAAAGTCAACTTTTGGGAAAGTTTCAAGCAGATAGCTTTAAAACTGAGGGACTAGTTTGCATGGAAACGGACGGACGGACGGACAGACGGACATGGCTAGATCGACTCTCCTGGTGATGCTGATCAAGAATATATAAACTTTATAGGGTCGGAAATGTTTCCTTCACTGTGTTGCAAACTTTTGACTGAAAGGAAGAAGGTATTACTGCAAGGGTATAATAATATTTCAGTCCATAACAATGGAAAATAATCTCCACAAATACTACTAATAATTCAACAGCTTAAAAATAATAATTATACTAGGTGGGGTGAAAAGTAACCTCCTTGACCGTCAGAATGAGCTACTACTGCAAAGAAGGTTATGGTTCCTTACGGTGCGTTCATATTTAGGCAAGAATACCAAATTTCAGTGCGATACTGCTCTTAGTTTCGTTTTGGCAGCTGATTGTTGTTGACGTGTTTGACATCATGTTGAATATGGACAAAAACGATTTTCGTTCTCTCATAAAACATTATTTTTTGAGAGGCAAAACGGCGAAGGAAACAAAAGAAAAATTGGACAAATATTATGGGGCAAATGCTCCGTCAGATTACACCGTGAAATATTGGTTGGCTGATCGCAAAGTGAAAGTACGCGAGTCCAGAGTCGCCATATTTTGAGCGAAATTCTGCATATGAAAAAATTATCCGGCCGCTGTGTGCCACGAGAGCAGTTCGAAAGAGTGTTTGGACTTACTGATGCGGAATCCGGCGGACTTTTGGCGTCGATTGGTAACTGTTGATGAATCCACTATTACACACCAGAGAACAGAATGAGTGCCCGGCAATGGACCAAAGCCGGCACGAGTGCTCCGAAGCGGGCGAGGGAGGCTCGATGAGTCGGAAAGGTTATGGCGTCAGTTTTTTGGGATTGTCATGGCATACTCCTCGTGGACTACCTCGAAAAAGGAAAAACCATCAACAGCGAGTATTACTGTGCATTTTTGGAGCCGAAGTCGCTGCAAAACGACTTTACATGAAGCGAAAAAAAATGTTGTTTTTGCAAGACGATGCACCGGCCACAAGAGCGTAGCAACCACGGCTAAAATAAAAGACTTATGGCTCCAATTGCTTCCGCATTACCTTATTCTCCCGATTTGGCTCCCTCGGACTATTATCTCTTCCCGAACCTGAAAAGATATCTCATTAATAAAAAATTCAGCTCACGCGAGGAGGAGTATTTTGCAGACCTTCCGAAAAATTACTTTTCGGATGGGATCAAGAAGTTGGAAAATCGCTGAAATAAGTGTATCGAGCTAAAAGGGGACTACATTGAATAAAATAAAAAAAACATTTGAGAAAAAAAATTTTTTTATTCTTAAGGAGGTTACTTTTCACTCCATCTAGTAAATTGAACAAATAATAATATCAATATTTACAAGACGACGAACTCCCCTTTCTTTTTCTGGGATGTTGGATGCCCGTTTGTCTTGCTGCTTATATCGAGCTTGCTCTTGAATGGTATCTCGCCGACGTCCTTTCTTCGATTTCCCTTCCCGAGGTCGGCGGCCAACGCATGACACTTCGGTGTGGAGGATCAGGAAGAACTCCAAAATTTCACCTACATGTCCAGTCTGAAAGGTGTTGTGGTTTCCAGTGGTTAGTGTCTGTCGGGCGCTGCTGTTTGCTAATTTCAACGACTTTGGAGCGCACCTGTCACTTGCTTTATCTGCCCTATTCCCTTGCTAAGGTGGTTTCGCGACGTGTGTTTAGCATTTCTGGTGGGTATATATTACCCAGCCTCCATGTCCGACTGCGGGTCTTTTATTGTGGACTGTGTGTTTACGACGTGCTGGAACCTGCAGTGGTACCGAAGGGATGGTTATGCTCAACGACTACGCGTTGACCTTCGTAGCAGTCACCTCTGCCGCGTTTTGATGTGTTGCCTCCTCTCAGAACCGGATTTGGGCTTCGGAGACTTGAAGTACGGGTTACCACTTTGAACCCTATAACGTAACGTAATGGTCCGTCGAATTTAGGTGCGAGTTTTGCTCTAAATTTGTCACATCTCCTTTCTTCCTTTTCCTCCTTATTCTGTAGGTTAAATTGTGTGCCTTTAATATATTTTGTCGTGTCAGCTCATTCTTCTTTCCGGTTAGGCATCGTGAGAGTCGATCATTTGGGTTTTAAACTCTACCCTACTATCTGATATCAGCACTTTCAGCGCTCTGGATCGTACCAGAATTGTATTTCTAAAAGCTTTCAGTGACACCTCTGCCGTTTTTTTTCGTACTGCACTCGGTTCCACCCGCTCATGAAATTTTTCGATAAAGGTTTGTGTTAGCATTTATCGAAAAATGTATCGGAAAATCAACAAAACATCATTGTTAAAGCATAATATGCGTGTAAGAATTCATATATTGTCGTTTAATAATATATTCATTTTTGTTTATCTTTAAGGGTATACATCTTATTTGTCTTAAAAAGTATGCTAAGTGGGACGCCTCCGGTATAGCGGCTCCGACTTTTGCATTTTTTTCATGTCCTTGTATGTCTGTGACGTTAGATGGCCTATATCCAGTAAAAAGACATCATCCAGGATAAGTATTGTGGTTTTTGGCACCTTGTTCTACTAGTTTTGTTTCAAGCTCCAATGTTGTCCCCTATATCGTTTTATCCGCACGATTCTTTTTACCATGTGTGGAGAGTTTGTTTGCCAAGGCTAAAGCTTCGGACCACTGGATTTGCCAACTTTTTCAATGGGCCCCTTCGTTTCCCTCATTCGGCAACAGTCTCCTGTACGGATATTCTCTTGTCCGCAGATCCAGCAGTATAATCAAGGCAGGTTTGTACAGTCTTGCACCTTGTGTCCCAGGGTCTAACAGAGGAGGCAAAGATTGATCAAATCAAACGCTTCGGCCATGTTTTTGTTTTCCACCATTTTTGGTCGGCCCTAAGTATTATAGTGCACATTGCCCATTTAGCTATCGGTTAAAAATTAGGTGGTTGCTGTTTTTGTTTACATTTTTCTTCTGTTTAACAAAATTGAATATAAAATTGAACTAAATTATAAAAATAATTAAAGCGATAAAGTTGAGGTTACCATTCTTGAATTCGGAATAACTTTTAACTTGAGATGCGATAGGCTCAGTGACAAATAATTAAAACAAAATTCAAATTTTATAGGATGTATGAGTATTGTATTATATTTACTACAACATGAGGCCAGCCCAGACATACCAACAGTACGCGGGGAAACACCACTTCATTTGGCCGCTCGTGCTAATCAGGTAGGTTCTAAAAGTATACAATATTCCTTTTACACAACTTTTTAATTATGATGGTTGATTATTTTTTAGACGGATGTTATTCGAATTTTACTTCGCAGCGCAAAAGTGGATGCTATCGCTCGTGAAGGCCAAACTCCTCTTCATGTTGCTTCTCGATTAGGAAATATTAACATAATCATGTTAATATTACAGCATGGAGCTGAGATTAATGCTATGACTAAAGATAATTATACGGCGCTTCACATTGCTGCAAAGGAAGGACAATATGATGTAGTCCAAATGTTATTGGAAAACGGTGCGAAATTAGATGCTGTAACCAAAAAGGGATTTACCCCTTTGCATTTGGCTAGCAAATACGGCAAACAGAAAATAGTAGCATTGTTATTAAAAAAAGGAGCTTCTGTTGATTTTCAGGCAAAAAATGATGTTACTTCATTACACGTAGCTACACATTACGATCATCAGCCAGTGGTAGAAGTTATTTTAGAAAACGGTGCTTCGCCAAATTTATTTGCGCGGAATGGACAAAGTGCCATTCATATAGCTGCCAAGAAGAATAACTTGGAAATTGCGCAACAGTTGCTTCAACACGGTGCTGATGTTGGGGCTATAAGCAAGAGCGGCTTTTCTCCGTTGCATTTGGCGGCCCAAGAGGGACACGTAGATATGGTACAACTACTCCTAGAATATGGGGCTACGAGTAACAGTGCTAAAAACGGTCTGACACCATTACATTCGGCTGCACAGGAAGGTCATGTTCGTGTATCCCGGATATTGTTGGAACATGGTGCTAGCATTTCAGATCGCACTAAAAATGGTTATTCTCCTCTACATATCGCTGCTCATAATGGCCACCTCGAACTTGTAAAATTTTTACTTGAAAACGATGCTGACATTGAAATGTCGACCAATATTGGCTATACACCCCTTCATCAGGCTGCTCAACAAGGCCATATAATGATTATTAATCTGTTATTACGGCACAAAGCGAATCCGAACGCTTTAACAAATGTAAGTATATACCCTTGCAGTTATTACAAAACGACTACATTTCGATGTATATGCCTATATCACTAAAAACAATGAATCGATTTTGCTCTGCATTTGGCCATAGAAATGGCAGCTATATGATATTGTTGTCCGATTTTAATTTAATAAAAACCGTAATTCCATAATATTTAAATTTTACCAAAGATCAACAAAAAAAAATTTAAAACAACAAAGTTATAATTTTTTTCCGATTGTTATTATGGGAGCTATATGATATAGTCGCCCCATCCGGCTCGTTCCGACTTATATACTACCTGCAATAGAAAGACAACTTTTGGGAAAGTTTCGAGCAGATAGCTTTAAAATTGAAGGACTAGTTTGCGTAGAAACGGATGGACCGACGTACGGGCGGACGGGTCGACAGACGGACGTGCGGACAGACCGAAAATATAATTCCCTCTGCAAGGGAATTAAAAGATGATATACTAGTTATCTTTTAACATTTACCCATATATACTAGATTTAACAGTTTTTTACATTTTCCAGAACGGTAAAACTGCGCTAAATATTGCTAGTAGCCTGGGCTATATAACGGTAACGGAAACACTTAAAATTGTTACTTCAACGTCCGTTGTTAATACCAATACTGGTGTGATTGAAGAAAAATTAAATGTAGTGTCTCCAGAGGTTATGCACGAAACCTTACTTTCCGACTCCGAAGACGAAACGGGTGATGATCTTTTGGACCAAAATAGTTACAAATATATGGCAACTGATGATTTAAAAGCCAATTATAGTCAAGATCACCAAAAATTCGATACCACAAATCCGGATCATGATCACACGGAAGTATCGGCTCCTCTAATCATTGAGAAAGGTAACTAAAACTAGAATCTATTTATTTTTTCTGTATTTTCATATCAGATAGACCTTTTGGAGCTCATTTTACTACCAGTTCTTTAAAAACACAATAATAAGAATTCCTGTTTATCTCAACAGTCTAGTTAGTTAAATTAAGTTATTATAATAGTTAAGTTCAATACTCGTCGGACGATTATATCATAAAAACGAGGACGTAAGCTAACTTCGGCAAGCCGAAGTTTTAATACTCTTGCAGACTTTGCCAAAATGCTAAAGTTGAAAAAGTAGCGAAAGGAATACGGTATACATAAATAAACTAAATTTGCATAGTTTCATGTCAATAGCTTTAATACTGCAAAAATGTCATATAAAAATATAAAAAAAAGGGATATTTTCCCAGCCTTTAAAAATGTTTCCTACGGAAGCTATAAGATATAGACGTCCGATCGGCAAGCGCTTTTACCCTGATCAAGATATTCGTAAATAGCTTCAATAGCTTACACACCGATTTCACCCTATTGTTCCTATGGGAGCTATAGGATATAGGCGTCCGATCGGCACGCGCTTTTACCCTGATCGTGGTATGCATAAAAAAAATCGATTTTGAAAGATTCATGTCAATAGCTTTCATCAATTCTTGCCCGATTGTTCCTATGGGAGCTATAGGATATAGACGTCCGATCGGGCAGCTTTTCAAGCTTGATCTGCGTACAGGACGACTGTGAAAGTTTCAGATCGCTAGCTTTTAAACTGAGCTCGCAAACGGTATTGAAACAGACGGACAGTCGGACATGGCTATATCGACTCCCCTATTGATCCTGAGCAAGAATATATATACTTTATGGGGTCGGAAACGTCTTCTTCTTCATTGCGTTGCAAACTTCTGACCAAAATTAAACGAGGGCAGTCCGATAAGTACTTAGCCTCACCGCCCGATGGCGTCACTATCGTGTAGTACATTCTCGTAGACGGCTACTGTCGAAATTTCAGCCGAATCGGACTCGTAGTTTTGTTTTGACTGCGTGTGGAATCGGACGTGTCCGCGGATTTTAGAAAAATGGAGAAAGAGCAATATCGGTCTGTGATTTCGCGCAGCGAAATCAGAGAGCGCTTGGATGCTGTGTACGATGACTCTTCTCCTTCGATGGCGACCGTCAAAAATTGGTTTAACGAGTTTCACGCCCAGGTGCCCCGAAAAGGGCTACCATGGAGGATAACGTGACAAAAATCCACGATCTCGTATTGGCAGACCGCCGATTGAAGATACGCGAGATAGCTAAGACAGTAGGCATGTCAAAAGACCGCGAAACATGGATCCACTGTTACACACCAGAGACCAAGGAACTGTCGAAACAGTGGACTTCACCTGCTCCGAAGAAGGCGAAGACTGTCCCATCGGCCGGAAAGGTGATGGCCACCGTTTTTTGGGATTCACAAGGTGTGATCTACATCGACAATCTGGAGAAGGGCAAAACGGTCACAGGGCTGTACTACGCCGAATTATTGGGCCGATTCACCGCCGAATTGCAGAAAATACGGCCCCATTTGGCGAAGAAAAAAGTGGTCTTACATTATGACAACGCACCGGCTCACACTTCCGCCCTCGCCAGGCCAAATTGGTCGAATTGGGCTACGAACTGCTACCCAATCCACCATATTCTTTTTGTTTCCAAACTTGGGTATAATTAATGGTAAAGGTTGCTTGCAAAGGGTATTATAATTAATTCAATCAAATGATTGAGCGCAATGAATGAGAGTCGCTCTAGCCATGTCCGTAAGTTCGTCCCTCCGTCTGTCAGCTTTAGCATGCTTAGCCTTAGCAGTCTGAAAATATACAAAATTTACAGATTTGGAATTTGTTGGTAAAAGCATTTTTTCAACCAAAAACGATGAGTTTGTTGTTTGTATGTTAATACCAACACTTTATATAAACCCTTAATTTTAAATATTTGTATCAAATTTTAAATCATTATTGAATTATTAAATTCCAATTACAAGAAATACAACAAAAAGAATTAAAATGTATTAATGGATCTGAAATGGAACGAAAACCCGACAATGTTCCTATTGTCCGACATCAGGTTCACTTAGGGTAAGCATCAGATAACTGTTATTCAAACTACAAAAATATAATTGAATTTAAATTATTTAGATTTCTCGTATCTTTCTTGGTTGACGCACGTGGAGGATCTATGCGCGGATATCGTCACAGCGGTGTGCGCATAATAGTACCTCCAAAGGCGTGCGCTGAACCCACACGTATAACATGCCGTTATGTTAAACCCCAAAGGGTAGCCAATCCTCCTCCTTTAATGGAAGGCGAGGCACTTGTGAGTCGTATTTTAGAACTTTCACCTGTTGAGGGAATGTTTTTAAGGTAAGCATTGACGCGTTAAAATGTAGTATAACATTATTAAATCCCTTTTATTTAAGCCCAATAACGTTAGAAGTTCCTCACTTTGGAATGCTTAGAGAGAACGAGCGCGAAATTATTATCCTGCGGTCCGACAATGGAGAAAGTTGGCGCGAGCACAACTTATATGAGAGTGAAGAACTTATGCAGGGTACCAGTAAACCCACAATCGAAAACGATTTCAATCGGATGGAAGCGTTGCATACGGACCGTATTGTTCGCATCACCACGCAAAATGTTCCACACTTTTTTGCCGTAGTTTCGCGTGTACGTCAGGAGGTGCATGCTATCGGACCAGATGGTGGTACAGTTTTCTCGACGGCAGTACCGCAGGTTCAAGCTATTTTTCCACCCCACGCCTTGACTAAGAAAATTCGAGTCGGTCTTCAGGCACAACCAGTAGACCTGGTTGGATGTTCTAAGCTACTCGGCCAAGGCGTTGCTGTTTCTCCAATAGTTACTGTAGAGCCGCGTCGACGAAAATTTCATAAAGCAATTACACTTAGTATCCCTGCTCCAAAAGCTTGTACCAAGAGTATGGTTAATGCATGTTATGGCAACGGAAATTTAAATTCACCAACTCTTAGACTATTGTGTTCTATTACTGGTGGACAGACGCGCGCAACTTGGGAAGATGTTACTGGATCAACTCCGCTGTCATTTGTAAAAGATAGTATAACATTTACCACTACTGTTTCTGCCCGTTTTTGGTTAATGGATTGTCGCAATATTGTAGACGCAGGACGAATGGCCACAGAGCTTTACTGTTATTTGGCCAAAGTTCCTTTTCTTGTTAAGTTTGTTGTATTTGCAAAACGCATCTCCCAAACAGAAGCTAAGTTTTCAGTGTTTTGCATGACTGACGATAAAGAGGACAAGACGCTTGAACAGCAAGAATATTTTATAGAGGTTGCAAAAAGCAGGGATATTGAAGTATTGCAGGATCAAACTATTTACTTAGAGTTCGCTGGCAACCTTGTCCCAGTTTTGAAGACAGGCGAGCAGCTAAATATCAAATTTCAAGCATTTTGCGAAAATCGACTTTCTTTTATTGCTCATATTAAAGATCCAGAATTTCCACAAGGTCGCATTTGTTTTATGACGGATCCAAAGGTAGGCCCGGATGAAGCACCACTAAATCCGCTTTGTTCTTTAAATGTATCAGTATATATGAAAATTACGGCAAAGCATCTTGAAAGCGTTAGGACGTCTAATTCAAATCATGGTTTTAATGTGGGTACTGAAATGAATGAAAATTATATGAATTATTCAAAAATCAAAGCTAACACAGAAGATGCATCGACTTCAGAAAAAAATGTCGAAAAAACTGATATAATAGAGGATGATAAAAAGTCAAGCAATGTTGAATTGTTACAAAGTGCTGATATAACGTTGTTCGATATATCTAACCATATTGGTAGTGACTGGCCTCAGCTAGCGATTGAATTGGGTGTTCCCGAGACCGATATCGAGCTTGTCAAAGCAGAGTACTTTAGTGGCGATAGCGTACAGCAGAGCATGGTAATGTTGCAGTTATGGCTAGAAAATGGGGGTATTTCCACAGGAAATGTTTTAGCTATAGCCCTTTACAAAATTGGGCGTGCAGACGTAGTAGAAAAATGTATTCATAATATAGAGTTTGTCTCTGATAAATCGGTACAAGATTTGTCCACACCCAGAATAAAAGAATCTGTAGATTGTGAAGATGCTTTTTCGAATATTTCTCATCCGACGCTGCCAGATTTAACTTCAAAACCTAAGGAAGATGCTTTTCAACAAAAAAAATGGTATGTTTAATCGTAAAGGAGGAAGGAATCATAATTTTAAATCATAAATTTTTAATAAATAGAAAAATATTGTGCTACCAAGAGTACATTACCAAAAGATATCGAAAATAAGATATCAAGAAGTAATGATACAACTCTAACCACATCACCGCTGGCTAAAAAAAAACAGGAACCAATTCAACATTTAGGTAATAAAGATTAATTCGAACCCAAAAAATCTGAACTACATTAATTATATTTTATTTTGCAGAAAAATATATCTCGACGAATCCTGATGATTCAAATCAAAAATAAGCTGTAATCATCAATAAAAAACGTTGCCTATATAAACCTAAATTTAAAACAAATTTCTTAAAATTTGTTTTTAACCATTTATTTGTTTTTTTTTGTTTTGACTGTAACGAGCAATATCTTTGCAAAGGCGGCCATTACGAATGGTCACTTTGCACTTTATAATTAAAATGTATTAACAGCACTAAACAATTTTGTTAGGGTTTAAAACTATGTACTAACCTAATAAATTGTTAAAACATTTATAATTTTTAAATTTACGACTTTGTTTAATTGAAAAGACTTTTTGAATTACACAGCTGGGCTTTCGAAAATCAATGAGCCGTGTTTCACTTTAGGGATGCTCTTAGGCCTGCGAGATGAGAGTGGTGCTTTGGATTGTTAGAAAAAATCATTGATGAAGTGCTAGAATTAGCAAGGGAAAAATTGTCCAGTGGCAAAAAAATAGGATTTTGTTCTAAAAAAATATTTTTAAAAATAACAAATCTTATTGTTTGAAGAGTGGCCTAATTTTGGAAAGGTGTCCAAAAATTATACCTCGAATGAAACTGTTAGAACTGGAAAACTTTATCTTGGGTTGCGTTGATTTTTAATAAAATAATATTTAATATTAAAAGAAATAGTAAAAAGTACTGTGACTTATTTAAGCGAACTCCGTAGTGTTGCAAAGATGTTACAGCAACATGATACAACACCTATACCCTTGATATATTTTCTTAATTTACGTTCACTAATATCTAGGATTCATTTGATTTGAATTGGACACAGTTATCGCTTATAATAGTTTCTGGAACACCATGTTCAAGAAAAATAGTCTATTTAAAAATAGTGAATTTTTTTCAGGGGAAAGAGGCAATGAAATTTCGCATAGTGTTTAAGCACGGTTAACAGTCCAATATGTTTACGTCGGTTTAAAGGATATGGTCTTAGCAGATCAATATAAATACGTTGAAAGGGTCTCGTTGATTATATTTGATATTTCATTGGGGGTCTAGGGATAACATTTGGAGCCTAAAGTTCTAAAATAACATTTTGAGAGTTTTCACTCTGGTGAACTTTCCGACATTACTCGTATACACTAATGGACAAAATAATATGTTTTTTTTTCTTTTTTAACGTCCTTTTTTAAATTCATATCTTCTCTTATCTCAACAAATCAAATTTTTTTCAGAACTTCTATTAATTGTCTTTAAAAAAAGTAAAAACAGTTTCACAAATCCTTTAATATATTTTTTTTTATAGTTTGTTGAACACGCCACACAAGGATGGTCCTTGTTTTCGTGTATTGACGAATTATTTCTAAAGATCCCAAAAAAAGCCGGTAACGGGTGCTCCATTCTTGAGCAAATCAGGTGTGGTCATAACCGGTCAAAAGTTAATCAAGATGTGTTATTACAGAAGACGACCGTGTCTGTCACGGCCGAGAATCCATAAGTCTGCCGGGTGTCGTCTGCGGAGACGCCGTCGACCCAGTGGTGTTGCAAGATGTCTTGCCAGACAGTTTGCATGTGTGAGCAAACGTTCCCGGTATCGACTTGAGGATTTGCAAATCGTCTCCGTTACCGTCGGCACTCCCGTGTCCTGAAACATAACTCGGTTTTCTACATAATGGTGCCACTTCACCCCTAGCATCCTCCTGAGAGCCTTTGTAATGCATGTTTGCAGCCTTTTTAGTGACGAATCACAGGCCGTGCCCCAGCAAGTGATTCCCCAGTTTAAAGTTGGAAGGACAATGGCCTTAAAAAGCCGCACCTTAGCTTCAAGGGATAGGCCGCTGCCTGGACAAAGGCGCCAGACCATTTTGTCAAGTTTTTTTCTTGCTGATCCACAAACTCGATCAATTTGTCCCTTCCAACAAAGGCGACGGTCTAAGGTAACTCCGAGGTACGTCACCTTATCTTCGTGCTTGAGCCTATTCCCATCAATGTAAAGGCTACGCGAAAGGCCAGGGCGGAGAGCAAAAGTGGCATGTTGCGTTTTGTCAACATTAAGCGCAATGTTCCATCGAGAGGCCCAGCACTCAAATTCGTCTAAGAATGTCTGGACACGTCGGGACGCAGACGTAGTGGTGCTACCAGCTGCAAGAAATGCAGTGTCATCTGCATATGTGGCCAGGAGTGTACCACGAGCAACTGGGTTTGGAAGATCCGAAGTGTAAATTGTAAACAGGACCGGACCAAGGACGCTTGCCTGCGGGACACCAGCGAAGTCCAGAACGGTGTCCACGAATGTCTACAGCAAACTCCCTTTTATCTAAGAATGATACAATGAGATTCCAGAGCCTTTCAGGCAAAAGCGTCATTAGCTTGTAGAACAGTCCTTCGTGCCAAACCCTGTCAAAGGCATGTCGAACATCGAGAAAAACGGCTGAGCAGTATTTGTGGTCTTCGAAAGCCCCCAGGACATGGTTAATTACTCTGTGCACTTGCTCGATAGCACTATGGCGACTACGGAAACCAAACTGGTGGTTCGGCGTCTTCAAAGGCGTTAATAGCTAGAAGTCTACCAAGCATGATCCGCTCAAAAATCTTGGAGAAAGTGGACAGCAAACTAATCGGCCTATAAGATTCCGGGCAACATGGGTCTTTTCCTTTTTTTTGCCACCATTGTAACTAATGCTCGTGATGGTGATGGAAAATAACCAAGGTCCAGGAAAGCATAAAAGAGGAGACAGAGCTGTGCAATGACAGAGCTAGGCAGAGCCTTTGCTACTTTGCCATCAATCGCGTCCATGCCAGGAGCTTTAGTAGTAACCAGTCGCTTTATATGACCACGTACCTCATCTTCGTCTACTGGCCGGACAGTAACAGGAGGGCCAAATGAAAGTCCTAACCTAGAGATTGTTGTCTGGACTTTATCGCTTGTTGCAAATTCAAATGGAGTAAAGCGATTTTCAAGATCATCAGCAAATACTTCAGCAATCTCGGAATCACTGTGGGCCCAAGTCCCATCACCACGTTTAAGGGAAAACCTCTGAAGCGGCTGTCTTTTAAGGTTGCGGGTGCATTTCCAGAGCGCAAATCCGTGATTCTGGTTAGGATCAATTGCACTGAGCTTGTCTATAAAAAATTCTGACTTGGCCGAACGGAGGACTTTCCTTAGCGGAATATGGTCAGAGGAAAGTCCCGGGCACTCTGAGATTGTAAGGTGGTTGCACGGGATGCCTTTGTACACAGCAAAATCAATGGCCGTCGGGAGGTGGTCTTTGATCCAAGGAAAATGAGTGGGTCCGCCAGTAGCCAAAATCTGCATATTTGAGTCGGGAATAACTGACATTAGGGTGTTTCCCCGAGGGCATGATCGCCTGCACCCCCAAAAACTGTGGTGCGCATTCCAATCCCCTCCAATGAGAAAGCGGCTACCTACAGAGCCAAACAGACGCAGATATTCCTCAGTTGTCCAAGAAAGGCGGTGACCAGGTGGACAGTAGACAGCACCAAATGAAATTCTGCCAAACCCAGTGATATTTATACCGTAATTAGTCATCGCATTGCGTTGACCCTGATAGATTGGCGTGCTTAGAAATCACGCTCTGTAACATTTGTAGTGTGGTCGTCATTACTGACATCATTTGATCAAAGCGTAACAACAACTTATCAATTGCAGCCGCTTGGGCTATCGCAGCAGCCTCTTGTTGCTTCCTTAATCCATTAATAAATTCCAGAAGCCCGTCCTGAGTAGGTTGTTCAACCAAGGAGGTCTTTTCACTTGGATGTGAATTAGCCGTTGGCGTAGTCTGACTTGAGGATGCAGAAAGACGCGTAGAAAACCAAGCATTTTGAGCCGGGGGCATGGCAGGCTTAATAGTACGGTTTTGAGTGGGTCTATGCTCTACAGAACCAGTGGGCTTACGTCTTTCAATAGCCTCTTAATAGGCAGGACATCGACGGGAAGACGCACTATGATTAGAACCACAGTTAATGCACTTGAGTTGTTCCTCATTTATGGCCAAGCACCGCTCCTTGTCTTTTGTTTCATGGTCACCAGCGCATCTGGCACACTTTGGCAAGAGTGAGCAAAAATTTTTAGAATGTCCAAATTCTTGACATCTGAAACACCTTAAAGGACCCTTTCTCTAAATCTGCGGTTCCACTTTGACCACCTGGTAGTCAATTGTCTGGATATCATATACATTTTTGTTGTTTCTAGCTGGTTCCAGCTCCACAAAGAATATATCCCGGTTCGCCTTCCCATTTTCACCAGGGGGGTTGAATACATTCCGAGGGTTGTGTCAGAGCTTTAAGTTTTGCAGTAATTTCGGCTATTTCAGTGGAAGCGAGAAGTCCCTTGATGACGACTCGAAAGGCTCGTTCATTTTTAAACTGAAAAGTGATGACAAAAATTCCATTATCCTTGAAAAGCTTCTGGACTACACGGTAAACATTGCCGTCATCCACAGTAACCCTACAGGAAGATTTACCAGTTGTCTTGAGGCGAAAACCATTGGTCACAGAAGATAGTAAGGAAATTAGTTGCCTAAAATCAGTGATTCCTTTCAAAAGGAAGGGTAGCGGACGGGGATCACGTTTCTTGGTTTTAGCTTGAGAAGAGGCATTGCGTGGGGACACCGAATGCAAGTTAGCTTCAACAGGCTCAGACAATCCATGACCAAGTTTAGAGGTGCTGATTGATTCATTATTATGAGTGGAAGTTATTGTATCATCACCATCATCGTCAGACAAAATAGCAAATCTATTGTTCTTTCCTAAGTAGGTAGAGTCTTCTTGACTTGAAGAATGTGATTGTATGGTCATGCCAGAGGCTGGAGCTTGAGCACGTTTATGGTCGCCAACAGGGTTTGGCAGCGATGATTTGTTGATATTACTACCTCCGAGTATGTCAAGATTTCGTCTTTTCCTTAGGTTATTTACCTGAGTAAAGCGTTCACCATCGGCAGCATTCTTACTAATGACAGATGAGGTGTCTGAATAATTGGAATCATCAAATTCATCAGAAGAATCAGAGAGGCACCTATTGGCATCAAAGGCAGTCGCCTTGACATTCCTAGAGGCATTCATAACAGCTACTTTAGCAGCTTCATCTGTATTGACTGGTGGTCGCGTAACTTGGTCCCTAGCAAAGTCCGAGTGCTTAGCCACATGAGAGTCATGATCGGTTTCCCGACAAACTTTCGTCGAGATGGCTTGAAATTGAAAGACATATTTTTTGGGAACTGTACCAGCATCTGACATTGTACTTGCGTAATGAACTAAGAAAACAAAGAAAAAGAAAGTTAACCGCAGCAGCCGGCCTGCCAACCGAAGCAAAGGCCGGCAATGTTTTGTTAAGAAAGTCAAAAGAAAAATCGTAAAGACACAGGAAAACAGAATTTTGTATAAAACATTTTTTTTTTTTAATACGGGAAGTTTTGAAATAAACACAATCGGTTAGCCTGACTCATAAGTCCCTTTTTTCCTCTTTAATATAACACTAAATAAACTCGACCCTTTCAAGTCTTTCAGGACGATTGCCAATGAAATTGGGAATATTTTGTCATCACGGACCGTTCGGCGACGATTGGTAATATCAAACCTAACAGGTAGGATTGCTCACAGGGTTCCTTTGCTTCGATCGGAAAATTTACAGTTGAGGAACCAATTTGCATTGGATCGTAGAACCTGGTGCGGACCGAAGGGTGAGAAAAAGTGTCGTAATAATAGAAGACGAAACCAAATCAAAATTTTTTTGGAAATGATGAATGCTAAAAGGACTATTCGTCATCCGAAAGACAAAGAATTTTATCCCAAGCAAACATATAAATCTGTGAAACATGGAGGGAGTAGCCTAATAGTATGGGACTGCTTTTCATGGCATGGTGTTGGTCTGACTCATCGCATTGACGGAATAATGGACAGATTCGTATACAAATAAAAATGCCAACTTCCTAACTTAAAAAACACCAAAGTTATGGCATTTCCAATCGTTCAGTTATATGGCAGCTACAGGATATAATTGGCCGATCCTTATGAAATTTAATAGGTCGGATTGATTGGCCAAAAATAAAACCCAAAAAAAATCCCAAACTTCCTAACTTTAAAAACTTATATACTGCGTGCAAAGAAACGAAGGGTGTGTGCAAAGTTTTAACTCGAAACTTAAACTTAAAACTGAGAGATTAGTTCGCGTAGAAACAGACAGACGGACATGCTTATATCAACTCAGAACTCGATCCTGATCAAGAATATATATACTTTATAGGGTCGGAGATGTCTCCTTCACTGCGTTGCACACTTTTGACCAAAATTATAATAGTATAAAAAGACCAAACATAATCAAATATTAATTTAATTTAAACATTTTCTTTGTACACCTATTATTGGTCCAACCAAAATTGGCGGATTTAAGGAAATATTTCATTTAGTGTTATATAAAATATTTTGTGAAACAATTATATTTCTTGAGATTAGAGAAGATATGAATTAGAAATAGAAAGTTAAAAAAGAAAACAAAAACCTATTATTTTGTCCATAAGTGTAATCATCCTCCAAAACTTTGTTTGATATGATTCAAATTGTGTTCGTTAGGCCGCCTAGTCGGTTTTCTGAAAGCATTTTGAGTTAAAAACTACTAACGAGCAAATTTAAAACAAATCTTACTTTATTTCATTACAAACCAGCGACACAAGTGATATCCTGCATCATCCATCTCGCCAATCTACCTTTTAGGTTTTACTGTCGCATTAACGACACATGACGGCATGGTCTGTTCCGACCTCAAACTGCTTCAAATACGAAAGTACCGGAACCTTTCTATTACAAAAATAGCAGATAATCACTCTCGCTTACTGTCGGTATAATTGGTTTGCGCTGAGTTTACTCATTAATGCGGTTGGGTTTTTAATACTTTTTTTTGGCTTAGGTAAATCCAGAAGTCGGAGAAGGAAGAAATAAGGGAATCGCTTTACCTAAGTGGAACACTTAGATGCACTAATCATACTGTGATTCAACGTCTGTTATATCAATGGTTGGCCTGCCAATGTAAATGCTCTGGAAAATTCGGATTCTTAATTCTTATCCTAAAAATTATAAGTGTATAACGGAACATTTAAAGTTCCACTAGCCGAATTACCGTTACCGTAAGAATTGCAGCCTGGCACTTTTGCAACCGAAAGTTCCCGCCTGACGTCATAACCTTACTAGTTATTCTGTTTCTTATTGTTTTTATGTAGTTAGCAAGTCCCCTGATGTAGTCGAAATTAATTGTTACGATCGTCAGTTATCAGTCCGCACTTCCCCACAAGCTTAGCTGTCGCTTGATCATAACACGATAGGGATAAAACACATCAGGCTATGTTTCGACAATCACACATTTCCGTGTGCCAAATGGATATAAGCGGAAATAAAATTTTTAGATGATTAGCAACTTTACATGTAGTAGCTTTTTTTTTATTATTTTTATCTACAGGAGCTGTATTTGAAATCATAGTAGGATTTATATATTGAAACCCTTAATTAACTGGTCTAACAAATCACTAAACACTTTAGAGAACTCATATAGGTCAATACTTATTCAGTCAATATCTATCTATTTTGAAATTGATTGGCGGAGTCCGGGAGCTCGTTTTCCCCTTGTTTAAATAATTATGTAAGTCGATATATTTTACATTGTCAATTAATAAAAATGATTTGCACTATTTTTCGAACAATTATATTATTATTTATTTATTTATTTATTACAATACTATTCTAACAGATTATCAATAATGACGAAATGTATAACGCGAAGGAACATCATGAGGAGTTAAATAAAAATAAAACATATCAAATATTGCATAATGCTCTGCATTTAACTTACGTTGAGGAATAATTTTATTTATTTTATCAGAAATGTTTTTTTTTTATCTTTGCTTTTATTCATTGAATCTTCTCTTAATTTTGGGACTAACAATAAGTTTACGAATATTAACATTAAAATTTAACTAACAGTATATTAAGACTGCATTCAGGTTGCGCGTCCCTCAAATCGGTCGCTGGGTGGGTAAGACATTACGACGAAGGCGTGATTGGTTCCTCAACCTTGTAAGACCTCTCGCCCGATGGTTAGGGGGCAACGATAGCTTGGTAAAGGAATATTTAAGTCGCGTTGTATGTTTTCGTTGCGAACGTACCACGGTGCCCCGGTGATTGTTCTCAAGATCTTCGACTGAGCTCGCTGGACGATGTCAATATTGCTATTGCTGGCTTTCCCCCATAACTGAGAGCCGTACATCCATATAGGTTTTAGTACCGAGTTATACAGCAGGACTTTATATTCAAGACTAAGGGGAGACCGAGCGTTGATGAGCCAAAGAAGGCTACTGGCTTTTAGCTTTAGGTGTGTTCCATTGGCTTCACATGGCGCCGATGTGAGTCTTCTGTCGAGGTGTACTCCTAGATATGTCACTTCGTTTGCTTGCTGGAGTAGAGTGTGGCTTAATATGAGCGGCATTTTTGTTCGTTCACTTTAATTCGCCAATCTGATAGCATCTTTTCAACATCGATTAGATAAGAGCTAGCTGCGAAGTTGCTTGCATCGGGCATTTTGAGAGGCTAAGAATAGCTGTATCATCAGCAAACGTCTGCTGTGTAGAGGACATATAATGATCGGCCAAGCACGCTACCTTGAGGAACTGCAGATCCAATAGTGAAATCATCAGTTATAGCAGTGTTGCATCTCACAGCAAATTTTCTGTCGTAGAGGTAAGACTCTAAAAGCTTATGGGTGTTGTAGGGGAGCATTGTCTTGATCTTGTACATTAGACCTTTTAGCCAAACTCTATCAAATGCTTGAGAGACATCTAAAAATATGGCAGTACAGTACTCTCGTTTTTCGAACGCGTTACGAATTTCTGATTTTATCCGGTTGACCTGTTCAATTGTTCCGTGCTTTTCACGAAACCCAAATTGATGTGACGGAATTCCTTCCTGGATTCTTAGGTATGTGTTTATCTGAGTCAGTACGCATTTTTCAAAGAGACTAGATAAGCATGAAAGTAGGCTTATAGGTCTATACGACGTGGGGATTGTGTGATCTTTTCCCGGCTTTGCTATCATTATTATAATCGACTTTTTCCATCTCTCTGGAAAGTGGCCAAGTTTTGCGATGGCATTAAAAAGCTGGGTGATAGTGCAAACGGCGCAATATAGGAGCTCAATGATCATTTTGGGAGTTTTTAGGTCGCAGCCCGGGTTTTTTTTCGGATTCAGCTGATTTTTGCTGATGTCAACGATTTCGTTTGGGCGAAACTCAATTGGCTCATGTTGAAGCTGAGGCTCATATGGTAAAGTCAGCAAAGTGAACGCACTAGTGGCAGGATTTGGTTGGAAGACATTTTTAAGGTGGTTGGCAAACTTGCTGGCTCTATCGCTGCGCGCCCAGCCGCCTTTGGGATTTCTAATAGGTATCACAGTTATTTTCGATGAGGTTAGAGTTGGGTGAGCTCTCCATAGTGAGTGTTTTGTACTAGATGTTGACAATTGCTCTATGTAGCGTCGGTGGACATATGCTTCTTCTTGCTGTAAAGCTTTAATGAGTTGACGTGAGGGATGTTTTAAGCGTTCAGATGGAGATCTGTGGAATTGTCACTCTCGACGTAAGCGTGGCTTTTCGAGTGATCTGATGAAAGATCCGAAAGGCATAAGGCGCTTATCAGATTTTTAGGAATGTTTTTGTCTATTAAATCGGGTAGTTTCTTTGGGTCTGCCGGCCAGTATGTTGGTCTGCCATGAGAAACATAGTCCAGCTTGTTCTTGGCTTTTATAATTGCATTATAAAGCTGCTTTCCTTTTGGAGTCACGAGACGTGATCCCCAGTGTGTGTGCTTGGCATTGTAGTCTCCTGCTGCTATGAATTGGTAGTGAGTTGAAAAACTGCATAAACTCATCTTAGATTTTGGTTTCGCATTAAATCTTGCATAGTAAGGCTTTGTTGCCGGCTGCATATCATAGCTTCAAAGTTAATGTTAATTTTTGTCAGTTTTTTTTGTAATATAAAACTATATTCAGAAATTTAATTAGGAGCTTCGTTACCCTTTCTTGGTATTATATTATTTAATACATTTCTTTATTTTATTCGCTTCTGGAGCTACTGTATTTTGAGCTCATCATAGCGTATGCGTTGGGCAGTTCACCGCTACGGCTGGTCCTGTAAGAGCAACTAGAGAGCAGAGACATGACTTCGCACCGAGGACGACGAGAATTAAGCGCAGGGCACGGAGCATGGAAGCTACCGGAGAACTTATCCGGCAGACTTACAAGTTTATGACTTTACAATAAAACATAGAAATGGATCCCTATATGTTGTCCTAGATGCCCTATCACAAGTCCACATGGCTAAAATTTAAAAGGCACCCTTTACTTACTTACATCTTGACCTATAATCGAACGCTTTTCAAAGCCCATATTATATGAAATTAATTAAGCATTTAAAGAAAGTACTGATAAATGCCAACACACCCAAATATCTAAGAGATACGTCTATATCCTATTTGGGTCTAAAATCAGTGATGCTATTGAAGATGACACACATTTACGAAAACATCTCATTTTAGTTGGGGGCACTAAAGGAGAGAGGGTATCAGAGCAGGGGAGGCAAATTGTCAATTCCATTGTTGGATGATATCGGTCTTCAGGTACAACAAGAGCGTCAATTCTACATACCGTGACCTCGGACGGGTCTGAAACAAACACAAGATCTAATTGTCTATTTAAAGAATTTCGTATAAAGCTTACTTGCTGTAAGGATAATTCTAAAAGGCCATCTACAAAATCATGGGCGGATAAAGGTATAGCGACAAGTGAGTCAGTGGGAGGAGACCAAGAAATATCAGGTAGATTAAAGTCACCCAAAGCAATCAAAAGGTCTCTGTTAGAAAGCAGGGATAGTACGGATTTTATTGCGGACAGATGGTGCTCATAAATTACTAGATCAGAGCCAGGTGGAATATAGGAACATGTAACAAAAATAGATAAAGATTGCAAAGAAACTTTCACACTTACAAATTCAATTTCGTTTGGGATATGAGTGAGAATTCTTTCGGATGTTAGGCTAGAGGTAACAGCAATCAGTACAGTCAGTAAAAGCCAAAATATCTTCGGTGAATGCAGAGGAGTCGGCATAAAGCTTGTGTAGCTTCATATTTAGTCCCCTAACATTTTGATACGCCAAGAATAAACTATTTAGTTTTTTGGCACAGTGGAAGGCCTGTTATTTGTTCTCGGTTTATTTGGAACAAATTCTTTAATTTCTAAATCATCATTAAGCCAAAAACTTTCAGAAAGTAACACATTAAACACATCAGGCGGAGCAAATATTTTAAAAGACGATATCCTACGAGCGTAAGAAAATCGAAATTGTTCAACTGCAATATCCTCGGATGGGAATTTTTCACGTATAAATTCCAAAACATCCTCAGATGTGGTATCTGGGGTGAATCTAGAAACAAATAATTGCTTCCTTTGTGGAACAACTGAAAGTTTCTTACGGCCCCCCACCAGCAGTCTGAACCACACTGGGCTGAGAACCAGGAACGGTGTCTACTGTACCTGTAGGTACGGTCGGCAACGAATTCTTTGACTTAGCCAGTACTGTAGCTTTTATTCTGGAAACAGAGGTACCACCCGAACTAGCTGTATCCATAGGCACAGTTGGTTCATTTACCCCTGTGTCAACAGAAACTGCTGCTACCAAGTTCGGATTTGGGGTGGATTCCACAATCATATTAACGGCGGTTAAACTGGCTTTTTTACGTTTAGGCGACTCGGTTAATAATTTTTTATTATTAAACTGGGCACAGACGGAATTGAACCCCTCATTGAGTTGTTTAAAAGCTCCTGAGATATTCAATAAGCTGTCTCGAGTCTGCCTCATAAAGCCACTCATCTCAACAACCATTTCCTTGCAGGACCCACATGACCACATGAGACCAGAATTAAGATCAATGAAATCTTTGACTCTGCCAGTAAATCCTGCACATTTAACGTGCATCATCGAATCGCAGAGCCAGCAAAAAATAAAAGGGTCTTTAGTTGAAGAAGCAAGAGTACAAGAGCCATTGTAAGTTTAAAGCAAAATAAAAAAATAAGAATATGAAAAATACCTCAAAGTAAATTTGGCACTGGGATCAAATCAAATTGTCAAAAACCACAAAACACGAAAAAAGTAAGAGCGCGAGATCACGAAATTAAGTCGAATAAAGAGAGCACGAGAGAATAAATCTTATATCGACTGAGCGTGGCTTGTGCAACACAACAACTTTAATCAATAAACAAATGCAATGTAAAGCATGCAAGAGAGAGAGTTAGAGAAATAAACGAACAAGTCTACCAGAAGTTCATAGAGAGTAAATTACAGTTATAAAATAGAGCGGGAGAGATTGAGAGGGAGTAAAAGAGTTCTAGCAAGTATAGAGAGCGTAAATTACACTAACAAAGCTACGAGATTAAACAAATCTAATAAAAATGTTAAAACAATTCTAAACACATACCCGTTTACTGGGAGATCTATTTAAAATTTCTAACACAGATATGTATTAAGTTAAGCTTTGTAAATAAATTAACACAAAACACTCGCACAAAATCACTGAAAAAATACAAAAACTCAGAGCACAAAGGTAAACACAACTGTTCACAAGCGACGCTAAATCGAAAAGCAACAATAAGTATATCAAATCTTAAGAATGAATTTAGACTAACGGGCCCTAATATTTATTGCTGGGCTGGTAGATCGTTACGATGCAGACGAGTTCTGTTCGAAACCCGTCTTAGGTTCCTTGCGAGATTATTTGGGTGCAGTGTAAGCTTGTTATGGTAGGCCGCTTTCTGCTTTGCTATTTCATCTTTGACCGGTGGTATGCCCAGATCCCTGTGGATGTTTTCGTTCCGAACATACCATGGTGCCCCAGTGATTGTTCGCAGGATTTTTGATTGTGAGCGCTGTATGATATCAACGTTGCTGTTGCTCGCGTTCCCCCAGAGCTGGGAGCCGTAGGTCCAAATGGGCTTGAGGGTGGAGTTGTAGAGAAGAACTTTAAAGTCCAGACTCAGGGGTGATCGAGAATTTATAATCCAGTGTAGGCTGCTAGCTTTAAGTCTGAGATGTACTTTCTTGCATTCAATGTGCCTCCGCCAGGTTAGGCGTCTGTCGAGGTGGACGCCGAGATATGTTATATCGCTGGCTTGGGGAATCTGCGTACTATTCAAAGTTAGCGACGGGCACGATTGTCTGTTAAGGGTAAACGTTATATGTTTACACTTTTGTTCATTAAACTTTTGTTCACCAAATGATCAGCCAGTTGAGCTGTTGCTCTAGTTGGGCATCTCGAGCGGCTCAGGATTGCGGTGTCGTCAGCAAATGTGGACGTAGTCAGCCTCTCGTTCGTAGGGATGTCTGCTGTGTATAGGACAAACAGGGTAGGGCCCAGGGCGCTACCTTGTGGGACTCCGGCTTCAATGTTATACTCGTTGGATGTCGTTGTATTGCATCTAACCTCAAAGACTCTGTGGTAGAGGTACGACTTAAGTAACTTATTAGTGTTTTCTGGCAGTAATGTCATGATTTTATGCATAAGGCCTTCAAGCCACACTCGGTCGAATGCCTGTGAGACGTCGAGGAATATCGCACTACAATATTCCCGATGTTCGAAGGCTGTACGAATTTCTGAAGTTATCCGGTTGACTTGCTCGATGGTTCCGTGGCTTTCACGAAACCCGAATTGATGTGCCGCGATTAAGTTTTGTTCTCTTAAATATGGTGTAATGCGCGTGAGCAGGCATTTTTCCAGTAATTTGGACAGGCACGATGAGGGAATTGTGTGGTCTTTGCCAGGCTTCGGTATCATTATAACCACGGACTTTTTCCATTTTTTGGGGTAGTAGCCAAGTTTTGTGATCCCGTTAAATAGCTTGCATATAACATCCACTGCGCAGTTTGGAAGTTCAATTATCATTTTTGGGGTTATTAGGTCGCCCCCTGGAGCCTTTTTTTTGAAACAAAATCGGGTTAATTGCAACTTCAGAGCTAAACGGCGGTAGTTGAAGAGAGTTTGTGGCGGCGTTCGGCTGAAATACATTTCGTAGGTGTAAAGCAAATGTTTCGGCTCTGTCTTCGTCACTGCGGGCCCAAGTACCCGAGGAGTTTCTAATCGGAGTGACTGATTCTATCGGAGAGCTTAAATTTGGGTGAGCTCTCCACAAAGGATGCTTTGTACTGGTCGGCGACAGTTTCTCGATGTACCGGCGCTGCGCAAGCTCATCTTCTTGCTTGATTGTTTTGGTGAGTCTACGGGTGGCATCATTATAGAGTTGCTTCGAATGGGGCGATCTGCAGGATTGCCAAACGCGTCGTAGACGTCGTTTTTCCCGAACCAGTTGTTCGATTTGCAGATTAGTTTTGTATTGGTTGCTACGCACGATTGTCTCTTCTGGTGTTGAGATTTTGGCTGCTGCCACGAGTACTGACTCCAGGGCATCAGCACAGCAGTCGATGTTGTTCTCTATGTTTAACTGTGGTGTTAGTTCAGTGTGGGAACTTACGTACTTTTTGTACTTTAGCCAGTTAGTTCTAGTCGAGGTCAGCCTGAAGGGGTGCTCGATTACTTTCGGGCTTTGAAGGAGAGTTATTAAAACAGGCGAGTGGTCCGATGATAAGTCCGATAGCGATTTGGCGCTGACTAAATTTCTTGGGATGTTCTTGGTCACAGCGAAGTCAATTAAGTCCGGGAGTTTTCTGGGGTCAGCTGGCCAATATGTGGGGCTGCCAGGGGAGACAGGCAGCATTACATTTTTTTTGTTTTCATTGAGGAATTGAGTTATTTCAAGCTTGTGCCGTGAAACGCCGTTGGCATTCCACATGGATATTCGAAGACAAGACATCGATTATTTAGATGGTTGGGATGTGAGCAAATTTATTAAAATGTTTTGATTTTGCATAAGGTTTGTCATTGTTGTTTTCATGAAGGACATAAATTCCATCATACCCTGTTGTAAAGTCAGCATCATGGTTTCCATGCTGTTTGGTATTTGTCCTATTGCTTGCTGAGGTGTTATTATATTTTTAGGGCACTGGCGTATGAAACTCCCCTATTTGTTTTGAGGGGCCCAAATGAAGATCTGGCTGCTTTCGCAAAGAAAACATTAGGTGTGGTTTGGGATTGCACGTACGCATTTCGTGCATTCTGGGAGCGTGCTTGTTTTGCTTGTTAAAACTGACTCTTCAGCTCTTTATAGACCGGGCAGCCTCTGTAGTTTGCGGTATGGTTATCTCCACAGTTAGCGCATTTCTTTGTCTTTGGGTCTTCTTTGCTTGCAGGGCAAGGTTCGGATTTGTGGAAGCCACCACAAGCTACACAGACTGAACGAAGCCCGCAGTTGTTTCTGGTGTGTCCATACTCTTGGCAGTTTGTGCATTGCAGCGGGCCATTCCGCTTATGCGGTTCTTCAACAGTAATCCTTCTGTGCAACAGGAATTGCAGTTTATAATCGGGTGCACTTCATTTTTCTTCAAGGCTCTGCTTTCTGGCTCCAGTTCGACCTTAAAGAGTGGTTGCGGCTTTTTATTTTTGTTGATAATATAAATAATATTTTTGGAGAAGAATCCTTTTTCTTTCAATGCCTCTTTTACCTCATTGGTGGATACGTCGGGCTCTATGCCCTTTAGCACTACTTGCAAGCCCTTGCTACTCTTGAGCTGGTACGTGTAGTAGGGTTTCCTAACCTCGTCTAGGTAATTAGTTACAGCTCTGAATTGATCTTCAGTTTTAGCTTGAAGCTTTGTTTCATGAATATTCCCTTTAACAAGAGGAGTAACATAAAAGTTGTCATTCCCGACCAGCGCAACAATTTTCTTTACTAGGGCATTTGAGTTCTGTTCCCTTTTGTAAATTGGTGGGGGCTTTGGTTTCTTTTGAACAGCCTGTCCAGATTCGGATTGATTATTATCAATTTCCGACAATAGGGCGAATCTGTTGTTACTAGATGCCCCTGGTTGTTCGCTGCCTTTATTAGGGCAATTTTGTTTTGGTTTATTTCCAACCATTTTATTTTGCGGGCTTAGCTTCCGTTTGATTTGGATGTAACAGTCCATGCCAGTCTGTATAGCCGGACCCACTTGTTGTTGTTTGATATTGCCGATATTGGCACTCGTACTTACACTTGGCTTTGTAGTTTTATTCGGCGCTGCAGAAGTTGCAAACGCATTCGAAATCGCGTTGTTGTTAACGGCGACCGTTGATGTTGTTGTTGCAGTGGCTGCGGTTGCAGAAATTAACGAGGTCGCAGTGCTCGTGGCTGGTGAGCTGTGAGTCGAAGCTGGGGGTGGGGTTCTACACTGCAAGCTCCATGAAGTGGGAGTTGGTGTGAGTAGGGCGGGAGAACAAGACCGTGCTCTCGCACTGTCAATGGTCAGTAGGGCTGAGTTGCTCTTTGAAGAAGTTCTTTCTACTTCTGTATCACGGGTTGAGAAATAAGAAATATAACTGTTTCTCTGGTCTACGGAGCTTCTACGCTCATTTTTTGAATCGCCGCTCATTGAGCTATCACTCGTAGCACTTCTTAGTTTTTATAATAACTTTGCACTAGTTTTTTTACATAGCACTAATTATTATTTACTGTTTTTAGCAATAAGATTGCCTTTATTACACCACTCCAGTATTTTTAGTTATTGTTTTTCACTTTTGAGCGGTTTTTTTCCGAAGCTCGCGCAAAACACGTCTGCACTCTCCGGCTGTTATTTGTTGAATCAGGAAAGAAGGGTGTGTGCAAAGTTTCAATTCGATAGCTTTAAAACTGAGAGACTAGTTTGCGTAGAAACAGACAGACGGACAGACGGACATGGCCCTCGGCAAGGGTATAATAAAATAATTAATCTGAATTATTTTAAAATGTAGTAAGAAAATATTAATAAAATTAATTTCGGAAAATTAAATTTTAAAAAATATTAATACATATTAGTAAATTTTTCTGTTGCTTTGTTTGGGGACCGACGGCTCCAAGAACTGGTGCTGCGACTTTGCATCTCAAATTGCCTTGTTCACTCCGTCGATTTATGCTGTTATGTTTTATTTGCATTAAAAGTGCATTAACAACTATTGTTGTTCATTGTAGCTTTGTCGAATTTTTAACGGTTTCTGTGACTTAAAGCTTGTGCATAAGAATGAATAAGGTCATTTTCAGTTCACTTTGTGGATATATGGACAAGAGCTTCAAGCTATGAATAAGAATGGGCAAGTATCTTTTGTCAATGAATATGGACTTTAAGCCTCCAAGATCAGGTTGTACTTTCAGTTGTATTAAGCTAATTTAAGTATAGTTAAGTTTGTTTTTCATACAAGTAACGGTAAAACACAGCGGTGGGTACCATTTTCTGACTTAAGTGTTAACTTTAGGTTCTCCCTACTTAAGTCCTCTGCACCGTTTTCATTAACGTCGACCCCTAACCTAATACTAACTAAGATATCTTCCGACACCTTGTTACACAGGCTCGTGTCTGGCCGGGACGAGGTTTGTTTAAATCCAAAAAAATCCATAAGTCCGTATTTGGACGACATGTCTTACACATACTGCGCTTCCGCAATTTTTTGTGTCTAAAATAATATTTATTTTATTTTTACGTTAATCAACCAATTAAATGGCTATAAAACGTAGGGACTAGCAAGGTAACAATCATAACATGAAAACGTAACAGCAACGCTAATGATAATAAGAGCTTTTGGTAAACGTTAAATTATGATCACGAGTTACTGGGGAAGAACTCTTTAGCCCTCTACTGGTCATCGGGGGTGCCAATGAAGCAGCTAGGTGGTTCGTGTGGGCTCGAAGCCGTTCATTGTTGCGACTTAAGCGAAAATTGATTTGTTTCCTCACGGTGGATATTTGATGTTATTTTGTGACCACCACGGCGCATTTACAATCGTTCACAGCGCTTGGTTTTGCAGCCTTTGCCTGATATTCGCATGATATTCTGGTCGAATTTCTTACCCCATACTTGAATGCAATAGGTAATGGCAGGGACTACTATTGACTTGTAGGTTATAATTTTATTTTTGAGGCTTAGATTACTCGCTGCTCTAAGCATCCTTTTAAGCTTCCTAAGCTTGAAACGGCAGTGTGGTCTCCATGTGAGCTGCTTGACGAGGATCAATCCAAGATACTCCACTCGCAGTACCTGTCCAAAAAGCTCAGGCAGTTTGCGATGAAGGCTGTGTCTTCAGCCATTTGAATGTCCAGTTATTTTTTGACAGCTATTGTGCGTGGCCGTGTTTTAGCTTGTCTTCGATTTTAGTCTATTTCAAAAAATGGATCAAAAATGTGAAAAACAACTTAAAGTGCGCGGACGCATTCAGAATGTTGACTATTGCATGCGGCGAAGCTACTACTGTGGGAAAAAAGTAAGGTTAATTTTCAATTTAAAATTCGCGGGCTTAAGATGGGGGACTTTTCTTTTTCTTTTTTTCTTGAGTTGGCAGAACTGTTGATGACATCTGGCGGTAATTTCATGTCAATGTCAGTATCAGTACTATATTTACGCTTGTGTTTACCAAACGATCAAAAGTGCATTTGTCGATTTTTACAATGTCTGATTTAATTGAGCACAGAAGTGCCATCAAATTTTGTTTGCGGAATGAAATTTCGTCTGCGGAAACGTTGAGGATGTTGCGGAAGGCCTTTGGTGATTCTACCATGTCCGAGAAAAATGTTTATAAGTGGTACAAAGACTTTAAAACGGGTCGGGAACGTGTTGATGACTTGGAGCGCTCTGGATGGCCATCGACGTCAACAGATGGCCATCGACGTCAACAGATGGCCATCGACGTCAACAGATGACCAACACGTCAATGAAGTAAAGGAATTAGTGCTCAAAAATCGTCGGTTGACTGTTAGAGACCTTACTGATATGATCGGAATATCAGAAGGATCTGTGAAAACCATTTTGATAAAAATAAGAATACTATATGTTATAGTATATTTTTTAATATTTCCGCATATATTTCATTTTGGTTTACATATTCAAATCAGTGGTAGCAGAAAAATGTTTTGCATATATGTATGTATTCCAGTTAATATAACACAATCTACTGAGATTGGAACAGGGCACATCGCAGTCGGTGTCTGCGCTTAGTGGTTGAGAAAACATCAAACCAAATCAGCTTTGGTTGTTGTTCTGCGAGCGGATGGTACCTGCTCAATCATCCCAATTTTTTGAAATAGACAAAAATCGAAGAAAAGCTAAAACACGCCCACGCACAAAAACTGACTGGACATTCAAAATGCCCGAAATTGTCAACATAAGTGAGGGTCATGAGTACCAACATAACGCCACCAAAAGATTAAAAATCGAACATACGTAGCCCGCGAAAATTCAATATTCGCGACACTTTTTGAACAAACCTCGAACTACGCAGTTGGCAAGAGAGTGTTCAGCTCAAATAGCAAGCCATCGTGACGCACTCTATTGAGAGCTTATTTACTTCCAAAAAGATAGCAGAGCTGTACTGTCTATTTTCGAAGGCATCCAAAATATATTGATTAGCCCTGTGCGCTTGTTCCGGGGTTCCATTGTGATTTCTGAAGCCGAACTGGTGGTCTGCAATGGTATCTGAACACTTCTTATTGCCATTATTCTACTAAGAAATATTCCTTCGAATATTTTAGAGAATGTGGACAGCAAGCTTATTGGTCGGTACGACGCAACAAGGTTCTCCGGTTTGCCTGGCTTCGGTATCATCGCTATCTCACCGCACTTCCATTGCGTGGGGAAGTGGGGAATGCCTAACATAAAGTTGAACAAGACGACTAGAAACAGAATACTCTTTCTTTGGAGCTGAATTGACAACTCTGCTATCAGTACTTAGGCCTTTACTGAGGCGCAGCTTTTTATTTAAAGACAAACTTCCTTCGGACTTAAATGACGCTTAGGCTCTGCTTCTGAGGATGCAGCATTGAGGAATTGCAGTGTTTTTTCTACGTCACCAGGCATAACACAGCAGAACCACCGAACCGCGTAGACGTGTCTTTTTGCTCGCCCTGCCGAAAGACTTCCAAAAATCTACAAAGTGACCACTAAAAATAAGAAAAATAGCGAAAAGACGCTGGCAGCAATGCCATATCCCAAGGTCAACACCTCCTTGTGATTAAAACTAAATTTAAAACAGATCTAGTTAATCAAAAACAATTAAAAATGTCGAACGCAAATAAAATATTAACAAGTGCAACAGGTAAAGCCACGAAGCCAAGTCGCGATCGGCTACAAATACAACTAGACATAGCGTATGCGTTGGGCAGTTCACCGCTACGGCTGGTCCTGTAAGAGCAACTAGAGAGCAGAGACATGACTTCGCACCGAGGACGACGAGAATTAAGCGCAGGGCACGGAGCATGGAAGCTACCGGAGAACTTATCCGGCAGACTTACAAGTTTATGACTTTACAATAAAACATAGAAAAGGATCCCTATATGTTGTCCTAGATGCCCTATCACAAGTCCACATGGCTAAAATTTAAAAGGCACCCTTTACTTACTTACATCTTGACCTATAATCGAACGCTTTTCAAAGCCCATATTATATGAAATTAATTAAGCATTTAAAGAAAGTACTGATAAATGCCAACACACCCAAATATCTAAGAGATACGTCTATATCCTATTTGGGTCTAAAATCAGTGATGCTATTGAAGATGACACACATTTACGAAAACATCTCATTTTAGTTGGGGGCACTAAAGGAGAGAGGGTATCAGAGCAGGGGAGGCAAATTGTCAATTCCATTGTTGGATGATATCGGTCTTCAGGTACAACAAGAGCGTCAATTCTACATACCGTGACCTCGGACGGGTCTGAAACAAACACAAGATCTAATTGTCTATTTAAAGAATTTCGTATAAAGCTTACTTGCTGTAACGATAATTCTAAAAGGCCATCTACAAAATCATGGGCGGATAAAGGTATAGCGACAAGTGAGTCAGTGGGAGGAGATGATGCTATTGAAGATGACACACATTTACGAAAACATCTCATTTTAGTTGGGGGCACTAAAGGAGAGAGGGTATCAGAGCAGGGGAGGCAAATTGTCAATTCCATTGTTGGATGATATCGGTCTTCAGGTACAACAAGAGCGTCAATTCTACATACCGTGACCTCGGACGGGTCTGAAACAAACACAAGATCTAATTGTCTATTTAAAGAATTTCGTATAAAGCTTACTTGCTGTAAGGATAATTCTAAAAGGCCATCTACAAAATCATGGGCGGATAAAGGTATAGCGACAAGTGAGTCAGTGGGAGGAGAAGAAATATCAGGTAGATTAAAGTCACCCAAAGCAATCAAAAGGTCTCTGTTAGAAAGCAGGGATAGTACGGATTTTATTGCGGACAGATGGTGCTCATAAATTACTAGATCAGAGCCAGGTGGAATATAGGAACATGTAACAAAAATAGATAAAGATTGCAAAGAAACTTTCACACTTACAAATTCAATTTCGTTTGGGATATGAGTGAGAATTCTTTCGGATGTTAGGCTAGAGGTAACAGCAATCAGTACAGTCAGTAAAAGCCAAAATATCTTCGGTGAATGCAGAGGAGTCGGCATAAAGCTTGTGTAGCTTCATATTTAGTCCCCTAACATTTTGATACGCCAAGAATAAACTATTTAGTTTTTTGGCACAGTGGAAGGCCTGTTATTTGTTCTCGGTTTATTTGGAACAAATTCTTTAATTTCTAAATCATCATTAAGCCAAAAACTTTCAGAAAGTAACACATTAAACACATCAGGCGGAGCAAATATTTTAAAAGACGATATCCTACGAGCGTAAGAAAATCGAAATTGTTCAACTGCAATATCCTCGGATGGGAATTTTTCACGTATAAATTCCAAAACATCCTCAGATGTGGTATCTGGGGTGAATCTAGAAACAAATAATTGCTTCCTTTGTGGAACAACTGAAAGTTTCTTACGGCCCCCCACCAGCAGTCTGAACCACACTGGGCTGAGAACCAGGAACGGTGTCTACTGTACCTGTAGGTACGGTCGGCAACGAATTCTTTGACTTAGCCAGTACTGTAGCTTTTATTCTGGAAACAGAGGTACCACCCGAACTAGCTGTATCCATAGGCACAGTTGGTTCATTTACCCCTGTGTCAACAGAAACTGCTGCTACCAAGTTCGGATTTGGGGTGGATTCCACAATCATATTAACGGCGGTTAAACTGGCTTTTTTACGTTTAGGCGACTCGGTTAATAATTTTTTATTATTAAACTGGGCACAGACGGAATTGAACCCCTCATTGAGTTGTTTAAAAGCTCCTGAGATATTCAATAAGCTGTCTCGAGTCTGCCTCATAAAGCCACTCAACAACCATTTCCTTGCAGGACCCACATGACCACATGAGACCAGAATTAAGATCAATGAAATCTTTGACTCTGCCAGTAAATCCTGCACATTTAACGTGCATCATCGAATCGCAGAGCCAGCAAAAAATAAAAGGGTCTTTAGTTGAAGAAGCAAGAGTACAAGAGCCATTGTAAGTTTAAAGCAAAATAAAAAAATAAGAATATGAAAAATACCTCAAAGTAAATTTGGCACTGGGATCAAATCAAATTGTCAAAAACCACAAAACACGAAAAAAGTAAGAGCGCGAGATCACGAAATTAAGTCGAATAAAGAGAGCACGAGAGAATAAATCTTATATCGACTGAGCGTGGCTTGTGCAACACAACAACTTTAATCAATAAACAAATGCAATGTAAAGCATGCAAGAGAGAGAGTTAGAGAAATAAACGAACAAGTCTACCAGAAGTTCATAGAGAGTAAATTACAGTTATAAAATAGAGCGGGAGAGATTGAGAGGGAGTAAAAGAGTTCTAGCAAGTATAGAGAGCGTAAATTACACTAACAAAGCTACGAGATTAAACAAATCTAATAAAAATGTTAAAACAATTCTAAACACATACCCGTTTACTGGGAGATCTATTTAAAATTTCTAACACAGATATGTATTAAGTTAAGCTTTGTAAATAAATTAACACAAAACACTCGCACAAAATCACTGAAAAAATACAAAAACTCAGAGCACAAAGGTAAACACAACTGTTCACAAGCGACGCTAAATCGAAAAGCAACAATAAGTATATCAAATCTTAAGAATGAATTTAGACTAACGGGCCCTAATATTTATTGCTGGGCTGGTAGATCGTTACGATGCAGACGAGTTCTGTTCGAAACCCGTCTTAGGTTCCTTGCGAGATTATTTGGGTGCAGTGTAAGCTTGTTATGGTAGGCCGCTTTCTGCTTTGCTATTTCATCTTTGACCGGTGGTATGCCCAGATCCCTGTGGATGTTTTCGTTCCGAACATACCATGGTGCCCCAGTGATTGTTCGCAGGATTTTTGATTGTGAGCGCTGTATGATATCAACGTTGCTGTTGCTCGCGTTCCCCCAGAGCTGGGAGCCGTAGGTCCAAATGGGCTTGAGGGTGGAGTTGTAGAGAAGAACTTTAAAGTCCAGACTCAGGGGTGATCGAGAATTTATAATCCAGTGTAGGCTGCTAGCTTTAAGTCTGAGATGTACTTTCTTGCATTCAATGTGCCTCCGCCAGGTTAGGCGTCTGTCGAGGTGGACGCCGAGATATGTTATATCGCTGGCTTGGGGAATCTGCGTACTATTCAAAGTTAGCGACGGGCACGATTGTCTGTTAAGGGTAAACGTTATATGTTTACACTTTTGTTCATTAAACTTTTGTTCACCAAATGATCAGCCAGTTGAGCTGTTGCTCTAGTTGGGCATCTCGAGCGGCTCAGGATTGCGGTGTCGTCAGCAAATGTGGACGTAGTCAGCCTCTCGTTCGTAGGGATGTCTGCTGTGTATAGGACAAACAGGGTAGGGCCCAGGGCGCTACCTTGTGGGACTCCGGCTTCAATGTTATACTCGTTGGATGTCGTTGTATTGCATCTAACCTCAAAGACTCTGTGGTAGAGGTACGACTTAAGTAACTTATTAGTGTTTTCTGGCAGTAATGTCATGATTTTATGCATAAGGCCTTCAAGCCACACTCGGTCGAATGCCTGTGAGACGTCGAGGAATATCGCACTACAATATTCCCGATGTTCGAAGGCTGTACGAATTTCTGAAGTTATCCGGTTGACTTGCTCGATGGTTCCGTGGCTTTCACGAAACCCGAATTGATGTGCCGCGATTAAGTTTTGTTCTCTTAAATATGGTGTAATGCGCGTGAGCAGGCATTTTTCCAGTAATTTGGACAGGCACGATGAGGGAATTGTGTGGTCTTTGCCAGGCTTCGGTATCATTATAACCACGGACTTTTTCCATTTTTGGGGTAGTAGCCAAGTTTTGTGATCCCGTTAAATAGCTTGCATATAACATCCACTGCGCAGTTTGGAAGTTCAATTATCATTTTTGGGGTTATTAGGTCGCCCCCTGGAGCTTTTTTTTGAAACAAAATCGGGTTAATTGCAACTTCAGAGCTAAACGGCGGTAGTTGAAGAGAGTTTGTGGCGGCGTTCGGCTGAAATACATTTCGTAGGTGTAAAGCAAATGTTTCGGCTCTGTCTTCGTCACTGCGGGCCCAAGTACCCGAGGAGTTTCTAATCGGAGTGACTGATTCTATCGGAGAGCTTAAATTTGGGTGAGCTCTCCACAAAGGATGCTTTGTACTGGTCGGCGACAGTTTCTCGATGTACCGGCGCTGCGCAAGCTCATCTTCTTGCTTGAGGGTTTTGGTGAGTCTACGGGTGGCATCATTATAGAGTTGCTTCGAATGGGGCGATCTGCAGGATTGCCAAACGCGTCGTAGACGTCGTTTTTCCCGAACCAGTTGTTCGATTTGCAGATTAGTTTTGTATTGGTTGCTACGCACGATTGTCTCTTCTGGTGTTGAGATTTTGGCTGCTGCCACGAGTACTGACTCCAGGGCATCAGCACAGCAGTCGATGTTGTTCTCTATGTTTAACTGTGGTGTTAGTTCAGTGTGGGAACTTACGTACTTTTTGTACTTTAGCCAGTTAGTTCTAGTCGAGGTCAGCCTGAAGGGGTGCTCGATTACTTTCGGGCTTTGAAGGAGAGTTATTAAAACAGGCGAGTGGTCCGATGATAAGTCCGATAGCGATTTGGCGCTGACTAAATTTCTTGGGATGTTCTTGGTCACAGCGAAGTCAATTAAGTCCGGGAGTTTTCTGGGGTCAGCTGGCCAATATGTGGGGCTGCCAGGGGAGACAGGCAGCATTACATTTTTTTTGTTTTCATTGAGGAATTGAGTTATTTCAAGCTTGTGCCGTGAAACGCCGTTGGCATTCCACATGGATATTCGAAGACAAGACATCGATTATTTAGATGGTTGGGATGTGAGCAAATTTATTAAAATGTTTTGATTTTGCATAAGGTTTGTCATTGTTGTTTTCATGAAGGACATAAATTCCATCATACCCTGTTGTAAAGTCAGCATCATGGTTTCCATGCTGTTTGGTATTTGTCCTATTGCTTGCTGAGGTGTTATTATATTTTTAGGGCACTGGCGTATGAAACTCCCCTATTTGTTTTGAGGGGCCCAAATGAAGATCTGGCTGCTTTCGCAAAGAAAACATTAGGTGTGGTTTGGGATTGCACGTACGCATTTCGTGCATTCTGGGAGCGTGCTTGTTTTGCTTGTTAAAACTGACTCTTCAGCTCTTTATAGACCGGGCAGCCTCTGTAGTTTGCGGTATGGTTATCTCCACAGTTAGCGCATTTCTTTGTCTTTGGGTCTTCTTTGCTTGCAGGGCAAGGTTCGGATTTGTGGAAGCCACCACAAGCTACACAGACTGAACGAAGCCCGCAGTTGTTTCTGGTGTGTCCATACTCTTGGCAGTTTGTGCATTGCAGCGGGCCATTCCGCTTATGCGGTTCTTCAACAGTAATCCTTCTGTGCAACAGGAATTGCAGTTTATAATCGGGTGCACTTCATTTTTCTTCAAGGCTCTGCTTTCTGGCTCCAGTTCGACCTTAAAGAGTGGTTGCGGCTTTTTATTTTTGTTGATAATATAAATAATATTTTTGGAGAAGAATCCTTTTTCTTTCAATGCCTCTTTTACCTCATTGGTGGATACGTCGGGCTCTATGCCCTTTAGCACTACTTGCAAGCCCTTGCTACTCTTGAGCTGGTACGTGTAGTAGGGTTTCCTAACCTCGTCTAGGTAATTAGTTACAGCTCTGAATTGATCTTCAGTTTTAGCTTGAAGCTTTGTTTCATGAATATTCCCTTTAACAAGAGGAGTAACATAAAAGTTGTCATTCCCGACCAGCGCAACAATTTTCTTTACTAGGGCATTTGAGTTCTGTTCCCTTTTGTAAATTGGTGGGGGCTTTGGTTTCTTTTGAACAGCCTGTCCAGATTCGGATTGATTATTATCAATTTCCGACAATAGGGCGAATCTGTTGTTACTAGATGCCCCTGGTTGTTCGCTGCCTTTATTAGGGCAATTTTGTTTTGGTTTATTTCCAACCATTTTATTTTGCGGGCTTAGCTTCCGTTTGATTTGGATGTAACAGTCCATGCCAGTCTCTATAGCCGGACCCACTTGTTGTTGTTTGATATTGCCGATATTGGCACTCGTACTTACACTTGGCTTTGTAGTTTTATTCGGCGCTGCAGAAGTTGCAAACGCATTCGAAATCGCGTTGTTGTTAACGGCGACCGTTGATGTTGTTGTTGCAGTGGCTGCGGTTGCAGAAATTAACGAGGTCGCAGTGCTCGTGGCTGGTGAGCTGTGAGTCGAAGCTGGGGGTGGGGTTCTACACTGCAAGCTCCATGAAGTGGGAGTTGGTGTGAGTAGGGCGGGAGAACAAGACCGTGCTCTCGCACTGTCAATGGTCAGTAGGGCTGAGTTGCTCTTTGAAGAAGTTCTTTCTACTTCTGTATCACGGGTTGAGAAATAAGAAATATAACTGTTTCTCTGGTCTACGGAGCTTCTACGCTCATTTTTTGAATCGCCGCTCATTGAGCTATCACTCGTAGCACTTCTTAGTTTTTATAATAACTTTGCACTAGTTTTTTTACATAGCACTAATTATTATTTACTGTTTTTAGCAATAAGATTGCCTTTATTACACCACTCCAGTATTTTTAGTTATTGTTTTTCACTTTTGAGCGGTTTTTTTCCGAAGCTCGCGCAAAACACGTCTGCACTCTCCGGCTGTTATTTGTTGAATCAGGAAAGAAGGGTGTGTGCAAAGTTTCAATTCGATAGCTTTAAAACTGAGAGACTAGTTTGCGTAGAAACAGACAGACGGACAGACGGACATGGCCCTCGGCAAGGGTATAATAAAATAATTAATCTGAATTATTTTAAAATGTAGTAAGAAAATATTAATAAAATTAATTTCGGAAAATTAAATTTTAAAAAATATTAATACATATTAGTAAATTTTTCTGTTGCTTTGTTTGGGGACCGACGGCTCCAAGAACTGGTGCTGCGACTTTGCATCTCAAATTGCCTTGTTCACTCCGTCGATTTATGCTGTTATGTTTTATTTGCATTAAAAGTGCATTAACAACTATTGTTGTTCATTGTAGCTTTGTCGAATTTTTAACGGTTTCTGTGACTTAAAGCTTGTGCATAAGAATGAATAAGGTCATTTTCAGTTCACTTTGTGGATATATGGACAAGAGCTTCAAGCTATGAATAAGAATGGGCAAGTATCTTTTGTCAATGAATATGGACTTTAAGCCTCCAAGATCAGGTTGTACTTTCAGTTGTATTAAGCTAATTTAAGTATAGTTAAGTTTGTTTTTCATACAAGTATACAAGACTTAAGTGTTAACTTTAGGTTCTCCCTACTTAAGTCCTCTGCACCGTTTTCATTAACGTCGACCCCTAACCTAATACTAACTAAGATATCTTCCGACACCTTGTTACACAGGCTCGTGTCTGGCCGGGACGAGGTTTGTTTAAATCCAAAAAAATCCATAAGTCCGTATTTGGACGACATGTCTTACACATACTGCGCTTCCGCAATTTTTTGTGTCTAAAATAATATTTATTTTATTTTTACGTTAATCAACCAATTAAATGGCTATAAAACGTAGGGACTAGCAAGGTAACAATCATAACATGAAAACGTAACAGCAACGCTAATGATAATAAGAGCTTTTGGTAAACGTTAAATTATGATCACGAGTTACTGGGGAAGAACTCTTTAGCCCTCTACTGGTCATCGGGGGTGCCAATGAAGCAGCTAGGTGGTTCGTGTGGGCTCGAAGCCGTTCATTGTTGCGACTTAAGCGAAAATTGATTTGTTTCCTCACGGTGGATATTTGATGTTATTTTGTGACCACCACGGCGCATTTACAATCGTTCACAGCGCTTGGTTTTGCAGCCTTTGCCTGATATTCGCATGATATTCTGGTCGAATTTCTTACCCCATACTTGAATGCAATAGGTAATGGCAGGGACTACTATTGACTTGTAGGTTATAATTTTATTTTTGAGGCTTAGATTACTCGCTGCTCTAAGCATCCTTTTAAGCTTCCTAAGCTTGAAACGGCAGTGTGGTCTCCATGTGAGCCGCTTGACGAGGATCAATCCAAGATACTCCACTCGCAGTACCTGTCCAAAAAGCTCAGGCAGTTTGCGATGAAGGCTGTGTCTTCAGCCATTTGAATGTCCAGTTATTTTTTGACAGCTATTGTGCGTGGCCGTGTTTTAGCTTGTCTTCGATTTTAGTCTATTTCAAAAAATGGATCAAAAATGTGAAAAACAACTTAAAGTGCGCGGACGCATTCAGAATGTTGACTATTGCATGCGGCGAAGCTACTACTGTGGGAAAAAAGTAAGGTTAATTTTCAATTTAAAATTCGCGGGCTTAAGATGGGGGACTTTTCTTTTTTCTTTTTTTCTTGAGTTGGCAGAACTGTTGATGACATCTGGCGGTAATTTCATGTCAATGTCAGTATCAGTACTATATTTACGCTTGTGTTTACCAAACGATCAAAAGTGCATTTGTCGATTTTTACAATGTCTGATTTAATTGAGCACAGAAGTGCCATCAAATTTTGTTTGCGGAATGAAATTTCGTCTGCGGAAACGTTGAGGATGTTGCGGAAGGCCTTTGGTGATTCTACCATGTCCGAGAAAAATGTTTATAAGTGGTACAAAGACTTTAAAACGGGTCGGGAACGTGTTGATGACTTGGAGCGCTCTGGATGGCCATCGACGTCAACAGATGGCCATCGACGTCAACAGATGACCAACACGTCAATGAAGTAAAGGAATTAGTGCTCAAAAATCGTCGGTTGACTGTTAGAGACCTTACTGATATGATCGGAATATCAGAAGGATCTGTGAAAACCATTTTGATAAAAATAAGAATACTATATGTTATAGTATATTTTTTAATATTTCCGCATATATTTCATTTTGGTTTACATATTCAAATCAGTGGTAGCAGAAAAATGTTTTGCATATATGTATGTATTCCAGTTAATATAAATCAATCTACTGAGATTGGAACAGGGCACATCGCAGTCGGTGTCTGCGCTTAGTGGTTGAGAAAACATCAAACCAAATCAGCTTTGGTTGTTGTTCTGCGAGCGGATGGTACCTGCTCAATCATCCCAATTTTTTGAAATAGACAAAAATCGAAGAAAAGCTAAAACACGCCCACGCACAAAAACTGACTGGACATTCAAAATGCCCGAAATTGTCAACATAAGTGAGGGTCATGAGTACCAACATAACGCCACCAAAAGATTAAAAATCGAACATACGTAGCCCGCGAAAATTCAATATTCGCGACACTTTTTGAACAAACCTCGAACTACGCAGTTGGCAAGAGAGTGTTCAGCTCAAATAGCAAGCCATCGTGACGCACTCTATTGAGAGCTTATTTACTTCCAAAAAGATAGCAGAGCTGTACTGTCTATTTTCGAAGGCATCCAAAATATATTGATTAGCCCTGTGCGCTTGTTCCGGGGTTCCATTGTGATTTCTGAAGCCGAACTGGTGGTCTGCAATGGTATCTGAACACTTCTTATTGCCATTATTCTACTAAGAAATATTCCTTCGAATATTTTAGAGAATGTGGACAGCAAGCTTATTGGTCGGTACGACGCAACAAGGTTCTCCGGTTTGCCTGGCTTCGGTATCATCGCTATCTCACCGCACTTCCATTGCGTGGGGAAGTGGGGAATGCCTAACATAAAGTTGAACAAGACGACTAGAAACAGAATACTCTTTCTTTGGAGCTGAATTGACAACTCTGCTATCAGTACTTAGGCCTTTACTGAGGCGCAGCTTTTTATTTAAAGACAAACTTCCTTCGGACTTAAATGACGCTTAGGCTCTGCTTCTGAGGATGCAGCATTGAGGAATTGCAGTGTTTTTTCTACGTCACCAGGCATAACACAGCAGAACCACCGAACCGCGTAGACGTGTCTTTTTGCTCGCCCTGCCGAAAGACTTCCAAAAATCTACAAAGTGACCACTAAAAATAAGAAAAATAGCGAAAAGACGCTGGCAGCAATGCCATATCCCAAGGTCAACACCTCCTTGTGATTAAAACTAAATTTAAAACAGATCTAGTTAATCAAAAACAATTAAAAATGTCGAACGCAAATAAAATATTAACAAGTGCAACAGGTAAAGCCACGAAGCCAAGTCGCGATCGGCTACAAATACAACTAGACGAACGGCGGCTGTCTTGTGCACGGAACAATGCTTACATTTCAATTGACTCATCGGAGGCAACAACAAAATCAACGTCACTGATCACTACCGAAAGAGCCCGCTCACTGTCACCAGCGATTTTATGCTCAAGCAGCGCTGCCGTTACTCAGTCGTGGAGTTCACAATGCCCGTCACCTCTCTCTCTCATCGATGCACCGACTACATCGGCTTGTGCGCCCACCAGCACTGTACCCTCTCTTACTACAGCAACGTCAACGACAACAACAACTTTAACGTCTGCGGCTACCCAGTGGCCTATCTCAACACCGCAAGCAAAACTCAGCTCTACTGACCCTCTTACGAATAATACTCTCGTACAGACGGGGATCGATCGGTATGTACAAATAAAAAGAAAGCTTAGTCCACAAAAAAACGTAAACTCAAATTTGCCAAAAGTACCGAAAACTTTAGGCAATACACGAACATCAGAAAACAGATTTGAAAACAAATGTCAGGCGCCTCAAGTCATGAAAGCTGTAAAGCCACCGCCAATATATATTAGGAAACACAACAGTGTCGATCTGATCAATAAGCTTAAACAAGTAATCGGGCCTAATCACTTCTATATCAACACCCTAAAAAGAGGAAACATATTAGAAGCAAAACTCCAGGTTAACAACGAAGACAACTTCCGTTCTGTAACAAGATATCTCGACAATGAGGTTATAAATTACTACACTTACCAACTAAAAAGTAAGAAAGGCCTACAAGTTGTACTTAAAGGTATAGAATCGTCTGTTGCGGTAGCAGAAATAGCTGAAGGCCTCACGGAAAAAGGCTTCGACGTTAAGCACATCGTGAACATAGTAAATAGGGATAAAATTCCTCAACCACTGTTTAAGATTGAGGTGGCCCCAGAGACGAAACCTCTAAAGAAAAATGCAGTGCATCCTATTTACAATCTGCAATATCTCCTTCACCGAAGAATCACCGTAGAGGAACCGCATAAGCGGAACGGCCCCGTACAGAAGTTCGGGCATACAAGAACCTACTGCACCCTGCGACCAGTTTGTTTCGCCTATGGAGATTTGCATTGCATTGAAGCATGCCTGGGAAACAAAGAAGACCCTACTCTGAGGAAATGCAGTAACTGTGGGGGAAATCATACTGCCAACTACCGGGGCTGTCGCGTCTACAAAGAACTCAAGAGCCGCCTAAATCAGAGACGCAGTAATCCATTCGCCGCTCAACACTCTGCTCAACCAAACATCTTCACCCCATCAACAACCACTCCTGGTGTCTCCTTTGCCAACGCACTCCGCTACCCTGGAATCTCACAAACATCTACCGCCCAGCCTGCAGCATTGCGTCCACAGCCACCCATACCAAACCTAAATGATTTTCCGCTCTTAAGCCAAAATGGCCAAAAAACAACTCAACCTTCTACGCAGCAAAACCAAACTCTTCCCCCACAAACACTTAGCGGTCTAGAATCTATTGTAGTGTTATTGAATTACTCGAGGTCATACGTTGGTTATATTTTAATTTCTTCTATAACGCAACGATTTATTCCACTTAACTTTCATCACACTTACACTCCCTGGGGAGTGAACCCGACTATGATAGGACTAGCTAGTTTCGTCTGCACGTCACCTCAGACTCATCAGCTATCTACGGGGATGGAAGCAGAGCGTCAGAAACTCCCCAATGTTACGATTAGATAAGCTTTTTGCAATTGTGAGTTGCCAAAGTTTATTGGTTTTAACATAGGTGGAGTTCTGTCGTTAAAGCTTGATTCAGTGTGTGAAAGTTTTCAGTGTGTGAAAGTTTTCAGTGTTTTGTCTGTTGAAAAACCCCTCGGTTTTTTCGATATGCAGACTGGTAAATACAACAAATAGTTGAAGATTGTTTTTAATTGCTGAATTTAGGGCGAGTGGATCCCTTTTGTTTATGTTGGTTTTGTATCGACCTTGTAAACAATAATTGTAGTGTTATTGAATTACTCGAGGTCATACGTTGGTTATATTTTAATTTCTTCTATAACGCAACGATTTATTCCACTTAACTTTCATCACACTTACACTCCCTGGGGAGTGAACCCGACTATGATAGGACTAGCTAGTTTCGTCTGCACGTCACCTCAGACTCATCAGCTATCTACGGGGATGGAAGCAGAGCGTCAGAAACTCCCCAATGTTACGATCAGATAAGCTTTTTGGCAATTGTGAGTTGCCAAAGTTTATTGGTTTTAACATAGGTGGAGTTCTGTCGTTAAAGCTTCTATCAGTGTGTGAAAGTTTTCAGTGTTTTGTCTGTTGAAAAACCCCTCGGTTTTTTCGATATGCAGACTGGTAAATACAACAAATAGTTGAAGATTGTTTTTAATTGCTGAATTTAGGGCGAGTGGATCCCTTTTGTTTATGTTGGTTTTGTATCGACCTTGTAAACAATAATTGTAGTGTTATTGAATTACTCGAGGTCATACGTTGGTTATATTTTAATTTCTTCTATAACGCAACGATTTATTCCACTTAACTTTCATCACACTTACACTCCCTGGGGAGTGAACCCGACTATGATAGGACTAGCTAGTTTCGTCTGCACGTCACCTCAGACTCATCAGCTATCTACGGGGATGGAAGCAGAGCGTCAGAAACTCCACAATGTTACGATCAGATAAGCTTTATGGCAATTGTGAGTTGCCAAAGTTTATTGGTTTTAACGTTATAGAAGAAATTAAAATATAACCAACGTATGACCTCGAGTAATTCAATAACACTACAATTATTGTTTACAAGGTCGATACAAAACCAACATAAACAAAAGGGATCCACTCGCCCTAAATTCAGCAATTAAAAACAATCTTCAACTATTTGTTTTATTTACCAGTCTGCATATCGAAAAAACCGAGGGGTTTTTCAACAGACAAAACACTGAAAACTTTCACACACTGAAAGAAGCTTTAACGACAGAACTCCACCTATGTTAAAACCAATAAACTTTGGCAACTCACAATTGCCAAAAAGCTTATCTGATCGTAACATTGGGGAGTTTCTGACGCTCTGCTTCCATCCCCGTAGATAGCTGATGAGTCTGAGGTGACGTTGCGTTATAGAAGAAATTAAAATATAACCAACATATGACCTCGAGTAATTCAATAACACTACAATTATTGTTTACAAGGTCGATACAAAACCAACGGTCTAGAATCTACACTAGCTACTCTTGCAAACGTCATGATGACGATTCAAAGTTCCCTTCAAGAACTACTGCGAAACCAGAGCCTTCTAATGGAACTGCTGATCAAACAAAAGTCTGTATAAATGGACTCCTTAAGAATATGCTTCTGGAAAGCAAACGGCGTTTCCCGGCACAAAAACGAACTCCTACAGTTCCTAAACAGCCACAATATCGATATCATGTTACTTTCTGAAACCCATCTAACTAATAAAAACTACTTCCATATCATCGGATATATATTCCACGCGACCAACCACCCGGACGGTAGAGCACACGGAGGTACCGGTATACTCATAAAACAACGCATAAAACATCATCCCTTGGAGACATTCGCTACTAACTACCTGCAGGCCACATCCCTACGTATAAATCTAATTGGCGGCCCACTTACCCTATCCGCCATATATTGCCCCCACGCTTCAGTATTGCAGAAAATGAGTTTATGAATTTCTACAACTCACTAGGACGCTGCTTTATAGCTGCCGGTGATTATAACGCAAAGCATCCCCACTGGGGATCTCGTCTTATCAACCCCAAAGGCCGCCAATTATACAACGCTATCATCACTCCTGGTAATACGCTTGACTTTGTCTCACCAGCTAGGCCTACATACTGGCCCACAGATCCAAATAAACAACCTGACATTATCGATTTCGCTGTTATTAGAAGAGTCTCGCACAGGCTGATAAAAGTAAAAACCCTAGAAGAGCTTACATCGGACCATTCGCCAGTTCTCCTCTGTCTATCTGAACAGCCGCAGCTTCTGGAACGCCCCCAACATCTAACATCAAACAAAACAAACTGGCTGAAGTACAAAAAATATTTAAGTGCACACATCGAACTTGATCCTGAAATTTCCTCTGAATCTGACATTGATAAGTCGCTTAAACACCTCACGGACGTAATGTCCTCTGCCGCCAAACATTCTACGCCAGAACCCTCATCCACAAACCCGCTAAGAACTGGACGCTCAAGTATCCAGATCGAGTCTCTCCTACTTGAAAAACGTAGACTCCGCAGAGACTGGCAGACTCATCGGTCCCCAGCTACTAAGAAAAGACTTAATGAAGCATCTCGAAAATTGTCGAAGGCCTTCTCTACCAAAACGAACCAGGCCCAACGGGCCTACATTGCGAAACTATCCCCGACGGGTAATAAATTCCCACTATGGAGAGCTCACCCAAACATGCAACCACCAATAGATCCCGATTGGCCAATTCGATCATAAACAGGTGCCTGGGCGCGGAATGACGAAGAAAGAGCTAACACTTTTGCCCATCACTTGGAAAACGTCTTCAAGCCTCACCCGCCATCCAACCAATTCACTCTACCGAATGTCGCGCTAGCGTCGCCGTCCTCCCCAGTTACCCTAGAAACCAGCAACATACTTAAGGCTATTAAAGAACATATAAACCCAAAGAAAGCTCCTGGTCACGATTGTATTTCTCCAAAAATGATAATTGAATTACCTGCATGCGCAGTCAGATGCATCGCATTTATATTTAACTGAATATTGAAATGGGGCTACTTTCCTGACCAATGGAAAAAGTCTCTCATTACAATGATCCCGAAGCCAGGAAAAGACAAATCCCAGCCTTTGAAAAACTGCTTCTTGTTCATCTAGTAACACATCTTCAAAACAACAGAACGATCCCTCTGCACCAATTCGGATTTAGGGAAAAGCATGGAACCGCTTAACATCTGAAATTCGCACGGCTTTCGAACACAAGCAATATTGCAATGCCTTATTTCTGGACGTATCACAAGCATTTGATCGCGTCTGGATCGGCGGTCTAGTATACAAAATCAAAACCCTCCTACCGGAAAACACTCACAAGTTGCTTGAGTCATACCTCAGAAACAGAGTTTTCACCGTGAGATGTAAAGGTTTTATACTTCAACCATCCGTAACATCGAAGCTGGAGTACCCCAAGGAAGTGTGCTTGGTCCAATCTTGTACATCCTTTACACGGCAGACATTCCAACAAGCCGCCAGACCCTCATCTCAACCTTTGCTGACGACACTGAAATTGTCAGCCGCTCGAAATGCCCAAAAACAGCTACAGCTCATTTAAAAGAACACCAGGTAGCTGTAGAAAAATGGCTCGCAGACTGGCGTATCAAAGTCAACGAGCAAAAGTGTAAGCACATTACGTTTACACTAAACTTGTCGAAATGCCCACCATTGGCGCTAAACAACAAGCCGGTTCCACAAGCAGACGAAGTCACCTATCTCGGCATACACTTAGACAGGAGGCTTACCTGGAGAAAGCATATAGAAGCAAAGAATACCCATTTAAAACTAAAGGCCAGCAGCCTTCACTGGCTCATGAACTACCGCTCTCCGCTTCCACTCGAATATAAAGTACTACTGTATAACTCGTGTTTAAAGCCGATCTGGACCTACGGTTCCGAGCTCTGGGGAAACGCAAGCAGCAACAATATAGAAATTATTCAAAGAGTACAATCAAAGACCCTACGAACAATAACTGGAGCTCCCTGGTACATCCGCAACGCAAACATCCAGAGAGACCTGGATATAAATCCCGTAAAAGAAGAAATTGTTTCCAGAAAAATTAAATATGAAGCCAGATTATCAAATCACCCAAACCTGCTAGCCAGACAACTCAACCGGCTAAGCTATCATTCCCGTCTACAGTGGAATGATTTCCCATCCCTCTTCAATAACATAAATTAACGTAACATAGATTAAGATTTGAAAACTTATTGTTAGTCTCTTAAGTAATAGAGAAAATCCAATAAATAAGAATAAAGTATAAAAAAAAAACAAGAAAGGAAAGCTAACTTCGGGCGGAGCCGAAGTTGATATACCCTTGCAGAATACTCTGTAAATTATATTCTCCAAAATTATTCATATGATGCATTCTTAATACTCATAAAAAATCCCAACTTCCTAACTTTAAAAACACCAAAGTTATGGCATTTCCAATCGTTCAGTTATATGGCAGCTATAGGATATAGTCGGCCGATCCTTATGAAATTTGGTAGGTCGGATTGATTGGCCAAAAATAAAACCCATAGAAAATCCCAACTTCCTAACTTAACAAACACCAAAGTTATGGCATTTCCGATTAATCAGTTATATGGCGGCTATAGGATATAGTCGGCCGATCCTTATGAAATTTGGTAGGTCAAATTGATTGGCCAAATATAACCCATAGAAAATCCCAACTTCCTAACTTTACAAACACCAAAGTAATGGCATTTCCGATCAATCAGTTATATGGCAGCTATAGGATATAGTCGGCCGATCCTTATGAAATTTGGTAGGTCAGATTGATTGGCCAAATATAAGACCCATAGAAAATTCCAACTTCCTAACTTTACAAACACCAAAGTAATGGCATTTCCGATCAATCAGTTATATGGCAGCTATAGGATATAGTCGGCCGATCCTGGCCGTTCCGACTTATATACTGCGTGCAAAGGAAAGAAGGGTGTGTGCAAAGTTTCAATTCGATATCTTTAAAACTGAGAGACTAGTTTGCGTAGAAACAGACAGACGGACAGACGGACAGACGGACAGACAGACGGACAGACGGACAGACGGACAGACGGACAGACGGACAGACGGACAGACGGACAGACAGACGGACAGACGGACAGACGGACAGACGGACATGGCTATATCAACTCAGGAGGTGATCCTGATCAAGAATATATATACTTTATAGGGTCGGAGATGTCTCCTTCACTGCGTTGCACACTTTTGACCAAAATTATAATACCCTCTGCAAGGGTATAAAAAAACACGCTTTACTTAGTTAAATGGATGAAAGCGATTTTCCTGTTCGTCACCAAAAGTCAAAGAAATTTCGGAGTCTGATCTGCACCAATTGTTTTCAGTACGCTTAATAGGAATTCTGCGAGGAGCTGTCTTTTTATACCCTTGCAGAGGGTATTATAATTTTGGTCAAAAGTGTGCAACGCAGTGAAGGAGACATCTCCGACCCTATAAAGTATATATATTCTTGATCAGGATCACCTCCTGAGTTGATATAGCCATGTCCGTCTGTCCGTCTGTCCGTCTGTCTGTTTCTACGCAAACTAGTCTCTCAGTTTTAAAGCTATCGAGTTGAAACTTTGCACACACCCTTCTTTCCTTTGCACGCAGTATATATGTCGGAACGGCCGGGATCGGCCGACTATATCCTATAGCTGCCATATAACTGATTGATCGGAAATGCCATAACTTTGGTGTTTGTAAAGTTAGGAAGTTGAAATTTTCTATGGGTTTTATATTTGGCCAATCAATCCGACCTACCAAATTTCATAAGGATCGGCCGACTATATCCTATAGCTGCCATATAACTGATTGATCGGAAATGCCATAACTTTGGTGTTCGTAAAGTTAGGAAGCTGGGATTTACTATGGGTTTTATATTTGGCCAATCAATCCGACCTACCAAATTTCATAAGGATCGGCCGACTATATCCTATAGCTGCCATATAACTGAACGATCGGAAATGCCATAACTTTGGTGTTTGTAAAGTTAGGAAGCTGGGATTTCCTATGGGTTTTATATTTGGCCAATCAATCCGATCTACCATATTTCATAAGGATCGGCCGACTATATCCTATAGCTGCCATATAACTGAACGATCGGAAATGCCATAACTTTGGTGTTTGTAAAGTTAGGAAGCTGGGATTTCCTATGGGTTTTATATTTGGCCAATCAATCCGATCTACCATATTTCATAAGGATCGACCGACTATATCCTATAGCTGTCATATAACTGAACGATTGGAAATGCCATAACTTTGGTGTTTTTAAAGTTAGGAAGTTGGGATTTTTTATGAGTATTAAGAATGCATCATATCAATAATTTTGGAGAATATAATTTACAGAGTATTCTGCAAGGGTATATAAACTTCGGCTCCGCCCGAAGTTAGCTTTCCTTTCTTGTTATTATTCTAGCTGCTTTCCAGAGGTTAAATCCATATGGTTTTGTAGGATCAGCAGTAGCAGATCAACAAAGTATTCATTTTTCGTTTTGTGCAACAACTTGTTGAGATCGTCCTCAGCACGACGATATTTTTATACCCTTGCAGAGGGTATTATAATTTTGGTCAAAAGTGTGCAACGCAGTGAAGGAGACATCTCCGACCCTATAAAGTATATATATTCTTGATCAGGATCACCTCCTGAGTTGATATAGCCATGTCCGTCTGTCCGTCTGTCCGTCTGTCTGTTTCTACGCAAACTAGTCTCTCAGTTTTAAAGCTATCGGATTGAAACTTTGCACACACCCTTCTTTCCTTTGCACGCAGTATATAAGTCGGAACGGCCGGGATCGGCCGACTATATCCTATAGCTGCCATATAACTGATTGATCGGAAATGCCATAACTTTCGTGTTTGTAAAGTTAGGAAGTTGGGATTTTCTATGGGTTTTATATTTGGCCAATCAATCCGACCTACCAAATTTCATAAGGATCGGCCGACTATATCCTATAGCTGCCATATAACTGATTGATCGGAAATGCCATAACTTTGGTGTTTGTAAAGTTAGAAAGTTGGGATTTTCTATGGATTTTATTTTTGGCCAATCAATCCGACCTATCAAATTTCATAAGGATCGGCCGACTATATCCTATAGCTGCCATATAACTGAACGATTGGAAATGCCATAACTTTGTTGTTGTTAAAGTTAGGAAGTTCGGATTTTTTATGAGTATTAAGAATGCATCATATGAATAATTTTGGAGAATATAATTTACAGAGTATTCTGCAAGGGTATATCAACTTCGGCTCCGCCCGAAGTTAGCTTTCCTTTCTTGTTCCGTTATACTATCCGTCAATTTCCAATAAACCTCCATGGTTTAATAAGCCACACCTTTAAAATGTTAGGTCCGGACTTTTCAATAAATTTAAATTATGGTTTCTTCAGGGGTTAGGTCTTGAGGTGGTTCGGGTCGAGCGTTGGAAGAGCTGGAGGCAAGAGAAGAGAGCGGGCGATATCAATGTATGTTTGTCTCTTTCTTGCCGGCGACTGTCAAAGATTGTATTTATGCGTGTCTGTTCGAACTCGTCCGCGTCTGCTTTTTGGCACTACCTTCCCCGCAATCAGATTAATTATTTGCCAGGATTATTGCAAATTACCGCCTACAATCTAACCCACAGTTAACGGGCAAGGATTGTTATCTGTTCCGCCGGTCTGGTCAACGTCCATCGCGGAGCCAGTCATCGCGAGTCCTTTATCTGCCGTTCATTGAGACCAGGTCCGGCCCAATCGTCCCCTTGTAGGTCTTGCACTACCTGGTATGATCCTCACACTCGAGGTGTGAGTCGCTAGTATGTACGGAGTTGGGGGACTGTTGTGGTTCAATTCGAGAACCTCGTCGGGTGAGCTTCGCAGGCTTACTCGAAAATTCTGGGTACTTCGGGTCGACACATCTTCCTAGAGCACATTATTACAACATATTATGGGTGCATGTGTGCATTATGTGCATACGATAAGTGCACAATGTAGGCTAATCTCTCTTGCCGGTCTAAGAAGTCCTATTGGTCAGGCTTCAAAGGGATGCTTTGTCGATCTCCGGCATGACTCTCTAGTCCTATCACAAAGGGTATCTCAGTCTTGGCGCTTAGAATCGTAGTCCTCGTGAATGTGGGAGTCGGTCTCTACTCTTCTCCTTTCTTGCCGTCCCTAACTGGAATCTTAATTTGGCGGGGCGATTGGTCTATCGTAACTGTTTCTTGGCGCAGCATGGATCGGCAGCACCAGGGGGTGGGCATCACCAGCACTGGTAGGAGATCCGTTGTACCTATTTTTTTGGATTACTACCCTCAAGGTGTTACAGGATTTTTGATGCACCTAGTTGTGACGGTTCGTCGTTGTCGGGTGGCTCAGGGATGGCCAGGGTTCGTCACAAGAATTTGTTTGTGTCAGGCGTGGTTGCTGAAAGAGAGTTCCGACCCAGCCCAGAGTAGAAGTCGTGGGGAATTACTTAGTAATTGATTATAACTAGGTTTTATTTCAGTAAGTATCTTGACATTTGATTAACAACTAACGAATTCTCCGGTTTGGCGGTGTGCCGCCCTTACTGCCTTCGCTTCCTTCGTCCACTTAGAATACCTGGTATCGGGAGCCGTCCAGCCGCTCGAGAGGACCAGCACGGGTTGCCTGAAATGAGAATGGGGGCTTGGGGACCCTGAGGTCAGCCACGAGCGAGAGAGAGCTATTTAGTGCTTGGGGACCCGAAAGTCGACCGCAAGAGAGCGAATGTTGGTTGGGGACCCGGAAGTCAGCCACAAGAGAGAGAGAATGTTTTGCTTGGGGACCCTGAAGTCAGCCACAAGGGAGAGAATTTGTTGCTTGGGGGCCCTGAAGTCAGCCACAAGAGAGAGAGAATGTTTTGCTTGGGGACCCTGAAGTCAGCCGCAAGAGAGAGAGAATGTTTAGCTTGGGGACCCTGAAGTCAGCCACAAGAAAGAGAGAATTTGTTGCTTGGGGACCCTGAAATCAACTACAAGAGAGAGAGAGAATTGCTTGGGGACCCTGAGGTCAGCCACAAGAGAGAGAGAAGTGCTTGGGGACCCTGAGGTCAGCCACAAGAGAGAAGTGCTTGGGGACCCTGAGGTCAGCCACAAGAGAGAGAGAGAGAGCTCAGCCGGTGAACCGTGCCGTAAGGAGGTGTGATCCTGAAATCAGACGTCTCCTAAAGATACCTTCAGAAGCGTCCATCCCTCGTCGTTGGACTCCTCCTCATGGACATCTAGTATATCCCGGTCTGTTGCCTCGGCTGCTCGGCTATCCTGGGCGATTCTGGCTACAGCACTTATGGTTTGGCTGCTCCTTTCGTTGCCCTGCCCTGACCGGGTGTTACTGGTTGTTTGCGGTGCCGGGGTCTTCATGTTGCCCCTCCTCTTCGCCGGTGCCGTCCGCTTTCGTGCGGCTCCCGCCATGTTTTCGTGTTCGTTCTGTATTGTATTTGTTCCTCCGTACGGCTTAGTGACTCCAATGTATTTCCTCTTTGTTTTCCGTGTGTTCGGGTCTTTTACTGCCACTTTCGTCCGCGTCTTTCTTGCTTTTTTCTGCTGTGATACCGTGTACTTCTCCTTGATCCAGGTGTCCGTGACCTCTATTGCTTTCAACTCGTCCTGTGCTGCTCTGGGTAAGGCGTCTGCTACCTTGTTCCATTTTCCCTTTCTATACGCCTAAGTCCCTGGTATTTGTTTTTGTCTCCGGTTGGTCCACTTTGTCTCCGGCTGCTCTTATCTCTAGCTCCAAGCCTCCACACCTCAGCGTGCTGCGTGCCCCGGCTAGAAAGTCCATTCCTAACAGTATTCCTCCTGCCACTTCTGGTAGTATCATGAATGTTACCCTGAACGCTCTTCCTCCAAATTGGATTTCTGCCGCGAATTCTCCTATCGCCTTCTGCGTTGCTCCGTTGGTCATTGTTATTTCTGCTCGGGTTCCACACCATTTGCCTTGTTGCTTCAGATCTTGATATCTGCTTCTGCTTATCGCGCTTCTTGATGCTCCTGTGTCCACGGTTCCTTTCGCTGTCTTGTTTCCGACCCTTATCCGGGCTACTATTTGGAACCCGTCGCAACACATCTGTTCCCCAGCTGCTGGCTCCTTTATTGCCGCCTGAGCTGCCAGCTTCAACTGCTCAGGTCTCCTGCAGCACTCCTTGGTTCTCGTACCGTTTCTTCCACAGATCCAGCAAAACAGCCTCGGCGGAATGCTGCACGTGCTTGCCGCCTGTCCGGTTCCTCCGCAGCGCATGCATATCTCCGGTCCTAGTTGCTGCTGTGCAGGTTGGCTTGCCTGTGCCGGTCCTCTGCCTCTATTTCTTCTACTTCCTCCGCTAGTTTGAGGAACTCTGTCAACGAGTTGAATCCTGCCCTCCTAGCGTACAGCTTTATCTTGCTCCTGCTGTTTTTGTATACTCGGTCCAGTTTGGCCTCTTCTGAGAGTTTCGTGAATTGCTTCAGTTTTCTTAGCCCTATTGCGTATTCTCTTACGGGCTCCGTTTCTCTCTGCTTCATCTGTGCAATCTGATTCTCCAACTGTTCCTCATACCTTGGTGGTAAAAAGTATTCCAGCAGTTCTGTTCTGAGCTGCGTCCATGTTACGATCCTGCTCGGCGTGGTGTTCCACCAATCACTCGCGATTCCCTCCAGGATGAATGGCATCGTCTGTATCAGCTGGTCCTTCCGTATTCCGTATCCGCCTGCCCACTATTACATTTTGCTTAGGAACTCCAGTGGGTTTGTTGTTCCTTAGTACCGGATGCCCCATCCGCGTACCCGGTCTATGACTTCTGATTCCATTTTTATTTCTGACTTTCCTTCCGTTTCGTCCCCTAGACTTGCTCCTTTGAGCATCCCCTCCTTTTCCCTGGTTACCACGATCGCCGGAATTGTTTCTTTCGCCGCGCTTTTTTCTCTCCTATATTTTTCTGTCAGTTCTGCGAGTCTTTGTATGACCGTTTCCGTATGATCCGTTTTTTTGGCGAACGCTGCCAACAACCGTCTTAAATCTTCACTTCTTTCTGCCGTTCCTAATCCGAACTCTTTCGTGTATTTCGTTAGTTCGCTTTTTGGTGCCAGAAATACCCAGCTCGACATTACTCCGCTGGTGTCGGTTTATCTCTTGCAACCACTTTAACCTGCTCGGGCGCCACTGTGACGGTTCGTCGTTGTCGGGTGGCTCAGGGATGGCCAGGGTTCGTCACAAGAATTTGTTTGTGTCAGGCGTGGTTGCTGTAAGAGAGTTCCGACCCAGCCCAGAGTAGAAGTCGTGGGGAACTACTTAGTAATTGATTATAACTAGGTTTTATTTCAGTAAGTATCTTGACATTTGATTAACAACTAACGAATTCTCCGGTTTGGCGGGGTGCCGCCCTTACTGCCTTCGCTTCCTTCGTCCACTTAGAATACCTGGTATCGGGAGCCGTCCAGCCGCTCGAGAGGACCAGCACGGGTTGCCTGAAATGAGAATGGGGGCTTGGGGACCCTGAGGTCAGCCACGAGCGAGAGAGAGCTATTTAGTGCTTGGGGACCCGAAAGTCGACCGCAAGAGAGAGAATGTTGCTTGGGGACCCGGAAGTCAGCCACAAGAGAGAGAGAATGTTTTGCTTGGGGACCCTGAAGTCAGCCACAAGACAGAGAATTTGTTGCTTGGGGACCATGAAGTCAGCCGCAAGAGAGAGATAATGTTTTGCTTGGGGACCCTGAAGTCAGCCACAAGAGAGTTTTTTTTGCTTGGGGACCCTGAAGTCAGCCCCAAGAGAGAGAGAATGTTTTGCTTGGGGACCCTGAAGTCAGCCGCAAGAGAGAGAGAGAATGTTTAGCTTGGGGACCCTGAAGTCAGCCACAACAGAGAGAGAATTTGTTGCTTGGGGACCCTGAAGTCAACCACAAGAGAGAGAGAATTGCTTGGGGACCCTGAGGTCAGCCACAAGAGAGAGAGCTCAGCCGGTGAACCGTGCCGTAAGGAGGTGTGATCCTGAAATCAGACGTCTCCTAGGGATACCTTCAGGCCGGCAAGCCGAGAAGGTTGGAGGGAGGAAGAAGTACTACGGGAGCTAACTACGATGTATAAGCGGACTTAGATCCACCAAAAAATTACTTTGCTGCTTACCACCACTGGGGAGTTGCAGCTATAGGATATAGTCGGCCGATCCCGGCCGTTCCGACGGCGTGCAAAGGAAAGAAGGGTGTGTGCAAAGTTTCAATTCGATATATTTAAAACTGAGAGACTAGTTTGCGTAGAAACAGACAGACGGACATGCTTATATCAACACAGGAGGTGATTCTGATCAAGAATATTTATACTTTATAGGGTCGGAGATGTCTCCATTACTGCGTTGCACACTTTTGACCAAAATTATAATACCCTCTGCAAGGGTATAAAAATATGTTCTCTCAACGGTGGACTTATAAATAGGTGGACTGATTCAGGAATCAACGTTCATGTTTTATGTAGAACTCTTGTATGCATATATGTATATGTGGGATGGGGATATATTGATAGACGAGATTTCAGCGTAGAATTTCATCGTCATCGCAAACCACTTTCCATAATTTTCCATAAATGTGATCTAAATATCCATCACACTCTTCCACCCAAATTTCGGGACACAAAGTGTTTCGAGTTGGGATTGGAAACAAATGGAAGAAACAGTGTTTTACTGGATCGGCTGTTTTGAGCTGGATGTGGGTGGCGATGTGGATAAAGATTCTGTAAGCGTCAGTGGTTTATCAAATTACTAAGAAGCGAATGCACCTGTAAGCTCAAGATTTTCTTTACGCGATATTCAAGGCAGTGTATCTTCGTTTTCGGGTTCCAAACAAGAGGACTTCAATCACTGGCTGTCCGAATTCAGTGATGTTGCTGTTACGGTGGGCTGGGATAACTTGCAAACATTTATTTATGCTAAACAGCTACTGATTGGAGCAGCCAGGCCTTACATCAGAAGTATTACAGGAGTTAGGGGTTGGATCGAGCTAAAAGAAGCATTGAAACAAGAGTTTGGAAAAAAGTTATGTTTGGCGGAAATACATACGATTATGCGGCAGAGGCAGAAGCACCCAAAAGAGACATCGGGATAAACAAGCCGGTTAAGCTCGACAAAGAAAGCTTAGTTTCATATTTTGTAGATGGCATGTCAGATAGCAAAGTAAATAAGGCAGAACTGTATCGCACCAATTCCGTTAGGGAACTCAAGGACGAAATTTTTATTTACGAGAAGATGAAGTTTTAATAAAGAGGTGACAGGTAACAGAATCAGGGTAATTTTCAAAGAAAGTGCTTCAAATGTAATAGTGAGGGCCACATCGAAAAAGATTTCAAAGGCGAAGTAGTTTGCTACAACTGCAACAAGAAAGGACACATCTCGAAGCACTGTGATGAAAAGAAAACAAAAGTTTCCGTTAAGAACGAGTCTGCAAAACTGCTAGAAGCTGAAGCTGCGAAAGGCTTCATTTACAAGATGCTGAAAGTTAATGACGTGGAGTTTGTGACGCTGCGCGCACAAAAACAAGATGTATATAAAAAGAGACTAAAAAAGTTAAACGAAAAGAGCCTTTAATTCATATTCAAACTAAGAACGCGCGCGGGCCAACGATCGCGCGCGTAGGGGCACACTAGACCGAGAGAGATGGCCACACTTATACCGGCAAATCCCACACAGGCGGCGGGCACACTAGATCTCGCCCAGCCCTATATAAAGCGGACCACGGGCCATAGAAGGTCACTTAGCAGCCAACCGTCTAAGGGTACAGAGGCAACTCCCCAGTGGTGGTAAGCAGCGAAGTCATTTTTTGGTGGACTAGATCATTTGATCCAAGTCCGCTCATACATTGTAGTTAGCTCCCGTAGTACTTCCTCCTCCCCCTAACCTTCTCGGCTTGCCGGTCCGAAGATATCACTAGGAGACGTCTGATTTCAGGATCACACCTCCTTACGGCGCGGTTCACCGGCCGAACTCTCTGACTTCAGGGTCCCCAAGCAACACACTCTTCCTCTCTTGTGGCTGACTTCAGGGTCTCCCAAGCAACTCTCTCTCTCTCTTGTGGCTGACTTCAGGGTCCCCAAGCAACTCTCTCTCTCTCTTGTGGCTGACTTCAGGGTCCCCAAGCCCCCCATTCTCATTTCAGGCTCGCTACGTGGCAACCCACCCCGGGGTCGATTCTACCCGCGGCCGTAATCCCGTGCAGCTAGACAGCTCCCGATACCAGGCATTCGAAGTGTACGAAGGAAGCGAAGGCAGCAAGGGCGGCACCCCGCCAGTCCGGAGAACCCGTTAGTTATTAATCAAATGTCAAGATTCCTACTGAAATAAACCTAGTTATAATCAATTACTAAGTAATTCCCCACGACTTCTACTCTGGGCTGGGTCGGAACTCTCTTTCAGCAACCACGCCTGACAAATTCTTGTGACGAACCCTGGCCATCCCTGAGCAACCTGACAACGACAAACCGTCACAAGTTTGTAGCCGTGATTGACTCAGGATGCGATTTGTGCTTGATGGGAGAGGACATTTTCAGAAGTTTTGATAGCCTAAAGCTTAAACCTTTTTGGCATGAGTAAATTGTTCGACTTTGCATTAAACTTTAACCTTTTTAGAAAATAAGCAACTATATCCGATGATGAAAGGTCAGGGGCGAGCCGTAAACAAATATATCAATTAATTGTGGCACACGAACGCTTTTAACCATTTTTGGTACTTCAGAATTAGTGCAGACATTACCACTATCGGCGGGTTATCCTTCCTGACGGTAGTGACCCAGGAGAGAAAAGTCAGGACACTTGGGATTGTATATTTCTTTGATTAGTTTTGTTTTACTGGTCAGAGAAAGAGGAAGAGTATTAATTAATCTGTACACAACTTATTACAATGCACTTACAAAATGGGAAGTTGCCCAATATGTAAGTTGAATATCATTTCGGATTGTCTAATTCGTTATGGGCTGCACAAAATTACAATCTTAATGCTGCCAGGGATATTAAAACCATTTCAAACCCATTTGCATTCGTATGGACGTCGAGATCTCGGAATAAAATTTTGTATGAAAAGGATGTTACGTCCACCAATCGAAAAACTCTTTAGTGACCTGGTGAAGGCCAGCCATTGGGCTGTAGATGCCAAAACCGCAGTATCGAATTAAATTTTTTTTTTCAATTGTCGTTTTTATTATATTATTATACGTTTTATATATACGCCTAAATTTTTATACCCGTTACTCGTAGAGTAAAAGGGTATATTGTATTCGTGCAAAAGTATGTAACAGCTAGAAGGAAGCGTTTCCGACCCTATAAAGTATATATATTCTTGATCAGGATCACTAGCCGAGTCGATCTAGCCATGTCCGTCTGTCTGTCCGTCTGTCCGTCTGTCTGTCCGTATGAACGCTGAGATCTCGGAAACTATAAAAGCTAGAAGATTGGCATTTTGCATGTAGATTTTAGGAGTTCCTACGCAGCGCAAGTTTGTTTCAACGCCCCACGCCCCCTTTAACGCCCACAATCGCTTATATACGATTTTAAAAATTTAAATATTTCGGAAAAGTAAAAATGCAGTTTTATTGTGTTTATCAATACCTATCGAAATCGGACCATTCGTTAAAAAGTTATGCGTGATCAAAGTTTCTATCTCCATCTCCCTCGCACTCCCTTTACCTGAGTAACGGGTATCTGATAGTCGTGGCACCCGACTATAGCGTTCTCTCTTGTTTCATTTTCACTTTGCCCACTATTTTCTTAAGATTTTATTTTTAGTGCATTTAAATTAATGTTGTTATATTTTGATGATTTCCGTTTAGGCATCGTAAATCTAAAATACTACAGCAGAAACAAATTTAGCTCGACAAGCTAATCGTTTTTTCTTGTTCCACCTATTATTATAAAAGCTTGGTTTGGCCGCGTATCGAGTTTCCAGTTCTCCTGTATATTAAAAAGGTTTTATATTTTCAACATTGTTTATTTTTATTACAGTATATATGTACTAATTCTAAATTCCGTACTTATTACTTATTAACCTAATTTAAGTATTATTTACTTAAACTGTTAAGTATGTGATTGCTATCAACTTAATTCTAGTAATTTATTTATATATCCACTTAGGTATAGTATAACATTTATTATAAATACACATTGCTAACCCTTGCCACTATTTAGAGTTCAGCTAAGGCTAAGAACCTATCAGTCGACCAGTAATTTAATGAATATTGTGGACTTAAGATGAAATATATGTATCAGAATTGTTAAATTCAACATAACTTTTTTTGCAGCAAATAAAATACATTTTTAATTTATCAATATAATTAAAAATTCTTATTTATGAATAAACATAATATTCGTTGTGGGTTCCCTTCATTTTATTGGTTTGTGATATAATACCAACAACGTTTTTTGAAGGGGGTTTGATGACAAAGTTCCTAATAGCATTTGTTAGTTATCTATATTAATTAAAATTTGTGGCATCTGATTTTATATTTTGTTTATATTTCGTAATTATAATTTAAAACTGCACTGACTCAAACATACAAAAAAGTTCGAATTAATGAACATAAAAATAGTATTTTTTATATTTACCCCTACAAATGAAACAGTTAATATTGCAAAATCGTTTCAGTAAAAACAATAGTCTAAAACACAGAAAATGGAAGCATGGAAGAAATACACATTGCATAATTCATTGATTAAAATTAAATTTAAAACTAGAGTTAAAGAGTTGCACATAAACATAAATAAATTGTTTATGCATTAAAGCTTATTATAGTTATTTATTTATTGATAAGTTATCATAGTAAAACATATATAATATGTGTTAAACAGTCTTTTAAATTGGCAATGGCTATATACATTGTTATGATTATATTGTTAATACATTATTTCGTTTATATAAGCAAGACCACCAAACTATTGTAACACAGAATCTTTGTCTCCTTACAAGTGTTTTCGATTGAGCTCTTTAAACATATATATATATAAATATATATATATGGATTTATATATATACACATGACTAGAGCCCTATATAAAACGGCAATTTGTTTATCACAGCAATATATTTATTGAATTTCTGGCCTTGCTATTTAAGTTCGTGTACTTTTTCTTACATTTTTATATAATTCACCTACCTGACAGATGCATTAATATGGTTTTCTTTAAAACGTGATTGCCAATCTCTTTATTGGTTACATAAATATAGTGAGATATTTAAGTTTGAGTGTGCATAAGGGACCCAATCTAGATTACTAATTAGAAAGGTTAGGGGGTTAGACCTCCTTAAGGCTTCTCACAATTTTGAAAAAAAAGCTCTGAAGCCGAGTGGTCCGATATTTTGAATATATATTATATAATTATCCGAAGAGTTTTTTTTTTAATGTTCCAACAAATTGTAAAATTTAAACTTAACGTCATCTAAGAAATTTTATATTACTTCAAAAAATTGTATCCGATTTGGGGCGTGCCGAAACTAAAAATATAATGTTCTGAGTTTCATAAAATTATGGGCAAAATAAAGAGGCTTTGGATGATAACTAATCAACAAGGTTCTTAGTTTGCAACAGAACTATAATGTTTATAAGTGTAGATGTTTTATTTGTATCGTTTTAAAAATTAAAATTTATTTACTTGACCACGGTTGCATACCTTTTAGTGTAGGAATTTCCATCTACCCATTTAAAAAAACCTGCAGTCTAAGAGTTTGTATAAAAAGTTATTATATCTAAAATATTTCCTTATTACAAATAATGGCATAATAAATTTTTTGAAAATTATTTGTTTTTTAAAATATAAGTCTACATCAACATCTATACCATTCACTCTAATAAGGAAAAACTTTTTTCTTTTAACTTTTTCCACTTTTTCAACGCATTTTTACGGCTAAGGTTCACTTTCGAATAAATAAAAGGGATAGTACTTTGGCAATTGTCAGTTATTTTTCGATATAAATGTTCATCTTTAACAAAAACTTTGCTTAGGTTTTGGTTAGCTATGTTTATTTATCGTTATCGTTAAAAAAAACCCTCTTTATTCTACGGATAAACAATTAATTGTCGAGCTGAAAAGTATAAAATCACACTTCAACAAAATAGTTCCAGTTGTCTATCTTTATCGTAATCTAAAAGTAAGTATTTGTGAGTTCTTGCAAAGGTTTTTATATTTTATTTTAAAACACCTCCGATTTCACAAGTTTACAAATTTTGAATTTCTGTCCAGTTTTGGTGCGTTTTTCTATACACGCTGGTATTATTAGTGTCTTTATAAGACCGAAGTTATAATGGAGGTATACAATAATTGTTTTGTTTTATTGGTATATAAAAATGAATAACATTTTTAATCTAAATGTAATTGACACTGAAAATTTTAGGTCAATATTGTGTAAATCAAATGCGAGTTTTGGTAGTTAAATTTTAATTAAACTTTGTGCACAAGAGTTTTCTAGTCCTTGTAAGGAATATGAAGGAATATGGACAATGCTTTTAAATAATAGTAAAAACCCTAAGTCCTGTTACATTTTTTTAGTTATACCAGCGTGTTTCGCGACCCTAAAGTAGTATAAAAAGGACCTTATTTAAATCGTAACTTTTTTGTGTACGCTACTGCGTTGAATCGTTTTCCAATGCCTACATTTATTTGTAACAACATAAAAATCGAATAAGAACGAGGATCCTATAACTTTCAAAAGACCATTCGTTAAAAATTTGTTTTTTAAGAAAATTATATATAAGTCTTTGATAAAAATATAAAACTTTGTTTAAAATATCAACAATGATCTTGAAAATAAATGGACAACTTATTACATTTAATTTTGAAAAACAAGTTTTACTGTTGGAAGCGTAAGTGTTTAGTTTATTGATAACGTTTTAATACGAATATTTTTAATTTTTAGTAATTTTTTTGAAAAATAATATTTTATCGAAAGAGTTCGAATATATTTGATAGTGGTGCCTTAAAGTAAAAATCTCACTTATCAATTTATATATGCTGCATATTCCTGTCTTTTTCTCATTAGATTAAATAAGATTTCGATTTATTTTTTTTTACTGTATTTTCTTTGGAAGTTATGTACGTTCTATTATAAAACTTACACAGTTTAGAAAAAGCATGAACAGGATTGCCCATAATTGAATGAATAGTGTTAATAGAAAAGTATTGGATAATAATATTTTATAAATTTTGTACGCCCGAATATATGAACAGTTTTAGACAGTGAAGATATACGTTTCAGATACAGCTCTAATTAAATTTGTTGATGAATTAATTTATAAATTAAAAGCATCGTTGTTTGTTAGAATAGTCTTACATACATCTGTGAAGGAAGGAGACATTTTTGAAGGGCTTTTAATAACTTTTGATACCATCATTTTTTTATTATTTTTGTATTAAAAATATATTGTTTAAGGTATACAGAATGCAGTGCCGTTACATAAATAATAAGAAGTTTGATCTTACTTTATATATTTTATGATTTTTCAAATATTTGTTGTATGCTATGGATTTATATAAGGCTCTAGTTTTAATTTGAGTGTGCACATATTTTATTAAAAACCAATTTATAGGATGGCCCCAGACTTTTTGCTTATGAAAATCGAGATATGTATATTAAGTACAGATGTACAAATATAGGCTTACGTGGGGGTTTGTTTAAGTTTCCAGCAAACTTAAAATAACAAATTTTTTATTACTGACACATTATTAAAAACCATATTATTTATTAAAACAAAAACATTTACGAAAAGCCCAATACTCACATAAAACGTGCATTTGTAAATACCTATTTAATTGATTAAGAGTTTAATAACTGAATGAAGACTAGTATATAAGTGCGTATAATTAAAAGGGCGTTTAGTCCAAAGTAACTATTTAAATGGTACCTAATATTTATTACCAGAAAGTTAATAAGTAAAAGTTCTACGTCGTCAGAAGTTTAGCTTTACGTTAAATAGTAGCTATCAGGTCTTATGGTCAATAAATTCGTAAGCATTATCAGTACATTCTATGTGAAAACCTAATACCTATTTACATTTTTTTATGTATAATTATGTTTATAAGTATTATTTCACATTTTTTACAATACAAAATATAAAAAAATAATTATTTTTTTGATTGTGTGTTTCTAACCAAAACAGAAAATTTTAAATATTATAAATGTTTTACAAGACACATTTCGAATCAATCTATGCAAATAAAACAAAGGATTTAATAAAGTCGTGAGTCGTAATTAAGACATATTTCTCGCTTTCATCAGATCATCAGCTTTGGTTGCCAAATTGTCAATTTTGTGTTGTCGTAAAAACGTAATACACTTTGAAAGTTATAATAACATAAAGGATAAGATGTTATTTAGGGATCTGAGTTTGTTTTGGTTTAATTTGTTCAGAAACATACTTCGCCAACATTACCATTTTTGTTTTCGCTTACGTATATAAAATAATAAGAATGAAAAAGATTTCAGGGGAGTGCTGAGTGTTAAGGAAACTTTTTATTTTTCTTTTGAGTTATTACTTAAAAAAAATATATTTTTTGGAAAAAGTTGTCCAGCCTGCACGACTTTTCTTTACATATATACAAAAGTTTGAGGAAATACCAGATTCAACTTTAATTTTTTTGTAATTTTTATGTAAAATTTACCAAAGTAAACAAAATTGTAGTGTGAACAATAATTTTCCAAAAAAATGTTAACCAGGTGTAAATTGATTTTGCACCTAGGGTCATTAAAAATCAATAAACGAACAAAAATGTTGTTAGTTAATAACTTCCCGAGGTAACACTGTCGCATTTTAAAATAAAAACTACATAGTCATAAAGAACAGAGCACCACCCTGATGTATGTGGAAGTATTGCTTACAAATTTAAATTAAACCATACTATTGTTTGATGATTGTTTTAGGTTATTTTTGGAAATAATAGTTATAAAAATAAATTCTTTTGAATCTAACAAATTTATTAATCATATATAAACGGTATTTAGTCAATGTTGTATTTATAACCCTTTTAAGTTTTAAACTAAATAAATGGATCAATAAACGAGATGCAAAAGTGTAACCAAAGTAAGAGTTCTGCAGAATCGGTTGTTGGCTTTAGTGTATATTGTCTGTTTATTAACTGATCTATTTGGCATTTCCTAGCTTGGGATCTGTCTCTGTTTTATCTTAAGAAATAATTATGGTTGGCCTCTATTGGAGTTTTTGTAAGCGATTTTTGTGCACAAATTCTATGATATATGTTATGATCGTTATGAATAGGTTAATTATTAAAAAAAGAAATATTGCGGTGTAAATCTTGGCACAAGTATAAAAATGGCTTCTCGGTTGAGAAGATGGCAAAAGGATAACGAGAATAATAATTATTGCACCTTTAATAATTTAAAATATTTTCTCAAGCAACTATGAATATTTATATGTAAATTTCCAATGACATCTGTTAAGAAACGCTAATGACGCCAGTTTCGGAAGCGCCTGCGCTTGGAGTCTTGCTAGATGCATTTGATTGTGGATCAGATGCTTTATGACATTCACTGTTGCTTACGGCATGTGTACTTACTGACAGGATTGTCGACTCACTTCTTTTAGCCGTTTCCATATGGTCAGTTAACTGTTGATGGAAATGTTGACTAAAGTTGTTACTTAAAAGTGAGTGGTTCGCACGGTAGCCGTGGGCTGCAACATGATGAATAATGGACGTAGCGGCATGAGCAACAATAGTCTGAGTGTCACTAACTTCAATAGATTCAACATTTTGATATTCACGTCTTTTAGTTAACTGATTGATGCTTAGGGGATTATTAATATCCCGTGGATTAGCACCTATGGGGTTTCGGGAAATGTTTGGCATTGAAGAATGGTTTACACTACTATTGCCAATCGACGGCATTGAAAAAATTGCATTATTACAAACTGTGGAATGCGGTTGGAAAAATGGTTCAGGTTTACTGCTACCTGTGTTAACTACTGGAGGACTTAACCCCATTCCCAAGTGGCTAAACCGATTTCCAAGCATCATGGCTCTTTCATGAGCGGAATTTGTAGGCGGAACCGTCGTACCTGTAACTGGCGAAACTGTACTTGAAGTATTTGGGGTCGTGCTTATGCTACTAGTTGAACCACTACTCGATCCGGATGTAGATGTGGACCGTTGTTGAATTGTTGGCTGATCTGCACTGACGATCAAAAGCGCATTAGAGGTGGCAGGATATAAAACATTAGTTGCTGGGTTGGTATTCATATTAATTGGGCTTGCCAAGCTCATTGTCGTCGATGGACTCTGTAAACTGGACAATCCACTTAGACAGCCTGGGCTAGACATGGATTGATTTAAGGATTCGGTGTCATCATCTACTATTTTATTAGTTTCGTCAGCGCTTCCACAACTTCCGCCAAGTTTATCTTCATCGTAATCGTCATCGTCGTCATCACTTAGCTGGCTTTCGTGTTCATCAATACCGCTCCCGTCTTCGGTGGGTCCATTTTCGTTCATGGCTTCCATATAACGAATGCATTTCTTCTTGCGTCTATGTAAAATAAGAAACAGATAAATATAAGTTAAATAATAAAAATGTTAGCCAGAACGACTAAGAGTGCAAGTATAAAACATTCATCACACAAATATTTAGGTATTCATGCAACATGGGATCAAGCCCTTAGAAATTATAAACAGATTAACAGAAAATAAAATGATTTATTATTTTTGTAACTGCATGCCTAAATTATTATTTCAATTCAATATTAAACCTTAATTCATAACAAAAAATGTTTATCTGTCAAGATTACATTTGTAAGAGTTAAACATTTAAAATCTGCGAATAAAATAATTTTTGTGTAGAATAAAAAAAACGTACTAATTTGTATGTTTTCTTAGATATACTCATAAAAATTGCAATACAGAACTAATACTTGCAAAACATTTTAAAATGTTTAACTCAAATATTTTAATTGCATACAAAAAAAGAAATTTAAACGACAAAACACAAAAATAACAACATTTCGTGCGAATTTGATCAAATGTTAACTAAACTACACGCTTGCTTTGATTGTTTAAAATGACCTTCTTAAAAAAAACTCTGGGTTTCGACACATTAAAACATTCATTTTGTTAACAACCCGGAATTAAGATTTTTTTTTCTTTAAACCCAATTTTGTTCCGAAAACAAAATGTTATACTATTTTAATAAGAAAGTTTTTATTTTAATTTAATTATTTTTTTCTTTTTAAAATATGATATTTTTTTATTTGGCGTAAAAAAAGTTTTTGAAAAAGCTCAAGTGTCTTTTAAATCTGAGATTTTTACAATGTTTATAAACTTTCAAATTGAGATAAACAGGTTTTTAAAGAATTTTATTTCAACCAGCCGAACGTTTCACCAGCAGATTAATGAAACAGTTGTCGGGTTTGTATAAAAACCCTAGTTCTTTAAATCTTAAAACGTTCTTATCGGCCCTGTTACAGTTTTCCCTTCACTCTGTTAACTTAGGAAAAACAAACATTTCCGACAAGCATTGAAACTAATTATGTAAATATACTTTAAGAAAACTTTACCTGCAAATTTAATCAAATTCCTTGATATTTAAGCATTTTTGCACTGGACTGATTTGATCAAAATTAGATATTAATACAAATTACAAATTTGATATAAATAAAAAAATTGATTTAATAATAATTATTTTCTGTTTGCAACTTAGAATCGGATAGTTTGTGACTTTAATCATTTCCGATCGAATTAGGCCAACTTGACTGATTAAGGTTGTCCTGATACGCAGAAAAAAAATTATGTTTTTTGTATTGGTATAAACAATCAACAAGAACAAGGCTGGCCAAAATTGTATGAGCCACTTGGGTGGAAAACTAAGGCAAAGCATGGCCTTTTGTAGCCTTTTATTTCAAACCAAAAGTGAACAATCATGAAAAAGGGAAAAAATTTGAGTGAAAACTGGAAAAGGACTATAAATCACGAGAATATGCGAATACATTTAAAATAAATCTATTACGTATTTTCTATTAATTTTTCGATCATTCCAGTGACAGTTTTATAATATACTATTCCGACCTCGGCAATTACTAACTGTAATAAATAAGACTTTTGGTAAAGTTTCGTACAATTAGTTATGTATTGATAGACAAGGTCGACTTGGGTGATGGTCTTGATAGAATCCTGAAGAGAACAAAGTTGTTTTATAAGTTTCCGAACTATTTTTTCAGTCCATTTTCATTTGGTGACACCTGTATTGGAAAGGTACATCGTTTTTGACGTTCCCTCCAAATTGCATGACACAAGGAATAATGGACGTTAAGTTAAAGCGTTATTTTGGCAGTATGTTTTTTTCATGCTGCCTCCAAATCAGCATACCACCCATTAATTGATAAGCGAACGGTAAAAAGGGTGCCAAAATGTCGATCGATGAGATTATAATGCAACAAAGACAACGATATTCTGGTTAAATACAACTCATAGCACTAATATTAAATTACCAATTAATTTTTTCGACCGGTAGAACGTAATCTTTGTTAATAAGCCCCTTCGAATTTTAAAATTCTCCAAACGAGATTTATTGGTAATTTCAACTGTGTATTCGTCCTACATTTTGGAACAAAATCAATTAGTGAGTTTTGAAAAAATTATAACATATTTAAAACATTCTCTTTCATTTTTGCACTGATGACAAAGTATCATGAGGAGGAGTCAATGAATGATGTACCTCCAACGAAGGTACTCACCAAAGGTGGCTTCAGCAGAATATGCCCCATCAAAAAAAAAATATTTTATAATCATATTATTATGTTTATATATACAAAGTATGTCTCAAATTCATTATATCCTTTTACTGCGTTGCAAATTTCAAACTAAAAAAGGAAAGGAAGTAAACTTCGGCAAGCCGAATTCATTACTAAAAACAAGAAAGAAAAGCTAACTTCGGACGGACCCGAAGTTGATATACCCTTGCAGAATATTCTGTAAATTATATTCTTCAAAATTATTTATATGATGTATTCTTAATACTCATAAAAAGTCCCAACTTCCTAACTTTACAAACACCAACGTTATGGCTTTTCCGATCGTTCAGTTATATGGCAGCTATATGATATAGTCGCCCGATCCGGCTCGTTCCGACTTATATACTACCTGCAATAGAAAGACAACTTATGGGAAAGTTTCAAGCAGATAGCTTTAAAACTGAGGGACTAGTTTGCGTAGAAACAGACGGACGGACAGACGGACATGGCTATATCAACTCAGGAGGTGATCCTGATCAAGAATATATATACTTTATAGGGTCGGAAATGTCTCCTTCACTGCGTTGCACACTTTTGACCAAAATTATAATACTCTCTGCAAGGGTATAAAAAAAGACAAGTGTATAAGCGTAAGGAAAATATTTAAAATTATTTTAAAAAGGCTTGTGTGCCTGTAAAGTTTTCTGTGGCAATTCTTTGTGTTAACAAAAACAAAATTTTTTCTTTAATTCAAAATGTTTTCAAACTGATGCTTTAAAGGAATTTATAAACTCCAGCTCAAAACTAAATACTTGCATTCTTGTATATTTTCAATTACCAAAATTTGTATGACAAGAGAGAGGTATAATCTATCAACAATAGATATGAAGAAAATATTGGTTAAATTTACGATTTAATATTAAATTTAATTGTGATAGATATAATTATAGGTTTAATTATAGGGTTACTGATTTGTTTTAATAATATATGAACAAAAAATGTTAAACTTCAACAGGATGACATTCTTAAATTTTTTTTAAGTATATTTAAGCGACACAAAAATAAAGCAAAATCACATCGAAGGTCAAAAAATATTTTATATAACAATAAGATATCGCAGCGCAGTTCATAGCACTAAGTAAAGTACAACAATGCAAATCACTAAAAATAATAATACAAAAACGATTTTTTTTTATATTTTGTACATCGCACACAACAAGAACAAACAACAACGACCTTATTCAAAACGGATATCGGGGTTTCAAAAAATATATATATTTTTAAAAGTTTCTTATTTAAATTCCAAACATGAAAATTGAAATATTTTAAAAATATATTATTTTATAATAAGGGTTAAGCTTGATTAAATTTTCTTTTAGAGCCGATTTCTTAACGTACACTAATTTGTCAACATGGGTATTAGCCTTAAAAAATAGTAATTTTTCTGTTTAAAACGTCCTGAATGAATACTATGTTGAAAACAGATTATAACTATTGAATAAATAAAAGAAAAGTAAATACAGTTAATATTAATATTTGAAAATACATGTTAAATTGTTTATACTAAATCAAGTTATCGATACTCGATTGTTTTCAAATTAAGTAGGTATAATAAAATTTTGACGACCAGCAGTAAAAAAAAACCCAGTTTTTTGTTCACCGAAAATCACCGTTACTCTATTAACCAATTTAAAAAGAATGGGTCCGAATATAAAACAATTTCACAATGTCACAAGAATCTGCATGGTTAATCCCAACTCTCTAGCTCTCTTATTTTCAAACATATATCTCTTTTTTTCCACGAACATAATATTACATTTTTATACCCGTTACTCGTAGAGTAAAAGGGTATATTGTATTCGTGCAAAAGTATGTAACAGCTAGAAGGAAGCGTTTCCGACCCTATAAAGTATATATATTCTTGATCAGGGTCACTAGCCGAGTCGATATAGCCATGTCTGTCTGTCCGTCTGTCTGTCCGTCTGTCTGTCCGTCTGTCTGTCCGTCTGTCTGTCCGTCTGTCTGTCCGTCTGTCTGTCCGTATGAACGCTGAGATCTCGGAAACTATAAAAGCTAGAAGATTGGCATTTTGCATGCATATTCTAGGAGTTCCTACGCAGCGCAAGTTTGTTTCAAAAAGGTGCCACGCCCCCTTTAACGCCCACAATCGCTTATATACGATTTTTAAAATTTTAATATTTCGGAAAAGTAAAAATGCAGTTTTATTGTGTTTATCAATACCTATCGAAATGTAGAAGAAATTTTTCAAATCGGACCATTCGTTAAAAAGTTCTCTCTTGTTCTATGTAATACCGTGTCCGATCCTTGAAAGTGCATCATCAAAATTTGAGTCGGTATAGCTTTGAACTTATGTTTTCATAAGCATATTCGACCAAGATCCTCTCACAACCTACCACAAAACAGCAGAATTGTGTATACAAAATTGTTATACCACTGACAATTTAAATAGCAACATAGTATATTTGATTAAGCAACACCTAATTAATTTTAGAAAATTCTTTAACGCTTTTTAAAATTATTTGTTGTAAACAAAAGGCAGCCACGCAATTCATTTTTTAAGGGTAAGGGTTTGGATGGACCATTCTTAAAAATTGATCATAACTATTTTTACATAAAAATCAGGATAGGTTAATTTCATGTAACGTATATATGTATATTCATATATTCGGAAAGTGCCAGGTAAGATGACTATATCATATAGCTTTTAAGGCTGCTTATATTTAAATGAATTACAAATTATAACTTCATTGTTTTTGAACATATATCCTAAAATAGTCATTTTTATGATTTTAAAATTGTATTAAAATAAGATGACCATGTCATTTAGCTGCCCTTGAAGTCTATATGGTACTAAAAATGCTGATATACTGGAATAACTTTTTTGTTTTTGAATATATTCACATTAAATTCGATATAACTCGTTAGACATGATGTTACCACATCATTTCATTTATTATAACAATAAAAGAGCAAACATATACTTTAGTCATTACTTTTTAAAAGAATTATAGTAGAAAATAGTATTAAAAAGGTGGTGCTATGATTGCTGTAAAAACTTCAACGGAAACTTTCTTAACTGAAAATAAAGAATACAAATGACAAATAACCAATATATTCATTTGATATAATTTGTAGAATTTTGTTATATTTAATTTTTGTGCAATTGAAAACTTATCAATATGCTGTGTAAAAACAAAGATTTTAATTTTATTTCAAAGCCCAAAAAATTAGTCTAGCTGGGCCCGATTTTTCAATTTTATGGGACTCATAATTTAAAATTGTATTTAAACATCGGAATTTCGTGTTATTCAGTATGGATCTATAGGGTGGTAGAAACTAACTGTGTTTGGGACTTCAAACCAGGAGCACAATACTTTTATGAAAAAGTATAATTCTGATTTGTGCATATTTTTAGTTTGTCCCTGTGTGTATAAAATTTATAAAATTATTCAATACGATGAAGAGTATGGAAAAATCTTATCCAACTCTGAACTGGGACAAGTAAAAACTAATTATAGGTTACGGATGTAATATACTGCTGGAATACCCTATTAGGACAAATTAGCAAAACGTTAAACAATACCTTAATTGGCTCTAAAATGTTTGCAACCGATAAATCAATAAATAATTTTTCATGCAATAAGTACATATATATAGTGCCATGAGGCACTAAACCCTGATATGCATTTATTTTAATCGTTTGATTTGTTATTTACTGGTTTAGATGCTGAAGCAATTTTGAGATGTAAAATTTCGGCATCATTTGTTCAGTTTATTGATTCCTGGATCGTCAGATGTTTTTATTTCGCCGCTGCATCCATTAATCTGGATCTACAAATTGACATAAGTCGGTGGTGCCTGAGGCGACAGCTGTTGTAAACATCCGCTAGCTGCACCACCACCTCCTCCAGCTGTGACTGATATGCCATTTAAAGATGCTACTGCGTTTCCATTACTGGTTGACATCAATTGTACATGTGTATGAGAAGACGAGGTGGATGATGATGAAGAGGACGAAGATGACGAGTTGGGCAACATTACCGTACCCCCTATGCCACTTACAATGGGTGCCAGCATGCCAACACCAATGCTGTTCACTGCTGTACTACTGGTGATGCCAACGCTGCCGCCATTGTTGCTTACAGATGAAATGACACCCAAATTGGGACTTAATTATTGGCCAAGGAGAGTCAATAAAAAGTCAAAAATTAATTTAATTAACCATCAGTATTAAAAAGGAAAAGACGTTATCAAAGACATCAAAAGATTGTATCAACTATTATATTATAGCATAAATCAGTGTGAATGTGTTTTGATCTCTTAAAAATTAATAAAAGTAAAAACATTTCGGTACTCAAATAGTAAAATAAAATGAATGAAATTGATCGAATTGATTGTTACTGTTGATGATGGTTAATTTCTTTACATTTGACCAACTTTGCAGCTTTTTTTCACAGGTACTTCCACTCTGGCAAATTATTTGTATTAAATAATCAATAATATCGGTGATGGTACTCACATATTAATTAGCACCCACCTCATACAGCCTTACATTTTCGTATTAGTAAGAAAAAAAAAATTGTTTATAGTTTATATCAAATATTTGTAAAACCCAGTTTAAGTTATTAAGCAAATGGATTACTTTTTTTTTTTTGAAAAATTTGTTTATTTTAAAGTTATCCAGTTTTTGGCGTTTGTTGATACAAAAAAATAAGAACTCCTGGATAAATCTACTGATGGCGGCAAATAAGTCTTGAAGTAAATAATTTGTTTCCATACCAAATAGAAACACTGATATATAAACTTTAAACAATTTTAGAAGAAGTTAAACTTTTTAAATCAAAGACAAGCCTGTTTTGAAAATAGTATATGGACTTTAAACGCAAGTTTTTATTTTTGAGTTGCGTGAAAAATATTTGTTTGCGAAAGGGAGAACCGAATTGTATCAATTTATAAGTATGAAACGGAATCAAAAGTGCCTATAAAAATGGACAGCATCTACTAAATGTTTAATTTGATATCGCGTTAAAAAGATAATGCAAAACGGAAAATATTTAAATAAAATATTAATAAACTTAAATGCATTTTTTAAAATAAAATTCAAAATATTAAAAGGGCACAACTCTAAAGCTTCTTCAACTAAACCGATTTCATAATTTTTATTTAGGAACAAATGAAAAAGATGCATAATATGCTTAGTGGTTTCGAAGGCCTTAATCCAAATTTCGCTGCGATCAAAACCAATTATTTTTAAAATTCCTAAACCGGTAATTCTTTAAAGGCTAATTAAAAACATGAAAGGAAAGCTAACTTCGGGCGGAGCCGAAGTTGATATACCCTTGCAGAATATTCTGTAAATTATATTGGTTGGCCAAAAATAAAACAATTTCCCAACTTTAAAAACACCAAAGTTATGGCATTTCCGATCAATCCAGTTATATGGCGGCTATAGGATATAGTCGGCCGATCCTTATGAAATTTGGTAGGTTGAATTTATTGACCAAATATAAAACCCATAAAAATACCAACTTTCTAACTTTAAAAACGCTAAAGTTAGGCCATTTCCGATCGTTCAGTTATATTTCACCTATAGGATATAGTCGACCGATCCCGGACGTTCCGACTTATACACTGCATGCAAAGGAAAGAAGGGTGAGTGCAAAGTTTCAATTCGATATCTTTAAAACTGAGAGACTAGTTTGCGTAGAAACAGACAGACGGACAGACGGACGGACGGACGGACGGACAGACGGACATGCTTATATCAACTCAGCAGGCGATCCTGATCAAGAACATATTTACTATATAGGGTCGGAGATGTCTCCTTCACTGCGTTGCACACTTTTTGACTTTAAGAAAACGTGTTCTTTGCAACTCTATCTTGGCATTCCATATAATTTCTTCAGTGTTGCTGCCGTTAAAAGATCAAATTTTATTCCTTTTTCGTTTTGCTCGAATAGATAAGCAGTTCCCGTTTAAACAAATTAAAAATAAATTATTTACAATCCAGGTTTCCGTATTTATATCTTTTATAACCCAGAATTAAAAAACAAGTGAATAATATATATAAAAAATTGGTGAACAAAAATGTCAAGTACGATATGGTTTGAAGGTCTTATGAGGTATTCTATGGGGTTGCATTTCGTGCAATTAATATTAATCGTCGCCTTGTATATACTGAGTTACTTAAAAACAAAAATAATGGTGTATACCTATGTTCTTGGTCTGTGTTTTTAAATGTGGACAATTTCATAATTGTTCTAATAAGTGCATAATAATTTCTCAATAAGTATTTCCCTTAATATAAACAAAATTCACGCAAGATATCAAAATCTCGCAGTGTTTTGATAAAAATATTTTTCTTTTAACGATTTAGACTATACTCGGCTTTTAGTAGTAGAACCTAAAACTATTGTAAAATGTATGTAACAGGCTAAATTATAGTGCATTAGTCTTTACTACAACAGATGTCGGCACTGAGCCTAGTTTCGTCGTAAAAATCACTCACATCAGATTTTCTATCTTCTTGAGGTCGAAAGCGGGTCTTGCAGACAAACAGTGAACACTTTGTTAGATAGAAATGACTAGCGGGTAACCAATATTCTTTTCTAAACAACCTGTGATAATATACCTGAATATAAATCTATATATATTATATATGTATGTATATATATATTTCGGTGAGGCTATTTATTTCATAGCTGGTTTTGAGTATCCCGCATATACACGAATTAACAACACGTCTAACCTTTACATTTTTAAACTTATATTAATTTTTATACCCTTGCAGAGGGTATTATAATTTTGGTCAAAAGTGTGCAACGCAGTGAAGGAGACATCTCCGACCGACCCTATAAAGTATATATGTATATATTCTTGATCAGGATCGCCTCCTGAGTTGATATAAGCATGTCCGTCTGTCTGTTTCTACGCAAACTAGTCTCTCAGTTTTAAAGCTATCGAATTGAAACTTTGCACACACCCTTATTTCCTTTGCACGCAGTATATATGTCGGAACGGGATCGGCCGACTATATCATATAGCTGCCATATAACTGATTGATCGGAAATGCCATAACTTTGGTGTTTATACCGGTTACTCGTAGAGTAAAAGGGTATATTGTATTCGTGCAAAAGTATGTAACAGCTAGAAGGAAGCGTTTCCGACCCTATAAAGTATATATATTCTTGATCAGGGTCACTAGCCGAGTCGATATAGCCATGTCCGTCTGTCCGTCTGTCCGTATGAACGCTGAGATCTCGGAAACTATAAAAGCTAGAAGATTGGCATTTTGCATGCAGATTCTAGGAGTTCCTACGCAGCGCAAGTTTGTTTCAAAAAGGTGCCACGCCCCCTTTAACGCCCACAATCGCTTATATACGATTTTAAAAATTTAAATATTTCGGAAAAGTAAAAATGCAGTTTTATTGTGTTTATCAATACCTATCGAAATGTAGAAGAAATTTTTCAAATCGGACCATTCGTTAAAAAATTATGCGTAATCAAAGTTTCTATCTTCTAACGGGTATCTGATAGTCGGGGCACCCGACTATAGCGTTCTCTCTTGTTTTAAAGTTAGGAAGTTGAAATTTTCTATGGGTTCTATATTTCGCCAATCAATCCGACCTACCAAATTTCATAAGGATCGGCCGACTATATCCTATAGCTGCCATATAAGTGATTGCTCGGAAATGCCATAACTTTGGTTTTTGTTAAGTTAGAAAGTTGGAATTTTCTATGGGTTTTATATTTCGCCAATCAATCCGACCTATCAACTTTCATAAGGATCGGCCGACTATATCTTATAGCTGCCATATAACTGAACGACTGGAAATGTCATAACTTTGGTGTTTTTAAAGTAAGAAAGCTGTGACTTTTTATGAGTATTAAGAATGCATCATATGAATAATTTTGGAGAATATAATTTACAGAATTATCTGTAAGGGTATATCAACTTTGGCTCCGCCCGAAGTTAGCTTTCCTTTCCTGTTTTGAATTGTTTTTTTCTGATTGTTCCTATGGTCCTACGATCCGGCTTGTTCCGACTTATATAATACCTGCAATAGAAAGACAAATTTTGGGAAAGTTTCAAGCAGATAGCTTTAAAACCGTAGAAACAGACAGGCGGACAGACAGACGGACATGCTTATATGAACTTAGGACGCGATCCTGATCAAGAATATACATATATACTTAATTATGTCGGAGATGTCTCCTTCACTGCGTTGCACACTTTTGACCAAAATTATAATACGCTCTGCAAGGGTATAAAATATAATATGCACAAAAACGTAAATTCTACTTTAACAAAAATGGTACCATAAAAAAATTTAAGTGTAGTGCTCTTAATGAAGCGTCCAACGGTACCGTAAGGCCAAACTTTTATTTTGAAATAAAATTATCGAAATAATTTTGTATAGTTACAATTGTTGACCTGGGAGAGGTTTTGTTTGTTTGAATACAAAACATTTAGTTGCTATTTTGAACAACCCTTACAACATGTTACATACATTTTTACAAATAGAACATACCCTTCGATTCTACCAAAAAGGGTTACTCTAGAAAAAATATTGTATGCTTCGAAAGTTTTGTGTATAGTCATTAAGTCATAACGTAAGCAAATTTTGTAAATGTTAATTTCCTAAAATTGTTGTATTCCGTACAACAGCAACCTGTGGTAATGTCGGTATGTTCTCAGTAAAAGGCAAAGAATCCATAACAGCAAAACTTTTTAGAAAAATTATAAGGTACATTTAATTGTAAATTTTAATTCTTTAATTCGATTGGAAAGAAAAATGCTTGCGTGAATCTTGTAACGTCCTTTGTAGTAACGTTTTTAAGAACATTTAAGTACACATTCATGTACTCCAAAAGAGCTGAAACATACCTGCATGGTTTGCACCATTGATTCTGTTGATCCAGTCCAAATCGGGCTCGACATTTTTTCATATTATTACCTACGAAAATAAAGACCAATTTAATATAATAATATAATATTTGTTCATTTCTGTTTTGATTTGTTAATAAGGATAATATCGATAACAAGGTAATGTGATTATGAACAATAACTAATACTGGTTATCTCTACGTTAAACCGATTATACAAAAGAATGATGATTGCGAATACCAATTAAAAAATGTAGTTTTATTATTCTTTAAACTAACTTAACTTATGTAAAAAATAAATACCTTTAATTTTAAATACATGCATGTCTTGCTATGCTACTTTAAAATATAATTGAAATAAATGATTGCTTCACTAGTTTTTCTACATGCACTATGTTAATTTAATTAAGAAAATGTTTTTACAATTTCATGCCACTTCAAAATTATATTAAAAAAATTCTTTGATCTACAGACAATTTATCCTAATAAGTTTTAGAATCAGGTTTTTGATGAATTTTGAATTCCGACAAGTGTGCATGTATGTGCCTTGCCAATATATTGAGCCAATAAATGTTTGCTAATTTGTTTCCAATTTTGAAGCATATTATAATAATACAAGTTTTAATGAGTACGTATTATATACATATATGAATTTTTTAACATTATTAAAAAAAGGGATTTACATATGTCCTCTAACAATTTCATCATATTTGACTTTGTTAATATTTAATTGATCTTTTCTGGCGTTATATAAACTGATTTTAATTCGTAGAATAGTTTAAGAAAATGTATCTAACCTCCGTCGTTGGTTTCTTGCTTCCGCTTCCGTTTTTTGCCCCGAGAGGCATTTGTACGAGAGCTCCAATCGGGATACATTTGCATGTGCAGTTGTCGCTCCCTTCGCGCCAACTCGTAATACTTCGCCTGCTCCTCACGCCCCAAGGCATGCCACTGGGTGTGGGATAAACGCGATGTTTCGCGAAAAACATATTATATAATAATAGTATGCAAGATGTATCGGAATTATGAAATACATAATCAGCCAATTCAATGTATTGCTTATATATATATATAATGTACCAGGGCTTTCAACACCAAAAATTTTTTGGCTATGATCTAAATTAGTATTGAACCTATATAATAATACCTATTTGTTTTTACGTACCGGATAATGAGAAATATTTAAGCTTGCAAATAAATTATTTTTGAGCATTTTTTTAACGAACAAGAGATTCAAGTTTGTATCGATACATTGTCCTTATTATTAAGTATTTTTGTAATATTTTGCGCTAAATGGTCTAGAATTAAAGTTATTTTTTCAAGTTTGTTAATTTTATTATAGAAACTGAAAGATAAACCTTTAAGCATAAGTACGATTATGGCGAAAATGTTATATTTATCTTATAAGAGACTAAGGAAACGATCATATCACCAGGAAAAAACGAAATAAAACGTATCTAGTAAAAAAAACCTGCACGAGTGATTACTTAAACTTACTTGAACACATCATAAAAATAAACATATTACCAATAGAAGTTAATTTGAACAATTTAATTTATAACAATTAATCATTTTTGCGATTCCGAGTATTGCTGGTCTTTGTAACATCCTATTTATTGTGATCTGCGGGATCTGCGGAATACTTATAATATAATTATTTATATATATATATATATATATATATATATATATATATATAGATATATACATATATCTATAAATATATTTTATATTTTTATACCCTTGCAGAGCGCATTACAATTTCAGTCAAAAGTTTACAACGCAGTAAAGGATATATTTCCGACCCTATAAAGTATTTATATTCTTGATCAGCATCACCAGGAGAGTCGATCTGGCCATGTCCGTCTGAATCTCCGTCTGTCCGTCCGTCTGTCCGTCTGTCCTTTTCTACACAAACTAGTGCCTCAATATTAAAGCTTCTTGAAACTTTCCCAAAAGTTGTCTTTCTATTGCAGGTAGTATATAAGTCGGAACGCGCCGGATCGGGCAACTATATCATATAGTTCCCATAGGAACATTCGGCAAAATATTATAACTTTGTTGTTTTTAATTATTTTTTGTTGTTCTATGGAATATGGTAATATTTAAATTTAAAAATTAAATTTTAGAATTAAATTAAAATCGAACAATATCATATAGCTTCCATAGAAACGATCGCTAAATCCACATAGCTTTATTTTTATAGCTTGCAGAGGGTTTAATAATTTTGGTTAAAAGTGTGCAACGCAGCGAAGAAGACATCTCCGACCCTATAAAGTATATATATTCTTGATCAGGATCGCGTCCTGAGTTGATATAAGCATGTCCGTCTGTCTGATTCTACGCCAACTAGTCTCTCAGTTTTAAAGACATGGAATTGAAACTTTGCACACACCCTTCGTTCCTTTGCACGAAGTATATAAGCCGGAACAGCCGGGATCGGCCGACTATATCCTATAGCCGCCATATAACTGATTGATCGGAAATGCTATAACTTTGGTGTTTGTAAAGTTAGGAAGTTAGGATTTTCTATGGATTTTATTTTTGGCCAATTAATCCGAAATACTAAATACCGAATACTCGGATCAATCTAAAATTTTATTGCAATATTCTTCAAATGGTGTGCATTCAGAAAAAACAAGAAAGAAACAAGAAAGGAAAGCTAACTTCGGGCGGAGGCGAAGTTGATATACCCTTGCAGAATATTATGTACATTATATTCTCCAAAATTATTCATATGATGCATTCTTAATACTCATAAAAAATCCCAACTTCCTAACTTTAAAAACACCAAAGTTATGGCATTTCCAATCGTTCAGTTAAATGGCAGCTATAGGATATAGTCTGCCGATCCTTATGAAATTTGGTAGGTCGGATTGATTAACCAAATATAAAACCCATAGAAAATCCCAGCTTCCTAACTTTACAAACACCAAAGTTATGGCATTTCCGATCAATCAGTTATATGGCAGCTATAGGATATAGTCGGCCGATCCTTATGAAATTTGATAGGTCGGATTGATTGGCCAAAAATAAAACCCATAGAAAAACTTAACAAACACCAAAGTTAACACATTTTCGATCAATCAGTTGTCTGCCGATCTCGGCCGTTCCGACTTATATACTGCGTGCAAAGGAAAGAAGGGTGTGTGCAAAGTTTCAATTCGATTTCTTTAAGACTGAGAGACTAGTTTGCGTAGAAACAAACAGACGGCCAGACGGACATGCTTATATCAACTCAGGAGGCGATCCTGATCAAGAATATATATATACTTTATAGGGTCGGTCGGAGATGTCTCCTTCACTGCGTGGCACACTTTTGACCAATATTATAATACCCTCTGCAGGGGTATAAAAATAAACAAGAAAGGAAAGCTAGCTTCGGGCGGACCCGAAGTCGATATACCCTTGCAGAATATTCTGTAAATTATATTCTCCAAAATTATTCATATGATGCATTCTTAATACTCATAATAAATCCCAACTTCCTTACTTTAAAAACACCAAAGTTATGGCATTTCCAATCGTTCAGTTATATGGCAGCTATAGGATATGGTCGGCCGATCCCTTTGAAATTTGCTAGGTTGGATTGATTGGCCAAAAATAAAACCCATAAAAAATACCAACTTCCTAACTTTAAAAACACCAAAGTTATGGAATTTCCGATCGTTCAGTTATATGGCAGCTTGTTCCGACTTATATAATACCTGCAATAGAAAGACAACTTTTCGGAAAGTTTCAAACAGATAGCCTTAAAACTGAGGGACTAGTTTGCGTAGAAACGGACTGACGGACAGACGTACGGACAGACGTACGGACAGACATGCCTAGATCGACTCTTCTGGTGATGCTGATCAAGAATATATATACTTTATATGGTCGGAAATGTCACCTTCACTGCGTTGCAAACTTTTGACTGAAATTATAATACCCTCTGCAAGGGCATAAAAAAAATAGGAAAAAAATGTAAATACCCCCCTTAATACAGGGATGGACCCAAAATAGTTCGTATAGTTTTTCGAAAACAACCAATTTTTAAGCGACGTTCCTATGGAGGCTATAGAATATAAATTTCGAAGCGTTGTCAGATTTCGGATATAGATATCCGATCAGCGGCGTATTCGACATTTTTTTTTTTAAAAATAATATGTGTTTAAATTGTCCTATTAATTTTATACCGAAAACTAATCACATTAACCTTGCAGAATATTCTGTAAAGCCCATAGAAAATCCCAACTTCCTCACTTTACAAACACCAAAGTTATGGAATTTCCGATCAATCAGTTATATGGCGGCTATAGGATATAGTCGGCCGATCCTCATAAAATTAGATTGATTGGCTAAATATAAAAACCATATTAACTTCCTATAGGATATAGTCGGCCGATTTTTATGAAATTTGGTAGGTCGTATTGGCCGAAAATAAAACCCATAAAAAATCTCAACTTCCTAACTTTACAAACCCCAAAGTTATGGCATTTCCGAACAATCAGTTATATGGCGGCTATAGGATATATTCGGCCGATCCCGGCCGTTCCGACTTATATACTGCGTGCAAAGGAACGAAGGGTGTGTGCAAAGTGTCAGTTCGATATCTTTAAAACTGAGAAACTAGTTAGCGTAGAAACAGACAGACGGACAGACAGACGGACATGCTTATATTAACTCAGGACGCGATCCTGATCAAGAATACATTCACTTTATAGGGTCGGGAGAAGTCTCCTTCGCTGCGTTGCACACTTTTTATCAAAATTATAATACCCTCTGCCAGGGTATAATTTCAAAATTTGTGTTAGTAATTACTATGGATTTTAATCCATTTTCTATGGATTTTATTTTTGGCCAATCAATCCGACCTTCCAAGTTTCATAAGGATTGGCCGACTATATCCTAAAGCTGCCATATAACTGAACGATTGGAAATGCCATTACGTTGGTGTTTTTAACGTTAGGAAGTTGGGATTTTTTTATGAGTATTAAAACTGAGAGACTAGTTCGCGTAGAAACAGACAGACGGACATGCCTATATCAACTCAGGACGCGATCCTGATCAAGAACATATATACTTTATAGGGTCGGAGATGTCTCCTTCACTGCGTTGCACACGTTTGACCAAAATTATAATGCCCTCTGCAAGGGTATGAAAAGTAAAGTTTATATAATTAGTAAGCACGGACACACACAGCACGTTGAAAAATGCACAACAAAGAAAAAACTTTTTGTAGGCGGTTAATTCAAGAAAATACTAATATACGGTATCTATCAGAAAAACTCTTCAGACTCTTAAACACATGTGTCTATTATAATATCTAAATTAAATGATGCCTAGAGCACACACAATATATTGTTGTAAAGCGCAACTCTGCTCTTTTTTTTAAGGATCCCTTTGCTATATAATGTGCATTTTGTTCACTCTCGAATTGAAAACGGATCGCTAAATCCATATTAAAAGCGATTGTAAAGGAAAGGAAGATCGTCGAAAAACTGTCTCCTGAATGGTTCTTATGCTTTCATTTCAAGGAGCGCATGAAATGCTCTACATTGCCTTTTTACCTATTAATGTGTAACGGCACGGGGTAAAGGGTTCTTTCTTAATTTTATTTGATATCTTTAAGTTGGCAACTGGATCTACATATGTGCAAGCAAAGATAGATTTGATTAAGGGGTTATCCGGGTCTTGGAGCACGAAAAAAAGCCTATTTTCGTGAATTTTTTTTAAAGATCTTACGACCATTTCACAAATTTAATTTATTGTACATTAATGTTTATGGTTTGACCAACATTGTGTAAAAATTTGAACCAAAAATTTTTAAAATTGAGCCGTTGAGGCAGGCTTGAACTTGACCTCATAAAAATTGTGTCTTTGCGGTAGGCAAAATATCTCCGCCAATTTTTATCTGAAATCAAAAAACCAAAATTATTCTGATAGTGAATGTGTCTCGCTTGTCCTCTACGAGCCATTTTTTTTTTTAAGTTAAAAATTGAATTTTTGTAGCGCTTTTCATAAAAAGTCTCATTTTTTACGTAAATTTTGGCCATATTTTGGCTTATAAAATGAGTTGTAATTAAAAATTTAAAAAATCCCTCCGTTAAGGACAAGAGAATTATGTTTAAAAGAAGTGTGCAAAACCAGAAGTTGATCGGTGCAATAGTTTTTGAGAAATCGTGACTACCGACTTCAAAAAAGTGGTTTTGAGAAAAACGCGTTTAAAGTGCCGCATCTGCCCGACGCCAGAGCCCGAATGGCTTGTTGTGACGTTCGACGCGCTGGGTTTTAAATTTCTCCCATTCCTACAGTTTTGCTTCGATCGACTTGAAATTTTTAGACAACATTCCTGAAACTTTGTACTATTATATAAAAAAGTTTGAAAAAAATGAATTTTTTGAAGTGTCAAGACCCGGATAACCCCTTAAGTGTAAAACTAGCCTGATGTCGATTATTTAAAATAATATAATATCCTAGCTTGTTTTAAAATACTTGGCACTTTCAAGGGGTACTGACGAATGATTTGGGTTTTATTACATTGTTTTAATTAAGAAAAAATTTATTATTATTTTTTAGCAAAAAAAACATAATATTTTACATAATTTATAACAAATAAACAAATATTTTCGGATTATCTAAAAACTATGTTGTAAACATATAAAGTTCAATACTTTAAAATACTATAAAACAAAACATGAAAAAAAATTGTATTGAAAAAAAATTGTATTGGAAAAAAATAATTTAAAAATAGATCGTTGAATAAAGTTTGTTTAAGTAACCTTAAAGCAACTAACTACACCAGTTAAACTTAATCTTGATCAGGATGATCAGCAGAGTCGATCTTGCCTTGTCCGTCAGTCTAAATTAGATTATACTCATATATATATATATATATATATATGGAGTCACTGTCGATCGGCACACCTAAAGTTTTTCAAATCATTACTTTATATTTTATTAAGAAATTTAGGCAAATGGCACTCATCTTTATTGTTACTACTCTGGATGAGACACCCTGTTTATAAAGGAGTTCTAAAAAAATGTATTTAAAACGCTGTTTCATTCACTCATTCTAAAGAGGACCAAGTAAACATAACCCAATTGAACTTTAACTAGTTATGAGAAGTAACTTTAGAATGCGAAGACAACATTAGATTAATTTAATTTATATGTAGCACTGCGTAATTCAACGATCGTTTTCTAATGCGAGGTTTTAAAAAGCTTGGACTGATCGATCTTCAATACGGTTTCGGGCGCATGCTTTCGCCAATTCTATTCGAGATGCCCAATTTAGATTCGGATGATAATTTACCATCGTTTGTCAGATTCTTAAAGAAAGAATCGGTTGAAATTAAAACTTATAAGAAAATATTGTTTCAATTAAATTGTTTTTATGATTTTTAGTTTAACTCTTTTGCCAATATTTTTTCATTAATAGCAATATTTTACAGCCAATCGCTAGTGACAAGCCCCTTATTAAAAAGTAATTCAAATATTATTATATTACTTTAAATGCTAGTTTTATCTCAAGTATTTGTAATTTATTTAAAAACAAAATTTGTGCATCTTTGGCAGCGTAACTCTTTTTGGTAATACTTTAGAACACAGTGAAAGGTGGGCAATCGCAGGCTTGCTTAGAGAATTTAAAAAAAGTATGCATATTTTACATGATAATGCTCTAAAGAGCATTTTAATACTCGTTATTTGAAATTTAAATTTGTCTAATTACAACACTTTTTCATATTACAGGAGTATTTGTTAAGAAAAAATTTAAAATTTAAATAAGCAAATTTCTGACAACATTTTGTATTTTCTTTTTTTTTTTTTTGGGAATATGAAAAGCAAATTGGCTGTAATATAGGTAATATGTTAATTGTGTTTGTGTTTGTGTTCGTACATGTTTTGTATATTAAGCTAATCTTTATTGAAAAGTTTTTGTTCTTAATTTATAGGTCCGCCACGATGCTGACTGATTTAAAAAAAATAGAATACATAAATATCAATAGGTAAGCGTATATATAAACCCAATCTTTTACTGGCACATTTTCACCAATAAAAAAGTTATGTTAGATCCACTACAATTATAACATTATTGAATCAACGATGTAAAACATCATGTTCTTGTTATTTTGTACGTTTTTTTCTACAATTAAATCTTAACTAATATTTTAATTCAAATCAAATAGGTTAGTAAATCGATCCCGATTTATAAACATGTATAGATCTATTTTTACATTGACTAACTATGGTTAAACTCGTCTAAGTTATCTTCAAAGCTACAAAAGCAAGTTATACGTCTTCAAAGAATAGATTTGTTTGTGATTACTCTTTTTAGTTACGGAACTTTACAATATTTAAATATAATCAAGTATTTACACAAATTACATAAAGGTTTATTTTTTAAATGTACTGTTATTTCTAATTTTAGTAGGTTAGTTGTTAATGTTAGATGTGTGCTTTAAGTTGTTTGTGTGTAAGTGATTAAATGAAATAATATAAAAGTGAAATGCAATAAAAAGAAAAAAGTGTAACATTTTGAGAATTTTGTGCAGTACCTCCCGAATCCGTTGTCGATCTGTCTTTTTTTCGCTTTTTCTTTTTTGACACGTAACCATAGTTATCTCGTGCGCTCCACCCTGGATACAATTCCATATGCAATTGACGCTCTTGTCGAGCTTTTTCGTAATATTTGCTTTGCTCTTCGCGGGAAAGTTCGTGCCACTACAAAAGTATTATTAATAAGGTAATCAATTAGAAGCAGTATTTATAATCGTATATTTTTTTTTATTTTTTGTATTCCGTGTGTTAATGTTACGAAATTCGCTCTAACTTTGGCGTGCTATCCAAAAACGATATTTATAAAGATCCCAAAACTTTTTAATCGCAATTGAAATTGGATAAATCTTACTACGCGTATACACGTATAAATGTTATAATTGTCTTACCCGTCTCCCTAATATTTGATTAATAGCTGCCGATTCTTTCAGTGTACATTCAGCAACAACTTTAGCACGCATTTCCTTCATATAGAGCATGAACGCATTAAGTGGTTTTTTAATATGGGGTTTTTTTTTATCATTTAAACTCTCCTTAGAATCGTTCGATTGTGTACTTGATGAGTTTTTTGTGTCCAAGTTCCTGAAAAGCAAAACAAGATTATTACTAATATGTATAAACTTTTCCTGTATTTTAATAAATTGTATTATTTTTACCATACAAATATAATTAAAATGCGAAAAAATTAAATAGAAAGAGATAAGGCCAGGATAGTTAAACAAATAAAGCTGATAAAACAGCCATATTTCAAAACAAGAAAGGAAAGCTAACTTCGGGCGGAGCCGAAGTTGAAATACCCTTGCAGAATATTCTGTAAATTATATTCTCCAAAATTATTCATATGATGCATTCATATGATGCATTCTTAAAAATCCCAACTTCCTAACTTTAAAAACACCAAAGTTATAGCATTTCCAATCGTTCAGTTATATGGCAGCTATAGAATATTGTCGACCGATCCTTATGAAATTTGAAATGTCGGATTGATTGGCCAAAAATAAAACCCATAGAAAATCCCAACTTCCTAACTTAACAACCACCAAAGTTATGGCAGTTCCGATCAATCAGTTATATGGCGGCTATAGGATATAGTCTGCCGATCCTTATGAAATCTGGTAGGTCGCATTAATTGGCCAAAAATAAAACCCATAGAAAATCCCAACTTCCTAACTTTACAAACACCGAAGTTATGGCATTTCCGATCAATCAGTTATATGGCAGCTATAGGATATAGTCGGCCGATCTTTATGAAATTTGGTAGGTCTGATTGATTGGCAATATATAAAAACCCATAGAAAATTCCAACTTCCTAACTTTACAAACACCAAAGTTATGGCATTTCCGATCAATCAGTTATATGGCAGCTATAGAATATAGTCTGCCGATATCGGCCGTTCCGACCTTTATACGGCGTGCAAGAGAAAGAAGGGTGTGTGCAAAGTTTCAATTCGATATCTTTAAAACTGAGAGACTAGTTCGCGTAGAAACAGACAGACGGACAGACAGTTACTTCGGTGTTTGTAAAATTAGGAAGTTGGGATTTTCTATGGGTTTTATTTTCGGCCAATTAATCCGACCTACCAGATTTCGTAAGGATCGGCAGACTATATCCTATAGCTGCCATATAACTGATTGATCGGAAATGCCATAACTTTGGTGTTTGTAAAGTTAGGAAGTTGGAATTTTCTATGGATTTTATTTTTGGCCAATCAATTCGACCTACCAAATTTCTATTTCCTATAGCTGTTATATAACTGAACGATTGGAAATGACATAACTTTGGTGTTTTTAAAGTTAGGAAGTTGGGATTTTTTATGAGTATTAAGAATGCATTATATGAATAATTTTGGAGAATATAATTTACAGAGCTTAGCTTTCCTTTCTTGTTTTTTTAGAAAGTTGTACAAATAAATTATGCTCGTTTCACGTTAAAAATTATTTAACAGGTTTGAAGGAACGGGTATTTGTACATATGACTGTCGTGATTTTGGGAACTATAAGAGCTATATAGTTAGAAATAAGAAATACTAGTGAATTTTTCTTTAACAACTGATTAGGCCCACTTTAAAGCTTACTATCTTTATCGCTTACAAATAGCCAAAACGTGAGAAAAGTTTTTGTCTAATTATAGTTAAAGTAAAGTTCCGTTTTATTTGGTATGTAGTTGTCCCTATCCCTTTCTACTCATACTAGTCCCTCAGTTTTAAAGCTATCTGCTTTAAAATTTCCAAAAAGTTGTCTTTCTTTCTTCGGCAAACCGAAGTTTATGTACCCTTGCAGTTATTACAAATCGACTAAATTTAAATTTCTATGCCTATATTACTAAAAACAATGAAGCTATGTCGATTTTGCGCTGCATTTTGCCATCGTTTCTATGGCAATAATATTTGGTAATATTTATTTATTAAAAAAAATAATTAAAAACAACAAAATTATACTTTTTTTAATTCCTTTTTCCGATTGTTCCTATGGGAGCTATATGATATAGTCGCCCGATCCGGCTCGTTCCGATTTATATACTACCTGCAATAGAAAGACAACTTTTGGGAAAGTTTCAAGCAGATAGCTTTAAAACTGAGGGCCTAGGTTACGTAGAATCGGACCGACGTAGAGACAGACGGACATCGCTAGATCGACTCTCCTGGTGATGCTGATCAAGAATATATATATATACTTTATAGGGTCGCAAATGTCTCCTTCACTGCGTTTCAAACTTTTGACTGAAATTATAATACTCTGCAATAAGGAGCTAATAAGTTTCCTTTAGCTTCGATATCAGATCAATTAGGTAGACTCCGGGGAGCAAAATATTTCACTTCACTAGATATGGCTAGTGGCTTTTAACAATTCCATGCACTCTAAATTAATTGAATTTACCTGCTTTAATAAAGGAACTTGGCTGCCTTGCTAATTCGTATGCTTTACCAACGAAGCAATAAGCGTACGAGCGGTTGGAACTTGTTTTGGACAGTAAAGGCAGGATTCTAACATTTAACATTTTAAAATGCGTTTGAAATGTAATTATGGAATGGACTACATTTATCGAAATTGAATAAAAAAAAACAACATGGCGGCGTTTTTAAAATTTAGTGTCGTTTTTACAGAAATTTTCTTAATTTTTTTGTCGATAAAAAAGGCAATCTATAAGCATCAATGTAATTCTAGTTTATTCCATGGACAATTTAAAAACACCAAAGTTGTGGCATTTCCAATCGTTCAGTTATATGGCAGCTATAGGATATAGTCGGCCGATCCCGGCCGTTCCGACTTATATACAGCGTCCAAAGGAACGAAGGGTGTGTGCACCCGATATCTTTAAAACTGAGAGACTAGTTCGCGTAGAATCAGACAGACGGACAGACAGACGGACAGGCTTATATCAACTCAGGACACGATCCTGATCAAGAATATATATATACTTTATCTCCTTCACTGCGTTGCACACTTTTGACCAAAATTATAAAACCCTCTGCAAGGGTATAAAAAACATTAAGATTCGTTAAAAATTGACTGAAAAATGTAGTTTTTCAGAAAAAGCGTTTAAAGTTTTATGTACGCTCCACTTCCTTTGAGTCTGCCGGCTCGGAGGCTCATAACTTTTAAACTATTACGTATTTCGATTTGCCCTTTTAGTATAATATTCTAGATACTTGTAGCTAAAAAAAAAAAAAATTTCGATTCTTTTAAAGAAACTAACCAGAATGGACCCTTAAGGGGAGGGTACGGTTAATTGCACAAAAAAAAAGGCCTATTTTCATGAATTTTTTCAGACGATATCAAAGTACAACATTTATGCAATGTTTTCACAAATTTTCACCGAAATTTTTTTACATTTTTGATAACACTTTAAAGTCAAAAACGTGATTTTAGCCTAAAAATTAGATATATTAGTTATTACAAAATGAAAAATAATTAATGAATTACACCCAATTCCAAAAAGAATCCTTCTATGGAAATTGAAAAAACTTGAGCTTTACGGGTGCACAGTCTGTGCAAGTTCTAATCAAAAGATGCAGCTACATCGAATTGGAATGGTGCAAGTCGAGCCAACTGTCAAGTTAAATGTGTTATAAGTACACTTAAGAATCTGTTGACGGCTGTAAAGACAAGCTCGAGTGCGTCATTTAGCTTTGCACAGTTAATCGTAACACTACAAACTTTTAGAACTTTACCAATAGTTTCTCGTTCATTGGAGTTGATTCCTATTAGGGATATTCTAACCGAAATTGACAAGATGAAATTAAAAGAGTAAGCCGCTAAGAACATGCAAAATAAGGCTACGGTCAGTGGGAATGACAATGTCTTGCTTAAAATCAAGTAGAGACAGCTAACGAAATTGGATCCAGAGTCTAGAGGGCCTTGCTTGGTGGCTGAGGTTTTGGACGGAGACTGATATGTAAAGTCTACACGATATAAGTATCCACAAGAAAGTTTGCGAAAGCTACCGGATGTCCAAATTCCAGAAGAGCTTACTAAAAATGAAGTAATTCAATAAGTTGCCTTGTTTGGAGATGGACACTTCAATGTGCTTGACGAGGTGTGTTTGGCGAAGAACTCGTGTTAATTAGTTGAATAACGAGAGTCAAGTTGTGTAACTTGGAATATGATTTTATAAAGCTAAGAATGTTGAAAGAAACGAAAATAAAGTCCAGTTCATTAACATTAATTCGTACGGATAAATAAGTTATTTTATAAAGTTAAAACTCGCAATTTGGCATGTAAATGAAAGAAATGCCTTGTAAGAGCAATCATAAATAAACTTATGTTGTAGAATATTATAAAGGGTATGTAAAAACATAGTCCGGGTTTTATTTTTCTGAAGCTATTGAACAAAATTATTAAATTTGGCAGTGCCACATTTGAATTGCGATTCTAAGGTGTGACCACGGGTTGTGGTGGTCATGATGATAGACCTAGTAGGTTGGGAACTCAGTTTAAGAGCTGAGTACGTGTTGGCTTTGTTTGCGTTGCTAGATTTTGTCATACTTCTTGTTGAATTGAGTGTGGCGTGTGAAAGACATTGTCAATAATTTGACAATAAGAATACTGGGCAATAGAGGCTGCGAAGACTCGCTACATCTGCTGTAACCGAGGTTGATATAAATACGTTATAGGGTCGGATATATGGCCAACACTGGATACCCTTTGCAAGGGTATAAAAACTCATCTTAACGATGTGAAAACAGTCTAAAATAACGCACTTTCAACATATAAAGCTTTTGGATACCTAATTTTGTGAAAAATCATTTAAACATTTTTGTAAGGCTTTTTGAGTGTACTGCCATCCACAGTGATGAAAATCAGACGTTTTATTATATAGCTTTCATAGAAACGAACGATAAATTTATAGGAAAATTGCAAAGTTTATTTTTGTTATTAAACATATTTAAGCATAACAAAAAAGAAAAGTTAACTTCGGGAGGAGCCGAAGTTGTTATACCCTTGCAGAATATTCTGTAAATGATATGCTCCAAAACTATTCATAGGATGCATTCTTAATACTCATAAAAAATCCCAACTTCCTAACTTTAAAAACACCAAAGTTATGGCATTTCCAATCGTTTAGTTATATGGCAGCTGTAGGATATAGTCGGCCGATCCTTATAAAATTTGGTAGGCCAACAATAAAACAATTTAAACTTCCTAACTTAACAAACACCAAAGTTATGGTATTTCCGATCAATCAGTTATATGGGGGCTATCGGATATAGTCGGCCGATCCCGGCCGTTCCGACTTATATACTGCGTGCAAAGGAAAGAAGGGTGTGTGCAAAGTTTCAATTCGATATCTTTAAATCTGAGAGACTAGTTTGCTTAGAAACAGACAGACGGACATACAGACTGACGGACAGACAGGCAGACGGACATGCATATATCAACTCAGGAGGTGATCCTGATCAAGAATATATATAGTTTCTAGGCTGGAGATGTCTCCTTCACTGCGTTGCACACTTTTGACCAAAATTATAATACCCTCTGCAAGAGTATAAAAATATAAATAAATTATTGAATTGAATATTATTTTCTGTAGACTTATTGATATTTGATTATGTTAAATTAGGTTTATCTAAGGATAATTTCCCACTACACCAATAGTAAATCAGCTTTTGGTTTCGTTATACTTTTAAAAAAATAAATTCAACAGGAAAAACTTCCCATCTGAGGAGTTATTATACCCGTTACTCGTAGAGTACAAGGGTATATTGTATTCGTGCAAAAGTATGTAACAGTTAGAAGGAAGCGTTTCCGACCCTATAAAGTATATATATTCTTGATCACGGTCACTAGCCGAGTCGAAATAGCCATGTCCGTCTGTCCGTCTGTCCGTCTGTCTGTCCGTCTGTCTGTCCGTCTGTCTGTCTGTCTGTCCGTATGAACGCTGAGATCCCGGAAACTATAAAAGCTAGAAGATTGGCATTTTGCATGCAGATTCTAGGAGTTCCTACGCAGCGCAAGTTTGTTTCAAAAAGGTGCCACGCCCCCTTTAACGCCCACAATCGCTTATATACGATTTTAAAAATTTAAATATTTCGGAAAAGTAAAAATGCAGTTTTATTGTGTTTATCAATACCTATCGAAATGTAGAAGTAATTTTTCAAATCGGACCATTCGTTAAAAAGTTATGCGTGATCAAAGTTTCTATCTCCATCCCCCTCGCACTCCCTTTACCTGAGTAACGGGTATCTGATAGTCGGGGCACCCGACTATAGCGTTCTCTCTTGTTATACCCGTTACTCGTAGAGTAAAAGGGTATATTGTATTCGTGCAAAAGTATGTAACAGCTAGAAGGAAGCGTTTCCGACCCTATATAGTATATATATTCTTGATCAGGATCACTAGCCGAGTCGATATAGCCATGTCCGTCTGTCCGTCTGTCTGTCCGTCTGTCTGTCCGTCTGTCTGTCCGTCTGTCTGTCCGTCTGTCTGTCCGTCTGTCTGTCCGTCTGTCTGTCCGTCTGTCTGTCCGTCTGTCTGTCCGTCTGTCTGTCCGTATGAACGCTGAGATCTCGGAAACTATAAAAGCTAGAAGATTGGCATTTTGCATGCAGATTCTAGGAGTTCCTACGCAGCGCAAGTTTGTTTCAAAAAGGTGCCACGCCCCCTTTAACGCCCACAATCGCTTATATACGATTTTAAAAATTTTAATATTTCGGAAAAGTAAAAATGCAGTTTTATTGTGTTTATCAATACCTATCGAAATGTAGAAGAAATTTTTCAAATCGGACCATTCGTTAAAAAGTTATGCGTGATCAAAGTTTCTATCTCCTTCTCCCTCGCACTCCCTTTACCTGAGTAACGGGTATCTGATAGTCGGGGCACCCGACTATAGCGTTCTCTCTTGTTTTTTGATGAATTCAATACCATTGAATTTATTTGTATAAAGTTATCGCTTCCTGGTAACTTTATATACATAACATGCTCTTATATTCCGCCGTTGTCTGAACTTCCTGATTATTTAAATCACCTATCCGTTATTAAGTCCGTTGCAAATAAGCTTTCCGATAGGGATCAGTTGATTGTTCTAGGTGATTTTAATATACCTTGAGTTACTTGGTCCACTGAGGATGGATCGAATGTCTTACTACCTATAGCACAGCATGATTTTATTGATGGCCTGCTTGACATATCTCTATCTCAAGTAAACCATGTTCGAAATTCATTAGGTCGCCTACTTGATTTGTGTTTTGTATCGAATCCTGAAGGTGTGTTTCTGTCCAAAGTAGCACCACTCACGCAACCTGAAGATCCATATCACCCAACAATCGAACTTTCATTTGATACGGGTAGAGTTATAGAAGAAAAATCAGAAAAATCCAAACGAATACATTGTTTTCGCAAGGCAGACTTTCTGAGGCTTAATAATTTTATTTCTGGCTTTAATTGGTCTGATCTTTACTTATGCAATAATATGTCCGATGCAGTTAATGTTTTTTATACTGCAATAAACTCATTTTTTAATTCCTGTGTTCCGTGGTACTATCCGTCAACTTCCAATAAATCACCTTGGTTTAGCAAAGAGTTGACACACTTAAGAAATGTAAAGTCCAGACTTTTTAGGAAATATAAAAATACCGGTTCTCAATCTGTTTTTACTAGATATTTAAGTGCTCGGTCAAGATTTACCGTGCTTAATGCTCAGTGTTATAATAGTTACTTAAACCGTTGTAAGGTCCAGTTCTCTCAGGACCCGAAACAGTTTTATAATTTTGTTAACACCAAGCGTAAATCTAATTCTTTTCCTTCCTCGCTGTCGTTCGAAAACATGACGGGAACCACAGATCAGGCAATAGCCGATATATTTGCCCAATTTTTTCAAACGACTTACTCTACTTTAGATTATTCATCTTAGCCTTATTCTTACACCATGCCCAAGTCAAACCTCATATTCTGTCCCACTTTAACAGAAAGCTCTCTTCTTTTGGATCTTCTTCGTATTAAGCCTGTTTATTCGCCAGGGCCCGATGGTATTCCTGGGTGCGTGCTTAGGTATTGCGCTAAGGCCCTGTGCAAACCTCTTCACAAGTTGTTTACCTTATCTCTAGAAACGTCCCAATTCCCAAATATTTGGAAGGAATCATTTGTTATTCCTCTTTTCAAAAAAGGTAACAAGTTAGAAGCCAGTAACTAAAGAGGTTGTCAGCTATTCCTAAGCTTTTTGAAAAATTATTACTCCTCATTTGCAGCACTTTTGCAGATCAATTATTTCTCCGTGTCAACACGGATTTATTAAACGTAGATCCACAATTACAAACCTTCTAGAGCTCACTACATTTGTGATAAAAGGCTTCAATAGTAGTTTTCAAACAGATGTCATTTACACTGACTTTAGTAAAGCATTTGACTCTGTAAATCACTTACTTCTTATTCATAAACTTGACCTTTTAGGTTTTCCAGTTGATCTGCTTAAATGGATTTCAAGTTATCTAAATGGCAGGTCACAAAGGGTCCTTTTTAAAAATTCAATTTCTGAAATTCTCCGTGTTACCTCCTGTCCCACAAGGGAGCCATCTGGGTCCGTTACTTTTTACATTATTTCGTTAATAAATAATGTAATAAGTCATTCTCGCGTACTTATGTACGCAGATGATGTTAAGTTGTGCCTGCAGTATAAGGACATTTCCTGCCATTTAGACTTGCAATCCGATCTAGATAATTTTCAAAACTGGTGCCGAGATAATTTACTAAATTTAAACGGCTCCAAGTGCAAGCTGATGACTTTTTATCGGGCCAATCCGATATACGCGACTTACACGTTAAGTGGCAGCTCTTTGGATAGAATAACTCTTGTAAACAATCTTGGCGTTCTCTTGGACCCTAAACTAAAATTTTCTAACCACATTTTGTCCATGGTTAATAAAGCCAGAGGAGTGCTTGGATTTATTAAAAGGTGGTCAAAAGAATTTGATGATCCTTATTTGACTAAAACTTTATTTATTTCGCTAGTCCGTCCGATTCTGGAGTATGGGTCTCCCGTCTGGAGTCCACAATACGGAATACATATATTGAATCTGTACAAAAAAACTTCCTTCTTTTTGCTTTACGGCGCCTAAACTGGGATGCACATCTTATCTTACCTTCTTATTCTAGTAGACTTCTTTTGATTAATTTACCATCCCTAGCCAACCGTAGAACGATGCTTGGTACTATCTTTATTTATAACCTTATACATGGTGATATTGACTGCCCCGACTTGTTAAGTCGGCTAAACTTTTCTGTGCCAAGTAGATTAACTATAAATTATATTCCCCTAATTTTAAATCATTGTAGATCTAAATATGCCTTGCATGAGCCTTTCAGAGTATTATGTTCTGACTATAATAGACTTTTTCCTGTAATATCAAATCTTGACTCTCTGCCGCTCCTAAAACGATTAATACTTGCTTCATTGGCACAAGATTGATCTAACTATTACTTTTTTCCCCGGACCTTTACCTTTATTTTCCTATCTCGCGTCTATCCTATCGCGAATCGTGCCGTACGATACACGGCTGCGCCCCTCGGTCGGTTGGGCGGGTAAGTAGGCCGTGTGACTCAACGCGAAAAAAAAAAAAAAGAAAGGAAAGTTAATTTTGGGCGGAGCCGAAGTTGAAATACCCTTGCAGAATATTCTGTAAATTATATACTCCAAAATTATTCATAATTATTCATATTCATATTTGGCCGATCCTATAAAACCTATAGAAAATCCCAACTTCCTAACTTTAAAAACACCAAAGTTGTGGCATTTCTGATCAATAAAGCAGCTATAGTATATAGTCGGCCGATCCCGGCAGATCCGACATATATACTGCGTGCAAAGGAAGGAAGGGTGTGTGCAAAATTTTAATTCGATATCTTTTAAACTGAGAGACTAGTTTGCGTAGAAACAGACAGACGGACAGACAGACGGACAGACAGACGGACAGACAGACGGACAGACAGACGGACATGCGGACATGCTTATATCAACTCAGGAGGTGATCCTGATCAAGAATATATATACTTTATAGGGTCGGAGATAACTCCTTCACTGCTTTGCACACTTTTGACCAAAATTATAATACCCTCTGCATGGGTATAATACGCAAACTATTTAAGCCCTTTGCCTTCCAGGGCATTATCTCAGTCCGCGTGCATAAAGAGAATATTGACATTCACAATATTTATATTTTAGTAAAACAAATTACCTTCAATTATCAACCTTTCTTAAGGTATAGAAACATGTTATTAGATTATCCACGATTACTCCAAAGAAAAAAATGATTTTTTTTTAAATAAACAAGAAAGGAAAGCTAACTTCGGGCGGAGCCGAAGTTGATATACCCTTGCAGAATATTCTGTAAATTATATTCTCCAAAATTATTCATATTATGCATTCTTAACACTCATAAAAATCCGAACTTCCTAACTTTAAAAACAATAAAGTTATGGCATTTCCAATCGTTCAGTTATATGGCAGATATAGAATATAGTCGGCCGATCCTTTTGAAATTTGATAGGTCGGATTGATTGGCCAAAAATAAAACCCATAGAAAATCCCAACTTCCTAACTTAACAAACACCAAAGTTATGGCATTTCCGATCAATCAGTCATATGGCAGCTATAGGATATAGTCGGCCGATCCCGGCCGACAGACAGACGGACATGCTTATATCAACTCAGGAGGTGATCCTGATCAAGAATATATATACTTTATAGGGTCGGAGATGTCTCCTTCACTGCGTTGCACACTTTTGACCAAAATTATAATACCCTCTGCAAGGGTATAATAATCTGATATATGTTTATACTCTTGCAGAGGGTATTATAATTTTGGTCAAAAGTGTGCAACGCAGTGAAGGAGACATCTCCGACCCTATAAAGTATATATATTCTTGATCAGGATCACCGCCTGAATTGATATAAGCATGTCCGCATGTCCGTCTGTCCGTCTGTCTGTTTCTACGCAAACTAGTCTCTCAGTTTTAAAGATATCGAATTGAAACTTTGCACACACCCTTCTTTCCTTTGCACGCAGTATATATGTCGGACCGGCCGGGATCGGCCGACTATATCCTATTGCTGCCATATAACTGATTGATCGGAAATGCCATAACTTTGGTGTTTGTAAAGTTAGGAAGTGGGATTTTCTATGGGTTTTATTTTTGGCCAATCAACCCGACCTATCAAATTTCATAAGGATCGGTCGAATATATCCTACAGCTGCCATACAACTGATTGATCCGAAATGCCATAACTTTGGTGTTTGTAAAGTTAGGAAGATGGGATTTTCTATGGGTTTTATATTTAGCCAATCAATCCGACCTAACAAATGTCATAAGGATCGGGCGACTATATTCTATAGCCGCCATATAACTGATTGATCGGAAATGCCATAACTTTGGTGTTTGTTAAGTTAGGAAGGGAAGGGCTTTATTTTTGGCCAATCAATCCGACCTATCAAATTTCATAAGGATCGGCCGACTATATCCTAAAGCTGCCATATAACTGATTGATCGGAAATGACATAACTTTGGTGTTTATAAGGTTAGGAAGTTGGAATTTTTATGAGTATTAAGAATGCATCATATGAATAATTTTGGAGAATATAATGTACATAATATTCTGCAAGGGTATATCAACTTTGGCTCCGCCCGAAGTTAGCTTTCCTTCCTTGTTTTGCGTTATTTGTAATTTTATCGGTCTAAGAGTTGACTTCCGAAATTCAATAAAATTCTTAGTAGACGTAATTGTAACGGATTAATCAAATATTTTATTTTCTTTACGTTTTACGTACAGAAAACTACATTTAATTGAAAGTTTTCTGTTGACGAGGTGCAAGAGAGCTATATATTAATTTTTAATTTTAATCAATATCAACAGCCGAGCCGGTCTAGCCATGTACATGGCTTAATAAAAATTTAAATAGTTTGCACAGAGCCTGACGGACAAAAATTATAAAATTGTTTATAAGGGCGCAATGCACTTACGTTAAAACCATTTTGCAAATAATAAATACACAAATTTTAAAAATAAGTACATTTTAAGTTGAGAATGACTTAAATAAGTTAAATTCTTAAATTAATTAGGAGGAAGGCAATATAAAATTACATGTCTTTTATCTTGGTTCCAATACTTAAGTCATATGGAGCATCTAGCAGGGGTAAACTTTCATACTCGGTTGGTCCAATATCTGCCGTTAACGCGCTTCGCCGTGCTTTTAACATATTGGCTATGGAACGCTCTTGCGCTGTTGTTACTGCAACTTCATTTGAAGACGTGATCTTAGGAAAGGCAGGTGACAAATTTTCCGCTGTTTTAGCTAATGCTGTAATTGATGGCGATATTTTTAGCTGGTAAGACAATGCCTGATCGCCATTTCCTTTCAAAATATTAGCTTTACAAGAATCTGAAGTCAGAGTTTCAATGCGCCGTGCGAATTTTGGTTTTCTTCGACTGTGACTTAATCCAAAAACTCCAGAAACTACTCCACTCGAGCAGACACTATTACTACTTGTCGAAGTTGTAGAAGGAGCAGTGGAAAACTCAGAAAAAAACGCAGGGTCGGTAATGATTGACATAGCTGAACATTCACGGTTATTATTTACCATAATGGGAGATTGTGTTATGGCAATACAATTTTCAATATTATCAGTGATGTTTGATGCAGATGGGGAAGTATCAGGCATGCGTATTGTGTTTGCATTAGTTGATGAAGACAATGAAGCATATTCTAAAATAATTTCAGCTGCTGTGGTACAATGCTCTACCTCCTTTTTACGTCGAAAGCTTCGTTCTTTCGTATGCCATAAGCAAGCGGGTGATGAATTGGATTCTTCACTGTCACTGTAAACATCAGGTGTTGAGCTATCTAGATTAGATTTATCCATATTAACAGTTGAAGCTAAATGTAATATAATATCCTCTATTTCGTTTAGTGTCTTAGGTTTTGCTGAAGTAGGGAGCAAATCAGCGTCGCTTTTAGTATCCAAGTGTTTAGATTCAATTTGAATACTAGTACTTTTCTTAGTTAAGAACTCATTTTCATCAGATAATGCTATTGCAGCCAGAGCCATAATGGTATGAGTTGGAGTAGGACTAAATTCAGACCCTTCTTCTGATGTGAGTCCTAAGCGTTGTAGGCTGCGAAGGTAGTAGAGCTCAGCGCTGCTCCATTGATTATAAAGTCGTTTAACTTGTTCCAATACGCTTTCAATTGACTTGCAATTTTCATCTAATTGTCGTCCCACAGTCGCCTCAAGGGCTGATCCAGAGACATTATTGATATCGACGTGACGCACACCCAGACTTTTTCTAAATTTAGCTGATAATAAGGAAAGTTGTTCTAGTCTATTTTTAACATCGATAAGTACTTTTTTATGTTCCAGTATAAATTCACAAGTGTGTTGTAGATCGTACCCTTCTGTGGATTTAGCGTCGTTACTGAGTTTAAAGTTTGGTACATAGTTAAAAATAGGATTACCATTTTCCGATTCTTGTATGTTTCCTTTCCTCGTGCTTTGATTTTTATTAGAAAATTCAATCAAAGGTTGATCGCCACATCTTAAGCAATCCTCGACGTCATTAAGTAATTCAATATTGTTATTATCATCTTGCGAAGATGGGTTTGGTGGGAGTTCATCTTGACGAACCGTAGGCTTTTTTAAACCTGAAAAATTAACCATATTTGTATTCCTTTCGACGGATTTCTCGGAATCCTGATCTGCTAACTGTGGTTGCAAAAGTCGAGCATAAAAAAGTTGTGTTGCTAAAAGTTGCTGCTGTGAGCAATTTTGTTGGTTTAGCATACTATTGGTGTATATACAAGAAATCAGTTTATTTCGGTTGCGAAAAAGCTCTTCTTGACATTTATCTGCCTCTTGTGCTGTTTGCCAATGCTGAGAAGTCGCTTTTGGCTGGCGTAAAAGCAGTTCGGATAATGAAGCTGACATTCCGGTCGAACTACTTGATGGAACAACAAAGAATGTTTCCAAATCATTACGATTATTTTGTTGTGTACTATTGTCAATTAATGGCGTATATTTGTCCAAGGAGCTCTTGTCTGAAGATTTCTTAAATGGCTTTATTAGTATTTCTCCATCCCGGCAATTTTTTTTTTTTATTAATTCCTTTGAATCCGAAGTCTTTTCACCATTGGATGTCCCACAGTTTGGCATTATAGGAATTTTTAATTTATTTTTTGTTACATTATATTGTATGTTTTGCTTTTCATTAAGTTTTTATTTCGTACTATATTTATACATCATTTAAGGAACGGAAACTATTTTCTGGAAATCAGTGAGGTTGTTTTTCTAATAAGTTTTATGTTTTAGGTGAATGTAACGCAAATTACTTTTCATAAAAAAACATAATACAGGTTAATATTATCATTTAGATTTCGAAGTGTTACTAAAAGTTACCCTGTTGCCCGCTTCTAGCAATACAGGTCGTGGAGGTTTTGCAGTTTATGGGTATTGAATTTATTTTTCCTTAATTGTATATTTTTTGTTTAGATATTTTATTTGGTACGTAACTCTTAAAAAACTCGTTTGAGCGTTAATCTTTGATATATACTCAAAGTATTTTGCACTACTTCCCAAACTTTTTTTTGTTTAATGTTAGTATGAAACTTGTCTGAAGTCAATTATATTTTTAAATAAATATAATGTTAAGAACACTGTTTAATTATTGTTGAATGAGAATATATAATTGGCACATATTTTAAAACGTGTTATTGGATTAATTACTATTATTTATTTTCTTTATAATTGTTCACAGAGACTTTTTCGCATTAAACATTTCTTTTGTAGTACTATTTTTATTGTTTTCCAAGGGAGAAATCGATTACAGTATATTTTATGAATTGACAATTCTGTGTTTTATTGTCCCGGAATATTTCTGAATTATTTTTAAGAAAAATTGTTCACATATATAGATTTTCGCAAAATTTTATGTACTGCCACAACAATTTGCCGAATTACTCTCTTTCGGCCATTAAAAATAAAACTTAACGATGAAAGTGTACGAAGTCTATCCGAACAAGTGACCCGAAGACAATCCAACGGCACGAAAGAAAATAAATGCGTGAGAGACATTGCGCAGAGAACAACTCTCATATTTTGGTTTTCTTTCACGTTTCGATAAAACTTTTTAATATAACAAACATTTAAAACTTTTTACCTTAATTATGTCAATTAAACATAATATTTTAAATATAGATTCTGAAGTTAATATTAAGATCTGGTTTTCTACTCCCGCTTCTCCAATATGTTGTTTTGTGTTTTTATACATTGGTGTATAAATCGAAGTATTTTGACATGTAAATTAGAAGAAGTATCTGTACACGAATTTTATACGTAACATTTACATTTATTAACTGAAATGGCTGCTTCGGCAGTAAAAATAAATAAGCCCACAAAAAAGCGATATAAGAACTACACAAGCTTTGAAATTAATTTTTGATTCAAGCGTATGCTTTCAAAAATGTAAGCTAAGTTCGATGTAAAACATAAGTTCGGATGCAGGCATTTGTATCTTTTTGTTCAGACATTTGTACAGTGAATAATTATAAATACTTTTTTGGGCTCTATTCTTGCATATTAGATATTTTGATACAAATACAATCATTTTTACTTTACTAGAATAAAACCTCTATGTATTAAGCGGGTAAGAAATTCAGAAATATGGATCTAGTAAAATGGTTCAATAATAAATTTCCGATAAAAATAAAGAATACAAAAATTTATTAATTTATTTCCAAAGTATTAAATTCCTCTTAAAGAAATAAATTCTTTGGGCTCGTTTGCTTAAATTAAGAAAAACGTGTAAACTAAAATTAATAAACTTTTAAATTGTGAAATTTATATATTTCATATTTAAATTATTTTAAATTTTTAAAATTTGAGGGCACACTTATCACAAGGAAATTTTTCTTAAATCAAGAAAGTTTTTCTCAAATGTAGAAATTGTCGCCCTAAACTAAAATCGGTCTAAATCCAAGAAAAAATTCTATATTTAAGTAAAAATGGTACATGTTTAGAATAGAATAGAAACATATTTTATGTATAACAAGAGAGAACGCTATAGTCGAGTGCCTCGACTATTAGATACCCGATACTCAGCTAAACAACTCAATATAAATATGCCTTCTTGTAATAAATTGACTAGAAATATTAAACATAAATACTTATATTGGCTAAACACATAAATTCTTAAATAGTATTATGTATATTAAAGTCTAAATGTTTGCACAACACGAGTAACGGGTATAGCGAATAGCTTTCTTTGGTAGGAGTTATCTTTGCCGGGCAATTGCAACTGTGTACAATGTAAATACATACATATGTATATGCTTACATACATACACACATACGCCTTTGTTTGACTCAGACCTCCAATTTGGCTAACTAGATTTGATTTGCATAGTTCTTGGGATATAGTTCGGTATTGACAAATGAAAACCATCGCAATTTCCTTTAATAGAAATCCTTATCGAGAATTAACGTTGACTCTGTTGAGCACCTTGGCCAGCTGTTCCAAAGTCATCCGTTAGATGGCGCCATGAAAGGCGGAAATGTAGGCGATAGCCAGGCTTAAGCGTTAGAGTGGGCGTGGCAAACTTTTATTAGGCCAATCGATATTTATTGATGAAACAAATACATATCAATTAAAATTTTCATAATATCATCAAAACTGTGGCCCCAGCTTGTGGCTTGTGGGCGTCAGAGGGGGCGTGGCACCATTTTGAAACAAACTTGCGCTGCGTAGGAACTCCTAAAATCTACATGCAAAATGCCAATCTTCTAGCTTTTATAGTTTCCGAGATCTCAGCGTTCATACGGACAGACAGACGGACAGACGGACATGGCTAGATCGACTCGGCTAGTGATCCTGAACAAGAATATATGTACTTTATAGGGTCGAAAACGCTTCCTTCTACCTGTTACATACTTTTGCACGAATACAATATACCCTTTACTCTACGAGTAACGGGTATACAAATATTTTCTATGAAATAGAATAGAATTGACCATAAAATTGTTCTAACCCTAAAAACAAGAAAGGAAGCAAACTTCGGCAAGCCGAAGTTTATATGCCCTTGCAGTTATTACAAATCGACATTTCGATTTCTAAGCCTATATTACTAATAAGAAAGGAAAGCTAACTTCGGGCGGAGACGAAGTTGATATACCCTTGCAGAATACTCTGTAAATTATATTCTCCAAAATTATTCATATGATGCATTCTTAATACTCATAAAAAATCCCAACTTCCTAACTTTAAAAACACCAAAGTTATTTCCAATCGTTCAGTTATATGGCAGCTATAGGATATAGTCGACCGATCCCGGCCGTTCCGACTTATACACTGCGTGCAAAGGAAAGAAGGGTGTGTGCAAAGTTTCAATTCGATAGCTTTAAAACTGAGAGACTAGTTTGCGTAGAAACAGACAGACGGACGGACAGACGGACATGGCTATATCAACTCAGGAGGTGATCCTGATCAAGAATATATATACTTTATAGGGTCGGAGATGTCTCCTTCACTGCGTTGCACACTTTTGACCAAAATTATAATACCCTCTGCAAGGGTAGAATGATCAGTAATTAAATAAACAACTATTAAATTTAAATTTTATTTAAATTATCCCGCAAATCCGTTTTTTGAATTTCAACTGTTTGTTAACAAGCCCAGCTGATTGACAGTACGACCGTAGCACGCTCAATACTGATGAACTCTCAAAAATGCTGTCACACTGGAAAGATTAAAGTTTTTCCGCTAGCGAACTCGTTTTTCGATCTGAGTACTAGAGTACTTGAGGAGTACTAGTGGAGTTTCTTAATAGCTAGGTTTCTTTAAACCGAGGTTTTGATAAAAACGCCTTTAAAACTCTTGGTTTACCCACTTAGAGAAGCATGCGACGACAATGTATAGCTACATAAATTATGTCCCAATCGTTTTAAAATCTGAAAGCTTGAGGTGCTTCTAATTAATAAATTTTTATAACCTCGCAGAGGGTATTATAATATTGGTCAAAAGTGTGTAGGAAAGCTAACTTCGGTCGGAGCCGAAGTTGATATACCCTTGCAGAATATTTTGTAAATTAAATTCTTCAAAATTATTCAAATGATGCATTCTAAATACTCATAAAAAATCCAAATTTTCTAACTTTAAAAACACCAAAGTTATGGCATTCCAATCGTTCAGTTATATGACAGCTATAGGATATAGTCGGCCGATCCCGTCCGTTCCGACTTATATACTGCGTGCAAGGAAACGAAGGGTGTGTGCAAAGTGTTAATTCGATATCTTTAAAACTGAGAGACTAGTTCGCGTAGAAACAGACGGACGGACATGCTTATATCAACTCAGGACGCGACCCTGATCAAGAATATATATACTTTATAGGGTCGGAGATGTCTCCTTCACTGCGTTGCACACTTTTGACCAAAATTATAATACCCTCTGCAAGGGTATAATATGAAGCTATGTCGATTTTGTGCTGCATTTTGCCATTGTTTATCTGGCAGCTATATGATATTGTTGTCCGATTTTAAATTAATTAAAACCGTAATTCAATAATATTTAAATAATACCAAATCCCAAAAAAAAACAAAATATTTTAAAACAACAAAGTTGAAAAGTTAACGGACAGACGGACATGGCGAGTTCGACTCTCCTGGTGATGCTAATCAAGAATATATATACTTTATAGGGTCGGAAATGTTTCCTTCACTGTGTTGCAAACTTTTGACATACAAATTATAACTTTGTTGTTTTTAATTTTTTTGAGATATGGAAATATTTAAATATTATATAATTAATTAAAATTGGACAACAATATCATATAGCTTTGTACCTTCGAAACAATGGCAAAATGCAGCGCAAAATAAACATAGCTTCATTGTTTTTAGTAATATGGGCATAGAAATCGAAATGTAGTCGATTTGTAATATCTGCAAGGGTATATAAATTTCGGCTTGCCGAAGTTTGCTTCCTTTCTTGTTTCATATACCGTCCAATAACTCCAGGTCTTACAATTCCAACATTGTAAAAAGAGTGAGAAAATATAGAATTTTCATGTTAAGTCCTTAACTCTTCATTTTGTAGTTTTCGAGATCTCGACAGACGGACAGACAAAAGGACATGGTTTGACCCTGATCAAGAAAATATATACTTCATACAGTTAAAAAGCTTACATATCTACACAGATTTTTAAAGCACCTCCGTATGAACTGTTTTTCGATCTAATTTCTTAGCGGAAGCTGAGAACAGAAAGGTACTTAAAAGTTAAACGGCGGTTAGAAAATAAATATCAAAGAGTTACATGTGAATAAATGCTATTAAGTTATGTCTGTTTTCCAATACATGGTGAAAATAATACTAATAATCAGGAAAGTTTATTTTATCCAAAACAAAAAAGAAACCAACTTCAATAAGTGAAAAGAGAGATACAAATTAGATTTAATAGTAAACTGTCGTTAAACAAAGATATAGGTAATTGTTATGTTGTCATATTTCTTATTAAAAGAACATTTAAAAAAAAAAAAAAAAAATATGACAAAAGCGTCAACAAATCGGCAAGTTCTTTTATAATAACCTCGAAATAATGAAAACATTGTGGAAATGATAATGATTACAACTAAAATATTTTTTTATTATAATAATAATAATATTGTGCTTGATGAAATTTCACGTCTACTTAAAAATGTTTTGCCAAGAAATTAACGAAATAAAATACAAATTCAGTGTTTTTTATACCCTTGCAAGGAGTACTCTAATTTCATTCAAATGTTTGCAACGTAGTAAAAGCATTTTCGACCCTATTAAATACACACTCATAGCAAAGAAACTTTATTTTTTTTAAATCAAGAAAAAAATTCTTTTTTAAAAAAAATTCTTTTCTGAAAACAAGAAAACTTTTCATAAATCAAGAAGGTGTTTAAATGTTGAAATTCTATAACATAGAAAACATTTTCTAAAATATCACACCCTGGCCATAAAATTGTTCTAAGGCTGTCCTAGTAGCTTAACCCCTAAGCCCTAAGAACGTCTGAAAATCTGAAATCTAAGCACCGCAAGTTCAATTTCAACTGCCGTCGGGACATACATTATTATTTCTCTTCTTTTTTTTTACTTGTGTTATAAACACACATGAGAAGTAATGTTTAGACCGACGCTAATAGTTTTATTAAAAAGTAATTAAAATATTTTTTGTCATATGAAATATCATACAAAATTTATTTTTAGTATTTCGACTTTCACAGTTGCGACTTAACGATTTCTAATTTTAAACTAATATTCTTCGCTAACGCCTCATCATATAGTCCGTGGTTTTGCCGCGTGTTCTTCAATGTCTTTGAACTCTCGCGCGGGACACCTGTGTTCGAATCCCACCGACGGACTAATAATATTATAAGTTTTTTCGGATAGATACTTATCGGAATTTACTTGTAAGAACTTAAATAAATCATAATTATACCAAATTTCTCTTTCCCCACAGGATTTAAGTTGAAATAGATCTTGGCAATTCACTAGTGCAATACTAATAAAAACATTGTGACTTTTCTGAATAAAAAGCGAAGTTCTAAAATCATGTACATATACACATTTATAAATATAATATATATAAGTCCATAAATCCTGAATGAACAAGAGAGAACGCTATAGTCGAGTGCCTCGACTATCAGATACCCGTTAATCAGCTATCCAGAAATCCTTATCGAGAATTAATGTTGACTCTGTTAAGCACCTTGGCCAGCTGTTCCAAAGTCATCCGTTAGATGGCGCCATGAAAGGCGGAAATGTAGGCGCTAGCCAGGCTTAAGCGTTTAATGGGTTTTTGGGCGTTAGAGTGGGCGTGGCAAACTTTTATTAGGCCAATCGATCCTTATGAAATCTGGTAGGTCGGGTTGATTGGCTAAATATAAAACCCATAGAAAATCCCAACTTCATAATTACAAACATCAAAGTTATGGCATTTCCGATCAGTCAGTTATATGGCGGCTATAGGATATAGTCGGCCGATCATTATGAAATTTTTTGATTGATTGGCCAAATATAAAACCCATAGAAAATCCCAGCTTCCTAACTTTACAAACACCAAAGTTATGGCATTTCCGATCAATCAGTTATATGGCAGCTATAGGATATAGACGGCCAATCCCGGCCGTTCCGACTTATATACTGCGTGCAAAGGAAAGAAGGGTGTGTGCAAAGTTTCAATTCGATATCTTTAAAACTGAGGGACTAGTTTGCGTAGAAGCGGACGGACGGACGGACAGACGGACAGACGGACGGACAGACGGCTAGATCGACTCTCCTGGTGATGCTGATCATATGACTGATTGATCGGAAATGCCATAACTTTGGTGTTTGTGGGATTTTCTATGGGTTTAATTTTTATACCCTTGCAGAGGGTATTATAATTTTGGTCAAAAGTGTGCAACGCAGTGAAGGAGACATCTCCGACCCTATATAGTATATATATTCTTGATCAGGATCACCTCCTGAGTTGATATAGCCATGTCCGTCTGTCCGTCTGTCTGTCCGTCTGTCTGTCCGTCTGTCTGTCCGTCTGTCTGTCCGTCTGTCTGTCCGTCTGTCTGTCTGTCCGTATGAACGCTGAGATCTCGGAAACTATAAAAGCTAGAAGATTGGCATTTTGCATGCAGATTCTAGGAGTTCCTACGCAGCGCAAGTTTGTTTCAAAAAGGTGCCACGCCCCCTTTAACGCCCACAATCGCTTATATACGATTTTAAAAATTTAAATATTTCGGAAAAGTAAAAATGCAGTTTTATTGTGTTTATCAATACCTATCGAAATGTAGAAGTAATTTTTCAAATCGGACCATTCGTTAAAAAGTTATGCGTGATCAAAGTTTCTATCTCCATCCCCCTCGCACTCCCTTTACCTGAGTAACGGGTATCTGATAGTCGGGGCACCCGACTATAGCGTTCTCTCTTGTTATGATTTTATTTTAATTTATGTTTATTTACATATATAACTTTATTAACATAGAATAAAAACTATGATTTTGATTTGCATAGAAGAGGTGTTACATATAAGTGGATGTGGTTTTTACACTCATTAATGTAATAACTAATAGTTATTAATAATAAAAAGTAACTTAAATAGAACTAGTTTTTATTCGAAAAAATAAATTATTTTTATTATACAACAAGTTTTTGCTTGTTTTCGAAATAAATGAGACAGAATTTCGAAAACAGGGGTAATGAAATTCGAATTTGCCTCAGATTAGGGGTTGGTGTAAAATGCGCAAGCGCTATATCAGTGAGAGGACCAATGAGAGACTTTATATATAGTCCAAATGTCTGCCTATTTGTTCCTTATGAGTGTATATGTGAATATGTGCATTGAAGAAAGCCATTGGTAAATTAAAGATGGCGGATGTAAATTGCCCACCCACTAAATTAAAATGTCAAAAGCGCAACAATAAAAAATGTAAAAAATACAAAGATCTTTTAGCAAAATAATGATTTTTAAATTTATTTAGTTTTGTTTTAGGTTTAGCACTTACCTTGGATATCTATTATTCGTTGTTGTGTCTTGAGCTCCACAATCCGGCTTGGAGCTAACGCCCACAATAGCAGAATGCGCATTAAGAACATGGTGCGATGTGGCATGCACTGAAGGCAAAAGGCTAGGTGAAAATCGGAATGGAAAATCACTGCAAATAAAATATTAGGAATTGCTATTCTGTGGAAATATTGTATTTTAACGGGTCACAAAATTTTTACTTAGCCACCATATACATAATAACATAATAACATATATATAATAACAAAAAGATTAAAAATATTACATTTAGGAAAAGCTGTTTTAAAATAGGTTGCTTTGTCAAAACAAGCTAAAGTGAATTTAGATTAAAAATTAAATTCTATACATGAAATTATACCAAACAGTCATAACTCACTTGTCAAAAACAAGGAGGTATGATTTATTTATATAATATTAAGTAACACTATTTTTTTAATATAAAGTCTACTTTGTAGAACATTCAGAGTTTTCTTTAAAATCATAGGATACATAAACGATCTTTTCTCAAAATCCCTCAGAGTGTGCTATAAACCCAACATGTTTTATTTTGTTTTATACCATTTTCATTCATTTTAATTAACCTTCGTAAACTGTAACCTGTAACTTTGTTGTGTACTTAGGGGCTGGACCAAATTTAAAATGCTTATTACGACATTGATTTTCTACACTTGAGTTTGACATTTTGCGTGTTTTTTATTTAAGTATTTCGGATTTAACCCCAACATTAAATATTTACCACAAATATATCTTTAAATAAATAAAAAAAAATTCGACAAGTCGAATACACTTCGACCCTCTATATATTCGGTGTATATTCGACATTCGATCGTTCTTATGTTAGCTATATAATATAGTCATACGATTTTTATAAAAAAAAAAGCTGCTTAGCTTTTTCTGAAATGGAAAAAAAACACTATTTCTATACCGATTCACAAGCGGACGGACTGACAGAGGGACTGACGGACGGACTTGCGGACTGACGGATGGTCATGGCTAGCTCGACTCTCCTGGTGATGCTGATCAAGAATATAAGTATATACTTTATAAGGGCGAAAATTTGTTACTACGTGCCAAATTTTTGACTGAAATTCAATACAATAGTACAACTTAATAAAAACAAAACTTACAAGAAAGGAAATAAAACTTCGCCGAAGTTTATATACCCTTACAGTTATTACAAAACGACTACATTTGGATTTCTAAAAACAATGAAGCTATGACGATTTTGGGCTTTATTTTGTCATCGCCGATGTTGGCCGATTTTAACAAAACTGAAAGCGTAATTCTGATATTGTTAATAATTACTATGTCTCAATTACAATTTTTTTCATTTTTAATTTTTTTTTATTTTTTGTTGATAAAAATGTTTAATAATATTTAATTAAATTAAAAACCGCAGAAAATATAATTGTTGATCTATTTAATATGATAAAATCAACTTTTCTGTTTATAAATGTCACTAATGGTGCTACCACTTTACCAAATGACATATATGTGGAAATGCTTGTAAAATATCTTCCAGAACAATGAAACCATTTTTCATTTATCCCCTCGATATTCCATCTATCAAACAAAAGTACGGTTGAGAAAACGATCCGTAATCTAAGTGTTAACTTTTCAGTGAGCAGCGAAAAAAATCGACAACAAAACTAGCTAACAATCCGCAAGCTTTTGGGCAGTTTTGTTTTTTTAATTGCCAAAAAAAATTAATTTGTATACATTAAATAGAAGTGACACTTTCACCGATTGTTCCTGTTCTGCCTTCTATTAGAGCGCTGAAAGAAGAAATGCGCTTTGAATACATCTAATAAGCATTAAAGTATATTTATTATATAGAATATTATTTTCGATTTGGACAGCCAGAAGTGTATTGGTGTGGGGAAAACCAATAGATAGCTTTAAAACTGAGGGACTAGTTTACGTAGAAACGGAAGGACGGATGGACGGACAGACGGAAATGGCTAGATCGACTCTCCTGGTGATTCTGATCAAGAATATATTATACATTTCGGGTCGGAAATATCTCCTTCACTGCGTTGCAAACTTTTGACTGAAATTATAATACCCTCTGCAGGGTATAAAGAGAAGGACAGACAGGAAATCAGATAGATACCAATATACAGATATAAATATACACCCGGTAAAATCAAACACTTAATTCTACAGTTACATGTCCTTGAAAATGAATTCTAATTAAATGTATATGCTGATTATAGGCTAGTTAGCCTAAGGATTATTATTATATATTATATATATATTATATTATTATTATATATATTGTTATACTATTTGTAAATAGATATGTATAATAAAAGGGATATTTCTGTGAAGTGTGAGAGATATTTTCCTTCAAATGAAATGCATTTAATATTCTTTGTTACTTTAAATATGGGTGGCTAAGTATACCGGCTATGTCCCAAAAGCTTATTATTACCTTGAAAGTGTAGTATTTATAGGTAACGACGAGGGATAAGGAGTTCTAAAACTGGATGCGGAGTAAACAGATGGTGTGTGCCTAAAAATATTTATTATAATATATATAAACTAAAACTAAAAACATTATAAACTTACCAGGAAGCCACTTGAGACATATCAGAACTTAACATTGGGTAAGGATATTGACCTCCTGCAAATGGGTATAACGCTGGACGAGTTAAACCTGAAATGTAAGTTTTGTAATTTAATTAATTAATTTAATTAAAAATAATAATCTTTGCAGCGGTTTAAAAATCAGTTTTAAAGATATAATCAAATGCCTGCGCGTGGGCTAGGGTGCGGCCTATACCGACTGTATTTATGACAGCTATGTAAAATGTATGACTTTTTTTGTAAAATTTGATATCCATAACTGAAATTACCAGATATGTAGTAACGACTTCATGCAAATATGATGAAAAACAAGGTAGATAAGTCGATTTTCCTATTATTTTCCGATCTTTTCTAAGGAATCTATATATTTTCCATCTCCATCTTATGATGACTTGGGATTACACAATATTTGGCTTTGTTAAACAAAACTCTACGTTCTTTAAGGATACCTTTACCATTTGTTTGATCTAGATTTGAATATCTTGCTAATCTGGAATCTCAGTACGAAGCTCCATGTCAAGAGGACGAGCGACTGCAGAAGAAATTTTAAAACTTCGCACTTTCGCCTGAAAGTCAGTTAAAGACTTTTTTGCCCTTTTAAGTGCGCCTACTGGGTACTAAATATGCCTATTATAAACCAGTGTATTATAATTCCATAGGGCCAGTTTAAAACGTCATACTTCAGAATAATTGTCAAGTATTAGATTTAATTAAACGTATAAAGTAAATTGAAACTTAATTTATATACATTTGCATATAAGTAAAACATGAAATAAATTGAACATTTGTCATGTGAGACATTGCGCTTGATTATCTGATAAAATTGCCTACTTAGGTATAAAAGGGATGGAAACGCATTTGCTTTCTTATCAACCGTAAAGTAGATGTGTAAATATAGGATTATTTAGCAATTTCAGATTCGTTCTCAATCCGTTTTTTTTAATTGAAAATTTGTTGTACTTTCTATTTCATGCTTCACTGTTGTCTCTGTTCTTCTTGCCCTTAAAATTTGCTCTATTGTTGTCGTTTTCAAGTTCAATTGTTATACATTGCGGCAGAAATACCAACTAAGGGTGACGAGACGGTTACTGCAATCACCCGCGGGCTCTACTGCGTCCCATAGAAAATGATGGCATCCATGAATTAATCCAGCGACAGAAAGATGTCATTATTATGTGGTTGTGCAACATGTTTTTAAGCATTATGTTTTTTTTTGCCCTTAGTAGATTTTATTGAATGGGTCATGCCCTATTAGCAATGCACTCCCCTGACGTTTGTGCTTATCCGTCGCGCAACCCTTAACATTATTTTTATGAACTAATATCAATTTCAAATAAGGGAAGCATTTTTCGAGTGCTAAGTGCAGTGCCATGACATATCATGACGCATACTCTGTAAGGCCTATGTTATAAGACATGGCATCATACAAAATCTTAATATTAAAGAATAAAAAATAACAATTTATAAAACATGTAAAGTTGCCATGTTACCAAAAGATTCACTTACATTACATACATTTTTAAAATCAATGAAACCAAAATTAGTATTTACATATAAGGGTTCTATATTTATGGACTTATGAACACGACACGTGTATAAACTAAAGCAGGCAAGTCCATATAAATAAAAAACTATAATAATAAAAATAAAAAATCTCTGAAATTGACTATCAAATTTAAATAAAAGAGAGTAACATGCAAACCATCTATCAACTTTTACAACTACCTGTAACACATGAGAGATAGTTTGCATGCTTGGTAAACCAAATTATATTACTAAACAAATTTAAATGTCTAAATATTAAGTTATATATTAGCTGGACTTTTTAGCATGTTTTAACATTTAATTGTAAATGCTTAATGCGTTAATAGCGATCTTACTTGTTGTACCCTTTAACTTTAGTCTCATACGTGTCCGCCGTTTAAAGTAGGTCTATAAATTTAAAACCAGCATCACATAATTTTATTAAAATCGGATGCCGGTTTCGTTTAGTTAGTTATTATAAAACAATTCAGAGAAGACATGATAAATTTAATCTGAATGTTATAGTAATGATAGTTTCGAGTTTGACAAGTAAGAAGGAAACTTCTCTTTTTATTGTTATATGCATTGAAAATATAGAAACATGACGCAGTTATACACATTTTTAAATTTAATTTGATAACATCAACATATTTTAGGCTTAAATAGCTGATATCAATTCTGGGAAATCTAGGACAATGTGAACGAAACAATGCCAAACATTCTAGAGCTCCCGATTTAAGGCATGAGTTTGACAAAGGCTTACGGTTGAAGAGGGTAGTTTTAGGTCATGTGCAAAGTTTTTTTAAACCACTTCGCACAGAGGGAGGCCTGTCTGTATACCCTTTAAAAAGGAAAACGCCCCTATTTGCGTTGTCCTAATAGTGTACCAATTAGCTGTTTTTGTAGCTAGCAATAAATTGTCAGCTGTTAACAAGAAAGAACTCTGTAGTCACCCTATAGCCCCATTACTGCGTTAACTGACCTACATTCAAGCGATAAATTGATCAAATCCAAATGAGTAAAATTCTTAAAATTTTCAAAATTGTTTCTAGTTATGGCGCATGCCTCCTGGTCAAAGCTTAAAATTAATTTCAAAGAAGAAAAATGTGAAGCAATTAACTGAGGTTTTTTCAAACTTTAAGAAGTAAAATAATCAATAGCTACCGGCGAGCGTTCTCTGGTGATCTCCGAGAATAAGATATAGTAACAACAAATTTTAAATGGTTATATTCAATATATAGTCCTCGGGACAACCATACAAATGAAACAATTAAAATTAGAAACACGAATAGATATATGAACTTGTAAATAACTTATAAGCTTAGCGAACAAATTAAAATAATTGTCAGTGGTATAAAAATGATTTGTTAGTAATAAAACGTTTTTTTTTTAAATCTATATTTTAGAGTTGGATAAAGTAGTCTTCACAAAACAAATTTCCATAATTTTTGCAATGGAATACATACTTAGAAAAAACCCCCGAACGTGTTACTAGTATTGCGATTACGTAATTACTCTGTAATTTTGATTTACACTTGCAAATATTAATATGTTACTGCATATTAAAAAGCAAACAATACTCAGTCAAGTACGTAATTATTTTAACCGTTATAGGGGTTTATGCCCTATCATCTAGCTGGCTCAAGTTTTATTGTATTATTCAATTATGAATACTTGATCATTGTAAAGGTTCATAACGCCGTGTAATCCATTGGACCTCTTAAGTGCAGGCCTTTTATTTACGCCGCTGGTTCTCATTTGATCGGCAAACCAACGTAGACCTAAAGCAGGGGTTCAATTTCAACCCACCACAAATTCTATTCATAGCAACAATGAGGGAAATTTGGCAGAATCATTGCCATAGAATTTTCGATGTGTACAAATGAAATCGCATCATACGCAATTATTACTTCATAATTTGTATGAATTTTGTCGTTGAGTCTTAGGGTGAGAAAGTCAATAACTTGTGGCGGGGTTACTTTATGGGAAAAAGAGCACTGACAAACCGCAAAAATAAAGAATAAATATTATTTATTTTGTTGTGTTATTATATGGCTATAGTTTATCATACGAAATACCTGACAGGATAGGTATTCCTTCTGGTATTCTTATAACCTTGTAAAATTTAATGATTTTTAGTTCTGAAGTTTTCTAGATTTTTATTTTTAATAACACGGTAAACAAGAAAGGAAAGCTAACTTCGGGCGGCGCCGAAGTTGATATACCCTTGCAGAATATTCTATAAATTATATTCTCCAAAATTATTTATATGATTCATAAAAATTCCCAACTTCCTATTTTTAAAAACACCAAAGTTATGACATTTCCAATCGTTCAGTTATATGGCAGCTATAAGATATAGTCGGCCGATCCTTATGAAATTTGGTAGGTCGGATTGATTGGCCAAAAATAAAACCCATAGAAAATCCCAACTTCCTAACTTTACAAACACCAAAGCTATGGCATTTCCGATCAATCAGTTTTATGGCGGCTATAGGATATAGTCGTCCGATCCTTATGAAATTTGATAGGTCGGATTGATTAGCCAAAAATAAAACCCATAGAAAATCTCAACTTCCTAACTTTACAAACACCAAAGTTATGGCATTTCCGATCGTTCAGTTATATGGCAGCTATATGATATAGTCGCCCGATCCGGCTCGTTCCGACTTATATACTACCTGCAATAGAAAGACAACTTTTGGGAAAGTTTCAAATAGATAGCTTTAAAACTGAGGGACTAGTTTGCGTAGAAACGGACGGACGGACGGACAGATGGACATGGCTAAATCGACTCTCCTGGTGATGCTGATCAAGAATATACATACTTTATAGGGTCGGAAATGTCTCCTTCACTGCGTTGCAAACTTTTGACTGAAATTATAATACTCTCTGCAAGGGTATAAAAAATAAGACGTAAGGGTGTGGCATTTTATAAGAATTATACTCAACACAATATGACACTGCGTGACAGTTTAAATAATTGAAGCTCAGAAAGATGAACTTTATAGTTAAAATAAGTTTAATCCGCTGATTTTAACATTCCAAGCTTATTTTATTATCGCCGGAGGAAATTATAATACATGGGTTTACAAACAATTTATTGTGTAAATACTCGGTAGATAGCTACATTTTAACATCATTGAATTGCTTTATTATACCCTTGCAGAGGGTATTATAATTTTGGTCAAAAGTGTGCAACGCAGTGAAGGAGACATCTCCGACCCTATAAAGTATATATATTCTTGATCAGGATCACCTCCTGAGTTGATATAGCCATGTCCGTCTGTCCGTCTGTCCGTCTGTCCGTCTGTCTGTCCGTCTGTCTGTTTCTACGCGAACTAGTCTCTCAGTTTTAAAGATATCGAATTCAAACTTTGCACACACCCTTCTTTCCTTTGCACGCAGTATATAAGTCGGAACGGCCGGGATCGGCCGGCTATATCCTATAGCTGCCATATAACTGATTGATCGGAAATGCCATAACTTTGGTGTTTGTCAAGTTAGGAAGTTGGGATTTTCTATGGGTTTTATATTTGGCCAATCAATCCGACATACCAAATTTCATAAGGATCGGCCGACTATATCCTATAGCTGCCATATAACTGATTGATCGGAAATGCCATAACTTTGGTGTTTGTAAAGTTAGGAAGTTGGGATTTTCTATGGGTGTTATATTTGGCCAGCCAATCCGACCTACCAAATTTCATAAGGATCGGCCGACTATATCCTATAGCTGCCATATAACTGAACGATTGGAAATGGCATAACTTTGGTGTTTTTAAAGTTAGGAAGTTGGGATTTTTTATGAGTATTAAGAATGCATCATATGAATAATTTTGGAGAATATAATTTATAGAGTATTCTGCAAGGGTATATCAACTTCGGCTCCGCCCGAAGTTAGCTTTCCTTTCTTGTTATATTTTTATTTTCGCTGTCTGCGCCAAATTCCGAAGAACAACAAAAAAATGCTAAACAAGAAAGGAAAGCAAACTTCGGGCGGAGCCGAAGTTGATATACCCTTGCAGAATATTCTGTAACTTATATTCTCCAAAATTATTTATATGATGCATTCTTAATACTCATAAAAAATCCCAACTTCCCAACTTTAAAAACACCAAAGTTATGGCATTTCCAATCGTTCAGTTATATGGCAGCTACAAGATATAGTCGGCCGATCCTTATGAAATTTGGTAGGTCGGATTGATTGGCGAAAAATTAAACCCATAGATAATCCCAACTTTCTAACTTTACAAACAACAAAGTTATGGCATTTCCGATCAATCAGTTATATGGCGGCTATAGGATATAGTCGCCCGATCCTTATGAAATTTGATAGTTCAGACTGATTGGCCAAAAATAAAACCCATAGAAAATTACAACTTCCTAACTTCAAAAACACCAAAGTTATGGCATTTCCGATCGTTCAGTTATATGACAGCTATACGATATAGTGGCCCGATCCGGCTCGTTCCGACTTATATACTACCTGCAATAGAAAGACAACTTTTGGGAAAGTTTCAAGCAGATAGCTTTAAAACTGACGGACTAGTTTGCGTAGAAACGGACGGACGGACAGACGGACGGACAGACGGACGGACAGACGGACGGACAGACGGACGGACAGACGGACGGACAGACGGACGGACAGACGGACAGACGGACAGACGGACATGGCTAGATCGACTCTCCTGGTAAAGCTGATCAAGAATATATATACTTTATAGGGTCGGAAATGTCTCCTTCACTGCGTTGCAAACTTTTGACTGAAATTATAATACCCTCTGCAAGGGTATAAAAACAAAGTTATAATTTTTATACCCTTGCAGAGGGTATTATAATTTTGGTCAAAAGTGTGCAACGCAGTGAAGGAGACGTCTCCGACCCTATAAAGTATATATATTCTTGATCAGGATCACCTCCTGAGTTGATATAGCCATGTCCGTCTGTCCGTCTGTCCGTCTGTCTGTTTCTACGCAAACTAGTCTCTCAGTTTTAAAGCTATCGAATTGAAACTTTGCACACACCCTTCTTTCCTTTGCACGCAGTATATAAGTCGGAACGGCCGGGATCGGCCGACTATATCCTATAGCTGCCATATAACTGATTGATCGGAAATGCCATAACTTTCGTGTTTGTAAAGTTAGGAAGTTGAGATTTTCTATGGGTCTTATATTTGGCCAATCAATCCGACTCACCAAATTTCATAAGGATCGGCCGACTATATCCTATAGCTGCCATATAACTGATTAATCGGAAATGCCATAACTTTCGTGTTTGTAAAGTTAGGAAGTTGAGATTTTCTATGGGTTTTATATTTGGCCAATAAATCCGACCTACCAAATTTCATAAGGATCGGCCGACTATATCCTATAGCTGCCATATAACTGATTGATCGGAAATGCCATAACTTTCGTGTTTGTAAAGTTAGGAAGTTGGGATTTTTTATGAGTATTAAGAATGCATTATATGAATAATTTTGGAGAATATAATTTACAGAGTATTCTGCAAGGGTATATCAACTTCGGCTCCGCCCGAAGTTAGCTTTCCTTTCTTGTTTATTTTTTTTTTCCGATTGTTCCTTTGGGAGCTATATGATATAGTCGCCCGATCCGGCTCGTTCCAACTTATATACTACCTGCAATAAAAAGACACCTTTTGGGAAGTTTCAAGCAGATAGATTTAAAGCTGAGGGACTAGTTTGTGTAGAAACGGACGGACGGAGGGAGGGACGGAGGGAGGGACGGACGGAAGGACGGACAGACGCACGGAAGGACGGACAGACGCACGGAAGGACGGACAGACGCACGGAAGGACGGACAGGCGGACATGGCTAGATCGACTCTCCTGGTGATGCTGATCAAGAATATATATACTTTATAGGGTCGGAAATGTCTCCTTCACTGCGTTGCAAACTTTTGACTGAAATTATAATTCCAGAGGGAAGGGTATAAAAACAAAGTTCCCAAAGCTCCAAGCTAAGCCTGACCTCTAAGCTCTTTTTGGCGCAGTTAATATCAATACTTTTTGCAGAGGCATTGTCTAAATCGTGCAGAGAAGCTCTGTATCAATACTGATGCCTTCTGATTAAACAACAGCAACAGAAGATCTCCGACTGAACTGCGTGGACTGTTTACTATTGACCATCATTCCTTGCAAGTATTTGTTAAGTGGTCTTTTAACATATTGGATTTTTGTATATACATTAGGGAATGTGATATACACTCTTACACCACTGTAAATACTTCCAGTGGACTGTCTGAATCATGGGATTCTTCGACAAATTTTTAGTTGTTAATTGAGCCTAATGATTACAAACCTATGAGACTTGCTACAATAGTAAAATTTAATAATATTGAGAGGACGTAATGTTCCGGAGGTGGTGAAGTAATTGTGTCAATAAGTCAAACTGTTCACAGTAATAACTTTCGGTTTTCCAATGAAAATTCATTGGAAAATTCATCTTTATTTCATGGGCCATCAGAAAAACTTGTGTTAGTTGCATATCACATTCCACCAAAACGCGGATATGAAGCACATATGGGGACGAAATCGTCTTTTCATAAAAGCTTTGGCTATTCGCCACCGCAGTCCCCAGATCTTAATCCCATTGCCCATTTGTGGGACCTCCTGGAGCGCAGGATCCGCCAGCACACTATTACATCAAAGGATACGCTCAAAAAAAAAACTAACTTAGGGCGGAGCCGAAGTTAATATACCCTTGCAGAATATTCTGTAAATTATATTCTCCAAAACTATTCATATGATGCATTCTTAATACTCATAAAAAATTCCAACTTTAAAAATACCAAAGTTATTGCATTTCCAATGGTTCAGTTATATGGCAGCTATATGATATGGTCGGCCGATCCCTTTGAAATTTGGTAGGTCGGATTGATTGACCAAAAGTAAAACCCATAGAAAATCCCAACTTCCTAACTTAACAAACAGCAATGTTATGGCATTTCCGATCAATCAGTTATATGGCAGCTATAAGATATAGTCGGCCGATCCTTATGAAATTTGCTAGGTCGGATTTATTGGCCAAATATAAAACCCATAGAAAATCCCAACTTTCTAACTTTACAAACACCAAAGTTATGGCATTTCCGATCAATCAGTTATATAGCAGCTATAGGATATAGTCGGCCGATCCTTATGAAATTTGGTACGTCGTATTGATTGGCCAAATATAAAACACCAAAGTTCTGGCATCGTTCAGTTTTATGGAAAGGAAAGAAGGGTGTGTGCAAAGTTTCAACTCGATAGCTTTAAAACTGAGAGACTAGTTTGCGTAGAAACAGACAGACGGACATGGCTATATCAACTCAGGAGGTGATCCTGATCAAGAATATATATGTCGGAGATGTTTCCTTCACTGCGTTGCACACTTTTGACCAAAATTATAATACCCTCTGCAAGCGTATAACAACAAAGTTATAATTTTTTGAATTTTTTTCCGATTGTTCCTATGGGAGCTATATGATATAGTCGCCCGATCCGGCTCGTTCCAACTTATCCGTCCGTCTGTCTGTCCGTCTGTCTGTTTCTACGCGAATGCCATAACATTGGTGTTTTAAAAGTTAGGAAGTTGGGATTTTTTATGAGTATTAAGAATGCATCATATGAATAATTTTGGAGAATATTTTTACAGAATATTCTGCAAGTGTATATCAACTTCGGCTCCGCCCGAAGTTAGCTTTCCTTTCTTGTTATAACTAACATCAATAAAATTCTTCTAAAACTACGGAATAACTCCTGTGTGCTGAAGATCTCAAAATATTCTAATCTCTTTGATCAATGGCTAAATAAATATGGCAAAAACTAAGATGAAACATCGTTTGCCATTCATGTGAGTAACAATTTTAAATACACAAAAAAAAACCTTTAATCTTACGACTAGGTCGACGCGGCTAATGATCCTGATCAAGAATGATTTACGGCAATAGCCTAGAACCATTTGTTACGCAGGCTACTTGACGTACGATACATACAAATGTTCTTTTTTATACTCTGATGCTGAAATCAGTAACCATTTATTCAAAATGTTATATTTTAAATACCTTACATTGACTTACCCATAGTCTTAGGATCAAGCTGGTATGGTGGAATTCCGCAATGCGCCGGAGGTGGTGTCGTTAACGGGTCTGCATTGTGACAGAAAAACGGAGGCAATCCCATTTTGTTAGCCTAGTATACAAAAAGTGCAATATTACAAATATGTTTGCTTAAACCAAAAAGGGATACCTGCGGAAGCCGAAGCTTATATACTATTATTTTGATTTCGATGGTTAAAAACAATGAAGCCAGGTCGATTTTCCGATAAATTTTTTGATCGTTCTTATGGCAGCATATGGTTTAGTTGCCCGATTTTTATAAACCTAAAACTGTATTTCTGAAAAGGGTAAATTTCTGCAAAAGAAATAAGACTTATTGCAAAGCTTCAATCGAATAGCTTCAAAGCTGTGCGAACAAAATGACAAACAAACTGGACGGTCGAACGTACGGACAGGCGGAGATGGCTTAATCGACTCGGCTATTGATCTTGAACAAAAAAATATATACTTTATAGGGTCGAAAACTCTTCTTCATGACATACTTTCCAAAATGGTTTTTAAGAGTATTTTTATACCCTTGCAGAGGGTATTATAATTTCAGTCAAAGGTTGGCAGCACAGTGAAGGAAACATATCCAACCCTATAAAGTATATATATTCTTTATCAGCATCACCAGGAGAGTCAATCTAGCAATATCCGTCTGTCTGTCCGTCCGTCAGTTTCTACGCAAACTAGTCCCTTTGCTTTAAAGCTATCTGCTTGAAAGTTGTACTTCTATTGCAGGTAGTATATAAGTCGGAAGGAGCCGGATTGGGCGACTATATCATATAGCTCCCATAGGAACAATCGGAAAAACAAATTTAATAAATTATAACTTTGTTGTTTTTTTTTGGAATTTGGTAATTTGAATATTATGTAATTTAGATTTTAATTAAATTAAAATTGGACAACAATATCATATAGCTGCCATAGAAACGATAGCAAAATGCAGCGCAAAAAAGACATAGCTTCATCGTTTTTAGTAAAATAGACATTGAAATTGGAATGTTGTCGTTTTGTAAAAACTGCAAGGGTATATAAACTAACTTCGGCTTTCCAAAGTTTGCTTCATTTCTTGTTATTTATTTATTTATTAATTTTTTGAATTTATTTATTTTACTTTGACTTTTTAATAATTTTTCTTTCTTTATTTTTTTTTGTTTATTTATTTTAATTTTAATAGGAAAAACGTTTAATAATTATACCCTATTATAATTTCAGTCAAAAGCTTGCAACACAGTGAAGAAGACATTTCCGAAACTCTTCCAAAAGTTGTCTCTCTATTGCAGGTAGTATTTAAGTCGAAACGAGCCGGATCGGGCGACTATATCATATAGCTCCCATAGGAACAATCGGAAAACAGAATAAAAAAATTATTCCTTTGTTGTTTTTAATTATTTTTTTTTTGTTCTTTGGGATTTGGTAATATTTAAATATTATGGAATTACGGTTTTAATTAAATTAAAATATATATGATATAGTCGCCCGATCCGGCTTCTTCCGACCTAGTAATAGAAACACAACTTTTGGGAAATTTTCAAGCAGATAGCTTTAAAACTGAGGGACTAGTTTGCGTAGAAATGGACGGACGGATGATGCTGATAAATAATATATATATATTATAGGGTTTGGAAATGTCTTTTTCACTACGTTGCAAACTTTTGACTGTAATTATAATACCCTATAAAAAGAAAAATAAGTAATTTGGTCTAATAACTCACAAGCCTCACAAAATGGAAAAAAAAATTTATAACTTATATAATTTATAACCATCAAATCTGCTCTTCTAGCTTAAAACACAAAAGTTAGCAAAAAAAATTAGCAAGCATTATATTTTAAAAATACTATTTCAAAAAAAATAAAACATGTTTATGGTCCCTCCTCTTACCCTTCCAACCCACAGAACTTAACCATGTACATCTTTATGGTCCCAAATGTTGTTTTCATTTAATCAAGTTCTAACACCATTATATTCTATTCTAATAAACTTTATGAAAATTAAAATGATTTCGAAACATTAGAGAGCAATTTAAAATATAAATGTGGCGATTTGATGTTAGTTGCACACGATCAGGAAGATTGACAAATTTCACAGAACTGGATATCAAATACGTTTTAACATAGAAAAATAATATGGATGTTTGCTAAATATACCATATAAATAAGTAATAATCCAAGCATAATTTTGTTTTTTTGACGGAAACTGTATATGTAAACTTCTAATTTATCACTGATAATAGTCATACTTATACGACTTGACGAATAAAATGGTAACAAATAAGCAGCACACAAACAATAATAATAACAAGCTGCGTTGAGTACAGCGGCAAGCAATTCACAGAAACTGAAAAATGCTTTGAAGTCGCCGCCGCTTAACGAATATGAAACGTGCCGCCAGCCCTTACGTGCCACCCCCATTGAAATAGCAAATGTGAACGGTGAATTTTTGTTTTAAGTCTTCTCACATTTGCAATCATTCCTATTTTAGCATCAGACCCAATCACAGAAGATAGTTTAAAGTGTATTGTATTTTATTAATGAAACACGCCGCTTTAAAATAATGTCCTAAGCCCAATATAAGGCTTTTTCTAGTGTTGGATAATTTAAGATTTAGATTAGACAATTTAAAAGCTCTAAAAATGCTTTTAAAACTAATTTTTTTTCTTAAATGTTTACCCAAACTATCCAAGAATGTTACAGGAGAAATTACGATTTTTTACATACGATTTTTTATATACGAAAACTTTGACGTGCGATTTCTTGGTTCTTCATTTTTTAAGATTAGGAGAAATTGGCGGGAAAGATAGGGATAAAATTTAAAGTCCTATCGAAACGAAACAACATTTATTGGGTTCGGGATTAAATTCTCTTCTAGTTGAACCTAAAAAAAACCTGAAAAAAGTGAAAGACTGTCCGTTTCAATCGTATATTTCTTTCCTTCCAAAAAAAAGTCCTCGGAAAAAACGAATTTTTGAAGCTTCTTTATTAAACATTCCCAATCGTATTTATACCTGCGCTAATTAGATACCTATATGACAGGGTTCAAAAAACTACAAATATCTCGATACTTAAAAAAAATTGACTTTAAATATAAGTTTCATAAAATTAAGTTTAAAAATTAATTAAAGTATGTATATATTGATATATTATAACAAATATATTTCCGTGGTGGTACAGGAAGAAAATTTCTTTAAGGCACATTAAACCGAGTTTTTAATATTTGTTTGTGATTTTTTTGAAGAAAGTTTTTAAACCTCTGTTAGAAATAATTTCTCTATAATTTTATTATTGAAATAGAGCCTGCAAGAATTTAAATAAAATAATTTAATTTAATAAAATAATGTTTATGACACTGGTCCATTCCATATTGAAATCTCTTCTTTTGAAAAAAAAATTTCTACAATTCTAAATAATAGTCCTTTTTTTTCCCTCTCTAGCTTATAAACTTAAAATAAATATATAGATACACTTTTATGTTCCAAAGTATTATGTAATGAGAAATAAGCGGAATAAAAGAAAAAACAATAAAAACAACCACCGAAGCTGAGTGCAGGCGTTTTTGTTATATACTCGAGAGCCACCCCCAAATTGTATTAAGGTTGACAACAATGGAGAAGTATTTCGAAGTTCAATTCTGAGCTCCCAAAAAATGCATCCAATTTGATTAAACTTATACAGGACAGTATTGTCGTGTTCACCAAATAAAAAAAATCGGTCCTTAAAAAAAGTATTTGAATTTGACAATGCAGGTAAGGACACTATACAGAATAAAAATTCTTGATCGTGATCAACAAAAGAGTTGATCCTGGCACTTCTATCTCTGTCCGTCTGTCCGCACATTTGTCCATTTGAAACCTTAAAAACTATAACTTTACAAATGTGACAGTTTGGAGAAAAATCGTAAATCTACCTTAACAACATATATTTGCACGTTAAATTAAAATTTCCAAGCTCTTATGATTTCAAAGTTGTCGATGCTTATACGGACGGATCGTTGGACGCACGGACGGTTCGACAGATTACCTGGATCGACTAAAATTAAGATCCTAATCAAGAGCACAGATTCAACACGAATTTGTATTATCCAACGCGAATAAATAAAAAATAATAATTTTTTTTTTTATTTTGTAAAATTAATTGTTTTCAAGTCGAAAATCGCTAATAGTTTTGATGATAGGCTGATCGTATTTAAACATGTATCAACTTTCTTTAAAAAATTCATTAAATTCGAATTGCACCACTTTTACTTAAAATTAATAAAATATTTTTAACGATTTAAATATACCATTTAAAGTTAATATTTAAAATGTAAAATAAATCGGTAAGTAGTTTTCAGATGTCAGTAAGATAACTTTTCCCTTCAAAACTTGATTTTACGAAAAACTCATTTTTGATTCTACCTAATTACAACAGTTGTTGCATGTCGACGTATTGCAGAAAACACAATAAATCAGTAAATTGGTTTATTTTTATTGCAATGTTACGGAAACCAAATCTCTAACAAAAAAAAAGGATACACAATCCTTAATAGAAAGAAGTATACGAAAATATCGGTAAATTAAATTCTTACCATTGTCACTGGAAGGCCACTTGGAGTACCATTTGCATACGAATATGGCGAAACTAAGTATCCCATATTGAAGCTATGAGTGTGGGTATCAATTTTATCTGAAATGTATGAAAAATAAATTAATGCATAATTATTAATAACAATTATAAGGACCTGTTTTTCGAGTGCCAGTAAATTATTTGTTAGGCCCAAATAAACTTGTAACAGAAAATTTATTTATTTTAAGTTGCTATCGCCTAGTAATGCTGTTCAAGTATATATATATTTTATAAGGTCACTACGTTGAAAACTTCAGTCGGACGGTCCTGATCGGACGACTCAATCAATAACTTTTTTGTTTTAGTTATAAATAGTTATTTATTTATCTCATACGAGGGAAAAAATAAAGCAAATAGAATTACAGAAGAAAGGAAAGCTAACTTCGGGCGGAGCCGAAGTTGATATACCCTTGCAGAATATTCTGTAAATTATATTCTCCAAAATTATTCATATTATGCACTGTTAATACTCATAAACACCAAGGTTATGGCATTTCCAATCGTTCAGTTATATGGAAGCTATAGGATATAGCCGATCCCGGCCGTACCGACTTATGTACTATGTGCGAAGGAACTTTAAAACTGAGAGACTAGTTCGCGTCGGCCCACAAATGATGGCGCACCCGGTATATATGATAAAATATGCCCTATTATAATCCGGTATTATAATTTCAGATATTTCTGACCCTATAAAGTATATTTATTCTTGATCAGCATCACCAGGAGAGTCGATCTAGCTATGGTCCTTCTGTCCGTCCGTCTTTCTAAGGAAACTAGTCCCTCAGTTTTAAAGCTATTTGCTTAAATCTTTCCAAAAAGTTGTCTTTCTAAAAAAGTTGTCTTTCTAGTCGGAACGACTTATATAGAACAGGAACAATCGGGAAAAAACAATTTTTAAAAGGATAACTTTGATGTTTTTAATTTTTTTTTGAACTTTAGGATTTGGTAATATTTAAATAAAGTATACGGTTGAATTCATTTAAAATCTGACATCTATATCATATAACTTTTATAGAAAAATAAAAAATAAACAAAATTTTTTTAAATAAAATAAAATAAAAATGAAAGAAACAAATTTCATTTGCTACTTTTCTATTTATTAATATTTACTATATCAGAATTACGCTTTTCATATACCATATAGCCGTCATCGAAACGATGGCAATGTGCAGCGCCAAATCGTCATAGCTTTTATTTTTAGTAATATAGGCTTAGGCATATCGAACTGCAAGGGTATATAAACTTCGGCATGCCGAAATTTACGATAATTGTATTCTTACAAAAAAAAAAGCGTCCAAACTAATCCTGATTTGTTAAAATAAATTCCCTGTTCGAAAATTATTAAAAAATTAAGATTTCGGGGATCTTAGCTAAACTACACTTTTTTAATCTTTGTTTGTGAGTATGGATCAAATAGCTTTTTTAAAGACCTTAATTTTCAAATTTTTAACATAATTTGTTTAAATACAATACTTCTAAAATAATGGCCAAACGCTATTTGTAACTTTTTATACAAATTATATTTCTTAGTTCTGAATAACTAATGACGAAAAGTTTATTTAAGGTTTTAAACTCAAGTTTATATTGGGCTGTGTAAGTTGGGACAACTATTTTAAAAGCAAAAATGCAATGCTCAAAAGGACAAGGGCACTAATACAAACTGATAAAAAATATATATTTTATATAATGCTAAAATATAAAGCTTTTTAACGGTATATAACACTTTTTGTTTTACAAAGCTAATAGTTAAATAGCTGAAGAAAATCAAAAGGTGTCCCAACCTACAGAAATCTCACCTACACATAAGACAATAAAGAACCGGAGTACAATTTCATCACTAACAACCTTAACAGTTTAAAGTAAAAGAAGCTCAACGAGACAGAAATTCCGCGAAAACTCATTAATTTTCAAGGATACACTGAAAAGTATGTGAATCAGATTTAACCATTATTTATGTTCTTAGAAGGACTCAAATCACTTTAAGGTAGCACTATCTTACAAATGACAAAACTGCAAACCATTAATTTTTTAAAAATTTGGTGCTGTCGGTATAAACAAATTCGTTTATATATGTACAGACAACCGAGTTTTTCGTGCATTTTTTAAGCATACACAAGAAATATATATATCAACAGAAAACCAAAGAAGTGAAGTAGCGTGTCGGTGAACGATCTTCATCACCTTGTTAGCACCATGAAACGGTGGATGCCAAACTTTAAGTCTACCTAGCCGGTTATTTATCCGACGCACCTTCTTACCTTACTCCTGCCCCTCTACCAAAATGCTCTATCTCTTTTACTCTAGTCAAAATATTCCCTTTAACGTTTTACTCCCTGCCCGGTCTCCATCTTAACACAAGCACATGTCGACCGCCTTTGTTAAAGCAATACAAGCAAAGCATGCTTTCATACATTTATATGCACTGTTTGTATGCAAACCTTGGTGTGTATTATATATTGTCATAAATTTAAAGCTTTAAAGTATAGTTTTTTTAAATTCATATTTTGTTTTAATAAACAAGCAAATATTGGTTTTAAATAGTAAATAAATCTTAAAACTAGGACACAGTTTATAAATCGTCTAAATATTGGAGCAAATTTATTTTATATTAAAAATATACTTACTAAAAACAGGGCTGTGGTCCGGTCTTGCAATTTTTTGACCCTTTTCCTAAATACAAAGAAAACAAAAATTTGAAATCATAAAGAGAAAATTTAAAAGTTATATTAATATAAGCCAACCTCTTATAATTTGCTGTTTTAAAGACAGTTGCCAAATTGACTGTTGATCTGATCTGTATCTTATTGATATAATTAATGGTATTATATATCAGCACTTTTATTTTAGTGTTTCAAAATACTACGAGCAGGTCTGTTGAGTGTGATCCAAATCGCACGTCATATTCACCGAATTGTCGCTAATGACGTAAAAACATTACCGTATTTTTTCTTGCTAAAAAATCTCGCGGATATTGATGGTAATTCATTTCGTAACTTTGGCTTTCCAAAATTACCGTCCGATTTCGTTATTAAGGATCTCATTATTAAATGTTTAAATTAAATTTTTAAATTGTTTGCAAAAATGTTTTTTTTTAATGTGCCCTAACGATAAAATATTGCCATATCTAAAAAAATATGCATTTTAATGCTCAAAAAAAATTTCTATAATGGTAAAAAAAATATTTATTAATGTAAATGTCATACCCTAATAGTTAAATTAGTGAAAGCATTTTCATTTAGTAGATTTCCATTTATATTTGACTTTCGAATTATTTGTCTTAAGAAATGTGAGGGCTAAGTTAGTCTTAATTTATTTCTTTCGTTACTCGTTTAAAATAATGTTTAAATTGTTTGTAAAGAATTATTTAAAAGTCATTGTATTCTTGGCCATATTCAAAATGAATTGAAAAATTGTTGTTTTATTTATGTAAAAATATGTCACTTGGAGATTATTATAAACAAGAAAGGAAAGCTAACTTCGGGCGGAGCCGAAGTTGATATACCCTTGCAGAATATTATGTACATTATATTCTCCAAAATTATTCATATGATGCATTCTTAATACTCATAAAAATCCCAACTTCCTAACTTTAAAAACACCAAAGTTATGGCATTTCCAATCGTTCAGTTATATGGCAGCTATAGGATATAGTCGGCCGATCCTTATGAAGTTTGGTATGTCGGATTGATTGGCCAAAAATAAAACCCATAGAAAATCCCAACCTCCTAACTTAACAAACACCAAAGTTATTGCATTTCCGATCAATCAGTTATATGGCAGCTATAGGATATAGTCGGCCGATCCCGGCCGTTCCGACATATATACTGCGTGCAAAGGAAAGAAGGGTGTGTGCAAAGTTTCAACTCGATAGCTTTAAAACTGAAAGACTAGTTTGCGTAGAAACAGACAGACGGACATGGCTATATCAACTCAGGAGGTGATCCTGATCAAGAATATATATACTTTATAGGGTCGGAGATGTCTCCTTCACTGCGTTGCACACTTTTGACCAAAATTATAATACTCGGCTTTAATTATTATTTGTTGGTAGCACTTTTTAAAAAGTTGTTATCAGCTACCAAAAGATATTATAAGTAGTTGACCAAGAATTATTTTACATTTAAGATGGCTATTATACAGTTATGACACCTGCTGAAAATTCGGCAGTCTGAATTTATTTGTAAATGCAGTAACCGTATCGGCTATAGAGAAACCGAAAATAATGTACTATTGTCATCATGGAACTTGTTAGTAGTTCATCCATTGCTTCACTAATTTAAATACTGCTCGTTTTCATTCTGCTGCCGATTTTATTTTAGAAGTATTATTTTTAAAGTTGATCAATACGAAGTATTTGTAATTTTTCTTTCTCGTAAATTCAGTTTCTCTTTCACGATAAATCCAGTCAATTTGTCAAATGTTAAGCAAAAGTTATGATTTTTTTAAGGATTCATATTACCTCACTTTCAGTTAAATCTATCAAGCTTGACTTCTCTTCAACCAATAAGTTTTCAGAAGATATTTTATCATCTTCACGGTCTCCTTCGTCTTTAAATATCTTCACTTCATCAGTACTGCACAAATCATCGCCAGATGACCCATGCCTGGTGTGTGTATGAGGCATGTTTTACTCTTTCCAGGTTTTTGACGGTTAAGTTGATTTTTCCTAAATTATGCCAACTTTAAAAGTTTCGTGAAATTTTCCATACTCTTCAAATGCGTATCTGAAATAAAACCAAAGGTAATCAAGAATCAGGAATTTCGTGGAAAATGTTTTTCAAATTGAACTAAACTACATTGAGCTAACAGCAAGCATACTGCACTTTAAGATTGTGTTTCTAAATCTTATTAAATCTAGAGAAAGGAAGCTAACTTCGGCAAACCAAAGTTTAGTACTCTTGTAGATTTTTAAAAAATAAAGAAATGTTCGGATTTTCACGAGAAGAGCACCTATTACGATTTGGAAAGTTTCAAGAATCTATCTTTCACCCTGCCTGAAATATTGGCATATAGCCGTATGAGACATATATGGAAGATATAGTTAACCGAAAAAATAAAAGTTTTAATTTTTCGATAGCTACAAGTGTCTAGAATATCATACAAAAAGGCAAAACGAAATACGTAAGGCCTAGTACGCAGATCGACAAACGAGTACGCTAGCGTTAAAACTTTAATCTTTCCAGTGTGTCTAAAATTTCGAGAGTTCATCAGAATTAAGCGTTCTACGGTCGTACTGTCAATCAAATATCGTATTTGCGGGAAAGTGCCTTTAAAAGATATTATCAACTTCCTTGGCAAGAGAAGTCAGCCGCTGTACAAAGAAATTAAAAAACAATACAATTTAATTTTAAGTTGTTTTTTTGATTTACTGATAATTATTTGCTAATTTAAAGTTCATAGCTGCACTTTTATTGTGGTTTTCGTACATTTTTGACCTAAGAAACACTTTGCTCTGACGAGAGAGAAAAGTGAACGCCAGCTGGTTGCCTCTCGCTCTCTCTCATGACTGGCGTACAGTTTCCATCGATCTGAGTACTAGGCTTAATAGTTTACAAGTTATGAGCCTACGAGCAGACCGACTCAAAGCAGATAAGGAGCGTACATAAAACTATAAAGGGATCCCCCATTCTCCGTTTCAAAGAATCGATTTTTTTTTATTTAATTCGAACCTATAACTATTCAAGAATGTTTCTTTAAAATTTCAAGTGAATATTTCAAAAACTTTTGAAGATACATATACCAGATTTATGGTGGAAGCGTCAGGCGACGGCGAGTGCTTCTCAAAACTTTAAACGCATTTTTCACGAAACAGTATTTTTACGACTGGCGCATGAGGATACTCGGTTCCAAATTTTAATACGTTATTCTTTACATATATAGGGTAGATCAAATCGGTAAAAATCTTCTTTACTGTCAACTTGATTTGTGGCTGAAAAAAGACGATTTTCAAAAAAAATCAGCAAACAAATGATGTCAAATTGTTTTCTTCTTTTTTAAGACTTCAAATAAATGGATGCAACGTAACAAGCCTAAAAAATAATATATGTATATTTTCCAGCCCATTGTAAATCGTAAAAATTTGAAATCGAGAATAGGGGTCCCCTTAAACGCGTCTGGAAAAATCAATTTTTAACGAATCATAATGTTTTTTTTAAATACGCGTAATTAAATTATCCACGGAATGGACTATAATTACATAGTTGTTATTTTTTGTTCAATTTCGATAAAAGTAGTCTCAGGACGCGATCCTGATCAAGAATATATTTACTTTATAGGGTTGGAGATATCTCCTTCATTGCGTTGCACAGTTTTTACCAAAATTATAATACCCTTTGCAAGGGTATAAAAATATGTATATTTCTTTAAAAATTTTTTCACTTTGTTTTAAATCAGTACTTTTTCAACTTTTTCTGCTTAAATCCAGCTGTCTCTATACTCCATTATGCTATATTTATAATCGTTACTCATAAGGTAAGTGGGTATACTTGTTTTAAGGTAATGTGGCACAAGGCCATGATTCAAAATATTCTTTCCCAACTTCACCATACGCCTTGGTCCTGCAAATTAAATAATATTTTCGGCTAAAATTTGGTTAATTAATCTTAATTATAATTGGAAGTAGATAAAAAGAGCAGCAAAGTCGATTAAGCTTTATCGACTTAGTTAACTAAAACCAAAGTGTTCCTAGAATATCAAATTAAAACGACAAACACACTTTGGAGGAGTCTTAATTTAAAATGGTTTTAAAATATTGTTAATTAAATAACTTGTTGTATTTTTGAATATAATGGGTGTGTTTTGCTCAACCCGATTTCCCTTTATAAAATTTTTTACTGAACAAATACACTTTTACAATGTTTATGTGATTTAAGAGCATAACAGTTTTATTCGATCAATGTATAATTATTTGTTATACATTTTTGAACACAAAATTTATTTGTTTAACTTTTAAAGCCAATCTCTTTGAAGATTTAGTACCAAAAAAAAAAAAGTTGATAGGTACCAATTAGTTTAAAAATAAGGAATCTTCGAAAATTGTCGACAATGGAGGGCAACCTCCTCTTAAAATTACCATTTTGTAACGAAAATCGTTTGTCCACCTAGGGGTTTTTTCGTTAATTCGAAAAAAAAAAATTCCCACCTCTTAAGAATTAATAATTTAAAAAAAATCGTTAACAAAATATCGTTGGCCCACCTCTTAAAATAGCAATTTTTAATCAAAATAGTTAAAAAATAATGGCCTTGTTGACCACCTCTTAAAAAGTAATAACTAAAAAATCATTGGTCCACCTCTTAAAAATAGTTAAATAAAAAAAACATTTGGCCACCTCTTAAAAGTCGTTGTTTCAAAAAAAATAAAAAGTGTCATGTTTGCACATTTAAAAAAAAATCATTTTTCCATCTCTTAAAAATATATTCCAAAAGATGAGACAACGTATTGGGCAAACGATAAAGCTCTTTAAATATTTAAAATTCAATTTTAGACCCAACTTTCAGATTTGGTAAACCATATTTTCGAAAATTTCTTAAATTTTTTGTTTTGGGGGAAGAATAAATAGTTTGAAAAAAAAGTTACATCTAGTATTCCAACGGTATTCAGTGCAATAAACCACAAAAAGAACCGAGGTCGTAAACTTAAATTGACAGCTTTGAAAGATAGACAGAAAAAATAACTTTGGTGGTAGGGTCTAGTGCCCGACAGTATGTTGGGAATGTGATTAACTGAATCATGGACAAAACCGTACATGTGGCAATATGCACACTCCATCAATATGTAATTTGCGAAATGCCTTTAATGTAGACATTTCACCTGGATAATTATACAAAGCACACAAGTAAACCCGCCAAAGGCTTTTTTTTTGCTTTGAGAATACCGATTTAATGCCACGGCCAGCGTAGTGTTCGGAACTAAATGCGATTGAAAATTTGTGGGCTGATGTTAAAAGATCCTTTCTAAATCTGATCAAGTGGTGCCAGAGGCATGGTTAGCTGGAATAAAATGATCTGGTTCTCCCAATAAATTTGGTCTAATTAAAACTTGTATTATCAAAATGAAAATTATTACAATAAATCATACAATATCCTTAAAAGTGAAAACGAGTTAGAGTTGCGTTATCAACAGCCATTATTCTATGGCTCGCCGGTGCCTATTAAAATAGCAAAGAGTATAAGGCCCTAATTAACTTTTAAGAAATATAAGCTTAATATAAATGTAGGTCTGTTTGGATTCTTGTAAATATTTCATTGAACTTTATATTAGTATTTTTATACAAATATGAAAAACAATGTTCGGAAAACTGAAAATGTATAAAAAAAATTGAGGAGTGCGAGCTGCTCTATTATTTTAATGAACACATGATCGCTAGAGCTTAGGTTGTCCAATAAATCCATCTAGCTCCTCATCAAACAACCTAAAACCGTTAATTGTCTAAAAATAAAATCTGCTTCATTTAGTGAGTTTTTAATAGTACTCTGCGATGTGAGCATTTAAATTCGAATGAAATCAAAGCAAACATCTTAACATATACATACATATGTATGTATGTACTTTTGCAGATGTGTTGGAAACGAAGGATAAAGAGTGCGCTTGAAACTTCTTCCTTATTCTGCGAATGTATGTACAAATAAATAAACTAAGCCCATTTTCATTGAAATAATTATATTAGTGCCTGCAAGGACAAATTCTGTCTTACTCTTACTTTTCCGAGAATTGAATGATCAGTGAAAAGGAAAAGCAAAACGCAAATTGTCACTGTCAATTTTCGGATTTAGCGGCTACCTGGATTAGCTGTTGGATAGCCCAAGATTTTGAACTATATGATATGTAGGGTATGTATATATACATATGCTGTTAGTACTCGCCGGCGGAAATATCTAACTACATACTAGTTTAAGGTAAAAACTCTACCGACGACACCATCGGCAATAACTAAAACAGAATACGCATCGGCTCAATACTAATGACACAACGAGTTTCTATTTAGAGACAAGATTGTGGTACATCAACAGGTAGAGACGAAAACGGCAGAGTCTAAACAAAAAATATGCGTAAAACAGAATACAGAAAACTGTATTTTGAGCAAATAAATAAACAAACATCAGGGTGTGCGTGCTATTATGTTATTGTGTGAGTACTGTCGTCGTCGCCTCTCTGAATTCGAAACAGAGGATCGGATCTCATGCTTACAGAGTAGTGTACGTACACATATGTGCAGGTGAATGTGTAGACGTTCATACATACATATAACTTTTAAGACGACAATGGCTTCAACAATTTTTAAACTAAAATTGCATATTTTTGAATTATAAAATATAATAAAATTGTTATACAAATAATAAAACTAGATATTAAAATCTTAAAACACATTCAAAAAAAATCGGACAAATTTGTTTGTTGTATAACTGTTACCGATGGCAGTAAATATTAATATGGGAAATCAAGTAGGGTATTGTACTTACTTGTACGTTATTTTTTTTTAACACCCGAAAGGCATGGACAGAAAAAGTATATATTTCTTTGAATCTAATTTTTACTAAACAATAATTAACAAACCGTCGGCATCTTAAAGTCCCAAAGCATTTTCGAATACTGTTCTGTTATTTTTCAACACTCTGTCAAAGAATAACAATTTAATGTGGTTTCACAATTAAAGACATACACGCTTTAATTAATCAGGCTCACATATATATTTAACACACTTGCACGAGTTTCATTCTTTAGCCTTTCAACGAGTACCGAACGAAGCTTTGATCGCACTTATGTATGCCAACACACGGATACCGATAAAAATTCATATATTCGTTTGTGATTTACATACACTTACACTTATACAGTATGTTTATACATGTAAATATTTATTCGTCAAAGCACAATTTGTCTCTACCACGACGACAACAATTTATTTATACATTTTGTACTTTTATCAGGCGCATAACATTAATGTTTAATCGAGCAGTTACAAAATATGTTTTATCAAGTAATGTTCCCGCTTTAAAATTATTATCAAATTTAAATCGGTTTAAAGAGCCGTACCCACGTCCGCGCTGATCAATTTTTTTTTCAAGAGCCCCTTAGTAGTGGTGAAGAAATATCGATGCATCGATGTTTGCAAAACATCGGTAATATCGATGTTTGGAAGGACATCATCAATGTTTTTCCATCTCAAACGAGTATTAGTTGCCATTCGTCATTCTTTTTACCATAAAGCCTAGTATCCACTTCGACGTAAACCGTACGCCAGTCATTAGAGAGAGCAAGAGGCAAATAGCTGGCGTTCACTTTTCGTCGGGCCTTTTTTTCACGTCGGTCTCCTGATCGACGAAAAAAATACCAGAAAATTCCATAGCGTTGCCAGTCTGCGGAAAATAACTTTGGGTGAACCCTAGCGGAAAAGATTACAAAATTTAATCTTTTGGCGTGCGCTTCTCACTGAACATTATAAGAAATGGAGGGAAAAACTCAAAAAACTCACAAAAGTCGATTGCAGGTGTTTACATGTGAGGACAAAATAACATTAATACTATCTGGGGTGCCTCTTGTCAGAGCAAAATGTTTTTTAGGTCCAGAATGTACGAAAAAACACAATAAAAGTGCAGCTATGAACTTTAAATTAGCAAATAATTATCAGTAAATTAAAAAAAACAACTGTTAAATTTAAATTGTATTGTTTTTTTAATTTATTTGTACACCGGCAGACTTGTCTTGCCAAGGTATTTGATAATATCTTTTAAAGGCTCTTTCCCGCAAATGCGATATTTGAATTTTAACTGCTTGTCAACAAACCCAGCTGATTGACAGTACGACCGTAGCACGCTTAAATCCGATGAACTCTCGTAATTTTGGTCACACTGGAAAGATTAAAGTTTTTACGCTAGCATACTCGTTTGTCGATCTGGATACTAGGCTTAAAGCCTAGTACTCAGATCGACAAAAACTGTTCGTCAGTCATGAGAGAGAGCGAGAGGCAAACAGCTGGCGTTCACTTTTCGTCAGTCTTTTTTTTCACCTCGGTATCAGATCGACGAAAAAAATACCAGAAAATTGCATAGTGCTGCCAGACTACTAAAGTGAACCCTAGCGAAAAGAATAAAAAATTTAATCTTTTGCCGTCCGCCTCTCACTGAACATTTTAAAAAATGGAGGGAAAAATCAAAAAACCTGCAAATGTCAATTGTAGGAGATTGAGGACAAAATAACATTAATACTATCTGTCAGAGCAAAGTGTTTCTTAGGTCAAAAATTAACGAAAAAACACAATAAAAGTGCAGCTATGAACTTTAAATTACCAAATAATTATCGGTAAATAAAAAAAAACAACTGTTAAATTTAAATTATATTGTTTTTTAATTTCTTTGTGCAGAGGCAGACTTGTCTTGCTAAGTTAGTTAATAATATCTTTTAAGGGCTCTTTCCCGCAAATACGATTTTTGAATTTTAACTGCTTGTCAACAAACCCAGCTGATTGACAGTACGACCGTAGCACGCTTAATTCTGATGGACACGCTTGTCGATATGTCGATTTCTACTCGATATTTGACATACCGATTAAATATCACCACTATCAAGCAAAAAAAACATCTGGTAGGCTAAGGCGGGAGGATTTGAATTTTAAATATTGTCATTTGCATCGAGATCTGTTTATTTAATTTTTATTGGTCTTATAATGTTTTTCGTAATTATTAAACTATGAATAAATTTTAATTGAACAACCCCTAAAAAGTTACATATTCTTAAAGGCAGCTTTTTCAAGTACCTAATATCATAGGAATCCAAAAGTTGTTGTTCTGTGCTAAATAATTAACTAAGTGAGTCATTTCGCCGTTATGTAAGTCATAGATCAAGGTATGGATAAAAAATACGATTTGGAAGGAATCATGTCAATAGCTTTTACACTGCGCAAAATATCATCAATTCTTGCAAGATATATCCGATTGTTCCTATGGGAGCTATAGGATATAGACGTCCGATCGGGGCGATTTTCAAACTTGATCTGCGTTCACATGTTTTAGGACGAGTGTGAAAGTTTCAGATCGCTAGCTTTTAAACTGAGCTCGCAAACGGTATTGAAACAGACGGACAGACGGACATGGCTATATCGACTCCCCTATTGATCCTGAACAAGAATATATATACTTTATAGGGTCGGAAACGTCTCCTTCACTGCGTTACAAACTTCTGACCAAAATTATAATACCCTCTGCAAGGGTATAACAATGAAGCTATGTCGATTTTGCGCTGCATTTTGCCATCGTTTCTATGGCAGCTCCATGATATTGTGGTCCGATTTTAATTTAATTAAAACCGTAATTCGATAATGTTTAAATATCACCTAATCCCAAAGAACAAATTAAAAACAACAAAGTTAAATTTTTTTGAATTTTTTTTTCGATTGTTCCTATGGGAGCTCTATGATATAGTCGCCCGATCTGGCTGGTTCCGACTTATATACTACCTGCAATAGAAAGACAACATTTGGGAAAGTTTCAACTACCTCTGCAAGGGTATAATGAGAGAAAGAGAACATGCTAAAAATGAGAAAAATCATAACATTGAACTTTATATAAATTGAGTTAGATAAAGTATACTTTCCCTATAGGGAATGAGACAACGCTGTTGTGTGGGTAAGGCGTCGAGCCTCGTGACTTCACGTCAGGCAGAGCGAACCGTTTGATTATACTCGAAATCTGCTTGCCGGTTTGAAGTGTGGTGAAGGCATGGAAGTAAGCAAACTGATGTTTAAAAAAAAAAATCATTAAAAGAATGAGTATTTCGAATCACCATCGATTTAAATCCAACCCCTGGGCTACATTTTCCCAAAAATTTTAATTGTTCTACATTTTAAACCATAAATAACATATTTTTTTAATTATGTGTATTAAACAACATTTCATATTGTTAATTGGGTTCTAAAAAGACGAGAAAAGTACAAAAATATCAAGTCTCACAAAATATAATAAAACCAACCAAAGTTTTTGATTTACACCCGCATTTGCTGTATTCTTCAGCCGTACGCAGCTCTTATGGCGGTTGCATCCCATTCCTTGTCCCTCGCGCAGGTTCGAACAGCTTATATGTTTACCACACCAATCAATCACGGCCGCCGAGATATCCACGGCCAGAGAAAATGAAACCCTATATAGATTCCATAGAGTAAGAATCTATATAGAGGTTTTATTTGCTCTGCCCGCACCTCTGCCAAAGCTCTGCTGAGAGCCATGTTCGAAACTAACTTCGCTTTCTCACCACACCTAACATATGGGAGGCACAAGCAATAGTATGTGGAGTTCTCGCACCAATCCTTAGGAATAAGAGCGACCAGTGCACCAATAAGTATTCACCATGGGACTCGATTCCAGTTCGATCGCACAAATGAAAAACTCTTTCTCACTTAAGGGAAAAACGGAAAAAAAAGAGATTTTTTCATTTGTTCGAATCGAGCTTCATTCGAGTCCTATGACATAGAGTAAGAATCTATATAGAGGTTTTATTTGCTCTGCCCGCACATCTGCCAAAGCTCTGCTATACAGATTCTTAAGCCTAGTATCCAGATCGACAAACGATTACGCTAGCGTGCTTGAGAGTTTATCAGATTTAAGCGTGCTACGGTCGTACTGTCAATCAGCTGGGTTTGTTGACAAGCAGTTAAAATTTAAATATCGTATTTGCGGGAAAGAGCCTTTAAAAGATATTATCAACTACCTTGGCAAAACAAGTCTGCCGCTGTACAAAGAAATTAAAAAACAATACAATTTAAATTTAACAGTTGTTTTTTTTAATTTACTGATAATTATTTGCTAATTTAAAGTTCATAGCTGCACTTTTATTGTGTTTTTTCGTACATTCTGGACCTAAAAAACATTTTGCTCTGACAAAAGGCACCCCAGATAGTATTAATGTTATTTTGTCCTCACATGTAAACACCTGCAATCGACTTTTGTGAGTTTTTTGAGTTTTTCCCTCCATTTCTTATAATGTTCAGTGAGAAGCGCACGCCAAAAGATTAAATTTTTTTATCTTTTCGCTAGGGTTCACGTTTCCGCAGACTGGCAACGCTATGGAATTTTCTGGTATTTTTTTCGTCGATCAGGAGACCGACGTGAAAAAAAGGCCCGACGAAAAGTGAACGCCAGCTGTTTGCCTCTCGCTCTCTCTCATGACTGGCGTACAGTTTTCGTCGATCTGGATACTAGGCTTTACTCTATGCAGTGCTGCCAGAAAATCCCAAGCAGAAATTGCTAGATTTTAAAAAAAAAGTTGCTAGAAATTGCTAAAAATTCGTCGAAAATAGCCCAAAAAAATGCTAGATCAGTTAAATTAAACTTTTAAACTAATTATGCATATAAATAATCGCTTGTCGCCATCGCCGTATGTTTTGTAATGTATAGGCATAGTGCCGCTTCTTGTTCCTCCGTTTTCGTGGACTTTTGAAAGGGCAACTTATATTTTTGTGTAACAGCGCCAATCGCAGCCACGTGTTTTTTTTAATGCGGCGTGGTGTCGGATCTCGAAAAGTTTCGCGCCTATTGTGGATTTGCAATACGCACAATAGGCCCTGTTAGTGTTTTGCGAATCCACTCCTTAAACTCGGCGTCGCGCAGCCAGGCATCCCGAAAATGTTGTTTGTAAATTTTTGGCATCTTTACCGACACTACACAGCACAAAAGTGATCAAAAGTGTTCATATGATTGAACCACTGAGTTAAAAAATAATTCCGATATCTTTGTGAACCATTTTCGATCGTAATTGGTTCAGTAAATTGGAATAGGTATAAAAAAGTTCAAAATGATGAAGAAAAATAACAAAATATTTAGTTTTGTTGCTAAAATTGCAAAAAACAAATGAAAAGTTGCTAGATTTGTTGCTAATACCAAATTGAAAAAAAAAGTTGCAAATTTATTTAAACGTTTCTAGATCTAGCAACTAAATAGCTAAACTGGCAGCACTGACTCTATGTCTATAATGAGAGAGAGCACGAGGCAAACAGCTGGCGTACACTTTTCGTCAGTCTTTTTTTTTACCTCGGTACTTAGATCGACGAAAAAAATAGCAGAAATGTCAGTCCGGTGAACTGAATTTTGGGTGAACCCTTGCGAAAGAAATAAAAAATTTAATCTTTTGGCATGCGCTTCTCACTGAACGTTTTAAAAAATGGAGGAAAAAAATAAAAAATAAACCCGCCAAGGTCGATTGCAGGAGTTTACTTGTGAGGACAAAATAACATTAATACGAATTGTGGGATTTGTCAAATAAGAAACATTTTAATACAACCATTATCAAAAGTGTACGAAAAAAACGCAATAAAAAACTTAGAAAATCGCCTGTTAGAACTAAATGCAGCTATATAAAGTTCATAGCAAATAATTATCAGTAAATTTAAAAAAAAAACAACTGTTAAATTCAAATTATATTGTTTTTTAATTTCTTTGTGCAGAGGCAGACTTGTCTTGCTAAGTTAGTTAATAATATCTTTTAAGGGCTCTTTCCCGCAAATACGATTTTTGAATTTTAACTGCTTGTCAACAAACCCAGCTGAATGACAGTACAAACGTAGCACGCTTAATTCTGATGAACTCTAGAAAATGCAGTCATACTGGAAAGATTAATGTTTTTACGCTAGCTAACTCGTTTGTCGATCTGAGTACTAGGCTTTTCCATTTTCCTGACCTGCTGCTGTTAAAAACGACAATGCCATAAATTAAAATCCATAAATTAAAATCTATAAATATACCCTCTATAAATATACCCTTCCTTTTAGTTCCGAGTAATCCTGACCCCTTGCGGTCTCTGTACCACAAAGAGTCTGCAAGTAGGATGTTGTTAGACAAGAAGAAGCTGGTTAGCCTGAAACTGCAAAAGAATTGTTCAACGGTTTTCGAAGTTTCTCCAGCTGGTTGAATCCATCGGGGTTTTTTAGGTGGGCAGCGACTATCACATCTAAATCCACCCAAACCTTATTTCCGACACATTTAATTGTTGTATTTACAAATTGTTTTTCTTTATGGCTTAAGTTACTACTCTACCCGTATGTAAAGTGGATTTTGTTTGGCCGCGCTTGTGATTACAAAGAAAGCGCCATGCTAATTAAAAAGACGCACACTTTTCCGTTATATTCTTATTATTCTTAAAGGTCAGTATTTTTATTTTTGTGATCAAGGTTTTGACAACTTACCTGAATATGGAATGCAAATTTTGGGTTTTCTTACTTTTTCTGTTTTAGGTAAGATATTGGTGGCATCGTGCCTGAGATTCGAAATGAGCTTGAGGCACTGCCACCTAACAAAATTGTAGTTCGTAACCGTATTTATATAACTATTTCCTCTCTGACGAGGCTGTCTTTGCTATTAATAATGATAAGTTATTTTTGTTAGAATTACTGTTATTTTATCACCAACATGTTCCTCGGTTGTTATTGAACTTCTTTAAATTATTTTATTTTCTTTTCTTTGGTGACATTACAGGTTAGCTCCTCCTCAGGGCAAGGTTCCCCCCAGCAGATTCCTAACCAGATATCTACCATTCGCGGACTCACCCACTCTATAGCCTAGTATCCAGATCGACAAACGATTACGCTAGCGTAAAAACTTTAATCTTTCGAGTGTGACCAAAATTTTGAGAGTTCATCAGATTTAAGCGTGCTACGGTCGTACTGTCAATCAGCTGGGTTTGTTGACAAGCAGCTAAAATTCAAATATCGTATTTGCGGGAAAGCGCCTTTAAAAGATATTTTCAACTACCTTGGCAGGACAAAAACAATACAATACAATTTAAATTTAACAGTTGTTTTTTTTTAATTTACTGATAATTATTTGCTAATTTGAAGTTTATAGCCGCACTTTTATTGTGTTTTTTCGTACATTTTTGACCTAATAAATATTTTGCTGTAGCTAGAGGCACCTCAGATAGTATTAATGTTATTTTGTCTTCACATGTACACTCCTGCAATCAACTCTTATGCGTTTTTTATTTTTTCCTTCCATTTATTAAAATGTTCAGTGAGAAGCGCACGCCAAAAGATTAAATTTTTTATTCTTTTCGCTAGGGTTCACCCAAAGTTCATTTCAGCAGACTGGCAACGCTATAAAAACCAGAAAGGAAGCAAATTTCAGCAAGCTGAAGTTTATATACCCTTGCAGTTATTACAAAACGACTACATTTCGATTCGTATGCCTATATTACTATAAACAATAAAGCTATGTCGATTTTCGATTTCTATGACAACTATATGATATTGTTGTCCGATTTTAATTTAATTAAAACGGTAATTCAATAATATTTAAATATTACCAAACCCCAAAGAAGAACAAAAAAATTAAAAACAACAAAGTTATAATTTTTTAAAATTTTTTCCGGTTGTTCCTATGGGAGCTACATGATATAGTCGTCCGATTCGGCTCGTTCCGACTTATATACTACATGCGATAGAAAGAAAACTTTTGGAAAAGTTTCAAGCAGATAGCTTTGAAACTGAGGGACTAGTTTGCGTAGAAACGGACTGACCGACAGACGGACATGGCTAGATCTCCTGGTGATGCTGATCAAGAATATATATACATTATAGGGTCTGAAATGTCTCCTTCACTGCGTTGCAAACTTTTGACTGAAATTATAATACCCTCTGCAAGGGTATAAAAATGATTTAAGCAACTTGATTAATTTTGAAAAAATCTATTTTTGAGTTGGTCATTGCAATTATTATTTTTTCTTAAGTTCTCTAAAAAGTTTCTTGAATCACGTACTAGGTTTGTAGATCCCCTAAAATGTAGAAATTTTGGAAGATAATTGATTTAAACTAAACTGTGCAGCTTCAAGAGCGTGTGGAGATGCTAAATTTTTATCAACGTGAGTGTGTACAAACTTTTCACTGAGAGTGTAGGTTTGTTCATAGTGTCGCGGGAATTTCTCTCTTCGTTCTGTTAAGAGAACTCTTAACTACTTTGCTAAAGGGTTTTATCGCGTAAATATGTTGTGCTACAGTTTTAGTATTATTTTGCAGGGTGGGAATTGCAGATTTTCTCTGCCATTTTGGTTGTGGGAATTGAGTTACATACATTATTTGTGTCAACTTCGTCTAGAATTTGGAACACTGAAACACTTACTAAACGGCACGTACGGACTTACTTTAACTTTTGTGTACAAAAACACAATTTCATTTGGGATTTGCGCTCCATTAAATAAGATTTTTACTCTTGTCGTGTTAATAAAGTTCTCTTTATTTTCCTTTACACGAATGACTTCGAAAGACTGGTGAGGAAATATACTCTTTGAGCTCAGCTTCAGAAAATTGCGGGGGAATAATATAAATAATACTCATTTTAAAAATAAATTACTTAAATATTTTGGGTTCATAGCCGTTATTGTTTAAGTCGGAAGATAAAATGTTATTTGCTGCCATCGCTGATCTGCACTCAGCCTTGCAGCGTCCATAGTTAATTTTGCTAACAGAAATAATATCATTAATTTTTACCTTAACAAGCACTGCATTTAATTCCAGCGGATTAATTGGATTAATTGAGAAATACGTTTTTTTTGTTTAAGCCTAGTACTCAGATCGACAAAAACTGACCGCTCATGAGATAGAGCGAGAGGCAAACAGCTGGCGTTCACTTTTCGTCAACGTCTTTTTTCACCTTGGTCCTCAGATCGACGGAAAAAATACTGCGAAATAGCATAGCGTTGCCATTCTGCGGAAATGAACTTTGGGTGAACCCTAGCGAAAAGATTACAAAATTTAATCTTTTGGCGTGCGCTTATCACTGAACATTATAAGAAATGGAGGGAAAAACTCAAAAACTCACAAAAGTCGATTGCAGGAGTTTACATGTGAGGACAAAATAACATTAATACTATCTGAGGTGCCTCCTGTCACAGCAGCTATAAACTTTAAATTAGCAAATAATTATCAGTAAATTAAAAAAATAACAACTATTAAATTTAAATTGTATAGTTTTTAATATCTTTGTACAGCGGCAGTTTTGTCTTGCCAAGGTAGTTGATAATATCTTTTAAAGGCGCTTTCCCGCAAATACGATATTTGAATTTTAACTGCTTGTCAAAAGCCCAGCTGACTTATAGTACGACCACAGCTCGCTTAATTCTGATGAACTCTCGAAATTTTGGTCACACTGGAATGCTTAAAGTTTTTCCGCAGGCGAACTCGTTTTTCGATCTGAGTACTAGGCTTAAGAAAATTCCCATATATGCCGTCTTCCCACAGAGATCCATCCACCATCCGTTGAAAGGGTGGTCCATAAGGTTTTGCCGTTCCGAATATTCCAAGTTAGTTCCCTATCCAAATTTGACGGACTTTTTTGTGTGATAGTTAGGCGATGTTTTTTCGGTGCAACTCTGAATTCTTCTTAAAGACAGTGAATATTGAAACATTCACTACGAAAATTTAAAAAAATAATGGCGCTATACTTTTGAAAAAGGAAGGCGCCAATTAAAAAAATGGTGATTATAGTTGTAATAATTAATTAATTACTGCTCAGTCCGTGTTGCACTCTGCAGCATTAGGTGATGTTTTTCGGTGCAACTCTGAGTTCTTCTTCTTGACAGTGAAAATTGAAACATTCACTACGTAAATTTAAAAAATAAAGTGTCTGGTAACTTTTCGAAAAGTAAGGAGCCAAATCAAAATATGCTGTTTATACTTGTAATAATTAATTAATTACTGATCCATCCGCGTTGCAGAATAAAGAGTTTCTCCACTCTTTCCTAGGCGCATACCGTACTCACAACATGGATCAGAACACCTTGGAGAATATGTATATTTAATGAACTTGATTTGTTGGTCAATAGCTGTTTTTATTTTTTCTGCAGGCTGGCAAAAATCTGTAGACATATTAGTTCGATTTGGTTGCTCGCTTGCAGTCTGTCACCACGTATCATATATAACGCTGTTGTGCTCATCTTAAATGTTGTGCAAAATGCAACGGGCTAAAATGAAGAGCCTCAGCTGTTCAGATCAGCTGTTATCGGATGGTGGATGTGCTCTGTGGGAATCGGAGTTTCACATATGTCAAAAATCCCAACCGTTCCAGACGGATGGACTCCATGGGAAGAGGGCATTAAGCGGCTGACCGTTTAAATGGAGTATATTGGGAAGGCAAAAAAACTGTTTGTTGAGAATTGGCTCTTCCGTTCACACAATATAAGTCATAAATTGCTTAGTGCATAAGGGCCTTAAATAAACATTTGACACCATTGACATTACCCAACACTTATTTCCTCCTTTTGACAACTACAGTCAACGTGACTCGACCTTTTCCGGTTTATTCATTGAACATGGCAGTCGGCAAAAATAAAGGTCTTTCCAAAGGTGGCAAGAAGGGTGGCAAAAAGAAGGTAGTGGACCCGTTTTCTCGCAAGGACTGGTACGATGTTAAAGCTCCGAATATGTTTCAAACCCGTCAAATCGGTAAAACGCTTGTCAACCGCACTCAAGGCCAGAGAATTGCGTCCGATTATCTAAAGGGTCGCGTTTTCGAAGTGTCTTTGGCAGACTTGCAAAAGGATATTGATCCAGAACGTTCTTTTCGCAAGTTCCGCCTAATTGCCGAAGATGTTCAAGACCGAAATGTACTCTGTAATTTCCATGGCATGGATCTAACTACTGACAAGTACAGGTAATTGTCTGATAAGTATGGACCATTATGTTCCTTCCTTCATAATGTAACTGCTTACTGAAATATTTGTATATTTGGTAGGTCCATGGTGAAAAAGTGGCAAACACTTATTGAAGCTATTGTTGAAGCTAAAACCGTCGATGGGTACCTCTTGCGAGTGTTCTGCATCGGATTTACCGCCAAGGATCAGCAGTCTCAGCGCAAAACATGCTATGCTCAACAGTCGCAAGTCCGCAAGATTCGCGCCCGAATGACTGACATTATTACTAACGAAGTCAGTGGTGCCGATCTGAAGCAGCTTGTCAACAAATTGGCTTTAGACTCGATTGCTAAAGATATTGAAAAAAGTTGCCAGCGTATATATCCTTTGCATGATGTTTACATCCGCAAAGTCAAGGTATTGAAGAAGCCACGTTTCGATGTCTCAAAGCTGTTGGAGTTGCATGGTGACGGTGGTGGAAAATCTGTCGAAGCCGCTGTGTCCACCGAGGGAGCGGTGATCGACCGCCCAGAAGGTTATGAGCCTCCAGTACAGGAAGCTGTCTAAAGTGGATATGATATGCATATTTTTTAATGTATTGCATTCAGAGATAAAATACATTACTCTACAAATGGCATAACCTAATTTTGAGGGTTTTTGTGTTCGGCCCTGGGCCTCTGGGGAAATTTTTGCATATTATAGGTCTTTTGTGTGTGCACAACAGTTTTCTGTCGGTACATGTGGTATGTATATCAGAAACTACTAGTTAATCCTTTATTGTTTATTATATTTAGCAATTGCCCTGAAGGGATATACTTAAAATAAAAGGAGAAGTCAAGGACTCTAGGTATGTTAAAAATATTTAATATAATATTTAACATAAAACTAAAATATGCGGCAACAATATCTAAAATATTTTCCAAGATCTATTCGATAACTCTGCATTTCATTAAAGGTCTCATTGTGACTTGAGATTGAGTTTAATTTTATAATTTTATTTTGAGCATAACAAGCTGGCCTTTATTGATTGGATACTGTTTGCAAATTTCCAAATCTATTTTAGTTATTAAAAAAAAAGAAATCATTTTGATTTAATTATTATATTTTTTTCTTTTCCCTATTGTTTATTTTAATCGCCGAATCATTAATTTTGATTTCTTTTTCAAAATATGTTTGTTTTGCTTCCCATAGGGGACAACACAGCTTAATTATTTAGAAATATTTAAACTGCATTGCACGAAATTTTTCAAAAATGTGGCATATTTTTGCGATTATTGTGATGGCATGTTGTTTTTCGTCCTGAAATTAACAATCGATCTGCGATATCGAGCATTTAAAGATATTAAATATATTTAACAAATGCTATTTTTGATTGTCTTTACAGGTTTGCCGATTTGTTTTCAGAAGTGTAACAAACAAGGACTACATTTTTTTAACTTTCAAAGCCAGTTGCAAGTTAAAATATGTCAAATTTTCTTCGTTTTGTTTTACTAACTTATACTAATGCGTTTTGGAAATGATCTATAATAAGTTTAAGCGGTTTTAATAAAAAAAAAGGTTTTATACATTTAAGGTTTTAAGGCTGGGTGAAACTTTCTGTTGCAAAACATGTTTTTTTTTAAATTTACGATTTAAATTTTGTAGATTCGGACGATTATATCATACAACTGAAAGTTTGTGTTAGACCCGGGTAAAAGCCTGCATGCGATCGTACATATGGTATGTAAATCAGATATTACTACTTAAAAAATTTCTATTGATTGTTTATTATATCTAGGACTTGCTGCGAAGGGATCTTCTTAAAATAGGTATGTTGAGAATTATTTAATATGTTTGTCTATTTATTATTTACCGTGAAAATAAAATATGCGGCAGCCACTTCTTAAATATTTTCTAATGTCGATAATATTTTTATACATTTGATTAAAGGTCTCCTCGTATTTCATTAGTGTTGATGATTGTAAATGCCGAAACTAATTTTTGTTATTTTACACAAATAAAAAAAGTTACACTTACCATAACTGTCCCAGAACTGTCCGGCATTTCAGTAGAACATTCTTAGGAATTGAAACTGCATTGCATAAAATATTATACATACATGTATTATTAACACATGCCGCATATATTATTTTGGCAAAATTAATGTGATGATATATTATTTTTCGTCTCTGTCATATTATGATGATAACTCTAGTCCTGAAATTACTTATCGCAGATAACGAACGTTTATTGATATTAAATATATTTAACCAATGCTATCTCTGTTTCTCCTCACAGGTTTGCCTATTTGTACACAGAAGCACAAAGTGTAATAAACAGGGAGCTTACATTTTTTAAAACTTTCACCGTCAGTGGCAAAGACAACAAATTTTCGATTTTCTGGATTTTTTTTTACAAACTAGTACTAATACATTTTTGTACACGATCAACGTATCATCTTAAATATTTAATATGCATAGACAGCAGTTTTTAATTAAAATTATTTCATTAATTTTGTTCTACTGGTATTTAAAATGAGTGTTATTATTTTTGAGTTTGCGATGCTTTGGGTTTTCTAGACATTTTTTTAAACGTTTTTGGTAATTACGTTTCAAAAAAGACTCAGTCATATTCTTCTCAAGAGTTATTATTTTACTTGGAGAGTGCAGACGTGTTTAGCACGAGCTCTGGAAAATCACTTAAAAAGTGGAAAACAAATATCTATAGATACTGGAATAGTCTAATAAAGGCGAAAAGACGCTATAACGAAAATAAAATGTAAAATAATAATTAGTACTATGACAAGTGCAAAATTCTTATAAAAAACAAGAAAGGAAAGCTAACTTCGGGCGGAGCCGAAGTTGATATACCCTTGCAGAATACTCTGTAAATTATATTTTGCAAAATTATTCATATGATGCATTCTTAATACTCATAAAAAATCCCAACTTCGTAACTTTAAAAACACCAAAGTTATGGCATTTCCGATCAATCAGTTATATGGCAGCTATAGGATATAGTCGGTGGATTCTTATGAAGTTTGGTAGGTCGGATTGATTGGCCAAAAATAAAACCCATAGAAAATCCCAACTTCCTAACTTTACAAACACCAAAGTTATGGCATTTCCGATCAATCAGTTATATGGCAGCTATAGGATATAGTCGGCCGATCCTTATAAAATTTGGTACGTCAAATTGATTGGCCAAATGTAAAACCCATAGAAAATCCCAACTTCCTAACTTTAAAAACACCAAAGTTATGGCATTTCCGATCGTTCAGTTATATGGCAGCTATAGGATATAGTCGGCCGATCCCGGCCGTTCCGACTTATATACTGCGTGCAAAGGAAAGAAGGGTGTGTGCAAAGTTTCAATTCGATAGCTTTAAAACTGAGAGACTAGTTTGCGTAGAAACAGACAGACGGACAGACAGACGGACAGACGGACATGGCTATATCAACTCAGGAGGTGATCCTGATCAAGAATATATATACTTTATATGGTCGGAGATGTCTCCTTCGCTGCGTTGCACACTTTTGACCAAAATTATAATACCCTCTGCAAGGGTATAAAAACAACTCAGCCCTACTGACTACTGACAGTGCAAGAGCACGGTCTTGTTCTCCCGCCCTACTCACCCCAACTCCCACTTCATGGAGCTTGGAGTGTAGTACCCCACCCCCAGCTTCGACTCACAGCTCACCAGCCACGACCATAGTCTCGGTCACCAACAAAGCGAATATCGAAAAAAATTGCCGATATAAAATCGCCAAATAAAATTGTAAGGGCCAATATCGCCAATATTAACAACAAGCGAGTCCGGCTATACAGACTGGCATGAATCGCTACATCCAAATCAAACGGAAACTTAGCCCGCAAAATAAAATGGTTGGAAATAAACCAAAAACAAGAAAGGAAAGCTAACTTCGGGCGGAGCCGAAGTTGATATACCCTTGCAGAATACTCTGTAAATTATATTCTCCAAAATTATTCATATGATGCATTCTTAATACTCATCAAAAATCCCAACTTCCTAACTTAACAAACACCAAAGTTATGGCATTTCCGATCGTTCAGTTATATGGCAGCTATAAGATATAGTCGGCCGATTCTCATGAAATTCGGTAGGTCAGATTGATTGGCCAACAATAAAACCTATAGAAAATCTCAACTTCCTAACTTTACAAACACCAAAGTTATGGCATTTCCGATCGTTCAGTTATATGACAGCTATAGGATATAGTCGTCCGATCCCGGCCGTTCCGACTTATATACTGCGTGCAAAGGAAAGAAGGGTGTGTGCAAAGTTTCAATTCGATATCTTTAAAACTGAGAGACTAGTTCGCGTAGAAACAGACAGACGGACAGACAGACGGACAGACGAACATGGCTATATCAACTCAGGAGGTGATCCTGATCAAGAATATATATACTTTATAGGGTCGGAGATGTCTCCTTCACTGCGTTGCACACTTTTGACCAAAATTATAATACCCTCTGCAAGGGTATAACGAGAAGGAAGCAAACTTCAGCAATCCGTAATTTAATACCCTTGCAGATGTTACAAAATGACTGAATTTCGATTTTTATGTCTATGTTACTAAAAACAATGAAGCCATGTTGATATTGCGCTGCATTTTGCATCGTTTTTATGCAGCTATGTCCGGTTTTCAAAAAACCAAAAACGTAAATATTTCGATAAATATGTAGAAAAACAGCAAAATATTTTTTTTTTAAATATTTTTTTATAACATTTTTTTATGGGATTTTAATTTTATTAAAACCGTAGTTCCATAGTATTTAAATATTACCAAATCCAAAAGAACAACCAAACACCAAAGTTATGGCATTTCCGATCAATCAGTTATATGGCAGCTATAGGATATAGTCGGCCGATCCTTATGAAATTTGGTAGGTCGGATTGATTGGCCAAATATAAAACCCATAGAAAATCCCAACTTCCTAACTTAACAAACACCAAAGTTATGGCATATCCGATCAATCAGTTATATGGCAGCTATAGGATATAGTCGGGCGATCCTTATGAAATTTGGTAGGTCGGATTGATTGGCCAAATATGAGACCCATAGAAAATCCCAGCTTCCTAACTTTACAAACACCAAAGTTATGGCATTTCCGATCAATCAGTTATATGGCAGCTATAGGATAAAGTCGGCCGATCCCGGCCGTTCCGACATATATACTGCGTGCAGGAAAGAAAGTTGTGTGCAAAGTTTCAATTCGATAGCTTTAAAACTGAGAGACTAGTTTGCGTAGGAACAGACAGACGGACAGACAGACGGACAGACGGACAGACAGACGGACAGACGGACATGGCTATATCAACTCAGGAGGTGATCCTGATCAAGAATATATATACTTTATAGGGTCGGAGATGTCTCCTTCACTGCGTTGCACACTTTTGACCAAAATTATAATACCCTCTGCAAGGGTATAACAACAAAGTTATACTTTTTACAATTTTTTTTCTGATTGTTCCTACGGTAGCTTTATGATATAGTCGCCCGATCCGGCTCGTTCCGACTTAAATACTACCTCCAACAGAAAGACAACTTTTTGGAAAGTTTCAAGCAGATAGCTTTAAAACTGAGGGACTACCTTGCGTAGAACATAACCTACAAAACGACGCTATTCATAACAAGTTGGGTAATTTTTTTTTTTTTTTTTTTTTTGCGCGGAGTCCTCACTTACCCGCCCAACCGACCGAGGGGCGCAGCCGTGTATCGTAAGATAGACGCGAGATAGGAAAATAAAGGTAAAGGTCCGGGGAAAAAAGTAATAGTTCAATAGATCAATCTTGTGCCAATGAAGCAAGTATCAATCGTTTTAGGAGCGGCAGAGAGTCAAGTTTTGATATTACAGGAAAAAGTCTATTATAGTCAGAACATAATACTCTGAAAGGTTCATGCAAGGCATAGTTAGATCTACAATGATTTAAAATTAGGGGAAAATAATTTCTAGTTAATCTACTTGGCACAGAAAAGTTTAGCCGACTTAACAAGTCGGGGCAGTCAATATCACCATGTATAAGGTTATAAATAAAGATAGTACCAAGCATCGTTCTACGGTTGGCTAGGGATGGTAAATTAATCAAAAGAAGTCTACTAGAATAAGAAGGTAAGATAAGGTTTGCATCCCAGTTTAGGCGCCGTAAAGCAAAAAGAAGGAAGTTTTTTTTTTATTGCGTTAAAAAGTTATACATGTGTAAATATGGAGTTCGCTAACGCCGAAATTCGCGCTGTTTTAAAGTTTTCCTTCGTAAAAGGTAAATTCATAGAGAAACATTCCGTGAGACCTGTTGGACAGAATCAACGCCTGCGATATGCTGCTGAAACGGAATGAACTCGACCCATTTTTGAAGCGGATGGTGACTGACGCGAAAAATGGATCACATACGATAATATCAAGCGAAAAAGGTCGTGGTTGAATGCCGGTGAATCGTTTAAAACAGTGGCCAAGTCGGGATTGACGGCCAGGAAAGTTTTGCTCTGTGTTTGGTGGGATTGGAAGGGAATCATACACTATGAGCTGCTCCCATATGGCCAGACGCTTAATTCTACCATCTACTGCGAACAACTGGACCGCTTGAAGCTGGCGATCGACCAGAATTGGCCAACAGGAAGGGTGTAGTGTTTCACCAGGACAACGCCAGACCACACACTTCTTTGATGACTCGTCAGAAGTTACGGAAGCTCGGATGGGAGATTTTATCGCATCCACCATATAGCCCGGACATAGCGCCAAGTGACTTCCATCTGTTCCTGTCCATAGCGAATGCCCTTACTAGTGTAAAGTTGGGCTCAAAAGAGGTTTGTGAAAAGTGGCTGCTAGAGTATTTCGCAAATAAAAAGGGAAGTTTTTACGAGGGTGGTATTATGAAGTTGCCGTCTAAATGGGAACACATTATCGAACAAAACGGCGCATATTTTAGCTAAATCCGTTCACTGTATCAATTTTTATAAGGCATTGAATAAAGAGCAAAAAAGCGGAAGGGAGTTATTTGACAATATAATATATTCTTTATAGGGTCGGAAATGTATCATTCAATGCGTTGCAAACTTTTGACTGAAATTATAATATCCTAACAACAGATTCGTCCTTTTCTCGGATATTGAAAATGTTGAAAATAATCAATCCGAACCTGGATGTTAGTCCTCTTGTCAAAGGAAATATTAACGAAACAAAGCTTCAAACATAAACTGAAGATCATTTCCGAGCTGTAACCAAACACTTGGATGAAAACCCTACTACACGTATCAGCTCAAGAACAGCACGGGCTTGCAAGTGCTAAAAGGCATAGAGCGCAACGTATCTACCACAAACAGGACTTGACGATCCGACGGCGATCCCACAAGTTCGATGCTCTGAGCGGAATATAATAACCTCAGCAATCACTGGAACAAATACCAGACATCATCAAAACCATGATGCTAACTTTACAACAAAGTATGATGGAAGATCACGAAAACCAAAATGCAAAACCTTTGGCCGAATAAAAACATTCTAATAAATATGCTCGCATCGCAACAATCCAAATAATCGATGTCTTGTCTTCGAATATGCATGTGGAATGCCAATGGCGATTCACGGCACAAACTTGAAATAACTCAATTCCTTAATAAAAACCACATAGACGTAATGCTGCTGGCAGAAACGCATCTCACAAGCAAATACAACTTACAAATAAGAGGTTACACTTCGTATTGCACAGATCATCCGGTTAGTAAGGCCCATAATGGAACCGGATTAGGATTCAGGAACGCATTAAGCACCACTTTTACCAGAGATTTGCAACAAATCATTTGCAAGCTACATCCATAAAATTACAATCAGGCAACGACATTATCACTATTGCCCACCGTGTTTTACAATAACTGAAATGCAATTCTTGGACTTCTACAAACCACTTGGAGATCGCTTTATAGCAGAAGGAGACTACAACACTGGGGATCACGACTTTTGACCCCCAAGCAAAGGCAACTGTATAAAGCAACAAGCCAAGCCCTGCTTACTGGCTAGCTGACCCCAGAAAACTTCCAGACTTAATTGTCTTCGCTGTAACAAAGAACATCCGAAGAAATTTAGTAAGCGCCAAATCGCTATCGGACCACTCGCTGTTTCTAATAACAGAACTCAACCGGAAGAGACAATTGTGCGTACCAACCAATAAAAAAATAATCTGCAAATCGATAAACGTGTTCGGGAAAAACGACGCCTACGACGTGCTTGGCAATCCACCAGATCGATTCGAATGCCGCAATCAACTTTTTAACAAAGCCACCCGCAGACTTACCAAAACACTAAAGCATGAAGAAGAGCTTGCGTAGCGTACATTGAGAAAAGATCGCCGACTAGTACAAAGCATCCTTTGTGGAGAGCTCATCCAAATTTAAGCCCTGTCACTACGATTAGAAACTCCTCTTGGGCCCGCAGCGATGAAGACAGAGCCGAATCTTTTGCTTTACAACTACGATATGTATTTTAGCCAAACGCCGCCGTAAACAATTTTTTTGATCTACCGTCGCTTCGCACTGAAATTGCAAGTGAGCCGATAGTGTTTCCAGCACTTGAAGTTGTTAATTTCATTAGGAAGTAATTAAAACCAAAAAAGGATCCAGGATGTGACTTAATAACCCCAATATGATAGTTGAACTTCCAAACTGTGCAGTGGATGTTATGATAAAAAATGGAAAAAGACGGTTGTCATGGTGATACCGAAGCGTGGGAAAGACCGCACAATTCCCTCATCGTACAGGCCAATAAGTTTATTATCGTTCCTGTCCATGTTATTATAAAAATTCCTGCTTACGAGCATAACATCATATCTAAGAGCTCAAAATGTAATCCCGGCACATCAATTCAGGTTTCGAAAACGACACGGAACAATAGAGCAGGTCAACCGGATAACATCAGAAATTCGGACAGCCTTTAAACATCGGTATTATTGTGGTACGATATTGCTCGATGTCCCTCAAGCCTTCGACCGAGTGTGACTTGAAGGCCTTATGCATAAAATCATACTGCCAGAAAACACTCATAAGTCATTTGAGTCGTACCTTTACCACAGAATCTTCGCGGTAATATGCAATGCAACAACATCCAACAAGTTGTAACGACCTGATTCTTTATTTTTAGCTAGTGAACGAGCGGCTAGCTCAGAGAGGTTGTGAGTTCGTTTCACCAAATTTATAATGTGTGACTGCCTGTAACCAAAGGATAAAGGCAGAAAGGATTAGTTTGGTGCTGGTTTATTGTTTCTCGAATTATAGCCTTATTGGTACTGCTTCTGCTGCTCGATGCCGCTCTTCTCTGCTGCGTTGCTCCTCGCTGGACGCTGCTGCGTCGCTCCTGGCCTCCTGCTGCGCCGCTTCTGGCTTACTGATGCTGCGTCGGTCCTGGCCTGCTGCTGCGTCGTTTCGGGCTTGCTGCTCCGGGTGACTGAGATCGGGACGGCTCCACCGAGACTCTGGATGTTTTGCGCACTTCCCTACCGGGCCGGCAAGGTGTATCGCCTAGCAGGTGGACTGGGTTCTCCCTTATCGCCTAGCCACCTTTATCGCCTGACACCGCGCAAGGACTCCTTTGGTTTGACCACGACCTAGCACCGTTGGATCTCAGCGATGACACTTCAGCCTTGTAGACTTGTCTTCGTTCCACGAGGTGCCGTTATTTCCCTCGCCGAGTTCGGGTTCAAGATCCTCTGCAGTACCGTTCATTCACGGTACGTCCTCTTTGTGCGGGCCCGAAGTCCGCCAGTTTACGGTTCGACCTCGTTGCCCTTGCCGTGCCTGGGTCCAAGGTCCATCGCGGTACCGTTAATACACGGTGCGTCCTCTTTGTGCGGTTCCGAAGTCCGCCAGTTTACCGTTCGACCTTGTTGCCCTTGACGTATGAGGGTCCAAGGTCCGTATATTTTCCGTTTGATCTGGACGCTCTTCATTTCTCCGGCATTCTCGCCTCATTCGCTGTTGCCAAGCCGCTCTCCTACATCGGAATTTGTGGGGAGTTTAAGACTCCTCACATTTCTCCCTTCCTTCGGAAAGGTGATGAAAGTGGTGATTTTCTCCGCCCTTGATATGTAGACTATTCGGATTTCCCGCCTTTCCCCATACTGTTTCCAAAAAGACTTTTCTCATACAGCTCTTTGAAAGACTTGAACTTTACCACGACTCTTTCCCCAAAAGACTTTTCCCATTCAGCCCTTTGAAAGACTCCTTTCCCAGACTGTTTTTCCATTCCCCAGACAGTTTTCGCGTTCCCCAGACAATTACCCGCGTGACCGTCACCATTTTGTTTCCCTTGGTCCGGCAACTCACTCGAATATCACCACGATCGCGTTTATCGATTCCAGCGTTGCCATCATCGTTGCCTCTTTGTTGTCTTAAGTTGCCAGAGTTGCCATTGGTATGACCGTACATGAAAATATCTATTTTTGTCAAATCCATCGATCGCAAAAACGATCGACCGCCTGCCCAGTCGCCCCCGTCCCTATTTCCCATGTCCGGCATCCCAGGATTTAAAAAATGTAAACAAGAGACAATAAATTTTTCGAAACCAGATCCGGCTGCTTTATTTGGCTCTTAGTACTCGTACCACTCCGCCCGCCTCCCGGATCCGGTAGCGGACGCCATCCTCCAGGACCAATTTGGCCAATCGGCTGATACGAGCCCTCTTGCGCTGCCGGTTGGCCTCGGACGCCTCCTCCCAGCGACCGCTGTCCGCCGAATGCTGGCTTAGTAGCACCAGGACGCCAGCAGCTGAAGTACGGAACCGGAGTTCCGCCTCCATTTCGCAGCTGGCTGTTGCCTGGTCCCGCTACCCCTGTGCTCATGCTAATGTTCGAATTCCAATGGGCCGGTTCCATGCCACCTTGGTTCCGTTGTCCGCGGCGGCCTTTGGACTCTCCCTTGCTACGGGACTCTGAAAAATTCGGTACAGAAACAATTCCTTTTGTTTCCTTTACGTGGTTTAAACTGGGAAACACATCGTCACCTACCATCTTACGTGGATAGACTGCGTCTACTGAACCTGCCCTCCCTCAAGGATCGTCGAACCTGTCACGGTGTCATGTTTCTTCATAAATTAATAACTGGTCTTGTAAATTCAAGCTACCTACTAAGTCTAATACGGTTCTTTATCCCTGTGAGGTCTACTCGTTACTTTCGACCTATTGCCCTTGATATTTGTAAAACAACTTTTGAAGTACATGACCTATTTCGCGTTTTATGTTCGCAATATAACGAACTGTATTTTTCGAAATATTCTGAATGCTCTGTTAATTTAATTGTAACAAACATCCTAACTCACCTGGCCTTGCCCACTCCCACTTGATGTGAGTCGGGTACTATGTTTATGTTGGCAGATATTTGGTAACTTTAATGTAATAAATAAATAAATAAAAAAACGGGCCTACCGACCTCTCCTCGGTGTGCCTTACCCGGTAACGGTATCCACAGCTTCTGATTCTCCCACTCGCGCGCTCCTTAGTTATGGGTGTGTGCGTTCGATACCTGGGATCGTCCTCTCCCTCTCCTCGGTTGAGGTACTGTGTACCCCGGCTATGCTTTCTTCCGCGTCCTGTGTCTGGTCAACAATATTTTGCGGCTTTAATTGGTTAATATGGGCGGTTCTTTCCTTGCCTGTGCTCACATGCCACACTTTACATATTACTGGGGAGTCAGGACAGATGGTGTACCTTGGCCCAGACTGTGTCCTCGATACTTGGTTTCCATGGACGTTTACGGAGACTGTAAGGGCGTGCCTGATCCTGCGCTGCCTCCATATTGCGCCTCACCAGCTCGAAGATTTCCTTCAGCTTCTGTGCGTTTCCTGACGCAGTTTGTGTTTGACTTCCGGTGCCGGTTGTTTCTTCGTCGTACAGGGCATTGGGTAACCTGGGCTCCCTTCATTGCGTGACGAAAGCTGGCGAGTATACCATGGACTCTGCCACGCTTTTGTTCACGGCCAACTGCAACTCTGGCCATTTTTCGTCCCAGGTCCTCTAGTCCGCCTCGGTGAACTGGCCGATCGGCGGCGTCGGTCTGCAGCACAAACGTCTTCGTAAAATCGGGGCATGCTAAAATCGGGTCAGCGACTAATCTGGCCTTGACGGCTTCAAAAGCCTGCTGATGGCCATCTGTCCACTCCCACTTTGTGCTCTTTAGGAGAAGGGCGTTCATCGGATGCAAAATATGGCACAAAACGCCTGTACCACGACGCTCCTTCCAAGTATTGCCGCAGCTCCTTCACATTTGCCGGGGGGTTTTACTAAGGCAATCGCCGATACCTTTTCTGGGTCTGTTCCGAAGCCTGGGTCGGTGATCCGATGCCCCAAGTATTGCCGACGCGGAGTGCAGACCAATCGGCATCGCCTTTCCCTGGTACAGTAAACGCCGTGGACTGCCTACTGAATGCCTCCAAAGGTGGCCATACCTCCTTTGCCGGTATCAGTTTGCCAGTTAGTTTGGAGAGGAGGCACTGTGCGACCCCTGTGCGCCTCTCTGCGACTGGGATCGCTGCCCATTTCCCGCTTTGTGGCAGCTCTCTCATCATCAATCGTCTTTGACTTTCAAAGTGAACGGTCGTGTTTTTTTTCTGCGCTTCGAATTTTGTACTTCGTTTATTCCCATCGGTGGGTTTTATCAAAACAATTTTAATTTTCTTCCGGTTATTCAAACATAAATTTAAACTCCGTTCGCTTCGCGAGTGCACTTTGTATTAATACTAATAAATTGTTTTAGTTTTCGTAATTCTTATCTGTGTTTTCTTTTCTTATATCCCCGCCGTTTCTCTTTTGTGCATGCACTTTAACTTATTTACGCTCCCGCTCTCTTGCTCTCTTTGCTTTGAAAGTTCTAAGCGTGCAGTTTCTGCGCTCTTGCGGTACTTATAACTGCTCGCTTATAAATTTCAATTTCGCTTTCTTGGTACAGTGGTAAATAAATAAAATGAATAATAAAAATTTAGTCTGCTTCTGCAAAAAATGCAGCCTCGTAATCAGGGCTGACCAGTCTAATATGACTTGCTGGCTGTGTGAAAATATGGTGCACAACAAGTGCGCCGGTTTTACTGGCCGGACAAGAGATGACCTTTCAAAGGGGCCCAATTTGCAGTTTTGTTGTGACGCTTGTGTCGAGGTTGCGAACGAGATGAAATCGTTCATGCGCCAAACTAAAGGCGGCCTGATGGGACTGATTAGCTGTTTCGGAGTGGCTAGAGATAGTTTTCGCCGAGCTGATGATCTCCTATCTGCGCTGGACTCGCAGTTTAATAGTCGTAAGCTATTAGAAGAGTCCCCTAAGAGCAAAAGGGGAACACCCCGCAACCGAAATCAAAAGAACAACAGAGCATTCCGGCGGATCAGCAGCTGATTTCAGCAAACGCTCAAATGTTGCTAAGATCAGCAGCTAAAAAAGATTCGGTATCCGAACAATCCGTTACAGAATGCATGCAACCAGGGACTTCTAAGAATTCCGATTTGTCCGTAGTGGTTTCACAATTAGTGGATCCACCTATCTCTCAGAATGTAGCATCACCACCACAAGGGACTACTGAGTCCGGACAACCGGCTTAAGTTGGTTTTGCAAAAACAATGTCTGCTCCACCAAAATCCCTTTCAGTGGTTCCACTAAAGAAACTAATTTTCGTTTCTTGTCTTTCCCCTGATCAAACATCTTCTGATGTATTGTCTTATATACAAGACAAAACTAAAGCCGATCGTAATAGTGTAAAGGTGGAAAAGTTTAAGTTTTCTTATGCTAGAGACATTTCATCTTTCAAGATAACTGTCCCTAACGAACTTTTTGAAGCCATATGCTCGGGCGACTTTTGGCCGGATAATATGGTTGTAAAAGAGTTTGAGGCTATGATAAAGAAGAAGGGGCCCGTGGGAGTAAAACTTCCTAGTCGAGGCCAAACCAGTGTACCAATTTCAAAAAACTAACTTCTAACCTCCTTCTTTAGTATCAGAATGCAAGAGGTTTGCGTGGCAAACTCACTAAATTGTATTCCGATAGCCGGAAATCAGCACAACGCTGATTTAGTTCATCTTCCGAATCACCAATGAAGTAGATCTGAAGGAATTTATGATCTTTGTTTGGTGGTGGTAACAAAGCGCCCGCTCGATGGTGAATTTGCCCTTGAATTTGAATGTTGGGATGCCATTTTGAAAAAAATGAGAGTTGTTCATTTTGATAATAAAGAGACGCCATTACCTTAAAACTCGGATTGTAGCTTGGTTGCTGAACAACCTCGGCTCCAAATGACGTCATTTGAAAGCATCCGTTATATTTTTGTGCAAGCTTTAGGAAGCTGTTTGATTAGCCTGAATTTCCATATAGTAGCGAATACAATGGCTCTGGTGGATGAGCCAAAACAGGCAATTTAATTTTGCCACCTGCACAACATAAGCCGGGTTTCCAATCGAAACTTCAGTGCATTGCAATGCTGACATACGACAGACAATGAACCAATAACAATGAATGCAGCGCGATTCAAGTTTTCATTTGCGGCTGGTCTTCTTCTACTCAGATTTTGTCGGGCTTGAGGTGGTCTTTGTGCAGCGCGAAGCTGTGCAATTCGAGCACGTGGCGATGCATTTATTTCTGCACGAACCTCTTGCGTTCGATTATTACGGACATTCTGAGAATGTATCGCATTGCGCGAACGCCGTCCAAGTCTTGATCTAAAAGCAAAACTTTGGTTTCGTTGACTCGATTTTTTACAGTTTTATGTACAACAATGAAGGCATTATTTCCAAAGACTGCTGTTTTAACAGTTTTATGTACAACAATGAATACATCTCTTGAGCCGATAGCGACTTTACCGGCAGGTTTTCCCAAAATTTTCTGATGTATTAACCTTCTTCTGTTAATTACAAACAGCTGAAAAAAATTTGAGCCAAATCGGCCCAGCCGTTCTCTTGTTTTGCGATGGCGTACATTTTTTGCACCATTTTTATATATATAGATAGATTATAAAAAAAATTAGCTGCAAATATAACTATAACATAATTTATTTATTTTTGGATGCTATTAATAACTAACTAATCCAAATAACTTTTCCTTTTTACGGTTCCTGCTTTTGAAAATTATATTGTCAAACAATCCAAGTTTTGGTTGTTATACCCTTGCAGAGGGTATTATAATTTCATTTGTCTATGATCTCTTTAAAGCGTTAAGAGATTAATGAATTGATGCTTCCAAAATATACTTCTGTTGAACTTGTCAAAATTCGTCCTTCTCAGGTACAGTAAAAGGTTAAATAATGTGTTTATTCCTTCAATATCCATTTTCTAGCTTCAAAAATTTAATCCATGAACTTAGGGGATAAGTTTGATTAAAAATTTGTCTTTGTTGAACACATTAATTACATATCAATGCTGTGCAGCTTTCTGATTCATACAGTGAGCTTAGACCATTTTCATCATTGGTTTTGGACAAACTAAAAAATACTTCGTTTGTCTATAGTTCGACTGGGTACATACATATTCGCCGCATTGAGCTTGTTCAACATCTTTTCATACCTATCACCCTTTAATGTGTAACCTTTAACAAAAATACTACTTCCATTTCCGCTAAATATCGTCTTCTACATCTGCCTTCGCTTTAGGATCCCCGAACCGTTTCTGAGCTTACTTTAATTTTCATCTGATCCAAAACTAGGATTGTTTGACAATATAATTTTCAAAAGCAGGAACCGTAAAAAGGAAAAGTTATTTGGATTAGTTAGTTATTAATTGCATCCAAAAATAAATAAATTATGTTATAGTTATATTTGCAGCTAATTTTTTTATAATCTATCTATATATATAAATAGGGTGCAAAAAATGTACGCCATCGCAAAACAAGAGAACGGTTTGTTGTTTGTAATTAACAGAAGAAGGTTAATACATAAGAAAATTTTGGGAAAACCTGCCGGTAAAGTCGCTATCGGCTCAAGAGATGTATTCATTGTTGTACATAAAACTGTTAAAACAGCAGTCTTTGGAAATAATGCCTTCATTGTTGTACATAAAACTGTAAAAAATCGAGTCAACGAAACATTGCCAAAGTTTTGCTTTTAGATCAAGACTTGGACGGCGTTCACTCAATGCGATACATTCTCAGAATGTCCGTAATAATCGAACGCAAGAGGTTCGTGCAGAAATAAATGCATCGCCACGTGCTCGAATTGCACAGCTTCGCGCTGCACAAAGACCACCTCAAGCCAGACAAAATCTGAGTAGAAGAAGACCAGCCGCAAATGAAAACTTGAATCGCGCTGCATTCATTGTTATTGGTTCATTGTCTGTCGTATGTCAGCATTGCAATGCACTGAAGTTTCGATTGGAAACCCCCGGCTTATTAAAATTAAAATTAAATTGCCTGTTTTGGCTCATCCACCAGAGCCATTGTATTCGCTACTATATGGAAATTCAGCCTAATCAAACAGCTTCCTAAAGCTTGCACAAAAATATAACGGATGCTTTCAAATGACGTCATTTGGAGTCGAGGTTGTTCATCAACCAAGCTGCAATCCGAGTTATAAGGTAATGGCGTCTCTTTATTATCAAAATGAACAACTCTCATTTTTTTCAAAATTGCATCCCAACATTGAAATTCAAGGGCAAATTTACCATCGAGCGGGCGCTTTGTTACCACCACCAAACAAAGATCATAAATTCCTTCGGATCTACTTCATTGGTGATTCGGAAGATGAACAAAATCAGCGTTGTGCAATTTTCACTGCAACTAAACGTGAAATTATACAACAATTGCAAAATCTTCTGCATGAGCGTAATGAATTGGTCAGATTGTTCAAAACCGCATTGGATACAATGCATTCTGACGAAAGGCCCACTGGAAGCCATGCAAGACAATTTAATGCTCCCACTATTAATGAAGTCGCAGTGGTGATTGTTGGCGAGAATGTGGAATCACGCGATATTGTTCTCAAGCGTCGGGATGATGGCCAATTGCAGCGAATTTATGAGACTCATCGGTCATATGATGCACTTCAACACCCGTTGATGTTCTGTCGTGAAGAAGATGGGTATCACTTCAACATAAAGATGGTCAATCCAACGACAGGTTTGTTTACAAGTCATCACTTCTTTTTGATTCTACAACTAAGTTTGAATTCAAATTTTAGGAGAGGAAACGAATAAGAAGGTCAGCTCTATGAATTTTTATGCGTATCAATTGATGATTCGACTAGATGTTGACAATCATCTGTTGAGATACCGCCGTTTGTTTCAACAGTACTGTGTCGACATGTACGTCAAAGTAGAAACGGAGAGTTTCAATCAGTCGAAGTTGCGCTCAGACGAGTACATCCACTTGCGTGACGCCATCGCTACTGAAGGACACGCGGCCAACATCGGTTGTTTGACCATTCTCCCAGCTACTTATATTGGATGCCCGCGCCATATGCATGAGTATGTCCGTAATTACCGACGCCCGGATTTATTAATCACGTTCACATGCAATCCGAAATGGCCCGAAATTACGAATCTGTTGCTTCCAGGACAAACATCTAGCAATCGACCTGACATCACTGCACGAGTATTCAAGCAAAAGATCACAGTACTTATTAATTACATCGTTAAGCTGAAGGTTTTTGGCGTAGTACTCGGTTGAGAGGCAGAAGCGTGGCTTACCACATGCGCACATTCTGCTTTGGATGTTCGACAAGATCCGACCAGATCAAATTGATTCGATTTTTTCAGCCGAAATACCAGATAAACAAACTGATCCGAGCATGATTCATGGCCCTTGCGGAGTCCACAACCCAGAATCAGTATGCATGGATAACGGTAACTGCACAAAACGATTTCCCCGTCCGTTGACGGCTGAAACAATCGGTGGACACGATGTATATCCATTGTATAGGCGTCGTTCTCCAGATGACAACGGCAAATGGATCGAAGTAATGGTGAAACGTAACAAACTTAACAGTAATCGTGGATAACCGCTGGATCGTTCCATATTGCCCGCTTTTGTCGAAAACGTTCTCAACGCATTGCAATGTTGAGTACTGCAACTCTATCAAATCCATCAAATACGTTTGAAAATATGTGAACAAAGGGAGCGACATGGCGGTGTTTGGCATTGCTGATCCGAATGCAAACGATGAGGTGACGAAATTTCAACTTGGACGCTACGTTAGTTGTAACGAGGCCATTTGGCGGCTATTTTCATTCCCGATTCATTAACGTCACCCGACTGTCGTGCACTTATCTGTTCACTTGGAGAACGGCCAGCGTGTCTACTTTACGGACGCGAACGCAGCGCAAAGAGCAGAACGGAGAACAACGAAGAATAAAGACGTAGATAGTTTGAATTTCGTTATTCAAAGTCAAATCGCTGGAGAACTGCATTCATACAGATCCGTTGACAGCGTGACCGACGAGGATGAAGCGACCAACTATCCGAAGGAATTTTTGAACTCACAGGATGTGCCAGGAACTTCGCCACATAATTTGCTACTGAAAGTGGGATCAATTTATATAATGCTGCGGAATCTAAATCATCCGAGATTATGCAACGGTACGCGGTTGTCCGTTAAAAATCTGATGAACAATGTGATTCATGCGACGATTTTTAAGGGCAAATTTATAAGAGAGGAAGTTCTTATCCCACGAATTCCGATTATTCCAACAGATCTTCCATTCCAATTCAAGAGGATTCAGTTTCCAGTTCGATTGGCATTTGCGATGACAATCAATAAATCGCAAGGCGAATTGTTGGATGTCTGCGGGATTAATTTGGAATATCAATGTTTTTCACATGGGCAGTTATACGTTGTGGGAAAGCCGTCATCATTATTTATTTTTGCCCCGGATAACAAAAGAAAAAATATTGTTTATCACATCGATCAGTGGAGATTTCGAGTCAAATAAATTTTTATGAAATTTGAATTACCATTGTCAAATAAATTTTTATGAAATTTGAATTACCATTGTTTTATTATTACTCTGGGATTATATGAAGTCGTGAAATAGGGGCGAGACAAAGTTCGCCGGGTGCTCTAGTATAATATAGATAACTAGCAGGGTGCCCTCAGCTTCGCTTGCGATGGATAACCCCAATATCCTACTTTTCTTATGTAATAAGTATGTGGACATGGGGCAGACCACGTTTTTGCCATTCAATAGAATACATAAAACACTGTACTTCACCAAACAATTGGCCTTAAACCAACAGCGCCATTAATGTTTTAACTTTTAAATGAAAGACTCGAGATATCAGGTCATGACGATTCTGAGGTTTTTGGCCTGGAAACAACTCATTCGTTATTTCCTCCCATTTAGGGTTACAGGTAAATGTTATAAAAATATCAGGTCGGCCATGATGTCGAACATAAGTCATAGCATCCTGGGTCTTTTCATGCATATATCGAGGAGAGCCTGTAAAATTGGAAGGTAAAATCACCATCTGACCAAGTTGAGTCATATCTGCATCTCCCCTACCTATAGCGTCTTGAAGATGTACATATGTAACTTTCTGCTCCCAATTTTTTTTGATTTGCTCGAATATAATTAAACCGTTCGGTTTCCATTTTTGCACTCATATCAACCAAAAATTGATTAAACAGAGCTCTATAATAATGCAAGTGATTGACTCCAGTCTCCCTAAGAATTATTCGATAACTGTAAAAGCTTAATGCAAATACAGTCTTCTTTAGATCATTTTTTGTTAACGGATCCCGTTGGGGAATATTTATGGAATATCCATCATATCCGTGGCAAAAAATTAATGGATATTGTAGACAGTCATAAGACCTTTAAAGTTCACTTTGCTATTATGACTCTCAATAACAATGTCCCGACTTGAAAATTGTTGATCAACTAATACCAAACCCACTTCATTTGTTTGAGGTGCATTATAACGACCTCTATGAGCATTTGCTGGCTTTTTATCAGCGTTAATGACCATTTTGAAGTCTTTGCAATCTTTTGGGTCACCAATAACTATAAACTAATGTCTACAGATATTAAAGCTCATTTTATATTTTTAAGGAAGCGTACGGAAATGCAAGGCAGAAAGAGAGGGAGGGAGATGGAATCATTTGTTGACAATTTGTATGAAAATGCAGAGAGAGATACCAATATGCAGGCAGAAAACATATGATGCTTATGGAGACACTTAAATTCGATAAAAGATCGACTTTTTGCTTAATTTCTTTGTTTAGAAGATAGCTAGAGCTTTGGTGAAACCATTAAATGAATCGTTAAAGCTTAAGGAAAAACTTTACCGAAGGAATTTTTGATACTCAGTTTAGAAGTGCCATTTTTCGACGTTTGAAGATATTTTTGGCTAAATTGTAATTTTAGAACGGGTGTTAAAAATAGTAAAAAGCCTTAAATCTAAGCGGTCAAATTTTTTAAACATTTATAATGTCTTAAACTATTTTTGGGCGAAAACGGATTCGATTGCTAAAACGGTTTAGCGTCCAGAATTTTTGAAAGGAAAATTGACCTTTTTTCCAATTGGAATCGATTGGGCCACTTGGGGAGCCCCAATAAATCTTAGCAAATCAGTTTAAAGTTATTAGAATGTAATAAAAATGCATATCAATATTGTTAACCAGTGGTTTTGGCTGTGCGTTGATTCCCAGTTTTCTTACTGATAGCTTTATATATAGAGATGATGACTGCCCCCCTGCCCTTTTCACAAAGCCCAGCGGCATGAACGCTTTGACGGGGTTTATTCGTGTGTGTTGCTGGTATAATTTAATTTTAATTTATTGTTAATTTATTGTTAAGTTTAATTTAGTTTTGAGTTTTTAATTTTAAGTTCTAAAAATAAATCAAGATCAGCCGCCGCACAAATATTGTACTACACAGAGTCAGAGAGAGAGAGAGAGAGAGAGAGAGAGACACAGTGCGAGAGAATGCATTCGGTGTTCAATGCTTGTGTATAATTTGTTGGAATTATTATTCCTACTTTAGGCTAATGTAACTTTTTTTAGAATTGACCTAGAGTTTCAGTAAAACCACCATATGAATCCTTAAAGTATCAGGATTCCCTCGATAAATTTTCATATTGCTAATTGACTTAGATCAGTGTTTTTTTGCCGTTAGGAAAAAATGAGGAAAATTCTTAGATTTTCAAAGATCGATAAAAAATAGTAAACATTAAAATATCGAATATTAAATTAAATAGAAACTTTATTATGTAGAGGAATAAATTTTGGCCAAAAATCGCATCGATTGATTAACGCGTTTAGCGTCCAGATTTTTTAGAAATTGGGGGTTTTTTGCTACTGGAAGAAAATGGGGGCATGTTTGTGGCCAAAATAAATCTTAGCAAATCAGTTTAGTGTTTTAAGAATTGAATGGTAAAAAATTTTAATAGGGTCATTTAATTAGTTTAGGCTGTGCGTTGATTCTTAGTTTTTTTTTTTTTTTTTTTTTTTTTTTTTTTGCGCGGAGTCCCACGGCCCACTTACCCGCCCAACCGACCGAGGGGCGCAGCCGTGTATCGTACGGCACGATTCGCGATAGGATAGACGCGAGATAGGAAAATAAAGGTAAAGGTCCGGGGAAAAAAGTAATAGTTAGATCAATCTTGTGCCAATGAAGCAAGTATTAATCGTTTTAGGAGCGGCAGGGAGTCAAGATTTGATATTACAGGAAAAAGTCTATTATAGTCAGAACATAATACTCTGAAAGGCTCATGCAAGGCATAGTTAGATCTACAATGATTTAAAATTAGGGGAATATAATTTCTAGTTAATCTACTTGGCACAGAAAAGTTTAGCCGACTTAACAAGTCGGGGCAGTCCATATCACCATGTATAAGGTTATAAATAAAGATAGTACCAAGCATCGTTCTACGGTTGGCTAGGGATGGTAAATTAATCAAAAGAAGTCTACTAGAATAAGAAGGTAAGATAAGATTTGCATCCCAGTTTAGGCGCCGTAAAGCAAAAAGAAGGAAGTTTTTTTGTACAGATTCAATACGACCAATATGTATTCCGTATTGTGGACTCCAGACGGGAGACCCATACTCCAGAATCGGACGGACTAGCGAAATAAATAAAGTTTTAGTCAAATAAGGATCATCGAATTCTTTTGACCACCTTTTAATAAATCCAAGCACTCCTCTGGCTTTATTAACCATGGACGAAATGTGATTAGAAAATTTTAGTTTAGGGTCCAAGAGAACGCCAAGATCGTTTACAAGAGTTATTCTATCCAAAGAGCTGCCACTTAACGTGTAAGCCGCGTATATCGGATTGGCCCGATAAAAAGTCATCAGCTTGCACTTGGAGCCGTTTAAATTTAGTAAATTATCTCGGCACCAGTTTTGAAAATTATCTAGATCGGATTGCAAGTCTAAATGGCAGGAAATGTCCTTATACTGCAGGCACAACTTAACATCATCTGCGTACATAAGTACGCGAGAATGACTTATAATTGAGGGAAGATCGTTAATAAATAATGTAAAAAGTAACGGACCCAGATGGCTCCCTTGTGGGACACCGGAGGTAACACGGAGAATTTCAGAAATTGAATTTTTATAAAGGACCCTTTGTGACCTGCCATTTAGATAACTTGAAATCCATTTAAGCAGATCAACTGGAAAGCCTAAAAGGTCAAGTTTATGAATAAGAAGTAAGTTATTTACAGAGTCAAATGCTTTACTAAAGTCAGTGTAAATGACATCTGTTTGAAAACTACTATTGAAGCCTTTTATCACAAATGTAGTGAGCTCTAGAAGGTTTGTAATTGTGGATCTACGTTTAATAAATCCGTGTTGACACGGAGAAATAATTGATCTGCAAAAGTGCTGCAAATGAGGAGTAATAATTTTTTCAAAAAGCTTAGGAATAGCTGACAACTTAGAAATACCTCTGTAGTTACTGGCTTCTAACTTGTTACCTTTTTTGAAAAGAGGAATAACAAATGATTCCTTCCAAATATTTGGGAATTGGGACGTTTCTAGAGATAAGGTAAACAACTTGTGAAGAGGTTTGCACAGGGCCTTAGCGCAATACCTAAGCACGCACCCAGGAATACCATCGGGCCCTGGCGAATAAACAGGCTTAATACGAAGAAGATCCAAAAGAAGAGAGCTTTCTGTTAAAGTGGGACAGAATATGAGGTTTGACTTGGGCATGGTGTAAGAATAAGGCTGAGATGAATAATCTAAAGTAGAGTAAGTCGTTTGAAAAAATTGGGCAAATATATCGGCTATTGCCTGATCTGTGGTTCCCGTCATGTTTTCGAACGACAGCGAGGAAGGAAAAGAATTAGATTTACGCTTGGTGTTAACAAAATTATAAAACTGTTTCGGGTCCTGAGAGAACTGGACCTTACAACGGTTTAAGTAACTATTATAACACTGAGCATTAAGCACGGTAAATCTTGACCGAGCACTTAGATATCTAGTAAAAACAGATTGAGAACCGGTTATTTCCTAAAAAGTCTGGACTTTACATTTCTTAAGTGTGTCAACTCTTTGCTAAACCAAGGTGATTTATTGGAAGTTGACGGATAGTACCACGGAACACAGGAATTAAAAAATGAGTTTATTGCAGTATAAAAAACATTAACTGCATCGGACATTTTATTGCATAAGTAAAGATCAGACCAATTAAAGCCAGAAATAAAATTATTAAGCCTCAGAAAGTCTGCCTTGCGAAAACAATGTATTCGTTTGGATTTTTCTGATTTTTCTTCTATAACTCTACCCGTATCAAATGAAAGTTCGATTGTTGGGTGATATGGATCTTCAGGTTGCGTGAGTGGTGCTACTCTGGACAGAAACACACCTTCAGGATTCGATACAAAACACAAATCAAGTAGGCGACCTAATGAATTTCGAACATGGTTTACTTGAGATAGAGATATGTCAAGCAGGCCATCAATAAAATCATGTTGTGCTATAGGTAGTAAGACATTCGATCCATCCTCAGTGGACCAAGTAACTCCAGGTATATTAAAATCACCTAGAACTATCAACTGATCCCTATCGGAAAGCTTATTTGCAACGGACTTAATAACGGATAGGTGATTTAAATAATCAGGAAGTTCAGACAACGGCGGAATATAAGAGCAAGTTATGTATATAAAGTTACCAGGAAGCGATAACTTTACACAAATAAATTCAATGGTATTGAATTCATCAAAAATAACTCCTCAGACGGGAAGTTTGAATCAACTCCAATTAAGACTCCACCTCCCCGTCTAGAGGGACGGTCATACCTATATATTGTGTACTTACCTGGAAAAACTTCGGAGCTAAAGATCTCCGGCTTTAACCAGGTTTCTGTGAACACAATAATATGAGATGCAAAGGAAAGGCTATCAGAATACAATTTAGTGAGTTTGCTACGCAAACCTCTTGCATTCTGATAGGAAAGAAGGAGGTTAGAAGTTAGTTTTTTGAAATTGGTACACTGGTTTGGCCTCGACTAGGAAGTTTTACTCCTACGGGCCCCTTCTTCTTTATCTTAGCCTCGAACTCTTTTACAACCATATTATCTGGCCAAAAGTCGCCCGAGCATATGGCTTCAAAAAGCTCGTTAGGGACAGTTATCTTGAAAGATGAAATGTCTCTAGCATAAGAAAACTTAAACTTTTCCACCTTTACACTATTACAATCGGCTTTAGTTTTGTCTTGTATATAAGACAATACATCAGAAGATGTTTGATCAGGGGAAAGCCGAAAAACGAAAATTTGTTTCTTTAGTGGAACCACTAAAAGGGATTTTGGTGGAGCAGACATTGTTTCTGCAAAACCAACTTGAGCCGGTTGTCCGGACTCAGTAGTCCCTTGTGGTGGTGATACTACATTCTGAGAGATAGGTGGATCCACTAATTGTGAAACCACTACGGACAAATCGGAATTCTTAGAATACCCTGGTTGCATGCATTCTGTAACGGATTGTTCGGATACCGAATCTTTTTTAGCTGCTGATCTTAGCAACATTTGAGGGTTTGCTGAAATCAGCTGCTGATCCGCCGGAATGCTCTGTTGTTCTTTTGATTTCGGTTGCGGGGTGTTCCCCTTTTGCTCCTTACCACCAGCGGCCTTTTTGCGCTTAGGGGACTCTTCTAATAGCTTACGGCTATTAAACTGCGAGTCCAGCGCAGATAGGAGATCATCAGCTCGGCGAAAACTATCTCTAGCCACTCCGAAACAGCTAATCAGTCCCATCAGGCCGCCTTTAGTTTGGCGCATGAACGATTTCATCTCGTTCGCAACCTCGACACAAGCGTCACAACAAAACTGCAAATTGGGCCCCTTTGAAAGGTCATCACTTGTCCGGCCAGTAAAACCGGCGCACTTTTTTTGAACCTTTTTTTTCAACCCCCAGCAAGTCATATTAGACTGGTCAGCCCTGATTACGAGGCTGCATTTTTTGCAGAAGCAGACTAAATTTGTATTATTCATTTTATTTATTTACCACTGTACCAAGAAAGCGAAATTGAAATTTATAAGGGAGCAGTTATAAAAAACAAAAAAGGAAAAAAAACAAAGCTTAGAACTTTCAAAAGCAAAGAGAGCAAGAGAGCGGGAGCGTAAATAAGTTAAAGTGCATGCACAAAAGAGAAACAGCGTGGATATAAATAGGAATGAATATAATGAACAGTTTTATATATATAGTAACATACCCACACCCACATATCTACCACATAAAGTAACATACACACACCCACATATCTACCACATAAACATATTTACATTACGCATTTGTCACACCCAAAATCATCGGCTCCCAAGAGTCGCCAATTAATATAAACATCCTCTTGAGTTATAAACAAATGAAAGAACCCCAAATTGTCGGCTCCCACGACTGACCAATTTATGTAAACATCCTCTTGCATTATAAACAAATGTCCCCAAACTCCAAAAAGCTTTTATCCCCCAATACTGTAAAATTGCAGACGCAGCTCAAACCTAGATCGCTCTCTTGCTCAGTGCTCTCATTTTGGACACTCTCAATTTATCAATAAAGTTCTTTCTCCCAATCGAAGGTTTGATAAGCGCCAGCTTAGTTTTTAAGTTTGAGTTTTAAGTTGAATCTTGTAAGGAGCAGACCTATCTCTCCCAGTTCGCGTTTACACTATTTTGATAAATAAAAATTATATTTTTTTCAAAGTGCTAAATCCCGAATTTGTTATTGGCGCAGCCGGTAGGATATAACTTTTTATACGGTTATATCCTTAAAGAACCCAAACGTCGTTCGTCCCAGTGCAATTATAAACCAGCTATCGCAGTGTCGGTTTGTGTCGCTAATATACGAACGGAAACCTCAATTTTTGCAACACGCTATCGAAGCTCAGGTTGCGAGGTTTTTTTAAAACATAAATCTTGACCCGTGTGACTGTCAAGTAACTAAAACAAATTTTTTGCAAAAACCCGTTTTATTGTAAAAGCTAGTGCCTTTGTTCGTAACACAAGGGTTACTAAAAAATAAAACACCTTAGTTCTCCCCCACCAGTGGTAAGAGACAAGGTATAACAATTTTAAATCAAATTCATAATACAAAACTTTTAAAATTGTGAAAAATTTATAAAACTAAATAAAAAACCAAAAATGGCAGAACCAGTGCTATTATTGTCAGAAAACCATCTAAATCAAGCCCTGAACCAAATCAGGCAAGTGCCGCAATTTGGAGGCAACACGCTCGAACTCAGCCCGTTCATCAGGAGGATAGACTTCATCCTGGAGTTGTACCCCACAACATGTATACGCCAGTCAAGCGTATTCTTCAGTGCGATTGAAATGCAGCTTCACGGAGATGCCCAGAGGATATCTCAACTATCAACAGCCAGATGCTGGAGGGATTTAAGGAACGCCCTCATCAACGAATATAAAACCCAGACGCCCTGCGAAGAACTACTAAGACGTCTGTATAACACCCCCTTTCCTGGGTGTATACGTAAGTTTGTTGAGGACATTGAGTCCAAATCTTTTGTAATATTAAATAAATTAGCCTTAGAAAATAACGCTTCAAATACAATTTTATACACAAATGCTCTTAATAATACAGTTAAAGATGTTATTATGAAAAAATTGCCAGACAGACTTTTTATGACATTGGCTAGGTATGATATTACTAATGCTAATAAACTAAAATGTGTAGCACAACAAGAAGGTTGTTATGAAACATTTTATTCAGATCGAACAAAGAATTCACAAAGTCAAAACCAAGATAAGAGAAATTATCAACCCCAACAAAATACTAATAAACAACAAAATTATAATTCCCAAAACCAATACAGACAGCAGAATAATATTTCCCCAAATCAATATAAGCAACAGGCTAGTACATCTCAAGGCCAACATAAGCCTAATTATAATAAAAATAACAGCGAAACCTTTTATGAAAACCACCCATTATATCAAGCAACAAAACAAGAATTCCAACAAAAATTAAATTATAATCAGGTTAGGAATCCTATAAATTATCAATCACAACAAAATGGGGCTAATGCTCCTAATCGACCAATAAAAAGAAATCGCGAAAGTACGAGTGGCCATATGAAAATGGATACCGAAAATTTTCATCAACAAGCCTCGGACACCGAACAGGAAATAGAAACCCTTACATACGAATCATCATGAATAACCAAGAGTTCCGATGTGTTGTAGACACAGGCTCTTCTATTAATTTAATTAAAGAAAATTACTTTAATTTTCCAACCAAAAATACACCTCTTAAAGTTCATACCATAAATGGTAATATTCAGTTAAATACATCCGTGTCCTACCATGCAAGTAAGCTTTGTCCGACCAAACAAACATTTTGGGTCCATAATTTTTCCGATAGATATGATATGCTCATAGGAAGAGAATATCTCGAAGCTTGTAACGCAATTATTAATTATAAATCAAAAACAGTTAATTTAAACGGTTATCAATTCGGAATGAGATTTAATTATAACGATTTCGAATATAAACAAGGAGAAGCAGAAATTGATTGCTGCGATCCCCCATTTTCAACAGATACACCTTTTAATTTTGCAATAAATAACGACTTGCAAGAAACCAATAAGTTTAGATTAGAACACCTTAATGACGAGGAAAAAGATAATCTTAAGAAAATTTTATATGAATTTAGCGACATACAGTACAAAGAAAGTGACAATTTGACTTTCACTAGTACTATCAAGCATGTCATTCATACAAAAAATGAGCAACCGGTTTACAAAAAACCATACAAATATCCTCAAGCTTACGACCAAGAAGTCGATTCGCAAATGAGAGATATGATAAAACAGGGAATAATTCGAAAGTCAAATTCCCCTTATTGCTCACCCATTTGGATAGTACCAAAGAAAGGTGATGCATCTGGAACAAAAAAGTTCCGTATCGTAATTGACTATCGTAATTTAAATGAAATTACGGTAGATGACAAATACCCTATCCCGGTCATGGATGAAATATTGGACAAACTTGGTAGATGCCAATATTTTACCACTATTGACCTTGCAAAAGGTTTTCACCAAATACAAATGGATGAAAATTCTATTCCAAAGACAGCTTTTTCCACCAAAAATGGCCATTATGAATATACTCGTATGCCCTTTGGATTGAAAAATGCCCCTGCTACCTTTCAAAGGTGCATGAACAATCTCTTAGAAGATTTGATCTACAAGGATTGTTTGGTCTACATGGACGATATTATCGTGTACTCCACTTCATTGGAGGAACATGTATTATCTTTGCGAAAGGTATTTGAAAAATTACGAGAAGCTAATCTCAAGCTTCAACTCGACAAATGCGAGTTTATGAAAAAGGAAACAGAATTCCTTGGACATATTATAACAACAACTGGTATAAAACCAAATCCTCTCAAAATAGAGGCAATACAAAATTTCCCTATACCCAAATCCCCAAAACAAATAAAATCCTTTTTAGGTCTTTGTGGATTTTATAGGAAATTTATCCCAAACTTTGCTAAAATAGCAAAACCAATGACAGCAAAGCTTAAAAAAGGCGTAACTTTAAATATAAAAGATAATGATTATGTACAAGCGTTTGAAAAACTTAAACTTTTAATAATGTCCGATCCAATACTTATATACCCAAATTTCGAAAAACCATTTTCATTAACAACAGATGCAAGTAATATTGCTATAGGAGCAGTATTATCGCAAAATCATAAACCAATCTGTTATGCCAGCAGAACTCTTAATGAACACGAAATTAATTATTCGGCAATAGAAAAAGAACTTTTAGCTATTGTCTGGGCCACCAAATATTTCAGGTCCTATCTTTTTGGCAGAAAATTTCTGATCCTAAGTGATCACAGGCCTCTAGTATGGCTCAATAATATTAAAGAACCTAATATGAAATTACAACGCTGGAAAATCAAACTAAATGAGTTTGATTATGAAATAAAATATTTGCCCGGTAAAGAAAACCATGTGGCAGACGCCTTATCTAGAATAAGAATAGAGGAAGCCTATTTAGGAGAGACTTCCAGTAATTCAAATACAATAACAACAGTAGCTACAGTGCATAGTGCACCAGAAGATAACCAAAACCACATTTCAATAACAGAAAGACCACTGAATTATTATAACAGACAATTAGAATTTATAAGAGGAGACTTAAATGAAGTCGAAGTAATAAATTATTTTCATAAAACAAAAATCATAATAACATATAAAGAGATGACAATAGAATACGCAAAACAATTAATAATTGAATACTTTTCTAATAAGAAAAGCGTAATATACTTTCCAATTGAAATAGACTTTTTAATTTTTCAAAAGGCATACGTTGAAATTATTTCCCCAGATAACTTAACTAAAACAATGAAAACTAATAGTAAATTAATAGATATTAACACTTACGCAGAATTCAAAGAAATTATTATTAAAACACACAGAGAACTATTACATCCAGGAATAGAAAAACAAACAGCACTTTTTAAAGAAAAATATTATTTTCCCGATCACCAAAAATTAATTCAAAATTTTATTAATGAATGCGAAGTATGCAACATCGCAAAAACAGAACACAGAAATACTAAATTAGAATTCGAAATAACCCCAGAAATTTTTAATCCAAGAGAAAAATATGTCATTGATTTTTATATGATAGATAATAAACAATTTTTATCTTGTATAGACATTTATTCAAAATTTGCCACCTTAATAGAAGTCAACAGTCGAGATTGGTTAGAAGCAAAAAAGAGCATTAACTAAAGTTTTTAATGAAATGGGTAAACCAAACCAAATTAAAGCAGACAAAGATTCAGCTTTCATGTGTGCAGCATTGCAACTTTGGTTAAAATCTGAAGATGTTGTTATTGATATAACAACAAGCAAAAATGGAATTTCTGACGTTGAGAGATTTCATAAAACGGTAAATGAAAAGTTAAGAATCATAAACAGTGAAACAGACATAGAAAATAAGCTAACAAAATTTGAAACTATTCTTTATGTCTATAATCATAAAACAAAACATAACACGACAGGCAGAACTCCTGCAGATATTTTTATTTTCGCTGGAACTCCAAAATATAATACACAGTCAAATAAAATCAATAAAATAGAAAAACTAAATGAATCACGAAATAAATTTGAATTTGATACTAGATATCGACAAGCTCCACTAGTAAAATCAAAAACCACTAATCCGTTTAAAAAGACAGGAAAAATCACAAAATTAGATGATAATCATTACGAAGAAGTTAACAGAGGAAGAAAAATAATACATTATAAGTCTAAATATAAGAAAACAAAGAAAATTAACGAAAATAAATACGATAATTCAAGATGCACGCCAAATGAAAACCAAACCTAACTTGTTGATCAACACTATCAACATCTTATTAATTTTAATACATTTTACAAACCAATACTAATCAAATATTGATAATTTCTCATATCCCAAAAGACATTATAAAAACTTCAATATTCAAAATTTTGCCTTACCCAAATGAATTTAATGACATATTAACAGAACCTTTAGAAGACAAATATTATTTTCAAAATAATCAAATATTTTCATTTAACACAAAAGAAAGAGTTACAAATAAATGCATTATAGGAATATTAAACCAAGCCAATGCCGAATGTAAATACACAAAAATGTATAAAAAAAAATATGAAACAAATTATATAGAGCCAAATATTATAATTACTTGGAACTTACCGAAAACTATTTTAAACCAAACATGTATAAATCAAGCAATAGTTGTCGAAGGAAATAAAATCGTAAAAGCATTTAATTGTTCTGTACAAATTGAAGAAATCTTAATAACAAATACTATAATGGATTACACACAAACTATTTATGTTAACAATAATGTAACAATGATAGAACCACTGTCAATAATTGAAGCAAAAGATATAATAAGAATACATACAAGAAAAAATAACACATTTCAAATTATAATACTTACTATTTTAATTGTAATAATTATAATTTTAATTATTTACTTCATCTATAAATTTAAGAGTATTCCGAGAAACATTGTAATTAAATATAAAAATCAAAACAAAAACAATACTAAGAACCCAGAAAATATAACAGAATTAAACAATATTGCACCAAATGAAAATACCCTACAATTAAACGAAAATACTACACAAACTAATATACCCACTCACATATACCCTAATATATCCGCCTGAGGACAGGCTTTTTTCTAATGGATGGGGAAGTAACATACCCACACCCACATATCTACCACATAAAGTAACATACACACACCCACATATCTACCACATAAACATATTTACATTACGCATTTGTCACACCCAAAATCATCGGCTCCCAAGAGTCGCCAATTAATATAAACATCCTCTTGAGTTATAAACAAATGAAAGAACCCCAAATTGTCGGCTCCCACGACTGACCAATTTATGTAAACATCCTCTTGCATTATAAACAAATGTCCCCAAACTCCAAAAAGCTTTTATCCCCCAATACTGTAAAATTGCAGACGCAGCTCAAACCTAGATCGCTCTCATGCTCAGTGCTCTCATTTTGGACACTCTCAATTTATCAATAAAGTTCTTTCTCCCAATCGAAGGTTTGATAAGCGCCAGCTTAGTTTATAAGTTTGAGTTTTAAGTTGAATCTTGTAAGGAGAAGACCTATCTCTCCCAGTTCGCGATTACACTATTTTGATAAATAACAAGAGAGAACGCTATAGTCGAGTGCCTCGACTATTAGATACCCGTTACTCAGCTAAACAACTTAATATAAATATGCCTTCTTGTATATTTTTCGCCGCTCGAATTAGCACCTTGGCCAGCTGTTCCAAAGTCATCCGTTAGATGGCGCCATGATAGGCGGAAATGTAGGCGCTAGCCATGCTTAAGCGTTTAATGGTTTTTTGGGCGTTAGAGTGGGCGTTGCAAACTTTTATTAGGCCAATCGATAGGTATTGACGAAACAAATACATATCAATTACAATTTTCATAATAGCATCAAAACTTTGGCCACAGCTTGTGGCTTGTGGGCGTCAGAGGGGGCGTGGCACCATTTTGAAACAAACTTGCGCTGCGTAGGAACTCCTAAAATCTACATGCAAAATGTCAATCTTCTAGCTTTTATAGTTTCCGAGATCTCAGCGTTCATACGGACAGACAGACAGACGGACAGACAGACGGACAGACTGACATGGCTAGATCGACTCGGCTAGTGATCCTGAACAAGAATATATATACTTTATAGGGTCGGAAACGCTTCCTTCTACCTGTTACATACTTTTGCACGAATACAATATACCCTTTTACTCTACGAGTAACGGGTATAAAAATGACATGGTACTGGGTAGTACCTGGATAATTAAGAAGTGTGAGTTTTACATTCCCTATTGTGTAAATAATTTTGGGAGTTCCTACGCAGCGCAAGTTTGTTTCAAAATGGTGCCACGCCCCCTCTGACGCCCACAAGCCACAAGCTGTGGCCACAGTTTTGATGATATTATGAAATTTTAATTGATATGTATTTGTTTCGTCAATAAATATCGATTGGCCTAATAAAAGATTGCCACGCCCACTCTAACGCCCAAAAAGCCATTAAACGCTTAAGCCTGGCTAGCGCCTACATTTCCGCCTTTCATGGCGCCATCTAACGGATGACTTTGAAACTGCTGGCCAAGGTGCTAATTCGAGCGGCGAAAAACATACAAGAAGGCATATTTATATTAAGTTGTTTAGCTGAGTAACGGGTATCTAATAGTCGAGGCACTCGACTATAGCGTTCTCTCTTGTTTATTATCTATATTATACTAGAGCACCCGGCGAACTTTGTCTCGCCCCTATTTCACGACTTCATATAATCCCAGAGTAACAATAAAACTCGAAATCTCCACTGATCGATGTGATAAACAATATTTTTTCTTTTGTTATCCGGGGCAAAAATAAATAATGATGACGGCTTTCCCACAACGTATAACTGCCCATGTGAAAAACATTGATATTTCAGATTAATCCCGCAGACATCCAACAATTCGCCTTGCGATTTATTGATTGTCATCGCAAATGCCAATCGAACTGGAAACTGAATCCTCTTGAATTGGAATGGAAGATCTGTTGGAATAATCGGAATTCGTGGGATAAGAACTTCCTCTCTTATAAATTTGCCCTTAAAAATCGTCGCATGAATTACATTGTTCATCAGATTTTTAACGGACAACCGCGTACCGTTGCATAATCTCGGATGATTTAGATTCCGCAGCATTAGTTGCAAATTATGTGGCGGAGTTCCTGGCACATCCTGTGAGTTCAAAAATTCCTTCGGATAGTTGGTCGCTTCATCCTCGTCGGTCACGCTGTCAACGGATCTGTATGAATGCAGTTCTCCAGCAATTTGACTTTGAATAACGAAATTCAAACTATCTACGTCTTTATTCTTCGTTGTTCTCCGTTCTGCTCTTTGCTCTGCGTTCGCGTCCGTAAAGTAGACACATTTGATGGATTTGATAGAGTTGCAGTACTCAACATTGCAATGCGTTGAGAACGTTTTCGACAAAAGCGGGCAATATGGAACGATTACTGTCAAGTTGTCATCTGGAGAACGACGCCTATACAATGGATATACATCGTGTCCACCGATTGTTTCAGCCGTCAACGGACGGGGAAATCGTTTTGTGCAGTTACCGTTATCCATGCAAATTAACTATAACTTTAATTAAAGATTCTAATTAATATCGTAAACAATTTATTTTGGCAGAGCTTGCTACTGAGTTCTCACGGGTTCTTATCTTATAAACATTTCCACCCTCGCAAACGGCGAGCCAAGCTTGAGACAGACGTAAACAAATTCCCCCTAGCTAGCCGCCAAAGGCCAGCCAAACTTTAGACTAAACATCCGTTAGAATCCCAACACCGCGAACCCTCTTTTTTAGGCATCGCGTTCGCTTCCAAATTTTCCATGCTGATCACAGCAATCTTAATCGGGAATTAGCTTCGGAAACCAAGACTTCGGAAAATGACGAAGATAAACTTTAAAAGCTTCGATCCCGAGGCAACAAGGGAGGAGAACCAACTCAAGCTTGGGCAGTCGTGAAATAAGTCTAAGAATGATTGTATTCTAAGACTAAGTGAAGTTTATCTAAAAAAAATTATATTTTTTTAAATACATTCGGTATCGTATTTGTAATTGGCGCCCAACGTGGGGCCTGCGCTGTAAAAAATATCGAAATGAAATAAAAGATATTCGCGAGTGTTCCCATAAAAATAAATCATAGACCTGAAAATAAAAAAGTTTTCTATGTAAAAAAAACAAAACGTACCGGATAAAAAAAAGCAGAGCATAAAGTGAAGATATTATTGTGCTGAGAAACAACTAAAGTGAAAATCCAAAAAACACAATTAAAAGTGCAAGACTTTAAATAAAGAAATAAAAAAAGGCCAGAATACGCCAAATAATAAAAGTGAAAAATTACAATAATATATTAAATATAAATTATCCAGGAAAATAAACAATCGCAAAAAGTGCAAAACTACAAAAAATAATAAATATTTCCAATAAAAAAAATAAAATAAAATAAATAAAATATTTATAAAACGCCAAATATAATAAAAAAAGAGGTGCAAAAATTAAATTTACAAAACGCAAAGTGCAAAAATACAGCATCATTTTTAATATTCCTAAAGAGTAATATAAATCATCAAAAAATTTTGTTGTTTTTTATAAAATAAAACAAAATAAAAAAAATTAAAGAAAACAAATAAAAAACATACAAAAAGCTACACGAAAACAAAAAAAGAAAAAACTATAGAAAGTGACACAAACAAACAATTTGATAAAACCAAGAAGTACCAAGAAAAGGAACGAAACAAAATTACTGAGAGAAGACTAAGAAGACCCAGGACCCACCAGGACACAGAAGACAACAAATCGTGAGAGTAGAATTAGCATTATAAAAATATTTAAATAAGAATGAAATTATTATCTACAATTCTAAACAATATTCAATATATATAAAACTAATCTTCATAAATAAACAAATATTTGCTAAAAGTGATAGATTAATCCTGGAAGAGTTAATAAACGCATTACAAAATTTTAAAACGACTGATACAAATGGTCCGTCGACTAGCCGAAGCGCTAACAAACAAACACCCGAACAATCATTAACCACAGATAATTGTCCGATTGATTGCTAGTAATGTAACCCCTTTACAAGACGAAATAAAAAATTTACGTACCCTTTTAGACTCAAGAGCTAATTTAGTAACCGAATATCAAGTCGAACAGATTGACGATAACATAACATGCGACGAAACTTTGGAGGTAGTAAAATCCGTTCCCCAGTTTTCCGGAAGTTTAGAAAATTATGTGGGCTGGCGGGAAGCCGCTGAAACCGCAATGGGATTATACGTTCGTAAAAGCCGCAGGTATTTTGTAGCTTTAACCATTTTAAGAAATAAAATAATAGGAAAGGCAATTGATGCCTTAACAAATCACGGAACGGTGTTAAACCTCGACGCAATTTTAGCCAGGCTCGACTTCGTCTTTAGCGACAAAAGACCTATCCACATAATTGAACAGGAACTAAGCGTCCTTACACAAAATAAATTCTCAGTTATGGACTTTTATAATTTGGTTAATAAAAAATTAACCTTACTAATAAATAAAACCATAATGACTTACGGGAAAGAAAATCCCATAACCACAGAAACAAACCTCAGACATAGGCAAAATGCCTTGAGAGTGTTTATAACTGGCCTAAACGGCTCAATTTCCGGCATGTTATTTTCCCTCAACCCTCCACACTTGCCAAACGCATTAGCCAGAGTGCAAGAAATGGAAAGCAACCAGATGAGGGCACAGTTCGCTTATCGTTTTAGCGCTCCTCAACGCCGCTTTAATGAAAACCCACGAACTTCATATGATTCATATTATAAATTTGACAACAATAATCAGGGCAATCAATTGCGCCTGAATAGAACCAATGATAATATTCAAAATTATCAAGGGCAAAATGCCAACTACCAGTACACTAACAAACATGGCTATCAAAATAATAGTTATCAAAATAAAAATAACCCTCAAATTACTAATAGCTATAAAAACCCGAATAACTATCAAAATACTAATAGTTATCAAAATCATAATAACTATCAGTATAACAACGCTCGGTCCAATTCAAACCCAACTAATAATGTTTGGACACAAGCGAATAATACTTATCAAAACAGGAGTGAGCCAATGGAAGTGGACGCCAGCGTTCAATTCCAAAATAAAAATTATAATCCTAATAACCAATCCTTTTCCAAAGGCTGGTAGTACCAAAACAAAAACACACAAGTTGATTCATCAGCTCAACCAAAAAACAAACAAATGCGCATAAATAATATTCAAGAGGACCATTTTTTAGAAGAACAATAGGCCTGCCACACATTTTTCGGCAAGACAAGAAAATAAATAAAAAATTTAATATTTTGATAGACACAGGAGCTACAGCCTGTTATATAAAAAAAGGCATTTACCAAAACGGGATAGAATTACCTATTTATAAGAGAGTGAAACTGTCGAGGGGCGTTTCTCCAATGGGGTTGATTCAGTCCAGTAAAACTATTTCGTTTCAATTTAACGTAGAGTTTATTTCAAAGAAAAACTAGTTCACTTCACTTCCTTCTTCATACACTGGTAGATTAGAACTAACTTAATGCTACGGGGTGGAGGTTTCAAGAGGCCGCTTGGAGAGCGGAGTGGAGACACTTAACAGTGCGAGAGAACGAGATGCGAGGATCTGGAAAAAACTGTTCTCTCGACTGTTAGGACTCCAGGGTTCCGGTTCACCCGAAACTGGAAGCGCCGCTTGGCGCGAACATTCTCCCCCCTGCGGGAGAGTTCCTTGAAGCAGGACATCAGGACTGACGGCAGGCTCCCGACACGATCCATCCAAACGCCGTGCTCTGAGCGACGGGCAGCCCATCTTGAAGGTTTAGAAACCCGGGTTGGATCACTTTCGGGTACACGTCGGATCCCAACACCAGGGAGATGGTGGCTGGACGATGGAACTGGTCATCGGCTAGTCGGATGGTATCGAATTTAGCCCGAACCTCATCGCTCAGCGCACGAATCGGTGTTCGGATTCGCAGGCTGTTGTCGATCTTCAGGACCATATCCATGTTAAAATCGCCCGACCTCGACCGGATGGTCGTTGAGCACACTCGTTCGTCTCCAACTTGCGTGGTCGGCAGCCGAAAAGCTTCTGCCAGCGAGCTATCGATACTGCTCACGGGGGTACACGGGTCGATGAGGGCGCCCGTCTCATAGCTGTTGGCCCCTGTGTCGATGACCACAATGGCCGTCGGCAGAATATGTATACTCCTGTGCTGCAGGAGCGAGGTCACGGATGGGGCCACAATAGACGGTGGGGCAGACGATCGATACTGCGATGCCCATGCCTGCTGCTGTGGTGACTGCTGACGAATCGGGGACGGAGACTGGCGACGTTGCGGGGCCGGCGACTGGTGGCGTTGCGGGGAAGGCGACTGCCGACGTTGCTGGAAAGGCGATCGGCGAGTTATCGCGGGCATCTCGTGCCTGTGGAGCAAGGTGTGATGCTCCTGTCCACATTTTTTGCAAACGTCGCCACTGAGACATTTCCCTCCGGAGTGCTGATGAGCCAAACAATTGTGGCAGTACTTGTTCACCAGTACTGCTCGGAGACGCTTCTCTGAACTGAGCCTCAGGAATCGGTTGCATTTCCGTAGCGGATGTATACCCTGGCAGACTCGGCAGCGGTAGGATTTTATACCTCGAGAACATCTGCTGACAAGGGTCTGGGAAGTGCGTGGGCGAGGACGAGGAGCCATTCTGAACCTTTACTTGGAAGAGAAAGCAAAACAACAAACAAATCAGAAAAGGAGTCGCTTTAGTGATGTTTACGGGGTGGACAGCGGGAACAGAAGGCATTATTGTGGAGATTTGGAGGTTGCCTTAGCCTCCATAGGAAGGAGAACTACTTTGTGGACCGGACGTCGGATAGTTCCACGAGAAGTAAGAATATCTACGACGCGTACTCTAGTATCAGCTCCTGGGATAGCAGCTACGATACTGCCGAGCCGCCAGTCATTTGATGGCAAGTTATCGTCCTTAACGACTACCATATCGTCGACTTGCAGATTTCTGGATGGCCTTAGCCACTTGTTGCGCTTGTGGAGTTCCTTTAGATACTCTTCTTTCCATCGTGAACTAAATTGTTGATGCTGGGCCTTGAGATGTTGCCATCGATTTATAATCGACTTGGCTTCGCCTTTGATTTCAGGCTCCGCCGTGGAAAGCAACGGACCCCCGATCAGAAAATGGCCTGGCGTCAGTGCCAGCAAGTCTGTCGGGTCCTCTGACATTGGAGAAAGCGGTCTGGAATTAAGGCAGGCTTCAATCTTGGCAAGAAGCGTGGAAAGCTCTTCGAAGGTATACTTGCGAGCGGACGTGGATTTGTAAAACAGAGTTTTAAAACTCTTTACTCCTGCCTCCCACAGGCCTCCCATATGAGGAGCTCCTGGGGGTATGAAACGCCACACGAGTCCCTGATGGCTGTACGCATCAGTCACCGACTCCTTTAGCGCTTGCGTAAAGTAAAAGGGTATATTGTATTCGTGCAAAAGTATGTAACAGCTAGAAGGAAGCGTTTCCGACCCTATAAAGTATATATATTCTTGATCAGGTCACTAGCCGAGTCGATATAGCCATGTCCGTCTGTCCGTCTGTCTGTCTGTCCTTATGAACGCTGAGATCTCGGAAACTATAAAAGCTAGAAGATTGGCGTTTTGCATGCAGATTCTAGGAGTTCCTACGCAGCGCAAGTTTGTTTCAAAAAGGTGCCACGCCCCCTTTAACGCCCACAATCGCTTATATACGATTTTAAAAATTTAAATATTTCGGAAAAGTAAAAATGCAGTTTTATTGTGTTTATCAATACCTAACGAAATGTTTCTATCCCCATCTCCCTCGCACTCCCTTTACCTGAGTAACGGGTATCTGATAGTCGGGGCACCCGACTATAGCGTTCTCTCTTGTTTTTAACTTCAAAGGGGCCGGCATAATCGACGCCGGTGTAAGTAAATGGCCTGGAAAAAGAGGATCGATCAGTCGGAAAATCGCCCATCAATTGGGTTTGCAGTCTTTTTTTATAAATGGTGCACACCTTGCATGAATTTACCACTCCCTTTACCAGATTCTTGACTTTAGGAATCCAATATTTGGATCGCACCAAGCGCACTATCAATTGGTTGCCGCCATGAAGTGTAATCTGGTGTGACATGAATTGGACAAGCAGACGAGATAGCCGACAGCTGTACGGGAGTATAACAGGATGGCGCTCGTCATACTGCAGGACCTTGGAGGCAGTTAAGCGACCACATGCTCTTAAGAGGCCATGTTGGTCTATAAATGGATATAAATTCGCAATTTGGCTTGATGCGGGTATGGAACTTTTACTTCGCAACAATCGAAGCTCGAGCGCGTACTCTTCACGCTGGGCAAGTATTATGTAGGTTTTCTCAGCTTCCCGGATTTCCCGATTACTGAGCTGCCTGTCGGGACTTACCGGAGCCTTCCGACAGCGATTTAGGAACCTTTGGACGTAAGCCAGGACTCGTAATGCCTTGTCTAGTCTGGAGAAACGGTCAAGGAAATCATCAGCGGGGATCTTTACGAAGTGAACCTTCACCGCGCGCTGCTCTAACTCAGTGACTGGGTGTGGATCCGAAGTTTACGGCCATTGAAGTTTGGGCAGTTGTAGCCATTGGGGCCCATGCCACCAGAGGGTGCTATCGCCCAACTCTTGCAGGGACACGCCGAGACTAGCTAGGTCGGCAGAATTGTGTTCTGATCGCACATGTGACCAATTCTCAATCTTTGTAGCTTGATCTATTTTGGTTACGCGGTTGGCTACGAATGTGGTCCAGGAGCAGGCTGGTTTTTTTAACCATGCCAGGACAATGGTGGAATCTGTCCAGCAGAAAATCTCAGAGCTGTCTGACAACATATTTGGAAGAATGGTGGATGCCATATCTGCCAGCAATAGGGCACCACAAAGCTCGAGTCGGGGGAGGGATACGGTTTTCACAGGGGCCACCCGAGTCTTTGCCGTAAGCAGATTAGTCAATATCTGCTGACCGACTTCAACCCTGACATACAGCGCAGCCCCTTAGGCCTTTTGGGAAGCGTCACAGAAACCGTGAAGCTCGATTTTCACCTGGGGCTGGTAACCGACCCATCTCGGAATACGGATTTGATCGAGATCGGGATAACTTTGCAGGAACATTTGCCATCTATGGCTCATTTCGGCGGGAAGATTGTCATCCCAGCCAGATCTCCTGCATAAAAATCTTGGCCCGGACGATGAACGGGGCAAGCCATCCAGCGGGATCGAATAGCTTTGCGATCTGGGAGTTCTCTCCCTCTTTTTTGTATAGGAGGATTTGACGGATATTTCTGGGGGCACGAAGTAGAACTCATCGGTGGTTGCTCTCCAGCGAACGCCGAGAGTTTTGGCTGTGCTTTCGGCATCAATATTTAGGAACTCAGCATGGAGAAGATGCTCTGGTGGAATGTCCTTTAAAACACCCTTGTGGTTGGAAGTCCACTTTCTAAGCGGAAAACCGGCAGAATTCAAAGCGGTTACTAACTCCTGGATGGTAAGTTGAGCTTCTTGTTGAGAATTTGATCCTGCTAAAACGTCATCAACATACATGAAGTTGCGGATTATGTGACTGGCTTTCGGAAACTGCTGATCTACTTCATCAGCCAGCTGTTGCAGCACTCGGATGGCGAGATAGGGCGCGCAATTGACACCGAATGTTACGGTTTTCAGCTCGTAATCTCGAATGTCACCTTCCTTGTTTCGGAATAGAATCCTTTGAAAGGGCGTGTGCTTTGGATCGACCCAGATCTGCCTATACATTTTAGTGATGTCCGCACTAAAGACATACTTGAAATAGCACCACTTTAAAATCTGGATCGTTAAGTCAGATTGGAGGACTGGACCGGCATGAAGCACGTCGTTCAAGCTAGTCCCATTTGCTGAAGGGCTGGAAGCTTTGAATACCACCCGCAGTTTCGTGGTGGTGCTTTCGGGTTTTATTACCGCATGATGTGGGAGGTATTAGTTTGGAGAATTGTGAGTGGGCGAAACCTCTCTCATATGGCCTAAATCTAAATATTCTTGGATCACGGAGTTGTACTGCTCATTTAATGGAGTGTCTCTTCGTAAACGATTCTCGTTTCTCAGAAACTGAGCAAGTGCTATAGACCTTGAGTATCCCAACTCAGATCCACAATGATCGGGGTCGCAGAACGGTAACGTCACTACGAACTTCCCGCCCGCGTCTCTCGTTGTGGTTCTTAGAAAATTACTTTCACAGACGGAATCGGACTCTTTTACCATTTTTGATGGTAGATTTTCCACCTCCCAAAACTTCGTAAGAAGTTTGTCTAAGGACGCCTCAGTTGGCTTCGTAACTTGAGTCGTAAAGACTCGGTTGCTTGTGGACATGGAGACTGGACCAGTGAGCACCCACCCGAAGATGGTCTCTTGCCCAAAAAGAGATCCGCAGATGTTGGTCTTTGTGCCGCTCAGCAGCACGAATGGAAGGATATCAGCTCCGATAAGAACGTCTATTTGGGAACTCTGGAGAAATGTGGGATCTGCCCATTGAAGGTTTGGCAAATCTCTCAGGACATCTTGCGGAATCGAATGTGAGGGTAATCTGCCTGCTAATTCTGGCAGAACATACTCTGCGGTGTCTAACTGCAGGCCCGGCTTAGTAGGAGACCGAATGGAGAAATGGCAAAGCCGTGTTGACTGGGCAGAAACTGTCTGATTCAAACCAGACACTTGAGCTTGAATGGGGCGGAACGGCAGATTGACCAACTTGAAAAGACGCTCCGTAATAAACATCGCCTCCGATCCCGAGTCAATCAGAGCGCGTGCTCGGAAGTGGGTACCGAGGTGGCAGATATCAATCATTGCCGTGCCCAAAAGAACTGCCTTTGAGCCTGAGGCAAAACAGACTTGTACATTTGAATGTTCATCTGGAATGTCTGAGCCTCCCGCCGGAGGATAGGCTCTAGGTCTCGCATTCCCAGAGGGACTTGGATTGTTGGAAAAAGGGGTGCCTCGATGCAAAAGCGTGTGATGTCTCCCTCGGCACACGAAACAGCTGTGCGTACTGGAACAATCCCGGAGCTGATGGCCTCTCGCGAAGCAATTCAAACATAACTGCTTCTTTTTTATGTAATTTTCCCGCGCCTCGATTGCCATCTGAATGAAGCGAGGGCACAACCGCACTGGGTGACTCTCTTTAGAGCACAAATCACAGCTCTTTGGTTTGACACTCACCTTGGCTTCAAAGGAGTGAAGCTTTTTCGTAACCTGGGGATTTTTGGAAGTTGACGGACCACCAAGACTCTGCTTCATATCCTCAATGGCTTCTAAGGTTCTATACCTATCGCTAAGGAACGCGTTCATCTCATCCCATGTAGGAATATCGGACTTTGATGTAAGGGATTGTTCCCACAGGGACAGGGTCAACCTGGGCAACTGACTGGCGCACAGGTATCGATGCGGATAGCGATCGCGTTTTATTTGCAGACGGAACTGTTAGCTTCGTTATGTCTCCTGGCATTCCAGAAATCAGATCAACTGGGCAAACCTATCTGGTTTTGTAAAAATTAGACCCGCCCGGAAAAGTCTGTCCTGGAATGTGGTCACGCTGTTGCGGATCACCGGATTGGATTCTAAAAGAAAAAGGACGACGAAATCGATAACTTCCGGAAGATACAGGTGCGGCCCCAAAATTTCGAAAATCCTAATAGCGGAATGTCAACAATGTCAATGTATGGTGGAGCGACGCGACAAAAATCGTATGGAATTAATTTAATTTTGTTTAAAAAACAAAAAAAAACGAGAAAGGAAAGCTAACTTCGGGCGGAGCCGAAGTTGATATACCCTTGCAGAATACTCTGTAAATTATATTCTTCAAAATTATTCATAAGATGCATTCTTAATACTCATAAAAAATCCCAACTTCCTAACTTTAAAAACACCAAAGTTATGGCATTTTCAATCGTTCAGTTATATGGCAGCTATAGGATATAGTCGGCCGATCCTTATGAAATTTGGTAGGTCGGACTGATTGGCCAAAAATAAAGACCATAGAAAATCCCAACTTCCTAACTTTACAAACACCAAAGTTATGGCATTTCCGATCGTTCAGTTATATGGCAGCTATAAGATATAGTCGGCCGATTGTCATGAAATTCGGTAAGTCGGATTGATTGGCCAAAAATAAAACCTATAGAAAATCTCAACTTCCTAACTTTACAAACACCAAAGTTATGGCATTTCCGATCAATCAGTTATATGGCAGCTATAGGATATAGTCGTCCGATCCCGGCCGTTCCGACTTATATACTGCGTGCAAAGGAAAGAAGGGTGTGTGCAAAGTTTCAATTCGATATCTTTAAAACTGAGAGACTAGTTCGCGTAGAAACAGACAGACGGACAGACAGACGGACAGACAGACGGACAGACAGACGGACAGACAGACGGACAGTCAGACGGACAGACAGACGGACAGACGGACATGGCTATATCAACTCAGGAGGTGATCCTGATCAAGAATATATATACTTTATAGGGTCGGAGATGTCTCCTTCACTGCGTTGCACACTTTTGACCAAAATTATAATACCCTCTGCAAGGGTATAATAATATATCGCAGTGGTAAGTATCCTTGGTATAGCTTGCAAGCGGTCCGCTTGTGTTTTCTATTAGCGTTGGGCTCCGGTCTATTTTTGGAATATGTGGAAACGGAACACTAGTACAAATTTCAAAGTTTTCGAGGAAAATAACGATGATTTGGAAATAATATTCTACAAGATATTTGCAGTTGGATGCTGTGCTGCGGAAATGAACTGTAGGAATTTGAAAAAATATATATTGCGCACCGTCACGGCTTGCACAAAAAAAATGTATTTATTTATTTTTTATTTAATGGATGTGAGCCGACGGTGTGTGCGAATTAGCGCTGCTGAAATAAATATCATGCAAATTCTGGCAAGGCGTGTCGTGGTAATGGGTTCGGTATAATCGAGTTATTTTTGGTAATATGTATAATATAATTATACATATATTAATATTTGTATATTAATCAGCATGCATCAGGATTATATGTGTGTATATGGTACTTCTTATATTTGGAAATTATAAATTATGTGGACTGTATTGTAAATGTCGATTTCGAAATGTTTGTAGGGTGTACCGCGAAAGAACGTATGTGGGTTATCGTGCTTACGTTGACTTACGTTACGTTACGACTTTTTATGTGCATATGTTGAAATGGATAAATAGATATGTACTTACATTAATAAGCATGCATTAGGGTTATATGTGTGTATGTTTGGGCGTATGGTTATGTGTGTTTGTGGGAACTCGGTGATGTATGTGTATAAATTGTAATTTAAAATTATAATTTGTGATAAATTTGCAAATTGGAGATAATGTGGACTGTATGGTAAATGTCGCTGTAGAAATTTTTGTGGGGTGTACCGCGAATGAAGGTACTTTTATGTTTCCTTAAGTGAGATGTTGAGATGGTCAGGCATATGTATGTACGTACATTAAAGAGTGTGCATCTGGATTATATGTCCGTATGAACAAGAATATGGAAATGGGAAAATATGAAGAAAGAAGCCGGAAAATGGCGACCTTATGAAGATGGAAATAGCAATACGAAAAAGAAGCCGGAATATGGCGATCGTATGCACAATGGAATGGCCGATCTCACAGATATAAGAAATTGGATTTAATTTAAAATTGTAATCTTTAATAAATTTGGAAATTGGAGATAATGTGGACTGTATGGTAAATGTCGCTGTAGAAATTGTTGTAGGGTGTACCGCGAATGAAGGTACGTGTATGTTTCCTTACGTACATATGTTGAGATGGTCAGGCATATGTACGTACATTAAAGAGTGTGCATCTGGATTATATGTCCGTATGAACAAGAATATGGAAATGGGAAAATATGAAGAAAGAAGCCGGAAAATGGCGATCGTATGCACAATGGAATGGCCGATCAGACAGATATAAGAAATTGGATTTAAAAAATTGGCAATATCTGGCTGGTCGGCAGAAATGAGTATAAATAAGAACGGTCGTACTTATCTTGCATGATGGAAGAGAAATTTCGGAAAATCCGCCGGTTGAACGCTGGTGCTTGGAACTTCTTCTCCTCTTCTGGAATTATCCGGCTCGAAGGACCATGAAACTGTCGAGGGGCGTTTCTCCAATGGGGTTGATTCAGTAAAGTAAAACTATTTCGTTTCAATTTAACGTAGAGTTTATTTCAAAGAAAAACTAGTTCACTTCACTTCCTTCTTCATACACTGGTAGATTAGAACTAACTTAATGCTACGGGGTGGAGGTCTCAAGAGGCCGCTTGGAGAGCGGAGTGGAGACACTTAACAGTGCGAGAGAACGAGATGCGAGGATCTGGAAAAAACTGTTCTCTCGACTGTTAGGACTCCAGGGTTCCGGTTCACCCGAAACTGGAAGCGCCGCTTGGCGCGAACAGAGAGTATCCACAGTCAATGGATACTCAATAATTAAAATATACCACTACATAACAATTTTTCAAACAAAACACATATTTTATGAAATAGAAGGTTTAAAAGCAGATTTAATAATAGGATATAATTTACTAAGAAAGATAGGAGCAGTTATTGACATAAGCCTAGTATCCAGATCGACAAACGATTACGCTAGCGTAAAAACTTTAATCTTTCCAGTGTGACCAAGATTTTGAGAGTTCATCAGATTTAAGCGTGCTACGGTCGTACTGTCAATCAGCTGGGTTTGTTGACAAGCAGTTAAAATTCAAATATCGTATTTGCGGGAAAGAGCCTTTAAGAGATACCAAATACCTTGGCAAGACAAGTCTGCCACTGTACAAAGAAATTAAAAAACAATACAATTTAAATTTAACAGTTTAATTTTTTTAATTTATTGATAATTATTTGCTAATTATACCCGTTACTCGTAGAGTAAAAGGGTATATTGTATTCGTGCAAAAGAATGTAACAGCTAGAAGGAAGCGTTTCCGACCCTATAAAGTATATATATTCTTGATCAGGATCACTAGCCGAGTCGATCTAGCCATGTCCGTCTGTCCGTCTGTCCGTCTGTCTGTCCGTATGAACGCTGAGATCTCGGAAACTATAAAAGCTAGAAGATTGGAATTTTGCATGTAGATTTTAGAAGTTCCTACGCAGCGCAAGTTTGTTTCAAAATGGTGCCACGCCCCCTTTAACGCCCACAATCGCTTATATACGATTTTACAAATTTAAATATTTCGGAAAAGTAAAAATGCAGTTTTATTGTGTTTATCAATACCTATCGAAATGTAGAAGAAATTTTTCAAATCGGACCATTCGTTAAAAAGTTATGCGTGATCAAAGTTTCTAGTCTCCATCTCCCTCGCACTCCCTTTACCTGAGTAACGGTGATAGTGGGGGCATCCGACTATAGCGTTCTCTCTTGTTTAAAGTTCATAGCTGCACTTTTATTGTGTTTTTTCGTACATTCTGGACCTAAAAAACATTTTACTCTGACAAGAGGCACCCCAGATAGTATTAATGTTATTTTGTCCTCACATGTAAACACCTGCAATCGACTTTTGTGAGTTTTTTGAGTTTTTCCCTCCATTTCTTATACTGTTCAGTGAGAAGCGCACGCCAAAAGATTAAATTTTTTAATCTTTTCGCTAGGGTTCACCCAAAGCTAATTTCCGCAGACTGGCAACGCTATGGAATTTTCTGGTATTTTTTTCGTCGATCAGGAGACCGACGTGAAAAAAAGGCCCGACGAAAAGTGAACGCCAGCTGTTTGCCTCTCGCTCTCTCTCATGACTGGCGTACGGTTTTCGTCGATCTGGATACTAGGCTTTAACCATGAAAGTTTTTCGAATAAAAATACAGCTAGCATAGAGAGTTTGGGGTATATAAATCCCGAACAAGCCATTAATGTCAATTCCGACACATTCAGTTTGGGACAATCAAGTTCCGAACGCGCCGTCGACGATATTTCCGACACAGATGAGTCAAACAGTTTGGGATCTTCAGATTCCGACCACGCAGTAGATGTCAAGCTCGACATAAACAAAATAAACATTTCAGAAGACGAAAATATAGGTAGCAACTTCGACAATACCCTCGATATTAATAATTTAGAAAACACTACAGACGAAACAATAATAACCAATTATACAGAAAAAATAGTAAATACAATAAAAAATGTACACTCAGAAATAAATACGAATCTTCCATTCCGGACAGATGTTCGATGCGAGATAGACACAATTAATGGCAAACCAATTTATTCAAGACAGTACCCATATTCACAAGCAGTAAATGGGTTTGTGAATCAGGAAATAAGTCGTATGCTTGAAGACGAAATCATTAGACCCAGCAAAAGCCCTTATAATTCGCCTATGATTGTAGTATCAAAGAAAATATCACTAGAAAAATCCCAAAACATCATTTCTAGGATATGTAGTATCACAGAACGTTATTAAAACCGACCCTCAAAAAATAGAAACCATATCGAAATATCCTATTCCCAAAAATATCAGAGAGCTGCGTAGCTTCCTGGGACTCACAGGATACTATAGAAAATTCGTAAAAAATTACGCGTCCATTGCCAAACTCCTAACCAGATTTTTAGAAGGCTCCAATGGAAAAATTTCAAAGAGAATGTCAAAGAATGTCTCAATTACTCTCGATGATCCGGCAATCCAGGCCATTAACGAACTAAAAGAACAACTAATTAGCTACATAGAACTAGTTCAACCAGATTACACAAAAAAATTTACATTAACAACAGACGCCTCTGTACTACTAATGTAGTAGCGGATGCCCTTTCTAGAATCGAAATAAATAATATAACAGAAGAAGAGAATGAAGAATCCACGGATTCTGGCACTCAACATTCAGCCGAAAGCAGCTTTGATAATATAATTAACGAAACAAAAAAACCCCTTAATCAGTTTAAACAACAACTTCTATTAGCAAAAGGAAACTTTACAATACATGAACAAATCAATGTCTTCGACAACAGAAGGCATATCATAGAATATGACCAACCAGAAAACTTAATTACAATTCTAAAAGAATTTCTACAACCGAATATTAGCACAGGAATCCACTGCACCCCTGAAGTATTGTACGAAATTCAAATTCCACTAAAAGACAATTTTACAAATAAATTTCTATATACAAAAATTTTTGTTCAAGATATAACAAATAACAAAGATAAAGCAATAATAATAGAGGAAACCCATTGTCGAGCTCACAGAGGATTAGATGAGAATTATAAACAAATCAGCAGACTATTGGCTAAACTTATACAAAAAATTAAAGGAATATATCACGAATTGCGAAATTTGTAATACAAATAAATACAACAGAAATCCAACACAAATCCCTATCGGAGAAGCTCCAATTCCAAAAATAGAAGGTCAAAATTTACATATTGATATTTATTACGCACAAAATCTAACGTTTTTAACTTGCATCGATTCATACTCTAAATACCTCGTTGTAAAAGAAATTAGTAACAAAAAAAAACATTGACTCAAAAGTATACGAATTACTTCAAACATTTCCACTAGTAAAAACAATTATGACAGATAACGAGCCGAGTTTCGTATCGGCACAGTTTAAATCCTTTTTACAACGTTCTGGAATATCAATTTATTATACAGACCCTAGACATAGGAGAAGTAGTATACGAAAAAAGATTCGGAGAGAGAAACAAACTAGGTCCAAGATTCAAAAAACAAGTCGTTCAGGAAAACTTACCAAACAAAGTAATAATTAATAATAAAAAAAGAGTTATTCATAAAGATAATATTAAATAATTCATCTCTTACAGACGATGGAAATCCCATTTGTCATCGCTATTTTGATTACTTTTTGCCACTCGGAAATTATTGACTACACTAACAACGAGTATTTACTACTTAAAAACGAAAACGATGTAATGACTTACGACTCCTTTGAGGACCTATTCCATACTACTAATTTAAGTTTTTACAAAGAAATAATTCAAATTGAAAATAATATTAGTAATAAAAGTCCGAATTCTGAATTAGAATGGGACATTGCACAAAATTTAAACATTATTAAGGCAGGCTTGCACCTTGTGAGGTCAAAAAAATAAATTTTTTTTTTTTTGCAGTTTCGGATACATACATGTTTCAATTTTACTCTCCTAAAATTTCAAGTCGAAATCTCTTGAATTACGAAAGTTATCGAGCGTTTGGTGGACCGGTGTCAAGCGCGTTGCCATTATAGTGCAAATTTTCAAACGCGTTTTTCTCGAAACCATGTTTTCCGAGTTGGCGGAAGTCGTACAAGCCGCAAAAATTGAGCAATCGTCATGAAATTTTTTATACATGTTCCTCAGAAGTATGTGCATGGAATAGACTAGGATCTTTTGAAAATATTAAAAATTGTTTATTTAAAAAAATAATAAGTGACGAAAAAATGAGGAAAAAACCGATTTTTTTTCAAAAGCTCATAATTTTTGCATTTTTCATGTTTTTTCAATAATCCTAGTTCAAGCCATGCGAACAAGTGTACAGATTAAGAATATATTCGTTTTTTGCGTTTCAGATTATTTCTTAAAATTCCAAAAAATCCGCCATGAGGACGAGTTTTTCGCGGACATGCCGCCATTGTTGGGTACTCCCCCTCCCCCCTTCGCTTGGATCGCACTCAAAAAAATTGTGTAGCTTCAATAAACTGTAACCTACAACTGGCTAAAATTTTATTCCCATACCTACCATACTTTCCAAGAAATAAATTCCAGAAAAAAATCAGGTTTTGGGCGCCAACAAGGTGCAAGCCTGCCTTAAAATCCTCATGTCCCAACTATTACCATCTAGAAATAAAAGGGGTATTAACGAATTGGGAACCGTATGGAAGTGGCTATCAGGTACACCCGACCATGACGACTTAATAAGAATTGAAAATAAAATTAACGAACTTACAGAAAACAATAACAAACAACTTACAATAAACTCACGAATATTTCAGGAAGTACAATTAATCACCAAAACCCTTGATTCAATCATTTTTAAAAAAGAAACAAAAGTAAGACAACATCGTCTGAAATTAATTACACTCGATATTCAAAATTTATCGATACTATCACTTTAGCAAAAGTCCACGTTTTCAATACAAAAATTTTAAATGAAAAAGACATAAAAGAAATCTTTAGACACGAAATTAAACCAATTGTACTATCAGATTTACTAGACATTTCAACATTCAAAATAGTAAAAAACCAAGATTTACTTATAATATATTAGCATAATATTAATATAATAATATTTGTAGTTTGTATACATCAAGGGCAATTGCCCAAAATAATGGAAAATTAATAATAGACGATAAGACAGCGTATTGCAACGGAATATTTTATAAGATAACAAATTTTAAAAAAGAAATATTTAATAATTATTGTAAACTTTCTAACGAGAGTTCCTGTTTCATAAATTTATTAAATGGAAAAAAAGCAAACTGTTTAAAAATTAGGGAAAAAAATAAAAACTTTGAAAATTTAGATGATGGCGCCATTCTCCTCACCGGAGAAAACATTGTTAACGAGACAAAATTAAACGGCGCATTTCTGATTTTATTTAACGAAAGCATCGTCATTAATAACGTAAAATACATTAATGAAAAGCAAAAATGTTAGAATACATAACACAATATAAATATAATAATTATATGATCACAGACTACATCTTCTCAAATGATTCCGAATTAAGTTTAGATAACATAAACACCATAAATCCATTTTTAAAAATCGGAAATACAAAAATACCCCTAGAGCTAATGTTGTTAATATTAATAATTACCTCCTTAATCATATACAAATCACCCAAAATCGTAAACAAAATAATACAACATATTCAAAAACAAGCGCACCAAAACAAAAATAGAAATAGAAATCCCAGAACCCGAAAATACAATTGAAACCATTACAGAGAATGAACCCGAAAATAATATAGAAATAACATTTGCTGAACTTAACAATAGAATCTCCTCCCTCGCATCACACTTGTAATAAATCGGGACGATTCATCTTAGGAGGGGGAGAATTAACTATAACTTTAATTAAAGATTCTAATTAATATCGTAAACAATTTATTTTGGCAGAGCTTGCTACTGAGTTCTCACGGGTTCTTATCTTATAAACATTTCCACCCTCGCAAACGGCGAGCCAAGCTTGAGACAGACGTAAACAAATTCCCCCTAGCTAGCCGCCAAAGGCCAGCCAAACTTTAGACTAAACATCCGTTAGAATCCCAACACCGCGAACCCTCTTTTTTAGGCATCGCGTTCGCTTCCAAATTTTCCATGCTGATCACAGCAATCTTAATCGGGAATTAGCTTCGGAAACCAAGACTTCGGAAAATTACGAAGATAAACATTAAAAGCTTCGATCCCGAGGCAACAAGGGAGGAGAACCAACTCAAGCTTGGGCAGTCGTGAAATAAGTCTAAGAATGATTGTTTTCTAAGTCTAAGTGAAGTTTATCTAATAAAAATTATATTTTTTTAAATACATTCGGTATCGTATTTGTAATTTGCATACTGATTCTGGGTTGTGGACTCCGCAAGGGCCATGGATCATGCTCGTTGTCACAATGGAATGCAGCCCGGGATCAGTTTGTTTATCTGGTATTTCGGCTGAAATAATCGAATCAATTTGATCTGGTCGGATCTTGTCGAACATCCAAAGCAGAATGTGCGCATGTGGTAAGCCACGCTTCTGCCTCTCAACCGAGTACTACGCCAAAAACCTTCAGCTTAACGATGTAATTAATAAGTACTGTGATCTTTTGCTTGAATACTCGTGCCGTGATGTCAGGTCGATCGCTAGATGTTTGTCCTGGAAGCAACAGATTCGTAATTTCGGGCCATTTCGGATTGCATGTGAACGTGATTAATAAATCCGGGCGTCGGTAATTACGGACATACGTCATCGCATCTTGAACGTACTCATGCATATGGCGCGGGCATCCAATATAAGTAGCTGGGAGAATGGTCAAACAACCGATGTTGGCCGCGTGTCCTTCAGTAGCGATGGCGTCACGCAAGTGGATGTACTCGTCTGAGCGCAACTTCGACTGATTGAAACGCTCCGTTTCTACTTTGACTTACATGTCGACACAGTACTGTTGAAACAAACGGCGGTATCTCAACAGATGATTGTCAACATCTAGTCGAATCATCAATTGATACGCATAAAAATTCATAGAGCTGACCTTCTTATTCGTTTCCTCTCCTAAAATTTGAATTCAAACTTAGTTGTAGAATCAAAAAGAAGTGATGACTTGTAAACAAACCTGTCGTTGGATTGACCATCTTTATGTTGAAGTGATACCCATCTTCTTCACGACAGAACATCAACGGGTGTTGAAGTGCATCATATGACCGATGAGTCTCATAAATTCGCTGCAATTGGCCGACATCCCGACGCTTGAGAACAATATCGCGTGATTCCACATTCTCGCCAACAATCACCACTGCGGCTTCATTAATAGTGGGAGCATTAAATTGTCTTGCATGGCTTCCAGTGGGCCTTTCGTCAGAATGCATTGTATCCAATGCGGTTTTGAACAATCTGACCAATTCATTACGCTCATGCAGAAGATTTTGCAATTGTTGTATAATTTCACGTTTAGTTGCAGTGAAAATTGCACAACGCTGATTTAGTTCATCTTCCGAATCACCAATGAAGTAGATCTGAAGGAATTTATGATCTTTGTTTGGTGGTGGTAACAAAGCGCCCGCTCGATGGTAAATTTGCCCTTGAATTTCAATGTTGGGATGCAATTTTGAAAAAAATGAGAGTTGTTCATTTTGATAATAAAGAGACGCCATTACCTTATAACTCGGATTGCAGCTTGGTTGATGAACAACCTCGACTCCAAATGACGTCATTTGAAAGCATCCGTTATATTTTTGTGCAAGCTTTAGGAAGCTGTTTGATTAGGCTGAATTTCCATATAGTAGCGAATACAATGGCTCTGGTGGATGAGCCAAAACAGGCAATTTAATTTTAATTTTAATAAGCCGGGGGTTTCCAATCGAAACTTCAGTGCATTGCAATGCTGACATACGACAGACAATGAACCAATAACAATGAATGCAGCGCGATTCAAGTTTTCATTTGCGGCTGGTCTTCTTCTACTCAGATTTTGTCTGGCTTGAGGTGGTCTTTGTGCAGCGCGAAGCTGTGCAATTCGAGCACGTGGCGATGCATTTATTTCTGCACGAACCTCTTGCGTTCGATTATTACGGACATTCTGAGAATGTATCGCATTGAGTGAACGCCGTCCAAGTCTTGATCTAAAAACAAAACTTTGGCCATGTTTCGTTGACTCGATTTTTTACATAAAGTACAACAATGAATGCATTATTTCCAAAGACTGCTGTTTTAACAGTTTTATGTACAACAATGAATACATCTCTTGAGCCGATAGCGACTTTACCGGGAGGTTTTCCCAAAATTTTCTTATGTATTAACCTTGACTCGATTTTTTACAGTTTTATGTACAACAATGAAGGCATTATTTCCAAAGACTGCTGTTTTAAAAGTTTTATGTACAACAATGAATATATCTCTTGAGCCGATAGCGACTTTACCGGCAGGTTTTCCCAAAATTTTCTGATGTATTAACCTTCTTCTGTTAATTACAAACAGCTGAAAAAAATTTGAGCCAAATCGGCCCAGCCGTTCTCTTGTTTTGCGATGGCGTACATTTTTTGCACCATTTTTATATATATAGATAGATTATAAAAAAAATTAGCTGCAAATATAACTATAACATAATTTATTTATTTTTGGATGCAATTAATAACTAACTAATCCAAATAACTTTTCCTTTTTACGGTTCCTGCTTTTGAAAATTATATTGTCAAACAATCCTAGTTTTGGTTGTTATACCCTTGCAGAGGGTATTATAATTTCATTTGTCTATGATCTCTTTAAAGCGTTAAGAGATTAATGAATTGATGCTTCCAAAATATACTTCTGTTGAACTTGTCAAAATTCGTCCTTCTCAGGTACAGTAAAAGGTTAAATAATGTGTTTATTCCTTCAATATCCATTTTCTAGCTTCAAAAATTTAATCCATGAACTTAGGGGATAAGTTTGATTAAAATTTTGTCTTTGTTGAACACATTAATTACATATCAATGCTGTGCAGCTTTCTGATTCATACAGTGAGCTTAGACCATTTTCATCATTGGTTTTGGACAAACTAAACAAGAGAGAACGCTATAGTCGGGTGCCCCGACTATCAGATACCCGTTACTCAGGTTAAGGGAGTGCGAGGGAGATGGAGATAGAAACTTTGATCACGCATAACTTTTTAACGAATGGTCCGATTTGAAAAATTTCTTCTACATTTCGATAGGTATTTATAAACACAATAAAACTGCATTTTTACTTTTCCGAAATATTTAAATTTTTAAAATCGTATATAAGCGATTGTGGGCGTTAAAGGGGGCGTGGCACCTTTTTGAAACAAACTTGCGCTGCGTAGGAACTCCTAGAATCTGCATGCAAAATGCCAATCTTCTAGCTTTTATAGTTTCCGAGATCTCAGCGTTCATACGGACAGACAGACGGACAGACGGACAGACGGACAGACAGACGGACATGGCTAGATCGACTCGGCTAGTGATCCTGATCAAGAATATATATACTTTATAGGGTCGGAAACGCTTCCTTCTAGCTGTTACATACTTTTGCACGAATACAATATACCCTTTTACTCTACGAGTAACGGGTATAAAAATACTTCGTTTGTCTATAGTTCGACTGGGTACATACATATTCGCCGCATTGAGCTTGTTCAACATCTTTTCATACCTATCACCCTTTAATGTGTAACCTTTAACAAAAATACTAATTCCATTTCCGCTAAATATCGTCTTCTACATCTGCCTTCGCTTTAGGATCCCCGAACCGTTTCTGAGCTTACTTTAATTTTCAATCTGATCGGCAGAAAAATCAATTGTCCCGTGTTCCTGAGCAGCTAGTATACCCTAGTCCACTATTATTGAATGATCGAATTTCAGCACAGGGGATCGCCACACTCTCATAGCATGTACTGGCTTTCTGAAGCTCCAAGGCTTAACGGAGCAGAGAATCGCGATCAAGTTATACGTTTTGTTGATCAAGGAAGGGGACGATCATGAATTGGAAGAGCTTTTAAAGACTAGTGAAGAAGCAGCCACTTTTAATAATTTTAATCTTTTCCTGGCCCACCTTTAAACTACATTTGAAGAATAGGTTTTCAACAGGTTGTTAAAGGCTTACAACAAAAATATTTTGGGCTTACATGGGGCAAACATGAATATTCAATTTAACCTAGATGCGTACGCGTGTTGTAGTTATATAGTTAACTACATTAACAAATCCAACCGTGGCATGTCGCAAATCGTTCGCGAAGCAATAACTGAAATAATTCACGAAAATATTTCAGTTAAAACAAAACTGCAGCATCTCAGGAGCAAGTTTATTAATGCTACAGAGATATCTGCCCAAGAAGCAGCCTACAATATTTTAGAATTACACATGTCAGAGGCTAGCGAAGGAAATATTTTTGTTAACACTTGCCATCAGATAAAAGAAAGCGGAAGAAATGCTTTTCTTTCCGTGGAGGAGTGAGGTCTGACCTTATTTCAAATGACCATGAAAAAACATTCAAAAATAATTTTGAAATAATCAAGGCCAACAAAGAGCAATATGATGTGTTTGATGATATGGAATTGGAGAGGGTTCTTCAAGATTAGCAAAATTTTGATTAAGAACCAAACAGTCCTTCTGGGGACTTGCCACCCAATACATAGATGAAGAGTTTTGAGCTGAGTGCATCTCAAAAGAAGCATCAAGCAAGCTTCGCTTTACGTAGGATGCAGCAGAGCAACCAGCGCATCGGGTCTTTTCCTTTTAGGAGACTTTGTTCCTCTAACTAGATTTGGAGCTACAAATGTCCAAGAAGAACTTCAATGTTAAAGAGGGGTAAAGGCTATGAGTACGCAATTTGATTTTTTGGTCAATAGAACTGATATCATCTAATGATATTACCACAATGTTGAGTAACTTCGTGCTAATCACAAAGAAATTGCTAACCACAATATTAATTGTTCCGCAAACCTTTTATGTTTTGTTGAATCCAGGACTCTTCCACATGAAGAACATAATATAAGGGATTTTGACATTATTGTTCGAAACAAAGAAATAAGCCCGATGAGCACATACCAATCGATTGCATTTAAATTTCTTCCTATTACTTGATTTCGAAATAAAATGTAAGCTGACGGCAAAATAGAGTGGTAATATTAGGAGATTTTATTGCTTGCAGATCCTTAAGAACTGATTTTCTGGAGGCAATTTTAAACGCGTAATACCTTTTTGGAACAAACAGCTCTCCAACAAAAAAACACCTCACGCAGATTGATTTGATATTCACCGATGCTCGAATTCCGGAAACTCTCGCCCTACTTATGGGATTCTATATAGTCATCATGATAGAATTGTTCTTAGATATGCTCGTAAAAATTATAACTATTATATAATATAAATTGTAAAAAGATAATTTTATTTATATTCTAATTGTATTTATCTTTATTTTTAAATCAAATATAGTTTCCCCTTCGTGGATTGAGTCCTTGTCGTGGTGTGGGGGCTGAGTACGTGAATTTCGAAATAAAAATCACTGAAACGACAAAAATCCTCTAAAATTAAATAGGTTCGGCAAGCCAAAGTTGATATACCCTTGCTTGCTGATACAAAATGTTCTATGTTTCGATTTCGATACCTAATAAAAATAATTATCGATTTTTCAATAAATGTTTCGATTGTTCCTATATCAACCATATGATAGTAGCACGATTTTTTAAAAAGTAAAACCTTAATTATGAAACCAAATATGGGTATTTGTAAAAAAAAAAACGGGGTTATAATTATACCCTTGCAGAGGGTATTATAATTTTGGTCAGAAGTTTGTAACGCAATGAAGGAGACGTTTCCGACCCTATAAAGTATATATATTCTTGATCAGGATCAATAGGGGAGTCGATATAGCCATGTCCGTCTGTCCGTCTGTCCGTCCGTCCGTCTGTCCGTCTGTTTCAATACCGTTTGCGAGCTCAGTTTAAAAGCTAGCGATCTGAAACTTTCACAGTCGTCCCAAAACAAGTGTACGCAGATCAAGTTTGAAACCGCGATCGGATGTCTATATCCTATAGCTCCCATAGGAACAATCGGATATAACTTGCAAGAATGAAAGATATTTCGCGCAGTGTAAAAGCTATTGACATAAATCTTTCCAAATCTTATTTTTTTATGCGTACCTTGATCAGGGTAAAAGCGCGTGACGATCGGACGTCTATATCTTAAAGGATATAGGAAAAATTGTTAAAGGCTGCGAAAGTATACATTTTTTTCTATTTTTATATGACATTTTTGCAGTATAAAAGCAATTGACTTGAAACGATGCAAATCTAGTTTACTTATGTATACCTTATTCCTTTCGCTACTTATTCACTTTTAGCAATTTCGGCAAAGTCTGCAAGGGTATTAAAACTTCGGCTTGCCGAAGTTAGCTTCCGTCCTCGTTTTTTTTAGATTTTTCCCGAATTTTCGTATGGCAGCGAATAAAAACTAAAACAAGAACGGAAAGCTAACTTCGAGCGGAGCCGAAGTTGATATACCCTTGCAGAATACTCTGTAAATTATATTCTCCAAAATTATTCATATGATGCATTCTTAATACTCATAAGAAATCCCAACTTCCTAACTTTAAAAACAGCAAAGTTATGGCATTTCCAATCGTTCAGTTATATGGCAGCTATAGGATATAGTCGGCCGATCCTTATGAAATTTAGTAGGTTTTATTGATTGGCCAAAAATAAAACCCATAAAAAATCACAACTTCCTAACTTAACAAACACCAAAGTTATGGCATTTCCGATTAATCAGTTATATGGCGGCTATAGGATATAGTCGTCCGGTCCTTATGAAATTTGGTAGGTCGGATTGTTTGGCCGAATATAAAACCCGTAGAAAATCCCAACTTCCTAACTTTACAAACACCAAAGTTATGGCATTTCCGATCAATCAGTTATGTGGCAGCTATAGGATATAGTCGTCCGATCCCGGCCGTTCCGACTTATATACTGCGTGCAAAGGAAAGAAGGGTGTTTGCAAAGTTTCAATTCGATAGCTTTAAAACTGAGAGACTAGTTTGCGTAGAAACAGACAGACGGACAGACTGACAGACGGACAGACGGACAGACGGACATGGCTATATCAACTCAGGAGGTGATCCTGATCAAGAATATATATACTTTATAGGGTCGGAGATGTCTCCTTCACTGCGTTGCACACTTTTGACCAAAATTACAATACCCTCTGCAAGGGTATAAACATATAGTAAAACAAGAAAGGAAAGCTAACTTCGGGTGGAGCCGAAGTTGATATACCCTTGCAGAATATTCTGTAAATTGGTTGTCCAAAAATAAAACCCATACAAAATCCCAACGTCCTAACTTTAAAAACACCAAAGTTATGGCATTTCCGATTGTTCAGTTATATGGCAGCTATAAGATATAGTCGGCCGATCCCGTCCGTTCCGTTTTATATACTGCGTGTGTAAAGTTTCAATTCGATATCTTTAAAATTGAGAGACTAGTTCGCATAGAACACTAGTTCAGACAGACGGACATGCTTATATCAACAGACGGACATGCTTATATCAACTCAGGACGAGATCCTGATCAAATATATATATACTTTATAGGGTCGGAGATGTCTCCTTCACTGCTTTGCACACTTTTGACCAAAATTATAATACCCTATGCAAGGGTATAAAAAAGAAACAAATGCTTGTAAAGCTTACGGAATTGTTTTGGATCCTTTTACTCTACGAGTAATAATTAATTCTTAATTAATAGTAAAAATTAACTCCCTCAAATTCAAATTAATTTGTTTAATTCTTTCAGATTTGGAAGTTGCACCTTTTAGCGTCATATAAACCTTAAAATCAGATCGAAATACAAGTTAGAAAGCAGAAATACTTTAATGATTCCAATGTAACCGCATTTTTGTGAGTTCATTAGAACCGAGTGTTCTGCGGACGTACTGTCAATCAGGATGGCTTGTGGACAAACAGTTAAAATACAAAAACTTATTTGCAGGAAGTATATTGGCAAGACAAGTTGAACGGTTACAAAAAATTAAAAAACAATACAATTTAAATTTAACAGTAAATTTGATTAATTTACTGATCAGTATTTGTTCCGGTTTTCGTCCGTTTTTGAGCTAAGAAAAACTCTGCTCTGAGAACAGTCACTTCAAAATAATACATTTTAAATTTTTTATCTAGGTCCTGACAAACTTTAAAGCCTAGTACTTAGGTCGAAAAACGAGTTCGCCAGCGGAAAAACTTAAATTTTCCAGTGTTACAGCATTTTTGAGAGCTCATCAAAAATCTGCTATAATCTCTAAATTACCAAATAATTATCACTAAAGCCTAGTACTCAGATCGACAAACGAGTACGCTAGCGCAAAAACTTTAATCTTTCCAGTGTGACCAACATTTCGAGAGTTCATCAGAATTAAGCGTGCTACGGTCGTTCTGTCAATCAGCTGAGTTTGTTGACAAGCAGTTAAAATTCAAATATCGTATTTGCGGGAAAAAGATAATTTCAACTACCTTGGCAAAACAAGTCTGCCGCTGTACAAAGAAATTAAAAAACAATACAATTTAAATTTAACAGATGTTTTTTTTAGTTTACTGATAATTATTTGCTAATTTTAAGTTCATAGCTTCACTTTTATTGTGTTTTTTCGTACATTCTTGACCTAAAAACATTTTGCTTTGACAAGAGGCACCCCAAATAGTATTAATGTTTTTTTTCCTCACTTGTAAACTCCTGCAATCGACTGTTGCAAGTTTTTTGAGTTTTTCCCTCCATTTCTTAAATTGTTCAGTGAGAAGCGCACGCCAAAAGATAAAATTTTTTATTCTTTTCGCTAGGGTTCACCCAAATTTCATTTCCGCAGACTGGCAACGCAAAATTCCGAGAGTTCATCAGATTTAAGCGTGCTCGGTCGTACTGTCAATCAGCTGGGTTTGTTGACAAGCAGTTAAAATTCAAATATCGTATTTGCGGGAAAGAGTCTTTAAAAGATATTATCAAATACCTTGGCAAGACAAGTCTGCCGCTGTACAAAGAAATTAAAAAACAATACATTTTAAATTGTACAGTTGTTTTTTTTCATTCACTAATAATTATTTTGAACGCCAGCTGTTTTCCTCTCGCTCTCTCTCATGACTGGCGTTATCCACGGGGGGGAAATTAGGTAAATTTCCCCCCCTTGGAACCGCAGAACCTGAAAATTTCACTTGTTTGCTAGAAATCACCGCGATTTCCAGTTTTCGTCTTTTTCAATTTCCCCCCCCAAGAATCGTCTCTGGATCCGCCACTGCTGGCGTACGGGTTTTGTCTATCTGAGTACTAGGCTTTAACACGTTAAAATGTTCATATAACAGGGGTCCGCCCTAATGAACATACATAGGTACTAATGTATGTAGCTGATTAAGAAATATGTACACATATACCGAAGTATGCATGTGAGTTCACACATACATACATATGTACATATATCAATTTAAAAGGCTTTGCCTTTAGGGCCTATACCCTAATTGAGGGCAAAATAATGTCTTTATTAGTAGGATTAGCTACATGCATACACTTGTACACACATACATCATACGACTTTCAGAAAACTTAAGTATAATTTCAATGATTGTCAAATTATTATAATGTTTTTTAGTATAAATGTAAATGTGAACATACACATATAAATATGTATTTATGTATGTCTGAGCTTATGGCGACATAAATCTGAATATACACATTTATGTACATTCATATGTACATATGTATGTTTGTATGAACATTCAACCCAAAACAGTTCCCTTAATTTTGTTTTTGCGGCTGTTTGTCTGCTTTTCCCCTTTTATTTTCTGCTTCAGCGGACAACATAATTCCAAAGGCCAACTCGGCTCAATTTCTTGATAATGATGATGCTTCAATCTGTGCCTGCTCTGTCGCTTAATGGAGAAAGAAACTGGATTTTAAATGAAGGAATGTATGTTTGTATGTACATACGTGTACATACATACGTATATACGTAAACAAACATATACATATATATGTATACATGTATGAAAAAGACGAAAACGTTTTTTCCTTTTGGTTTCGATCCGCTGACTAATTAAGCCTTTAAATTTGTACTGGACCAAGAAACAGGAGAGGAAAATAAAGTCATTGGGCTCCGCTCCACTAAAGATACGTGATAGGAAAACCGGTGGTAAGAAAAATAAAAAAGACAATGTACATATGTATGTATGCATCTGTATTTATGAAGATACATATATATACATGTGTACATACATAATGGATGCACCGTCAAATTTTGTATTTGGGCACTAAGTAAACTTTGTAGTCAAATATAAAAAAACATATCTAAAATATGAAAATGTGTATACAAGAGAATAAGCAAAATATGCACATGCAAATCCATTTCTATTCTTCAAGCAAATATATGTATATACATATGTACATACATACATATGTATGTATGTGGTTAAAACGTTGCACATTTGTTCTTACATGTACACATACATATACATATGTATGTACATACATACATAGGCTTAAGTCGTTACTCCTGCTAAACTAAGAAAGATAACAGAAAAATATTAATGCAGTATTTTAATAGGGAATATTAACATGTTTATTAAACAAAGCGATTTTCTTAATCATAAAAAAAAACAATTATTTAATAAAAACAAAATGTACAGGCTTTTTTTATTCCGCTCATTCTACTTAATTTATTATTTGTAAGTTAACAGCTAATATTTTGTATGTCCTCTTTTCTGGTACAGGACAGCTTTGAGACGATTTCCATGGAAGAAACTAACTTTTTAATGGTTTCCAATGGAATTTTTTGCCATCCTTCCATGAGAACACTTTTCAGGTCGTTTTTGATTGAAATCTTCCTCTTCCTTATAGCGATGTCCATTATTTCCCATACATTTTCGATCACATTTAAATCTGGAGACTGTGCTGGCGTTATGACGACATGAGGCAGTTCCAGACAAGCCAAGTCTTCACAATTGCTGCTGAATGTTTTGGAACGTTATCCTGGTAATACCGAAATCGATCGCGTATGCGAACCTGCAGCAGGTTTTGCTTTAAAATTTGTAAGTACATTTTGGCCATCCTTGATCCTATCAATAAAAACGAGGTTGCCCCGCCAGAAGCTGCCATACAGGCCTAAACCATAACATGACCCTGCCATGCTTGACCGTATCTTTTAGGCTCCAAATGGAATGCAACTTTCTGTAGAACTCCGGCAGTTAATAGTAAAACTGAACTTTAAAGGCAAAACTGTGAGAGAAATTGCTGAATTGGTCGGAAAAAGCAAGTCTACTGTCCATCACATTATCAAGAACCAAACTGGTAAAGATGTTTGCTTGAATACTGCGTAATACTTCGCATAAATAGGATTACCATGACAGAGTTGCCAGGAAAAAGCCTTTTATCAGCCCCAAGAACAAAAAGTGCAGTGTTTAATTTGCAAAGGAATATTTGCTGAAAACAGGAGAGCTCTGGAAGACGGTAATATAATATTTAATAAACTTAGAAATTCATTTTTTAAATTGGTTAATTGAAGGTTCTATTTACCGACGGAAGTAAATTTAATTTACATGGCTCAGACAGAAAGATGTTTGTATAGCGCAAACTAAACTCCGAATTCGAGCCGAAAAACACAAAGGCCACAGTAAAACATGGAGAATGTTCTGTGATGGTTTTGGGGCTGCATGTCTAATGCTGGAGTGGAACAATTTATTTTATATCATTTTTGGCTACCTTAACATTTAAAACAATGTATAGCTTTGTTGTTTACAATTTTCTTGGGACTTGGTGATTTTTAAGTACTATGGAATTACGGACTTAAATTAAAATCGGACATCTACATATGTACATATATCATATAAATCCCATAGGAATATCAAAAAATTAAAACAAATAAAAATGAAAAAAATATGTAGCTTGCTGTTTTTCTATTTATCAAAATATTTCTTTGATATGGTAATTATATTCTATATCAGAATTATGCTCGGACAACAATATCATATACATATGTATGTACATATGTATGTATGTAGCTGCCATAGAAACGATGGCAAAATGCAAAAGCGCAAAGTCGACACAGCTTCATTGTTTTTAGTCATATAGGCATAGAAATCGAAATGTAGTCGTTTTGTAATAACTGCCGAAGTTTGCTTTCTTTCATGTTTGCTTATGTTATTAAAATATAGGAATTTTTAGTTAAATAAAAACAAAAAAAAATCAAATTTATCACGTTTTTTACTGTTTTTGAGGATATTTATCTTAAGAAAATGACTGTCCGATTATAGGATGGAGGCACTGTAAATCATCGTTGTCTAAAGAAATTTTTGGCATAAAATAGGCCAAAGCTCCATAGCAACGATTCATTTATTAAGCAAAGAAGTTTTAAGAGTTATTCATGTCCAATGGCTGTTTACCCTATATAATGCAAACATAAAATTAGCAGACAAAATTTTTGATTCGATCCGGGAGGTAATTATTAGCGGTCCGATTTTTAAAATGTATACATACATATGTACATATGTACATAGGTATCTTTTCAAGGCCACAAAACATTTACCTTTAGACCAAAGAATGTAGGTGACACATAATTGCTGAGATTTGCAGAGAATTGCGCTTCGCCACCATCATAAAATGCTGGTTAAGTTCAAACTCTCTAGAATTTTCAGTTCTTGAGTTTTTTTTGCTTCGTAGCTTAGAAGATACCGCATATTAAAATTATTTCCAGAGGTTCGCAATTCCAAAATATATTCCTTTTTAAATAAACTGTTGATTTGTCCAGGAAGGACTAAAAGGAAATTTAATATTGTAGTTAAAAATAAGAAAAGGACTTTAGTCGAGTTCCCTGAGTTAATCAACATTCTTACAAATTTATATACATATGTACATACATACATGAAATATGTACATACATATGTACATACATACATGAAATATGTACATACATATGTACATACATGTGTTAATATTTTTAATCTGTCAAAAATTGCTTGATCCACGAACTTCTTAGTCAATTATGTTTGAACGTATGATGAAATATACATACATATGTATGTACACAAATGCATATACATATGTAAGTAAGTATTTTATGAGCGTACATATGTATATATATTCATGTGCATTATAAAATATCTGGTTTTGTTGTTTCCGAGAACCGACAAAACGTTTCTCATAAAAAAAGGAATGAGCATAGCCATGTGCGCACATGCACATACATTTACTTCAATACATCTGTAGGAGTACGTGTGATACATTTGTTAGTATATGTTTATGTATATGTATAAAAGTCTGAGAATATGTTCACACAAATGCACATTTAAAATTCATACAAACACCCATGTGAATGTATGTATAAACAACTGCCGCACAGCTTGCTCTTGCTCCTTTCAGAGCGAAAAGACTTGAGTAAGACGTTAAATTACAAAGGGCACATACATATGTACATACATACATACGTACATATAAACGGTATGCGCACAGCAAGAGAGATCGCAGGCCCAATCCTGCTGTGCACTTGCAGGCAAAAAAGATATTTGCCTTGGCCAGTTCCGAACAAACAACTTCTGACTTTTGAAATCGTACTGCTCTAGGATACCAAAAGTTGTCTTGTATTTTACACATCGAATCATGACTGTCCCTATTTTGATCAATTTAAAAACTAGGAGTGCAGGTAAAACATATGTAAGTATTTATCTACATATGTATATTTTGAATAAGGATCGAATGAAAGAATTATGTCAACCCCCAGATCTCCTCAACATTTTTTTTCCGATTGTTTCTATGGGAGCTATATGATATAGTCGCCCGATCCGGCTCGTTCCGACTTACATACATATATGTATACCTACTACATGCAATAGAAAGACAACTTTTAAGAAAGTTTTAAGCAGAAAGCTTTAAAACTGAGGGACTAGTCTGCGTAGAAACGGACAGACGGACGGCTAGATCGACTCTCCTCGTGATGCTGATAAATAATATACATATGTACATATGTATGTATATTTTTTATAGAGTCGGAAATGTCTCCTTCACTTCAATTTGGTGCATTTTTTGGTTTTTTATTTTTATTAAATTATTAATAAAAGATAAATTAATGAAGTCACTTGTATTAAACAGTTAATTAATGATTATATCTAAAAATATTTTTCTTCATTAAAATATCAGCATATAAGATAAAGAACAAGAAAGGAAAGCTAACTTCGGGCGGAGCCGAAGTTGAAATACCCTTGCAGAATATTCTGCAAATTATATTCTCCAAAAATATTCATATGATGCATTCTTAATACTCATACAAAATCCCAACTTCCTAACTTTAAAAACACCAAAGTTATGGCATTTCCAATCGTTCAGTTATGTATATGGCAACTATAGAATATAGTCGGCCGATCCTTATGAAATTTGATATGTCCGATTGATTGGGCAAAAATAAAACCCATAGAAAATCCCAACTTCCTAACTTTACTAACACCAAAGTTATGGCATTTCCGATCAATCAGTTATATGGCAGCTATAAGATATAGTCGGCCGATCCTTATGAAATTTGGTAGGTCGGATAAATTGGCCAAATATAAAACCCATAGAAAATCCCAACTTCCTAACTTAACAAACAGCAGAGTTATGGCATTTCTGATCAATCAGTTATATGGCAGCTATAGGATATAGTCGGCCGATCCCGGCCGTTCCGACTTATATACTGCGTGCAAAGGAAAGAAGGGTGTGTGCAAAGTTTCAATTTGATATCTTTAAAACTGAGAGACTAGTTCGCGTAGAAACAGACAGACGGACAGACAGACGGACATGGCTATATCAACTCAGGAGGTGATCCTGATCAAGAATATATATACTTTATAGGGTCGGAGATGTCTCCTTCACTGCGTTGCACACTTTTGACCAAAATTATAATTCCCTCTGCAAGGGTATAAAAATAGCCTTTAAGTTCAACATGCGTCACTGTATGTGCATACATTCACATACATATATTTTATGCAATTGTTAATTTACCCACATTCGCCAGTTATTAAGGACAGTTTAACATTTAATCTTATTAACATTTAAAACAATACTCCATCATTACTTTCCTGTAAAAGCTGAGTGGGTAAAATCCGAAACGGATCCGCACTTCATCCGTACTCAAATGTATACATACATATGTATGTATGTATATGTTTAATCAAATATTTTGTTATGCCAACTTAGCACATCGTAGAATATTTCGAAATCTTTTCAATTAAGATCCGTTTTTCCGAAACCTTAAATAAGTCACCCAATACATGTATATACATATGTAGGTATATCATAGCTGTTTACAGATTTATCCGGATTTAAAAATAAAATCATATGTTCTGTAAGTGTATTAACAAAAATAAAAAATTTTAAAAAGGAAAAAAAGTTTTGGATACTTCTTGTTTGCTTGAACAAGTTAAAAGAATTTAAAACCCTTTGTTCAATCAGGAGATTTTTAATTGATTTTTTAAGAGTATTATCTATAAATTTTTAACTAATTGTTCTAAACACCTTTTATAAACATCCTATATACAGTGTTTATTTTTATTGCATATTCCCATAAAACGGTTTTCGATACACCGACTATGACATGTTGTGTGAGTCCCCTTTAGTACCGTTCATCACCTTTTCATCGGTGAATCATAAGCAAAAATAAACATCACTTGTTATGATTGATAAATTTCTATACAACTTTGTGGTCAATTTAACTTTTACAACTTGATGAACTAATCTATAAAAAATGAATCACCTGTTTATTTTTGGGAAAAAGAGAGGAAGCAAAGTAGATATAGTTATGGTTTGCGTTTGCTACAATAATCGATTGCGAGCGACGGCTCCGCCAGCATTGTAGCCGGCAGACTGATGAAATAGTGATGAATTTCAGCAGAAGTGACTTTCGGAATTAATAGATTTCTGTAAAGGAGAGAGCCCTCTTTAGATGCTTAAAAAATCGAATTTATTTATTTGCATAAATGTCTACCCAAAGTATCCAATAACACATGCATGGTCGAAGCGGCTTGCCGAAATGCTTGTACCAGGCATAATATTGCATATATTTTAATGAAACAATTTCAGAAGTCTGTTGACAAATAAAACCTAAAACCTTCGTTTTAATTGAATATTTCCGTTCTTCCCAGAAAGTCTTTGGAAAAATCGATTTTTTGAAGCTTCTAAAGCAGGCTCCCCCCTTAAGTTAAAAAAAGCATACCATTTATGTATCTACCTAATTATATTCTTCATTATTTTGACTATTTTTCTTGAAGGTAATTTTTTATACCCTTGCAGAGGGTATTATAAAGCTTGCCGAAGATTGCTTCCTTACTTGTTGGTTAATAAGAGCACATTGTGATACCCATGTGCCATAGAATTTGTTTGAGAAAATTGTCATTATTAATTATTATTTATTTGCATGGAAGAGAGATAAATAATACCAAAACTCCAAATGAATCATTAGAATTCCAGGATTCGCTCGAAAAAATCCGATTGCCAATTGGCCTAAAAGAAGCATTTTTTGGCGTAACAAAAACAGTTAGTTACAACACAGCTTTATTTTGATAGACAAAACGAATGTTTTATATGTTCCCATTTGATTTTACTTCTTAAGTTAAGCTACGTTCAAATATATTAGTATTAAGAAATATTTCATAACAAAATAAAAGGTGTGTGCAGCATTTTTTGTAAGGCCTCTCTTTTGTACCCTATAATTTAAATATTTCGAAAATCTTTCTGAAATTTCTATTAGGTTATGGTATATATGATGGTATATATAATCGTCCCATTCTATGCAAAAGTAAAACAGTAATTTTAAAGTCGTTAAAATACTATTTATCGGTGTATATGTTTATATGTTAAGAAACCCGATTGTTTATATGGGAGCTATATGATATATAAGGTCGATCCGGCCCGATCCGATTTATATACTATCTGCAATAAATAGTCGACTTTTTGCGAAGTTTCATCCAAATTGCTTTAAACTGAAGGACAAGTAGATAAACTCGCCTGATGTTGGTCAAGAATTTATACACTTTATCGGGTTGAAGACGTTCCCTTTTGACTGAGTCTATATCCTATGTTAGGGTATAAATAATATTTCTAGTGCAAAAATGTTGATAGATAAATGCATGGTATTAGATAGCGAACAAAAATGGAGAGCATTTAAAGATATTATAAGTATCTCTTTGCCAACAAAGTTTAATTCGAGTAGCCCGTTTTATTGTTTTCCACAATGATTATTAAGCCATTCATAATTTGAGTGTAATAAATTTAATGTAAACAAGAAAGGAAACAAACTTCGACGAGCCAAAGTTTTTATACACTTGCAGTTATTACAAAACGACTACATTTCGATTTCTATGCCTATATTACTAATAACAATGAAGTCAAACTTTTACAAACTTTTGATTGAAATTATAATACCCTCTGTAAGGGTATAAAAATGGCTCGACACTGTCGTGTAAGAGAGAGTAAATATTGCTTTACTAGACCCAGAATCATCTTGGGTATTAATACATTTAAATAAAATAAATTGAACGTTTTTCGATTTTGCAAAATTTGTGAATACAAAAGAGGCAGTCTGCTATTGTAGGATGACAGGCAAAGATGTCGATCTCAGCTTAGTTCTCTTACAACAAACCCTTCGCATACGCATTACCTGTGTTTGAGCAATGGTCCAACAAGTAAGACTAAAAATGAGCTGTTTTCTAAGGGTCAAAAAAATATTTAGACTAAGCTTATATAAACGTTAAAACACCTTTGGCCTGCTATGTTATCGGTAAAAATGTATATTTTAATTATTATTAAATATAATGTTATTTTATTATATTAGAATGTTATATTAAATAGAATGTAATTTCTTATATTCGTTTTTAAACAAGCTTGGGCAATTAAGCCTCGTCGTTTTATTTACCTTAAACATTATGTAGTGTTATGTATTATGTATGTTATTTGAAGGTTCATTGTTTTAATCGTACAAAATTAACTTTTCTGAATAAACGATTCGGTCGGTCTTGGAAAAAAAAAGAAATGAAGATCCTAAGGGGTTGTTAGTGATCGATTCTTAATACAGAAGAGAAACGACGATGAAGCCATCACCCCGAGCCATATTTTGTTGGGATCAGCAAGTTGTTATATTTCCTGATACGAATCCTTTCTTTTGATATTGGAGGTTCAAAACGGCTAAAAACTCATATTTTTCAGATCCAAAACCTTTTTTTTTTGTAACTTGCTTTATTTTCTTAAAAGTTACCACTATTAACTTGGTTGAGGTACGAAAGCCTTTATTTTCGCAAGATGTTTTTACCCGTTACTCGTTTAGTAAAAAGGTATATTGTCCACTTGGACTTGTTAAAATGTATATTGTTAATTTAATTTAATTTTTAAGTTTAACCTAAAGTTTTACAACCTTGACAGCAGTTTCGTTGAAGGTGCCTTTTTTATACTTATTAATTCAATAAGAATACTTTGTGGAACAAAGAACATTTCGTTTTGCATTTTGAATTTTAGTCACAACCAAATATAGAAAAACGTCAAGCTATGTGTAAATAGGTGTAAATGATAGGTATATAATTTAAAAAATTAAAAAACAACCAAGTTGAATAAATTGATCGTAGGGCAAATATATACTAATTTGATTCATTCCCCTCTTTTTCATATATATGTTTCCTAAAGTTACCAAAAAACGATTGGAAAAGTTTTCTCTCGATATCGTTAAAATTCAGCGAGTTTTTAATTTTGCCAACAAAAGAGGTCGTTGGACCCATAGTGCCCTGTAGACAGTAATCGGGGCAATGGTAGCACAATCGCGACTTGGTGGGGTACAATTTTAAAGTCTGTGTCGGATTCGTGGTTCATTTTTGTAGACTACAAAATGGTCCTGGAATGGCCTTAACTTAAAAATCATAAGTGTATAACTGAACCTACCCATCTATGCCAAATAAATAATAACAAAATGTCAACAAGTATACAAAATCATACAGAACCGAACGTCAAGCAAAGCAAAAGAATATCATAGAAAATAACCTCAAAAAACTTGAAACAATGGCTACCAGCCTAATTTCCGACAATAAAGCCAAAGTCGACAATTCCTACCTGACGTCACAATCTTTACTTTTCTTTTTGTTTAAGTGGTTTTATGTAGTTTACAGTAATAATAATTTGTTTTATGCCAGACCAAGATTATATCAAGGCGCGTGCAAATGCCCGTATGTATGTAACCTTTATCATGTACCTATCTTTTATTATACCCTTGCAGAGGGTATAATAATTTTGGTCAAAAGTGTGCAACGCAGTGAAGGAGACATCTCCGACCCTATAAAGTATATATATTCTTGATCAGGATCACCTCCTGAGTTGATATAGCCATGTCCGTCTGTCCGTCTGTCTGTTTCTACGCAAACTAGTCTCTCAGTTTTAAAGCTATCGAGTTGAAACTTTGCACACAGCCTTCTTTCCTTTGCACGCAGTATATATGTCGGAACGGCCGGGATCGGCCGACTATATCCTATAGCTGCCATATAACTGATTGATCGGAAATGCCATAACTTTGGTGTTTGTAAAGTTAGGAAGTTGGAATTTTCTATGGGTTTTATATTTGGCCAATCGATCCGACTTACCAAATTTCATAAGGATCGGCCAACTATATCTTATAGCTGCCATATAACTGATTGATCGGAAATGCCATAACTTTGGTATTGGTAAAGTTAGGAAGTTGGGATTTTCTATGGGTTTTATATTTGGCCAATCAATCCGACATACCAAATTTCATAAGGATCGGCCGACTATATCTTATAGCTGCCATATAACTGATTGATCTGAAATGCCATAACTTTGGTGTTTGTTAAGTTAGGAAGTTGGGATTTTCTATGGGTTTTATTTTTGGCCAATCAATCCGACCTACCAAAGTTCATTAAGATCGGCCGACTATATCTTATAGCTGCCATATAACTGAACGATTGGAAATGCTATAACTTTGTTGTTTTTAAAGTTAGGAAGTTGGGATTTTTTATGAGTATTAAGAATGCATCATATGAATAATTTTGGAGAATATAATTTACAGAGTATTCTGCAAGGGTATATCAACTTCGGCTCCGCCGGAAGTTAGCTTTCCTTTCTTGTTTTGATTTAGGATTGATTGGCCAAAAATAAACCCCATAGAAAATTCCAACTTTCTAACTTTACAAACACCAAAGTTATGGCATTTCCGATCAATCAGTTGTATGGCAGCTATCCTATAGCAGCTATCCTCGTCCGATCCCGGCCGTTCCGACTTATATACTGCGTGCGTTTAAAACTGAAAGACTACTTTGCGTAGAAACAGACAGACGGACAGACGGACATGCTTATATCAACTTAGGAGGCGATCCTGATTAAGAATATATATACTTTATAGGGTCGCAGATGTCTCTTTCACTGCGTTGCACACTTTTGAATTATAATACCCTCTGTAGGGGTATAAAAAGTAACATCACTTAAGTACTCGGACTAACCGTTAACAACAAATACAACTAAAACTCACGTATTAACTCTCTCATACCATCTCTCTCCAACAAACTAAGTATCATAAAATGCCTGGCCAGCTCAAAATTTAACGGCAACACCAACACATTACTAAACATAGCAAAAGCCATACTTATATCTAAAATTGACTACGCACTCCACACAAACGGTTACACCACGAAAAATACACTAAATAAATTACAAACCACATTAAACCCAGCTTTTAGAACAGTCCTGGGTGTCTTTCCGAATCGACCCACTCCAGCCAATCGTCGACGAAAGTGTTTTGACAAATCGCTCTTGCTGCCTCATTAATGGATTTACGACGCGCTTTAGTTTTTAATTTCGAATTCTCCCTTCTCGTGAATGTTCTTAAGAGTGATTGCGGCTTTTATTTCTGTTGATTACGTTGATAATATTTTTGGCGAAAATAACTTTAGCACTATTACACGCCCTTGCTGCTCAATTTTTTTTACTAGGGCATTTGAGTTCTGTTCCCTTATGTAAATTGGTGGGGGCTTTGACTTCTTTTAGACCACTTGTCCAGGTTCGGATTGATTTTTTTCATCATAAAAGGGCGAATCTGTTGTTACTAGATGCCCCTGTTTGTTCGCTGGCTGTATTAGGGCAGTTTATTATTTAGTTTATTTAAAGTTGTTCGCTCGGCGCACCAATTTATTTTCCGAATTAACCCACTACAGCTAATCGTCGACAAAATGGTTTTGACAAATCGTTCTTATTGCCTCAGAAAATCAGTCGCCAAATCGCTCTGCACTACGTCTTAAAGAAGACAAGGCGCCAAAAGTCATCAGTCTCGTACGAATGTATCTGGTGGGTGATCAATTTCTCCATCTCGCCATAAAAACATCGAGATGATTGGTTGAGATCGCGATCCTGGTGGAACATTTCCACTATATCGCTATTGGTCGTTCTCTAAATCGCATAAGCACAAGCAACAACGACACCAACATAGCTGGTCCTTTTAAAAGTTTGTCATCAAAAGAAATGACATCGCCGTCTCAAACTTAACGTGTATTCTTTTTGTTGTAACTGTAAAGACAGGAAGATACCAAGAACGTAGACTGTTTTACAAATCACACTTTACAGCTTGCGAATGTATTCCTTCTCCTCGTAGTGCCACATGGTATCAGACATTTTTTTCTCAAGGCACTTAAGATGTTTTAGAGCTCGACTTTTTCGTACATCCATTACAGTTCATTCTTCAAACGACTCTCGTTTGTGATATATTTTGTTTTTGCTTCCAAAATCCTTAGAGACTGTTACTAAGATTTTACAGAAATGCTGATGCCGAAAGATCCCAACAAAAAGAACGCCTTCATATCTTCACCAAGCTTCCGCGAACTTGTGCTCTGGCAGAAATGCAGTAAACGAGATACCATGTCATTCGTAGCGATCGTAAACTTACCATCTCAATTTGTATAGTACCGTAATAAGATCGCTACTTTCAGCTTCACTCACTTCACGGTACGCTGATTTTTATTTTGTCCATTCCGATGATAATTTGAGCCTTAACATCTTTGTATGGCGGAGCAGGAACGGTTCTCAAAGGCCGATGATTCTTGAGAGTCGCATCATCGATCCTTTGCAGTGGGAGATCCAAATTGCTAGTAGGGCGTACTCCTTTTAGCGCATAATTTATTTCTGGATGAGTTTTAGCGGAAACACTTGAACAGACTGGCTTAGATTTGAACTTTTAGGCAAAGGATGTCGCTGTTAGTCTCAGTGTGCAACATTTCTTAACGCTGCAATTTTGTTTTCTCTGCTTTCCAAAACAACAAAACCTAAGCTGTTGGACTTCATTAATTGTACTTTAGACTTGATGGACATGAAAAAACATTCCTTTACGAATTTCCAGGCTATGACCACTGACACATTCTAGATATTGTCATTGCTTCCCTCCACGGCGTGCTCTTTTAGACGTTTCCTCGAGAATTTTCCACTTGAAGTGCGCACAAATTCCTAGTGTACCTGAATGGTAACCACACCTGAACGCGTCTTAATCAATCACGTGAGATTCAAAATGCTCTTTACAGGCTTCTTCTTTCTCTGTAAGAGGTGGGGGATCTGTGCAAAGTCTATCTATTTTATGAACTCGTGAGTCCTTACGGCGTTAGGCTAGTCGAAAAATTATGTTCACAAAAGCTCCAATATTTCCTAAGTACTCATCAATAGGTCGTTTGTTTCAGGAGAAAAAGATGGAAGATGTTCCAATATTCTTGATTAACGTTTTTGGCGCATGGATTTCCATCATGCAAAGCGGATGGAGTCTCCTGCATGCCCCGCTCATGCTGAGAAGATATTGTAAGGAATTGCATTTTTTGACAATGTGTCCTTTCGGAGGCAGTTAATGTACAACGGTGCCTTTTTAGAGAAATCGAATCTTTAAACTGTTAGAGCTGCGAAGGAAATGCTGTGTTCAATTTGATGTTCAGCTGCAATGCACGCATTGTACATGGTCGTTCCTGGCAGCATCAAACGAAAAACTCCTATTTCCATTCTTAGGATTAGATTGGACCATGTGTTGGTACCGCCTCACATTCGCTCCAAAGAGGAAGCGAAGTATAATATATCCGTTCTTCCCATTTTATTTTAGTTTCAGCGTCGACCTTGATCATTACAAAATGTATTAAAATAGCATTGGTAATGCGTCTATCATCCCCGAAAGACAGCAAGGACTCATAATGGGCTGTGACTGTTTCGATGAGGGTTGTCAAGGCTGTAGCTGACGGCTGTGAAATTTTTTGCAATTAAAAAGTGTCGATATGTTGTCGAAAAAAATGAGGCAATCATTACCGTACACCCGCTTCAGGCTAGCAAGGGCTTTGGGAGAATTCTCAGCAGTGACTTGAAGTGCCCTGACTGTTCCTAAAGCGTCTCCAGCTAAACACGATATTAAATGAGTGAATATCTCAATGTCTTGAAGCGTAGCATCTTTGTCAACAAAAGTTTCAACAAGATTATAAAATTTTTAAATGCGGAGGGTTTTCCGCTAAATGTTGGCGTCGCTCGGCAGGCTGCATTAAGGCGGGCGAATTGCCTGCAGCGCGGATTTTTCGACTGTATTTCGTTTTGCCTCATTTAAAATTGAAATCAGTAATGATTTTATTAAAACTATACTCTATTCCAACTCTTCGCGAAAGACATCTTTTGCATCTCTCACTTCTATTTAGTTTTAAAGAAGTGAAGCGTTTTCAATATGCGTATTAAGGATTTCTAAACGGATTAACAAACAACAAGAATGGAAAGCTACTTCGGGCGGAGCCGATGTTGATATACCCTTGCAGAATACTCTCTAAATTATATTCTTCAAAATTATTCATATGATGCATTTTTAATACTCATAAAAAATCGCAACTTCCTAACATTAAAAACACCAAAGTTATGGCATTTTCAATCGTTCAGTTATATGGCAGCTATAGGATATAGTCGGCCGATCTTTATGAATTTTGGTAGGTCGGATTGATTGGCCAAAAATAAAACCGATAGAAAATCCGTCTGTCTGTCCGTCTGTCTGTTTCTACGCAAACTAGTCTCTCAGTTTTAAAGATATCGAATTGAAACTATGCCGAACGCACGCACTGCAGGGAAGCACACGCCAACGCTCAAGCGTACCGAAAACCAACGAACAAGCGTTAAAGCAAACCAACAATTGCACTGCTCCCGCGATCGAGAACGAAAACGACAAATTTAACACGAAATCGCGGCAGAGGTGTCGGTGTGCGTGCAAACGGAGAATGATGACCGATAACTAACGGCAACGAATATATTAGTTGTCGCTGCAAGCGCGTAGTCTTCTTTATTTTTAGTCGTTCGTGAGTTAAAGCGTCGCAAACATGGAGCAAAATAAAGAGAAAATACGGCATATTTTACAGTACTACTACGATAAAAGCAAAAATGCGTCTCAAGCCACCAATAAAATTTGTGCAGTTTATGGACCCGATACAGTTTCCATTTCCACCTCACAACGATGGTTTGTGCGTTTTCGTTCTGGTGTAAAGGTGTCGAAGATGAGCCACGCTCCTGAAGGCATGTCGTCGAAAATTGAGATAAAATCGCTGAGTTGGTCGAAAGAGACCGGCATAGTAGCAGTCAGGCAAGTTCTTCGGAGTGTTTGGTGAGATTGGCAGGAAACCGTCCACTATGAGCTGCTGCCCTATGGCCAAACGCTCAGTTCGGACCTGTACTGCCAATAACTGGACCGCTTGAAGGCAGCACTCATGCTGAAGAGACCATCTTTGATCAGAGGCCGAATTGTCTTCCATCAGGATAACGCCAGATCACACACATCTTTGGTGACGCGCCAGAAGCTTCCGGAGCTCGGATGTGAGGTTCTTTTGCATCCACCGTATCTCCCAGATCTCGCGCCAAGTGATTACCTGTTTCTGTCCATGGCGAACGTGCTTGGTAGTCTGAAGTTGGGCACAAGAGAGTCCTGGCTCTCCGAGTTGCCAATAGGGAAGCGAGCTTCTAAAAGTGGGCCATTATGAAGTTGGAAACTCGTTGGGTACGCGTCATCGAACAAAACGGGGCATATTTTACTTGAATCGCATTATTGGGAACATTTGAAAATTCAATAAAAATAACGCAGTACTTTTTTGATAACCTAATATAAGCTTGATGCTGGAATAATTCTTCGACAAAGATTTTTGCATCGATTTTCTCGGGTTGACAATTTTAAAGTTGACACTTTTTCCAGCATTTTTAGTAATACCCTAAATTGGTGCTCACTACGACGAAAATGGGGAATTAAACTTGCACTAATTGGGTCGACGACGAATATTTGTTTGTAAAGCGATTCACTTATGTACGTATAGTTCAAAATCTTTATGTATGTATGGCACAATTATAATTGTTAGTACATGCAATTTAATTTTCTTGGTTAGAATGCTCACTATCTACCGATTGTTACACGATTGGAAAAAGTTGAAAGATAGGCCATAGCACAATTAACAAAACGCCACAGATTAAGTTTAACTTTAAGCACTCTATACCTGGCAATTGTTTAAAAATGGTTGGCCATACCGACGAGGGTTTTGTTTGGTTGTTGTCACGTCGGGGTCACCATGAAAATTGTAATACTCCTTTGTATTAAACAAAACGTGTACTTGTGATGCAGGAGCTACGAATTTTATTTGACGGCGAAAATGTGTTATTGAGCGATGACGATAAGGAGTTGCTTCGATTGAATTCGATTTCACACTGACTACCCTTTCAGGTGTATGCTAACCTAAGGGGGCGAGAGAAAGCACGCCCTAAATATTTAGCAATTTAACAATCGTCACTGTTGTTGTATTTTCAACTTGTCTGCATTTAAGCTTTAACGACAGAATTCCATCTATTTAACTAAATCCAATAGAGTTTGTCCGAATTGCAAAAGCTTTTCTGATCTTAACATAGAGGAGTTGCTGACACAATAAAGCACCCCGCAGATAGCTGATGAGTCTGAGGTGGAAGGGAATTCTAAAAATTGAATCTTACGCTGAGGGTATAGATAATCTTAGTCACCTTTCAGCTATGGTAATTTTCTGTAACCAGCAGTCTAGATTAACGGAAAAAAAGTTGTATAATAAAAGATAAACTATGATTTAAATAGCAAAAGTGACAAGACCACGTATCGCATTTGGCGCAACAAATTCTTGACTGAAACCTGACCTCGTAGATTAGCTAAATTATTCGCAAAACAAAATAATCATCAATAACACAAATTACTTGGTTTGCCCAAAATACAAGTCGCTGAGATCAAATATTTCATTCTTTACAAACGCTATCAGTCTATGGAGGAATCTGACATAAACTCAGAAGATATTTGAAGTAAATTAAAAAATAATTTAAAAATGTTAAAGTTTTAAGTTGTAAAAATGATTTGTAAAGCTTTATTAATTAATATTTTTCAAAGATGTGTTAGTCGGATCGGACTAGATCGGCCGGTGATATCATATAGCTGCGGGTTGATTTCCATTGGTTTCTATTCTCTGTGGCTGGGAGCCTACAGATTCGTCTACAGATTTTCGTAAAAAGAATGCTTTAAAGTTTTTGTTTTTTCCGGGAAAGTGTGATTTTAGTGATCCCTGTACCGTATGAAACGTACAGCCGAATAGATGTTGGCTCAAATTACAAATTTGACGGCACTTTTGGTGGAGGGATAGCATTGGATAGGTTGGGAGTCTTTTCCCTGCAAGGAATCTTCCTGCATTTCCGAAATTCATCACTACTGGAATTCATTACTATTTCATCATACAGACCACGTCGTCGTCTATACTTATTAATTATATTATTGTATAGGAGTTCTTCTTAAAAATAACATTTGTTATAATCGTTCTTTTAGAAATGGATGGAATTTAACAATGTAAAAATTTTGCATAGACGGATATGCTTTTGTAAGTCAAAACAAATTGGGCATACGGGAATAAAGCAATTTTTTAAACTGTTTTTGTTTTTGTGTGCTCGCGCCCATTATGTCAAAATTCTTGGGAACTATAACATCATAAGATTCATAATATTTGGAGCACCCTAAATCACAAAGGGGAAGAATTTTTAACGGGTATATTCGCCTGATTCCACTGCATATCGGGAGCTTGTAGGAAAATTATGAAAAAAGATTTTTATCACCAGAAAGCTGTGACCGTAACCTGTTAATTTTTGTTTAGGAGAGTCCAAACCCTCTCATATAACTCCTCAATAGTAAGAGGGTGGTCCGATAAGTACTTAGCCTCCAAAAGAAAAACAAACATTTTGGAAAAGTGGCGATTTATATCTCAACATAGTCTCCTTTTAGCTCAATACACTAGACCCAGCGATGCTCCAACTTCTTTAACCCGTCTGAATAATACGTTTTCTCGAGGTCTGCAAAATAGGCCTCTGTGGCGGCCTTGAATTTGGCCTTGGCGAGGGCGGAAGTGTGAGCCGGTGCGTTGTCATGATGGAAAAGAACTTTTTTCTTCGCCAAATGAGGCCGTATTTTCTGCAATTCGGCGGCGAATCGGCCCAATAATTCGGCGTAGTACATCCCTGTGACCGTTTGTGACCTTCTCCTGTTAGTCGATGTAGATCACACCTTGTAAATCCCAAAAAACGGTGGTCTTCACCTTTCCGGCCGATGGGACAGTCTTCGCCTTCTTCGGAGCAGGTTCGCCGGGTGATTGTTCCTTGGTCTCTGGTGTGTACCAGTGGATCCATGTTTCGTCGACGGTCACGAAACGACGCAGAAACTTCTTCGGATTGCACTTAAACAGCGTCAAACACTGTTCTGAAGTGGTCTCACGGTTGCGTTTGTGGTCCGGAGTGAGCAAACGCGGCACCCATCGCGCCGACAGCTTTGACCCACGCGGTCTTTTGACATGCCTACTGTCTGAGCTATCTCGCGAATCTTCAATCGGCGGTCTGCCAATGCCAATACGAGATCGTGGATTTTTGTCACGTTATCCTCCGTGGTAGCCGTTTTCGGGCCACATGGGCGTGGCTCATCAAAAACCGAAGTGCGACCACGTTGAAACTCGTTAAACCAATTTTTGACGGTCGCCATCGAAGGAGAAGAGTCACCGTACACAGCATCCAAGCGCAGCATCTTTGATTTCGCTAAGCGATTTCCTTTCCAAAAACAAGAATCGAATTACAGACCGATATTGCTCTTTCTCCATTTTTCTAGAATTCGCGGACACGTCGGATTCCACACGCAGTAAAAACAAAACTAAGAATCCGATTCGGCTGAAATTTCGACACGAGAATGTACTACACGATAGTAAATTTCTCTTGCGATATTGACGCCATCGGGCGGTGAGGCTAAGTACTTATCGGACTGCCCTCGTAATTATACGGCGAAGTATAATATCGCTTAACAATCGGGACAAACGAGTCAGTTGATAAAGCGATTCCTCATTTATTTGGATGTTAAGCTTGGTTCTCTACTTAAAAAAAAAATGAGCAGCCATTGTTTGACTAATAAATTTTTGGAGTCGTAGTTACACTAGAAAAGTGACCAGCTGTGCTAGCGTATGTAATACCATTATTGAATTAATTATTATTATTATCAAGCACAGCAGGATTTGATTTAATTCAAGGAATCTCGTACAGGACTGAATCTCTGAGATATAAGTTAAGGAACCTAACTGTTGAGGAACCTAATAACTAATTACAATAATTTGGTATATTCAATAGCATGTAAGATATTCCTTCTTGAAATGGTCTGGTCTTACGATTTTTATATCTCTCTCTCTCTCTCTCTTCCTCCTGACCACGAGCTGTCGACATTAATAAAGCGTAAATTCTTATTGTGAAATAATTGAGTATTATTCTATCAACCCAATTCGAAAGTGGTCTTACAAACCATTTAGCGTGATCTATTCACCATCATTGTCTTGCTGGCACGGCTAAATCAAGCCTTAGAAGCCTTGAGGAGATCACTGACGAAATGCACTTGTTAGATAACGTTCAGGGTTTCGAGGATCCTACCGAAGACTTCAACGCGTATGAGGAGAAGTATCTGCGCGCGCTTACCTTATTCGCGTCGTTAAAGAGCGACCTTCAGCCAAGCAACATACCTCAAGCGGATCACAACATGGCCAAATTGCTGCAACGGCTAAGTGAGTTCTTTCAGCGACTATCTGAGAACGGAGCACCTACCTTAGCCACGCCGCCGCCTGGTGCTGTTTGTTTAACTGAAAACCCGTTGCCGAAAATCCACATCAAACCCTTTGGTGGAGACTACAAGGAATGGCCAGCCTTTAAGGACATTTACGAGAGCACCGTCCACAGCAAGACCCACCTGGGAAAGATTCAAAAGTTTCACTACCTTAAATCTTTCATAGTTGGTGAAGCGGCCAATCTTCTCAGTCACATGTCCATTACGGAATCAGCTTATAATTCATGGGAACGGCTCAATGAATACTATGATCGTCCAAGGCATATCGTGAACTGGCTGCTGCCCCCAACGAAAATATACTGATGGCGCCAATGAAATCATTCGTAGGCTAGATGCAATTTGGAAGACCAGCCGTGACTGCTGGGTGATTCATCTTGTACTGGCTAAAACTGATCCCGACTCTAGAAGTGGATAGAGGACACCAGAGGCGCTGCGACACCAACCGTTACATACTTGTTTAAATTCCTTGATGATCCCGACTCTAGAAGTGGATAGAGGACACCAGAGGCGCTGCGACACCAACCGTTACATACTTGTTTAAATTCCTTGATGATCGTTGCGAGGATTTTGAATTAAGCCAAGCTACATCGGCAATCAAACTCGATCCTGGCAGCCACACGGACAAGCCTGCCAAAGCGAAGTGCGCTTTTATTGCAGTGAACCGTGGCAATTGTGGTAAGTGTGGCTCTGCTGACCATCAGCTGTATAGATGCTCTCAATTTCAAAATCTGAACACTGAACATCGGCGCTCCTTTGTGAAAGGAAAGTCGCTTTGCTTCTAATGCCTACCTTCTGGCCACCGATCTTCACAATGTCAATCGAAACATTCGTGCAAGCACTGCAAAGGCCGTCATCATTCTCTTATACATCCTGAAAACGTGGTATCCATGACAGTTGCTCCTGCGGACACTGCACAGGCCAGTCCTCAAACTTCTGGATGTAGCTCAACTTTGGTCGCCCAGACGCAAAACAGCACCTCATTAACACAGTCACCGGGACTCAAAAGAAGCACATTGCCCACAGCTTTGGTGTAGGGACTTACACAATTTGCCGTGTGCTTGATAGCGGCTCTGAGCTATCCTACGTTTCTGAACGATTCGTCAACGCACTTGGGCTTGCACGTTCACCCTCAAGAATACTAGTTTCCGGAATATCTTCCGTCCAGGTCGAAACTACTATTGGCAACGATGCATATCAAGTCAATGGTGTCACTGCATACGATTGTTGTCGCTGCCCATGTGCTGGGCAAAATCACATCATCACTTCAACGGGACGACACTGACGAAAATGCTTTAAGGATCTACGATGGATTCCAGTTAGCCGATACTTCTTTTAACACATCTTCACCTGTAGACATTTTACTGGGAAATAAACAAATTTTGTCCGTTTTGGTATGTGATAAAAAATATGACACCGATGGAAATATTATTGCCATCAGATCAATCTTTGGATGGATAATCACTTCCGTTGCAATGCCGCATCCATCAACCGCCAACACTCTCATGACTACTGTTCACATAAACGCCTCTCTTCAACGCTTTTGGGAGATCGAGGATAACACTGAGCATACACAACGAGACCCTTCGCACGAAAAGGTGGAGCAGCACTTTCTGACACATTCCCGAGACCCAGACGGCAAATACATCGTTGAATTGCCTTTCAAACACGAATGCCAAGAGTTCGGAGACAGCCTGTAGGGCGCTGTATAACGCATCTATGCTGTGGAACGTCGCCTGCAGCATGATATGGAGCTAAGCAAGCAATATTTAAAATTTATGAACGAATATCTAAGCCTAGGTCATATGCGTAAGCTGGCCACTGAAGAATGCATACATCAGACAAAACGTTTTACATGCCACACCACCCAGTTCTAGGAAAGAAGCTGCGCTTGGTATTTGACGGGTCATTTGAAGACGTAAACGGCCACGCTCTAAATGACGCCTTACACATCAGACCCAGCATTCAACGTAACATGTATGCATTCGCTTTCGAATGCACAAGTTTGTGTTTTCGGCGGACATAGTAAAAATGTTTAGCCAGATTTGGGTTGCCCCTAAGCACCGCAACTTTCAACGGATCGTATGGAGAGATGCCCCGAATGATGCTCCTTCAACACTTTCAACTCTGTACAGTCACCTATGGAACAAGCTGTGCACCGTTTCTTGCTGTCAGAGTACTGGAACAACTAGGCGAGACCACCAGGATGAGTTTCACACATCCTCAAAAATTGTGCTTAAGGACTGTTACATACACGATGTCCTCACCGGCGCTGAAACTGAAGACGAATTACTTAGCCGCCGCAAAGAACTCATCCAGCTGATGTCCAAGGCTAAGCTTGAGCTTGGCAAATGGGTGTCTAACAGCAGCGTCATTCACTATCCAGCCGTATTGAATCCGATCCTGAAGCGTCTCCGATTGAGTGTCTATTGCTTCGAGTTGATTCGCTGCACTGCTTATGTTTTACGCTTTGTGCATCGAAGAATGAAGAAACGGATTCCATCAAACCTCACACTCACGTTTGAGGAAATCAGCGAGGCCCGCATTTATTGTCTAAGGCAGGTTCAAGGAAGCTTCTCATCCGATCTACACCTGTTGCAAAAGGGAACAGCTGTGGGAAATTCGTCAACACTTCGAACACTTTCACCCATGGTTTGCAAGAACGGCCTGCTTCGTGTAGGTGGGCGCCTCTCAAACTCGCTACTACCGGAGGAAGTCAAGCATCCATTTATTCTGGCAAAACATCATAGCATTTCTCTGCTTATTTAGGAACACGAGCACAGGATACATCTTTACCCAGGTTTGACAGCACTTTTCTTCATCGTTCGCCAACAATATTGGATTGTTGGCGCACGCAACATGATTCGCAAGCTTACACAAGCTACTCACAAATGTTTTCGCCAACGCCACAAAACAACTGATCAATACATGGCGGACTTGCCAGCTGTTCGGGTAGACCGGCCAGACCGCTTCTACTCAAAGTGCACAAGGGACGGAATCCACGAAAGGAAAAGGGATACATTTGTCTATTCGTCTGCCTAGTGACCTCCGCAATTCACTTGGAGTTGGCTACAGATCTCAGCACGGAGACATTTCTCGCTGCACTTCGTCGTTTTATCTCCCGTCGAGGAAAGTGTACCCACAACTTCAGCTACAACTTTGTGGGAGCAAAGAAGGTGTTAGACGATATGTATAAGCTCATCCTGTCGCAGCATCACAACACTCAAGTAACCCAAGTTGGCCAGAGAGGGTATCAAATGGAGTTTTATACCACCGCACGCACCCCACTAGGGCGGAAAATGGGAATTCCATTCTCACATTTGAGCAAATGCACACCCTTCTGGCCCAAATTGAGTCGTCGTCAATTCACGCCCACTCTTCGCTACGTCAGACATCGAGGTTTCCTACTTGTCACCCTGCTGATCGGACCCCCCTATACATCAGTTCCAGAGGGCGATCTTGGCCACATAGCAGTTAACCGACTGGATTACTGGCAAAATGTACAGGTAATACTACAAGTGATCATCAAGGATTCAAACACACCCCCCGCCGCTTGGACTTTGGCGCGCATAATCGAAGTCTATCAAGGCAAAGACGGGGTGGTACGCGCCGTAAGGCTGAAAAACTTGTTAGACCCATTTCTAAAATCTCAGGGTGGGCCGGGATGTTGAGAAACCTCATAATAAATTACAATAATTTGGTATATTCAATAGCATGTGAGATATTCCTTCTTGAGATGGTCTGGGCTCACGATTTTTATATCTCTCCCTCTCTCTCTGTCTTTCTCCTGACCACGAGCTGTCGACATGAATAAAGCGTAAAATAATTGAGTATTATTCTTGATTGAATTCTTCTTATATATTGAGTGGTTAAAATTTCGCAAGACTAGCAGAGCACGGGGAGCTGGCCTATATTCGAGTCGCAAAACACAAATATCCAGCGGACGGGCTGACAGGGGAAAACCGATGGAAACACCAAAGCGTTTAGGAAATCAAGTAAAGTATCAATAGACTTAAGCCCTGAAAATAAATAAAACAAGAGAGCCCGCTATAGTCGAGTGCCTCGACTATTAGATACCCGTTACTCAGTTAAAAAAGTTCAAATTATCAATTTGAATTCGGCGATCTCTTAGAGCTGGCAGCTTTATAGCACGAGCATCAGCACCAGCGCTGCTTTAGCGCATGCAGCTTTTGTCCTGCACCAGCAGCTGTGTTTATGTTTATGTTTTTGAGTGCAATAAATTGACTAGAAATATTAAACATACATATTTATATTGGCTAAACACATACATTCTTAAATAGTATTATGTATAAATGTTTGCACATCACGAGTAACGGGTATAGCGAATAGCTTTCTGTGAAAGGAGTTATCTTTGCCGGGCAATTGCAACTGTGTACAATATGTATATGCTTACATACATACACACATACGCCATTGTTTGACTCAGACCTCCAATTTGGCTAACTTGATTTGATTTGCATAGTTCTTGGGATATAGTTTGGTATTGACAAATGAAAACCATCGCAATTTCCTTTAATAGAAATCCTTATCGAGAATTAACGTTGACTCTGTTGAGCACCTTGGCCAGCTGTTATCCGTTAGATGGCGCCACCACGGGCCATGAAAGGCGGAAATGTAGGCGCTAGCCAGGCTTAAGCGTTTAATAGGTTTTTGGGCGTTAGAGTGGGCGTGGCAAAAAAAAATCGATAGGTATTGACGAAACAAATACATATCAATTAAAATGTTCATAATAGCATCAAAACTGTGGCCACAGCTTGTGTCTTGTGGGCCTCAGAGGGGGCGTGGCACCATTTTGAAACAAACTTGCGCTGCGTAGGAACTCCTAAAATCTACATGCAAAATGCCAATCTTGTAGCTTTTATAGTTTCCGAGATCTCAGCGTTCATACGGACAGACAGACAGACGGACAGACGGACATGGCTAGATCGACTCGACTAGTGATCCTGAACAAGAATATATATACTTTACCTGTTACATACTTTTGCACGAATACAATATACCCTTTTACTCTACGAGTAACGGGTATAAATATGATATGGAAAAAATGTATTTACAAATTTATGAAAAAAATCGTGGAGCTCCTTAGAAATAGTTACAAATATGTTGACATTAAAGTCGGGAACATTGAAGAGAAAACAAGAAAGGAAAGCTAAATCCGGGCGGAGCCGAAGTTGATATCCCTTGCAAAATATTCTGTAAATTTCATTCTCCAAAATTATTCATATGATGCATTCTTAAACTTATAAAAAACTTTAAAAACACCAATGTTATGGCATTTCCAATCGTTCAGTTATATGGCAGCTATAGGATGTAGGCGGCCGATCCTTATGAAGTTTGGTAGGTCGGATTGATGGCCATATAAAACCCATAGATAATCCCAACTTCCTAACTTTAAAAACACCAAAGTTATGGCATTTTCGATCAATCAGTTATATGGCAGCTATAGGATATAGTCGGCCGATCTCGGCCGTTCCGACCTATATACTACGTGCAAAGGATCGAAGGGTGTGTGCAAAGTTTCAATTCGATATCTTTTAACTGAGAGACTAGTTTGCGTAGAAACAGCCTGACGGACAGACGGACATGCTTATATCAACTCAGGAAGCGATCCTGATCAAGAATATATCTACTTTATAGGGTCGGAGATGTCTCCTTCACTGCGATGCACACTTTTGACCAACATTATAATACCCTCTGCAAGGGAATAATGAGTAACACGTCGGGTACATATATGTTTACAATAGTGTACAATACTAATAGTATACGCATAGGTATTTATCAGCTGTCTCTTTCTTCGGCTAGGAAGACAACTTCCTGTTTTACCAACAGTTACAACATTACAAGAGTACAAGTTTGGCATTTTAAGTTTGAAGTTGATACATTTTTACAAAATTACAAAAAAACCTCGAAATTATGGAAATTAGGAAAATTAACTCTATGCTTATTTTAGCTATGAATTAAAAATGATCGGAAATCCAAAAAAGTAGGAAAACCTAAAAAATCGAAAATATACTCATTTTATTAGAGATTTTCACTAGGGACGTCGGAAAATCGCTAAAAATTATGGGAAAGCCGGAAAAGTAGGAAAACCCGAAACATCGAAAATATATACAATTAGTAGAGAATTTCACTAGGGACGTAAATAGATTATGATAAAAGATTATGATAATCAATACAGAGAGAAACACCCACATAAGTCAGACTTGGCGAAAAATGCGAAAAAAGATTATTGTAAACGATACAGAGATAAACGAAGAACGTTAAATTTATTATCATCTGACCAAACGTTTGTACAACAAAGTGTACCTCCTCAATTTAACGAAGTATGCCATTCCAACATCGGACCACTATTTCCCATGGTTTTGATTAAACAACCAAAAATCGAGCTGATTTTATTCGGATTCTGGCCTTGTCATAAGGGTGGGGGTCATGATTTCTTTTCGAAACATTTTTTCAAATGATTTTTTTTCTGTAAGTGCCACTTTGTTGCAAATTTTGTAACAAATTCAACGAGATATGCCATTTCAACATCGGACCACTATATCCCAGGGTTTTAATTAAAACGAGGACGGAAGCTAACTTCGGCCAGCCGAAGTTTAAATATCCTTGCAGACTTTGCCGAAATTGCTAAAAATGAAAAAGTAGCGAAAGGAATAAGGTATATTGTTCCTATGGAAGCTATAGGATATAGAAGTCCGATCGTCACGCGCTTTTACCCTAATCAAGGTATGCATAAAAAAATACGATTTGAAAAGATTCATGTCAATAGCTTTATATACTGCGCGAAATATCCTAAAAATCATTAAATTTTAACCGATTTAACACTATTATTTCTATGGGAGCTATAGGATATAGACGTCCGATCGCCAAGCGCATTTACCCTGATTTGAAAAGATTTATGTTAATAGCTTTTACACTGCGCGAAATATCTTCCATTCTTGCAAGTTATATCCGATTGTTCCTATGGGAGCTATAGGATATAGACATCCGATCGGGGCGGTTTTCAAACTTGATCTGCGTACACATGTTTTAGGACGACTGTGAAAGTTTCAGATCGCTAGCTCTTAAACTGAGCTTGCAAACGGTATTGAAACAGATGGACAGACGGACATGGCTATATCGAATCCTCTATTGATCCTGATCAAGAGTATATATACTTTATGGGGTCGGAAACTTCTCCTTCCGGATTTCAGCTTTGTCATTAGGGTAGCGGTCATGATCTTTTTTCGAAAACAATTTTCAAATGATATTTATTTTCTATATCCCAGGGTTTTAATAAAAAAACAAGAGAGATCGCTATAGTCGGGTGCCCCGACTATTAGATACCCGTTACTCAGGTAAAGGGAGTGCGAGGGAGATGGAGATAGAAACTTTGACCACGCATAACTTTTTAACGAATGGTCCGATTTGAAAAATTTCTTCTACATTTCGATAGGTATTGATAAACACAATAAAACTGCATTTTTACTTTTCCGAAATATTTAAATTTTTAAAATCGTATATAAGCGATTGTGGGCGTTAAAGGGGGCGTGGCACCTTTTTGAAACAAACTTGCGCTGCGTAGGAACTCCTAGAATCTGCATGCAAAATGCCAATCTTCTAGCTTTTATAGTTTCCGAGATCTCAGCGTTCATACGGACGGACAGACAGACGGACAGACGGACAGACAGACAGACGGACAGACGGACATGGCTATATCGACTCGGCTAGTGACCTTGATCAAGAATGTATATACTTTATAGGGTCGGAAACGCTTCCTTCTAGCTGTTACATACTTTTGCACGAATACAATATACCCTTTTACTCTACGAGTAACGGGTATAAAAACCAAAAAATCGAGCTGATTTTTTTTCGGATTTTGGCCTTGTCATTTGGGGGTCATGATTTTTTTTCAAAATTTTTTTCAAATGATATCTATACCCCTGCAGAGGGTATTGTAATTTTGGTCAAAAGTGTGCAACGCAGTGAAGGAGACATCTCCGACCCTATAAGGTATATATATTCTTGATCAGGATCACCTCCTGAGTTGATATAAGCATGTCCGTCTGCCCGTCTGTCTGTCCTTCTCTCTGTTTCTACGCAAACTAGTCTCTCAGTTTTAAAGATATCGAATTCAAACTTTGCACACACCCCTTTGCACGCAGTATATATGAACGGCCGGGATCGGCCGACTATATCCTATAGCTGCCATATAACTGATTGATCGGAAATGCCATAACTTTGATGTTTGTAAAGTTAGGAAGCTGGGATTTTCTATGGGTTTTATATTTGGTTAATCAATCCAACCTACCTATTTCATAAGAATCGGCCGACTATATCCTATAACTGCCATATAACTGATTGATCGAAAATGCCATAACTATGGTGTTTGTAAAGTTAGGAAGCTGGGATTTTCTATGGGTTTTATATTTGACCAATCAATCCGACCTACGATTTCAAAAATTAAGAAAATACTCAAATATTGTTCCCTTTAGCCTAGTATTCAGATCGACAAACGAGTATGCTAGCGTAAAAACTTTAATCTTTTCAGTGTGACCAAAATTTCGAGAGTTCATCAGATTTGAGCGTGATACGGTCGATCAGCTGGGTTTGTTGACAAGCAGTTAATATTCAAATATCGTATTTACAGGAAAGAGCCTTTAAAAGATATTATCAAATACCTTGGCAAGACAAGTCTGCCGCAGTACAAAGAAATTAAAAAACAATATAATTTAAATTTAACAGTTGTTTTTTTAATTTTCTGATAATTATTTGCTAATTTAAAGTTTATAGCTGCACTTTTATTGTGTTTTTTCGTACATTCATGACTTAAAAAGCATTTTGCTCTGACGAGGCACCCCAGATAGTATTAATGCTATTTTGTCCTCACATGTAAACTCCTGCAATCGACTTTTGCGGGTTTTTTGTGTTTTCCCTCCATTTCTTAAATTGTTTAGTAAGAAGTGCACGCCAAACGATTAAATTTTTTATTCTTTTCGCTAGGGTCACCCAAAGTTCATTTCCGCAGACTGGCAACGCTATGCAATTTTCTGGTATTTTTTTCGTCGATCTGAGGACCGAGGTGAGAAAAAACGTTGACGAAAAGTGAACGCCAGCTGTTTGCCTCTCGCTCTCTCTCATGACTGGCGTTCAGTTTTCGTCGATCTGAATACTAGGCTTTTTACGCTTGGTCCTATTGCATATACATACTATAACACAAGAACGGTTGCATTTTAATCAAGTGTCAAGTTTTGACACATTTTTAAAGTTATATGTTTGCAAATAATGATTTGTATGGTTTTAAAAGTAGCAGCGGACAGTTTGACGGACAAGAGCGAGAGCGACTTCACTGCATTGCAAACTTTTGACTGAAATTATTATACCCTATGCCTATCGTAAAATATCCCTTTAAAAGTTAAGTTAGTGTTAAATCTTTAAAGGTCAATCCATCTTGGAACACAATGTATATAAATACAAGAAAGGAAAGCTAACTTCGGACGGAGCCGAAGTTGATATACCCTTGCAGATTATTCTGTAAATTATATTCTTCAAAATTATTCATATGATGCATTCTTAATACTCATAAAAAGTCCCAACTTCCTAATTTTAAAAACACCGAAGTTATGGCATTACCAATCGTTCAGTTGTATGGCAGCTATAAGATATAGTCGGCCGATCCTTATGAAATGTGGTAGGTCGAATTAATTGGCAAAAAATAAAACCCATAGAAAATCTTCTTAACTTTACAAACACCAAATACATTTCGATAGGTATTGATAAACACAATAAAACTGCATTTTTACTTTTCCGAAATATTTAAATTTTTAAAATCGTATATAAGCGATTGTGGGCGTTAAAGGGGGCGTGGCACCTTTTTGAAACAAACTTGCGCTGCGTAGGAACTCCTAGAATCTGCATGCAAAATGCCAATCTTCTAGCTTTTATAGTTTCCGAGATCTCAGCGTTCATACGGACGGACAGACAGACGGACAGACGGACAGACAGACAGACGGACAGACGGACATGGCTATATCGACTCGGCTAGTGACCTTGATCAAGAATATATATACTTTATAGGGTCGGAAACGCTTCCTTCTAGCTGTTACATACTTTTGCACGAATACAATATACCCTTTTACTCTACGAGTAACGGGTATAAAAACCAAAAAATCGAGCTGATTTTTTTTCGGATTTTGGCCTTGTCATTTGGGGGTCATGATTTTTTTTCAAAATTTTTTTCAAATGATATCTATACCCCTGCAGAGGGTATTGTAATTTTGACGCAGTGAACGAGACATCTCCGACCCTATAAGGTATATATATTCTTGATCAGGATCACCTCCTGAGTTGATATAAGCATGTCCGTCTGCCCGTCTGTCTGTCCTTCTCTCTGTTTCTACGCAAACTAGTCTCTCAGTTTTAAAGATATCGAATTCAAACTTTGCACACACCCCTTTGCACGCAGTATATATGAACGGCCGGGATCGGCCGACTATATCCTATAGCTGCCATATAACTGATTGATCGGAAATGCCATAACTTTGATGTTTGTAAAGTTAGGAAGCTGGGATTTTCTATGGGTTTTATATTTGGTTAATCAATCCAACCTACCTATTTCATAAGAATCGGCCGACTATATCCTATAACTGCCATATAACTGATTGATCGAAAATGCCATAACTATGGTGTTTGTAAAGTTAGGAAGCTGGGATTTTCTATGGGTTTTATATTTGACCAATCAATCCGACCTACGATTTCAAAAATTAAGAAAATACTCAAATATTGTTCCCTTTAGCCTAGTATTCAGATCGACAAACGAGTATGCTAGCGTAAAAACTTTAATCTTTTCAGTGTGACCAAAATTTCGAGAGTTCATCAGATTTGAGCGTGATACGGTCGATCAGCTGGGTTTGTTGACAAGCAGTTAATATTCAAATATCGTATTTACAGGAAAGAGCCTTTAAAAGATATTATCAAATACCTTGGCAAGACAAGTCTGCCGCAGTACAAAGAAATTAAAAAACAATATAATTTAAATTTAACAGTTGTTTTTTTAATTTTCTGATAATTATTTGCTAATTTAAAGTTTATAGTTGCACTTTTTTTGTGTTTTTTCGTACATTCATGACTTAAAAAGCATTTTGCTCTGACGAGGCACCCCAGATAGTATTAATGCTATTTTGTCCTCACATGTAAACTCCTGCAATCGACTTTTGCGGGTTTTTTGTGTTTTCCCTCCATTTCTTAAATTGTTTAGTAAGAAGTGCACGCCAAACGATTAAATTTTTTATTCTTTTCGCTAGGGTCACCCAAAGTTCATTTCCGCAGACTGGCAACGCTATGCAATTTTCTGGTATTTTTTTCGTCGATCTGAGGACCGAGGTGAGAAAAAACGTTGACGAAAAGTGAACGCCAGCTGTTTGCCTCTCGCTCTCTCTCATGACTGGCGTTCAGTTTTCGTCGATCTGAATACTAGGCTTTTTACGCTTGGTCCTTTTGCATATACATACTATAACACAAGAACGGTTGCATTTTAATCAAGTGTCAAGTTTTGACACATTTTTAAAGTTATATGTTTGCAAATAATGATTTGTATGGTTTTAAAAGTAGCAGCGGACAGTTTGACGGACAAGAGCGAGAGCGACTTCACTGCATTGCAAACTTTTGACTGAAATTATTATACACTATGCCTATCGTAAAATATCCCTTAAAAAGTTAAGTTAGTGTTAAATCTTTAAAGGTCAATCCATCTTGGAACACAATGTATATAAATACAAGAAAGGAAAGCTAACTTCGGACGGAGCCGAAGTTGATATACCCTTGCAGATTATTCTGTAAATTATATTCTTCAAAATTATTCATATGATGCATTCTTAATACTCATAAAAAGTCCCAACTTCCTAATTTTAAAAACACCGAAGTTATGGCATTACCAATCGTTCAGTTGTATGGCAGCTATAAGATATAGTCGGCCGATCCTTATGAAATGTGGTAGGTCGAATTAATTGGCAAAAAATAAAACCCATAGAAAATCTTCTTAACTTTACAAACACCAAAGTTATGGCACTTCCGATCAATCAGTTATATGGCGGCTATAGGATATAGTAGTCCGATCCTGAAATTCGGTAGTTCGGAATGATTGGCCAAAAATAAAGCTCATAGAAAATCCGAACTTCCTAACTTTAAAAACACCTTAGTTATGGCTTTTCCGATCGTTCAGTTATGTGGCAGCTATATGATATAGTTGCCCGATCCGGCTCGTTCCGACTTATATACTACCTGCAATAGAAAGACAACTTTTGGGAAACTTTCAAGCAGATAGCTTTAAAACTGAGGGACTAGTTTGCGTAGAAACGGACGGACGGACAGACGGACGGCCATAAGCTGGCCACCTTTTCTACTCCTGCCCAGCAATCTACTGACGCAGCATAACTCACATAAAGACCCAACATATGTTATTTTAATAGATGGACGACGTCTTTTACAATTTATTAGTATACCCTTGCAGAGGATATTATAATTTCGGTCAACGCAGCGAAGGAGACATTTCCGACCCTATAAAGTATTTATATTCTTGATCAGCATCACCAGGAGAGTCGATATAGCCATGGTTTGTGCTAAATTTACCATGATGTATTAACACTAAAACTTTGATTTCAAAATATTTGGAGTAAAGCTAAATTTTAGTTGTAAATCGATCGCGTTTCTATAATATTTTCCAGACCAATCACTTCAAGTAATAAAACCGAAACCGACTTAAAAAGAATTACTTAATAAAGTACCGCTATCAGTGCTACAAGTATAGTTGGTTGTAAGGCTAGAGCTTTTATATGTACATATTTAACTAATTTAAATGTCGTTTCAATTATTTGTTCCACGTATGTTTGCCAAGAATACATAAACACATTATATAGAGCTTATATATATTTACATGGACTTTTTTGTATTTTCTTTGTAAAGACTATGGACCATTGTAAAAATTATTTTATCAATTTTTTTTCTTCAAAAATATGAGTTCTATAAATAAATTAACGTAAAACAATAATTTCTTTAAATTAACGTTAACATAAACGACGTAACTACTTTGAATTTAAGATTTTTTAATCAAAAAATCAAGGAAGCTAACTTTGCCAAGCCGATTATTATAAGCAAAGATTTTTTTATCAAAAAATCAAGGAAGCTAACTTTGCCAACCCGATTATAATAAGCAAATAGCAGCCATAACAAAAACATAACGGTGGCTATAGTGCAACTATATTTACAAACTATAACATTGTGCTACAGGATATAGTTTTTCGATGCCGATCGATTCCTGTGTAATACATGCAACAAAAAGAAAACTAGCTTAACTAGATATAACTGAGATTCTAAAAACATAAGTACATAACTACTTATGTAGCTGCTTACATCGGTGGGGATTGAGAAAGGCCCTTGCAAGCTGTTGAATTTGATAGAGGGTATTACTCTACAAGTTTATAATTAAGAAATCCAACGAACTACATATATAAAAAAGAAGTTGAGTACATATGTATATACATATGTATATATAAAAAGTAAAGCCCACAAACCCTCTCAAAAACAACAGCCGAGGAGGGAGAGAAATGATATAACAAGTGAGAGCTAAAATCTAGTGAGAGAAAAGGACTGAAATGACTGTGAGAGTAAGTGTTGATCCAATGTACAATACATAAACGTACATTTGTACATGCATAGGCAAGTAGAATTTGAACGTTTGAACGTTTTCTGCATATAAACAAATTATTGAGTAGTGACATCAAGGCCAAAAACCAACTACCTACTTGGCAGTTAGATCTACACAAACAATAAAAGTATAAGTTTCGTTTTATGTGCGTAAGAGGTAAAATAGCCGAATCGTCACCACTATAACCAAAAAGTATCTTGGTTTTATGTGTATGTATTGGGAAGCCATCTTCGATCTGCCCGCCTTCGCCGACTGTTCGTGATCTGTAGCTACACACAGACAATCGAATCAGCGTTGCACTTGTTACTGTATTGTTGTTATGCCTGTGTTTGCATTTAAAAATGTATCTATGTAAGCATCTGTACTAGTATCTGTGCTCTGACAAAGGTATTTGTGAGAGAAGAGGAGATCCGAACTGCTTCATCTAAACTAACGAAGCATTGAAAGAGCTAGTGTTAATATCACTCAGTCCACTCGCGAGAAACACAGCAATAAGACGCAGCATACACACGTTATTGAGTTTGTCATTCATAATTTGTTTTATTATTCGCTACTTGTAATTAAGCGATAAATATACATATAACATTTCGCGACTTTTAATCTTATGACATCAACTGTGAGAGCTTATAATAATCTTTGTGATTTAGAAAGTTGAGCTGTAAAAAGTTTGTTTATAAATAATGCAATATTGCAACAAGGGTTACTAGCATAACTGCACGAATTTTCTACACGAAACGGCAACTTATTTTTAACAAATAATATTTGTGGCAGTGCTTTTAAACGAACCCAAAAAAATGTCCGACAACATCGATAAGTGCCGACGGTGAATTCCAAATAAAACAATTAAATTTGCTACTTAAGTTGAGTTCATGAAAACTAAGTGGTCTTCAATATTTGGGGACTAACTCTAATAAAATGGACGCCTACGCTTTACCGACATATTTTCCACTTGCGTAAGTTATTCATTTTTGGTTGAATGTGTTAGCAACAAGATTTAAAACTAAATAAATGTGTATCAGACTTAAATTCATAGAACGAAAATAATCATTATTTAGTTGTTTTTTTTTTTACCAATACCATATGCACCATCACTAGTCGAAATTGAACTATGTATACCATTTGTTTACGATTTGGGTAATATTTTCAAATCCGCAATGTCCATGATTTTACTTGTAGAAAGTATTATAAATTTGTTAAGAAGTTTGGTCTTATTTTATTTTTCGCAGAATCAATATTATAATTCAGAAAAAATCATAAGCGAATTAAAGTATTGATCAGATTTAAAAAATTATGATATATTTTATATATTTAAGAAAGTTACGAACAATGTGATTATAAATATTGCCTGCCAATACAACGATCTTTTGATTTATATGGCTTATTACTTAGTATCAAATAAAAACACCTTCTAACGATGTAAAAAACACGTGATGATCGCACCTTCAACATAAAAAAATTTCTGACTTCAAATGTTGTTACCAAACAAATAACTTTTTTAAATCTCATTCGGACCGTCTCAGCGAAGTGTTTAAGCTTTTCTATTGCAGCGTGCCGAAAGATAATATTTCCAAAAGTGTATTTACTAAGTCGAATGTTTAATAAAGTACAGAAAAGAGTTTTTGCCTCATTCCTTGTTTTCAAAACTATTTCCCATAAATTTTTAAACAATTATATTAAGAACAAGAAAGGAAAGCTAACTTCGGGCGGAGCCGAAGTTGAAATACCCTTGCAGAATATTCTGTAAATTATATTCTCCAAAATTATTCATATGATGCATTCTTAGCACTCATAAAAATCCGCACTTTCTAACATAAAAAAACACCAAAGTTATGGCATTTCCAATCGTTCAATTATATGGCAGCTATAAGATATAGTCGGCCGATCCTTATGAAATGTGGTAGGTCGAATTGATTGGCCAAAAATAAAACCCATAGAAAATCCCAGCTTCCTAACTTTACAAACACTAATGTTATGGCATTTCCGATCAATCAGTTATATGGCAGTTATAGGATATAGTCGGCGATCCCGGCCGTTCCGACTTATATACTGCGTGCAAAGGAAAGAAGGGTGTGTGCAAAGTTTCAATTCGATATCTTTAAAAGTGATAGACTAGCTTGCGTAGAAACAGACAGACGGACAGACGGACATGCTTATATCAACTCAGGAGGTGATCCTGATCAAGAATATATATACTTTATAGGGTTGGAGATGTCTCCTTCACTGCGTTGCAGACTTTTGACCAAAATTATAATACCCTCTGCAAGGGTATAAAAATTAGGTCGAACAATATGTTTGTAACTTTAGCTGTTTAGCCAATAGCTTCTAAAGATTTTTATACTCTTGCAGAGGGTATTATAATTTTGGTCAAAAGTGTGCAACGCAGTGAAGGAGACATCTCCGACCCTATAAAGTATATATATTCTTGATCAGGATCACCTCCTGAGTTGATATAAGCATGTCCGTCTGTCCGTCTGTCTGTTTCTACGCGAACTAGTCTCTCAGTTTTAAAGATATCGAATTCAAACTTTGCACACACCCTTCTTTCCTTTGCACGCAGTATATAAATCGGAACGGCCGGGATCGGCCGACTATATCCTATAGCTGCCATATAACTGATTAATCGGAAATGCCATAACTCTGCTGTTTGTTAAGTTAGGATGTTGGGACTTTCTATGGGTTTTATATTTGGCCAATCAATACGACGTACCAAATTTCATAAGGATCGGCCGACTATATCCTATAGCTGCTATATAACTGATTGATCGGAAATGCCATAACTTTGGTGTTTGTAAAGTTAGAAAGTTGGGATTTTCTATGGGTTTTATATTTGGCCAATAAATCCGACCTAGCAAATTTCATAAGGATCGGCCGACTATATCTTATAGCTGCCATATAACTGATTGATCGGAAATGCCATAACTTTGGTGTTTGTAAAGTTAGAAAGTTGGGATTTTCTATAAGTTTTATATTTGGCCAATTAATCCGACCTACCAAATTTCATAAGGATTTCCGACTATATCTTATAGCTGCCATATAACTTATTGATCGGGAATGCCATAACTTTGGTGTTTGTTAAGTTAGGAAGTTGGGACTTTCTATGGGTTTTATTTTTGCCCAATCAATCCGACATATCAAATTTCATAAGGATCGGCCGACTATATTCTATAGCTGCCATATAACTGAACGATTGGAAATGCCATAACTTTGGTGTTTTCAAAGTTAGGAAGTTGGGATTTTTTATGAGTATTAAGAATGCATCATATGAATAATTTTGGAGAATATAATTTGCAGAATATTCTGCAAGGGTATTTCAACTTCGGCTGCGCCCGAAGTTAGCTTTCCTTTCCTGTTCTATCTGATTTTCTGAAAAAGTTTAATCTTTTCATTGTGGCTTTACTTAGAAAGTAAATAACCCCATTTTATATACATGATTTCAAAGTTAACAGTTTACAGGTTTACAATGAACTATGACCAAAGAAGGGGAAGGTTCCATTGGAAGTTTGGCTAAAAATAATAAAAAGTTAGTTTTTGTATGGTAAATGTATTTTCAAAGAATCATCGATGAGTATTTTAATTTTTTAAATTTTGTACTAGTGACTAGCAAAAATTCTCCCAAGTTTTTTCATTTTCATTCACACATAGAGTATAAGTAACAATTAACCACCAGGAAAATCGATCTAGCCATGTCTCTAGTCAAGACTACTCTTTCAGTTTAAGATCTATCTGAATGAAACTTTCCTTAAGACTACTTTGCTACAGGTAGTTAATAGGCCAAATATCCGGATATACTTTAAATATAGGTTTTCAACAATTTTAGATATACAGTTTTAATTTTATAAATATTATTTATTATAAATATTTTTCTGGCATTTGTATAGAAATCCGTTTATAAACGCTGTAACCTACATCACCATATATATATAAGGTGCTCTAATTTTAATAAAGCCTTAACGAAACCAATTTTTCACTAACTTTGTAACACAATTCGGAGTAATTCGGTTTTCATTTACAAATACATTTTTATAACCTTGCAGAGGGTATTATAATTTTGGTCAAAAGTATGCAACACAGTGAAGGAGTCATCTCCGACTCTATAAAGTATATATATTCTTGATCAGGATCGCCTCCTGAGTTGATATAAGCATGTCCGTCTGTCTGTTTCTACCCAAACTAGTCTCTCAGTTTTAAAGATATCGAATTGAAACTTTGCACACACCCTTCTTTCCTTTGCACGCAGTATATAAGTCGCAATCGGCCAATCAATCCGACCTACCAAATTTCATAAAGATCGGCCGACTTTATCCTATAGCCGCCATATAACTGATTGATCGGAAATGCCATAACTTTGGTGTTTTTTAAATTAGGAAGTTGGGATTTTCTATGGGTTTTATTTTTAGCCAATCAATTCGACCTACCAAATATCAGCCGACTATATCTTACAGCTGCCTTATAAATGAACGATTGGAAATGCCATAACTTTGGTGTTTTTAAAGTTAGGAAGTTGTGATTTTTATGAGTATTAAGAATACATTAAAAGAATAGTTTTCGAGAATATAATTTACAGAATATTCTGAAAGGGTATATCAACTTCGGCTCCGCCCGAAGTTAGTTTTTCTTTATTGTTTTTTTAAGTCTGACAGCAACTGTCAGACTCTTGTTGCGACCTTCTTCCTCCATAGCTTGGCAAAGACTTACAATGTCAACCGTCACATTCCAGGTCCTTTGATTTCTTTGTATAAATCCATCTCAAAGAACAATTTCACGATTAAAAACATGTACCCCTAATAAAGTGTTGTCACCGTTATGGGTAATTTAGTCCGCTTTCAGGTAGAACATTTTGAAAACTAGGAAACGATTATTATGAGTATACACAATAATAGCTTGTTAGCCTTGTACTTACTTAGGTAAATCTCAACTTACCAAATCTACATTTGTATACCCTTGCAGAAGATATTATAATTTCAGACAAAAGTTTGCAACACAGTTAAGGAGACATTTCTGACCCTATAAAGAATATTTATTCTTCATCAGCATCACCAAGAGAGTCGATCTAGCCATGTCCGTCCGTCCATTTCTATGCAAACTAGTCCCTTAGTATTAAAGCTATCTGCTTAAAACTTTCCCAAAAGTTGTCTTTCTATTGCAAGTAGTATATATGTCGGAACGGACGATTATATCATAAAGCTCCCATAGGAACAATCGGAAATTTTTTTTTAAGTATAACTTTGTTGTCTTTAATTTTTTTGTTCTTTGGGATTTGGTAATTTTTAAAACAGCACCGATTGCTTAAATGGTATCTGGTAGGGTTCAAACCTGATCTGCCAGAACATTAAAATAAAAAGTTTCAACTGAGCTTTTAAGCGTTATAAAAACAGACTGATATTTGGTATAAATGAAATTATCTTAAATAGGAAAAACTAAGGGATTTGATTCCAACTCGGTAGTAAAGAAGATCCAAAAGAAGTGAATGTAACATTAAGAGGCAGTTAAAAAAAATCGTATGAAGGACTCATATTAAGTTGAAAATGTAATTTATAGACATTTGTTGATAAATGGAGTGTTTTAATTTAAAATTTGCCGACTAACAGATTGGTAAAAATCTTAAAAGCATACATTTCTGTTAAAAAAAAGCGCAGATCTTATTATTTCTTAAAACTGGTGTGTTCGGCGGGTCGAATATTAAAGTATTTTAAATAAAAAAACAAAAAAGAAAACTGCGGCGAGCCGATGTTTATATAGCCTTGCAGATATTAAAAAATTAAATATTCTATTTTCGGTTTCAATGCTTAAGCCCAGTACTCAGATCGAAAAACGATCACGATATTCAGTGTGAAAACATATTTGAAAGTTCATCAGTATTGAGCGTGCTACGGTCGTACTGTCAATCAGCTGGGCTTGTTAACAAGCAGTTAAAATTAAAAAATCTTATTTGCGGTAAAGAGCCTTCAAAGGATATTCTTAACTACTTTGGCAAAACATGTCTGCCTCTATAAAAAGAAATTAGAAAACAATATTATTTAAATTTAATAGTTGTTTTTTTTTAATTACTTATAATTATTTAGTACTTTAGGGATCATAGCTGCCCTAAGTTCTTGCCGTCGATTTTTCAGGGATTTTGTTTTGTTTTTCCGTCTGTATTTGACCTAAGTAACATCTTTTCGCTAGGGCCTGACGAACGTTCACCCAAATGATCCTGCTAATTACATTTAATTTTTTGGACACATGCGGTTGATTTTATTTTTACCTTGTAAAGTCAATCAACTTTTCCTTTATTTTAGGGCACTAAAACAATTTTAGCTATAAAACGAGGACGGAAGCTAACTTCGGCAAGCCGAAGTTTTAATACCCTTGCAGACTTTGCCGAAATTGCTAAAAGTGAAAAAGTAGTGAAAGGAATAAGGTATACATAAGTAAACTAGATTTGCATCGTTTCAAGTTAATTGCTTTTATACTGCAAAAATGTCATATACAAATAGAAAAAAAGGGATACTTTCGCAGCCTTAAAATTAATTAATTAATTTTTCCTATCTCCTTTAAGATATAGACTTCCGAGCGGCAAGCGCTTTTACCCTAATCAAGATATGCGTAAATAAATAAGAATTGGAAAAATTTATGATAGTAGCTTACACACTTCGCGAAATATTCTGATAATCATCAAATTTGGACCGATTTCACCCTATTGTTCCTATGGGGGCTATAGGATATAGACGTCCGATCGGCACGCGCCTTCACCTTGATCAATGTATGCATAAAAAAATACAATTTGGAAAGATTCATGTCAATAGCTTGTATACTGCGCGAAATATCCTAAAAATCATTAAATATTAACCGATTTTACCCTTTTGTTCCTATGGGAGCTATAGGATATAGACATCCGATCGTCACGCGCTTTTACCCTGATCAAGGTATGCATAAAAAAATACGATTTGTAAAGATTAATGTCAATAGCTTTTACACTGCGCGAAATATCATAAGTTCTTACAAGATATTATAATACCCTCTGCAAGGGTATAATTAATCATTATACCATTAAAATTATAGAGGCAAATGTGGTAATTAAAAAAAAATGGCCAAATCGATAAAGTTTTAACAAAATAGTTAATTAAAACCCAAGTGTGCCAATAATTTTGGTTTTTTATTTTTAATAAATTATTTATAAAAGATAAATTAGTAATGTCACTTGTATTTAACAAAAAATTAAAGATTCTATCTAAAAATATTTTCTTTTATTTTAATATTAGCATATTAGAAAAAGAAAAATCGACTTAAAGTTTAACATGCTTGCTGTGCCAATAATTAAGTTTGTCACTGTATACTAACTGGAATAGTAAGACAATAAAACTTTTTGCAAAGTACTAGCTTGCGTGTGAACTTGCCTTTCACTGCGTTGCAGAAGAATGTGTATTTACTCAAATTCTTAACTCAATACCGCCGAATGAAATCGGAGTTCAAGCTAAATATATTTCAGATTTTCTATTTGGTCAATATCTATCGATACACCAAAAATTTTCACAACTATTAAGAAATAAGGGTACCATTGTCGAAATGCGCCATCAGCTATTCTAAAATTATCTAAGTGACGGGTGTCGAAGCACTCGACTTTAGAATCAACTTTTATTATTTTTTGTAGGATAAGTATTATTAATGGTTATTATTAATTAATATCAGTAACTATAATTTTTATTTTAAAAAAATGTAAGTCAAATATGGTTCAAACCACGCAACATGTAAGAAATTGAATTTTTTTTTATATTACAAAATAAAAAGAAAGGAAAGCTAACTTCGGGCGGAGCCGAAGTTGATATACCCTTGCAGAATCTGTAAATTATATTCTCCAAAATTATTCATATGATGCATTCTTAGTACTCATAAAAATCCCAACTTCTTAATTTTAAAAACACCAAAGTTATAGCATTCCAATCATTCAGTTATATGGCAGCTATAAGATATAGTCGGCCGATCCCTATGAACTTTGGTAGGTCGGATTGATTGGCCAAAAATAAAACCCATAGAAAGTCCCAACTTCCTAACTTAACAAACACCAAAGTAATGGCATTTCAGATCAATCAGTTATATGGCGGCTATAGGATATAGTCGGCCGATCCTTATGAAATTTGGTAGGTCGGATTGATTGGCCAAATATAAAACCCATAGAAAATTCCAACTTCCTAACTTTACAAACACCAAAGTTATGGCATTTCCGATCAATCAGTTATATGGCAGCTATAGGATATAGTCGGCCGATCCCGGCCGTTCCGACATATATACTGCGTGCAAAGGAAAGAAGGCTGTGTGCAAAGTTTCAACTCGATAGCTTTAAAACTGAGACACTAGTTTCCGTAGAAACAGACAGACGGACAGACGGACATGGCTATATCAACTCAGGAGGTGATCCTGATCAAGAATATATATACTTTATAGGGAGATGTCTTCTGAAATTTCTGGGACACCACCAGTGTAGTTCAAAGGTTCAAAACAAGAAACACATCCTATCCTTACTAAATGTCGTTGTAGCGTGTTATCTACAACCCAATACCAAATTGGAAACATTTGGATACATTTATTTTACAGATCTGCTGTATTCATTTTTGTACTAAACAAAAGCTGCGGGCCTAGTACGACCGCAAACTTAAATAACCAAAAACTTTTTATTGTGATATTAATAAGTGTAAAATACATTTTTTTTCTGTAGATATTCTGAGCTGCAGTTCTTAGCGTCTAGACGCGCTGCTGCAGTGGCTGCCGCGGCAACAGCTTTACCAGGCACCCCTTGCATTAACCACGCACATACAACAAATGTTTCAAGCTCGGTTCCAGTTCCAACAATGATTTCAGAAGCGTCAGATTCAATTAAAACAGCAACTTCAATTCAATCACCTATAAATAACGGAAACACAATTATTTCAAATACTTCTGGGCTTCATCACAATCACCAGCATCAACATATTCATAGTTTAAATGTTAACGGACAGTCTCATGCTCACGAATTTCACCCAGCTTATAGAATTCCCGGATATATGGAACAATTGTATTCTCTTCAAAGAAGTAGTTCAACCACATCATTTCACGGTATTGCCATTATAACATTATACAAAAAACTTATGAAAATGTAATATTTATTTTTAATATTATAGATCCCTATGTGAACTGTGCGTCAGCTTTTCACCTTGCCGGACTTGGTTTGGGATCAGGTGATTTTTTGGGTACTCGTGGTATGGGTTCTCTAGGTGACCTGCATCATGCCGCTGTAGCAGCAGCAGCAGCAGGATCTCTAGCAAGTACCGATTTTCACTTTAGCATCGATGGCAATGGAAGGTTAAGTAGCCCTCGACCGCAGGGTGGAAGTATTCGTGCAAGCATTAGCCGTAAACGAGCCCTTTCCTCATCGCCTTATTCTGATTCATTTGACATAAATTCAATGATTAGATTTTCACCAAACTCTTTAGCTACAATTATGAACGGCTCTCGAGGAAGCAGCGTGGCAAGTGGTTCCTACGGTCACATTTCAGCTAGTGCCATTAATCCCATGTCTCATGCACATTCAACATTGGGACCGCGTTTACAGCAAATACAAGCTCATTTGTTGCGAGCGAGTGCAGGACTTTTAAATCCCATGACTTCACAACAAGCAGCTGCCGCCGGGTTTTCTATAAGCCACGCTGCTGGCGCTACTGCCTTAAGCCTCAATGATGTTCATGCTAATATAAACGATTTACCTGGCCAAATCACAACATCTTCAACTGCAAGGCTACTTACTGATAAACATGGTCAAGTGGCTGCACTTTCGGTAATTTTAAATGGTTTCGAATTAATGGTGTTAATAATTAAATTATTTAATTCGTTTAGCTAAAGAATTTCGATGATGAAAATTTAAAAAATCGACAGTATAAAAATATTGTCACTGAGCAGCCTTCCTCCACTTCTGGCAATGTGGTTCAAGTAGAAGCAGACAGTGCCTCATCACATTTGACGGATTCCTGTTATAACAAAGTATCGAACAACGCCAAAAGTATTCCTGGTGATGCTAAAATAATTCACCGCTGTGAAGAGTTTATTAATTGTGGATCAGCATCCACTCCATTAAATGAATATGAATGTGCTAACGCTGATACGACGGATATCAAGGACGAACCCGGAGATTTTATAGAAACCAATTGTCACTGGCGTAGCTGTTGTATTGAGTTCATTACGCAAGATGAACTTGTTAAACATATAAATAATGACCACATCCAAACCAATAAAAAAGCATTTGTTTGCCGATGGGAAGATTGTACACGCGGCGAAAAACCATTTAAAGCGCAGTATATGCTCGTTGTGCACATGCGTCGTCATACCGGTGAAAAGCCACACAAGTGTACAGTAAGATAAAGTTTATAATTTAATATATATGACTTTCCTTAATTTCCTATTTTTAATTTTTTTATAGTTTGAAGGCTGTTTTAAGGCATACTCACGCTTGGAAAACCTAAAAACTCATTTACGGTCACATACAGGCGAAAAACCATACACCTGTGAATATCCAGGATGTAGCAAAGCGTTTAGTAATGCTAGCGATCGGGCAAAGCATCAAAACCGTACTCACAGTAATGAGGTAAAAGCGCACACCTGATCCAATAATCGAATTGTAACTTTATGATTTTTTTTAGAAACCGTACATTTGTAAAGCGCCTGGCTGCACGAAGCGTTATACCGACCCAAGTTCATTACGAAAACATGTAAAAACAGTCCACGGAGCCGAGTTCTATGCAAATAAAAAACATAAGGGGTTGCCCCTAAATAATGCCAACTCTCGGTTGCAAAGGGACAGTGGCCAGGTTCGGCATAATCTTCAGGAGCATAATATTGACTCAAGCCCTTGCAGCGAAGACCTGCAGATGGGAAATATTTTAGGCATGTCTAGTCCTAGCATTAAATCTGAATCAGATGGAAACTCTCCACATCATCAGTTGGCAAATGGAGTCCGAGCTTCAGACTGTTTGTTAACATATTCTCCAGATGACGTTGTCGAGAATCTAACTTTGGATGACGGATGGAATTGTGACGATGACGTAGACGTGGCCGACCTACCGATTGTTTTGCGTGCTATGGTAAATATTGGCAGCGGAAGTGCGACTGCCACAACTATTGGAGGTGGTGTTGTGGCTAGGCAACGGTTTAGAAGTCGTCTGCAAACTAAAGGTATTAACTCAAGTACCGCTATGCTATGCAACATTCCGGAAAGCAATCGCATCATTGGAATTAGTGAACTTAACCAGCGTATTACAGAACTTAAGATGGAGCCAGGTACCTCTGGTGACATAAAAGTTGTAGTGCCGCCGTATACGGGACTAGAAAAGTTTCCAGAAGATTTATCACAATCCCAAATAAATTGTCGTAATACAATATTGAATAAGCAAAGCTTTTCCGGATCGCTGCAAGCACAGTTTCGTCGTGACAGTCAGAATTCTACTGCCAGCACGTATTATGGTAGTATGCAAAGTCGCCGAAGTAGTCAATCATCACAGGTGTCTTCTATATCTACAATGCGACCAAACCCTTCGTACAACACGAACACAGCTTCCTTCTATGATCCTATTTCACCAGGATGCTCACGTCGCTCTAGCCAATTGTCAAATGGAGCCAACTGCTATGCTCTAACTTCAACATCAGCATTGACTCCAACAAATAAAGAGTCGAATCCAAACAGAAGCCCAAATGCTTATATTAATAATCCGGACCTTGATGTTCAGTGCTTTGGATTTTATAATAGCAGTTTTCCTCCGCCACCGTCGTCTCATTTGATTGACACCAATTTAAAGCGTTTGCAGGGGACAGATTCTGGGAGCTGTTATCAGAATTCTACTGGAGGTCGATTTTCAATTCCAAATTGTATGCAATCACTGCAAACACATTTAAACAACAGCAGACCTGCTGGAGAGATCGAATTTGATAGAGCAACCCCGAATAATGTATTTCGCCGGCAATCTGAGCCAGTGCCAAACATAAATTTTAGCCCGGTAATAAATGTTTCTTGTATAGATACCCCACTGGAAAATTTTCATACTCCTGTTGGAAAGGGTAAAAACAGTAAAATTCCATCTTCTTTAAATAACGAGAATGATTTAAAGACGGGAAAAGGTAATGTTGAAGTAAAGGCTAACCAGGCCATGACTAGCGAGCAACATCCAAATGAAAGAATAAATCTGGATGAAGTTGAAGAGCTTATACTTCCAGATGAAATGCTCCAGTACCTAAACTTGGTTAGAGACGATAAAAATCATACGGAGAAACGGGAAGAGAATGCTGGTATCAGCTCTATTGTTTCTGAAACCATAACATCAAACGACATTCGAGTACGTGCACTGACCAATTTAAATCCTTTAAAAAAACAAGTTTCACAACCGACCTCTAACTTTGATGTCTCAGTCGATGTACAGCCATTGAAAGAACAATTTACCATGACAAAAATTGGTGGCTTGTACAGTCAGAGTCAATCAAGTATCGTGGCTGAGACGGAACAAATAAGACAACAGCCACCAACGCCATCGCTATATCAGCCCCAACTAACAAAGTTAACTCAGAATCAAATCATTGACTCATCAATGACAAGTTTACCAGAACTTAATGCAGTTCCAATTTTTTCTCTAATTGACACAGAAAAAGTTTCCAAGCTTAATACAGACCATGAAAATGAGATCCAATGCGGCATTATAAGCCAGTCTCAAATGTCTCCTTCCATAAATATAAATAACGATGGTCAGATTCCCACCTTAAGAATACAACCCTCAACCGTTTCAAAATTTGTTTGTCAACCTAACACATTAATCTGTGACACTCATGTGAATAATGTTAGCTCAATGCAGTCTGATACATACCAGCGTACTCTACAATATGTACAAAGTTGCCAAGACTGGATGGAGACAAATAATACTTCAACCGATCACATTCGAAACATGTCTACAATCCAATCAAACAATACACTGTGGCCCGATGTCAGTAGTTCTACACACCCGTATCATGGTACAAATATGGTGATCAACGATATGACAACATCCCTGACGTCCTTGTTGGAGGAGAATAGATATCTACAAATGATGCAGTAGACAATTCCACAAGGCCTAACAATATGTTAAAATGAAAGTCAGCCCCAATAAAATAAACTTATTTTTATTATAACAACTATAAAATTGTTAACAAAGTCAAAGTTCTCTAACATACGATAGAGATAAACTCGCATTCATATAGTATGTTTGTATTTAAAAATTAAAACATTCTCAAAAGCCCTACACAAGATTGAAAGCAACTAATTTAAAATATAATATATATGTCGTCATTTTGAGATTTTTGCAATACAAATGTCTTCCGAACTATAATAATTAAAAAATCCTATGTGTCTAAGTAATTAAAATAAATATTTTTCACAATACCTACGTATTGAACTAAATGGGGTTAGTGATTTTAAAAATTTATTGGCTTGTCAACTTTTATATAAGAATATTTAGCAGTACTGAATAGTGTTGAAACTTAAAACTTTAAAAGCTTACTTTGCTTACTTTATTTTAAAATTTTCGGAACGGGTAAAATTTGTAATAATAAATATCGTCGTGTCAGCTAAATTCACTGACGGTGTGGCCGCATGACTACCCGGGCAGCAAATGTGATATTCTTTGTTTACTTCTGTGTCTGACATAATAAATTAATAATATAGGTCGATGCGCCATTAATTATACAAGCTGTTGACACCTGTAAACCATCGTTTACAGCGAATTAAAATGGCATGAAATAGGAGTCGGATGAGATAACACATTGTTTGCCTTCGTGCGGATTCAGAATTTCCAGAATGAATATCCCTTACAAACACTGTATTGATATTCAGGCCCATTTTCAAAGTGGACGCCTGATGATTGAAACAAATGTTGTTTTTATTTGGTTTCTTTCATCCAAGTCCAAATTTGACCACCTTGGGAACCATAAATTGGTCTCTTTGTGCGTACTTTACGGTTATTATAGAAGTCTTAAGCTCGAAGTTACTTCAACCTTTAGAATCCCATGACGGAATTGAAGCTATTATATAGGCCTTACCATAAGTTAAGTACTTCAAATCAAAATAATATACATAGCTCTAGCTGATGCCATATCATGGCATTTGTGAGGTGCCAAGATGCTTATAAAATAGTTCATAGGGAGAGTACCGTCACTACTAGTTTGTTACGACTCACAACTTGCTAAAAATCGGAATAATTGCGTTTTCAGGCGTTTACGGTCCCGGTATCCAGATCGTTCGACATGGGCGTGATAGGTCAATTTCTACTTTTTTAAAGCTCCTCAAATATCAGCGATGCTGATATAGGCCTCCAAATGATGATGCGATAAAATTAAAATCATATTTCCGTTTGCTGCACTGTTTGCTTTATTGTTTCTTATTGATGATAGAATTTAGGTAGATTTCGTAAAGGATCCAAAAGGGGCAACATTAATCTTCCTATGATCTTTTGTATCAACCTTGGCCTAGCTCTGGTACGCAGATGTGAATAATGTTCCTCGTCATGGTTTTATCGTTGAGAATCCACTATAATCCACCAATAGCTCTAAGCGACTTCGTTAATTTCCCGAAGCTGATTTTTCTAGTCTCCCTCCGACTCCGAGTCTTTTACCAATATGGGAGGATATTGTTTCTTTTGTCTGATAACGCTTTAATGGTTTGAGGACAGTGCTACTATACGTTGCAGCTTGTAAAATGAAATGCTGTGTTTGCAGTTGTATGTTTCGTCTTGGTGTTAACTTCTTTCCAGATTTCTTGGTATGAGGGGTGGTTTGGAGAGAATATCCGCAGCATTTTTGGCCGATGGTACGTTGTGTCACTCCATCTGGCTTGTTATTGCCTTAATTTGTGGTAGATGGAGTGGCATCAATCCAGGACAGCACCACTACCACTTCACCACAATTTAATCCCTCGCCTTAAAAAAGGGACTACATGTTCATGTATCATCGTGGGATTCGTTGATGATGGTTGCCATGCTTGCATTTATTTGATTAAGTCCTATTTGCCGTGCATGAAAATATATCAAACGATTTTCTCCATTTTAACAATTCTTGATCAAACTTTGGGATGTTGATTCTTGGTAGCAGCACATTGGTGTTTTCTCACTTTTTTTGGTTGCCGTTTTGCTGTCTCGTAGTCTTTTAGCACACTTCTTAGGTATTCAAATACCTCACTTTGTCGACGGCATAGAGAAGCTAACCTTGTGTTACTAATTTCAGTATTATCTGGCTGCCCATGACCGTATTTAAATACTTTTCTATATTTTATTATTATTTTAATTAATAATATAATGATGCTTAGACTTAATATGTAAACAGAGCGGAACAATTTCAATTCAAATTAAAATATTAAATTAGTAGAAAAGGGGGTATCGCGGAGCTTGATAAACTAGAGAAGACATCAGGAGTTAAGGAAAGCTCCCAAAATTTCATTGGTAGGTACACAATTTATTGGCTTGATCGTCAGTCCAGACGGGGAGTTGGAGTCTTGATTGGTCCGAATTAAAAACTTTCGAAGAATTTCGAATTCCCAGGTATAAAACAAGAAGAAACAAGGAGTGCCACTGCTATAAGATACCTTCTATTAAGCTGACCTTATTAAAAAATAAATTAATAAGTCATAGATATGGACTCAGTAAGTATTTTTATCCTTTTTGGCTAATACTAAAATTACCTGGAACTATATTTCTCTTAATTTAGATCATTGTAGATCTGATAATAATATTTATGTATATAATGACTATAATAGCTTATTTCATTTTTTGTTACTACCAACTCTTTTAGTATTGGCCTGTCAGTTTTTTCGCGCATCACAAGCACTGCTTGGTGTCGCAAGGGTCACTTGTTTGTTCTGATAAATGTGCATTAACGTCCAAAAAGCAATAAATAATTATAAACGTACAAACATGATGAAAGGCACGAGCATAACAATAAAAATGGGATGAAAATTATGGCTTGCTTGCTGCTGGGCCTGCGATGACTGCTCGTCGTTTCTTGGGTCTTCGATGTCCTTGCTCTGCTCACGGCGCGGATCCTGGCTCCGTTGTCCGCGTGCTCTTGTGAGACTAGGTGCAGCGGGTCTTTGGCTCTCGGGATTCGGTTAGTTGCCTGTCTAGGACTCTGGTGGTGAACTACTGTGCTCTCGACGCATACGCCTCTCGAGACACCCGTGGTTCGGACGCGCGTCCTTCGTGGCTAGTCGCACTAAGGCCTGCACAATTTTCGCCTGCCGGTTCAGGCGTACGCCGGAATTCGACAAGGCAATTGTTTTCGCACGGCAGCTGGTTCTGGACAACTTCCCTTCCGAGCCCACGGTTCTTTGTCGAAGGACTCTTTTTATTCACTTCTGTCGGATTCGCCGAGCAATACGCCAAGCTCAAATCTTGACCAGAATTAGAACAAAGCGCCTAGACTTAGCCGCGTGATGCCTTAAGGACCTCAGCTACCCGTTTCTCAGCTCGGAGACTTCAACTCTAAGTCCCGAACGTGTTGAAGTATCGATCTTGCTCTTGTTGACTCGGCGCGGCTCTGCTTCCTCCTGCTGTTGACTTGACTTGTTTTGTTCACTGTTTTTCTGCTTGTCTACTGATCTTGCTGGATTGACTCCTTGTGATCGACTGATCCCGCTTCCTGCGCTCGGCCCGCTTATATAGGCCGGCGTATCCCGTTAATTCTCGGCTTCTCCTTTTTCGGTTTTGCGCACGGCACCATACTCGGTCCAAAGTCCGCCGCCTTCTACCGTTACACGTTCTCTCCAAACTCTCTTCTCGTTTCTCTCCAAACTCTCTCCAGCTGTATTCTCCAAACTCTCACCAGTTGTATTCTCCAAACTCTCACCAGCTGTATTCTCCAAACTCTCACCAGCTGTATTCTCCAAACTCTCACCAGATGTACTCTACAAACTCTCATTTATTTGTGAAGAGTTATTTAACTTCTCACATTCTCCCCTTTCCTCGGCAACAAAATTAGACTTGCACCTCTTCACCGGCTGCTATCTTGGAGTTCTTCTTGGATCCGCTGTTCTGGATCGCTGATGTTGGTCCTCCTTCCCTCGACGTCGCTCCTTCTCGTTCTATGTATTTCCCGCCCCAAGATGTTTCCCCCATAGACTTGATTTTCCTCTCCGGCTGTCTTCCTTGTAAATTCTTGTAGCCTTCGAGTCCTCTTGCTCCTTTCAAAATGGTTCCCTCGACGCTCACAGCTCGTACCTGCGTTCCACAGCGCCGATGCTCCATTCCTTTTCCCGCCCAAGATGTTTCCCCCATAGACTTGACTTTCTTCTCTCCGGCTGTCTTTCTTGTAAATCCTTGTAGCCTACGAGTCTTCTTGCTCCTCCAAATGGTTCCCTAAACGCTCACAGCTCGTACTTGAGTTCCACAGCGCCGATGCTCCATTCCTTTTCCCGCCCAAGATGTTTCCCCATAGACGTCTCGTGTTCGCCTTCGTATCTCCTTTGAATGTCCCGCCCAAGATGTTTCGCCCATATACTTCGCGTTCTAAGCATCTCCTTTCTTTCATTGTCTGGTCACACTACCGCCTTCCCGATGGGTTTCCAGCCGATCTCGATAACTTGAATTAGTGCAGCGTTGCCATTCGGGGGTGGCGATATTTTTTTAGTGTGACCCTTCCTGTGCCGTCATCTCCAGTGTTCTGTGCCCATCGATCGACACTATCGTCTAGTGCCAATCGACCGCTTATAAATCGAAGCGCCCACTCCCTTTACATGAGCGACATGACAAGAAAGTTTGAATGGTAAGTTTTTTTTTCCTTTCTTTCTCCACTTTCACCCTTCTCACTTTATACTCTCTCTTTTAGCCAGTCGCCCTTGGCCGAAGGGCATCGATGTTGTATACGGGAGGACCGATGCCGCTTGTGTTATTTTGTGTCATTTATTTGTTTGTATTGTGCGCGTTTGTTATGTTTGATGTGCACGTGTTTTCTGTGTTCCCTGTGCTAGGGTTCCTTTTTATACCCGTTACTCGTAGAGTAAAAGAGTATATTGTATTCGTGCAAAAGTATGTAACAGGTAAAAGGAAGCGTTTCCGACCCTATAAAGTATATATATTCTTGTTTAGAATCACTAGCCGAGTCGATCTAGCCATGTCCGTCTGTCCGTCTGTCTGTCTGTCCGTATGAACGCTGAGATCTCGGAAACTATAAAAGCTAGAAGATTGGCATTTTGCATGTAGATTTTAGGAGTTCCTACGCAGCGCAAGTTTCTTTCAAAATGGTGCCACGCCCTCTCTGACGCCCACAAGCCACAAGCTGTGACCACAGTTTTGATGCTATTATGAAAATTTTAATTGATATGTATTTGTTTCGTCAATACCTATCGATTGGCCTAATAAAAGTTTGCCACGTCCACTCTAACGCCCAAAAACCCATCTAACGGATGACTTTGGAACAGCTGGCCAAGGTGCTAATTCGAGCGGCGAAAAACATACAAGAAGGCATATTTACTTTAAGTTGTTTAGCTGAGTAACGGGTATCTAATAGTCGAGGCACTCGACTATAGCGTTCTCTCTTGTTTTTTGTTTATATATTTTATGTTTTTGTTCTCTTATGTACTATTATTATTATTATTTTTTTTTTAATTAATCGCATCGCATCTGGACCTACGGTGCAGCTCTGCTGTGCCGTCTCTCCCCTTTCTTCGGCAGCTCTCCGCTAATCCGTATAGAGTCTAACGACGCTACGGATTTGCATTTGCTGCTCGTATTGTAAACCTATTAGGCGGATGACTCGGGTCCCCTTTTTTTTTGTTACACCTTATCTACGCGGCGTATCGATGGATGACTCGGGCGTATGCCTGACGCTGAATCCGTTTGCCTCGTAGTCGGGGTCCCTAGCATCGTTTTCCATTTATATTCTGTGTCTTATCCTTGTGACTGTCATTTCTGCGTGGCGTATTGATGACTCTTGCTTCGGCCTGAAGCCTAATACTGTTGCCTCTGTACCAATGTGAAATCCTTGTCCTAGTCCTCCGATGTGTCCGCCGTCTGCCGTTTCTGTTTGTTGCTGCTTGAGCTCGCCAATGTGAACCGTCCGCTCTTTCTTCGCAAGTATGTGGCGTATTTTGCAGATTACCGGCGAGACGAAATCTACAACCTGGTACGGACCATCGTACCTCGGGGCTAATTTCGCTGCGAAACCCTCGGCTGCTTTGGATAGGTGGTGTTCTTTTGCCCATACTATGCTGCCCACCTCCGGCGTCCACTGCCTCCTCCTCAGATTGTAGTGTCTGGCTTGGTCCTGGGATGCCTTTTCCATGTTACGGCGCACGACTTCGAAAATCTCTTGCAGTTTAGCTGCATTCTCGTCTGGGGTCTCTGTGCTTTTCCCCGAGTCTAGCGTTTCCCTGTCGTATAGTGCGTTTGGCAAACGGGGTTCTCGGCCTTGAGTGAGAAACGCTGGGGAGTACCCGGTTGACTCAGATACGCTTGAGTTTACTGGTCCTTTCCTGCGAATTGAGCTATCATAGTCTTTACCGTACGGTAAGCTCGTTCTGTTGGGTTTTCCTGTGGTGTATACGGCGCTGTGAATTGCTGCTTTATTCCCATTTCGCTAAGAAATCTCTTGAAGGATCGATTGGCGAACTGTACCCCGTTATCGGTTATTACTATCTTTGGAGCCCCGAATCTTGATATTATTCGTTCTCTGAACGCCTTCTGTGGGTCTCCGCTGTCGCTGTTCGTAGCGGTACAATTTCCGTCCATTTGGAAAACCGATCGATTAACACCAGTATCATCTGGTTTCCATGCTTTGATCTTGGCAATGGCCCGACGAAGTCCGCACATACTGTTGCCCATGGTTCCTCTGGTACCTGAGTGAGCATTTTCCCTGCAGCCTGCAGCTGATTGGGCTTGTATTTCAGGCAAACTTCACACTTGCGTACGTGGGTCCTGGCGTCCCTGTGCAACCCTGGCCAGTAGTACCGGGCTGCCAGGCGTGCTATTCTTCTACTCCCAACATGACCAGCAGATGGGGAGTCATGGTTTTCTTCCAGTACGGCTTGTCTTAAACCCTGCGGAACGCACAGTTTCCAAGCCACGACATCTTCATTTCCCGCTCTGTGTGGAATGTCCCTATAGAGAGACTCGCCTTCCATTACATAATCTGGATACTTTTGAGGTTGGGCTTTTATTTTCTCGCACATACTCCTGATCCAGCTGCAGCTATTGATCGGTTTTTTCGATGCGTCTTTTATGGCCACGTACGGCTTCAGCTTCCTGATTGCCCACACGATTGCCAAGCACTCTTTTTCTGTTGTGGAGTAATTTTTCTCCGCGCCGTTTAGAGTCCGACTTGAGTATGAAATGACCCTTTCGCCGTCCTCTGTCTCTTGCGTCAGGATTGCACCTAATCCATAGTCGCTGGCGTCCGTCTGAAGGATGAACTTTTTCTTGAAATCTGGGCACGCCAGCACTGGATAGGCTACTAGTCGTGCCTTTACCTCTTCGAAGGCCTGTTGGTCTTCCGGCGTCCATATCCACTTTGTGCCTTTGCGTAGAAGATCATTCAGTGGCTTTACTATCCGCGCAAAATCTGGCACAAATCGTCGATACCATGAAGCTACGCCTAGGTATTGCCGTAGTTCGCGTACTGTCGACGGTGGCTCTGTTCGGCTATGGCTGCTACCTTCTCGGGATCTGTGCCTATCCTTTCGTTAGTAACGCGGTGTCCTAGGTTTGCTTCCTTGAGGCGCCTAAACACTTCCTTTAGATTCTCCACGTGTTCTTTCAGCGTGCGTCCGATCACAATGATGTCATCTTGGTATGCAAACGCGTATGGTGACATCTCCGGGCCGATTACCTGATCCAGAGCCCTTTGGAACGTGGCCGAAGCTGAATGTAGACCGAAAGGCATTACTTTCCATTGCCGACTATTTACCTCCAAAGGGACTTGCCAATATCCGTCTTTCAAGTCTAGACTGCTTATGTATTTCGCCTCTCTGAGTTGGTCCAGGATATAATTAATCCGCGGCATCGGGTAGGCATCTTTTATGGACTTTGTCTGAAATCAACGCATAGCCTCCACTTGCCCGTCTTCTTTTTCACCATTACGATGGGCGAGCTGTATGGACTTCTTGAATGTTCTATGAAGCCCATTTGTAACAACTCGTCCACCTTTGCGTTGATCTCTCCTTGGACTCTTGGGTTCTTAGGATAATACCTCTGTTTGATTGGCTTGTCGTCTTTCATGGTGATTTGGTGCTCGGCCACTGTAGATGTTCCTGACATGGTGCTGAATTCTGCTAACTGTTCGTCGAGGAATTTTTCAATGTCCTCTTCATCACTTACGTCTGAATCTACCGCCGCCAGACATCCGTTATGCCGTTTTCTTGCCGGTATTCGCAATTCATGCCCGGCACATTTTATTTCCGCCCCGACTCCCGTGAGGAAATTCCACCCCAGCACTAGTTCATCCACTACTCCTGGAAGTATTAGCAGATTCATCTCCAATTGTTTGTTTCCAAATTCCACCGTGATCTCAAGCTGTGAGCTTATTCTGCTGCACCTGCCGTCTGCCAACCTAACTTGCCGTCTTGTCCTTGTGATCCTTCCTTTGTCAGCCAGTCTATCCGCTAGCTCCTCGTTGATGAAACTTGACGTAGCTCCCGTGTCAACTGTGGCATTGTATGCGACGCCTTCAATTTCAACGTACGCGGATAACTGCTGCTCTTCCTCGATCAAATTGCCAGCTAGTTTGGAGAGGAGGCACTTTGCGACCCCTGTGCGCCTCTCTGCGACTGGGATCGCTGCCCATTTCCCGCTTCTTGGCAGCACTCTACGCTCCTGATGCCAACCTTGCCGCACACCCAGCAGAACAGTACTCTTTGGTTTCTGCGTCCTCGTGCCCAGTGGTCATGTCTTCCACAACGGCGACATGCCTCCTGTGGGTTTATTATGTGGGTCTGTGCGTTGGTGGGTCTTGGCATTGGGTTGCGTGCTACCTGAGTGGTGTTTGGTGGCCTCCATAATGTGTTCGTTGGCTGCCTTTGTTGTGTTAAATTGGCCGGTGTCCACTGGCCGTAGGACGGTGTTTGGTTTACCGTGCTGTCTTCGCATCTCCTGCATGTAGTTTGTGGTGGTGCTGCGATTTTGTTTCGAGAGAACTTGTGTTCGTGAACGAATTCTTCTCGCTCTTTGTCCAGTTCTTCGTACTCGTCAGCCAGGATCATTAATGTGTCCAGATCATCCACTTTGTACGTTCTTAGTGAAATTCTCAGGTCTGGTGTGCAGTTGTCCTTGATTATTTCTAGGGTCTCCTTTGGCGAGTACCCGAGTGGCCTCATCAAAGTCTGGATGTCCACCATGTAATCTTTGAACGGTTCCCTGAAACCTTGTTTCCGCTGTTTCACCTTATCTGCCAACTTCGAGAAGAACCCTCTCGGCAGAAAGTACGTCTGGAAACTTTCGCTGAAATCTCCCCATGTCCTCCAATGTTTATTGTTTGAAATAAACCATTTCAGAGCTTTGCCTTGCAACAGCTCTGGCATTGCACGTGGGATCATGTTTAGGTTCAGACCGTACGCGTTCGCGGACCACTCCACCTGTTCTAGAAATTCCAGTGGCTTCTCTGTGCCATCGAATTTGAACGACCATTCTCTCACTTGCTTTGCGACTTTGGCGTAATCTGGTGTGCTAGGTCTTTGCTGCCCTGATTTTCTTTCTTGGCTTGCGTTTCCACTCCTGCCAGCTTCCTTCATGCTGTCCACTCCAAGACTTGCTATGAGCTCCTCGGCGTCAGGGTTCAGCAACTTGATTGTTGGGCCTGGCTTATCGTCGTATTTCTCTTCCAGCTCAGCCCAGATCTTTGCTACTCCTGGGTCATCCTTTTTCCTCGTTAGGTACTCTGAGAGGGCTTTCCTCATGTCATCCGTTCTTCCCTCCAAAGTGATGCCTAACTTGGCTCCTATTTCGGCAAAATCCTCTTTCTTGAGGAGATATATCCATCCTTTCCATATTTTCTGTTTATTTGCTGATTCTCACCGACCGGACAATCACGTTTTGGGCGCCAGATGTAACGAACTGATTTTGTATGTCTGCTCGCTACGAGTATCGTGGGGCTAGCTCAGTAGATGTGTGTTGTTCGTCCCACCAAATTTATATAAATGTGACCGCCCGATTGTCTAGTGAGAACGCACAGAATGTTGGGATATTTATGCTAGGATCTTTATTCGCCGACTTGTCCCTCGGCCTAGGACTAATGGTGACAGATGATTGTCTCAACGCCTTCCTGATGAACTTGGGAATGGCTGCTCCACCGTCGCTCTCCGCTGCCTCGCTTCGCTCTGGTCCGGAACGCCTCCGTTGTCTTTGGCCTCGGGGCTATGAGGGTCTAGGGATGCGTCACCGTTCCCAGACTAGGGTGAACAGGCACTGGGTTCTCAAAGCGTACGCCTTTCGAAGCCACAGCCTCCTGTCCCTGGATCTGTCCCGGCCGGTCACACCAGACGCCTACACAGTTTCTACCCGACGGTTCAAGCATACGCCGGAAGGCCGCCAATGCAGTTCCTGTGGCAGGACGCTAGGTTTAAGACGAACGCTTCCGCCCTCGCCTCTTAGCCGCGGACTGGATACGTTGGAGTATGGCTTGCTTACTGCTGGGCCTGAGATGACTGCTCGTCGTTTCTTGCTCCGTTGTCCGCGTGCTCTTGTGAGACTAGGTGCAGCGGGTCTTTGGCTCTCGGGATTCGGTTAGTTGCCTGTCTAGGACTCTGGTGGTGAACTACTGTGCTCTCGACGCATACGCCTCTCGAGACACCCGTGGTTCGGACGCGCGTCCTTCGTGGCTAGTCGCACCAAGGCCTGCACAATTTTCGCCTGCCGGTTCAGGCGTACGCCGGAATTCGACAAGGCAATTGTTTTCGCACGGCAGCTGGTTCTGGACAACTTCCCTTCCGAGCCCACGGTTCTTTGTCGAAGGACTCTTTTTATTCACTTCTGTCGGATTTGCCGAGCAATACGCCAAGCTCAAATCTTGACCAGAATTAGAACAAAGCGCCTAGACTTAGCCGCGTGATGCCTTAAGAACCTCAGCTACCCGTTTCTCAGCTCGGAGACTTCAACTCTAAGTCCCGAACGTCTTGATGTATCGATCTTGCTCCTGTTGACTCGGCGCGGCTCTGCTTCCTCCTGCTGTTGACTTGACTTGTTTTGTTCACTGTTTTTCTGCTTATCTACTGATCTTGCTGGATTGACTCCTTGTGATCGACTGATCCCGCTTCCTGCGCTCGGCCCGCTTATATAGGCCGGCGTATCCCGTTAATTCTCGGCTTCTCCTTTTTAGGTTTTGCGCACGGCACCATACTCGCCTTCTACCGTTACACGTTCTCTCCAAACTCTCTTCTCGTTTCTCTCCAAACTCTCTCCAGAGGTATTCTCCAAACTCTCACCAGTTGTATTCTCCAAACTCTCACCAGCTGTATTCTCCAAACTCCCATCAGCTGTATTCTCCAAACTCTCACCAGCTGTACTCTCCAAACTCTCATTTATTTGTGAGGAGTTATTTAACTTCTCACACTTCATTATATTCAGTCGGTGACAAAGTTTATTCAAATACCATACTTTCGTCTTTGCATTTTCTTATGAAGCGGAACATATAAACGAATACCCGAAGCAGTTTAAGGTGTGACAAAAATCCCTCGATGACATCTACCAAATCCAAATTTCTTACAGCAGCGGTCAGTCCGACCGCAGTCTTCCTCGATTCTTGTAGTAGGACTTCTGCATCTAGGTCAAAGTGTGCATTCTGGGGCCAGTTTGCATCTTCCGTATTGACTGTATGATTTCGTCGACGTCACAACGTTTTGATACAATATCTGCTGGGTTCTGTTTCGTTTTAGCATGCCGCCAGGTATCTTCACCTGACCACTCTTGAATCTCCGCAACTCTATTCGATACGAATGTGGATAATGAAGATGGATGAGACCGGATCCAATAAAGCGTAACTTCAAAATCCGACCAATAAACAATTCGTTCGTAATAGGGGCTTGATTCTGTGGCAGAGATCTGCGAGAAGGTGAGCGGCACATAACTCAAGCCTTGGGAGTGTCTTAGTCTTGAGCGGCGCTACTTAAGACTTTGAAGTCAACAGCGATATTTTATAAACTTCTGCAGTTTTGCTACGAATGTAATGGCAAGCTCCATAAGCTCTCAAGGATGCGTCGGCAAAAGCATGTAATTGGACCGGTGACATCGGATCGGTATGCACAAACCGGGGAATAGATATTTCCTCTAATTTAGACAATGTCATTTTTATCATATTCCACGCTGTTTCCAAATAGGATCTTTCCTCTAATTACAATTGGACTTAATAAGCCGAGGGGGTCAAATAGCTTCGATGTCACCGATAGTATGTTCCGTTTTGTCGCTCGGAGACCCATGACAGCAGTGTCCATTTGGAACTTGAAGGCATCTTCGTTAGGCAACCACGATATAACGCCTTAGTTGACTCTGAGTCCGAGATGGGTATGGATTTAACTGTGCTCTCAGATGCGGTAACGTCAGGTGAGTTTGAAAACCACTTTGTCAATTCAAAACCTGCAGTTTGAAGAACCTGAGATACTTCAGACTTAATAGTCTTAAACTCCTCTACGCATGCAGCACCAGTCATCATATCATCGACATAAAAGTCGGATCCAATAACCTTAGCAGCTCTAGGAAAAGAAAGTTTAACGGACTCACTTAACCTTTTTAAACACGGAATAGCCAAAAACGGGGCTGGTCCAGTACCATATGTTATGGTGTATAATCTCAAGGACTCAGAGGGGTCTCTTCTTCACACTATAAGTTGAAACTGCCTATCTGCTTCATTCACCATCACTTGGCGATACATTTTCTTTACATCGGCGGTCAGGGCGAACCTATGCAGCCGGAAGCGCAGTAACGTTGAGTACAACTCATCTTGGATTGTCGGCCCAACCATTAAAATGTCATTTAGAGACATTGGACACTTGGTTGACGTACTTTGTGGTCTCAGAACACATTGAAGTGATACAGAATTGACAGAATTTTCTTTAGAGATGGCATTTCTTCCAGTGACCAAGACTTCTGTAGTGTGCTGTCAATAGATACTAAAACCTATTCACTACAACTGAAACATTTCACAACTTCTGTAGGGGAAGATGCCTTATATCTACCCGATACAACCCAGCCGAAGAGTGTTTTCTGCAGAGTTGGAAAGTCAGGACCTTGTCTAATTTGTCCAACAGCTAATATTTCGAAGAATGATTCTGCTAATATTAAGATATCTATTCTTTGTGGCTTGTAGAAATAGGGGTCTGCTAGTGGTAGGTTCTTTGGAATTTTCCAGTCATTGATATTGACCGACTGGTCAGGATGATATCCTGATATTGATTTCAAAATCCAAAAACCAAAAGAGAACTCACTACCATTTATACGCGACATCACCATTGTGTGTACCTTTTTCTTAACTTGAGAACTGGACTCGGCAATACCAAGAAATTTTATACCCGACTCCTCTTTACGGATCACCATTGTGTACCTTTTTCTTAACTTGAGAACTGGACTCGGCAATACCAAGAAATTTTATACCCGACTCCTCTTTACGGATCTGTAAGCGGTGAGCAAGGTCCTCTATTATAAAATTCGTTTGGGACCCAGAGTCAAGAAGTGCTCGGGCAAATATATTCTCCGTTTTTAGTTCTTACACTTACGACGACGTGGCTAAAATCACTCTATCCAATGATGTCGCACGCATAACATGTGACGTGGAAGGCTGATCTTGATTTAATGGGGGAAAAAGAATCTCTTGGGGTGGTGGCAAACACTAAACTATTTTCGGATACTGTATATCTATGCAGTAAAACGTGATGCGAGCGGTCACAAACTCGACATTTATTAAATTTGCATTTCGAAACAGTGTGACCCTTTCGCATACAATTGATGCATAAGGAAGCAGATTTTACAAAGTCAAATCTTTGCATTACCGAAAGGCGATCAAACGGACCACAGTTCGCTAGGATATGGTCTACTGCATTGCAATAGCTACAACTTTGCTGGGATTTACTGTTGGACGAAGAACAAGAAAATGAGCTACGATTATGGGGCTTGCACGACGTAACTTTATCTTGCTTTGGTTTCGTCGATTCTTCAGCGGATAAATGCTGGTATCGGCGGTTTAACATTCGGACCAAAGCGGTAACCTTTCATAATCTAATTGTTCTTCCCATTTTTGGTTGGTCACTGAACCTACTCTGTTCAAAACAAGATAGATTAACATTGCATTCGAAATCTTGGTGTCGTCTCCTATCGATAACAAAGAACCGTATATATATGCTACGGTGTCGATAATATTTCTTAAAGACGACGCTGACTGTTGCGTTATTTTCGGAAGACTAAACAATGTTGAAATATTATTCATAAAAATTAAACATTCGTTATCATACACTTTTTTCAGGCTGATCATAGCCTTTTCATAATTGCTCTCGGTGACTTGGTAGGCCTTAATAGCTCCCAAAGCTTCACCAGAAAGACAAGAAATTAAGTGATTGAATTTATCAATAACGGAAATGCTGTCGTCTTGATGAACAAGAGTTTCGAAAAGACTAATGAAATTCTTAAACTGCGAATATTTGCCGCTGAATTTCGGCAATGCCAAATTCGGAAGTCGAGCTCGAGTTGGGGCTACAGAAGATGATTCAACAGCGACATTATTTTTGCTTGGTTATTATTGAAAGCTCTTTCAACTCTTCTCCGAACTCATCGCCATCATCTAAATCTTCGATCTGTTCTTGTAATTGATTTGCCTTAATAATTGAAGCACTTAAAATCTCTCGCCGACAATTAAGTTATACTTCTTAAATCGGAATCTGGCCGGCTTCTATTCGATCATTAAATCGGCGGATGCTCATCACTGGTTTTTTGAGCTTATTTTTAAGATCCGCAAGAAGTTCTGGCTTATCTGGACTCATTTTTAATTTATTTTTATATAAGCCACGAAAATAATTATATATATAATTAAATGTTTGCACCATAAGTTTTACATAAAAAAAAACTTTATTTAATTTTTTTTATTTATCAACTAGTACAATGGTTATTTGGAAGAACACCGTCCTAACTGTTTTAAGACTCAAACTGAACTCGTTCTCTAACTCCTACTTCTTCTACGATTAAACCTCGGTTCTGAGCTTTGGAGCTTTCTAATGAGTGGCTTTAGTGTTTATTGAGTGACATTCATAATTGTACTTTGGACCGTTCTTTGTTCTCATCTTGTTTATGACTTCGGTCCCGAAATCTGAGTATCCTGAGTCGTGGGAAAGGGCCGATAGTCAGATCAGCGGCTCATTTAAATTGTTTAGTCTATTGGTCTGGAGTTTTTAATAACATGGAAATTTTCCATGGTTTGTTGACAATTAGGTTTCGATTTCTCTGAGGGTGTCTTAAAGTAATGTGTGGGTGTGTATGTATGTGTGGGTGTGTAGACATGTACATAGAGGTTTGTGGTGCTATGGATATGTCACTCCCCCAACCTTTGAATTTGGCCTGTCCTCAGGACGATAAATTTGGATATAATGAAATATTTTCCTCTATGTTTACAGTAGGTTGATCGTTTACATTTTCTGGGTTTTTCGGTGTTTCTTCTTTTGGTTTTACATATTTTACAATTAATTTTCTTGGTATATTTTTGAACTTATAGAATAGATACAATAAAATGCTTATAATTGTAATTACAAATGTGGTTGCAGTTATTATTTGGAATACATTATTATATTTTGTGTGCGTTTCTATAATTTCTTTTGTTTGAATATATGATAGCGGTTCTAATTTAGTTACATTGTTGCTTACATAAATGCTCTGTGTATATTCTAGCATAGTATTTGAAAGTATGAATTCATCTAGTTGTACTGAACAATTAAGAATTTTAATAAAATTATTACCAAAGATAGAAATTTCTTTATTAATACAATTTTGATTTAAAAGTGTTTTAGGGATATTCCACGTCAATAATATATTTGGTTCAACGTAATTAATTTGGAAATTTTTATGTGTTTTAGTATATTTGCAACTTGTGGATTCTTGTTTTATTATGCCATTTATACATTCGTCAAATACTACTTTTCCTGTTTCTTTATTAAATACTTTTTCTTCGTGAAGGTAATATTTTTCAAATATGTTTTCTGTCAGAATGGTATTATTATCATCTGGATACGGAATTATTTCAAAAAGTGGTGCCTTAATGATATCTGTAGGAATGTGGGAAATTATTAAAATTTCATTTGTGTCTGTTTTAAGCCAAGTAGAAGTTTTAATTTTCAACAATTTCTCAGAACTTAATTTAGTTAAATCATCATGTTTTAATAATTTCGGATTAAATATACCAAGTCGTGTCAACTGCATTCCTAGCTCAATATCTTCTATATATTCTGTAAAGTGTTGTAAATTAAATATTACGACACTAGCTTGTTCTTCTCTTTCGTCATCTTCTTTTAACTTATTAATTACTTCGATACCATTATTTATTACATCAATAATCATGTTTAAATCTGTATTTTGTATACCATTTTCTGATAAGTTATCTATTTCTAACTCTTCCCTATCATCTTGATCTAATGTTCCAAACAAATATTTGTCAGTTTTGCCAATAATGTTAAATAATCCTCGTTTATTATGTTTGGCCAATTTAATGCCATTTATTTCTCTTTTGAGTTTCACAGCTAAATACCGAATTTGTATAATGTTATTAAATTCGTTGGCTTCCTTTATAAGACTTTCAAATATTTGTTCTGTTTTTGTTACGTTTATGCTTAAATAATGATATTCGAAATTTGTTGGAATATCAATAGATCCGGTTTTGAATACGAGGTATCCATTTTGAGCCTTAATCGGGTTTATTTCGATGCTTTGTCCCACTGCCATTTTAGTTATGGTTATTAGTGTAATTGCGAAAATTATGATCTTAAACAGATTGTTGATTCCGTTCAGCTTCCCTGGAATTGTCATATTTGCTTTTATTATTTTTCTTCATCTTCTTAAATTTAGATTTATAATGTGTTATTTTCCTGCCTCTATTTGTTTCCTCAAAATGTTTTTCATCTACCTGTCTCAAATTCCCTGTTTTCTTAAATGGGTTTGTAGTTTTTGATTTTACTAGTGGTGATTGTTTAAATCGTGTGTCTATTTCAAAATCATGTCGTTTCTCATTTAGTCTGTCGATCCTCTTCGCTTTTCTTTCTTGTGTGTTATACTCGGGACTTCCTGCATACAAAAATATGTCAGCTGGTATTCTATTTGTTGTATTATGTTTAGTTTTATGGTTATAAGTATAAAGAATTAATTCAAATTTAGTATACCTATTTTCGATGTCTGTGTCGCTTCCTATTATTCTTAATTTTTCATTAACTGTTTTGTGAAACCTTTCTATATCTGATATACCGTTTTTACTTGTAGTAACTTGAATTTGGACGCCTTCTGAATTTAACCAATTATGTAGAGCTACACACATAAATGTCGAATCTTTATCTGCTTTAATTTCTTGTGGTTTTCCCATTTCATTGAATACTTTTATTATGGCCCTTTTAGCTTCTAACCAATCTTTACTTGTAACTTCAACAAGAGTGGCGAACTTTGAGTATATATCAATGCATGACAAGAATTGCTGGTTTCCTACCATATAAAAATCTATGACAAATTTTTCTCTTATATTTTGTATTTCTGGGGTAGTTTCGAAAGATAAATTCGTGTTCCTATGTTCCGTTTTGGCGATGTTACAGATTTCACATTCGTTAATAATATTTTGTATTAGTTTCTGATAGTCTGGGAAATAATATTCTTCTCTAAACCAATTAATAGTTTTCTCGATTCCTGGATGTAGCAATTCTTTGTGTTTCTTTAATATTTTTTCTTTGAAGTTTGCATACGTGAGGATGTCTTCTAGTCTTTTGGTACATCTCACTACTTTTGTTAAATGATTGGGACTTATTATTTCTAGATAAGCTTGTTGGAATATAAGAAAATCTGAGTCATTATGAAAATATACTGCGCTCTTTTTTGTACACAAATATTCTCTGATGATATCTTTCGCAAAAGTATTTGTCATATCTGTATAAGTAATTTTGATTTTTAATTTATGAAAATAGTGTTGTACGTCTCTGGTTTCTTCATTTCCTTTGATAAATTCTATTTGTCGGGAATAATAATTGATTGGTCGTTCTGTTATTGAAATATAATTCTGATTGTCTTCATTTGCGCTATGCACCGTTGCATCTATACTATTGGCATCTTTTCCTAATAAATTTTCTTCGGGGATGTCTTCGAACATGTTTTCTTCTATTTTAACCCGCGATAATGCGTCGGCAACATAGTTTTCTTTTCCTGGTAAATATTTTATTTGATAGTCAAATTCATTTAATTTAATTTTCCATCTTTGTAGTTTCATATTTGGTTCTTTGATATTGTTTAGCCAAACTAAAGGTTTATGATCACTTAAGATCTCAAAAGGTCTGCCGTAGAGATATGATCTGAAATATATAGTAGCCCATACAATTGCTAAAAGTTCTTTTTCTATTGTTGAATAATTAATTTCATGTTCATTTAATGTCCGGCTAGCATAGCATATTGGTTTATGGTTTTGTGATAGGATTGCTCCTATAGCTATGTTGCTAGCATCTGTGGTTAAAGAGAATGTTTTATCAAAATCAGGATAAACTAATATAGGGTCGGAAGTAATTAAGACTTTCATTTTTTCAAATGCATCAATGTATGATCTTTCTTTAATGTTTATCGTGGCACCTTTTTTCAATTTCATGGTCATAGGTTTAACTACATTTGCAAAGTTTGGTATAAATTTCCTATAAAATCCACATAGTCCTAAAAATGATTTTATCTCCTTTGGAGTTTTTGGTATCGGAAAATTTATAATGGCACTAATCTTTTTTGGGTTTGGTTTTATACCTGTGGTGGTAACTACATGACCTAGAAATTCTGTTTCTTTTTTCATGAATTCGCATTTATCTAATTGTAATTTTAAATTTGCGTCGCGTAGCTTTCCAAATACTTTTCTCAATGATAAAATATGTTCTTCCAATGAAGTGGAAAAAATTATTATATCATCTAAGTAAACTAAACAATCTGTATAAATTAATTCTTCTAGTAAATTGTTCATACATCTTTGGAAAGTAGCAGGGGCGTTTTTAAGTCCGAACGGCATACGTGTGTATTCGTAATGACCATTCTTTGTAGAAAATGCTGTTTTGGCAATTGATTTAGGGTCCATTTGAATTTGATGGAATCCTTTAGCTAAATCAATTGTCGTGAAATATTGACATCTTCCCAATTTGTCTAATATTTCATCCATTCTGGGTATTGGAAATTTGTCATTGATGGTTATTTCATTCATACTTCTGTAGTCTATTTCTACCCTGAACTTTGATTTTCCCGAAGCGTCAGCTTTTTTGGGAACCATCCAGATAGGTGAACAGTAAGGAGATTTCGATTTACGAATTATTCCCTGTTCTATCATTTCGTTCATTTGTTTGTTGACTTCCTCTTCAAATGATTGAGGGTACTTATAAGGTTTCTTATAAATAGGGTCCTCATGTTTGGTTTGGATAGAATGCTTGATAGTACTTGTGAAAGTCAAATTTTCGCCTTCTTTGTACTGAATATCTTTGTATTCAAATAAAACCCTTTTCAAGCATTCTTTTTCCTCTTCGTTTAAATGTTCTAATCTGAATTCGTTGCATTCACGAATTTCATTTTCGACAGCGAAGTTAAAAGATTGATCCTCAGATGAGGGTGGATTGAGGCATTTTATTGCGGTCTCATCCTCTTCAATCTTTTCTTTTGTTTGGGTTGGCTTTTGGTTTTTTTCTTTTCTTTGGTGATTTGGGATTAAGGCTTTTAGGCGGTCTTATCCTTTTCCTTTCTTTCTTTGGTGATTTGGGATTAAGGCGTTTTACAGCGGTCTTATCCTTTTCACCTTTCTTCTCTGATGATATAGGATTAAGGCATTTTACTGCGGTCTTATCCTTTTTATCATCATCACCATACATAATTATAAGTTTATCTTCACCTAAAGTTACCGTTCCATCTTCAAAATTAATTTTAGCTTTGCAGTTTTTAAGATAATCTCTTCCCATTAGAACATCATAATTGTCTGAAAATTTATGTAAATAAAATTTTTGTTCTATTGGGCAAATTTTACTTGGTTTTATCATTACGCTTTTATTTAATTTTATCGATCCGTTTATAGTATAAACTTTTAAATTTTCATCATTGACTTCAAAGTTCCCAAAATTTTCTTTCATTATATTAATAGATGAACCCGTGTCAACCATGGCTTTAAGAAGTTTACCTTTAATGATTACTCTGATATATGGGTAGAATTTTCTGGCTCCGAGGCTATTTGCTGAAAATTTACGTCCATCCTATTCTGTGTGCTCTCACTTTCTCTTTGTCTTTTTACAGGAGCATTTGGGGAATTATTTGATGTTGACGCTTGGTAATTTAATGGATTTTGGGATCTGCCTTGAGCTAGAGAATTTCTAAATTCTTGATAATAGCGATTTTGATTCGCTGAGGACTGAGGAACTGTTGAATTATTTAAATTTGGATTTGGATTTGAATACGAATTTGAATTTGAATGACTGTTAAAATTTGTTTAAAATAATTTGAATTATTCTTTTGATGATAATAATTTTGGTGGGTATTTCCCGAATTCCTGCGATTATCGTAACGCACCGATCTATAGTTCTCAAAGGGATCCGCATCCCAGTGTCCTAATACCATTGCTGTTTCTTTTAAATTGTTAATTGTGGAAATATCTCTTTTTGATAAAGCATTATACAATCTATCAGGAAGGTTTTTTTCTATGCATTTCGTAATGGTTTTGTTTAATGATGCTGTATAAATGGTTTTATCTGTTTGGTCAATTTCTAAATCTAACTTATTTATAATAGTTGATGATTTCTTTCTTAGTTCATCTACAAACTTACTGATGCTTCCTCTATAATTTGTCCTGTAGATGAGTGCTATAAGGTCCTCGTATGGTCTGTGGTCCTTGAACGCTCGGATTAGGGCTGCTTTTGTAGATGGCCAATTCATAGTTTTTTTCTTCTGAAATTACGGCTTTGGCGCCGTCTACGATGGTCCTTTCGATGGCTCCATAGATGATATGTATTTGCCGGGCATCTTGGGTCGGGTATAATTGTAACAGGTATTCGACACGCCCGATGTAACCACCTAGGTCGGCGGGATTGCCATCAAAATAGGGCAACTCTTTTACTTGACCAATTAATTGATTCAAATGAAGTTCCGATAATTGGATTGGGGTTGCCATTTTTGGTTTTGTCAAAGTTTCAATATTTCACTTTTAAATTATTTAATTTTTTCGTGGTATTGACCGAATTGGATTTTTTTTTTATGTTTTATGTGTCTCTCAATATTTCACTTTAAATTATTTAATTTTTAGTGGTATTGACCGAATTGGATTTTTCACTGGTCTACACACGACGATTCGCACATAAGTTCTTTGGCGGATTTCACTTGTGTGTTCGACGATTTATTTTCTTACTAGTCAGGATATACTAGTTGTGTAGTACAATCCCTAAGACCAGTTTAAAACCGACGTTTAACTTTCACTTGAAATCCTACCGACTGCGCCAATTAAATGTTTGCACCATAAGTTTTACATAAAAAAAAACTTTATTTAATTTTTTTATTTATCAACTAGTACAATGGTTATTTGGAAGAACACCGTCCTAACTGTTTTAAGACTCAAACTGAACTCGTTCTCTAACTCCTACTTCTTCTACGATTAAACCTCGGTTCTGAGTTTTGGAGCTTTCTAATGAGTGGCTTTAGTGTTTATTGAGTGACATTCATAATTGTACTTTGGACCGTTCTTTGTTCTCATCTTGTTTATGACTTCGGTCCCGAAATCTGAGTATCCTGAGTCGTGGGAAAGGGCCGATAGTCAGATCAGCGGCTCATTTAAATTGTTTAGTCTATTGGTCTGGAGTTTTTAATAACATGGAAATTTTCCATGGTTTGTTGACAATTAGGTTTCGATTTCTCTGAGGGTGTCTTAAAGTAATGTGTGGGTGTGTATGTATGAGTGGGTGTGTAGACATGTACATAGAGGTTTGTGGTGCTATGGATATGTCACTATATATATATTTAACAATAATCAAACCAAAATAATTTCTAGTCTAACCATTACTGTTTATATAAGCGAATCTTGTTAATTTATGTTTTGATTGATCTGATTGGGTTTTACTGGGTTTCCCCAATTCTTTCCAGCAAATGCTGGATCATAAAAGAAAAAGACCCCAGAGTAAAGAAAGAAAGAAAAAAAAAAAATATTACAACCATTTAAATATGCATACTCGTTATCTTTTATTATTATATTTTGTTATATCTTAATTTGTATCAGTGTAACTTTTGAGGTGGCTTGTTGAGAATACCAAAAGTCACACTTGTACGCATACACATTGTGTGTTTATGGGAAGGGGATGAACAATGAAGATCCCAGGGAGAAGCAAAGCTCTCTTTTCTCTTTGTTCTCTTCCTCTCTGTCTAAGAACGATTTTTGTTTCCTTTTTCTGTTTTGCACATGCGTAGCTTACTTGCTTGCAGACAACGAGAGCGTGCGGTTGTGAAAAATAAAATTAACTAAAACAAGAGAGAACGCTATAGTCGGGTGCCCCGACTATCAGATACCCGTTACTCAGGTAAAGGGAGTGCGAGGGAGATGGAGATGGAGATAGAAACTTTGATCACGCATAACTTTTTAACGAATGGTCCGCTTGAAAAATTTCTTCTACATTTCGACAGGTATAGATAAACACAACAAAACTGCATTTTTACGTTTCCGAAATATTTAAATTTTTAAAATCGTATATAAGCGATTGTGGGCGTTAAAGGGGGCGTGGCACCATTTTGAAACAAACTTGCGCTGCGTAGGAACTTCTAAAATCTACATGCAAAATGCCAATCTTCTAGCTTTTATAGTTTCCGAGATCTCAGCGTTCATACGGACAGACAGACGGACAGACAGACGGACAGACAGACGGACAGACAGACGGACAGACGGACATGGCTAGATCGACTCGGCTAGTGATCCTGATCAAGAATATATATACTTTATAGGGTCGGAAACGCTTCCTTCTAGCTGCTACATACTTTTGCACGAATACAATATACCCTTTTACGGGTATAACTACAATAAAAGTGTTTTTACTATTTGGCAAATCCGGCTGGTGTGTTCCTGGAGCTTGTATAAATATTATTTATATAATTTCCATACATATTTTTAACGAAGCTGAGGGAAATTCAAGGCAGAGGGAGAGGGAGGGAGACGGAATCATTTGTTGACAATTTGTATGAAAATGCAGAGAGAGATAGCAATATGCAGGCAGAAAACGTATGATGCTTATAGACACTTAAATTCGATAATATATCGACTTTTTGCTAAGTTTCTTTGTTTAGAAGATAGCTGGAGCTTTGGTGAAACCATCAAATTAATCGTTAAAGCTTAAGGAAAAACTTTACCGAAGGAATTTTTGATACTTAGTTTAGAAGTGCCATTTTTCGACGTTTGAAGATATTTTTGGCTAAATTGTAATTTTAGAACGGGTGTTAAAAATAGTAAAAAGCCTTAAGTCTATGCGGTCATCTCTTGAAGGATCGACTGGCGAACTGTACCCCGTTATCGGTTATCACTATCTTTGGAGCCCCGAATCTTGATATTATTCGTTCTCTGAACGCCTTCTGTAGGGTCTCCGCTGTCGCTGTTCGTAGCGGTACAATTTCCGTCCATTTGGAAAACCGATCGATTAACACCAGTATCATCTGGTTTCCATGCTTTGATCTTGGCAATGGCCCGACGAAGTCCGCACATACTGTTGCCCATGGTTCCTCTGGTACCTCAGTGAGCATTTTCCCTGCAGCCTGCAGCTGATTGGGCTTGTATTTCAGGCAAACTTCACACTTGCGTACGTGGGTCCTGGCGTCCCTGTGCATCCCTGGCCATTAGTACCGGGCTGCCAGGCGTGCTATAGTTCTTCTACTCCCAACATGACCAGCAGATGGGGAGTCATGGTTTTCTTCCAGTACGGCTAGTCTTAAACCCTGCGGAACGCACAGTTTCCAAGCCACGACATCTTTATTTCCTGCTCTGTGTGGAATGTGCCTATAGAGAGACTCGCCTTCCATTACATAATCTGGATACTTTTGAGGTTGGGCTTTTATTTTCTCGCACATACTCCTGATCCAGCTGCAGCTATTGATCGGTTTTTTCGATGCGTCTTTTATGGCCATGAGTGTCTCCGGCAACGGTTGTCGGGATAGGGCGTCTGCCACTACGCTGTCCTTTCCTGTACGCTATCTCGAAGTCATACTGCTGCAACTCCAGAGCCCATCTTGCTATCCTTCCAGACGGGCTTTCTATGCTGTTTAACCACTTTAAAGCCATGTGGTCTGTAACCACTTTAAAATGGTAGCCCTCCAAGTACGGCTTCAGCTTCCTGATTGCCCACACGATTGCCAAGCACTCTTTCTCTGTTGTGGAGTAATTTTTCTCCGCGCCGTTTAGAGTCCGGCTTGAGTATGAAATGACCCTTTCGCCGTCCTCTGTCTCTTGCGTCAGGATTACACCTAATCCATAGTCACTGGCGTCCGTCTGAAGGATGAACTTTTTCTTGAAATCTGGGCACGCCAGCACTGGATAGGCTACTAGTCGTGCCTTTACCTCTTCGAAGGCCTGTTGGTCTTCCGGCGTCCATATCCACTTTGTGCCTTTGCGTAGAAGATCATTCAGTGGCTTTACTATCCGCGCAAAATCTGGCACAAATCGTCGATACCATAAAGCTACGCCTAGGTATTGCCGTAGTTCGTGTACTGTCGACGGTGGCTCTGTTCGGCTATGGCTGCTACCTTCTCGGGATCTGTGCCTATCCCTTCGTTAGTAACGCGGTGTCCTAGGTTTGCTTCCTTGAGGCGCCTAAACACTTCCTTAAGATTCTCCACGTGTTCTTTCATCGTGCGTCCGATCACAATGATGTCATCTTGGTATGCAAACGCGTATGGTGACATCTCCGGGCCGATTACCTGATCCAGAGCCCTTTGGAACGTGGCCGAAGCTGAATGTAGACCGAAAGGCATTACTTTCCATTGCCGACTATTTACCTCCAAAGGGACTTGCCAATATCCGTCTTTCAAGTCTAGACTGCTTATGTATTTCGCCTCTCTGAGTTGGTCCAGGATATAATTAATCCGCGGCATCGGGTAGGCATCTTTTATAGACTTTGTCTGAAATCAACGCATAGCCTCCACTTGCCCGTCTTCTTTTTCACCATTACGATGGGCGAGCTGTATGGACTTCTTGAATGTTCTATGAAGCCCATTTGTAAGAAGTCGTCCACCTTTGCGTTGATCTCTCCTTGGACTCTTGGGTTCTTAGGATAATACCTCTGTTTGATTGGCTTGTCGTCTTTCATGGTGATTTGGTGCTCGGCCACTGTAGATGTTCTGAATTCTGCTAACTGTTCGTCGAGGAATTTTTCAATGTCCTCTTCATCACTTACGTCTGAATCTACCGCCGCCAGACATCCGTTATGCCGTTTTCTTGCCGGTATTCGCAATTCATGCCCGGCACATTTTATTTCCGCCCCGACTCCCGTGAGGAAATTCCACCCCAGCACTAGTTCATCCACTACTCCTGGAAGTATTAGCAGATTCATCTCCAATTGTTTGTTTCCAAATTCCACCGTGATCTCAAGCTGTGAGCTTATTCTGCTGCACCTGCCGTCTGCCAACCTAACTTGCCGTCTTGTCCTTGTGATCCTTCCTTTGTCAGCCAGTCTATCCGCTAGCTCCTCGTTGATGAAACTTGACGTAGCTCCCGTGTCAACTGTGGCATTGTATGCGACGCCTTCAATTTCAACGTACGCGGATAACTGCTGCTCTTCCTCGATCAAATTGCCAGCTAGTTTGGAGAGGAGGCACTTTGCGACCCCTGTGCGCCTCTCTGCGACTGGGATCGCTGCCCATTTCCCGCTTCTTGGCAGCACTCTACGCTCCTGATGCCAACCTTGCCGCACACTCAGCAGAACAGTACTCTTTGGTTTCTGCATCCTCGTGCCCAGTGGTCGTGTCCTCCACAACGGCGACATGCCTCCTGTGGGTTTATTATGTGGGTCTGTGCGTTGGTGGGTCTTGGCATTGGGTTGCGTGCTACCTGAGTGGTGTTTGGTGGCCTCCATAATGTGTTCGTTGGCTGCCTTTGTTGTGTTAAATTGGCCGGTGTCCACTGGCCGTAGGACGGTGTTTGGTTTACCGTGCTGTCTTCGCATCTCCTGCATGTAGTTTGTGGTGGTGCTGCGATTTTGTTTCGAGAGAACTTGTGTTCGTGAACGAATTCTTCTCGCTCTTTGTCCAGTTCTTCGTACTCGTCAGCCAGGATCATTAATGTATCCAGATCATCCACTTTGTACGTTCTTAGTGAAATTCTCAGGTCTGGTGTGCAGTTGTCCTTGATTATTTCTAGGGTCTCCTTTGGCGAGTACCCGAGTGGCCTCATCAAAGTCTGCATGTCCACCATGTAATCTTTGAACGGTTCCCTGAAACCTTGTTTCCGCTGTTTCACCTTGTCTGCCAACTTCGAGAAGAACCCTCTCGGTAGAAAGTACGTCTGGAAACTTTCGCTGAAATCTCCCCATGTCCTCCAATGTTTATTGTTTGAAATAAACCATTTCAGAGCTTTGCCTTGCAACAGCTCTGGCATTGCACGTGGGATCATGTTTAGGTTCAGACCGTACGTGTTCGCGGACCACTCCACCTGTTCTAGAAATTCCAGTGGCTTCTCTGTGCCATCGAATTTGAACGACCATTCTCTCACTTGCTTTGCGACTTTGGCGTAATCTGGTGTGCTAGGTCATTGCTGCCCTGATTTTCTTTCTTGGCTTGCGTTTCGACTCCTGCCAGCTTCCTTCATGCTGTCCACTCCAAGACTTGCTATGAGCTCCTCGGCGTCAGGGTTCAGCAACTTGATTGTTGGGCCTGGCTTATCGTCGTATTTCTCTTCCAGCTCAGCCCAGATCTTTGCTACTCCTGGGTCATCCTTTTTCCTCGTTAGGTACTCTGAGAGGGCTTTCCTCATGTCATCCGTTCTTCCCTCCAAAGTGATGCCTAACTTGGCTCCTATTTTGGCGAAATCCTCTTTCTTGAGGAGATATATCCATCCTTTCCATATTTTCTGTTTATTTGCTGATTCTCACCGACCGGACAATCACGTTTTGGGCGCCAGATGTAACGAACTGATTTTGTATGTCTGCTCGCTACGAGTATCGTGGGGCTAGCTCAGTAGATGTGTGTTGTTCGTCCCACCAAATTTATATAAATGTGACCGCCCGATTGTCTAGTGAGAACGCACAGAATGTTGGGATGTTTATGCTAGGATCTTTATTCGCCGACTTGTCCCTCGGCCTAGGACTAATGGTGACAGATGATTGTCTCAACGCCTTCCTGATGCACTTGGGAATGGCTGCTCCACCGTCGCTCTCCGCTGCCTCGCTTCGCTCTGGTTCGGAATGCCTCCGTTGTCTTTGGCCTCGGGGCTATGAGGGTCTAGGGATGCGTCACCGTTCCCAGACTAGGGTGAACAGGCACTGGGTTCTCAAGGCGTACGCCTTTCGCAGCCACAGCCTCCTGTCCCTGGATCTGTCCCGGCCGGTCACACCAGACGCCTACACAGTTTCTACCTTCAAGCATACGCCGGAAGGCCGCCAATGCAGTCCCTGTGGCAGGACGCTAGGTTCAAGACGAACGCTTCCGCCCTCGCCTCTTAGCCGCGGACTGGATACGTTGGAGTATGGCTTGCTTGCTGCTGGGCCTGCGATGACTGCTCGTCGTTTCTTGCTCCGTTGTCCGCGTGCTCTTGTGAGACTAGGTGCAGCGGGTCTTTGGCTCTCGGGATTCGGTTAGTTGCTCTGTTAGGACTCTGGCGGTGAACTACTGTGCTCTCGACGCATACGCCTCTCGAGACACCCGTGGTTCGGACGCGCGTCCTTCGTGGCTAGTCGCACCAAGGCCTGCACAATTTTCGCCTGCCGGTTCAGGCGTACGCCGGAATTCGACAAGGCAATTGTTTTCGCACGGCAGCTGGTTCTGGACAACTTCCCTTCCGAGCCCACGGTTCTTTGTCGAAGGACTCTTTTTATTCACTTCCTTCAGATTCGCCGAGCTATACGCCAAGCTCAAATCTTGACCAGAATTAGAACAAAGCGCCTAGACTTAGCCGCGTGATGCTTTAAGGACCTCAGCTACCCGTTTCTCAGCTCGGAGACTTCAACTCTAAGTCCCGAACGTGTTGAAGTATCGATCTTGCTCTTGTTGAATCGGCGCGGCTCTGCTTCCTCCTGCTGTTGACTTGACTTGTTTTGTTCACTGTTTTTCTGCTTGTCTACTGATCTTGCTGGATTGACTCCTTGTGATCGACTGATCCCGCTTCCTGCGCTCGGCCCGCTTATATAGGCCGGCGTATCCCGTTAATTCTCGGCTTCTCCTTTTTCGGTTTTGCGCACGGCACCATACTCGGTCCAAAGTCCGCCGCCTTCTACCGTTACACGTTCTCTCCAAACTCTCTTCTCGTTTCTCTCCAAACTCTCTCCAGCTGTATTCTCCAAACTCTCACCAGTTGTATTCTCCAAACTCTCACCAGCTGTATTCTCCAAACTCTCACCAGCTGTATTCTCCAAACTCTCACCAGCTGTATTCTCCAAACTCTCACCAGCTGTACTCTCCAAACTCTCATTTATTTGTGAGGAGTTATTTATATTTATTATATTTATTTATATTCAGTCGGTGACAAAGTTTTTTCAAATACCATACTTTCGTCTTTGCATTTTCTTATGAAGCGGAACATATAAACGAATACCCGAAGCAGTTTAAGGTGTGACGAAAATCCCTCGATGACATCTACCAAATCCAAATTTCTTACAGCAGCGGTCAGTCCGACCGCAGTCTTCCTCGATTCTTGTAATAGGACTTCTGCATCTAGGTCAAAGTGTGCATTCTGGGGCCAGTTTGCATCTTCCGTATTGACTGTATGATTTCGTCGACGTCACAACGTTTTGATACAATATCTGCTGGGTTCTGTTTCGTTTTAGCATGCCGCCAGGTATCTTCACCTGACCACTCTTGAATCTCCGCAACTCTATTCGATACGAATGTGGATAATGAAGATGGATGAGACCGGATCCAATAAAGCGTAACTTCAAAATCCGACCAATAAACAATTCGTTCGTAATAGGGGCTTGATTCTGTGGCAGAGATCTGCGAGAAGGTGAGCGGCACATAACTCAAGCCTTGGGAGTGTCTTAGTCTTGAGCGGCGCTACTTAAGACTAAGTCAACAGCGATATTTTATAAACTTCTGCAGTTTTGCTACGAATGTAGAGGCAAGCTCCATAAGCTCTTAAGGATGCGTCGGCAAAAGCATGTAATTCGACCGGTGACATCGGATCGGTATGCACAAACCGGGGAATAGATATTTCCTCTAATTTAGACAATGTCATTTTTATCATATTCCACGCTGTTTCCAAATAGGATCTTTCCTCTAATTACAATTGGACTTAATAAGCCGAGGGGGTCAAACAGCTTCGATGTCACCGATAGTATGTTCCGTTTTGTCGCTCGGAGACCCATGACAGCAGTGTCCATTTGGAACATGAAGGTATCTTCGTTAGGCAACCACGATATAACGCCTTGGTTGACTCTGAGTCCGAGATGGGTATGGATTTAACTGTGCTCTCAGATGCGGTAACGTCAGGTGAGTTTGAAAACCACTTTGTCAATTCAAATCCTGCAGTTTGAAGAACCTGAGATACTTCAGACTTAATAGTCTTTAACTCCTCTACGCATGCAGCACCAGTCAACATATCATCGACATAAAAGTCGGATCCAATAACCTTAGCAGCTCTAAGAAAAGAAAGTTTGGCGGACTCACTTAACCTTTTTAAACACCGAATAGCCAAAAACGGGGCTGGTCCAGTACCATATGTTATGGTGTTGAGCTTGTATAATCTCAAGGACTCAGAGGGGTCTCTTCTTCACACTATAAGTTGAAACTGCCTATCTGCTTCATTCACCATCACTTGGCGATACATTTTCTTTACATCGGCGGTCAGGGCGAACCTATGCAGCCGGAAGCGCAGTAACGTTGAGTACAACTCATCTTGGATTGTCGGCCCAACCATCAAAATGTCATTTTGAGACTTCGGAGTTGACGATTTACAAGACGCATCGAAAACGACACATAACTTGGTTGACGTACTTTGTGGTCTCAGAACACATTGAATTGGGATAACATAATGTGGAGCAGAAGGAAGTTTATCTGTAAGAGACATATGACCTAAGGAAAGGCATAAATTCTAGGAACATTTTCTTCATCTCAGGGTCTCGAGACAGCCTTCTTTTTTTTTTGTTTTTTTTTTTTTAAATACTTTATTCTTATTTATTGGATCTTCTCTATTACTTAAGAGACTAACAATAAGTTTTCAAAAATTAATCTATGTTACGTTAACTTATGTTATTGAAAAAGGGATGGGAAATCATTCCGCTGTAGACGGGAATGATAGCTTAGCCGGTTGAGTTGTCTGGCAAGCAGGTTTGGGTGATTTGATAATCTGGCTTCATATTTAATTTTTCTGGAAACAATTTCTTCTTTTACGGGATTTATATCCAGGTCTCTCTGGATGTTTGCATTGCGGATGTACCAGGGGGCTCCAGTTATTGTTCGTAGGGTCTTTGATTGTACTCTTTGAATAATTTCTATATTGCTGCTGCTTGCGTTTCCCCAGAGCTCGGAACCGTAGGTCCAGATCGGCTTTAAGCACGAGTTATACAGTAGTACTTTATATTCGAGTGGAAGGGGGGAGCGGTAGTTCATGAGCCAGTGAAGGCTGCTGGCCTTTAGTTTTAAATGGGTCTTCTTTGCTTCTATATGCTTTCTCCAGGTAAGCCTCCTGTCTAGGTGTATGCCGAGATAGGTGACTTCGTCTGCTTGTGGAACCGGCTATTTGTTTAGCGTCAGTGGTGGGCATTTCGACAAGTTTAGTGTAAATGTAATGTGCTTACACTTTTGCTCATTGACTTTGATACGCCAGTCTGCGAGCCATTTTTCTACAGCTACCAGGTGTTCTTTTAAATGGGCTGTAGCTGTTTTTGGGCATTTCGAGCGGCTGACAATGGCAGTGTCGTCAGCAAAGGTTGAGATGAGGGTCTGGCGGCTTGTTGGAATGTCTGCCGTGTAAATGATGTACAAGATTGGTCCAAGCACACTTCCTTGGGGTACTCCAGCTTCGATGTTACGGATGGTTGAAGTAAAGGTTTTACATCTCACGGTGAAAACTCTGTTTCTGAGGTATGACTCAAGCAACTTGTGAGTGTTTTCCGGTAAGAGGGTTTTGATTTTGTATACCAGACCGTCGATCCAGACGCGATCAAATGCCTGTGATACGTCCAGAAATAAGGCACTGCAATATTGCTTGTGTTCGAAAGCCGTGCGAATTTCAGATGTTAAGCGGTTTACCTGTTCGATAGTTCCATGCTTTTCCCTAAATCCGAATTGGTGCAGAGGGATCGTTCTGTTGTTTTGCAGATGTGTTACTAGATGAACAAGAAGCAGTTTTTCAAATAGCTTTGATAGACATGGGAGCAGACTGATGGGCCGGTACGAGGAAGGCTGGGATTCAGCCTTCTTTCAATCGACAATAACCGCCGTTTTGCAACTTCAAAAGAGTTGCCTCACTCATTTGGATCAGATTTAAACGGCAGTCTTGCTTCAAACCGACCTGATGTCAAAACCTGAGTAGTCTTCCGGTAGTGTTCTTCACATAACTTTTGCTCAGTTGACAGAATTTTCTTTAGAGATGGCATTTCTTCCAGTGACCAAGACTTCTGTAGTGTGCTGTCAATAGATACTAAAACCTCTTCACTACAACTGAAACTTTTCACAACTTCTGTAGGGGAAGATGCCTTATATCTACCCGATACAACCCAGCCGAAGAGTGTTTTCTGCAGAGTTGGAAAGTCAGGACCTCGTCTAATTTGTCCAACAGCTAATATTTCGAAGAATGATTCTGCTAATATTAAGATATCTATGCTTTGTGACTTGTAGAAATAGGGGTCTGCTAGTGGTAGGTTCTTTGGAATTTTCCAGACATTGATATTGACCGACTGGTCAGGATGATATCCTGATATTGATTTCAAAATCCAAAAACCGAAAGAGAACTCACTACCATTTATACGCGACATCACCATTGTGTGTACCTTTTTCTTAACTTGAGAACTGGACTCGGCAATACCAAGAAATTTTATACCCGACTCCTCTTTACGGATCACCATTGTGTGTACCTTTTTCTTAACTTGAGAACTGGACTCGGCAATATTAAGAAATTTTATACCCTACTCCTCTTTACGGATCTGTAAGCGGTGAGCAAGGTCCTCTATTATAAAATTCGTTTGGGACCCAGAGTCAAGAAGTGCTCGGGCAAAAATATACTCACCGTTTTTAGTTCTTACACTTACGAAGACGTGGCTAAAATCACTCTATCCAATGATGTCGCACGCATAACATGTGACGTGGAAGGCTGATCTTGATTTAATGGGGGAAAAAGAATTTCTTGGGGTGGTGGCAAACACTAAACTATTTTCGGATACTGTATATCTATGCAGTAAAACGTGATGCGAGCGGCCACAAACTCGACATTTATTAAATTTGCATTTCGAAACAGTGTGACCCTTTCGCATACAATTGATGCATAAGGAAGCAGATTTTATAAAGTCAAATCTTTGCATTACCGAAAGGCGATCAAACGGACCACAGTTCGCTAGGATATGGTCTACTGCATTGCAATAGCTACAACTTTGCTGGGATTTACTGTTGGACGAAGAACAAGAAAATGAGCTACGATTATGTGGCTTGCACGACGTAACTTTATCTTGCTTTGGTTTCGTCGATTCTTCAGCGGATAAATGCTGGTATCGGCGGTTTAAAATTCGGACCAAAGCGGTAACCTTTCATAATCTAATTGTTCTTCCCATTTTTGGTTGGTCACTGGGCCTACTCTGTTCAAAACAAGATAGATTAACATTGCATTCGAAATCTTAGTGTCGTCTCCTATCGATAACAAAGAACCGTATATATATGCTACGGTGTCGATAATATTTCTTAAAGACGACGCTGACTGTTGCGTTATTTTCGGAAGACTAAACAATGTTGAAATATTATTCATAAAAATTAAACATTCGTTATCATACACTTTTTTCAGGCTGATCATAGCCTTTTCATAATTGCTCTCGGTGACTTGGTAGGCCTTAATAGCTCCCAAAGCTTCACCAGAAAGACAAGAAATTAAGTGATTGAATTTATCAATAACGGAAATGTCTCTTGATGAACAAGAGTTTCGAAAAGGCTAATAAAATTCTTAAACTCCGAATATTTGCCGCTGAATTTCGGCAATGCCAAATTCGGAAGTCGAGCTCGAGATGGGGCTACAGAAGCTGCTTCAACAGCGTCATTATTTTTGCTTGGTTATTATTGAAAGCTCTTCCAACTCTTCTCCGAACTCATCGCCATCATCTAAATCTTCGATCTGTTATTGTAATTGATTTGCCTTAATAATTGAAGCACTTAAAATCTCTAGCCGACAATTAAGTTATACTTCTTAAATCGGAATCTGGCCGGCTTCTATTCGATCATTAAATCGGCGGATGCTCATCACTGGTTTTTTGAGCTTATTTTTAAGATCCGCAAGAAGTTCTGGCTTATCTGGACTCATTATACCCTTGCAGAGGGTATTATAATTTTGGTCAAAAGTGTGCAACGCAGTGAAGGAGACATCTCCGACCCTATAAAGTATATATATTCTTGATCAGGATCACCTCCTGAGTTGATATAGCCATGTCCGTCTGTCCGTCTGTCTGTTTCTACGCAAACTAGTCTCTCAGTTTTATAGCTATCGGATTGAAACTTTGCACACACCCTTCTTTCCTTTGCACGCAGTATATAAGTCGGAACGGCCGGGATCGGCCGACTATATCCTATAGCTGCCATATAACTGATTGATCGGAAATGCCATAACTTTGGTGTTTGTAAAGTTAGAAAGTTGGGATTTTCTATGGGTTTTATATTTGGCCAATCAATCCGACCCACCAAATTTCATAAGGATCGGCCGACTATATCCTATAGCTGCCATATAACTGATTGATCGGAAATCCCATAGCTTTGGTGTTTGTTAAGTTAGGAAGTTGGGATTTTCTATGGATTTTATTTTTGGCCAATCAATCCGACCTACCAAATTTCATAAGGATCGGCCGACTATATCCTATAGCTGCCATATAACTGATTGATCGGAAATGCCATAACTTTGGTGTTTGTTAAGTTAGGAAGTTGGGATTTTCTATGGATTTTATTTTTGGCCAATCAATCCGACCTATCAAATTTCATAAGGATCGGCGGACTATATCCTATAGCTGCCATATAACTGAACGATTGGAAATGCCATAACTTTGTTGTTGTTAAAGTTAGGAAGTTCGGATTTTTTATGAGTATTAAGAATGCATCATATGAATAATTTTGGAGAATATAATTTACAGAGTATTCTGCAAGGGTATATCAACTTCGGCTCCGCCCGAAGTTAGCTTTCCTTTCTTGTTTTTAATTTATTTTTATATAAGCCACGAAAATAAATATATATATATATATTTAACAATAATCAAACCAAAATAATTTCTAGTCTAACCATTACTGTTTATATAAGCGAATCTTGTTAATTTATGTTTTGATTGATCTGATTGGGTTTTACTGGGTTTCCCCAATTCTTTGCAGCAAATGCTGGATCATAAAAGAAAAAAGACCCCAGAGTAAAGAAAGAAAAAAAAAAAAATATATTACAACCATTTAAATATGCATACTCGTTATCTTTTATTATTATATTTTGTTATATCTTAATTTGTATCAGTGTAACTTTTGAGGTGGCTTGTTGAGAATACCAAAAGTCACACTTGTACGCATACACATTGTGTGTTTATGGGAAGGGGATGAACAATGAAGATCACAGGGAGAAGCACAGCTCTCTTTTCTCTTTGTTCTCTTCCTTTCTGACTAAGAACGATTTTTGTTTCCTTTTACTTGCTTGCAGACAACGAGAGCGTGCGGTTGTGAAAAATAAAATTAACTAAAACTATAATAAAAGTGTTTTTACTATTTGGCAAATCTGGCTGGTGTGTTGGAGCTGGAGCTTGTATAAATATTATTTATATAATTTCCATATATATTTTTAAGGAAGCTCAGGGAAATTCAAGGCAGAGGGAGAGGGAGGGAGACGGAATCATTTGTTGACAATTTGTATGAAAATGCAGAGAGAGATAGCAATATGCAGGCAGAAAACGTATGATGCTTATAGACACTTAAATTCGATAATATATCGACTTTTTGCTAAGTTTCTTTGCTTAGAAGATAGCTAAAGCTTTGGTGAAACCATCAAATAAATCGTTAAAGCTTAAGGAAAAACTTTACCGAAGGAATTTTTGATACTCAGTTTAGAAGTGCCATTTTTCGACGTTTGAAGATATTTTTGGCTAAATTGTAATTTTAGAACGGGTGTTAAAAATAGTAAAAAGCCTTAAGTCTATGCGGTCAAATTTTTTAAACATTTATAATGTCTTAGACTATTTTTGGGCGAAAACACGGATTCTATTGGTTAAACGGTATAGCGTCCAGAATTTTTGAAAGGAAAATTTTCCTTTTTTCCAATTTGAAGCGATTGGGGCCACTTAGGGAGCCCCAATAAATCTTAGCAAATCAGTTTAAAGTTATTAGAATGTAATAAAAATGCATATTAATATTGTTGGCTCTGCGTTGGTTCCCAGTTTTCTTACTGATAGCTTTATATATAGAGATTGAAAGAGTTTAAAGCGTCGAGTGTGTTTTGTATTTCGTCTACTTTTACTATTGCGAAGTAATCATCCACGTACTTCGTCAAAAGTCTTGGTTTATGTCCTAGTTTTATCAAAGTTTTGTCTAATAACTCTTCCATTACTATGTCTTCAATGATTGGTGAAGTAGGGGACCCCATTGGCATTACTTTTAGTTGTGTGTATATAGCGTCCTTAAATTTAAAATATCTGTTATATGTATGCAAAATTGTACTATGCCCATAAACGTTTTTTTTCGAAATATTTGTATATTCTTTTATTTTTGTCCATTTTTCCTTAATTGTATCTAATGCAAGGCCTATAGGTATGCTGGGAAATAGTGAGACTACATCAAATGATATAAATTTTTCATCATCACAGATGTAGGTGTTGTTGATTTTTTTTTATTCTACTGAGTTTTTGATGTTGTAGGTTGAGTGATGTTCTTTAATGTGTTTGAAATGTATTTCAATTTTTTGAAATTGCGCGATCCATTTCTCTTTCCCGAACTGACGTCATATGGTTTGATAAGTAAAGAGAATTTAGTGCGCGATTCTTCTTGTTGCTCTTTACCTGTAAGAGTTTGCACCAATTCCTCTCCGTCCGCTATATACTTAAAGAGAGGGAAATTCTTCTTTTCTACTGGTATCGCAAACTTTGGACCCTTTGCAAAAAGTGCTTTCACGTCTGGAGGGAACTCCACATTCGTTTTGTTTATAAACCAATCGTTCGTTCGGTTGTTGTTCGTGAATATATTATTCCGTTTCATTTGTAGTTTCCTATACTTCCTCTATACTTCCTCTGTCTCTCTTTCAATGTTGTTGTTAATTTATTCGCGACATTTCTCTCGCTCTTCATAAACGTATATAAGTCAGCTGAGCTTATCTTTCTCTCCAGAATTGCTTAGGCTTCCTTTACCTTTTTAGTTTGTTCCTTCATTAAGTCGTGTTTGTGTTTTATTATAATGTTTAATACTTTTTTATGGAATATATGTGAATGTCTGGATTGACGGAAAAATATAAATAATTATTATTATTACTAAATTACATTTAGTAATTCGGAATCAACTGGGACTTTCTGCAACAGACGTTGAAAATTGCGCTCATATTTACAGACACTTACTTAAATAAAAACAAGAGAGAACGCTATAGTCGAGTGCCTCGACTATTAGATACCCGTTACTCAGCTAAACAACTTAATATAAATATGCCTTCTTGTTTTTTTTTTTAACATAATGTGAATTATAGTGACCACAGGAAAAAAGGACAAAAAGTTCAAATTAACAATTTGAATCAGCACGAGCATCAGCGCTGCTTTAGCGTAGGCAGCTTTTGTCCTGCATCAGCAGCTGTGTTTATGTTTATGTTTTTGAGTGCAATAAATTGACTAGAAATATTAAACATTCATACTTCTATTGGCTAAACACATACATTCTTAAATAGTATTATGTATATTAAAGTCTAAATGTTTGCACAAAACGAGCGAATAGCGAATAGCTTTCTTTGAAAGGAGTTATCTTTGCCGGGCAATTGCAACTGTGTACAATGTAAATACATACAAATGTATAAATTAATTATTTAAATATCCCACGGGTCGTCCCTCGCAGTTGCAGCTTATCAGGGGGGTGCGGGTGGCAAGGTTCGTCGCTGTGGTAGTTGGCCGGCTGGCCGTAGAATTCTCCAAGATGAATTACGAGGATTATGTTGGAAGGGTGACTGCCCTTCTTTACCTGCTGAACTAGGGACTCAGACAGTTTTTCAATAATAAGAATTTAACGACGGTTGTCGGAGTATAATTTGTATGAGCGACAGCTCTTTATTCATATAAAGTCAAATCTAAACTGAAACTTAAAGCTAACAAAAAAGAGACTCATAGCGGCCACTCCAATGGGTAGTCTTTGCCGGCTATGCACGAGCTTCCGGCCAGACGCTGTGTCAGCAATTTGGCCGGAGCGAGCCTTCGGTCATTGCCGTCGCCTGGTTAACTTAGTTAACTACTCCCCCCTCAGAATTAAGGCCGCCCTCGGCCGACCCTATTTGGGCAATCACCTCCCTTAGTTTGGCCGTGGATCTCCTGGCCTGGGTGACTCGCCGATAAGTGAGACCGACGCAGATCAACGCGCAGCAGATCGCTCCTGCGATTAGCATTATCTGGTGTGAACGATAGCCGTTGATATCTTCCCCGAATTGCTTAATATGTTCCAAGTTACGTTCACTCAAGCGGTGAAGGTATGGAAGGCTGAGAATGTTGTGCTCCAGAGTGATGTTCAGGGAAGGCGAGCTAGCCACTCCTGGTACCCTTTTCCGGGCCACGTCGTGATTGACGTAACGGGTTTCGTTAACCATGGCACTCTCAATGAAGGTGATGACGTGAGTTCCTCGTAAGTGGACGTAAGTGCCGTTGTCCACCCTCACACGAGCTGGGCGCTCGTTTATGATGATAATGCCTTCATCTACGTGGGTGATGGGGTGCAAATCGCTATGCGGGATATCGCAGTGCGCAATACCCCCAGCGTGGAGTTCTTGGGCGCATGATCTTCTCAGCGCCAGTTGACAAAATGTGGCTCCAGGTGACACGGAGCAGTTTTTGACTGTGTGAATCTCTCCGTCGCAATCTGCTATGACCTTGTTCTCCAGCCTGAGTACTGTGTCATGGTGTGACACGGGAAAAACTGTGATCTTGACACATGCTGACTTAATTTTTGGAAATTTAATAATAAAATGTAAAATGTTAACGGATTGTAATATTTTGACAGACGCAACGGACAGTATATCTCTAATGGGAGTATCTGTGGGCTCCTCTATCCACACACTTTCCAGGTCTGCATGATCTAATATGCTGGGGCTAACTATATTGATTTTGGCAAGAGCTATTGCTAGCAATAAATTCTGCAGCTCCATCGCAATCATCCTATTCCGAGATAATAACATCTCGTATAGGTGTCCCGTATCAACTTGGGATTTTTTAGCCGACCTCAGAATTTGGTTGACAGTGGTGGTAATACTATTGATTTGTTCCTGTACTTTGTTGTTAATATTTATCTGTCTATTGTTTGCATTGATAAGTTGATATTCCGTAAGTTTAATGTTTTCAAGGTCATCCGCGTCTGGCGTTCCCGCCACTACTTTTAACGCCGCTCCCAAGAAGTCTAAAATCCTGGCTACCCTATGGTGGATGCTCAGTGATTCGAGAAGGTCACGCAGGTGACCGACATCTACGATCAAAAGCTTTTGCATGTGGGACTGGGTAAACATGTTAATCATGCCACCAGTTTCCTCCACCAAGCGCCTATACTCTGAGAGATTCGCTGAGTGTCTCAAAAATGCGAATTCTTCCCATACTAAAATTCGTCCATCAATGATGGGAATGTATTTGGCTTGCGAGTACTCCGTGACGTGCGCCGATGTCAGGGCAAAAAGGTATAGCAGAGGTATGGGTTAAACCTGTAATTTTGGATTTGTTGTAGTCCCTAAAGATTATAAAATGAAAGACCGATTTTTAAGGGGATACGGCCACAGCCCAAACCGTAAGAGCAAGAGCAGCCAAATTTGTTCACAGTATTCCATTGGGGGCGTGGGCGCCCACTAAGATCCGATATGTCCCCCCAGTGGCCCCAAACAGCTCCAACATCCATTATTCTGAGCAAAAAAAGTTGATGTACTTAAGCTTAACTTCTAAAGTAGTTGGAATTTCGATATTTGGTTTTTTCCAAATTTTAGGTTTTGAAAAGGCCTAATTAGAAATCTAAAAGAAATTTCGATATCCCCCATAACTTGGGGGCTACACTTAAAATTAACTTTTCGATTTAAAAAATCTAAACCGCTGCTCCGATCAAGATGATTTTTCGCTCAATAGTTATTCTATGGCCCAAATGCTTAAGTTTAATTTTTCAAGTTTTTAACATTTTTTTAAGTATTTTTAACGAATTTATTTAGATTTTCTAAGTTATTGCGTTGCATTTTGCGTGAGCCTGTCGAGAGAGCGAAACCCAGAAGCCAAGAGAGCGACGGCCGAGAGAGCAACAGCCAAGAAAACTGATGATGGGGAGGGGTAGTGCTGCAGGGAAAGGGGAGGGGAAAGAGGCAATTTAAGTTAAATTTGTTTAGGATTTTAAAAACTTAAACTGCTGCTCCGATCAATATGATTTTCGATCAATAGTCAGTCCTGTGGATCAAATGCTTAGGTTTTATTTTTCATTTTGTAGCAGAAGTAAGAGCCTTATTTAATTTCCACCATGGAAGAAAATAGAAAATTACTACAAATTCTGTAAGCAAAGCCAAAATGTTTCCAAGTTAAATATTAATCTTAAGATTCGAACTTTTGACCAAATACGTATGTACATATGTATATTTGGATATGTTTTGATTTGCTTATATGTACAATACATGTACATACATACAATGTGTGTGTATGTTTCTATTCGAAAGTAGATAATGTGCTTAAATACAAATAAAATGATTTATTATACCCGTTTATCGATCAAATGTGGAATCTGAAAATAATACGTTACTTTGCTGTTTTTGTATTGGATGCCAATCTTTTACTGTGTGTACAAAGGTTTTCGTTTCATTCAAAACAAGAAATTTGAAAACAACAAATTCCAATTTACTAACAAGTATACATATTTGTGCGCAAATTAAAATTGCATTGATAACATTGTAACTGATAAAAAGTATACTAGCTCACGACTTTTACTTGGATCACTTTTATTTATTATATAGCTCTGCCAGTATCCTTCTGATTCTCTCTCTTGAAGGATCTTCTACAAAGGTTGTTTACACAAAGGTTTTCAAAAAACGCCCAAATAAGAAATAAGAAAGTACTGACACCCAATTTCCTAACTCTAAACTAATATTAAGCGAACGAGCAAAAAGTCGTATACAATACAATTTTACAAAGCGTTGGGGCTGAGATGGGTGAAATATTTTTTTTGGATGCACCTGGAGGGACAGGTAAAACCTTCTTGACAAACTTATTGTTGGCAAAAGTTCGAAGTTCAAAAAAATGGCCCTAGCTGTAGCATCTTCCGGTATAGCTGCTACCCTGCTCAATGAAGGTCGAACTGCTCATTCTACATTTAAACTTCCTTTGGATTTAGTTAATTTAGAAACACCTCATTGCTCTATTTCAAAGCAATGTAATATGGCTGCGGTGTTTAAAGATTGTAAGTTAATTGTTTGGGATGAGTGCACAATGTCACATAAAGGTGGGCTTGAAGCCATAAATAGAACCCTGCAAGATATTAATGAGAATACTATGTTGATGGGTGGTATTACAGTCCTGCTAGCTGGAGACTATCGCCAAACCCTTCCTGTTGTGCCAAGAGGTACAAGAGCTGACGAAATAAAGGCCTGTTTAAAATCTTCATTTTTATGGCCACAGATAAAAAAACTAGCGGTCACGAAAAATATGCGAGTGCACTTAAAAGGAGACAGTTCTGCAGGAATTTTTGCCGAAACTCTTTTAAAAATTGGGAATGGCGTCCATCCAACAGTTGATGGAAAAATAGTTATAACATCACGCTTAGGAAATGTAGTCAAAAACGTTCAAGACCTTACATCCAAAATATTTCCTGACATTTCCAACATATCATGTAAAATCTTAGATTGGCTATCTGAGCGCGCCATTTTGACAACGAAAAATGAAAGAGCAACCACTATTAATAATTTATTGCTAAACTCATTTGATGGTTTAGAAGTCTCCTATAAATCGGTCGACTCTGTTCCTGATGCTGATAATGCTATTCACTACCCTGTTGAATTTTTAAATTCCTTGAATCCTCCAGGAATTCCTCAGCATAATCTGTCTCTTAGGATTGGAGCACCCGTAATGTTATTGCGAAATTTAAGTCCCCCAAAGTTATGCAATGGGACACGATTGCAGATAAAAGGTCTTCATAAGAATGTAATCGAAGCAACAGTATTTACGGGGTGCACGAAGGGGGAAACAGTGTTTATACCCAGGATCCCATTAATACCATCCTGTATCCGTTTCAGTTTAAAAGGCTACAATTCCCTCTAAAAGTTTGCTTTGCAATAACTATAAATAAATCACAGGGGCAGAGTTTGAAGCTGGCTGGACTAGATCTTAGAGAAGATTGCTTCTCTCACGGACAATTTTATGTCGCATGCTCTAGAGTTAGCTCTGCCAGTAACCTTATTATTCTCGCTCCTGAAGGATCTTCTAAAAATTTTGTTTACACAGAGGTTTTAAAAAAATCATATTAATTAACATTATTAGACCTAGAAAGTTTCAGTGGAATAGGTCTAATTGGAGATACCACATTAAAAAAACGAGCCAATTTCTCTACCTCAGGGGTGGTGTGAAATTGGGAAAGTCTTGACAACCGTACTCAAAACTAATTTTAAGCGAACGAAGTCGCGCCGGGTACAGCTAGTATTTTATAAAATTTGGGTAGCCCACCACCAAAACATATGAGATAAAGCGTAAATGAGATATGAGTACAAATAATGGTAATAAAACATGATAAGGACAAAAACTTATGCCAAGTGGCTAGAGATAAAAAAATGGAAAAAGTAGTAAAAAATTATCAAGCGAATGACAACATGTTTGTGTCTCGCCTACCTAAGGTTGTCCTTGTGGACCACCCTCCCCTTAATGAGGACTGTGGTCCCCATGTCCGCTTCCACAGTTTTTTCTTCGCATAACGGTGAAAGCTTGTTGCCTAGTCTCCTGTTGGATTTCACTAGGACTTTGTTGCCGACATTGAACACTCGGTTTTGTCGGGAGGTATTTTCCCTGCTTCTTAGCTTATTTTGGGCAAGTCTTATCTTATCCTGTATTTCGCAATGCGGGTCACTTGCTTGTGTGACTTTCACGTCGGCCGGTCTCCTATCGATGACCGAATGGATAGACTTGTTGTACTTAGACGAAGCCAGCAAGATCAACTCTACAGTGTCGCTAATGCCTTTGTCGATTTTAAGGCATCTGGCAAGCTCCACCAGAGTGCTGTGGAATCGCTCCACTTGTCCGTTAGAGACGCTGTGGAGTGGCGGTGCATTTGAAATGCTGACCCCGAAGTGATTTTCCAGCATGGCCCGAATAGTGTGCGAGTTCAATGAGGGTTCATTGTCGCAGTAAATGACTCTGGCTTTAGGGAAGACGTTAAGAAGTTGTAGTAAATCCGGTTTGAGATCCTCTATTGTTCTAGAGGGAATTGGTTGGACCATTGCAAACTTTGAAAATTTGTCAATGCATGTGAGGAAGTATTTCTTATCAGTGGAGAAAATGTCTATGTGTAGCATTTCTCCCACATGCGACGGTACTGGCGTTTCGCCGAGTTCGTGTTTTTTAGGATGCCTGTCATATTTTGCTTTAGCGCAGGTCTTGCAGTTAGTGACGATTTCATTCGCTAACTTGGTCATTTTTGGGAAATAGTATTCCGAAAGTACCTGCTTGACATTCTCCTGTGCAGATCTGTGAGCCCTATTATGCTCAGTGGTGAGGATTTCTCGTCTCTCAGCGACTGCAAAAATATCTGTAATACGGTTCTTACAGTGCCAGAATTTGGTGGCTGGGAATTGCCGGACCAATTCATCCTGTATCATTGCCAGCGTATGCAGATCGCAATGAATGGCGTTTACGCCTTTGGGGACTATAACGTCCGCGAGCTCCTCAAGCAGTGACTCCTTGCATATGAAGTCAATGCTGTGCCGTCTCTTGTTTCCGAAGAGCACGAAGCTGCGTTTAGACGGAAAGCGTGCTTCCTCCAGAGTTATCTGGTTCTGAAAGCAATTCAATGGCTTATCCGTTGTTTCGATGGTGTGTGTGAGCGACACTTCACTGTGAATAGTGGCCGCACACGAATAAGCTTCTTCCGCCTCCACAACGTTAAGTTGCTGTCTGGAGAGGGCATCCGCAACGAGATTCTCTTTGCCGGGCTTATAAAACATTTTGGCGCCGGACTCGTCGATGCGAGCTTTCCATCGTTTGATTTTCGCATTCGGATTGGATTCCGATACTGCGAATGTCAATGGCTGGTGGTCAGTATAGATATTTATATCTTTTACTGCATAAAAGTAATGGCGTAATTTTGCCAGCGCCCAGACTATGGCTAACAGTTCACGCTCGTTAGTAGCGTAGTTAACTTCTCGGTCTTTAAGGGTCCTAGATATCATGGTGATGGGTCTTCCCTCTTGGGATAGTACCGCGCCAATGCCAAATGCCGAGGCATCCGTCGTTAGATCGAATGCCTTTTTGTAATCAGGGTAGCTGAGGATGACATCCTCTGAAGCCAGAATGTTACGCAACTTTTGGAAAGCAAGCCGTTGCTGTTCGCTAAATTGCACCTGGATATTTTTGGATCTGTGCCTACTGACACTTCCATGCTCCCCTTTCAGGATATCGGAGATGGGCCTAGCTACTGATGCAAAATCTTTAATGAAGCATCGGTAATAACTGGCCAGGCCAAGGAACGATCTCACCTCGAATATATTTTTGGGTTCGGGGAATTCCTGAATGGCCTTAATTTTTTCTGGGTCAGTTGTGGCACCGTTGCTGGTGACAATAAAGCCCAAAAAGTAAACTCTTTTCTTAAAAAAACGCGATTTCTGCGTTGATACCCTCATGTTGGCGTCGTGCAGGCGTTTTCGTCTTCTGAGAAGACGATGACATCATCAACATAGACATAGCAAAATTTGCCAATCTGCTCTCGCAGTATGTCGTCGATGGTTCTTTGGAAGATGCTGGCAGCATTCTTCAAACCAAACGGTAGCCGGCGAAACTCGTACTTTCCTCCGTTAACGGAAAAGGAAGTTTTTTCACGGTCACGCTCTGCCAGAGTGATCTGGTGGTAGCCAGACTTCAAATCGAGTGTTGTGAAGTATTTGGCTTTGCCTAAATTCCCTAGTATCATAGAGATATTTGGCATTGGATAGCGATCAGGTATCGTCCTCTCGTTTAATTTGCGAAAGTCCAATACGAGCCGCATTTTGCGGTTGCCCGCTTCGTCAGTGCCCTTTTTGTCTACTACCCATATTGGGTTGTTGTAGGGGGACTTTGACTTTTGTATTATGCCATTTTTTAGCAACTCTTGGATTTCGTTATTGACAAAATCAGCTGCCCCCATTGGGTATGGGTAAAGCTTGGCATAAATGGGCTGCTCACTAACCGTCCTGATGGTAGCTACCACCGACGTGTTGTAAGGTAGAGCCTCGTTGGCGTTTGCAAAGGCTTTTTTTCGTTCGCCGAGCATTTTTATAAAGGCCTCTCTAGCTAGAGGCGGGGCGTCCGAGCAATCAATGTTGGTAAAATTGACGTCGGGGCACGATTGGAATTCTAACTGTTCTACTTCGGAGCACCATTTGAGGTAGCCGGAAGCTAGACAAAGCGATACCCCTGCCTGTTTTAACAGGTCAAGGCCAATTATGGCAACGAAGGAGGACAAATCTGGTAATATGAAGAACGTGGCCTTCAAGTTGAATAGGGAGACAAAGCACTTCCTAGTGATGGTGGTGACGCCATAGATAGAATGTATCGTAAATGGCGATTCTACCGGGCGGATGCCTTTCAATCCTTCGTATGGACGGATGAAATTTTTTGATGCGCCCGTATCTACCAAAAGCTTCATATCTACTCCTGCTACTCTTCGTCTGATGACGGGTAGCAGGGATTTTCCCCTAAAAAATTAATAACGTCTGAATCATATTCATGAATGGCGTCGTCATTGATTTCCTGGACCGCGCCTGAGGCTGCGGCGGTGTATTTGCCCTCGGTTTCGCCCTCTCTCTGCGCAATGTTGTTAACTCTCTGCCTCTTGTGCGGGCCAGATCGATCGGACACGGCCGGTTTCCTGTTTTGGTAGGACGGCGCTTGAGATGGCTTGAACATCCTGGACAGCGAAGGGTCGATGTCCATGGGCTCGGGAGTATTCTCATGAGGCCTATCACCGCGTGGAGCAGAGTGGACCTGAACTTTGTGCTGCTTTGTGAAATACGGATTCTTGCTAGCACCTGTTTGCGAATTGTTTTGAGGAGTGTGCTGTTGGCGCTCCTGCGTCCTTGGATATTGTTTCTTTTCTTTATCCTCCTGGCTTCATGCAAACGAAGCCGCGAAAAAATACCTCTCGTGGTTTGCCTCCACTTCTTGGGCCAAAGCAAGCGCTGTTGGCATGTCCTTCGGCTTTGCCGAGAAGAGGACATCTGTGGGGCCGCGTTTTAATCCCGAGATGAATACTCGAAGGGCATCATCCCGGAATTTTTCGCATAAGACCCTTGCCGCCGAGGCGTCGTGCGACATGGTGGCTTTGTTTGTGAGGAGGGTCAATTTTTTCTCGACCTCATCATAATATTGTAGCAGAGAGAGATTTCCCTGCCTGAGGGTGCCCATCTCTTGTTCTATGACATGCATCGGTCGCTTGTCACTGTATGTGAAATCGAGGCGATTTATAATCGCATCAAAATTCAATACAGTGCCAAACGAAGATAGCACGGCATCAGCAGGGCCCCTAATTTTGCTCCTAATAATAATTACCGCCTGGTAATGGCGTGAGCTATTTACATAATTTCTAAATATATAATACGCAGCTACTGCCGCTTGCCGCCAAGAGACATAAGTCTCTTGTGCCCCCGTAAATTCGGGAAGGCATTTAACGGCGTCTAAGGGCTCGTTGCATTGAACACTGCCTGAGATGTCAATCGGTTCATAAACTTTAATCTGGGGGGTTTCCATCTAGGCGGGTGATATCCGCGCCTCTGCCACCTGCCTAGCTAAGTTCTCTATAGTTCGGCGCATTTCATTCTCCCTGCGCTGGCCCTCGCCAGCCTTTTCTATTAGGGCATTGGCGATAGCCGCCTGGATGACAGCCTGGAGCTGATCCGCGTTTATGGACATTTTTGTATTGGGAGCGGCACTGGTAGCCGCCTGCCTCGGTGTAGAAGTAATTAGAAGTCTCTCAGAGTCTGACTCTGAGTCGCTATTTTGTTTGGTATCCCTATAATCTAGGAATGACATGGACAGCAATGTTAAATTCCATCTACCAAGAGTTGCATGCCTAAGCAGCTTTACATAAACACAATTGTACAGCAAAGGGGCCGTGGCAGCTGGGCTGCCGCTATGGTAAACAAAGAAGCGAAGCTAACAGAGCCGAAATGTGAATGCGCGGTGTCGGGTTCGCGTACCGGCGCGGAGTGGGGAAGCAGTAAAAAAACAAAAAAAACCCCAAGATTGTTGCAAAGCTAATACAGAGAATTTTAAGTATAAGCAAAAAACACAACGACACAAAAGGGCTAAATTAAATTAAATATAGTATTAAATATCTCGGCCTCGGCGCAAGAGCGCCGCTGGGAAATAAATAAATTATTAATTTATTTAAATAATTTTATTGGCGACATAGCTGTCACATCCAATTGTGGGGATGTGACAGCTCTGTCGCCAATAAAATTATTTAAATAAATTAATAATTTATTTATTTCCCAGCGGCGCTCTTGCGCCGAGGCCGAGATATTTAATACTATATTTATATTTTATGTGTCTGATATATTTATATTTTTTTTAGCAATTAAAAATGCAAACAACACACAGAAGCAAATATAATAATAACGCATATAATTTCACAATTTAAAATTCCACAATGTCATCAAATAATGAGTATGTTAATTAATATTGTATTTATTTTTTTAAATTAACACCAAACAAATTATGGAAGCGGAGCTGCAGAAAGTATTCTGGCAGTGATTTACTTGTTTTATTTATTCGAGCTGCAGAAGAATATTCTGGCCGCGATTTATTTCTTTTATTTATTATAAGTTACACACAAATGCAGATGCCGGGAAGTATAAGGACTGAGGTGCTCACTTACATGATCCCTATTATACCGCTGTGGGTACTTTTGCGTTGAGCGCCAATTAATTATTTAAATATCCCACGGGTCGTCCCTCGCAGTTGCAGCAAGGTTCGTCGCTGTGGTAGTTGGCCGGCTGGACGTAGAATTCTCCAAGATGAATTACGAAGATTATGTTGGAAGGGTTACTGCCCTTCTTTACCTGCTGGCCTAGGGACTCCGACAGTTTTTCAATAATAAGAATTTACCGACGGTTGTCGGAGTATAATTTGTATGAGCGACAGCTCTTTATTCATAAGTCAAATCTAAACTGAAACTTAAAGCTAACAAAAAAGAGACCCATAGCGGCCACTCCAATGGGTAGTCTTAGCCGGCTATGCACGAGCTTCCGGCCAGACGCTGTGTCAGCAATTGGCCGGAGTGAGCCTTCGGACGATCGGTCATTGCCGTCGCCTGGTTAACTTAGTTAACTTATATGCTTACATACATAAACACATACGCCAGAGTTTGACTCAGACCTCCAATTTGGCTAACTAGATTTGATTTGCATAGTTCTTGGGATATAGTTCGGTATTGACAAATGACATCGCAATTTCCTTTAATAGAAATCCTTATCGAGAATTAACGTTGACTCTGTTGAGCACCTTGGCAAGCTGTTCCAAAGTCATCCGTTAGATGGCGCCATGAAAGGCGGAAATGTAGGCGCTAGCCAGGCTTAAGCGTTTAATGGGTTTTTGGGCGTTAGAGTGGGCGTGGCAAACTTTTATTAGGCCAATCGATAGGTATTGACGAAACAAATACATATCAATTAAAATGTTCATAATAGCATCAGAACTGTGGCCACAGCTTGTGTCTTGTGGGCCTCAGAGGGGGCGTGGCACCATTTTGAAACAAACTTGCGCTGCGTAGGAGCTCCTAAAATCTACATGCAAAATGCCAATCTTCTAGCTTTTATAGTTTCCGAGATCTCAGCTTTCATACGGACAGACAGACAGACGGACGGACAGACGGACGGACAGACGGACAGACAGACGGACAGACAGACGGACAGACAGACGGACAGACAGACGGACAGACAGACGGACAGACAGACGGACAGACAGACGGACAGACAGACGGACAGACAGACGGACAGACAGACGGACAAACAGACGGACAGACAGACGGACAGACAGACGGACAGACAGACGGACAGACAGACGGACAGACAGACGGACAGACAGGCGGACAGACAGACGGACAGACAGACGGACAGACGGACATGGCTAGATCGACTCGGCTAGTGATCCTGAACAAGAATATATATACTTTATAGGGTCGGAAACGCTTCCATCTACCTGTTACATACTTTTGCACGAATACAATATACCCTTTTACTCTACGAGTAACGGGTATAACTAGTATTAATCTCCACGTCCGACGATGCAGACGTGTACAATTATGAATAATTTTAAATTTTATTTTTCATTGTCTAAATTTATGTTATTATTATGTGTTTATATTGTTTATAGTTGCCCTGAAGACGGTTGCCGAAGTGAACAAGTAAATAAAATTTTTAAGCTTTTGTTTTGAAACATTTTTCAATTATTGACCTCGAGCCGGAAAAACTTCAAAATAAAATAATCATCAAAGGTCGCTAACAAACTAATAAAATATATTTATTGCAGAGACTAGGGAATACTTTGTGAAGGTCTTAGATGTGGACCCTGCTGACCTGGAACCCTCGTCAGCGAAATTCAACGCTCAGTCAGCTCTTCGTCCCATGCAAAGCGCGCAAAGGTGGACCACAAGTCCGAGCTTGTGGAGATAGCGCTCGAAAAAGGCTGGATGTTATTTAATTGATCTTGGCTTTCTGCCTTGACATTAAAAATAAAATGAAATTTGAAATATAATAAAACTAAAAACAAACATATTTCTTTTTAATGAACTTGATTTGATACCATTTAGACAATATTGGGCATTAGCTGTTCATATTTTTTTGGTGGCTGACAGACATATTAATCCGATTTGGTTATTCACGTAGATCACTTGCAGTCTGTTACCAAGTATCAGTTCTAGTGATGTTGTGCTAATGTTAAATGTTGTGCAAAATGCAACGGGCTAAAATGATGAGCCACAGCTGTTCAGCTCAGCTGTTATCGGATGGTGGATGTGCTCTGCGGGAATACGAGTTTCACATTTGTTAAAAATCCCAACCGTTTCGAACGGATGGACTCTATGGGAAGAGGGCATTATTTAGCCGATATGTGTTATTATTAGACTATTTGTACTTGCAGGTCTTGTCACCAAGAACTTGTCCTTTTTCGGTAATTATCATACTTTCTATAATAATATTTCAGTCGTAATATTTCAATTGATTAAAATTGAAAAATCTGCTGTTGCCGGATGTTCTTGGATGTTAGATGGGAACAGAAGTTTCACTTCTGTCAAAATCCCAGCCGTTCCGCTGGGGTGTGCTCTGTGGGATTTCGGTATTAAATAAAGAAACTTAAACTCGATAGTGGAACGTATGTCTGATCGATTCCACCGTGATAAGTTTGCCCAGCTCTAGCGTTAATAGTGTACACACAATGTTTTAGCGTTGCTTCGTGAATTTTAAATAAAAACAATTTGTTTACGCTGATTAAACAGTTGTCAAAATGTGGAACAAACGGTCGCTAAAAATCGGAAGTTCGCAATGACCAATTTTAATATTAATTTATTGCTTTAATGCAACTAACTTAGTGCTTCAGATAAAAAGAGGTGCTAGATGTTTTACAATATTTTTGGAAAAGCAAATTTGTTTAGGGACTGATAATGTAATTCTTTGAAATGCGCCGGAGAATTGATGCTCTAAAACCACTAAAAGTTGATCGGAAAATTAAACCTAAAAATAATAATAATAAATATGCTGCGAAAAGACTTGTATTGTGCTTACTTATTAAACATATTTTATGGACTGAGTATTATCACCATATTCAGTTGGCGACATCATTTCGTAACCTGCGTAAAAGAAATACCGGCGCAGGTCTCGTTTTCATCAAATGACATTGTCGCCCAGTTTAACCTGCCTTCAACATCAGCTCCATCAACAGCACATAACAATGGAAATCGCTCGAAAGGAATATATAATATAGAAACTGGTGGTGACTATCCATCTAAAAATTATTTTACACATCTCAGTTTTGATTTTATGCACAATGTCTTGTTTGCGGGTGCAACAAATAAATTACTTAAACTTAACGAAAACCTTCGTGTGCTGTCTGAGGCTGTTACTGGACCCTTAAATGATTCACCACAATGCCATGCCGGAGGATGTCCGGACGATATAGAGACAACTTTGGTCAACAATTACAATAAAATTCTGGTAGTAAGCTACGCTCACGATGGCATTCTTATATCGTGTGGTAGCATTCGTCAAGGTAAAATTCTAGATACGTACAAATAATGATTTAAAATTTTAATTCCTGAAAAAATATCAATTTGGATAAGACAGCTATTTTAATTAATGTTTGCGCTAACGAGAAACAAGGTTAGCTTCGATAAGACAAAGTTTATATACCCAGGTCTTAAAAAAATGGATAAGTCATATATATACTTTAATTAGAAATGGATTTGAAAGATTAGAAGCCCGATATTTCTAAAATTTAAAAACTTGGGTCTAAAAAACCACGCAGTTTGATTTTTATACCCTTGCATGCGTTCAAAACTTAGCAACGGAGTAAAAGTATGATTTCCGACCATATAAATTCGAACACTACTTTCCTATTTATGTTGTATATAAGTCAGAACGGGACGGATAAGTAGACTATATTATATATACATCTCTCATAGAGCCGAACAATCGGGAAAAATAATTACAATTTTTTATTTTTAAAATATCGTCCGACTATGTGATACGATCGAAAACTTCATTGGTAAATCGACATAAAATCATTTTTTTTAACATATTCATACGTATACAAACTTATAATATATATAAATGCATAGGGTATATCGAACAAAAACTCGTCTTATCGAGGTGTCGGTTCGTTGATACCTTCAACATACAAAATTACTGATATCAAAATTTTGTAAAGAAAAAGGATAGACCATTTAACTTTTATCCTCCCAAGAGTTTAAGCTCTTTGTCCGCATCAATAATGAAATCTTAAAAGTGTATTTTATTTTGGTCACAAATTTTTGATATCAGAAAAATTGTACGCTGAAGGTGTCACGACTTTTTATTACCTCCTTAAGAGGTTTTTTTTTTAAATAAGAAGTTTTGGTTTTAAGTACAGTTAAAGTATATCTTATACCTGAACAAGCTTAACCCAATGCATCACCAATTTCTTTGGTGCATTACACAGTGGTCGGAGTTCTTTAGGGAGGGCGATCAAAAATACTTATAGTTAAGGTAGAGACTGAAAACATTGCACAACATATTAGTGTAAAGTGATATAACAAAATATTAGGCAGATCAGATATCATATAGCCTTATATACCTTTATAATCCATCGGTATACAAATGATTGGTTGTATAAAATACCCTGGTAAAGTTTAATCAAAATAAAGATACTATATAATAATTGCAACAAAAATACTTTCTGCAAATATGTATATTTGTCCCAAAACATACGTTTTTTTTTTTATAACTTTGATTTTATTTATTAAATGTTCTCTTAATTTTGAGACTTAACAATAAGTTTACGAGTCTTAACATTAAAATTTAACTAACAGTATATTAAGACTGCATTCTGGTTGCGCGTCCCTCAAGTCGGTCGCTGGGTGGGTATGTCATTGCGACGAAGATGTGATTAGTTGCTCAACCTTGTAAGACCTATCGCCAGATGGTTAGGGTGCACGATAGCTTGGTAAAGTACTTTTCCTTCCGTTCTGCGATCACTTCTTTGACTGGTAGCATGTAAGGGGACTGGCTTTTAGCTATAGGTGTGTTATTTTGGCTTAAATGTGCCGGCGCCATGTGAGTCTTCTGTCGAGGTGTACTCCTAGATATGTCACTTCGCTTGCTTGCGGGAGTAGAGTGTGGTTTAACATGATCGGCATTTTTGTTCGTTCACTTTAATTCGCCAATCTGATCGATTAGATGAAGAGCTAGCTGCGCAGTTGCGTGCATCGGGCATTTTGAGCGGCTAAGAATAGCAAACGTCTGCTGTGTAGAGGACATATAATGTTGGCCCAAGCACGCTACCTTGAGGAACTCCAGCTCCAATAGTAAAATCGTCAGTTATAGCAGTGTTGCAACTCACAGCAAATTTTCTGTCGTAAAAGTAAGAAAGTAAAAGCTTGTGGGTGTTGTAGGGGAGCATTGTCTTGATCTTGTACATTAGACCTTTTAGCCAACTCTATCAAATGCATGAGAGACATCTAAAAATATGTCAGTACAGTACTCTCGTTTTTCGAACGCGTTACGAATTTCTGATGTTATCCGGTTGACCTGCTCAATTGTTCCGTGCTTTTCACGAAACCCAAATTGATGTGACGGAATTACTTTTTGATTTTTGATTATGTTAACGATTTCGTTTCGGCGAAACTCAATTGGTTCATGTTGAATCTGAGCTCATATGGTAAAGTCGTCAAAGTGAGCAGGATTTTTAAGGTGGTTGGCAAACGTGCATCGCTGAGCGCCCAGCCGCCTGTGGGATTTCAAATAGGCATCACATTTTCTTTCGGTGAGCTTAGAGGTGGGTGAGCTCTCCATAGTGAGTGTTTTGTACCAGATGTTGAAAATTGCTCTATGTAGCGTCGGTGGACATATGCTTCTTTTTGCTGTAAAGCTTTAGTGAGTCTAGCAGGCGGCGATCTGTGGAATTGCCACTCTCGACGTAATCGTCGCTTTTCGAGGACGAGCTGTTCGATTTGTAGACGTGTCTTCTTTTGGTTGAAGTCATTTTATTGAACCATTAACATATATAAACAAAAAAGGAGTCAAAGGAGTACAAATTTAATGCAGACTTCGTTGAGTTCAAAATGTGTTTGCATTGCAATTTTCTTAGTCCCGTAATAAAGGGATCTTAGATCCGTATTTGTTGGCTTAACTCAGGAATAAAGCCGCTGTTTTCGATGTTCCGTTGATCAACTTTGATCATTTGTCTTCATAGGTTCCATTTTCAATGCACCAAAGATTTATAAGAAGCGTCAAAAAATTAAAATCCAAAATTTGACTAAGCATATACACACGCGAAAATCAAAGACAAAGCGCAACAGCTCAATGGCCAAAACCATGAATTTAAACCAAGCTAAACGGCGCACAATGGTCCCAAAGTCGTTTTTTTTTGGCATAAAGTCGAAACAACTACTGTTTCTGCCCGGTCCCCTGCCGCTAATAGCCCTGGGGCGTGTCGCTAAACAATTTTTGTGTCCATTTTTGTTGTATGTGTTGTTGTTAGTGCGTTTATTAAGCACTGGTCGAAAGTATGTGAACTTCCGTTCATCCTTTATGATTCCCTAGTTCGTTCTATGCTAGAGTACTGCTTCAGTGTATGGTCTCCACAATATAAGCATTACCAAGATGAATCCGTTCAGAAACAGTTTATTCTGTTTGCATTAGGCAAATCAGGACGCCGACTGCCCTATTTGCGCCTTTTGAATCTGCCTAGAAATCCTTGACGAGGGACCGGGGATTGTATCGACGGACTCGTCGCTTTTTGCCCTTGGAACGACAGTGGCCACCTTTGTCCGTCTCCGCGGCCGTCTCAGTCAACGGATTGATGGGATCCAAATTGTCCAAACGGATTGATGGGTCGACCGCGGCTTCTTGTCGTCTTCCGTGGGCATTCTCTGAATCGAGCTCTGTTGATCAGCGTTTGTCGACTGACCTGAGCAAGAGACTTTTGTAATACATGGCTTCAGAAAGAACAAGCAGACTGACGTAGTTTACACAGCTTTTAGTAAAGCGTTTGATTCAGTAAATCACTCTCTTATTGTATAAAAGCTAGACTTATTAGGGTTTTCATGTAATCTTTTAACATGGATTTCTCATGTACGCAGATGACGTTAAGTTATACCTAGCAGTTTAGACATGCAATTGGACCTAAATGCTTTTCAAACATGGTGTTGTGAAAATCTTGGATTTAAATAGCTCTAAGTGTAAAGTAATGACTTTTTTAGGGTGAACCCACAATATGCCACGTATACGCTGGGGTGTTGTGCGTTGTCTAGAATCACGCATGTTGATGACCTTGGCGTACTTGATCCAAGTCTTATGTTTTGTGACTATGGTAAATAAAGCCAGGGGAGTGCTTGGATTTATTAAAATGTAGTCAAAGGAATTCGATGATCCCTATGTTAAAAAGAATGTTCATTTCACTAGTCTGTCCAATCCTGGAGTACTGTTCAGCAGTTTGGAGTCCTCAGGAATGTGTATATATAGACCGGATAGAGTCTGTGCAAAAGATCTTTTTATTAATTGCTATACGGGGCCTTAACTGGAATGCAAGCCTTATATTACTACCCTACTCTAGTAGACTTCTTCTAATTAAACTACCATTCTTATCAAACCGTAGAACGATGCTTGACTTTTATTTATAAACTTTTTCGCCGTTTAGAGTACTGTGTAATGACTATGATAGACAATACCATGTTATTTGTACTACGACTCTTTGCCAATCCTAAATACATTAATTTTATCTTACTTAGCACAAAATTAGTATTAGTATTAGTTTCGTTTGTATTCTAACTTACTCTGTCCGCTTCTATATTGTCCTTTTTCACTTCTCGCGATCTCGTTTTTCACGCCCAAGCACTGCTTGGTGTCGTAAGAGCCACTTGTTTGCGCTGATCATAATGCATCAAAGTCCGAACGTGAGTTGAATGCTCATTAAAACTTTTTTTGTTGGTGGTGCCTTTTTTCGCGTGTGTGGTCTGATTATTCTATTACTCTTACTTATAAAGTTTAAATACCCTTGCAGCTGTTTCATAAATTAAATATTCTATATTTCGATTTTTATGTGTGTATGCTTTAAAACAATAAAGCTATGTCGTCCAATTTTTATAAAAAAAGCCGTATTGCTGAAATTGAAAAAATTCTATATCTCTAATTATATGGCAATATGTTAAGAAATAAAGAATTTATAATTTTATTCTCTTATTCCCGATTGTTCCTATGGCAGTTATATGATATAGTTGTTTGATTGTTTTAAAACCCAAAACCGTATTTCTGAAATCGCTAAAAAGTACTATATCTCGGAGTGTTAAGAAGCACCGAAGCAGCAATTTTTTTTTTTTTTGCCCGATTGTTCCTATGGGAGCTATATGAGCCGATACAGTTCGTTCCGACTTATGCAACAGATGGAAGACTTTTTAAAAAGTTTTAAAAATGAAGACTAGTTCGCATAGAAACGGACAGACAGACATGGCTAGATCCAGACGCCTGGTGATGCTGATATATACGAGGGCAGTCCGATAAGTACTTAACCTCACCGCCCGATGTCGTCACTATCGCAAGAGAAATTTGCTATCGTGTACTACATTCTCGTAGACGGCTACTGTCGAAATTTCAGCCGAATCGGACTCTTAGTTTTGTTTTGACTGCGTGTGGAATCCGACGTGTCCGCTGATTTTAGAAAAATGGAGAAAGAGCAATATCGGTCTGTGATTCGATTCTTGTTTTTGGAAGGTAAATCGCGCAGCGAAATCAAAGAGCGTTTGGATGCTGTATACGGTGACTCTTCTCCTTCGATGGCGACCGTCAAAAATTGGTTTAACGAGTTTCAACTTGGTCGCACGTCTGTTTTTGATGAGCCACGCCCAGGTGCCCCGAAAACGGCTACCACGGAGGATAACGTGACAAAAATCTACGATCTCGTATTGGCATTGGCAGACCGCCGATTGAAGATGCGCGAGATAGCTTAGACAGTAGGCATGTAAAAAGACCGCGGGGGTCATATCCTGCATGAAATTTTGGGCATGAGAAAGCTGTCGGCGCGATGGGTGCCGCGTTTGCTCACTCCGGACAACAAACGCAACCGTGGGACCACTTTAGAGCAGTGTTTGACGCTGTCCCATCGGCCGGAAAGGTGATTTGGGATTCACAAGGTGTGATCTACATCGACTACCTGGAGAAGGGCAAAACGATCACAGGGATGTACTACGCCGAATTATTGGGCCGATTCGCCGCCGAATTGCAGAAAATACGGCCCCATTTGGCGAAGAAAAAAGTGCTCTTCCATCATGACAACGCAGCGGCTCACACTTCCGCCCTCGCCAAGGCCAAATTGGTCGAATTGGGCTACGAACTGCTACCCCATCCACCATATTCTCCAGATTTGGGCCCATGTGACTTATTTTTGTTTCCAAACTTGAAAAAGTCACTCGCTGGAAAGAAATTTGCGTCGAATGAGGATGTCGTCGCCGCCAGAGAGCCCTGCTTTGCAGACCTCGAGAAAACGTATTTTTCAGACGGGTTAAAGAAGTTGGACCATCGCTGGGTCAAGTGTATCGAACTAAAAGGAGATTATGTTGAGAAATAAATCGCCACTTTTCCAAAATTTTCGTTTTTATTTTGGAGGCTAAGTACTTATCGGACCACCCACGTATATTTACTTTTTAGGGTCGGAAATTACCCTTCACTGTGTTTCAAACTTTTGACTGAAATTATAATACAAATAAGTCAATATAACCTTTTGGACCATATTCAAAAACTTGATTATATTATGATTATGGTTATTATTTTTTTAAATAATAAATATTATATTTTGTTATTGACAGGAGCCTGCGAAATTTACAGCCTGCCACGGTTCCCAGCAACGCCTCAGTTTTTTGCAGTGCCATTGGCTGCTAATGATGAAAATGCATCTACATATGCATTTGTGGGTCCGTCAAGATATTCATGGAAAGAAGAAGATATATTATACGTAGGAACCACATTTACAAACGTTGGTGATTATCGTCATGACGTGCCGGCCATCTCGTCCCGACGCCTTGATGATCTAAACTACGCAGAGTTTTCAATACAGCAATCAATTATTAACATCGATGTTAAATATCGAGACCATTTCCTGGTCGATTACGTTTATGGCTTCAATTCTTCTGAATATGCGTATTTTGTAATTGTTCAAAAAAAATCACATTTGGCAGATGAAGCAGGTTATGTAACCCGTTTGGCTCGTATATGTATAACTGATCCTAATTATGACAGTTACACTGAAATAACTATTCAATGCACGGCAACTGAAAGCAACATCGACTATAACATATTACGTGATGCTAAGGTAACACCAGCCAGCCAAAAATTAGCTCAGAAAATGGGAATCAAAAAAGATGATCACGTATTAGTAACAGTGTTTTCGCCATCAAAAGAGATAAGCGATCAGCCAGAAAGCAGGTCGGCAATGTGTATATATAGCATTAAAGATATTGAAGACATGTTTATTGAAAATATTCACCTGTGCTTTAACGGTACCATAAAAGATAGAAATTTAGGTTATATATCGGGCACCATTAATGATGGCAGATGTCCAATTGTTGGTTCGCTCGGTAACATTTACAACTTTTGCTCTGTAGGACTTAAGATAAGCGGAGTATCCCCTATCACTACCCATGCTCTCTTTCATTTTGATAACGTGTCCATTACATCAGTAACTGCTACTTCAACGACTGATCAACAACATTCCCTAGCTTTTCTTGGGACAGACATGGGAGTTATAAAAAAGGTTCTGTTATCTGGCCAAAGTCCAGGTGAGTACGAAGAAATAGTTGTGGATGCTGGAAATCGTATACTGCCAAATACAATGATGTCGCCAAAAAAGGATTTTCTTTACGTTCTATCTCAACGGAAAATTACTAAACTTAGAATTGAGCACTGTTCTGTTTACACAAATTGTTCAGCTTGCCTTGAGTCTCGTGACCCGTTCTGTGGATGGTGCTCTTTGGAAAAACGGTGCACTGTGCGGTCAACTTGTCAACGAGATACATCAGCATCACGTTGGCTTTCATTGGGAAGTGGTCAGCAATGCATTGAATTTGAATCTATCATCCCAGAAAAAATACCAATCACCGAGCTAACCCACCTCCATTTAATAATTCGAACATTACCAGAACCTTTTAATGCAAAGTACCGATGTGTCTTTGGAAATTCTACACCCATTGATGCCGAAATTCTGGACAATGGACTTGGATGCGCTACGCCCCCACTTGATGAAAGGCCGGTTATACCTACTAATACTGACCACGTGTTGGTTCCATTGTCAGTAAGAAGTTCGGAGACAAATAAGGACTTTGTTTCGAGATATTTTGCATTCTTTGATTGTTCACATCATGGAAATTGTCAAGAATGTGTGCGCAGTTCCTGGGGCTGCAATTGGTGTATTTTTGACAACAAGTGTGTCCACAAATCATTAAAATGTCGTAATATAGAAATCGCTATTAGTGCTGTTGGTCAATGCCCCCATTTGAAAAGGAATCGTCCGGCTATTCTTTTACCAGTGCGAGTGCCAAAAGAAATTCGGTTAGAGATTGAAAACTTACCAAAACCCAAAAGCGCTCATGCAGGGTTTTTGTGCACAATTCATATTGAAGCTGCTCAAATGCTACTGCCTGCGCATATTGAGTCGAACAAAATTGTTGTTTGTGAAAAAACACCCTATTTCTACGAGACTAATACACATGAGTACGAAGCAAAGGTTGTAGTTACTTGGAATTTCCAACACTATGTGGACACAGCAATCGTGACATTGTACAAGTGCGACGTACTAGGCTCTCACAGGGATCATGCTGATTGCAGTTTATGTGTAACTCGTGATCCAAAATACAAATGTGCCTGGTGCAGCAGCTCATGTGTATATAATGAGACTTGTATAACAGACAGAAGTTCTATCAGCGCAGCATCTAAAATGGCTTCAGAAAACGAGTGTCCTTTACCAAGGATCGATATTATTAAACCTTTATCGGGACCTATTGAAGGTGGAACTCTTATTACAATTGAAGGCAGTAATTTGGGTATTCGAGAAGAAGATGTACGTGGTAAAATATTTATCGGAACGGTTCCGTGTGAACTCGTAAATTACCAAATATCTGTGAAGATTGAGTGCCGTACTGGAGCAGCGATGTATGAAATGTCAGCACCAATTAAGGTCGCAAATGATGCTGGGTATACTGAATCAAGTGTACAATTTCATTTTAAGAACGTGCTGTTAACAGGATTATATCCTATGATTGGACCCAGATCGGGGGGAACACAATTGTCATTAATAGGAAAGTTTTTGAACATTGGATCAACTATGCGTGCGTTTTTAGATGAGTATGAGTGCCACATAAATGTTACCCAAGCTTCGTCTTCTCAAGTTAGCTGTACTACATCAGAGGCGACGCAACCAGAACCAATACGGTCACTCCACCTGGTTATTGATGGCGCCAACCGAACATTAGAATGCCAGATCTCGGCTCCAAGCATTACTAACAAAAATCCGACACGGAGTAATTTCGCTTCTTATCAATTCCGAACGCCACCACGGCAGCCCTGTTCTATTTTTAATTATACCCAGGACCCGCGAATAATGCAAATCAAGCCTCTACGCAGTTTTGTTAGTGGTGGTCGCGTTCTGACTGTTCATGGAATATATCTCGACTCAATTCAAAAACCTGAGCTGGAGGTTTTCTTCGACAACGAGCGAGTAAACAAAACGTCTTGCATTGTAATTAACTCAAATCAAATGGAGTGCCCATCTCCTCCTGTTAATCATAAATTTCAAACTTTTAAAAATTCCGACAAAGTTTTTAATTCGGAATTGGAATTTAGAAACTCTTCTCCGACAACTGAAAATGGATTTCAAAATGAAATAATTAGACAAAAGCGAAGAGCGGACTTCGTAGAAAACTTTCACATATACACAACTGGAGGAAGTGCGTCTAGCTATTTCGGCAATAATAATATGGATGTCACAACTTTTGTAAAGGTTCATGAAACTCAACTAAATTTACAACTAAGCTTTGTAATGGATAATGTACAGCTTGTCCGAGACTTAAATAAATATTTTCATGATATAAGAAGCACCATAGTTTATTTAGCGGATCCCAAATATTTGCCATTTCCTAATGACGGGATTAAACTCTATAAGGGTGACAGCTTGGTTATAGAAGGCGAGCTTTTAAATTTGGCAGCTGATGAATACGACGTTAATGTAACCATTGGTACTACTCAATGCAACATTACCAGTTTGGCACTTACACAACTTCTGTGCATTCCACCGGAGCAGCAACCGCTCCCAACTGATGAAAATGGTGTGGATCAATCTACGGATTTACCTCTTGTTGTGGTAAAAGTAGGTCGGAATCTGCGTTTCGTTATAGGATATTTAAAATATGATTTAAATAAACCTTATGTCTTCTCACATGCCTTGTTCGTCGTTATGTTAACGGTAGCAGTTCTTGTCATTGTTCTGGTTATCGTGCTAATAATTTTCAGAAGAAAATCTACACAAGCCGAACGTGAATACAAACGCATTCAGATTCAAATGATTACCTTGGAAAGCAATGTACGTTCTGAGTGTAAACAGGCGTTTGCGGAGCTTCAAACGGACATGACCGATCTCACAGCAGATTTGGAAAGCACTGGCATACCAACGTTAGATCACGTCAATTATATTATGAAAGTGTTTTTTCCCGGTGTATCAGATCACCCAATTTTAAATTCTCCAAAATTTCGCGGAAGTAGCCAACATACTAACTATGATGCTGCTATGATGCAATTTGAACAACTGATTGGTAATAAATATTTTTTACTTATGTTCATTGAAACTTTAGAGGCTCAAAGGTCATCTTTTTCAATACGTGACCGAGTTAACGTCGCTTCATTACTTATGGTTGTTCTAATGAACAAAATGGAATATGCCACGGAAATCTTGAAGTCCCTTTTATTGCGTTTAATTGATAAATCTCTTGCCAGCAAGCATCCTCAGCTAATGCTACGTCGTACTGAAAGCGTAGTTGAAAAAATGTTAACCAACTACCTAGCAATTTGTATGTACGATTACCTAAAGGAGTATGCTGGATCCAATTTATTTTTGCTGTTCAAGGCAATCAAGCATCAAATCGAGAAGGGCTTAGTGGACGCAATAACCAACGATGCTCGTTACTCACTTTCAGAAGAACGGCTTCTGCATGAACAAGTTACCCATTCCGTTGTCATACTGCATATTCTACAAGATGATCTTGATGAAAAGGTCCAATGTCGTGTTAACGATTGGGATACCATTTCTCAAGTCAAGCTGAAAATTCTCGACTCAATTTTTAAAAATACTCCGTTTTCTATGAGACCCTCTGTATACGAAGTGGACTTAGAATGGAGACATGGTCGAGGAGGACATCTCACATTACAGGACGAAGACTTAACCACAAAAACAATTAACGGATGGAAACGGCTCAACACATTGGCTCATTATGGAGTTAAAGAATCTGCTGTAATGTCACTTATAGCGAGACAAAACGATAATTACCATATACCGTATGGTAAAAACCAAAATCCCGCTCCATACCACAATTGTAAGTACTAAACACCAATACACCAATAGACTAATTAACGTAATTATTTTACTTACATTACAGTTTATTTTATTAATAATTCGCAAAGCCATATTATAATTAATAATGACATCGAGTCAGGGTTGCATCAGCCTCGACTTTACCATCTTATCAAGCCTAATTTGCCTGACCATTATATGAACATTAAAAATTCAGCATTATCTGGAGCGTCACCAGCAATGCAATCATCGCATTGCGTTAATAGCTGTAATGAAAGGGTCAACAAAACGATTCCAGAAGTCTACTTAACACGCCTTTTGGCGACTAAAGGAACAATACAAAAATTTGTTGATGATTTCTTCTCAATTATTTTAACCGTTAACGAGGAATTACCACCTGCAGTGAAATGGCTTTTTGATTTACTAGATGAGGCCGCTCGACGTCATGATATTGCTGATACAGATATTGTGCATGCATGGAAATCAAACTGTTTGCCGCTTCGATTCTGGGTTAATTTTATAAAGAATCCAGATTTTATATTTGACGTAAATAAAACTTTTTGTGTGGATTCCTGTTTAAGTGTCATTGCGCAGACTTTTATGGATGCCTGCTCAACATCGGAACACAGACTTGGAAAAGATTCTCCGTCGAATAAGTTGCTTTTTGCAAAAGTGAGTATGAAATTTTAAATGTTTGTTTATATTGTTAGTAATATTTTGGTTACTCGTACGCTCTAATAAATAAATTTAATTTGTGTGATTTTAAAGCCTTAAGGGTCTTAATTTCAGTCAGAAGCTTACAAACCATTTAAGCAGACTCTATATGTATGGCCTAATCAAAAAAAAAATATGTGTTTAAAATATATATGTTGATCAGCATTAACATTAGAATCGAGTTAGAACTGTCCGCCTGTCCATTTGTTTCTAAGGAAACCTTTCTCTCAGTTTAAAGGTTCGATGGTTAGAACAAATATCCAATTATTCTATGATAAATTTTATAAATAGAATTTAAAATCTTACGCGGATTCAATTAGATAAAACGCTTGCGTGATGATTTAGGGGCTAAACAAATTTATTATGGATTTGTGGATGTTTTCATTCCAAACATTCGGATTGTGCGCTCTGTTTGGATCCGTATGTCCACAGTGGCTTGAGAGTGATATAGCAGATCAGGACATCTTAGTTAAGACATGGGAACAATCAAGCGTTTATAGCCCAATGGATTATAATGAATTTACTTTCATTTCCGCCGCCAGGTTAAGTGAGGTGGACGACGAGATACGTTAAATCGCAGACTTTAGGGATCTGCGTTCGATTCAAGGCTTGTGGAAAAAACGATTGTCTTGAATAACACCAGATGATCAGCAAGTTGGGTGCTGTTCGAGTTGGGCATCTCGACCAGCTTAGGATTGCAGTGTCATTGGACAACTTGGTTGTAGGCATATCTGCTGTGTATAGGATTAACTTCAATAGGATAGCTTCAATAATTTATGTTGTTGCACTGCGAAGGCTCTTTTGTAAAAGTAACTTAGTAGTATATTTAGGCAATAGCATTTTGATGAGCCTATCATGCCAGACTGCTTGAATCGAGAAATATTTTTTTTTTTTTTTTTTTAACATTTGCATTTTATTTATTGGATCTTCTCTGAATTGAGACTAACAATAAGTATATAGAATCTTAAATTAAAAAGCTATCTGACAGTCAAGGTGACTGGCGCGAAAATTTAGGGGCTCTAATAACTATTGCTGAGCTGGAAGGTCATTGCGTTGCAATCGGGTCCGGATGGAAGCCCTGGCTAGGCCCCTGGCGAGCTGGTTTGGATGAGAAGTTAGCTTGGTGTGGTAGGACGCTTTTGTTTTGATATTTCATCTTTTACGGGTAGAATGCCAAGATCTCTGTGGATGTTGTCGTTCCGAACATACCAAGGTGCCCCAGTGATAGTTCTCAGGATTTTTGATTGTGCTCGCTGAATAATGTCGATGTTGCTGCTGCTCGCGTTTCCCCACAATTGGGAGCCGTAGGTCCAGACTGGCTTAAGCGTTGAATTGTAGAGCAGGACCTTGAAGTCCAGGCAGAGGGGGAGCGCGCGTTTAAAAGCCAATGGAGACTGTTTGATTTTAGTTTTAGGTGAATTTTCTTAGTTTCGATATGTCTCCGCCATGTAAGTCTCCTGTCTAGGTGGATGCCAAGGTACGTTACATCGTCAGCTTGTGGAAGTGGGGTGTTATTCAGGGTTAGCGGGGGAGACGTTTGTCTGTTAAGAGTAAACGTTATGTGTTTACACTTTTGCGCATTTATTTTTATACGCCAGTCTGATAACCACCTCTCCACTACAACGAGAAGATCAGCTAGTAGTGCTGTTGCCTGAGTTGGGCATTTGGACCGACTTATGATCGCGGTATCGTCTGCGAATGTAGAAGTAGTTAGCCGCTCGTTCGTGGGAATATCTGCGGTGTAGAGGAGAAATAGAGTTGGACCAAGGGCGCTACCTTGGGGAACTCCAGCCTCTATAGCGTAGTCATCGGATGTTGTGGTTTTGCATCTCACGGCGAAGGCTCTGTTGTAAAGGTACGATTCCAGTATCCTGTGAGTGTTTCCTGGCAGGATCGTTCTGATTTTATGGATAAGGCCATCAAGCCAGACTCGGTCGAAAGCCTGTGCAACGTCAAGGAATACCGCACTGCAGTATTCCCGAAGCTCGAATGCAGTCCTTATTTCTGTTGTTAATCTGTTGACTTGCTCTATTGTTCCATGGCTTTCTCGAAAGCCAAATTGATGTGCTGGAATAACGTTGTGCTCTTTCAGATATGGAATGATGCGCGTCAGAAGGCATTTTTCGAACAGTTTTGACAGACACGAGAGTAAACTTATCGGTCTATACCAAGCTGGTATTGTGTGATCTTTCCCTGGCTTTGGGATCATTATGATTACCGATTTTTTCCATTTTTTTGGGAAATAGCCAAGTCGTGTAATCCCGTTGAAGAGTTTACAAATAACCTCAACTGCACAGTTTGGAAGTTCGATTAACATTTTGGGAGTTATTTGATCACCGCCTGGGGCTTTTTTTGGTTTCAATTGCTCGCTGATTACTTTTGCAATTTCATTTGGTTGAAACAGAATTGGCTCCGTCTCAGATTCAATTCGAATTGACGGCGACGGTAGTGCGAATGAGTTAGTTGCAGGGTTTGGCTGAAAAACATTTCGAAGGTGTAAAGCAAATGTACAAGCTCTGTCTTTGTCGCTTCTGGCCCAGCTGCCTGAAGAGTCTCTTATGGGGATTACTGTTTCGGCCGGCGCACTTAGTTTTGGGTGGGCCCTCCACAAGCTTAGTGCTGGTGGGTGAAAGTTTCTCAATGTACTGGCGTTGTGCTTTTTCTTCTTCTTGCCTTAGAGCCCTGGTAAGTCTGCGACCAGCTTCTTTAAGACTTTGTTTTGAGGATGGCGATCTGCTGGTTTGCCAAGCACGTCTCAAACGTCTTTTCTCCAGAACAAGCTGTTCGATTTCATGGTTAGTTTTGTGTTGGTGTGTGTGCACATCCCTCCCTTACGGTGTTGAGACTTTGGCTGCTGCGACGAGTACAGACTCCAGGGCATCGGCGTAGCAGTCGATGTCCTCTTTGATGTTGAGCTGTGAGTTAGTTCAATGTGGGAACTTACGTACTTTTTGAACTTCAGCCAGTTGGTTCGATGCGACGTCAGCCTGAGAGGGTGCTCGATTAATTCCGGGCTTTGAAGAAGAGTTATTAGCACTGGTGAGTGGTCCGATGATAGATCCAAAAGCGATTTTGCAGATATTAGATTGCGAGAGATGTTTTTTGTCACAGCAAAATCAATTAAATCAGGTAGTTTTCTAGGATCTGTAGGCCAGTATGTATGGCTGCCTGGTGAAACGTAGTCCAGTTTGTTGCATGTTTTAATGAGTGCATTATATAGTTGTCTTCCTTTGGGGGTCACAAGGCGGGATCCCCAGTGCGTGTGCTTGGCGTTGTAATCTCCTGCTGCTATGAATCGCTCTCCAAGCGAATTGTAGAAGTCCATGAATTGGTCTTCGGAGACTGTAAAGCGGAGTGGGCAGTAGACAGCGGCAATGGCAAGGTTGCAATTGCCCAACTGTAATTTTATCGATGTAGCTTGCAGATGATTTTTAGCAAACCGTTGGTGAAAGTGGTGTTTGACGCGGTCTCTTATTAAGATTCCAGTGCCGCCATGCGCTTTACCATCTGGATGATCTGTGCCATAGAACGTGTATCCCCGTATTTGAAAGTTATATTTGCTGGTGAGATGCGTTTCTGCCAGCAACATAACGTCGATGTGGTTTTCGTTCAGAAATTGAGTTATTTCAGGTTTATGCCGTGAAACACCGTTGGCGTTCCACAGAGTTATTCGAAGGCTAGGCATGGTTTATTTATACTGCTGAGCTGCAAGCATTTGTAGTAAGATATTTTGGTTTTGCATAAGGGTTTGCATGGTGGTTTTCATGAAGGACATAAATTCCATCATATTTTGTTGCAAAGTAATCATGATACATTCCATGTTACTTTGTGGCTGTCCCATGGCCTGCTGGATGTTATCAATTTTCGGCTCTATGTGAGCTGTGCCTGATCTTAGAGCACTGGCGTAAGAAATTCCGTTGGTGGTAATTGAAGGGCCAAATGATGATCTGGCTGCTTTTGTGAAGAAAACTTCCGGTGTCGTTTGTGATCTCATCTAAGTGTTTTGTGTGTTCAGGGAGCGTGCCGTTGTTGCTCGTTGCATCCGACTTTTCATCGCCTTGTAGACTGGACAGCCTCTGTAGTTAGCTGTGTGGTTTCCTTGGCAGTTTACACACTTTTTAGTGAGAGAGTCTTCCTTGTTGGCAGGGCAGGGTTCGGAGCCGTGGCAGTTTCCACAAGCTACACATACTGACCTGAGGGTGCAGTAAGCCCTGGTATGACCGTATTCCTGGCAGTTTGTGCATTGCACTGGTCCGGTCCGTTTGTGCGGCTCTTCCACTGTGATCCTACGGTGCAGAAGGTACTGCAACTTGTAGATCGGGTGCACTGCGTTTTTTTTTCAAAGTTCTGCTGTCTGGCTCCAGCTCGACCTTGAAGAGTGGTTGCGGCTTCTTGTTTTTGTTCATAATGTTTATAACATTTTTTGCGCAAAAACCGTTTTCTTTTAAGGCCTCTGTAATTTCGCAGGGGGTCACATCGGGTTCAATTCCCTTAAGCACAACTTGCAAATTTAATTCTTTTTGGCATCGTTTAAGTACTTCGACACTGCTCGGAAATCGTCTTCGGTTTTGGTTTGGAGTTTAGTTTCGCTTATATTCCCTTTCATAACATGAAAGTTATCTTTTCCGACAAGCTCAACTATTTCGTTGACTAGGGCATTCGAGATCTTCTCCCGAATAAAAATAGGTGGGGGCTTTAGTTTCCTTGGGGCTAATTGTTCAGACTCTGTTTCAGGTTCCGCCAGAATGGAAAATCTGTTTTCATCTAATGGCCCGGGATTTACAGGGCCTTTGTTGGAACGATTTATTTTGGGCTTATTGCCGTCCGAGTTTTTTGGGGGTGTTAGCTTGCGCTTGGAGATATTAATGTAGCGATCCATGCCTGTCTGAATGGCCGAACCCGCTTGCAGAATTGTCACTTCTTCTACCGTAGCTTTGTTTTTGCCGTTTGCACCGATTTTTGCACTTGGTTGTGTTGTTGCTTTACCCGCAGCACAAGAAGAGGGTGGAGTCGTTATTGCATTGTTGGCGACAGAGACCGTTGTAGTAGTCGTAGTAGTTTCTGTTGTTGTTGCGCTAGGCGGCAGAAGCTCTGTTGGAGTCTTGCATTGCTCACTCCATGGCGTTCGTGCGGTGAAGAGCAGGGCGGGAGAGCAAGAGTTAGCTCTCTGGTTTTCGGCGGTCAGTAAACTTGCACCTTCAAGCACTTTCGGTTCTAGAGTATTACTCGTCACCGTAAAATAGGCGTTGTTACGGGCCAAAGAGAGACGACGTTTGTCTTGTTCTCTCTGAATTTTTTCACGGGCTTCGTCTTGTTGTTTTTGTCGTTGAGTGCGCTGATCCACGTTCTTACTTATTTGTTTATAGTTAGTGCGTAAAGATTAATTATTTAATTAATTAAAACTTTAGTTTACGATATGCGATTTGCATCGCGAAACGCAAAACCTCGCGCTTATTTTTTTTTTCGAACGTTTTCGACTGATTGGCTAATTGTTTTTCCGGAGCGTTAATAAAACACGTCTGCACGCAGCCGAATTGATTTTGATGATGATTGAGAAATATCGCGTTATTAATATTCCTGATGTTCGAAGGCAGAACGAATTTCTGATGTTATCAAGTTTGGTTCGGAATCCAAATCGCTCAGAGCTCTCATGTGTGGTAATAAACACGTTAAAAACCATTTTTCGAACAGTTACAACAGGCACGATTATAAACTAATTGGTGTGTATGTCAATGGGATTTCTGGTTTTTCACGGGCTTCATATAATTATGATAATACATTGACGGCGATCTGTTGGCTTGCTTGACGGCTGCATACTTGCCGCTAAATATTTAAAAATGTTGACTGCTGCCATAACGACATTAATACAACCATTAGCATAGCTATCTATGTTTACCTTGATGTTGGTCAGTGGTGAACTTACATAGTTCCCGTCAGCCTGTGGGGGTGCTCAATTATCTCGGGGCTTTCGAGATGAGTTATCAACAGAGGCGAGTATTCCGATGAGCGATTTGACACATTATTACATATATTACATCTAAAAGCTTTCTGGGGTCAGCTGCCCAGTATCTAAGGCTGATAGTTTGCATTTGATCCACAGAGCACTCTCTCTCTCTAGTGCAACGGCATGAAATGATCTTTTTCGACCACCTCAATAATTTTGTTGACTAGGGTTTTTGAACTCTTCTCCTGACCTCTTCTTCAGGCTAGGTTTAATTTCTTTCAACAAGGATTATAATTTTAATCAGAAGTTTGCATTAATCCGTCTAAATGTCTGTTTGAATGCATAATAATAATAATAATGCATCGTTTTAAATGATTTTTTAATCTTTTGACTATTCTTTTAAGTGTCAGCTTTATTTTTATACCCTTGCAGAGGGTATTATAATTTTGGTCAAAAGTGTGCAACGCAGTGAAGGAGACATCTCCGACCCTATAAAGTATATATGTTCTTGATCAGGATCACCTCCTGAGTTGATATAGCCATGTCCGTCTGTCTGTTTCTACGCAAACTAGTCTCTCAGTTTTAAAGCTATCGAGTTGAAACTTTGCACACAGCCTTCTTTCCGTTGCACGCAGTATATATGTCGGAACGGCCGGGATCGGCCGACTATATCCTATAGCTGCCATATAACTGATTGATCGGAAATGCCATAACTTTGGTGTTTGTAAAGTTAGGAAGTTGGAATTTTCTATGAGTTTTATATTTGGCCAATCAATCCGACCTACCAAATTTCATAAGGATCGGCCGACTATATCCTAAAGCTGCCATATAACTGAACGATTGGAAATGCCATAATTTTGGTGTTTTTAAAGTTAGGCAGTTGGGATTTTTGATGAATATTAAGAATGCATCATATGAATAATTTTGGAGAATATAATTTACAGAGTATTCTGCAAGGGTATATCAACTTCGGCTCCTCCCGAAGTTAGCTTTCCTTTCTTGTTTTATTTTTATTTAAATCGGTCTGTATTTGCGTTATGGGATAGAGCCGTTTGAAAAGGTTGTGGTTTAATATATCGTAGCCATCAAGCTGTGTAGCAAATCCTTCATTAGGAAATTAAACGGTAAGGCTACAGAAAGTAGGTAATTTAATTTAAAATAGTTAAGTAGATCATTTTTTAATGTCCAATTTTGAACAACATTTTGTTTAAAAATCAAATAAATAATAATTTTCTTAGTCTTGCACAAAACGGCCAACTCAAGTTCTATCAATAAAAAATATAAATTCAGAGAAGGGGTGTAAAGGAAAATCGATAACAGCTAGAGGAAATATTATATCTCAGACAAAAGAATAAATTGATTAATAAATTGTAACTTGATATTGTATTTAACAATTTAACTAAGTACTTTAAATCTCCCTTGTATACCCTTGCAGAGGGTATTATAATTTTGGTCAAAAGTGAGCAACGCAGTGAAGGAGACCTCTCCGCCCATATAAATTATATATATTCTTGATCAGGATCGCGTCCTGAGTTGATTTATGCATGTCCGTCTGTCTGTCCGTCTGTCTGTTTCTACGCGAACTAGTCTCTCAGTTTTAAAGATATCGAATTGAAACTTTGCATTCTCCTTCGTTCCTTTGCACGCAGTATATACGTCGGAACGGACTGGATGGGCCGACTATATCCTATAGCCGCCATATAACTGATTGATCGGAAATGGTGTTTTTAAGTTAGGATGTTGGGATTTTTTATGAGTATTAAGAATGCATCATCTGAATAATTTTGGGGAATATAATTTACAGAATATTCTACAAGGGTATACCAACTTCGGCTCCGCCCGAAGTTAGCTTTCCTTTCTTGTTCAGCTTGGGTTTTTCGAAAGTTGATTTACTTAGATTCGAAGTTATTTAAATTTAATAACTGAAAAAGGTCTGCTAAACACAGTTTCAAATACAACCAATGTAACATCTTCTTGTCACTTAAATTTTTTTATATTTATTCCATATAAAATTATCGTGCACTGATGTGTTAAAATTTCGTTTTTTGTTTTTTTAATTTTTTGGTTGACAAGCGGCTTCCATTTAAGTGAGATTTACAATGTTTTTTAGTGATTAAAATGAATATGAATATGAATTGACTTAAATGTAACGTATTGTCTTACTTAGTTTCTAAAGCAAAATTCACATACACCAACATTTTGATGCAAAATTCCACATTCGGTTGAACACAATGATTTTGGTCAAACATTTTGTGGCTTGTTCGCGCTCTTTACAAAATTTCAAGAAATGTAATTCAAAAATGAATTGCATAATTACTTTAAAATTAAAAAAAAAACGAGGACGGAAGCTAGCTTCGGCAAGCCGAAGTTTTTATACCCTTGCAGAATTTGCCGAAATTGCTAAAACTGAAAAAGTAAGGTATACATAAGTAAACTAGATTTGCATCGTTTCATGTAAATTGCTTTTATACTGAACAAGAAAGGAAAGCTAACTTCGGGCGGAGCCGAAGTTTATATACCCTTGCAGAATACTCTGTAAATTATATTCTCCAAAATTATTGATATGATGCATTCTTAATACTCATAAAAAATCCCAACTTCCTAACTTTAAAAACACCAAAGTTATGGCATTTCCAATCGTTCAGTTATATGACAGCTATAGGATATAGTCGGCCGATCCTTATGAAATATGGTAGATCGGATTGATTGGCCAAATATAAAACCCATAGGAAATCCCAGCTTCCTAACTTTACAAACACCAAAGTTATGGCATTTCCGATCAATCAGTTATATGGCAGCTATAGGATATAGTCGGCCGATCCCGGCCGTTCCGACATATATACTGCGTGCAAAGGAAAGAAGGGTGTGTGCAAAGTTTCAACTCGATAGCTTTAAAACTGAGAGACTAGTTTGCGTAGAAACAGACAGACGGACAGACGGACAGACGGACATGGCTATATCAACTCAGGGGGTGATCCTGATCAAGAATATATATACTTTATAGGGTCGGAGATGTCTCCTTCACTGCGTTGCACACTTTTGACCAAAATTATAATACCCTCTGCAAGGGTATAAAAATGTCATATAAAAATAGAAAAAAAGGGATACTTTCGCAGCCTTTAACAATTTTTCCTAAGGAAGCTGTAAGAAATAGACGTCTGATCGGCAAGCGCTTTTACCCTAATGAAGATATGCGTAAATAAATAAGACTTGTAAAAATTTATGTCAGTAGCTTACACACTGCGCGAAATATTCTGATAATCATCAAATTTGGACCGATTTCACCCTATGGTTCCTATGGGAGCTATAGGATATAAACGTCCGATCGTTACGCGCTTTTACCCTGATCAAGGTATGCATAAAAAAATACGATTAGGAAAGATTCATGACAATTGCTTATATACTGTGCGAAATATCCTAAAAATCATTACATTTTAACCGATTTCACCCTATTGTTCCTATGGGAGCTATAGGTTATAGACGTCCGATCGCCACGAGCTTTTACCCTGATCAAGGTACGCATAAAAAAATAATATTTGGAAAGATTTATGTCAATAGCTTTTACACTGCGCGAAATATCTTCCATTCTTGCAAGTTATATCCGATTGTTCCTATGGGAGCTATAGGATATAGACATCCGATCGGGGCGGTTTTCAAACTTGATCTGCGAACACATGTTTTAGGACGAATGCGAAAGTTTCAGATCGCTAGCTTTTAAACTGAGCTCGCAAACGGTATTGAAACAGACGGACAGATGGACGGACGGACAGACGGACATGGCTATATCGACTCCCCTATTGATCCTGATCAAGAATATATATACATCATGGGGTCGGAAACGTCTCCTTCACTGCGTTACAAACTTCTGATCAAAATTATAATACCCTCAGCAAGGGTATAAAAAGATTATCTATACGTAATCAATTTCATTTTTAAATAGCGGCTGTTGTATGTACTTGTCTGATTGCCAGGAACTATTACCCTGAGCGAGGTATACATAAATAAATTAGATAAATTGCAAGACCCTTGCTTGGGGACCCTAAAGTCAGCCGCAAGAGAGAGAAAGAGTATGTTGCTTGGGGACCCTAAAGTCAGCCGCAAGAGAGAGAAAGAGTATGTTGCTTGGGGACTCTAAAGTCAGCCACAAGAGATAGACGGTTTGGTGCTGCTCAGTGAAGTTCTATGGCCCGTGATCCGCCTTATATAGGGCTCAGCGAGCCTGTGTGGGATTTGCCGGTATAAGTGTGTCCACCTCTCTCGGTCTAGTGTGCCCCTACGCGCGCGATCGTTGGCGCGCGCGCGTTCTTAGTTTGAATTTGAATTTAACGCTCTTTTCATTTAACTTTTTTAGTCTTTTTATTTTCATATCGATTTGTGCGCGCCCATCGTCTGCGCTGCTGCCATCCTCGAATGCTTTTCGCGGAATTTCCGCGCTGTCTCCGTGAACTTGTGCATGTTTTCTGTAATGAGACAACGAATGTATGCGTTAGGCTTAATGTTTAGTGTTTGCTTACATTTGGGGCGTAATGAAGTGTAATGACAACTGTTGTGTGTGGTGTGTAGTGTGGAGTAATAGCATTTGTGTAGTGTTTTGTTATGTGTAGTATTTAATGATAGATCGTGCTCGCCATGTGTTGCTAATTTACGGTGTTCGTTCTGTATTGCATTTGTGCCTACGTACGGCCACTAACCATACAACATATAGACTGGTCATTTCAAACAACCAAAATGGACACTCAAAATATTTTACGGCAGGCCCCCCAGCTGGTAGCGGCAGGCCCCGGACACTTCGTGTGCCTTCGGGTTTTTTTCGCTCTCATTCTTATTCTCATTTTGACGCTCGCGCGCTCATTGTACGAGTTCGGTCGTTCAGTCGCAGAGACGCGCATTTTGAAGAAGGTTGCCCTGCGCTTGAATTGGGCTTTGTATGTATGCGTGTTCATGCATTCTCATACAGGGGTGCGTGTGTGCGATCATTTCATTTCAATGCAGCAAGAATATTTTGTCTTTTGCTACTTTTCAGATTTGGTACCCTAACAATATGGGCGTATTCACTATTGGGTTAATGATAAAAATAAGAATATTATATGTTATAGTATATTTTTTAATATTTCAGCATATATTTCATTTCGGTTTAAAAATGCATATCAGTGGTAGCAGTAAAATGTTTTTCATATATGTATGTATTCCAATTAATAGAAATCAATCTACTGAGATACCATTTTGGTTGTATGAAATGACCAGTCTATATGTTGTATGGTTAGCGGTACGGCTTAGTGTCTCCAATGTATACCCTCTTTGTTTTCCGTGTGTTCGGGTCTTTTACTGCCATGATCACTGGTGACACGAAATTGGTTACCTTCCAGGGACCGTCGTACTTTGGTGCTAGTTTGGCGTTACATTTTTCTGCCGCTTTTGACAGATAGTGTGTCTTGCTCCATACCAAGTCTCCGATCTCTGGTTTCCAATCCCTTTTCCGCAGGTTGTAGTGATGTTTTTGTTGTTCCGCGGCTTCTTCCATATGTTGTGTTGCCTCCTATCGCACGCCTTTTAATCTGTTCCATCTTTGTTCTATACTTTCCTCTTGTAACCCCGCTCCCTTTGTTACCCTGTACAACATCGTATTTGGTAATCTTAACTTTTTCCCGAATACCAGCTGAGCCGGGCTATATCTTGTAGATTCCGACACACTGCTATTGTATGCTAGCATTAATTCTGGCAAATGTTCGTCCCACGTTGTCTGATCCTCTCCTGCTAGCTGCGCGATCATCGTTTTGACTGTTCCTGGGGCGTGTACGGTGCCGTCAACTGTTGCCGTATCCCCCATTTTTCCATGCTATTTCTCGTTTCGAGAATTTGTCCACGATAACTAATAGTGTGGTGTTTCCGTGCTTCGATCTGGGTAGGGGTCCCTCAAAATCCACACATATGGTTTCCCACGGTGCTTCTGCCACTTTTGTCAGCATCTTCCCTGCTTTTCTTTGCTGTGATACCTTGTATTTCTGGTAGCACTCCTTCCATTTCCTTGTATTTTTCCTCGATCCAGGTCTCCGTGTACTCTATTGTTTTCAACTCGTCCTGTGGTGCTCTGGATAAGGCGTCTGCTACCGCATTCCATTTCCCCTTTCTATACTGGACTTCAAATTGGAATGGTTATACGCCTAGCGCCCATCTGGCCACTCTTCCCGACGGACTTTTTATTGAGTTTAGCCACTTCAAAGCCATGTGGTCTGTTACCACTATGAACCGATAGCCTTCTAGATACATCTTGTACTTATTGATGCCCCAATATATCGCTAGGCATTCTTTTTCGGTTGCACTGTAGATTTTTTTACTTTGCTCAACTTCCTGCTTGCAAACGATATTACATGCTCCCCGTCCTCCCCGTCCTGTCTTACCACTGCGCCTACGCCTAAGTCACTGGCATCCGTTTGCAGTTTAAACTGCTTTGTGAAATCGGGACATGCCAGTACCGGCGCCTTTGTTAGGCTTGTTTTTAGTTGTGTCAAACGATTCCTGGTGCTCTTCAGTCCATTCAAACTTTTGTCCTTTCTTGATTAAGCTTTGCAGCGCTCCTGCCTGTTCGGTGAAATTTGGTATGAATCGTCGGTACCATGATGCCATTCCTAAAAAAACGGTGTACTTCCTTTGTGCTCCTCGGCACTGGTAAGTCTCGAATTGCCGTTACTTTGTCCGGGTCTCCGATCGCTTATGACGTGTCCTAGATAGTGAAGTGGCATTTGTCCGGATTAATCCGCAGGTTCGCGTTTTGTAGACTCCTGAATACTTCTTTTAGTTTCTCCAAATGTTCACGTTTGGTTCGGCTAATAACCACTATGTCGTCCAGATACGCAAATGCGAATGGTTCCATTTCTGGCCCTATTATTGTGTCCATCGCCCTTTGGAACGCTGCTGGGGCTGTGGTTAGCCCAAATGGCATGACTTTCCATTGGAAAAGTCCACGTCCGGGAACTGTGAGTTCCACGTCCGAGGAACTGCCTACTATCCCTATCCATTGGGATCTGCCAGTATCCTGACTTAAGATCTATCGTGCTGATGAACTTTGCCTCTATTAACTGGTCCATGATGAAGTTTAGTCTTGGTACTGGATAAGCGTCTTTTTCTGTTCTGTCGTTCAGCAGTCGATAGTCCACACACATTCTCCATTCATTGTTTTTCTTTCTTACTAGCACTACTGGTGCGCTGTACGGGCTACGTGAGGGTTCTATGAGTCCCAGTGCCAACAACTCGTTAACCTGTTCATTGGTGATCGCCTGCTGTTTTGGATTTCGCGGATAGTACCTCTGTTTTAACGGCTTATCATCCTTGAGGTAAATCTTATGCGTTGTAATATCACTGCATTCCTTCAAATACTTGCCTCTGCGTTTCCAGAAAGTCCTGTACTTCCTTTTCGGATGGTTCTCCTGTCGTGTTTTCTGGCTCCGTATTTGCATCCGGTTGGTGCTCTTAGTCTCCGGCCGCTCTTATCTCTAGCTCTAAGCCTCCACACCTCAGCGTGCTGCGTGCCCCGGCTGGAAAGTCCATTCCTAACAGAATTCCTCCTGCCACTTCTGTTAGTATCGTGAACGTTAACCTGAACGATCTTCCTCCAAATTGGATTTCTGCCGCGAATTTTCCTATCGTCTTCTGCGTTGCTCCGTTGGCCAGTGTTATTTCTGCTCGGGTTCCACACCATTCGTCTTGTTGTTTCAGATCTTGATATCTGCTTCTGCTTATCGCGCTTCTCGATGCTCCTGTGTCCACGACTCCTTTTGCTGTCTTGTTTCCGACCCTTATCCGGGCTACTGGAACCCGTCGCAATACAGCTTTTCCCCTGCTGCTGGCTCTTTTATTGCCGCCTGAGCTGCCAGCTTCATCTGCTCAGGCCTCCTGCGTTTCCCGGCCCTGCCCTGCAGTACTCCGTGGTTCTCGTACCGTTTATTCCACAGACCCAGCAAAACAGCCTCGGTAGATTGCTGCACGTGCGTGCCGCATGTCCGGTTCCTTCGCAGCGCATGCATATCTCCGGTCTTAGTTGCTCCTGTGAAGGTTGACTTTCCCGTGTCAGGTTCTCTGCCTCTATTTCTTCTACTTCCTCCGCTAGTTTGAGGAATTCTGTCAACGAGTTGAATCCTGCCCTTCTATCTTGCTCCTGCTGTTTTTGTATACTCGGTCCAGTTTTGCTTCTTCCGAGAGTTTTGTGAATTGCATTAGTTTTTCGGAGTCTCGACTTATGTGTCAGGCTAACCGGTTGTGTTTATTTCAGAGCTCCCGTATTTAAAAAAAAAAAAAAAAAGTTTTATACAAAATTCTGTTTTCCTGTGTCTTTACGATTTTTCTTTTGACTTTCTTAACAAAACATTTTCCGGCCTTGCCCTCGGTTGGCAGGCCGGCTGCTGCGGTTAACTTTCTTTTTCTTTGTTTTCTTAGTTCATTACGCAAGTACAATGTCAGATGCTGGTGCAGTTCCCAAAAAAGATGTCTTCCAATTTCAAGCCATCTCGACGAAAGTTTGTCGGGAAACCAATTATGACTCTCATGTGGCTAAGCACTCGGTCTTTGCTAAGGACCAAGTTACGCGACCACCAGTCAATACAGATGAAGCTGCTAAAGTAGCTGTTATGAATGCCTCTAGGAATGCCAAGGCGACTGCCTTTGATGCCAATAGGTGCCTCTCTGATACTTCGGATGAATTTGATGATTCCAATTATTCAGACACCTCATCTGTCCCGACTATGACCATTTTTACCCCCAAGTGGATTAGTAAAAATGCTGCCGATGATGAACGCTTTACTCAGGTAAATAACCTAAGGAAAAGACGAAATCTTGACATACTCGAAGGTAGTAATATCAACAAATCATCGCTGCCAAACCCTGTTGGCGACCATAAACGTCCTCAAGCTCCATCCTCTGGCATGACCATACAATCACATTCTTCAAGTCAAGAAGGCTCTACCTACTTAGGAAACAACAATAGCTTTGCTATTTTGTCTGACGATGATGATGATGATACAATGACTTCTACTCATAATAATGAATCAATCACCACCTCTAAATTTGGTCATGGTTTGTCTGAGCCTGTTGAAGCTAACTTGCATTCGGTGTCCCCACGCAATGCCTCTTCTCAAGCTAAAACCAAGAAACGTGATCCCCGTCCGCCACCCTTCCTTTTGAGGGGAATCACTGATTTTAGGCAACTAATTTCATTACTATCTTCTGTGACCAATGGTTTTCGCCTCAAGACAACTGGTAAATCTTCCTGTAGGATTACTGTGGATGACGGCAATGTTTACCGTGTAGTCCAGAAGCTTTTCAAGGATAATGGAATTCCTGTCAGCACTTTTCAGTTTAAAAATGAACGAGCCTTTCGAGTCGTCATCAAGGGACTTCACGCTTCCACTGAAATAGCCGAAATCACTGCAAAACTGAAAGCTCTGGGACACAACCCTCGGAATGTATTCAACCCCCCTGGTGAAAATGGGAAGGCGAACCGGGATATATTCTTTGTGGAGCTGGAACCAGCTAGAAACAACAAAAATGTGTATGATATCCAGACAATTGACTACCAGGTGGTTAAAGTAGAACCGCAGCTTCAGAGAAAGGGTCCTTTAAGGTGTTTCAGATGTCAAGAATTTGGACATTCTAAAAATTTTTGTTCACTCTTGCCAAAGTGTGCCAGATGCGCTGGTGACCATGAAACAAAAGACAAGGAGCGGTGCTTGGCCATAAATGAGGAACAACTCAAGTGCATTAACTGTGGTTCTAATCATAGTGCGTCTTCCCGTCGATGTCCTGCCTATTTAGAGGCTATTGAAAGACGTAAGCCCACTGGTTCTGTAGGGCGTAGACCCACTGAAAAACGTACTTTTAAGCCTGCCATTCCCCCGGCTCAAAATGCTTGGTTTTCTACGCGTCTTCCTGCATCCTTAAGTCAGACTTCGCCAACGGTAAATTCACATCCAAGTGAAAAGACCTCCTTGATTGAACAACCTTCTCAGGACAGGCTTCTGGAATTTATTAATGGATTAAGGAAGCAACAAGAGGCTGCTGCGATAGCCCAAGCGGCTGCAATTGATAAATTGTTGTTACGCTTTGATCAAATGATGTCAGTAATGACGACCACACTACAAATGTTACAGAGCGTGATTTCTAAGCACGCCAATCTATCAGGGTCAACGCAATGCGATGACTAATTACGGTATAAATATCGTTATTTGGAACGCCAACAACTTAGTTGGCAAATCACTCGAGATTGAGCATCTCCTCCAGGAACGCAACATTGACATTTTATTGATCTCAGAGACACATTTTACCAGCCGTTCATTCTTCCACATTAATGGATATGCTGTTCACTCTGCCAACCACCCTGATGATCGACATCGTGGTGGTGCTGCTGTCATCATCAAATCCTGTTTAGATTATCACCTAAGTGCCACAATATCGGAGCCTCACCTGCAAGCAGTTGCCATAAGTTTGGTCACTGGGTTTGGCAGAATTTCATTTGGTGCTGTCTACTGTCCACCTGGTCACCGCCTTTCTTGGACGACTGAGGAATTTCTGCGTCTGTTTGGCTCTGTAGGTAGCCGCTTTCTCATTGGAGGTGATTGGAATGCGCACCACAGTTTCTGGGGGTGCAGGCGAGCATGCCCTCGGGGAAACACCCTGATGTCAGTTATTGCTGACTCAAATATGCAGATTTTGGCTACTGGCGGACCCACTCATTTTCCTTGGATCAATGACCACCTCCCGACGGCCATTGATTTTGCTGTGTACAAAGGCATCCCGTGCAACCACCTTACAATCTCAGAGTGTACGGGACTTTCCTCTGATCATATTCCGCTCCTGATATATTTTTGCGTGGCTGCCTATACGATCGTCACCAAATCCAGGCTTCTTCCCCGGGGCTCGGATCTTAAAAGATTCAGTGCGCAACTTACTGCTCTGACTCAGGAGCAACCTTCTCTTCTTTCTGTGGACGACGTAGATTCCTTTGCTGAGGTCTTAGTTGAACAGATCCATCAAGCTGCCCCTCCTCCTAGAAGCATACCTATTCCTCCTCCATCTTGGGCTTATTCAAAGCCAGAAATTGCTGCCTTGGCCAGAAAAGGTCATGCACTTCGCCGTGTCTGGATGAGGACGAGGCATACCATCGATATGGCAAGGTGGAAGGCTACTGTATCAGAGCTAAGGAAAGTCCTCCGTTCGGCCAAGTCAGAATTTTTTATAGACAAGCTCAGTGCAATTGATCCTAACCAGAATCACGGATTTGCGCTCTGGAAATGCACCCGCAACCTTAAAAGACAGCCGCTTCAGAGGTTTTCCCTTAAACGTGGTGATGGGACTTGGGCCCACAGTGATTCCGAGATTGCTGAAGTATTTGCTGATGATCTTGAAAATCGCTTTACTCCATTTGAATTTGCAACAAGCGATGAAGTCCAGACAACAATCTCTAGGCTAGGACTTTCATTTGGTCCTCCTGTTACTGTCCGTCCAGTAGACGAAGATGAAGTACGTGGTCATATAAAGCGACTGGTTACTACTAAAGCTCCTGGCATGGACGCGATTGATGGAAAAGTAGCAAAGGCTCTGCCTAGCTCTGTCATTGCACAGCTCTGTCTCCTCTTTAATGCTTGCCTGGACCTTGGTTATTTTCCATCACCTTGGAAACGAGCATTAGTTACAATGGTGGCAAAAAAAGGAAAAGACCCATGTTGCCCGGAATCTTATAGGCCGATTAGTTTGCTGTCCACTTTCTCCAAGATTTTTGAGCGGATCATGCTTGGTAGACTTCTAGCTATTAACGCCTTTGAAGACGCACTTCCGAACCACCAGTTTGGTTTCCGTAGTCGCCATAGTGCTATCGAGCAAGTGCACAGAGTAATTAACCATGTCTTGGGGGCTTTCGAAGACCACAAATACTGCTCAGCCGTTTTTCTCGATGTTCGACAGGCCTTTGACAGGGTTTGGCACGAAGGACTGTTCTACAAGCTAATGCCGCTTTTGCCTGAAAGGCTCTGGAATCTCGTTGTATCGTTTTTAGATAAAAGGGAGTTTGCTGTAGACATTCGTGGACACCGTTCTGGACTTCGCCCAATTCGTGCTGGTGTCCCGCAGGGAAGCGTCCTTGGCCCGGTCCTGTATACAATTTACACTTCGGATCTTCCAAACCCAGTTGCTCGTGGTACACTCCTGGCCACATATGCAGATGACACTGCATTTCTTGCAGCTGGTAGCACCACTACGTCTGCGTCCCGACGTGTCCAGACATTCTTAGACGAATTTGAGTGCTGGGCCTCTCGATGGAACATTGCGCTTAATGTTGACAAAACGCAACATGCCACTTTTGCTCTCCGCCCTGGCCGTTCGCGTAGCCTTTACATTGATGGGAATAGGCTCAAGCACGAAGATAAGGTGACGTACCTCGGAGTTACCTTAGACCGTCGCCTTTGTTGGAAGGGACAAATTGATCGAGTTTGTGGATCAGCAAGAACAAAACTTGACAAAATGGACTGGCTCCTTCGTCCAGGCAGCGGCCTATCCCTTGAAGCTAAGGTGCGGCTTTTTAAGGCCATTGTCCTCCCAACCTTAAACTGGGGAATCACTTGCTGGGGCACGGCCTGTGATTCGTCACTAAAAAGGGTGCAAACATGCATTACAAAGGCTCTCAGGCGGATGCTAGGGGTGAAGTGGCACCATTATGTAGAAAACCGAGTTATGTTCCAGGACACGGGAGTGCCGACGGTAACAGAGACGATTTGCAAATCCTCAAGTCGATACCGGGAACGTTTGCTCACACATGCAAACTGTCTGGCAAGACATCTTGCAACACCACTGGGTCGACGGCGTCTCCGCAGACGACACCCGGCAGACTTATGGATTCTCGGCCGTGACAGACACGGTCGCCTTCTGTAATAACACATCTTGATTAACTTTTGACCGGCTATGACCACACCTGATTTGCTCAAGAATGGAGCACCCGTTACCCGCATTTTTTGGGATCTTTAGAAATAATTAGTCAATACACGAAAACAAGGTCCATCCTTGTGTGGCGTGTTCAATAAACTATAAAAAAAAAAAAAAAAAATGCATTAGTTTAGTCCCATTGCGTATTCTCTTACGTGCTCCGTTTCTCTCTGTTTCATCTGTGCAATTTGAGTCTCCAACTTTTCCTCATACCTCGGCGGCAAAAAGTATTTCAGCAGTTCCGTTCTGAGCTGAGTTCACGTTACGATCCTGGTCGGCGTGGTGTTCCACCAATCGCTCGCGACCCCCTCTAGAATGAATGGCATCGTTTGTATCAGCTGGTCCTCCCGGATTCCATATCCGCCTGCCCACTGTTCCATTTTGCTTAGGAACTCCAGTGGCTTTGTTGTTCCTTGGTACCGGATGCCCCAATCGCGTACCCGGTCTACGACTTCTGTTTCCATTTTCTTCTCCATTTTTTTTCTATCTCTTCTTCCATTTTGTCACTTAGACTTGTTTCTTTGGTGGCTATTATCCCAGCTGTTGTACTGGCTGATGGGCCTTCGTTGCTGTTCCCCTTCTCTTCCCTGGTTACAACGATCGCCAGAATTGTTTCTTTTGCCTGGCTTTTTTCTCTCTTATATTTTTCTGTCAGTTCTGCGAGTCTTTGTCTGACTGTTTCTGTGTGATCCGTTCTTTTGGCGAACGCTACCAACAAACGGCTTAAATCTTCGCGTCTTTCTGCCGTTTCTAATCCGAACTCTTCCTTGTATTCCGTTAGTTCGCTCTTTGCTGCCAGATATACCCAGCTCAACATTACTCCGACGGTGTCGGTCCATCTCTTGCAACCGCGTTAACCTGCTCGGGCGCCACTATGACGGTTTGTCACTGTAGGATGGCTCAGGGATGGACAGGGTTCGTCACAGAAATTTGTGTCAGGCGTGGTTGCTGAAAGGGAATTCCGACCCAGCCCAGAGTAGAAGTCGTGGAGAATTACACAGTAATTGATTATAACTAGGTTTATTTCGGTAAGATTCTTGACATTTGATTGATTCTGACCAATGGATTCCCCTGACTGGCGGTGTGCCGCCCTTGCGGCTTTCGTTTCCCTCGTCCAATTCGACTGCCGGGTGGCGGGAGCCGTCCAGCTGCTCGAGAGGAACAGCACGGGATTACGGCGGCTGGTAGAACAGACTGAGAGTATCGGACGGCCCTTGGCCGGTTATCACTCGCCTACGGGCGATGATTTGAGTGCTTGGGGACCCAGAAGTCAGCCACAAGAGAGAGAGAATAGGTTGCTTGGGGGACCCTAAAGTCATCCGCAAGAGCGAGAGAGAGTATGTTGCTTGGTGACCCTAAAGTCAGCCGCAAGAAAGAGAGAGAGAGTATGTTGCTTGGGGACTCTAAAGTCAGCCACAAGAGAGAGACGGTTTGGTGCCGGGGAGTCCCTAAAGTAAGCCAAAAGACAGAGAAAGACGGTTTGGTGCTTGGGGACCCTAAAGTCAGCCGCAAGAGAGAGAGACGGTTTGGTGCTTGGGGACCCTAAAGTCAGCCACAAGAGAGAGAGAGTATGTTGCTTGGGGATCCTAAAGTCAGCCGCACGAGAGAGAGAGTATGTTGCTTGGGGACCCTAAAGTCAGCCACAAGAGAGAGACGGTGTGGTGCTTGGGGACCCTAAAGTCAGCCACAAGAGAGAGAGAGACGGTTTGGTGCTAATGTCAGCCGCAAGAGAGAGAGAGACGGTTTGGTGCTAATGTCAGCCGCAAGAGAAAGAAAGCGCGGCCGATGAACCGAGCCGTAAGGAGGCGTGATCCTGAACTCAAACGTCTCTTCTCTAACTACAATTTATAAGCGGACTTAGATCGAATGATCCAGTCCACCGAGAATGACTTTGCTGCTCACCACCACTCTCTACCCGAAGACGGTCTGCTGTTCAGTGAAGTTCTATGGCCCGTGATCCGCCTTATATAGGGCTCGGCGAGCCTGTGTGGGATTTGCCGGTATAAGTGTGGCCACCTCTCTTGGTCTAGTGTGCCCCTACGTGAGCGGACGTTGGCGCGCGCGCGTTCTTAGTTTGAATTCGAATTTAACGTTCTTTTTATTAGTCTTTTAATTATACCCGTTACTCGTAGAGTAAAAGGGTATATTGTATTCGTGCAAAAGTATGTAACAGCTAGAAGGAAGCGTTTCCGACCCTATAAAGTATATATATTCTTGATCAGGGTCACTAGCCGAGTCGATATAGCCATGTCCGTCTGTCCGTCTGTCTGTCTGTCTGTCCGTATGAACGCTGAGATCTCGGAAACTACAAAAGCTAGAAGATTGGCATTTTGCATGCAGATTCTAGGAGTTCCTACGCAACGCAAGTTTGTTTCAAAAAGGTGCCACGCCCCCTTTAACGCCCACAATTGCTTATATACGATTTTAAAAATTTAAATATTTCAGAAATGTAAAAATGCAGTTTTATTGTGTTTATCAATACCTATCGAAATGTAGAAGAAATTTTTCAAATCGGACCATTCGTTAAAAAGTTATGCGTGATCAAAGTTTCTGTCTCCATCTCCCTCGCACTCCCTTTACCTGAGTAACGGGTATCTGATAGTCGGGGCACTCGACTATAGCGTTCTCTCTTGTTTTCATATCGATTTGTGCGCGCCCAGCGTCACAACTTTCTAAGCCTGAAATAAAATTGTTTACCTTCAGAAAGTCTGCCTTTCGAAAACAGTGTGTTCTTTTGGGTAAATTCTTTGATTTTTCTTCTATTTCGGTACCCGAATCGATTGTCACTTCGATAGTGGTGCTACCCTGGACAGAAACACACCTTCAGGATTTGGTTAAAAACACAAGTCAAGCGAATTTCGAACATGGTTTACTTAAGATAACGATATGTGATACATGGTTTACTTAACATAACGATATGTCAAGCAGGCCATTAACAAAATCATGTTGTGCTTTAAGTAACTTCACGTCATTAACCAGGTTTCTTATAATATGAGATAAAATGCTTTCAGAATACAATTAGAAGTTATTTTGAAGACTTTACATTGGCTTGGCCTGGACTATTAAGTCTTATTCCCATGGGCCCCTTTTATCTTAGCTTCGAACTCTTTTACAACCGTATTTTTCGTCCAAAAGTTGCAAGGTCATTAAAAAGCTCATTTTTGATAGTGATCTTGAACGATGAAAACTTAAACTTTTCCACCTTTACACGATTTTATACCGGCTATAGTTTGGTTTAGTATATAAGACTTCAGATGTTTGATCAAGCCGAAAAACAAATACCACTGAAACGGGTTTTTTTTGATCATCCTTTTTTCCACAGAGCCGGTAGTCCGGACTCAGTAATCCCTTGTGGAGGTGTAGCTAAAATATCATGGATAGAATGATCCACTAATTGCATACTGATCCCTGGTTGCATACTTCTACTACGGATTGTTCGGATACCGAATCGTTTATAGCTTCTGATCTTAGCAACATTTAAAGGTTTGCTGCAATCGGCTGCTGATACACGGGAGTGCTCTGCTGTTTTTTGAATGAGGCTTTTTGCGCTTATCGGATTTCTCTAATAGCTTACGGATATTTAATCATCATATTATATTATTATCACCTCGGGAAAAACTATCTCTAGCAACGCCGAAACAGCTAATCAGTCCCTTCAAGCCGCCATTAGTTTGTCTCTACTTCTGATGTGCTGATATTTACACCACCCAAGCGTTTCTGAATGTATTGTAATTTTTCGCGCTCGAGATTGCCAATATTTAAATTGCTTGGACTTTCTTGGGCAATTTCCGCGCTTCTGACAATTCTAACAATTTCTAACCATTTTTCAACAACATTATCACTCATATGTTTTTTTTAAACTAAGTACAATGATTTTTGTTCCTTTTCCATTTAGTTTTTTGCTGAAATTTTTCTGAAATTGTGCTTATATTTGTCTGAGAGCTCTTTAAATTATTTTATTCTTAATTTTAAAATAGTTTATTTTAAATATTTATAATTTTTATAAATTTGGTGAAGACCATTTAATTTTAAATTTAATTTACTTTAATTTTAATATTTTGTTTTTTTTTTTATCTGAACGGATCGAGGGTCTTTCGAACGCGTTGGTTGCCAGTTAAGTATTTCCTGTAGTAAAGAATAATATAAGACGCGCAGTGTTGCGCCAATGAGAACACTTTGGGGATAGCGAGGCTATGACCGTCACGATTGACTAAATACTAAGTATTTAAATTCTAATAATAAAAGCTGAACCCTATGCCTTGCTGACCCGTCGGCTCGTGCATGGTGTTGGGTAGTCGCCGCTTTTCTTGCTTCTGAAACCGGCGTTGTGCAATATCCGTAGGTGATGATGGCCTTGCTTTATTTTCATGCCGGCTTGGAGTTGTAAGAAGTAGAAATGTAAAATATCGGTGCGGAGACCTACTTAATGATTAACCGGACATTTAATTGCAAATAATATTATAAATATGTCATATAATAATACATTTTTAAAATAAATAATATATTATTTCTCATAAACACCTTAAAAATTTGTTTATATGCAGGATATTCCAAACTATAGAATTATGGTTAAGCAATTTTACAGCGACGTATCAAGGCTTCCACAAATAAGCGACCAGGAAATGAGTACTGCTATGCAACAACTATCAGTAAGACAAAATGAGGAATTTGATACTATTTCTGCATTAAAAGAGTTATACATTTACATAACCAAATATAAGGATCAGGTAATAATATTATTAATTATGTGTTTTGCTTTAACCTGTTATTTCTTCTTTTTAAAGATTATGGAAGCACTTGAAACCGATATAAATTGCCGAAAGATGCAACTTTCCCGAAAATTAGAAAATGTTGCTGCTACACTCGACGGCGACGGAACATCTAATTGCTGACATAAGCAAGAATTTGTTTGGACTTTAAAATGTATTACATTTCGATTCAGATTTTGTTACCGAGACAATTTTAATTATTGGTCCTTGGCAACATTTTTAATTTTTTAATTAAAAAAAAATGACTGGTTTAAAAAATTGAGTACTTTTTATAGTGTGCATAGAAGTAGACATAAAAAATTGTTTCTAAACAAACATGTATGTACAAGAAGCAGGCTTTGTAAGATAAGATCAACAACCTTTTGATATTATTGCGAAGAAAAAATACACAACATTTTCAAAGAAATACTGATCATTTTTGCGTTGTATACTTTTGTACTTGTACGCAAAAACACGTGCGTATTGCCTTTATTGCATTTAAATATAGTATGGCAATCTAAGTATATAGACCTTTTGTCAGATTATCGTGATAAGTAAGTATATAATTAGCAATACTCTTGTAGGGGAAACTGATGTCCAAAAGTGGTTTCCAACGGACAATGTTTTTTTTTAAATATACTTGAGAAATTATTTCTTTCACATTTCAATGTTTTTTTTTTGTTTTTCTTGATACATAAATTTAATTCTGTCACGGTTTGTACGGATTTGTGCACGAGCTCATCCAATTTTTTATTTATCCAGGCTGGCTAACATTCCAATTTTAAACATGATCTGTCACTTTGTACCTCTGTCAAACTTATAATCCGCAGTTAAGGACTATGATCATTATAAATAATTAAAAAACTAAAAGAAAAGAAAAAACTTTTTATTTTAATAATTTTTATTATTTCATTCAAATGCTTTAAGGGTAAAATAAAGTTATTCCGCATCCGTGATTCAACCGATCGATCACGTGACCGATCTATCAAAAAATTTCAAGCCGTTTGATTTGTAAGAAAAAACATAAAAACCATAGTAAATCGCGGTACATCGTGAATACATTTTTTTGTTATTTTTGGGTAACAAGTAACCAAAATTACGAAAACACGCAAATAATTTAGTTTTAGCTGAAAAGGTTATATTTGTATAACGACATGGATATTTTCGTAAATCGAATTCGATTACCCAATTTCGCTCGATTTTATGTAATAAAAGTAATATCTTTCAAAATGTGTTGTGCATTTTACCTTCGCGTTAGTAAAGTTTGTAAGCAAGTTAAGAACTGATCAATATATCCCTATCATAAAAATTTCTGTAATCATATTAAGATAAAAAATGTTAATAAATATATTTGTATTTAATATTAAGTCCCAAAAACATAAATGAAATTGATAGATTATCTTTCTCTTTAACAACGATGAACCTCGATTTAGAATAACTTTGCGCCAGATAATATTTATCTTTCGACCACGATTCTCTTTTTATGTCAATTAAAATATATAATTTGTAAAAGAACGGTAAATTAAAAAAAAATAATAATAAACAAATGTAATTACGAAAACTTTCTTATTAATACATTTATACCGAAAAATTTGGATCATAGCCCCCCATTTAGCCTTTTTTTTTGACCAGGTATCCAAAAAATATAATTTTTATACCCTTGCAGAGGGTATTATAATTTAAGTCGATCTAGCCGTATGTCCGTCCGTCCGTTTCAACGCAAACTAGACCCTTAGTTTTAAAACTATTGTCTTTCTATTGCAGATAGTATATAAGAAAGAACGAGCCGGACCGGGCGACTATATCAAATAGCTCCCATTGGAACAATCGAGATTTTTCTAAGTGTAAGTTTGTTGTTTTCAATTATTTTTTTTCTTCCTTTGGATTTGGCAATATTTACATACTATGGAATTACGGTTTTAATTAAATTAAAATCAAACATCTATATCATAGAGCTCCCATAAGAAAATCAAGAAATTAAATAAAATAAAAATGAAAAAAAATTTTATATTTTATTTTTGTTTTTCTTGTTATTAAAATATTCCTTTGAGATATAGTAATTATACTATATATCAGAACTACGCTTTTAGTTTTGTCAAAATCAATATCATATAGATGCAATAGAAACGATGGCAAAATGCAGCGCAAAATCGACATAACTTCATTGTTTTTCGTGATTAACTGTATTTTGTATTAACTGCAAGGGTGTATAAACTTCGGCTTGCCGAAGTTTATTTCCTTTCGTGTTTATTTTTTTTTAATGTAAACCGAAGCTTGATTTGGCAAGACGAAGTTTTAATAGCCTGGTAGTCATACTACCATAATAATACTGAGGTATGATTATATATTATATAATATAATTGAATTGTGCCTATAATTTAAAACAACCAAATTTATTACACTTTATCCGCTGGTTCCTATGACAGCGATAGAATAAAGCTTCTTTTAAAAATGCAATTTTAACCCGATTGTCCCTGTGGCAGCTATATGTTATGGACGTCCGATCAGACCCGTTTTTTAAACTTCATCTTTATACACATATTATTGAGTTTTACAGTAACAATGTTAAGTTTGAGCACAATCTAGCCACTTTAGACACAATACAGAAACAAGCTATTTTTCAATGCGACATTATATATATATATTGAACTCGATTTAAATAAACCCCAACTGAAGTGAAAACTTAATAAATAAGACATTAAATACTTCGAGTGGTATATTTGAACCTTGATTGTTTCTATGAACTATGTAAGACCATGATACGATGTAACCATGATAGCCTGTAGCAGTCAGGCTTTTATTGGTATAGAAACGGAGAGACAATTTTTTTTTCGGCGTTAGAAACTGTCCTAAAGGACTTGGGCCGAGGTAAAAGAGTCCAAGAAGCTCGTCGCTTTTGGGCGTGGTTCTTGGTAAGCTTCTTACCTTTTCAACATAACCAGAATAAGTTTTAAATGTGCCTGAGTATTCAAAATTAACTGTAAAGTTCGTTTAGCAACAGTCCGCTTTGCCCGACAAACTTAGCGATAGGGCTATCTACCCTCCCCTCATTTCCCTCTCACATGTTCGTGTATTATACGGGACGATTCGCGAGAAGAAAGACGCGAGATATTCAAAAATGGAGTAAGATCAATTTTGTGCTAATGAAGTAAGCATTAATCGTTTCAAGAGCGGCAGAGAGTCAAGATTTGAGATTATAGGAAAAAGTCTATTGCAGTCTGAACATAACACTCTGAATATTATGGGAATAGAATTTCTAGTTAACCTACTTGACCTACTTCACGCTAATTAAGGCTCCACCTCCCTGCAAAAACTTCGGAGGTTAAGATCCCCGGTTTTAACGAGGTTTATGTAAACAGGATAATTGAGATGGCATTTGTGACGATTCTGACTGACGGCTAGGCCACCACAATAGATATAAGCAATTTTTTTTTTCGCGCGGAGTCTCACGGCCCATTTACCCGCCCAACCGACTGAGGGGCGCAGCCGTGTATCGTACTGCATAAGATAGACGCGAGATAGGAAAATAAAGGTAAAGGTCCGGGGAAAAAAATAATAGTTAGATCAATCTTGTGCCAATGAAGCAAGTATCAATCGTTTTAGGAGCGGCAGAGAGTCAAGATTTGATATTACAGGAAAAAGTCTATTATATTTAGAACATAATACTCTGAAAGGCATAGTTAGATCTACAATGATTTAAAATTAGGGGAAAATAATTTCTAGTTAATCTACTTGGCACAGAAAAGTTTAGCCGACTTAACAAGTCGGGGCAGTCAATATCACCATGTATAAGGTTATAAATAAAGATAGTACCAAGCATCGTTCTACAGTTGGCTAGGGATGGTAAATTAATCAAAAGAAGTCTACTAGAATAAGAAGGTAAGATAAGATTTGCATCCCAGTTTAGGCGCCGTAAAGCAAAAAGAAGGAAGTTTTTTTGTACAGATTCAATACGACCAATATGTATTCCGTATTGTGGACTCCAGACGGGAGACCCATACTCCAGAATCGGACGGACTAGCGAAATAAATAAAGTTTTAGTCAAATAAGGATCATCGGATATATCGGATTGGCCTGATAAAAAGTCATCAGCTTGCACTTGGAACCGTTTAAATTTAGTAAATTATCTCGGCACCAGTATTGAAAATTATCTAGATCGGATTGCAAGTTTAAGTTTAAATGGCAGGAAATGTCCTTATACTGCAGGCACAACTTAACATCATCTGCGTACATAAGTACGCGAGAATGACTTATAATTGAGGGAAGATCGTTAATAAATAATGTAAAAAGTAACAGACCCAGATGGCTCCCTTGTGGGACACCGGAGGTAACACGGAGAATTTCAGAAATTGAATTTTTAAAAAGGACCCTTTGTGACCTGCCATTTAGATAACTTGAAATCCATTTAAGCAGATCAACTGGAAAACCTAACAGGTCAAGTTTTTGAATGAGAAGTAAGTGATTTACAGAGTCAAATGCTTTACTAAAGTCAGTGTAAATGACGTCTGTTTGAAAACTACTATTGAAGCCTTTTATCACAAATGAAGTGAGCTCTAGAAGGTTTGTGATTGTGGATCTACGTTTTATAAATCCGTGTTGACACGGAGAAATGATTGATCTGCAAAGGTGCTGCAAATAATTAATAATAATTTTTTCAAAAAGCTTAGGAATAGCTGACAACTTAGAAATACCTCTGTAGTTACTGGCTTCTAACTTGTTACCTTTTTTGAAAAGAGGAATAACAAATGATTCCTTCCAAATATTTGGGAATTGGGAGGTTTCTAGAGATAAGGTAAACAACTTGTGAAGAGGTTTGCACAGGGCCTTAGCGCAATACCTAAGCACGCACCCAGGAATACCATCGGGCCCTGGCGAATAAACAGGCTTAATACGAAGAAGATCCAAAAGAAGAGAGCTTTCTGTTAAAGTGGGACAGAATATGAGGTTTGACTTGGACATGGAGTAAGAATAAGGCTGTGATGAATAATCTAAAGTAGAGTAAGTCGTTTGAAAAAATTGGGCAAATAAATCGGCTATTGCCTGATCTGTGGTTGCCGTCATGTTTTCGAACGAGAGCGAGGAAGGAAAAGAATTAGATTTACGCTTGGTGTTAACAAAATTATAAAACTGTTTCGGGTCCTGAGAGAACTGGACCTTACAACGGTTTAAGTAAATATTATAACACTGAGCATTAAGCACGGTAAATCTTGACCGAGCACTTAAATATCTAGTAAAAACAGATTCAGAACCGGTATTTTTATATTTCCTAAAAAGTCTGGACTTTACATTTCTTAAGTGTGTCAACTCTTTGCTAAACCAAGGTGATTTATTGGAAGTTGACGGATAGTACCACGGAACACAGGAATTAAAAAATGAGTTTATTGCAGTGTAAAAAACATTAACTGCATCGGACATATTAATGCATAAGTAAAGATCAGACCAATTAAAGCCAGAAATAAAATTATTTAGCCTCAGAAAGTCTGCCTTGCGAAAACAATGCATTCGTTTGGATTTTTCTGATTTTTCTTCTATAACTCTACCCGTATCAAATGAAAGTTCGATTGTTGGGTGATATGGATCGAGTGGTGCTACTCTGGACAGAAACACACCTTCAGGATTTGATACAAAACACAAATCAAGTAGGCGATCTAATGAATTTCGAACATGGTTTACTTGAGATAGAGATATGTCAAGCAGGCCATCAATAAAATCATGCTGTGCTATAGGTAGTAAGACATTCGATCCATCCTCAGTGGACCAAGTAACTCCAAGTATATTAAAATCACCTAGAACTATCAACTGATCCCTATCGGAAAGCTTATTTGCAACGGACTTAATAACGGATAGGTGATTTAAATAATCAGGAAGTTCAGACAACGGCGGAATATATGAGCAAGTTATATATATAAAGTTACCAGGAAGTGATAACTTTACACAAATAAATTCAATGGTATTGAATTCATCAAAAAATAACTCCTCAGACGGGAAGTTTGAATCAACTCCAATTAAGACTCCACCTCCCCGTCTAGAGGGACGGTCATACCTATATATTGTGTACTTACCTGGAAAAACTTCGGAGCTAAAGATCTCCGGCTTTAACCAGGTTTCTGTGAACACAATAATATGAGATGCAAAGGAAAGGCTATCAGAATACAATTTATTGAGTTTGCTACGCAAACCTCTTGCATTCTGATAGGAAAGAAGGAGGTTAGAAGTTAGTTTATTGAAATTGGTACACTGGTTTGGCCTCGACTAGGAAGTTTTACTCCCACGGGCCCCTTCTTCTTTATCTTAGCCTCGAACTCTTTTACAACCATTTTGTCCGGCCAAAAGTCGCCCGAGCATATGGCTTCAAAAAGCTCGTTAGGGACAGTTATCTTGAAAGATGAAATGTCTCTAGCATAAGAAAACTTAAACTTTTCCACCTTTACACTATTACAATCGGCTTTAGTTTTGTCTTGTATATAAGACAGTACATCAGAAGATGTTTGATCAGGGGAAAGCCGAGAAACGAAAATTTGTTTCTTTAGTGGAACCACTAAAAGGGATTTTGGTGGAGCAGTTATTGTGTTTGCTGAAATCAGCTGCTGATCCGCCGGAATGCTCTGTTGTTCTTTTGATTTCGGTTGCGGGGTGTTCCCCTTTTGCTCCTTACCACCAGCGGCCTTTTTGCGCTTAGGGGACTCTTCTAATAGCTTACGACTATTAAACTGCGAGTCCAGCGCAGAGAGGAGATCATCAGCTCGGCGAAAACTATCTCTAGCCACTCCGAAACAGCTAATCAGCCCCATCAGGCCGCCTTTAGTTTGGCGCATGAACGATTTCATCTCGTTCGCAACCTCGACACAAGCGTCACAACAAAACTGCAAATTGGGCCCCTTTGAAAGGTCATCACTTGTCCGGCCAGTAAAACCGGCGCACTTGGTGTGCACCATATTTTCACACAGCCAGCAAGTCATATTAGACTGGTCAGCCCTGATTACGAGGCTGCATTTTTTGCAGAAGCAGACTAAATTTTTATTATTTATTATAATACCGCAAGAGCGCAGAAACTGCACGCTTAGAACTTTTAAAGCAAAGAGAGAAAGAGAGTGGGAGCGTAAATAATTTAAAGTGCATGCACAAAAGAAAAACGGCGGGGATATAAGAAAAGAAAACACAGATAAGAATTACGAAAAACTAAAACAAATTTATTAGTATAAAATACAAAGTGCTCTCGCGAAGCGAACGGAGTTTAAATTTATGTTTAAATAAACCGGACGAGAATTAAAATTGTTTTGATAAAACCCACCGATGGGAATAAACGAAAACAAAATGCAAAATTCGAAGCGCAGAAAAAACACGACCGTTCACTTTGAAAGTCAAAGACGATGGTTATTTAAGTTTAATATTATTATCATAAGTTTGTAAGAGAAAGGAAATGAAGAATTATTATTTAGTAATTGGAAAGCGAATCTATGGGATTCTCTCACTTGCCCCACTAATCCCACATCGTAGCGGAATGGCAGATCCTTCCGACATGGTTAATCAAACTAGCTTCTAGCCGGCCAACCCCGACAGAATGCGGCTGCGGCCCCACCAGAAGGTCCAGCCCGTAGGATTCCTGGCCTCACGACTCTCGCACCCCGACCAATCGGTGGAATTCGGCTGCGTCCTCGCCCGAAATCCAGCCCGTGGAATCTTTGACCCCACCACCCTCACACCTCGGCCACGTACAATAAAACCCGGCTACGGCCTCGCCCGAAGGTCCAGCCGGTGGAATTTTCCGTCCGAAGTCATAACGTCGAAGGTCCTGGAATACCTCCCTCGAGTGGATAGGCGTAAATCTCTGGAATAATTAATTGAAAATCATCGTTCGCCCCGCGGACATTTCCCAGTGTCTCAGTGATTTTACAAATTTCTTGTAAAAGGACCTCTGGATCCGAATGAGAATTGCATCCCGGCCAGAGAGCATCCTTACAAGTGGCGCCCGAGCAAGGACATTGAGGCTAACTAGAGCAACACCAAAGTGGCTTTACCCTGAAGAATCGCGCCCCTGCCGAGCGTTACAAACTGTTAGAGCGAAGGAAAACAGAGAGTAAAATAAGAAGGAAAAGTAGAGGATCGATATTGCAAAGGAAAAGAAAGGAGTTTCGCGTACTACAATAAAGCATGGCTGATACGAAGGAGTCCGACGGCGAGTATGAAGAAGCCGATTCGATTGAAAACCCAGGCGTTGGAGTATGATTGATCTATGCCCGCCGTAAAGATGAGTTAGCCGCTCTAGCACTCGAGTTCGTGTTCAGCGCCGACGGCACCGTAGCAGAAACGCAGAAGGCGTTCGCTACAGGATCGTTTCCAGAGTCGGTGTGGAAACGACTCGCTCAACTACAGGAGCACTACAGCTCGATAGCTGTAGCTCCGAACCGACTAGGAGGCGACAAAGGGTTCATGCCGGGAGCCAAGAAGACCGAAGTAAGCCAGAGTCAGGTTCCATATTTCGGCGCCTATGCATCTCCCGGGAGACTGACAAGTACTCGAGGAGTCCATCCCGGAACCTAACGAGATTTCATCGCCCCACCACTCGGAAACCACGACGTGCCCAATTCGCTAGTATCAGAAGTCCCAGTAACTAAATACCAATATAATCGCTAGAATGCATAACGCCATACGATTTTTTTACACACGAATTTTTTGTGCTGGCTTTTCAACTGGCTTTTCAACAGGCTTTTCGCTCTCCTACCCAAAAGCCAGCGAGAGAGTGCTCTAGAGCCAGCCGCTCTCTTACACGCATACTGCGACAGCCGACGAATGTGTGTGTGCACATGTATTCACAAGCATACTCTTTATTTTTCAATTCTAGCATTATTAAAAACACTTACTTTGTATTGCCTTTATATGATAATTAGTATGTATCGAATGTAGTATATTTTTTAGAAATTACCAAATATATCTATAAAGATACATAATTTATTTATTTATTTTATTTTCGGATGCACTATGATCAGCGCAAACAAGTGACCCTTACGAAACCAAGCAGTGCTTGTACGCGCGGAGCCCAATGGGCGTAAAAATGAGAAGTTAAAAAGGACAATATAGAAGCGGACAGACTAAGTTAGAAATACGTACGAGACTAATACTAATACTAATTTTGTGCTAAGTAAGATAAAATTAATGCTTTCAGACTTGGCAAAGAGTCGGTAGTAGAAATAACATGGTTTAGTCTATTATTTCATCCATGACTTCACATTGGAATAATTGTCATTAGGGTATTCAGCGTGCGACGTGTGAACGATTTTTAGGAGCCTCAGAAATTTTGCGATTGAACAGGATGAATATTTTTATATTTATTGTATTTTAAATATATTGATTTAAAAATATGTGCTATTTTTAAATTATACGTATTATAATAACACTATATAAAATTATTATCATAATATAAATTAAATTTATATAAGTATTTGATATTAACTATTTTAATTATTTAGAAAAAAGAAAAACCCAAAGGGGAAACAAAATAGGTTTGCGCGCTTTTAAAATCAAATTTAAAAGGCAAAAAATCATTAAACCAAATTTTATTTTCATACGAAATAGATAAATTGGATAACTTACATAAAATGTACTTGTTTTATATTTATATACATATACTCCTAAGGTAGCTAAATTTTGAATATTAAACCTACCCTGTAAAAATAAATAATAAATATTTGTATATGTAAATGTATATTAAGTATTATATTTATTAAATATACTAAATAATTAAAATAGTTAATATGTTAAATATTCTATTAAATTGATTAAATAATTTTTTGAGGAGATGCTGTTTTGCACCCCACTTCGGCCGTTTCTATTAAATTAAAATAAAAAGGCCTAGTTTTCGTTTTCGAAATCGTGTGCTTTCGAAGTGTTAGTGCAAAACGAGAAAAGTGAATAGTAAGTATTGTACAGTGTACGTTTTCGAGGTTTTACATTCGTACTGCTCAAATTAACATGGTACTGTTAGCGCAACGCAGATGCTGCACAGCTGTTAGCGCAACGCAGATGCTGCACAGCTGTTAGCAAACTTTACGTTACATTTACAAATTGATAGTAAACAATGAAATTTAGGCGTTCTGCTGCAAACATGCTTCCCCCGTTGGAAGATGATGGCTTTCAACCGATTTGGTTTCGATTGGCAGAACGGCGATCCTTGCTATGGATCTCCTGACCAGTCCCTTTGCGGTGCGGATGACGACAACTCTTGAAATGCCGTCCCCTCTTGTGATGACGGTGTTCTCGTTATCAAGGGGCCACTTGAGTGGCGGTGCATTGCCCTCCTTTATCAGGACCATGGTTCCGGGTTGGAGATTTTGCCGAGCTCTTGAAGCAGGGACAAGTAGGATGTGCTCCACTTCCTCCAGAACGCTTGCTGCATTTGGCATACTTTTTGCCAGCGACTGAGGTGAGTTGCTTTTAGGTGGGTCAAGTCAGGCTCGTCAATAGAATAAAGTGGTCTTGAGTTGAGCATTGCTGAGATTTGACAGATGAGGGTTCGAAGCTCGTTGAATGAAAGAGTTGAGTTTCCAACGATGCGGTAAAAATGGTACTTTGCTGATTTTACAGCGGCCTCCCATAATACACCGAAATGTGGGGAACGTGGAGGAATGAAATGCCAATTGACTCCCAACGCTGTACAGCTGTTGAAAATCTCGCTTCTCTGTGGATCACTTAGAAATAATTCGCGAAGTTCCTTTAGCTCGTTCCGAACACCCAGAAAGTTCGTGCCGTTATCAGTCCATATTGAATACGGTTTCCCTCGAAGGCTTATGAAGCGTTTCAATGCTGCGAGAAATGATGATGTCGATAAGTCCTCCACCAATTCAAAACGAACTTCCTTCGTTGCAAAACATATGAAAATTGAGACGTATCATTTTTCTTGCGCGCGGGTTCTTATTTCCGATTTTGTCTAAAATGGACCGCAAAAGTCAATGCCAGTTACATCAAATGTTGGGCTTGGCTGGGCGCGCTCGGCTGGCAGTGGGCACTTACTTGGTCGAGAAGTTTGGGCCGCATTCGAAAGCAGCGGATGCATTTATTGATGATACTCGATATCGCTGACGAACTGTTGCAAGGAGGAATTGAGGACCAGCATGAAGGAATATGGTATGGTAGTGCGTGATTATTGCATCGGTAACTTGATGATGCTTAGGCAGCAAAATCGGATGCCTGGCTTCGTACTCGAGGTTTGAATTCTAAGCAGGACGCTGCCAAATCCAGCCGATGCGTTGATATAAGTGTTTTGAGCTCCTTTCGGGTAGATCAGATGGATGAGCTAGGCTGTTAGAAACAAAAATGATGAAGTTAGAAGGGTCTTCTCGTTTCCAAGCAAGCGCTATTGTACAGTCGCTCCAGCAGTGGTATTTGCAGACAAATTTGAATTCCTTGGCATAAGATCGGATGAAAGAAGCTTTGCTGAGAGTTCGTGCTTTGGGATTGTCAGAGTTTTCAAAGGAGAGACCCTGGATTTCGAGCATAACAAACGTGATGTAGCTCAATTGTGGCTAGTGGCGTTAGAATGAATCGCGGAATGTTAGACAAACACTTGAAAGCTGAGAAATTAACATTCATCCCAGTCCAACCTTTCCTTCCATAAAGCGTTCTGCTGCGAACAAATAATTTAAATAGTCAATATATTAAATATACTATTTAATAATTAGAATAAAACATATAAAACTGTTTGATTAAATATGAACAAATTTAAATACATGTTGATAATATTAGATATGTTGTTATTCGTATTTACTTTAAATATTTTAAGTTATCAAATCAAAGTTTAATATATTTGAATTAAAATTAAATTTAATGTTTCCATAAATCATTAAATCAAAGTTTAATATATTTGAATAAAAATTAATTTTAATTTTTTCATTTTAAAGTTAATAAAAAACAGCCATGGATGAAAAATAAAGCGAAATATATTTAATTAAATATCTTTTAAGAATATTCAATTTAAAAATACTTCGCTTTGTTTTTGTTTAGCAATCATAGTATATTCAAATATATTTAATTTAATTTAAATATGTATGTTCGCAGCAGAACGTCTGAATTTAATTGTTTATTATCAATTTCTAAATGTAACGTAGTTTGCTAACAGCATATGCGTTGCGCTAACAGCACCATGTTAATTTAACACTACGAATGTAAAACCTAAAAAACAAACACTGTACAACACCTACTATTCTCTTCTCTCGTTCTTGCCTAAAGCTTAAAAGTACGCGATCTTAAAACGAAGGCTAGGCTTTTTTTATTTTACAGCATCTCCTCAAAACATTGGTGACCCCGACGTGATTCTATCTGGGTTTTAGTGCAAATGGCAACTTCAGTTCTAACCTTTTGCTGTCTGGCCAAACGCCGTCAGGCACATTTCTTACACACACACACACATACAATCGTCTCCAGAAAACGGTAATCGCGTTTTCCTGTGCCCAAATTTGACTTTCGCAATCGTCAAGGGTAAATTTCTTGCATCCGTTAGTCGTGCTACAGTGAACAACATCTAAGATGGCCAAAGTTGCTGACATTTTGCCACCGGCAGACAGTCAAGATAAAGAATCGGCTGATATTGACTTCTACAAGGCCAAGTGCGCATCCCTTCAGCGCCAACTAAAGGCAATGGGCGACCATTTCAGCATCGGCGACTTGAGTACCTACGATGAAGCCGACTTATTAGTTCGTATGAAAATGAAGGACGACTTCGAAATGTGGCAAGATAAAGTGGAAAGGCTGGACCTAATCGAGCTCTCCTCAAATGCACGCTCCGAGTTCGCAATTTCCTATTGGAAAGCAAAGTCTTCGCTGACTCGCCACATGGATGCCTTTATGAAGTCACACATTGCAGATGCTAACTCAACACCATTTCCTGCCTACCAGGACAATATCAATGTTAGCGGCAGCTACGAGGATTGTCCAGATTTCATTGCCATGTACAACAGTGTCGTAGGGAACAACGAGGATTTAAGCAATGTAGAGAAATTTCAACACCTGCGCGCATGCTTGGATGGCGCGGCTCTAAGCACAATCAAATCGTTGGAACCTGCCGATGCCAATTACGATAAGGCATTGGAGTTACTTACAAAGCGTTTTGATAACAAATTGCTACATTTTCAGGGTCATGTTCGAGCTATTTTTGGGCTGGCAAATGTTGAAAAAGGATCTTCAGAAGCCCTGCGCGGTCTAAGTGACAAAATCAACTCACACCTTCGGGCACTTAGCACCATCTCAACCATTCCTCAACTGGCCGATGGATTACTCATTCACATTATCTCACGCAAGCTCGACCACAGCACTCAGGAAAGATGGGAGGAGGCATTGCCATCCGACAAGCTTCCCAGCTGTAATGATATGTCAACCTTCCTGGAAAGGAGATGTCGCATGCTGGAAAATCTTAACAGCGCTACGGTTCCCACACCTAGCCTTCAGGTGAGCCGAAGCTCCCATAGATCAAATCGAAGCTCTTTCATTGCCACAAACATCAGAAACCAACAACTTTGTACCTTTTGCGATTCTAAGGATCACTATATCGTGAAATGCCTACAATTCATAAATCTGTCCCCAAGCTTACGTCACAAGGAAGCCAAACGTTTAAATCTGTGCCTAAATTGTCTCCGGAAAGGTCATGGCTTGCAGCAATGTCGCTCAGGGCATTGCAGGCACTGTCAGCAAAAGCACCATTCTTTACTGCATTTGGCCCCCATAGCGGCTCAATCATCAGTCTCATGTGCACCTGGCTCGCAGCTTGCAATTGCATCCCAGCCAAGTATACCAGATTTATCAACGCCCTTAGCTTCCACTCTCGTAGCCACTTACCCTGAAGACAACTCTAGGAACGTGGTCAATCATTTATGCAAAAGGCCATTCAGGCCTGTATATACCATGCCGTGCCTTGTTGGATTCTGGATCCCAACTCAACTTTGTCACCACGCGTCTGGCTAACCAGCTCCAGATCAAGGTTCATCATGCAGCCGTATCGATATCAGGAATTGGCGAGTCAACGATAGCATCTAACTTGTCAACTGACATTGTAGCTCAGTCCTATGACAAGAGATTCACCACATCCTTCCCAGTAGTCATAACTCAATCAATAACAGATTATTAACCGAACTTTGGCCTCGACATCTCCAACTGGAGCATTCCTAAAAATATATCACTCGCAGACCCCACGTTTTTCAAATCTCAGAGAATAGATTTATTGCTTGGGGCCGGTCTATTTTTCGACCTAATCTGTGTAGGCCAAATTCGAATGGCAGACAATTTACCAATTCTCCAAAAGACCAAAATAGGTTGGGTGGCTTCAGGTGGACACCATCTCGTTCGCAACAGCTATTCATCTCTGGCGGCCTTTCGTAAAGTCCCGAAGTTTGAGGATGATTCCTTATCAGAGATTGTAAAAAGATTCTGCGAAATCGACAATTCGTGCGGCGAATCTCCAATAACATCCGCTGAAGACGAAATATGCGAACAGCAGTTTCTACAGTGCTACTCTAGACTTGAGTCGGGTCAGTACTCCGTAAGGTTGCCGACTAAATTCAGCACTGACACGTTAGGAGATTCCTTTCAACGCGCACTTAGACGCTTCAAGGCGCTCGAAGTCAAACTGGCAAAAAACCTTCAAACTAAACTGAAGTACTCTGCTTTCATGCACGAATACATCGAGCATGTTTTCCCACAATTCTATTTGCCGCATCATTGCGTTGAAAAACCGGATAGCTCTACGACAAAATTGCGTGTGGTTTTTGACGGATCAGCCAAATCTACGTCAGGAGTATCTCTAAATGATCTGCTACATACGGCCCCGTCGATACAACCCAAACTTTGTAACATTCTCATCAAATTTCGTCTTCGCAGAGTTGCTATGTGCAACGATATTTGCAAGATGTATCGCTGTGTGCGAGTAACTCACCCAGATCAATTTCTTCAGTGCATCCTATGGCGCGGTCATCTCGATGAAGAAATAAGGACATACACGTTGGATACCGTAACGTACGGAACCAAGCCCGCTGCCTTTCTAGCAATTCGAGCAATGCAGAATCTGGCTCTCGACGAAGAAAGAAACTTCCCACTAGCTGCGAAAATCGTGCGACAGGATTTTTATGTAGACGACTTAATTTCAGGAGGAGATTCCGTGGAGGAGGCCGTCCAAATCCGTCTACAAGTAAAAGAACTATTGGCAAAGTGTAATTTTCCGAAAGAAAGAGAAAGCGATTCAGATTGTGAAAAGCTTATGGAATTTAAGGATGGATTGCCTGCTCTTTAACCTCGCACATAATTTACCCGACAAACCCATCACAAAACGAAGTATGCTATCCATGATAGCCAAGGTTTACGACCCACTTGGATTAATCTCACCCGTCGTTACCAAACTCAAAATATTTCTTCAAGCTCTATGGAAGGAAAGGTTGGACTGGGACGAATGCTTGCCGCAAGCAATGCACTGCGAATGGAATCTGCAAATTTCTCAGCTTTCAAGTGTTTGTCTAACATTTCCGCGATTCATTCTAACGCCACTGGCCACAATTGAGCTACATGGGTTTTGCGACGCAAGCATGGCTGCTTATGGCGGTTGCGTATACGTCCAATCTGAGTTGCAGGGTGTATATTCTTCATATTTGTTATGCTCGAAATCCAGGGTCTCTCCTTTGAAAACGCTGACAATCCCAAAGCTCGAACTCTCAGCAGCGCTTCTTTTATCCGATCTTATGACAAACATCGCCAAGGAATTCAAATTTGTTCGCAAATACCACTGCTGGAGCGATTCTACAATAGTGCTTGGATACGAGAAGCCTCTTCTAACTCCAACATTTTTGTTTCCAACAGGGTAGCTCAAAACCAGCGGCGGACAAAGGGAATGATCTGGCATCATGTGCCGTCACAACTGAACCCGGTGGATATATTGTCAAGAGGATGCAAGCCGCTTGAACTTTTAGAATCACCACTTTGGAAAAACGGACCTTCCTTTTTACAAGCCGGCAGCGCAGGATGGCCACAAACCGCGTCTCATCCATCTGATCTACCCGAGAGGCGCTCAAAAACACTTATATTAACGCAACGGCTGGATTTGGCAGCGTCCTGTAAATTCAGCAATTCCTTCACGAAGCTTCAACGGATTTGTGCATTCGTAAATAAATTCATCAAGCGCATCATATTCAGCGAGTCCGAAGGCACTACTCAATCCAGATGATCTCAAAGGCGGAACGCAACTTTTGCTGAAAAGCATTCACATTGTGCATTTCGGCGAGGAGTACAAAGCGCTAAGTTTAAGGAACCCGCTGCCCCAACTAGCAAGCTGCGGTCTTTATGCCCATTTTTGGACGACGAAGGACTTCTGCGCGTCGGAGGTCGTACTCAGAATTCAAACCTCGAGTTCGAAGCCATGCATCCGATTTTGCTGCCTAAGCATCATCCAGTTACCGATGCAATAATCACGCACTACCATACCACATTCCTTCATTCCCTCATCTGTCAAATCTCAGCAATGCTCAACTCAAGACCTCTTTATTCTATTTCAGAAGATCCCAACGACTTGAAGATTCTTACACCTGGCCATTTTATCAGGGGCTAGGGGAACCCAACGATCGACGAGCCTGACTTGACCCACCTAAACGCAGGACACCTCAGTCGGTGGCAAAAGGTGTGCCAAATGCAGCAAGCGTTCTGGAGGAAGTGCAGCATATCCTACTTGTCCCAGCTTCAAGAGCGTGGGAAGTGGAAGACGACTCGGCAAAATCTCCAACCTGGAACCATGGTCCTGATTAAGGAGGACAATGCACCGCCACTCAAGTGACCCCTTGGTAGAGTAGACAGCGTCGTCACAGGAGGGGACGGCATTTCAAGAGTTGTCGTCATCCGCACCGCAAAGGGACAGTTCAGGAGAGCCATAGCCCGGATCGCCGTTCTGCCAATCGAAACCAAATCGGTTGAAAGCCATCATCTTCCCATGTTCGCAGCAGAACGCCTAAATTTAATTGTTTATTATCAATTTCTAAATGTAACGTAGTTTGCTAAGCAAACTCTAGACGGGAGACCCATACTCCAGAATCGGACGGACTAGCGAAATAAATAAAGTTTTTGTCAAATAAGGATCATCGAATTCTTTTGACCACCTTTTAATAAATCCAAGCACTCCTCTGGCTTTATTAACCATGGACGAAATGTGATTAGAAAAATTTAGTTTAGAGTCCAAGAGAACGCCAAGATCGTTTACAAGAGTTATTCTATCCAAAGTGCTGCCACTTAACGTGTAAGTCGCGTATATCGGATTGGACCGATAAAAAGTCATCAGCTTGCACTTGGAACCGTTTAAATTTAGTAAATTATCTCGGCACCAGTTTTGAAAATTATCTAGATCGGATTGCAAGTCTAAATGGCAGGAAATGTCCTTATACTGCAGCCACAACTTAACATCATCTGCGTACATAAGTACGCGAGAATGACTTATAATAAAAAAGTAACGGACCCAGATGGCTCCCTTGTGGGACACCGGAGGTAACACGGAGAATTTCGGAAATTGAATTTTTAAAAAGGACCCTTTGTGACCTGCCATTCAGATAACTTGAAATCCATTTAAGCAGATCAACTGGAAAACCTAACAGGTCAAGTTTTTGAATAAGAAGTACCTGATTTACAGAGTCAAATGCTTTACTAAAGTCTGTGTAAATGACGTCTGTTTCAAAACTACTATTGAAGCCTTTAATCACAAATGTAGTGAGCTCTAGAAGGTTTGTGATTGTGGATCTACGTTTAATAAATCCGTGTTGACACGGAGAAATGATTGATCTGCAAAGGTGCTGCAATTGAGGAGTAATCATTTTTTCAAAAAGCTTAGAAATAGCTGACAACTTAGAAATACCTCTATAGCTACTGGCTTTTAACTTGTTACCTTCTTTGAAAAGAGGAATAACAAATGATTCCTTCCAAATATTTGGGAATTGGGAGGTTTCTACAGAAAAGGTAAACAACTTGTGAAGAGGTTTGCACAGGGTATTAGCGCAATACCTAAGCACGCACCCAGGAATACCATCGGGCCCTGGCGAATAAACAGGCTTAATACGAAGAAGATCCAAAAGAAGAGAGCTTTCTGTTAAAGTGGGACAGAATATGAGGTTTGACTTGAACATGGTGTAAGAATAAGGCTGTGATGAATAATCTAAAGTAGAGTAAGTCGTTTGAAAAAATTGGGCAAATAAATCGGCTATTGCCTGATCTGTGGTTGCCGTCATGTTTTCGAACGAGAGCGAGGAAGGAAAAGAATTAGATTTACGCTTGGTGTTAACAAAATTATAAAACTGTTTCGGGTCCTGAGAGAACTGGACCTTACAACGGTTTAAGTAAATATTATAACACTGAGCATTAAGCACGGTAAATCTTGACCGAGCACTTAAATATCTAGTAAAAACAGATTGAGAATCGGTATTTTTATATTTTCTAAAAAGTCTGGACTTTACATTTCTTAAGTGTGTCAACTCTTTGCTAAACCAAGGTGATTTATTGGAAGTTGACGGATAGTACCACGGAACACAGGAATTAACAAATGAGTTTATTGCAGTGTAAAAAACATTAACTGCATCGGACATATTATTGCATAAGTAAAGATCAGACCAATTAAAGCCAGAAATATATATTATTTAGCCTCAGAAAGTTTGCCTTGCGAAAACAATGCATTCGTTTGGATTTTTCTGATTTTTCTTCTATAACTCTACCCGTATCAAATGAAAGTTCGATTGTTGGGTGATATGGATCTTCAGGTTGCGTGAGTGGTGCTACTCTGGACAGAAACACACCTTCAGGATTTGATACAAAACACAAATCAAGTAGGCGATCTAATGAATTTCGAACATGGTTTACTTGAGATAGAGATATGTCAAGCAGGCCGTCAATAAAATCATGCTGTGCTATAGGTAGTAAGACATTCGATCCATCCTCAGTGGACCAAGTAACTCCAAGTATATTAAAATCACCTAGAACTACCAACTGATCCCTATCGGAAAGCTTATTTGCAACGGACTTAATAACGGATAGGTGATTTAAATAATCAGGAAGTTCAGACAACGGCGGAATATATGAGCAAGTTATGTATATAAAGTTACCAGGAAGCGATAACTTTACACAAATAAATTCAATGGTATTGAATTCATCAAAAAACAAGAAAGGAAAGCTAACTTCGGACGGAGCCGAAGTTGATATACCCTTGCAGAATATTCTGTAAATTATATTCTTCAAAATTATTCATATGATGTATTCTTAATACTCATAAAAAGTCCCAACTTCCTAACTTTAAAAACACCAACGTTATGGCTTTTCCGATTTTTCAGTTATATGGCAGCTATATGATATAGTCGCCCGATCCGGCTCGTTCCGACTTATATACTACCTGCAATAGAAAGACAACTATTGGGAAAGTTTCAAGCAGATAGCTTTAAAACTGAGGGACTAGTTTGCGTAGAAACGGACGGACGGACGGACAGACGGACGGACGGGCAGACGGACGGACAGACGGACGGACAGACGGACAGACGGACATGGCTAGATTGACTCTCCCGGTGATGCTGATCAAGAATATATATACTTTATAGGGTCGGAAATGTCTCCTTCACTGCGTTGCAAACTTTTGACTGAAATTATAATACCCTCTGCAAGGGTATAATAACTCCTCAGACGGGAGGTTTGAATCAACTCCAATTAAGACTCCACCTCCCCGTCTAGAGGGACGGTCATACCTATATATTGTGTACTTACCTGGAAAAACTTTGGAGCTAAAGATCTCCGGCTTTAACTAGGTTTCTGTAAACACAATTTGCTACGCAAACCTCTTGCATTCTGATGGGAAAGAAGGAGGTTAGAAGTTAGTTTTTTGAAATTGGTACACTGGTTTGGCCTCGACTAGGAAGTTTTACTCCCACGGGCCCCTTTTTCTTTATCTTAGCCTCGAACTCTTTTACAACCATATTATCCGGCCAAAAGTCGCCCGAGCATATGGCTTCAAAAAGCTCGTTAGGGACAGTTATCTTGAAAGACGAAATGTCTCTAGCTTAAGAAAACTTAAACTTTTCCACCTTTACACTATTACAATCGGCTTTAGTTTTGTCTTGTTTATAAGACAATACATCAGAAGATGTTTGATCAGGGGAAAGCCGAGAAACGAAAATTTGTTTCTTAAGTAGAACCACTGAAAGGGATTTTGGTGGAGCAGACATTGTTTCTGCAAAACCAACTTGAGCCGGTTGTCCGGAGTCAGTAGTCCCTTGTGGTGGTGATGCTACATTGTGAGAGATAGGTGGATCCACTAATTGTGAAACCACTACGGACAAATCGGAATTCTTAGAAGTCCCTGGTTGCATGCATTCTGTAACGGATTGTTCGGATACCGAATCTTTTTTAGCTGCTGATCTTAGCAACAGCTGCTGATCAGCCGGAATGCTCTGTTGTTCTTTTGATTTCGGTTGCGGGTTCTTTTGCTCCTTACCACCAGCGGCCTTTTTGCGCTTAGGGGACTCTTCTAATAGCTTACGACTTTTAAACTGCGAGTTCAGCGCAGAGAGGAGATCATCAGCTCGGCGAAAACTATATCTAGCAACTCCGAAACAGCTAATCAGCCCCATCAGGCCGCCTTTAGTTCTGCGCATGAACGATTTCATCTCGTTCGCAACCTCGACACAAGCGTCACAACAAAACTGCAAATTGGGACCCTTTGAAAGGTCATCACTTGGCCGGCCAGTAAAACCGGCGCACTTGGTGTGCACCATATTTTCACACAGCCAGCAAGTCATATTAGAGTGGTCAGCCCTGATTACGAGGCTGCATTTTTTGCAGAAGCAGACTAAATTTTTATTATTCATTTTATTTATTGGGACCACTGTACCAAGAAAGCGAATTGAAATTTATAAGCAGTTATAAGTACCACAAGAGCGCAGAAACTGCACGCTTAGAACATTCAAAGCAAAGAGAGCAAGAGAGCGGGAGCGTAAATAAGTTAAATGCATGTATAAAAGAGAAACGGCGGGGATATAAGAAAAGAAAACACAGATAAGAATTACGAAAAATAAAACAATTTATTAGTATTAATACAAAGTGCACTCGCGAAGCGAACGGAGTTTAAATTTATGTTTGAATAACCGGAAGAAAATTAAAATTGTTTTGATATAACCCACCGATGGAAATAAACGAAAACAAAATACAAAATTCGAAGCGCAGAAAAAAAACACGACCGTTCACTTTGAAAGTCAAAGACGAGTTTATATACTCCTATTCAATCATAGAAGCTCTTTTGACACAAAATTAGTTTCTTAGTCCAGAAATGATTTCCCGCGATGGTCAGGGACCCGGCAGCGAGAAAATTTTTCGAAAATTTAGATATTAAAAATTGAGAATGGTCTCATTTAAAAAAATATATTTTATATTCTTAGATCGTAGAGTAAGAATCTAAATAGAGGTTTAATTTGCTCTGCCCGGACCTCTGCCAAAGCTCTGCTGAGAGCTATGTTCGAAGCTAACTTCGGTTTCTCACTACCCCTAACATGTGCAAAGCACTAGCAATAGTATGGGGAGTTCTCGCACCAATCCTTAGGAATAAGAGCGACCAGTGCAGAAATAATAGTTCACCATGGGACTCCAATGAAGTTCGATCGAACAAATTAACTCTCTTTTTTCCGTTTTTGCCCTACGTGGCATCACTGGAAATGTCGCCTCTATACAGATTCTTACTCTATGGTTGATTAACGAATGCAAAAAAGACCTTTCCGTGCTCCGTTTTGTGCAGATTTGTTTTTTTCCGGCCAAAAGTTATTCATTAATTATTATAAAGATCAATATAATGATCATCTGAAGGAATGAGTATGAGTATTCACAAGTTTAAAGTTTTGCTTATGGATAGTTCAAAATGACAAAAAAACTTGAAACTCAATTTCATATATTTTTTTTTTTTTTTTTTTCGCGCGGAGTCCCACGGCCCACTTACCCGCCCAACCGACCGAGGGGCGCAGCCGTGTATCGTACGGCACGATTCGCGATAGGATAGACGCGAGATAGGAAAATAAAGGTAAAGGTCCGGGGAAAAAAGTAATAGTTAGATCAATCTTGTGCCAATGAAGCAAGTATTAATCGTTTTAGGAGCGGCAGAGAGTCAAGATTTGATATTACAGGAAAAAGTCTATTATAGTCAGAACATAATACTCTGAAAGGCTCATGCAAGGCATAGTTAGATCTACAATGATTTAAAATTAGGGGAATATAATTTCTAGTTAATCTACTTGGCACAGAAAAGTTTAGCCGACTTAACAAGTCGGGGCAGTCAATATCACCATGTATAAGGTTATAAATAAAGATAGTACCAAGCATCGTTCTACGGTTGGCTAGGGATGGTAAATTAATCAAAAGAAGTCTACTAGAATAAGAAGGTAAGATAAGATTTGCATCCCAGTTTAGGCGCCGTAAAGCAAAAAGAAGGAAGTTTTTTTGTACAGATTCAATACGACCAATATGTATTCCATATTGTGGACTCCAGACGGGAGACCCATACTCCAGAATCGGACGGACTAGCGAAATAAATAAAGTTTTAGTCAAATAAGGATCATCGAATTCTTTTGACCACCTTTTAATAAATCCAAGCACTCCTCTGGCTTTATTAACCATGGACGAAATGTGATTAGAAAATTTTAGTTTAGGGTCCAAGAGAACGCCAAGATCGTTTACAAGAGTTATTCTATCCAAAGAGCTGCCACTTAACGTGTAAGTCGCGTATATCGGATTGGCCCGATAAAAAGTCATCAGCTTGCACTTGGAGCCGTTTAAATTTAGTAAATTATCTCGGCACCAGTTTTGAAAATTATCTAGATCGGATTGCAAGTCTAAATGGCCGGAAATGTCCTTATATTGCAGGCACAACTTAACATCATCTGCGTACATAAGTACGCGAGAATGACTTATAATTGAGGGAAGATCGTTAATAAATAATGTAAAAAGTAACGGACCCAGATGGCTCCCTTGTGGGACACCGGAGGTAACACGGAGAATTTCAGAAATTGAATTTTTAAAAAGGACCCTTTGTGACCTGCCATTTAGATAACTTGAAATCCATTTAAGCAGATCAACTGGAAAACCTAAAAGGTCAAGTTTATGAATAAGAAGTAAGTGATTTACAGAGTCAAATGCTTTACTAAAGTCAGTGTAAATGACATCTGTTTGAAAACTACTATTGAAGCCTTTTATCACAAATGTAGTGAGCTCTAGAAGGTTTGTAATTGTGGATCTACGTTTAATAAATCCGTGTTGACACGGAGAAATAATTGATCTGCAAAAGTGCTGCAAATGAGGAGTAATAATTTTTTCAAAAAGCTTAGGAATAGCTGACAACTTAGAAATACCTCTGTAGTTACTGGCTTCTAACTTGTTACCTTTTTTGAAAAGAGGAATAACAAATGATTAATTCCAAATATTTGGGAATTGGGACGTTTCTAGAGATAAGGTAAACAACTTGTGAAGAGGTTTGCACAGAGCCTTAGCGCAATACCTAAGCACGCACCCAGGAATACCATCGGGCCCTGGCGAATAAACAGGCTTAATACGAAGAAGATCCAAAAGAAGAGAGCTTTCTGTTAAAGTGGGACAGAATATGAGGTTTGACTTGGGCATGGTGTAAGAATAAGGCTGAGATGAATAATCTAAAGTAGAGTAAGTCGTTTGAAAAAATTGGGCAAATATATCGGCTATTGCCTGATCTGTGGTTCCCGTCATGTTTTCGAACGACAGCGAGGAAGGAAAAGAATTAGATTTACGCTTGGTGTTAACAAAATTATAAAACTGTTTCGGGTCCTGAGAGAACTGGACCTTACAACGGTTTAAGTAACTATTATAACACTGAGCATTATGCGCGGTAAATCTTGACCGAGCACTTAGATATCTAGTAAAAACAGATTGAGAACCGGTATTTTTATATTTCCTAAAAAGTCTGGACTTTACATTTCTTAAGTGTGTCAACTCTTTGCTAAACCAAGGTGATTTAATGGAAGTTGACGGATAGTACCACGGAACACAGGAATTAAAAAATGAGTTTATTGCAGTATAAAAAACATTAACTGCATCGGACATATTATTGCATAAGTAAAGATCAGACCAATTAAAGCCAGAAATAAAATTATTAAGCCTCAGAAAGTCTGCCTTGCGAAAACAATGTATTCGTTTGGATTTTTCTGATTTTTCTTCTATAACTCTACCCGTATCAAATGAAAGTTCGATTGTTGGGTGATATGGATCTTCAGGTTGCGTGAGTGGTGCTACTCTGGACAGAAACACACCTTCAGGATTCGATACAAAACACAAATCAAGTAGGCGACCTAATGAATTTCGAACATGGTTTACTTGAGATAGAGATATGTCAAGCAGGCCATCAATAAAATCATGTTGTGCTATAGGTAGTAAGACATTCGATCCATCCTCAGTGGACCAAGTAACTCCAGGTATATTAAAATTTGCGCTTAGGGGACTCTTCAAATAGCTTACGACTATTAAACTGCGAGTCCAGCGCAGATAGGAGATCATCAGCTCGGCGAAAACTATCTCTAGCCACTCCGAAACAGCTAATCAGTCCCATCAGGCCGCCTTTAGTTTGGCGCATGAACGATTTCATCTCGTTCGCAAGCTCGACACAAGCGTCACAACAAAACTGCAAATTGGGCCCCTTTGAAAGGTCATCACTTGTCCGGCCAGTAAAACCGGCGCACTTGGTGTGCACCATATTTTCACACAGCCAGCAAGTCATATTAGACTGGTCAGCCCTGATTACGAGGCTGCATTTTTTGCAAAAGCAGACTAAATTTTTATTATTCATTTTATTTATTTACCACTGTACCAAGAAAGCGAAATTGAAATTTATAAGCGAGCAGTTATAAGTACCGCAAGAGCGCAGAAACTGCACGCTTAGAACTTTCAAAAGCAAAGAGAGCAAGAGAGCGGGAGCGTAAATAAGTTAAAGTGCATGCACAAAAGAGAAACAGCGTGGATATAAATAGGATAGAAAACACAGATAAGAATTACGAAAAACTAAAACAATTTAATAGTATCAATACAAAGTGCACTCGCGAAGCGAACGGAGTTTAAATTTATGTTTAAATAACCGAAAGAAAATTTAATGTTGTTTTTATAAAACCCACCGATGGGAATAAACGAAAACAAAATACAAAATTCGAAGCGCAGAAAAAAAACACGACCGTTCACTTTGAAAGTCAAAGACGATATATTGGTGGAATACATAATTGGTGGAATTGCTCAAATATATATAATACTAGAGCACCCGGAGAACTTTGTCTCACCCCAATTTCACGACTTCATATCACCCCAGAGTGGTCTGGTCGGATCTTGTCGAACATCCAAAGCTGAAAGTGCGCATGTGGTAAGCAACGCTTCTGCCACTCAACCAAGAAAATCCAACATCGTACTGCGCCAAAAACCTTCTGCTTAAAGATGTAATTCATAAGTAAAAGATCACCTTTTGCTTGAATACTCGTGCAGTGATGTCAGGTCGATCGCTAGATGTTTGTCCTGGAAGCAACCGATTCGTAATTTCGGGCCATTTCGGATTGCATGTGAACGTGATGAATAAATCCGGGCGTCTGTAATTACGGACATACGTCATCGCATCTTGAGCGTACTCCTGCATATGGGGCGGGCTTCCAACATAAGTAGCTGGGAGAATGGTCAAACAACCGATGCTGGCCGCGTGTCCTTCAGTAGCGATGGCGTCACGCATGTGGATGTACTCGCCTGAGCGCAACTTCGACTGATTGAAACGAATGAAATTGAGACACAGTACTGTTGAAACAAACGGCGGTATCTCAACAGATGATTGGTCTTTGTGCAGCGCGAAGCTGTGCAATTCGGGCGCGTGCCGATGCATTTATTTCTGCACGTACCTCTTGCGTTTGATTATTACGGACATTCTGAGAATGTATCGCATTTCGTAAACGCCGTCCAAGTCTTGATCTCAAAGCAGGCATTATTTTCATTTAAAACTTTGGCAATGTTTCGTTAACTCAATTTTGTACAGTTTTATGTACAACAATGAAGGCATTATTTCCAAAGCATGCTGATTAAACAGTTTTATGTAAGTTAACTAAGTTAACCGGGCGACGGCAATGACCGATCGTCCGAAAGCTCGCTCCGGCCAAATTGCTGACACCGGAAGCTCGTGCATAGCCGGCAAGCACTACCCATTGGAGTGGCCGCTATGATTCCCTTTTTATGTTAGCTTTAAGTTCAGTTCATTTTTATATCTCAATAAAGACAGAGCCATCGCTCTTTGATTTGAATTCCGGCTCAGCCGTTACACATTTTTTATTATTGGTTGTTGTGCCTTAAGGGCCAGCGATAACGGAGGTAGTTCCTCCCTACATAAATCCTAACAAAGAAGGAAGACCGCTAGGCTGACTTGTCCGGCACAACCCCTCCCGCTGCCGACACATTGACTACTGCGCGGGACTGATTAACTCCCTACATAACTCCCAACAAAGAAGGAAGATCGCTAGGCTGACTTGCCCGACGCACCCCCTCCCGCTGCCGACACATTGACTGCTGTGCGGGACATTTACTAATTGGCGCCCACGTTAAATTACCCATCTAAGTCGGGGAAATCATGTAAGTGAGCACTTCTGTTCCAAAAATTTTCCGGCATCTGCATTGGTAAAATATTTAAATACGCTATATTTTCTGCAGCTCTATATTAGAGTTTCGTGTTAACATTTTTATAAATAAACATACTCACTAATTGTTTGACAATTTTATAGGTATAATCACAAGTGATATTATTTATGTTTATCATTGCTTGCATTTTTTAAATTCTTTCAATAAATATCTTGGTGCCGAATATTATCGCCAATATAACTACCAGACTACAAATTTAATACCCAGCCTAGACGCAAAGGCGCCGCCGGGAAATAAATTTATTAATTGTGCATTTATTGATATATTTTTATTGGCGACGGATACTGTCTCATTTAAATTTGTGCATTTAATTTACCCCTTATATGTAGTCGTTCTTTTTTTTCTTACATCTAAACTCTTTGTGTTAGCTTCGCAACAATCTTGGGTTTGTTTTTTTTTCATCGCTTACCCACTCCACTACGACACTCGAACTCGACACCGCGACGTTTGTATTCCGATTTTATTTAGCTTCGCTTCTTTGTCTTTCAGAACGGCAGCTTAGTCACCACGGATTTTTACTGTGTCAATTTTTGTTGTTTATATTTTTGTTTACCATAGCGGAGACCCTGTCCCCGCGATCCCCGTCATTGCTTGGCAAGGCAACAGCTCAGTTTTCAACGAGCTCTCGTCCATCGTTACCAAGCGGCATCTCAGCCCCCGCGGCTTCCTCGCCATATCCATGGGCAAGACCGCTTGAGCATGCATTAAATTGCTAGGCCGATTTAGCTTGCACAGCTCCATATGAGCAACCCATTCCAGCACTATAGGAACAACAGGCAGGTCTCCAGCGACTCTGAATCCGAGACCGAAGGGCCGGCAAGAACTTCTACACCGAAGAGTGTAAACGTCGGCACTCCCTCAGCCAGAAACATGGCATTTAACCCAGAACAAATAAAGGCGGTAGTAGAGGCTGCCGTCAACCATGCCCTACAGGACAGCCAGCGCAGGGAGCATGAGTTGCGCCAGACTATTCAACAACTGGCCAACCAAGTGGCGGCGATACAAGTCGCACCCGCTCCAACAGTAGCCCCTCAAATTAAAGTTTATACACCTATAGACATTGATAACACCGTCATTTGTAATGAGCCACTAGACGCCGTCAAATGCCTGCCCGAATTTTCGGGTGCCCAGGAAACATACGTCTCCTGGCGGCAGGCGGAAGTAGGCGCATACTATATTTTTAAGAATTTCGTAGGAAGTTCACGCCATTATCAGGCGGTCATTATAATTAGGAGCAAAATAAGGGCCCGGCCGATTCAGTGCTATCCTCATTTGGCACAGTGCTTAATTTCGACGCGATTATAAATCGACTCGATTTTACTTATAGCGCGAGCGGACAATGCATGTCATAGAGCAGGAGATGGGTACCCTCAGACAGGGGAGTCTCTCGCTCCTACAGTATTATGACGAGGTTGAAAGGAAGCTCACCCTCCTCACCAACAAGGAGACCATGTCATACGAAGCCACGGCTGCACAAGTTTTATGCGAAAAATTCCGGGATGATGCCCTTCGCGTATTTATCTCTGGATTAAAACGCAGTCTCTCTGATGTCCTCTTCGCGGCAAAGCCCAAGGACATGCCATCAGCACTTGCCTTGGCTCAAGAGGTGGAGTCGAACCATGATAGGTACACCTTTGCATCATCATTTGCAAAAAGCCAGGAGGATAAGGAGAAAAAACAATTTCCTAAGGCACAAGAGCGTCATCAGGCCACCCCTCAGGCTAATTCCCAATATAGCGGCGGTTAAAATCCCCACTTTTCCAAACAACACAAAGTTCAAGTACACTCTGCTCCGCACAGTGACAGGTTTCATAGAAATACTCCCGAACCCATGGATGTTGACCCATCACTGTCCAAGATGCTGAAACCATCACAGGCCCCGGCATACCAGAATAGGAAGCCGGCGGCGTTCGAGAGAACGCAACCACAAAAAAGGCAAAGGCTAAATCACATTGCCCAGAGCGCTGACAAAACTGGTGACACGTACACCACAGCGGCCTCTAGCGCGGCACAAGAAATTGATGACGACGCTATCAGCGAGTACGACTCGGATGCCATTAATTTTTTAGGGGAAAATCCCTGCTACCCGTCATCAGACGAAGAGTAGCGGGGATTGACATGAGACTTCTAGTCGATACGGGCGCGGCCAAAAATTTCATCCGACCATACGAAGGATTGAAAGGCGTCCGCCCGGTAGAATCTCCATTCAAGGTTCATTCGATCCATGGAGTCACCACTATCACGAAGAAATGCTTCGTGACAATTTTCAACTTGAAGGCCACATTCTTCATTTTACCAGATTTGTCCTCCTTTGATGGAATCATCGGCCTTGACCTTTTAAAACAGGCAGGGGCGTCACTTTGTCTGGCCTCCGGTCAGCTAAAATGGGGCACGGAAGAAGAGAAAATCAATTTTCATACATGTCCCGATGTAAATTTTACTGAGGTGGACTGCTCAGACGCACCACCTTTGGTCAGAAAAACATTTTTGAAAATGCTCAGCGACAGGAAAAAAACCTTCGCAGACCCCAATGAGGCCCTGTCTTACAATACGTCGGTGGTAGCCACCATCAGAACCATTGATGAGACGCCCATTTATGCCAAACTTTACCCATATCCAATGGGGGCAGCTGATTTTGTCAACGGCGAAATACAAGATCTGCTAAAAAATGGCATCATCCAAAAGTCGAAATCCCCCTACAATAACATTCGATACCCCATGCCGAACATCTCGATGATATTAGGAAACTTAGGCAAGGCCAAGTATTTCACAACCCCGGACTTGAAGTCTGGTTATCATCAGATCACGCTGGCAGAATGCGACCGTGAAAAAACTTCCTTTTCCGTTAACGGAGGAAAGTACGAGTTTCGCAGAATGCCATTTGGATTAAAAAATGCAGCCAGCATTTTCCAAAGAACAATTGACGACATACTGCGGAAGCAGATTGGCAAATTTTGCTATGTCTATGTTGATGATGTTATCGTCTTCTCGGAGGACGAAAACTCCCACATCCGGCACGTGGATTGGGTTCTCAAGAGCCTACACGATGCAAATATGAGGGTATCAACAGAAAAATCACTATTTTTCAAGAAAAGCGTTAGCTTTTTAGGGTTCATAGTCACGAATAACGGGGCTACCACAGACCCAGAAAAAATAAAAGCCATTCAGGAATTCCCAGAGCCTAAGAACATATTCGAGGTCAGATCATTCCTTGGCTCGGCCAGCTATTATAGATGCTTCATAAAAGGTTTTGCGACCATAGCTAGGCCCATCACTGATCTTTTGAAAGGGGAACTTGGAAGTGTCAGTAGACACAGATCCAGGAACATCCAGGTGCAGTTCAACGAGCCCCAACGGCTGTCTTTCCAAAAACTGCGTAACATTCTGGCTTCCGAGGATGTCATCCTCAGATACCCCGACTACCAAAAGGCATTTGATCTAACGACAGATGTCTCAGCATACGGCATTGGCGCAGTCCTATCCCAAGAAGGGAGACCCATAACAATGATCTCTAGAACCTTAATAGACAGAGAAGTTAACTACGCTACCAATGAAAGGGAGCTGTTAGCTATAGTCTGGGCACTGGCCAAATTACGCCACTATTTATATGCCAAGTACGATAGGCACCCAAAGAAGCATGAGCTAGGCGAGACTCCGATCCCCTCTCATGTGGGAGAACTGCTACATATCGACATCTTTTCCACAGACAAGAAATACTACCTCACTTGCATCGACAAGTTTTTGAAGTTTGCAGTTGTGCAACATGTCCAGTCTAGGACAATCGAGGATCTTAAACCAGCCATACTTCAAATCATGAACTTTTTCCCTAGGGCTAGAGTAGTCTATTGCGATAATGAACCTTCGTTAAATTCGCACACTATCTCAGCCATGCTTGACAACCATTTTGGCGTTAGCATTACAAATGCACCACCACTTCATAGCGTCTCAAACGGGCAAGTAGAGCGCTTTCACAGCACCCTTTTGGAGCTTGCTCGTTGCCTAAAAATCGACATGGGAATAACCGATACTGTGGAAATTATTTTATTGGCAACCGCCAAATATAATAAGTCAATTCATTCTGTCGTTGACAAACGGCTAGTCGACATCGTGCAAAAGCACCCAGACGACCCACAGACGGACGTCCAGAATAAGATCATTAGGGCGCAAAACACGCTCAGGGCCAGGGAAAATGCCTCCCGACAATGCAGAATATTCGGCTTGGCAATAAACTCACACCACTGTGTGAGGAAAAAGCTGTCGAAGCGGACCTGGGGACCACGGTCCTCATTAAGGGGAGGGTGGTCCACAAGGACAACATTAAATAATAATTCATTTTTTATTATCTTTTCCATATTTTCTCACCCCTATCCACTTGGTATAAGTTTTTGTTATAATTGTGCTTTATTCTTTATGCTTTGGTAGTGGGCTACCCTTTTAAACAAACACTACAATACATCCAATATTACAGGTTCGAAATCGTATCCCTGTTAGTCCTGCTTACCGTAACATCGGGGCACGTCACGGACTACTCGCAGGCCAAATATATTCCCATCATTGATGGTAAAATTTTAGTTTGGGAAGACTTCGCGTTCGTTACACACTCGGCGAATCTCTCGGAATATAGGCGCGTGGTGGAAGAAACGGATGGCATGACCAGCATGTTTCCCCAGTCACACATGCAGAAACTTTTGAGTGTCGATGTCGCTCATCTGCGTGACCTGCTCGACTCGTTGGGCATCCACCACAAAGTAGCTAGGAGTTTAGATTTCCTAGGAGCGGCGTTAAAGGTAGTGGCGGGAACGCCAGATGCAGAGGATTTCGAAAAAATTAAACTTAATGAATTTCAGTTAATAAATGCAAACAATAGGCAGATAAACATCAATAGTAAAGTACAGGACCAAATTAATAATATTACTACCACCGTCAACCAACTTCTGAGGTCGGCCAAGGGCACCCAAGTTGACTGGGGCATCTATATGAGTTGTTATTATCCCGAAATAGAATGATTAGTATGGAGCTGCAAAATTTATTTCTAGCGATAGCTCTAGCTAAGGCCAACATTGTGAGCCCTAGTATACTAGATCATGCAGACCTAGAAGATATATGGATAGAAGAGCCCACAGATACCCCCATCAAAGACTTATTGTCCGGTGCTTCCGTTAAAATATTACAGTCCGCTAACCTTTTGTACTTTGTTATCAAGTTTCCAATAATCAAATCGTCGTGTATTAAAATCACTGTTTTTCCCGTGTCCCATCACGACACGATGCTCAGGCTGGAGGACAGAATAATAGCAGATTGCAATGGAGAAATCCACACGGTCAACAATTGTTCCACAACACCTGGAGCTCCACGCTGGAGGCGTAGCGCACTGTGACATCCAGCACAGCGATCTACATCCAATTACTCACGTAGATGAAGGCATCATAATTGTAAACGATCGTCCGGCACGTGGGAGTGTGAATAATGGCACTTACATCCATATACGAGGCACGCATCTCATTACCTTTACTGAGAGTGCCATGGTTAATGAAACCCGTTATGTCAACAATGATAGGGCCCAGAAAAGGGTCCCAGGAGTAGCCAGCTCGCCCTCCCTAAATATTACTATGAAGCACAACATCCTCAGTCTTCCATACCTTCACCGATTAAGTGAGCGTAACTTGGAACACATCAAGAGAGTTGGGGAGAATATCAACGACTATCATTCACATCAGATAGTACTGGTGGCAGGAGCAATATGCTGCGCGTTGATCTGCGTCGGCTTCACCTATCGGCGAGTCATCCAGGCCAGGAGAACTACGGTCCAGATAGCAAATATGATCGCCCAAATAGTAGAGTAATAGAGTAAGTAATAGTAATAGAGTAGTTAACTAAGTTAACCGGGCGACGGCAATGACCGATCGTCCGAAAGCTCGCTCCGGCCAAATTGCTGACACCGCGTCTGGCCGGAAGCTCGTGCATAGCCGGCAAGCACTACCCATTGGAGTGGCCACTATGATTCCCTTTTTATGTTAGCTTTAAGTTCAGTTCATTTTTATATCTCAATAAAGACAGAGCCATCGCTCTTTGATTTGAATTCCGGCTCAGCCGTTACACATTTTTTATTATTGGTTGTTGTGCCTTAAGGGCCAGCGATAACGGAGGTAGTTCCTCCCTACATAAATCCTAACAAAGAAGGAAGACCGCTAGGCTGACTTGTCCGGCACAACCCCTCCCGCTGCCGACACATTGACTACTGCGCGGGACTGATTAACTCCCTACATAGCTCCCAACAAAGAAGGAAGATCGCTAGGCTGACTTGCCCGGCGCACTCCCTCCCGCTGCCGACACATTGACTGCTGTGCGGGACATTTACTAATTTGTACAACAATGAATACATCTCTTGAGCCGATAGCGACTTTTCCGGCAGGTTTTCCCAAAATTTTCTTATGCATTTACCTTCCTCTGAGCCAAATCGGCCCAGCCGTTCTCTTGTTTTCCGATGTCGTACATTTTTTGCACCATTTTTATATATATAGATTTATTCACAGATTCGGGGCCTGATTTAAAATTTTCGGTCTAGTCAATTATTATAAAAGAATCCGATTTGAATCGACCAAGATACGAGCATAAGTCTAGAGCACAAAAGCGAAAAGATAGAAAAAGCAAAGAGTCAAATGAAAAGAGAGGCCAACGAACGTTGGATTAATTTCGATTGAGGGTCGAAGAGACTGCTGAAGATAGTGACTTGCCAATATGTCTTGGAGATGTGAAAGACGCTATGGAATCTGGTGAGACAACAACAAGAGCACATGTGGAAATCGGAGATACACCAATTGTAACGGACATCAAAGCTGAAGAACATGATGAACATCGACGGAGTAATGAATCAGAGGAGAATGCATCGAATGGGAAGCCCCCATTTGTCATCGGTTATGTAGATTCACTGCATATGACATCTGAGCAAGTGGAAAATGCAGTTCGTAGGGGCCGCAATCACATCCCTTACATTTTCTTAATGATGCTAGCCACATGTTCCCTGAAGCAGTTCTCCATACTTCGCTGACCAATGGAGAAACAATAAAACGAGACTGGCTTTTTTGGAGTCAATCCAGACACTGCTTTCCATGTCGACTGTTTAGTAAAATCAAAAATCTCAAAAATTTTTAAAATTTCAAAAATTTTAAAAAATTTCAAAAATTTTTAAATTTTCAAAAACTTTAAAGTTTCAAAATATATCAAAAATTTCAAAAAATTTCAAAATATTTCAAAAATTTCAAAAATTTCAAAAAAAATTCAGAATAATTCAGAATAATTCAATTTTAAAAATTTTAAAAATTTCACAAATTTCAAAAATTTAAAAAAAAATCAAAAATTTTAAAAATTTAAAAAAAAAATTCAACAAATTTGAAAAATTTTAAAAATTTTAAAAATTTTAAAAATTTTAAAAATTTTAAAAATTTTAAAAATTTTAAAATATATCAAAAACTTTAAAAAATTTCAAAAAATTTCAAAATATTTCATAAATTTTAATAATTTAACAAATTTGAAAAATTTCAAAAAATTTTAAAAATTTTAAAAATTTTAAAAAGTTCAAAAATTCAAAAATTTTAAAAAATTTTAAAAATTTCAAAAATTTTAAAAAGTTCAAAAATTCAAAAATTTTAAAAAATTTTAAAAATTTTAAACAAATTCAAAACAATTCCAAAAATTTCAAAAAATTACAAAAAATATCAAAAATTTTAAAAAATTCAAAAATTTAAAAAAATTTTAAAAATTGTAAAAATTTTAAAAATTTCAAAAATTTTAAAAATTACAAAAATTTTAAAAATTTTAAAAATTTAAAAAAAAAATTCAAAAAATTTAAAAAATTTGCAAAATTTTAAAAATTTTAAAAATTTTAAAAATTTCAAAAATTTTAAAAATTTCAAAAATTTCAAAAATTTCAAAAATTTAATTATTTCAAAAATTTTAAAAACTTAAAAAAATTCAAAATATTTCAAAAATTTCAAAAAATTTTAAAATATTTCAAAAATTTCAGAATAATTCAGAATAATTTAAAAAAATTTTAATAAATTTCAAAAATTTTAAAAACTTTAAAAACTTTAAAAATTTTAAAAATTTTAATAATTTCACAAATTTCAAAAATTTTAAAAAATTTTAAAAAATTTTAAAAATTTCAAAAATTTCAAAAATTTAAAAATGTTAAAAAAATTTAAAAATTTCAAAAATTTAAAAAAATTTCAAATATTTCAAAACAATTCAAAAAATTTCAAAAATTTTAAAAAATTCAAAAAATTTTAAAAATTTCTAAAATTTCAAATATTTCAAAAATTTTAAAATATTTTAAAAATTTCAAAAATTTCAAAAATTTTGAAAATTTGAAAAAAATTAAAAAAATTTAAAAAATTTCAAAAATTTTAAAAAATTTCAAACATTTTGAAGCAATTCCAAAAATTTCAAATATTTCAAAACTTTCAAAAATTTTTAAAATTTTAAAAATTTCTAAAAATTTTAAAAATTTCTAAAAATTTTAAAAATTTTAAAAACTATAAAAACTTCAAAAATTTCAAAAAATTCCAAAAATTTCAAAAAATTTTAAAGATTTAAAAAATTTACAAAATTTTAAAAAATTCACAAAATTTTAAAAAATTTCAAAAGTTTTAAAAATATTAAAAATTTTAAAAATTTCAAAATTTTTAAAAATTTTAAAAATTTTAAAAATGTCAAAATATTTCAAAATTTCAAAAATTTCAGAATAATTCAGAATAATTTTAAAAATTTCAATAAATTTAAAAAATTTAAAAAATTTCAAAAACTTCAAAAACTTTAAAAATTTCAAAAATTTTAAAATTTTTACAAGTTTTAAAAATTTCAAAAAATTTCCAAAATTTCAAAAATTCAAAAATTTTAAAAATTTTAAATATTATAAAAAATTTTAAAAATTTCAAATATTTCAAAAATTTTAAAAATTTCAAAAAATTCAAAAAATTTAAAAACTACAAAAATTTTCAAAATTTCAAAAATTTTAAAAACTTTAAAAATTTCAAAATTTTTTAAAAATTTCAAAAATTTAAAAAATTTACAAAATTTTAAAAATTTCAAAAATTTCAAAAATTTCAAAAATTTTAAAAATTCAAAAAAAATTCAAAAATTTTAAAAAATTTTAAAAGTTTTAAAATTTTTTAAAAATTTTAAAATATTTTAAAAATTTTAAAAAATTTCAAAAAATTTTAAAATATTTTAAAAATTTCAAAAAAATAAAAAAATTTAAAAATTATAAATATTTCAAAAATTTCCAAAAATTCAGAATAATTCAAAACATTTCAAAAATTTCAAAAAATTTCAGAATAATTCAAAACATTTCAAAAATTTCAAAAAACTTCAAAAGTATTCAAACAAATTTCAAAAATTTCAAAAATTTCAAAAATTTTAAAAATTATAAAAATTATAAAAATTATAAGAATTATAAAAATTATAAAAATTTCAAGAACGTCAAAAACTTAAAAAATTTTAAAAAAAGTTTTAAAAAATTTCAAAAATTTCAAAAATTTTAAAATATTTAAAAATTTCAAAAATTTCAAAAATTTTAAAATATTCAAAAATTTAAAAAATTTCAAAAATTTCAAAAATTTTAAAAATTTCAAATATTTTAAAAATTTCAAAAAATTTCAAAAAGTTTCAAAAAAATTCGGAAAAATTCAAAAAATTTAAAAAAATTTCAAAAATTTTAAAAAATTCAAAAAAAAAAAATTTCAAAAAATTCAAAAAAAATCAAAAAAAATCAAAAAAATTTCAAAAATTTCAAAATATTTCAAAAAAATCGGAATAATTCAAAAATTTTAAAAATTTCAAAAAATTTAAAAAATTTCAAAAAAATTTAAAAATTTTTAAAATTTCAAAAAAATCAAAAAAAAAATTTTAAAATTTTAAAAATTTCAAAATTTCAAAAATTTTAAAAATTTCAAAATTTCAAAAATTTTAAAAATTTCAAAAATTTTAAATAATTCAAAAAATTCCAAAAATTTAAAAAAAATCAAAAAATTTCAAAAAATTTTAAAAATTTCAAAAATTATTAAAAAATTCAAAAAGTTTCAAAAAAATTCGGAAAAAATTCAAAAAATTTAAAAAAAATTCAAAAATTTTAAAAATTTTAAAAAAAACAAAAAATTTCAAAACAATTCAGAAAAATTTCAAAAATTTCAAAATATTTCAAAAAAATCGGAATAATTCAAAAATTTAAAAAATTTCAAAAAAATTTTAAAAATTTCAAAAAAATCAAAAAAAAAATTTTAAAAATTTCAAAAATTTTAAAAATTTTAAAAATTTCAAAAAGTTGCAAAAAAATTTGAAATAATTCAAAAAATTTCAAAATTTCAAAAATAAAAAATTTCAAAAATTCAAAAAAATTTTAAAAATTTCAAAAAATTCAAAAAGTTTCAAAAAAATTTGGAAAAATTCAAAAAAATTTAAAAAATTTCAAAAATTTTAAAAATTTAAAAAAAAAAAAAATTTTCAAAAAAATTCAAAAAAATTCAAAAAAAATCAAAAATTTCAAAATATTTCAAAAAAATCGGAATAATTTAAAAATTTTAAAAATTTCAAAAAATTCAAAAAATTTCAAAAAAATTTAAAAATTTCAAAAAAATCAAAAAAAAAATTTTTTTAATTTTTTAATTTTAAAAATTTCAAAAATTTCAAAAATTTTAAAAATTTTAAAAGTTTTAAAAATTTCAAAATTTTAAAAATTTTAAAAATTTTAAAAATTTCAAAAATTTTAAAAATTTAAAAAATTTCAAAAATTTTAAAAATTTTAAAAATTTCAAAAATTTTAAAAATTTTAAAAATTTTAAAAATTTTAAATTTTAAAAAATTTTAAAAAATTAAAAAATTTCAAAAATTTAAAAAAAAAATCAAAAAAAATTCAAAAAATTTTAAAAATTTCAAAAATTCCAAAAAATTTTTAAAATTTCAAAAAAAATTTCAAAAATTTCAAAAAAATTAAAAAATTTAACAATAAAAAAAAAAAAAAAATTTTAAAAATTTTAAAAATTTTAAAAATTTAAAAAATTTTAAAATTTTAAAAATTTTAAAAATTTTAAAAATTTGAAAAATTTAAAAATTTTAAAAATTTTAAGAATTTTAAAAATTTTTAAAATTTTAAAAATTATAAAAATTTTAAAAATATCAAAAATTTCAAAAACTTTAAAAATTTCAAAAATTTGAAAAATTTCAAAAATTTCAATAAATTTAAAAACTCCAAACATTTCAAAAATTTTAAAATTTTCAAAAATATTAAACATTTAAAAAATTTTAAACATTTAAAAAATTTTAAACATTTCAAACTTTAAAAATTTCAAAGAATTTCAAAAATTTTAAAAAATTTCAAAGATTTAAAAAATTTACAAAATTTTAAAAATTTCAAAAATTTCAAAAATTTTAAAAAATTCAAAAAAATTCAATAATTTTAAAAATTTTAAAAGTCTTAAAATTTTTTTAAAAATTTTAAAAATTTTAAAAATTTCAAAAAATTTTAAAATATTTTAAAAATTTCAAAAAATCAAAAAAAATTTAAAAATTATAAATTTTTCAAAAATTTCAAAAATTTCAAAAATTTCAAAAATTTCAAAAATTTCAAAAATTTCAAAAATTTCAAAAATTTCAAAAATTTCAAAAACTTCAAAAATTTCAAAAATTTCAAAAATTTCAAAAATTTTAAAAATTTCAAGAACTTCAAAAATTTCAAAAATTTCAAAAATTTCAAAAATTTCAAAAATTTCAAAAATTTCAAAAATTTCAAAAATTTCAAAAATTTCAAAAATTTCAAAAATTTCAAAAATTTCAAAAATTTCAAAAATTTTAAAAATTTCAAAAATTTCAAAAAATTTCAAAAATTTCAAAAATTTCAAAAATTTCAAAAATTTTAAAAATTTTAAATAATTAAAAAAATTTTAAAAAATTTCAAAAATATTTAAAAATTTCAAAATTTTTCAAAAATTTCAAAAATTTCAAAAATTTCAAAAATTTCAAAAATTTCAAAAATTTCAAAAATTTCAAAAAATTTCAAAAAGTTTCAAAAAAATTCGGAATAATTCAAAAAATTTTAAAAAAGATTCAAAAAAATTTAAAAAAATTTCAAAAAAATCAAAAAATTCAAAAAAAAAAAAATTAAAATTTAAAAAAATTCGAAATAAATCAAAAATTTTAAAAATTTTAAACATTTTAAAAATTTCAAAAATTTTAAAATTTTAACAAAATTTCAAAAATTTCAAAAATTTCAAAAATTTCAAAAAATTTCAAAAATTTCAAAAATTTCAAAAATTTTAAAAATTTTAAAAATTTTAAAAATTTTAAAAATTTTAAAAATTTTAAAAATTTCAAAAAATTTTTAAGATTTCAAAAAATTTCAAAAATTTTAAAAATTTTAAAAATTTTAAAAATTTTAAAAATTTTAAAAATTTTAAGAACTTTAAAAATTTCAAAAAATTTTAAAATTTTCAAAAATTTTAAACATTTAAAAAATTTTAAACATTTCAAAAATTTTAAAAATTTCAAAAAAAATTTAAAAAATTTCAAACATTCTAAAAAATTCAAATTAAAAAATTTAAAATATTAAAAAAATTTTAAAAATAAATCAAAAATTTTAAAAAATTTTAAACATTTTAAAAATTTCAAAATTTCAAAATTTTAAAATTTTAACAAAATTTAAAAAAAATTTCAAAAATTTTCAAAATTTTCAAAAATTTCAAAAATTTCAAAAAATTTCAAAAATTTCAAAAATTTCAAAAATTTTAAAAATTTCAAAAATTTTAAAAATTTTAAACATTTTAAAAATTTCAAAAATTTTTAAGATTTCAAAAAAGTTCAAAAATTTTAAACATTTCAAAAATTTTAAAAATTTCAAAAAAAATTTAAAAATTTCAATAATTTAAAAAATTTAAAAAATATTTTAAAATTTTAAAAATTTTAAAACAATTTCAAAAATTTCAAAAATTTTAAAAATTTCAAAAATTTAAATTATAAAAAAAAAATTTTAAAAAAATTTCAAAAATTTCAAAAATTTTAAAAATTTTAAAAATTTTAAAAATTTTAAAAATTTTAAAAATTTTAAAAATTTTAAAAATTTTGAAAAATTTTAATAATTTTAAAATTTTAAAAATTTTAAAAATTTAAAAAAATTTCAAAAAATTTTAAAAAATTTTAAAATTTTTTTAAAAATTTTAAAAATTTTAAAAATTCAAAAAATTTTAAAAATTTTGAATAATTTTAAAAATTTTTAAAATTTTAAAAATTTTAAGAATTTTAAAAATTTTAAAAATTTTAAGAATTTTAAAAATTTTAAAAATTTCAAAAATTATAAAAATTTTAAAAATATCAAAAATTTCAAAAATTTTAAAAATTTCAAAAATTTCAAAAATTTTAAAAATTTCAAAAATTTCAAAAAATTTAAAAATTTCAAAAATTTCAAAAATTTTAAAATTTTCAAAAATATTAAACATTTAAAAAATTTTAAACATTTCAAACTTTAAAAATTTCAAAGAATTTCAAAAATTTTAAAAAATTTCAAAGATTTAAAAATTTTACAAAATTTCAAAAATTTCGAAAATTTTAAAAATTTAAAAAAATTTCAAAAATTTTAAAATATTTTAAAAATTTCAAAAAATTTTAAAATATTTTAAAAATTTCAAAAAATTCAAAAATTTCAAAAATTTCAAATATTTCAAAAATTTCAAAAATTTCAAAAATTTCAAAAATTTCAAAAATTTCAAAAATTTCAAAAATTTCAAAAATTTCAAAAACTTCAAAAATTTCAAAAATTTCAAAAATTTCAAAAATTTTAAAAATTATAAAAATTATAAAAATTATAAGAATTATAAAAATTATAAAAATTTCAAGAACGTCAAAAATTTAAAAAATTTTAAAAAAATTTTTAAAAAATTTCAAAAATTTCAAAAATTTTAAAATATTCAAAAATTTTAAAAAAGATTCAAAAAAATTTAAAAAATTTCAAAAAAATCAAAAAAATTCAAAAAAAAAATTAAAATTTAAAAATATATAAAAATTTCAAAAATTTTAAAAATTTTAAAATTTTAAAAATTTCAAAAATTTCAAAATTTTAACAAAATTTCAAAATTTCAAAAATTTCAAAAATTTCAAAAATTTCAAAAATTTCAAAAATTTCAAAAATTTTAAAAATTTCAAAAATTTTAAAAATTTTAAAAATTTTAAAAATTTTAAACATTTTAAAAATTTCAAAAATTTTTAAGATTTCAAAAAAGTTCAAAAATTTTAAAAATTTTAAAAAATTTTAAAAATTTTAAAAATTTTAAAAATTTTAAGAACTTTAAAAATTTCAAAAATTTTAAAATTTTCAAAAATTTTAAACATTTAAAAAATTTTAAACATTTCAAAAATTTTAAAAATGTCAAAAAAAATTTAAAAAATTTCTAACATTCAAAAATTTCAAAAAAAATTTAAAATTTTAAAAAAAATAAAAATAAATTCAAAAATTTTAAAAATTTTAAAAATTTTTAAAAATTTCAAAAATTTCAAAAATTTCAAAAATTTTAAAAATTTTAAAAATTTTAAAAATTTTAAAAATTTTAAAAATTTTAAAAATTTTAAAAATTTTAAAATTTTAAAATTTTAAAAATTTTAAAAATTTAAAAAAATTTTAAAAATTTCAAAAATTTTAAATTTTAAAAATTTTAAAAATTTTAAAAATTTTTAAAAATTTTAAAATTTTTAAAATTTTAAAAATTAAAAAAATTTCAAAAAATTTTAAAAATTTTAAAAATTTTAAAAAATTTCAAAAAAATTTTAAAATTTTAAAAATTTTAAAAATTTTAAAATTTTAAAAAATTTTAAAAATTTAAAAAAATTTTGAAATTTTAAAAATTTTAAAAATTTTAAAAATTTTAAAAATTTTAAAAATTTTAAAAATTTTAAAAATTTTAAAAATTTTAAAAATTTCAAAAAATTTCAAAAATTTTAAAAATTTCAAAATTTCAAAAATTTTAAAAATTTCAAAAATTTCAAAAATTCAAAAAATTTCAAAAATTTCAAAAAATTCAAAAATTTCAAAAAATTTCAAAAATTTCAAAATTTTCAAAAATTTTAAACATTTAAAAAATTTTAAACATTTTAAAAATTTCAAAAATTTCAAAAAATTTCAAAAAATTTTAAAAATTTCAAAATTTCAAAGATTTAAAAAATTTACAAAATTTCAAAAAATTTCGAAAATTTTAAAAATTCAAAAAAATTTCAAAAATTTTAAAATATTTTAAAAATTTCAAAAAATTTTAAAATATTTTAAAAATTTCAAAAAAATTTAAAAAATTTAAAAATTATAAATATTTCAAAAATTTCAAAAAAATTTTCAGAATAATTCAAAACATTTCAAAAATTTCAAATAATTCAAAAATTTCAAAAATTTCAAAAAATTTAAAAAATATTCAAACAAATTTCAAAAATTTCAAAAATTTTAAAAATTATAAAAATTATAAAAATTTAAAAATTATAAAAATTAAAAAAAAATTTCAAAATTTCAAAAATTTTAAAAATTTTAAAAAATTTTAAAAAATTTCAAAAATTTCAAAAATTTTAAAATTTCAAAAATTTAAAAAATTTCAAAAATTTTAAAATTTTCAAATATATTAAAAATTTCAAAAAATTTCAAAAATTTCAAAATTTAAAAATTTCAAAAATTTCAAAAAAATTTTAAAAATTTCAAAAATTTTAAAATTTTAAAAAAAAAAAAATTTCAAAAATTTCAAAAAATTCAAAAAAAATTTAAAAATTTTAAAAATTTCAAAATTTTAAAAATAAAAAAATTTCAAAAATTTTAAAAATTTCAAAAATTTCAAAAATTTCAAAAATAAAAAATTTTAAAAATTTCAAAAATTTCAAAAATTTCAAAAAAAAAAATTTTAAAAAATTTTAAAATTTTAAAAATTTTAAAAATTTCAAAAATTTTAAAAATTTTAAAAATTTTAAAAATTTAAAAATTTTAAAAATTTCAAAAAATTTTAAAAATTCAAAAATTTCAAAAATTTAAAATAAAAAAATCAAAAAAAATTCAAAAAATTTTAAAAATTTCAAAAATTCAAAAAAATTTAAAAATTTCAAAAAATTCAAAAATTCAAAAAATTTCAAAAAAAATTCAAAAATTTTAAAAATTTCAAAAATTTAAAAATTTCAAAAAATTTTAAAAATTTCAAAATTCAAAAAAATTTCAAAAATTTCAAAATATTTCAAAAAAATCGGAAAAATTTCAAAATTTAAAAAATTTCAAAAATTTAAAATAAAAATTTTAAAATTTTAAAAATTTCAAAATTTTTAAAAAAAAATTTTCAAAAATTTTAAAAATTTCAAAAATTCAAAAAAATTTTGATTTCAAAATTTCAAAAAATTTTCAAAATTTAAAAAAAAAAAAATCAAAAAAATTCAAAAAATTTCAAAAAATTCAAAAAAATTCAAAATTTCAAAAATTTCAAAAAAAAATTTCAAAAATTTCAAAAAAATTTCAAAATTTTAAAATTTTAAAAAAAAAAAAAAAAAAAATTCAAAAAAATTCAAAAATTTCAAAAATTTCAAAAATTTCAAAAATTTCAAAAATTTCAAATAATTCAAAAATTTTAAAAATTTTCAAAAAAATTTAAAAAATTTCAAAAATTTTAAAAATTTTCAAAATTTTCAAATTAAAAATTTCAAAAAATTTCAAAATAATTCAAAAAATTTTAAAATTTTAAAAAATTTCAAAAAAATTCAAAAATTTTAAAAATTTTAAAAATTCAAAAATATAAAAAAATTTTAAAAATTTCAAAAATTTCAAAAATTTCAAAAATTTCAAAAATTTCAAAAATTTCAAAAATTTCAAAAATTTCAAAAATTTTAAAAATTTCAAAAAATTTAAAAATTTCAAAAAAATTAAAAAATTTTAAAAAAATTTCAAAAATTTCAAAAAAAATTTCAAAAATTTAAAAATTTTAAAAATTTCAAAAATTTTAAAAATTTCAAAAAATTTCAAAATTTTAAAAAATTTTAAAATTTCAAAAATTTCAAAAATTTTAAAAATTTCAAAAATTTCAAAAATTTCAAAAAATTTTCAAAAATTTTAAAAATTTCAAAAAATTTCAAAAAATTTTAAAAAATTTCAAAAATTTCAAAAATTTTTAAAAATTTCAAAAATTCAACAAATTTTAAAAATTTTTAAACTTTCAAAAATTTAAAAAATTTCAAAAAAAAATCAAAAATTTAAAAAATTATAAAAAAATTTTAAAGTTTCAAAAAGTTCAAAAGTTTTAAAAATTTAAAAAATTTAAAAAATTTTAAAAATTTCAAAAATTTTAAAAATTTCAAAAATTTTAAAAAATTTCAAAATTTAAAATTTTAAAAATTTCAAAAAAATTTAAAAATTTCAAAAATTTTAAAAATTTCCAAAAATTCAAAAAAATCAAAAAAATTAAAAAATAATCCAAAAATTTAAAAAAATTTTAAAATTTCAAAAAATTTCAAAAAAATTTAAAAAAATTTCAAAATAAAAAAATTAAAATATTAAAAAATTTTAAAATTTTCAAAAATTTTAAAAATTTTAAAATTTTAAAAATTTCAAAAATTTTTAATATTTTTAAAATTTCAAAAATTTTAAAAATTTCAAAAATTTCAAAATTTCAAAATTTCAAAAATTTCAAAAATTTCAAAAATTTTAAAAATTTCAAAAATTTCAAAAAATTTTAAAAATTTCAAAAATTTCAAAAATTTTAAAAATTTAAAAAAATTTTAAAATTTCAAAAAGTTTAAAAATTTTAAAAATTTCAAATATTTCAAAAATTTTAAAGATTTCAAAAAATTTCAAAAATTTTAAAAATTTCAAAAATTTCAAAAATTTCAAAAATTTTAAAAATTTAAAAATTTCAAAAATTTTAAAAATTTAAAAATTTTAAAAATTTCAAAAATTTCAAAAAATTTTAAAAATTTTAAAAATTTCAAAAATTTTAAAAATTAAAAAAAAATTTCAAAAATTTCAAAAATTTTCAAAATTTCAAAAATTTAAAAAAAAAAAATTTAAAAATTTCAAAAATTTCAAAAATTTTAAAAATTTTAAAAATTTCAAAAAATTTTAAAATTTTAAAAAATTTCAAAAATTAAAAAAAAAAATTTAAAAAATTTTAAAAATTTAAAAAAAAAAAATTTTTTTAAAAATTTTAAAAATTTTAAAAATTTTAAAAATTTTAAAAATTTTAAAAATTTTAAAAATTTCAAAAATTTTAAAAATTTTAAAAATTTTAAAAATTTTAAAAATTTAAAAATTTTAAAAATTTTAAAAATTTTAAAAATTTTAAAAATTTAAAAATTTTAAAAATTTAAAAATTTTAAAATTTTAAAAAATTTTAAAATTTTTTAAAAATTTAAAAAAATTTCAAAAAAATTTCAAAAATTTCAAAAATTTTAAAATTTTAAAAATTTTAAAAATTTCAAAAATTTTAAAAAATTTAAAATTTTAAAAATTTCAAAAATTTCAAAAATTTTAAAAATTTTAAAAATTTTAAAAATTTCAAAAATTTCAAAAATTTCAAAAATTTCAAAAAATTTAAAAATTTCAAAAATTTCAAAAATTTTAAAAATTTCAAAAATTTTAAAATTTAAAAATTTTAAAATTTCAAAATTTTAAAAATTTCAAAAAAATTTAAAAAATTTAAAAAAAATTCAAAAAAAAATTTCAAAAATTTCAAAAAAAATTTAAAAATTTCAAAAATTTAAAAATTTTAAAAATTCAAAAAATTTTAAAATTTTAAAAAAATTTCAAAAAATTTTAAAAATTTCAAAAATTTAAAAATTTCAAAAAATTTAAAAATTAAAATTTCAAAAAATTTTAAAAATTTTAAAAATTTCAAAAATTTTAAAAAATTTCAAAAATTTAAAAATTTAAAAATTTCAAAAATTTCAAAAATTTCAAAAAAATTTAAAAAATTTCAAAAATTTCAAAAAAAAAAAAAAAATTTCAAAATAAAAAAATTTTAAAAATTTAAAAATTTTAAAATTTTAAAAATTTCAAAAATTTTAAAAATTTTAAAAATTTTAAAAATTTTAAAAATTTTAAAAATTTCAAAAATTTTAAAAATTTTAAAAAATTTCAAAAATTTCAAAAAAATTTCAAAAATTTCAAAAATTTCAAAAATTTCAAAAATTTAAAAAAAAAAATCAAAAAATTTCAAAAAATTTTAAAAAATTTCAAAAATTTCAAAAAATTTAAAAATTTCAAAATTTTAAATTTTAAAAATTTCAAAAAAATTTCAAAAATTTCAAAAAATTTAAAAATTTTAAAAATATTAAAAATTTAAAAAAATTTAAAAAATTTCAAAAATTTTAAAAAATTTCAAAAATTTTAAAAAATTTTAAAAATTTTAAAAATTTTAAAAATTTCAAAAATTTCAAAAAATTTCAAAAATTTTCAAAAATTTCAAAAAATTTCAAAATTTCAAAAATTTCAAAAATTTTAAAAATTTCAAAAAATTTCAAAATTTTAAAAAAATTAAAAAATTTTAAAAATTTCAAAAATTTCAAAAATTCAAAATTTAAAAATTTTAAAAATTTCAAAAATTTTAAAAATTCAAAAAAATTTTAAAAAAATTTCAAAAATTTAAAAAATTTCAAAAATTTTAAAAATTTCAAAAAAAATTTCAAAAATTTCAAAAATTTCAAAAATTTCAAAAATTTCAAAAATTTCAAAAATTTCAAAATTTTAAAAATTTCAAAAAATTTCAAAAATTTTAAAAATTTTAAAAATTTCAAAAATTTCAAAAATTTCAAAAATTTAAAAATTTCAAAAAATTTTAAAAATTTCAAAAATTTCAAAAAAAATTTCAAAAATTTCAAAAATTTTAAAAATTCAAAAAAATTTAAAAATTTCAAAAATTTTAAAAATTTCAAAAAAAATTTCAAAAATTTCAAAAAATTTCAAAATATAAAAAATTTCAAAAATTTCAAAATATTTAAAAATAAAATGGAATAATTCAAAAATTTCAAAAATTTCAAAAAATTTAAAAAATTTAAAAAATTTCAAAAATTTCAAAAATTTTAAAAATTTTAAAAATTTCAAAAAATTTTAAAATTTTTCAAAATTTTAAAAATTTCAAAATTTCAAAAATTTCAAAATTTTAAAAAAATTTTAAAATTTTTAAAATTTTAAAATTTCAAAATTTTTAAAATTTTTAAAAAATTTAAAATTTTTAAAAATTTTAAATTTTTTCAAAATTTCAAAAAATTTCAAAAATTTTAAAAATTTCAAAATTTTGTTTTTTTTAAAATATTTTCAAATTTTTTTTTTTTTTTAAAATTTCAAAAATTTCAAAAAATTTCAAAAATTTAAAAAATTTTAAAATTTTTTTTAAAATTTCAAAAAATTCAAAATTTTTAAAAATTTTTCAAAAAAATTTTTTAAAATTTCAAAAATTTTTAAAATTTTTTGATTTTTTTTAAAATTTTAAAATTTTTAAAATTTAAAATTTTTAAAATTTTCAAAAATTTCAAAAATTTTTAAAATTTCAAAAATTTTCAAAAATTTTTTTCAAAAATTTCAAAATTTTTCAAAAATTTCAAAAAAAAATTTTAAAAATTTCTAAAATTTCAAAAAATTTGAAAAAAGTTTCAAAAAATTCAAAAAAATTTCAAAAATTTCAAAAATTTAAAAAATTAAAAAAATTTTAAAAATTTTAAAATTTCAAAAATTTCAAAAATTTTAAAAATTTTAAAAATTTCAAAAATTTCAAAAATTTTAAAAATTTTAAAAATTTTAAAAATTTTAAAAATTTTAAAAATTTTAAAAATTTTAAAAATTTTAAAAATTTCAAAATTTCAAAAATTTTAAAAATTTTAAAAATTTAAAAATTTTAAAAATTTTAAAAATTTCAAAAATTTCAAAAAATTTAAAAATTTTAAAAATTTCAAAAATTTTAAAAAATTTAAAAATTTCAAAAAATTTCAAAAATTTCAAAAAAATTTAAAAAAATTTAAAAAATTTTAAAATTTCAAAAATTTCAAAAATTTTAAAAATTTCAAAAATTTCCAAAAATTTCAAAAATTTCAAAAAATTTCAAAAATTTCAAAAAATTTCAAAAATTTCAAAAATTTCAAAAATTTCAAAAATTTCAAAAATTTCAAAAAATTTAAAAAATTTTAAAATTTCAAAATTTTAAAAATTTAAAAATTTTAAAAATTTTAAAAATTTCAAAAATTTTAAAAATTTCAAAAATTTTAAAAATTTTAAAAAATTTCAAAAATTTCAAAAAATTTTAAAAAAATTTTAAAATTTTCAAAAAAAAATTTCAAAAAAAAAAATTTCAAAAATTTAAAAATTTTAAAAATTTTAAAATTTAAAAAATTTTAAAAATTTTAAAAATTTTAAAATTTTAAAATTTTAAAAAAATTTTAAAAATTTTAAAATTTTAAAAATTTTAAAAATTTTAAAAATTTCAAAAATTTTAAAAATTTTAAAAATTTTAAAAATTTTAAAATTTTAAAAAAAATTTTAAAAATTTCAAAAATTTTCAAAAATTTAAAAATTTTAAAAATTTTAAAAATTTCAAAAAATTTTAAAAATTTTAAAAAATTTTAAAAATTTCAAAAATTTCAAAAATTTTAAAAAAAATTTCAAAAATTTAAAAATTTCAAAAATTTCAAAAATTTCAAAAAAATTTCAAAAATTTTAAAAAATTTCAAAAATTCAAAAAAAAATTTAAAAATTTCAAAAAAATTCAAAAATTTTAAAAATTTCAAAAAATTTAAAAATTTTCAAAATTTAAAAAATTCAAAAAAAAAAAATTTCAAAATTTTAAAAATTTTAAAAATTTTAAAAATTTTAAAAATTTTAAAAATTTTAAAAATTTTAAAAAAATTTCAAAAATTTCAAAAATTTCAAAAATTTCAAAAAATCAAAAAATCAAAAAAATTTTAAAAAAAATTTCAAAAAATTTCAAAAGTTTCAAAAATAAAAAATTTCAAAAATTTCAAAAAATTTAAAAATTTCAAAAAATTTAAAAATTTCAAAAAAACCAAAAATTTCAAAAAAATTCAAAAATTTCAAAAATTTCAAAAAAAAAACGGAATAATTCAAAAATTTCAAAAATTTCAAAAATTTCAAAAATTTTAAAAATTTCAAAAATTTCAAAATTTCAAAAAATTTTAAAAATTTCAAAAAATTCAAAAATTTTAAAAATTTCAAAAATTCAAAAAATTTCAAAAATTTCAAAAAATTCGAAACATTCAAAATTAAAATTTAAAAAATTTCAAAAATTTTAAAAATTTCAAAAAAAAACCAAAAATTTCAAAAATTTCAAAAATTTCAAAAATTTCAAAAATTTCAAAATATTTCAAAAATTTCAAAAATTTCAAAAATTTTAAAAATTTCAAAAAATTCAAAAAATTTTAAAAATTTTAAAAATTTCAAAAAAATTCAAAAAAAAATTTTTTTTAAATTTTAAAAATTTCAAAAAATTTCAAAATTCAAAATTTAAAAAATTTTAACAATTCTAAAAATTTCAAAAATTTGAAACATTTCAAAAAAAATTTTAAAAATTTTCAAAAATTTCAAAAATTTAAAATTTTAAAAATTTTAAAAATTTTAAAAATTTCAAAAATTTCAAAAATTTTAAAAATTTCAAAAATTTCAAAAATTTCAAAAATTTCAAAAATTTTAAAAAATTTCAAAAATTTCAAAAATTTCAAAAATTTTCAAAATTTCAAAAATTTCAAAAATTTCAAAAAAATTTAAAAATTTTAAAAATTTTAAAAATTTTCAAAATTTTAAAAAAATTTCAAAAATTTTAAAATTTTTTTAAAAATTTCAAAAATTTTAAAAATTTTAAAAATTTTAAAAATTTAAAAATTTTTTTAAAAAATTTTAAAAATTTTAAAAATTTAAAAAATTTTAAAAATTTAAAAAATTTTAAAAATTTTAAAAATTTAAAATTTAAAAATTTAAAAAAAATTTTTAAAAAATTTTAAAATTAAAAATTTTAAAAATTTTAAAAATTTTAAAAATTTTAAAAATTTTAAAAATTTTAAAAATTTTAAAAATTTTAAAAATTTTAAAATTTTCAAAAAAATTTCAAATAATTCAAAAAATTTTAAAATTTATTTAAAAAATCAAAAATATAAAAAATTTCAAAAAGTTTAAAAATTATTAAAAATTTAAAAAAATTTCAAAAATTTTAAAAATTTCAAAAAAAAAACCAAAATTTCAAAAAAATTTCAAAAAAAATTTCAAAAATTTCAAAAATAAAAAACGGAATAATTCAAAAATTTCAAAAATTTCAAAAAATTTAAAAATTTTAAAAATTCAAAAATTTCAAAAATTTCAAAAATTCAAAAAATTTCAAAAAGTTTCAAAAAATTTTGAAAAATTCAAAAAAATTTAAAAATTTTAAAAAAAATTTTAAAAATTTCAAAAAAAATTTCAAAAATTTCAAAATTTTAAAAAAAAAAAATTTCAAAATTTCAAAAATTTCAAAAAATTTCAAATAATTTAAAAATTTTAAAAATTTCAAAAAATTAAAAAAATTTCAAAATTATTAAAAAATTTAAAAATTTTAAAATAAAAATCAAAAAATTTTTTAAAATTTTAAAAATTTCAAAAATTTTAAAAATTTTAAAAATTTAAAAATTTTTAAAACTTTTAAAAATTTTTAAAAATTTAAAAATTTTAAATTTTCAAAAATTTGAAATAATTCAAAAATTTCAAAAATTTAAAAAAAAAAATAAAAAATTCAAAAAATTTTAAAAAATTCAAAAATTCAAAAAATTCAAAAAAAATTTTAAAATTTTTAAAATTTTTAAAAATTTTTAAAATTTTAAAATTTTAAAATTTTTGAAAAATTTCAAAAAATTTTAAAATTTTGTTTTTTAAAATTTAAAAAATTTTTAAAATTTTAAAATGTTTAAAAATTATTAATTTCAAATTTTTAAAATTTTTAAATTTTTAAAATAGATTTTAAAATTTTTTGATTTTTTAAAATTTTTTAAAAAAATTTTAAAATTTTCAAAATTTTAAATTATTAATTTTAAATTTTAATTTTGAAATTTAAAATTTTAATAATTTTTAATTTTTTTTTTGAATTTTAAAAATTTCAAAATTTAAAAATTTTTTAAAATTTTTGAATTATTTTAAAATTTTAAAATTTTTAAAATTTTTAAAATTTGAAATAATTTTAAAATTTTTGAAAAATTTAAAAAAAAATCAAAAAAATTCAAAAAAATTTCAAAACTTTCAAAAAATGTTGAAACATTCAAAAAAATTTCAAAATTTCAAATCTTTTTACTAATAATATAGAAGAATATTATTGTTTATTTAGTTTATATTGTTTATATAATAAATATATTTTGGTGTATGATGCACAAAAGTTTTTGATACTTTTAGAAATAGTTTAATTCTATTAAATATAAAACCTTTATGATTAATAATATAAAAACCGGTCAATGAATGCAAAAACTTGCATTATTTACCCTATCAAGGTAACCCTTTTCGTCAGGCAATTCATTAATAATAAAAAATTCATCTAATTTTTTTTTTTTTTTTTTTTTTTATTTATTAACTATTATTTTTTAAAAAAATTACTAATTTAAAAAATAATTATTTTATTTTTAAATAATACATTTAAGTAATTTTTAAAATATAATTATAAATAAAAATAAAATAATTATATTTTTCTATATATATATATATGTAATATAAATTATCAACAATATATAAATTTATAAATATATAATAATTAATTAAATAATTATATTATTTATATAAATCCAAGAATGTTAGATAAATATATTAAAATAGATTTTTTTTTACAATTTATGTAACTATTTTTGGATTGCGAAATTTTTTATTTAAATTGTTAACTATATAATAATATATTAAATATTTATATATATATAGATGATCTATTAATCTTGAACTTAGTATACAAAAAATTTTTTTTAAAAAAAAAAAAAAATTAGATGATTTTTTATTATTTTATAAATAATTATTAACTAATTAATTTTATTTTTTTAATAATATTTAATTTTTATTAATATATATTTAAGTAATATATAAAATTATTATTTAATTATTTATTTATATATTATTATTATTATTTAAATAAATAATTATTAACTAATTAATTTTATTTTTTTAATAATATTTAATTTTTATTAATATATATTTAAATAATATATAAAATTATTATTTAATTATTTATTTATATATTAATTATTATTATTTAAATAATTATTTAATAAATTAATAATAAAAAATTATTTTTATAAATTTATTTATTTTTGTTTTATTAATTATATATTATAATTATTATTATATTAATTTATTATTAAATAAAATTAAATTAAATATTTATATTAAATATATTAATAATAAAAAAATTATTTATAAATAAATTTATTTTTAGGGGTATTTATTTATCAGATTTAGTGATTAATTATAATTATATTTATTATAATATATTTATTAAAAAATTTATTAAAATTATAGTTAATAATTTATTTTATTATGTTAATTTTTACATTACTAAATTTAATTATTTATAATAAATAATAATTTTTTATTATTTTATAAATAGTTATAAATTAATTAATTTATTTTTATTAATATATATATATATATATATATATATATATATAAAATTGTTATAAAATTATTTTTAATGATATATTATAAAATAATTAGTTTTATTAAAAATTAATAATAAAAAATTATTAAAATAAATTTAATAGTTTTTATTTAATTTATTTTAAATAAATTATTATTAACTTAATTTATTATTAAATTAAATAAAATTAAGTATTTATAATAAATATATTAATAATAAAATAAATTAATTAATTTATTTTAATATAGGGGTATTTATTAATCAGATTTAGTGATTAATAAAAATTATTTATATATATATATATATATATATATATATATATATATAATCTGATTTTTAGAAAGAAAAATTTTAAAATTTTATATTTTTAAAAATTATAAATTTAATTTTTTTTAAAATTTTTAATTTTATAATTTTTTTGTTTAAAATTTGCAAAATTTTTGTGAAAAAAAAGTTTTTTGAAAGAAATCTATTTATTTTTTTTAAAAAAAATTATAAAATTTCAAATTTTTTTTTAAAAAAAAAAAAATAATTTTTTTAAAAAAAAAAATTTTTTTTTATAAAAATTTTTTAAATTTTAAAAAAATTTTTAAATTTAAAATTTTTTAAAATTTTTAAAAATTTTTAAAAATTTAAATTTTTTAAAAAATTTTAAAAATTTTAAAAATTTTTAAATTTAAAATTTTTAAATTTAAAAATTTCAAAAATTATATAAAAAATTAATTAAATTTTAAAAAAAATTAATTAAAAATTTTTTAAATTATTCAAAATAATTAAAAATATTTTAAAAATTTTAAAAATAATTTTAAAAATTTCAAAAAATTTAAAAATTTTAAAAATATTTTTAAAAATTTTTTACAAAATTTCAAAATTATTTTTTTTAAAATTTTAAAAATTTTAAAAAATCAAAAATTAAAAAATTTTAAAAATTTTTAAAATTTCAAATATTTCAAAAATTTCAAAAATTTCAAAAATTTCAAAAATTTCAAAAATTTCAAAAATTTCAAAAATTTCAAAAATTTCAAAAAATTCAAAAAAATTTAAAAATTTTAAAAATTTTAAAAAAAATTTAACAAAAATTTAAAAAATTTTAACAATTCTAAAAATTTCAAAAATTTCAAAAATTTGAAAAATTTTAAAAATTTCAAAAATTTTAAAAATTTCAAAAAAAAAACCAAAAATTTCAAAAAAATTCAAAAATTTCAAAAATTTCAAAAAAAACGGAATAATTCAAAAATTTTCAAAATTTCAAAAAAGGGTAAAAATTTTAAAAAATTTAAAAATTTCAAAAATATCAAAAATTTTAAAAATTTCAAAAATTTCAAAAATTTCAAAAATTTCAAAAATTTCAAAAATTTCAAAAATTTCAAAAATTTCAAAAATTTTAAAAATTTTAAAAATTTTAAAAATTTAAAAAGTTGCAAAAAAAATTCGAAATAATTCAAAAAAATTTTACAAATTTTAAAAATTTAAAAATTTCAAAAAGTTTCAAAAAAATTTGAAATAATTCAAAAAATTTCAAAAATTTTAAAAAAATCAAAAAAAATTCAAAAAAATTTCAAAAATTCAAAAAGTTTCAAAAAAATTCGGAAACATTCAAAAAAATTAAAAAAATTTCAAAAATTTTAAAAATTTCAAAAAAAAACCAAAAATTTCAAAAAAATTAAAAAAAAATCAAAAAAAATCAAAAATTTCAAAAAAACGAAAAAATTCAAAAATTTTAAAAATTTCAAAAAATTTCAAAAAATTTAAAATTAAAAATTTTAAAAATTTAAAAATTTTAAAAATTTTAAAAATTTTAAATTTCAAAAAAATTCAAAAATTTAAAAATAAATCAAAAAAAAATTTTAAAATTTTAAAAATTTCAAAAATTCAAAAAAATTCAAAAAGTTTCAAAAAATTCGGAAACATTCAAAAAAATTTAAAAAATTTCAAAAATTTTAAAAATTTCAAAAATTTCAAAAATTTCAAAAAATTCAAAAATTTCAAAAATTTCAAAAATTTCAAAAATTTCAAAAATTTCAAAAATTTCAAAAATTTCAAAAATTTCAAAAAATTTCAAAAAATTTTAAAAATTTTAAAAAATTTCAAAAAAATTTCAAAAATTTTAAAAATTTTTAAAATTAAAAAATCAAAAAAATTTTAAAAATTTTAAAATTTAAAAATTTTAAAAATTTCAAAAATTTTAAAATTTTAAAAATTTCAAAAATTTGAAAAATTTCAAAAATTTTTAAAAATTTAAAAAAATTTCAAAAAAATTCAAAAAATTTCAAAAAATTCAAAAAATTTCAAAAAAATTCAAAAAATTTTAAAAATTTTAAAATTTTAAAAATTTCAAAAATTTTTAAAATTTTTAAAATTTTTAAAAATTTTTAAAATTTTTAAAATTTATAAAAATTTTAAAATTTTAAAAATTTTTGAAATTTTTAAAATTTTAAAATTTTTGAAAATTTTAAAATTGTTTAAATTTAAAATTTTTTTCAAATTTTTAAATTTTTTTGAAATAAATTTTTTTGAAAATTTTAAAATTTTTGAATTATTTTGATTTTTTTTTAATATTTTTTTTTTTAAATTTTTTTTAAATTTTTTAAAATTTTTGAAAAATTTTGAATCTTTTTTAAAAATTTTTGAATTATTCAAAATTTTTTAAAAATTTCAAAAATTTTTAAAATTTTGAAATATTTAAAATTTTAAAATTTTTTGAAATTTTAAAAATTAAAATTTTTTAAATTTTTAAAATTTTTGAAATTTTAAAAAATTTTTGAAATTAAAAAAAAAATTTTAAATTGTTTAAAATTTTTAAAATTTTTTGAAATTTTTTTGAAATTTTTAAAATTTTTATAAAATTTTTTTGAATTTTTGAAATTTTAAAATTTTAAATTTTTAAATTTTTGAAATTTTTTGAATTATTTCAAAATTTTGAAATTTTAAAATTTTAAAATTTTAAAAATTTTTAAAATTTTTGAAAATTTTGAAATTTTTAAAATTTTAAAATTTTTAAAAATTTTTAAAATTTTTAAAAATTTTAAAAAAAAATTTTTAAAATTTTTTAAAATTTTAAAATTTTTAAATTTTTTAAAATTTTTTGAAATTTTTAAAATTTTTAAATTATAATTCCTTTTTTTGAAATATTTTGAAATTTTTAATTTTTTTTTTTGGATTTTTTTTGAAATTTTTGGTTTTTTTTTGAAATTTTTAAAATTTTTGAAATTTTTAAATTTTTTGAAAGTTTCAAAATTTTTTTGAAACTTTTTTGAATTTTTTAAAATTTTTGAAATTTTTAAAATTTTTTGATTTTTTGTTTAAATTTTTGAAATTTTTGAAATTTAAAATTTTTAAAATTTTGAAATTTTTGAAAATTTTAAAATTTTTGAATTATTCCGTTTTTTTTGAAATTTTTGATTTTTTTAAATTTTTTGAATTTTTTTGAAATTTTTTTTTTTTTGAAATTTTTAAAATTTTTGAAATTTTTTAAATTTTTTTTGAATTTTTTGAAATTTTTTTTTTGAATTTTTTTGAAATTTTGAAATTTTTAAAATTTTTTGATTTTTTTTAAATTTTTGAAATTTTTTGAAATTTAAAATTTTTAAAATTTTTAAATTTTTTAAAATTTTAAAATTTTTAAAATTTTTGAAAATTGAAATTTTTGAAATTTCAAATTTTGAAATTTTTAAATTTTGAAATTTTTGAATAAATTTTTAAAATTTTTAAAATTTTTAAAAATTTTTTGAAATTTTAAAAATTTTTAAAATTTTTGAAATTTTTGAAAATTTTAAAATTTCAGAAATTTTTGAAATTTTTAAAATTTTTAAAATTTTTGAAATTTTTAAAATTTTTTAAAATTTTTTGAAATTGTTTGAAATTTTTAAAATTTTTAAAATTTTTAAAATTTTAAAATTTTTGAAATTTTTGAAATTTTTGAAATTTTTGAAATTTTTAAAATTTTTAAAATTTAATAAATTTTTTTTTTTTTTTGAAATTTTTTTTTGAAATAATTCAAAAAATTTCAAAATTTTAAAAAAAATCAAAAAAATTCAAAAAAATTAATTCAAAAGTTTCAAAAAAGTTTCAAAAATTCAAAATTTTTAAAATTTTTAAAAATTCAAAAATTTTAAAATTTTCAAAAAAACCAAAAATTTCAAAAAATTAAAAAAAAATCAAAAAAATCAAAAATTTCAAAAAAACGGAATAATTCAAAAATTTTAAAAATTTCAAAAAATTTCAAAAATTTTAAAAATTTTAAAAATTTTAAAAATTTTAAAAATTTCAAAAATTTTAAAAATTTTAAAAATTTTAAAAATTTTAAAAATTTTAAAAATTTTAAATTTCAAAAATTTTCAAAAATTTAAAATTAAAAATCAAAAAAAATTTAAAAATTTTAAAAATTTTAAAAATTTCAAAAATTCAAAAAATTCAATAAAAGTTTCAAAAATTTCGAAACATTAAAAAAATTTAAAAATTTCAAAAAATTTTAAAAATTTCAAAAAAAATCCAAAATTTCAAAAAAATTTCAAAAAAAAAAATTTCAAAATATTTCAAAAAAAAAAACGGAATAATTCAAAAATTTTAAAAATTTCAAAAAATTTCAAAAAATTTCAAAAAAATTTAAAAATAATTCAAAAATTTCAAAATTTAAAAAAAATCAAAAAATTCAAAAAATTTTAAAAACTTCAAAAATTCAAAAAAAAAAAAAAATTTTGAAATTTTTAAAATTTTTGAAATTTTTGAAATTTTTGAAATTTTAAAATTTTGAAAATTTTTAAAATTTTTAAAATTTTTGAACTTTTTTAAAATTTTAAAAATTTTTGAAATTTTTAAAATGTTTAAAATTTTGAAATTTTTAAAATTGTTTAAATTTTTCAAATTTTTGTTAAATTTTTTTGTTTTTTTGAAAATTTTTGAAATTTTTTTGAAATTTTTAAAATTTTTGAATTATTTCGATTTTTATTTTTATTTTTAATATTTTAATTTTTTTTTTTTGAATTTTTTTGAATTTTTTGAAATTTTTGAAATTTTTTTGAATCTTTTTTAAAATTTTTGAATTATTCCGAATTTTTTTGAAACTTTTTGAAATTTTTGAAATTTTTGAAATATTTAAAATTTTAATTTTATAATTTTTTTTGAATTATTTTAAATTTTTGAAATTTAACATTTTTTAAAATTTTAAAAATTTTTAAAATTTTTGAAAATTTTGAAATTTTTAAAATTTTAAAATTTTGAAATTTTTAAAATTTTTAAAATTAAAAAAATTTTTTTGATTTTTTAAAATTTTTAAAATTTTTAAATTTTTTTGAAAATTTTTGAATTTTTTGAAATTTTTAAAATTTTTGAATTATTCCGTTTTTTTTTTGAAATATTTTGAAATTTTGGGGTTTTTTTTTTTTTTGAAATTTTTGGTTTTTTTTTTGAAATTTTTAAAATTTTTGAAATTTTTAAATTTTTTTGAATGTTTTTTTTTGAAACTTTTTTGAATTTTTTTGAATTTTTGAAATTTTTAAAATTTTTTGATTTTTGTTTAAATTTTTGAAATTTTTTGAAATTTAAAATTTTTAAAATTTTTAAAATTTTTGAAATTTTTGAAATTTTTAAAATTTTTGAATTATTCCGTTTTTTTTGAAATTTTTGATTTTTTTGAATTTTTTGAATTTTTTTGAAATTTTGGTTTTTTTTTTGAAATTTTTAAAATTTTTGAAATTTTTAATTTTTTTTGAAGTTTTCAAATTTTTGAAATTTTTTTGATTTTTTGGAATTTTTGAAATTTTTAAAATTTTTGATTTTTTAAATTTTTGAAATTTTTGAAAATTTTTAAAATTTAATAATTTTTTTTTTTGATTTTTTGAAATTTTTTTTTTTTGAAATAATTAAAAAAATTCAAAAAATTTAAAAAAAAATCCAAAAATTTAAAAAAAAATTTCAAAATTTCAAAAAGTTAAAAAATTTTAAAAATTTCAAAAATTTTAAAAATTTCAAAAAAAAACCAAAAATTTCAAAAAAATTCAAAAAAATCAAAAATTCAAAAATTTCAAAAAAATGGAAAATTCAAAAATTTTAAAAATTTCAAAAAATTTCAAAAATTTTAAAAATTTTAAAATTTTAAATATCAAAAAATTTCAAAAATTTAAAAATAAATCAAAAAAAAATTTTAAAATTTTAAAAATTTCGAAAATTCGAAAAATTCAAAAGTTTCAAAAAAAATTCGGAAACATTCAAAAAAATTTAAAAAATTTCAAAAATTTTAAAAATTTCAAAAAACCAAAAATTTCAAAAAAATTCCAAAAAAAAAACCAAAAATTTCAAAATATTTAAAAAAAATCAAAAATTTCAAAAATTTAAAAAATTTCAAAAAATTTCAAAAAATTTTAAAAAAAATTTAAAAAATTTAAAAAATTTTAGAAAATTCAAAATTCAAAAAAATTAAAATTTTAAAAAAATCGAAATAATTCAAAAATTTTAAAAATTTCAAAAAAATTTCAAAAAATTTCAAAAAAATCAAAAAAAATTAACAAAAATTTGAAAAATTTAAACAATTTTAAAAATTTCAAAAATTTTAAACATTTTAAAAATTTCAAAAATTTTTAAAATTTTAAAAAGTTTAAAAATTTTAAAAATTTTAAAAATTTTCAAAAATTTAAAAATTTTAAAAATTTCAAAAATTTTAAAAATTTTAAAAATTTCAAAATTTTCAAAAATTTTAAAAATTTTAAAAATTTTAAAAATTTTAAATTTCAAAAAATTTGAAATAATTCAAAAAATTTCAAAAATTTAAAAAAAAAATCAAAAAAAATTCAAAAAATTTTAAAAACTTCAAAAATTCAAAAAAATTCAAAAAAAATTTTTAAAATTTTTAAAATTTTTGAAATTTTTGAAATTTTTGAAATTTTTGAAAATTTTTAAAATTTTTAAAATTTTTAAAATTTTTAACTTTTTGGAAATTTTTGAAATTTTTAAAATGTTTAAAATTTTGAAATTTTTAAAATTGTTTAAATTTTTTCAAATTTTGTTAAATTTTTTTGATTTTTTTGAAATTTTTTTGAAATTTTTAAAATTTTTGAATTATTTTTGATTTTTTTTAATATTTTAATATTTTTTGAATTTTTTTTGAATTTTTTGAAATTTTTGAAATTTTTTTTGAATCTTTTTTAAAATTTTTTGAATTATACCGAATTTTTTTGAAACTTTTTGAAATTTTTTGAAATTTTTGAAATATTTAAAATTTTAAAAATTTTTTGAAATTTTAAAAATTTTTGATTTTTTTAAAATTTTTGAAATTTTAAAAATTTTTGAAATTTAAAAAAAAAATTTGAAATTGTTTAATATTTTTTAAATTTTTTGAAATTTTTTGAAATTTTTAAAATTTTTAATTTTTTTAAATTTTTTTGAAATTTTTGAAATTTTTAAAATTGAATTTTTTTGATTTTTTTAAATTTTTGAAATTTTTTGAATTTTTCAAATTTTTTGAATTTTAAAATTTTTAAAATTTTAAAAATTTTAAAAATTTTTAAAAATTTTGAAATTTTTAAAATTTTTAAAATTTTTGAAATTTTGAAATTTTTAAAATTTAAAAAAATTTTTTTTGATTTTTTAAAATTTTTAAAATTTTTAAATTTTTTTGAAATTTTTTTGAATTTTTTGAAATTTTTAAAATTTTTGAATTATTCCGTTTTTTTTTTGAAATATTTTGAAATTTTTGGTTTTTTTGGATTTTTTTGAAATTTTTGTTTTTTTTTTTTAAATTTTTAAAATTTTTGAAATTTTTTAAATTTTTTTGAATGTTTCCGAATTTTTTTGAAACTTTTTGAATTTTTTTGAATTTTTGAAATTTTTAAAATTTTTTGATTTTTTTTAAATTTTTGAAATTTTTTGAAATTTAAAATTTTTAAAATTTTTAAAATTTTTGAAATTTTTTGAAATTTTTAAAATTTTTGAATTATTCCGTTTTTTTTGAAATTTTTGATTTTTTTTTGATTTTTTTGAATTTTTTTGAAATTTTTGGTTTTTTTTTTGAAATTTTTAAAATTTTTGAAATTTTTTAAATTTTTTGAATGTTTCCGAATTTTTTTGAAACTTTTTGAATTTTTTTGAATTTTTAAAATTTTTTTTTTTTTTTTAAATTTTTAAAATTTTTGAAATTTAAAATTTTTAAATTTTTGAAATTTTTGAAATTTTTTGAAAATTTTTAAAATTTTTGAAATTTTAAAAAAATTTGAAATTTTGAAATTTTTGAAATTTTTAAAAATTTTTTAAAAATTTTGAAATTTTTAAAATTTTTAAAATTTTTAAATTTTTGAATTTTTTAAAATTTTTTGAAATTGTTTGAAATTTTTAAAATTTTTAAAATTTTGAAATTTTTGAAATTTTTTAAAATTTTTTAAAATTTAATAAAATTTTTTTGATTTTTTTGAAATTTTTAAAATTTTTAAATTTTTTTTGAAATTTTTTGAATTTTTTGAAATTTTTAAAATTTTTGAATTATTCCGTTTTTTTTGAAATATTTTGAAATTTTTGATTTTTTTTTGAAATTTTTGGTTTTTTTTTTTAAATTTTTAAAATTTTTGAAATTTTTTTAATTTCTTTGAATGTTTCCGAATTTTTTTGAAACTTTTTAAATTTTTGAAATTTTTAAAATTTTTTGAATTTTTTTTGATTTTTTTTTTAAATTTTTGAAATTTTTTGAATTATTTCAAATTTTTTTGCAACTTTTTGAAATTTTTAAAATTTTTAAAATTTTTAAAATTTTTAAAATTTTTGAAATTTTTAAAATTTTTAAAATTTTTAAAATTTTTAAATTTTTTAAATTTTTAAAATTTTTAAAATTTTTAAAATTTTTAAAATTTTTAATATTTTAAAATTTTTAAAATTTTAAAATTTTTAAAATTTTAAAATTTTTAAAATTTTTAAAATTTTTAAAATTTTAAAATTTTTAAATTTTTAAAATTTTTAAAATTTTTAAATTTTTAAAATTTAAAAATTTTTAAAATTTCAAAAATTTTTAAAAAATTTTTAAAATTTTTAAAATTTTAAAATTTTTAAAATTTTTAAAATTTTTAAAATTTTTAAAATTTTCAAAAATTTTTAAAATTTTTAAAATTTTAAAATTTTAAAGTTTTTAAAATTTTAAAATTTTAAAATTTTAAAATTTTAAAATTTTTAAAATTTGTGAAATTCTTAAAATTTTTAAAATTTTTAAAATTTTTAAAATTTTTAAAATTTTTAAAATTTTTGAAATTTTTGAAATTTTTGAAATTTTTGAAATTTTTGAAATTTTTAAAAATTTAAAATTTTATGAAATTTTTGAAATTTTTGAAATTTTAAAAATTTTTAAAATTTTTAAAATTTTTGAAATTTTTTAAAATTTTTAAAATTCTTGAATTTTTTGAAATTTTTGAAATTTTTAAAATTTGTGAAATTTTTGAAATTTTTGAATTTTTTAAAATTTTTAAAATTTTTGAATTTTTTAAAATTTTTGATATTCTTAAAATTTTTAATTTTTTTTTAATTTTTTTGAAATTTTGAAATTTTTGAAATTTTTTTGAACTTTTTTGATTCTTTGAAATTTTTAAAATTTTTTGATTTTTTTTAAATTTTTGAAATTTTTGAAATTTTTGAAATTTGTTCAAATTTTTAAATTTTTTAAATTATTTCGAATTTTTTTGCAACTTTTTGAAATTTTTTGAAATTTTTAAAATTTTTAAAATTTTTGAAATTTTTGAAATTTTTGAAATTTTTGAAATTTTTAGAATTTTTGAAATTTTTAAAATTTTTGATATTTTTGAAATTTTTAAAATTTTTTAAAATTTTTGAACTTTTTTGAAATTTTGAAAATTTTTGAAATTTTTAAAATGTTTTAAATTTTTGAAATTTTTGAAATTTTTAGAATTGTTAAAATTTTTGTTAAAATTTTTTGAAATTTTTAAAAATTTTTAAATATTTTTGAATTTTTTTGAATTTTTTGAATCTTTTTTAAAATTTTTGAATTATTCCGAATTTTTTTGAAAAGTTGCAAAAAAATTTGAAATAATTCAAAAATTTCAAAAATTTTAAAAAAAAATCAAAAAAATTCAAAAAATTTCAAAATTCAAAAAGTTTCAAAAAATTTGAAACATTCAAAAAATTAAAAAATTTCAAAAATTTTAAAAATTAAAAAAAAACCAAAAATTTCAAAAAATTTCAAAAATTTTAAAAAATTTTAAAAATTTGAAAAATATCAAAAATTTTAAAAATTTTTGAAATTTTTAAAATTGTTTAAATATTTCAAATTTTTGAAATTTTTGATTTTTTTGAAATTTTTTGAAATTTTTTTGAAATTTTTAAAATTTTTGAATTATTTCGATTTTTTTTTAATATTTTAATTTTTTTTTGATTTTTTTTGAATTTTTTGAAATTTTTGAAATTTTTTTGAATCTTTTTTAAAATTTTTGAATTATTCCGAATTTTTTTGAAACTTTTTGAAATTTTTGAAATATTTATAATTTTAAAAATTTTTGAAATTTTAAAAATTTTGAAATTTTAAAAATTTTAAAAATTTTTGAAATTTTAAAAATTTTAAAAATTTTGATTTTTTAAAATTTTTGAAATTTTTAAAATTTTTGAAATTTTAAAAAAATTTTTAAATTGTTTAATATTTTTAAATATTATTTAAATTTCAAAAAATTTCAAAAATTTCAAAAAAATCAAAAAATTTTAAAAATTTCAAAAATTCAAAAAATTCAAAAAGTTTCAAAAAATTTGAAAACATTCAAAAAAATTTAAAAATTTCAAAAATTTTAAAAATTTCAAAAAAAAAACAAAATTTCAAAAAAATTCAAAAAAATCCAAAATTTCAAAATATTTCAAAAAAACGGAATAATTCAAAAATTTTAAAAATTCAAAAAATTCAAAAAAATTTAAAAAAATTTAAAAATTTTAAAAAAATCAAAAAAAATTTTTTAAATTTTAAAAATTTTAAAAATTTTAAAAATTTCAAAATTTTCAAAAATTTTAAAATTTTAAAAGTTTTTAAAATTTTAAAATTTTAAATTTCAAAAAATTTGAAATAATTCAAAAAATTTCATAAATTTAAAAAAAATTCAAAAAATTTTAAAAACTTCAAAAATTTTAAAAAATTCAAAAAAAATTTTTGAAATTTTTAAATTTTTTGAAATTTTTGAAATTTTTGAAATTTTTTGAAATTTTTGAAAATTTTTAAAATTTTTAAACTTTTTTAAAATTTTAAAAATTTTTGAAATTTTTAAAATGTTTAAAATTTTTGAAATTTTTAAAATTGTTTAAATTTTTCAAATTTTTGTTAAATTTTTTTGATTTTTTTGAAATTTTTTGAAATTTTTTTGAAATTTTTAAAATTTTTGAATTATTTCGATTTTTTTTTAATATTTTAATTTTTTTTTTGAATTTTTTTGAATTTTTTGAAATTTTTGAAATTTTTTTGAATCTTTTTTAAAATTTTTTGAATTATTCCGAATTTTTTTGAAACTTTTTGAAATTTTTTGAAATTTTTGAAATATTTGAAATTTTAAAAATTTTTGAAATTTTAAAAATTTTTGAAATTTTAAAAATTTTTGATTTTTTTAAAATTTTTGAAATTTTAAAAATTTTTGAATTTTTTAAAAAAATTTTTAAATTGTTTAATATTTTTAAATTTTTTGAAATTTTTTGAAATTTTTAAATTTTTTCTATTTTTTTTGAATTTTTGAAATTTTTAAAAGTTTTTTGAATTTTTTTGATTTTTTTTAAATTTTTAATATTTTTTGAATTATTTCAAATTTTTTGAAATTTAAAATTTTTAAAATTTTTAAAATTTTTGAAATTTTTAAAATTTTTAAAATTTTGAAATTTTTAAAATTTTTAAAATTTTTAAAATTTTTAAAATTTTTAAAATTTTTAAAATTTTTAAAATTTTTAAAATTTTTAAAATTTTTAAAAATTAAAAAATTTTTTTTTAATTTTTTTAGAATTTTTAAAATTTTTAAATTTTTTTGAAATTTTTTGAATTTTTTGAAATTTTTTAAAATTTTTTAATTATTCCGTTTTTTTTGAAATATTTTGAAATTTTTGATTTGTTTTTGAATTTTTTTTGATTTATTTTGAGATTTTTGGTTTTTTTTGAAATTTTTAAAATTTTTGAAATTTTTTTAATTTTTTTGAAACTATTTGAATTTTTAAAATTTTTTGAATTTTTTTTGATTTTTTTTTTAAATTTTTGAAATTTTTTGAATTATTTCAAATTTTTTTGCAACTTTTTGAAATTTTTAAAATTTTTAAAATTTTTGAAAATTTTTAAAATTTTTAAAATTTTTGAAATTTTTAAAATTTTAAAATTTAAAAAATTTTTTTTTTGATTTTTTTAAAATTTTTAAAATTTTTAAATTTTTTTGAAATTTTTTTGAATTTTTTGAAATTTTTAAAATTTTTGAATTAGTCCGTTTTTTTTGAAATATTTTAAAATTTTGAATTTTTTTTGAATTTAAAAAATTTAAAAAATTTTAAAAATTTTAATAATTTCAAAAAGTTGCAAAAAAATTTGAAATAATTCAAAAAATTTCAAAAATTTAAAAAAACAAGAAAGGAAAGCTAACTTCGGGCGGAGCCGAAGTTGATATACCCTTGCAGAATACTCTGTAAATTATATTCTCCAAAATTATTCATATGATGCATTCTTAATACTCATAAAAAATCCGAACTTGCTAACTTTAACAACAACAAAGTTATGGCATTTCCAATCGTTCAGTTATATGGCAGCTATAGGATATAGTCGGCCGATCCTTATGAAATTTGGTAGGTCGGATTGATTGGCCAAAAATAAAATCCATAGAAAATCCCAACTTCCTAACTTTACAAACACCAAAGTTATGGCATTTCCGATCAATCAGTTATATGGCAGCTATAGGATATAGTCGGCCGATCCTTATGAAATTTGGTAGGTCGGATTGATTGGCCAAAAATAAAATCCATAGAAAATCCCAATTTTCTAACTTTACAAACACCAAAGTTATGGCATTTCCGATCAATCAGTTATATGGCAGCTATAGGATATAGTCGGCCGATCCTTATGAAATTTGGTAGGTCGGATTGATTGGCCAAATATAAACCCCATAGAAAATCCCAACTTTCTAACTTTACAAACACCAAAGTTATGGCATTTCCGATCAATCAGTTATATGGCAGCTATAGGATATAGTCGGCCGATCCTTATGAAATTTGGTAGGTCGGATTGATTGGCCAAATATAAAACCCATAGAAAATCCCAACTTCCTAACTTTACAAACACGAAAGTTATGGCATTTCCGATCAATCAGTTATATGGCAGCTATAGGATATAGTCGGCCGATCCCGGCCGTTCCGACTTATATACTGCGTGCAAAGGAAAGAAGGGTGTGTGCAAAGTTTCAATCCGATAGCTTTAAAACTGAGAGACTAGTTTGCGTAGAAACAGACAGACGGACAGACGGACAGACGGACAGACGGACATGGCTATATCAACTCAGGAGGTGATCCTGATCAAGAATATATATACTTTATAGGGTCGGAGATGTCTCCTTCACTGCGTTGCACACTTTTGACCAAAATTATAATACCCTCTGCAAGGGTATAAAAATCAAAAAAAATTCAAAAAATTTTAAAAATTTCAAAAATTCAAAAAAATTCAAAAAGGTTCAAAAAAATTCGGAAACATTCAAAAAAATTTAAAAAATTAAAAAAATTTTAAAAATTTCAAAAAAAAAACCAAAAATTTCAAAAAAATTCAAAAAAATTCAAAAAATTTCAAAAATTTCAAAATATTTCAAACAAAACGAAATAATTCAAAAATTTTAAAAATTTCAAAAAATTCAAAAAAATTTCAAAAAAATTTAAAAATTTTAAAAATTTTAAAAAATCAAAAAAAAAAATTTTTAAATTTTAAAAATTTCAAAATTTTAAAAATTTTAAAAATTTCAAAATTTTCAAAAATTTTAAAAATTTAAAAAATTTGAAATAATTCAAAAAATTTCAAAAATTTAAAAAAAAATCAAAAAAAATTCAAAAAATTTTAAAAATTTCAAAAATTCAAAAAAATTCAAAAAAATTAGAAAAATTTTAAGAATTTCAAAAAAATTTCAAAATTTCAAAAAATTTAAAAATTTTAAAAATATTAAACAATTTAAAAAAATTTTACAAAATTTCAAAAATTTTTAAAATCTCAAAAATTTTTAAAATTTCAAAAATTTTAAAAAAATCAAAAATTTTAAAAATTTCAAAAATTTTTAAAATTTCAAATATTTCAAAAATTTCAAAAAATTTCAAAAAGTTTCAAAAAAATTCGGAATAATTCAAAAAATTTTAAAAAAGATTCAAAAAATTCAAAAAAATTTAAAAATTTCAAAAATTTTTAACAAAAATTTAAAAAATTTTAACAATTCTAAAAATTTTAAAAATTTCAAAATTTTGAAACATTTTAAAAATTTCAAAAATTTTCAAAATTTCAAAAAAAGTTCAAAAATTTTAAAAAATTTAAAAATTTTCAAAAATATTAAAAATTTTAAAAATTTCAAAAATTTCAAAAATTTTAAAAATTTTAAAAATTTCAAAAAATTTCAAAAAGTTGCAAAAAATTCGAAATAATTTAAAAAATTTAAAAATTTGAACCAATTTCAAAAATTTCAAAAATTTAAAAA